>NW_027362768.1:60438312-61638312 GCF_046119375.1 Phyllobates terribilis
ATGGTCCGATCATCCATCGCCTTAGCTTTGTGTTACTTGGAATGCAAGCGCAAGTATGCAGCCAACCAAGCACACACGCACCCACAGGCCATAATACTAAACTGTCACATTTCTGGACTGCTTGCTTGCACTTGAAATATTGCCTTTTAGGCTCGTGGAGGCGGAAACTTTCCACAACCTCATGGCGGTGGCCAGGTCTCCATACTCATTCCCCAGCCGCCACTATTTCTCCTGTTGTCGTCCCTGCCTTCCATAAGCATGGGTCCCAGAACATTAATGCTGGTACTTTTCTGTTGGGAATCTGCTTGCCTCCTACCAGCCTGGAATATTTCCAGTGAACTATGGTACGACGCCATAGTATTAACACTGCCCCCAGTACCAGTAGCGAAGCCATCCACAATTTCCTTCTCAGGAATTTTATTTGGTAGACTGAGTGGCTGCCCAAATAAATTTGTTTCTTACAAAGGAGCTGAAGATACATAGTAGCAGTAGGTGCAAGTTTCTCCAGCCTGCTAGATATCAGAGGGTGAAGGCAGCACAGTGGCTCAGTGGTTAGCACTGAAGCATTGCAGTGCTGGGATCCTGGGTTCAAATCCCAGCAAGGACAACATCTGCAAGGATTTTTTATGCTCTCCCTGTGTTTGCGTGGGTTTCCTCCTCAGTAAAAAAGCAGCCATAGAGTGTCCGGGAACCTTCCCACACACTTTTCTTAGCCAGGGCTGCTTCTCGGCAGGGTTGGACGGTCCCACCAGAGAATCCTCGGGTGGGCCCTGGCTTCTCCATCAGGAGATTTCATGATAGCGCAAACTTTGCAGCTGCTATGGGGCTCTTGAGCAGGGGAAAAAGGTGGGCCCTCAGAATCAAATCCTCTGCTAAGCCCAATGTTTTTCAGTCTGACACTGCTTCTCAGTGAGAGTTGTATTTCCCCACAGCCATATTCTTTAGCTCGGTGAAAGTACTGGCAAAGAGGGAAACTGTATCTACTCAGGCTGTCATTTCTCCGCCACCAGGTCCCGCCCATTGTTACACATGACCATGCCTGGCTGTATGTTCAGCGGTGAGAGCCACAGATCAGGCTGCTGTGTTACAGCTTTCAACAACTCTGCAGGGGTGGGTGGTTTGTCACCTAAGCATTAAGCATGTTATCTTCATCAGAGGATGTTGCCGCTTGGCCAAGGCAGTGCTGCAGTGCTTTCAGCTTGTGACTGATGTAGTCATTTCGGAGATGTAGGCTAAACTGGAGGAGGAGGTGCAGGAGCTGAACAATGTGACTACATTGAGGTTACATTGGCGAGTCTGGTTTTTATACTAAAGAAACATCCTACTGTGTTTTTATTTTATTTTTTTTTTTTTTTTATGTCTCTTCAAATGTGTATTGGAGTGCGTCCTAATTTTTGGCAGCCCTTGAAATTGTTGCATATGCAATAACAGTATAGGAGACACACTCCTTAATAATGGGAAGGACAATTCAAATAGATTCTATATTCTAGAATATTAACTGTCTTATCTGAAATTCTTTTACATGTGAAGTATCACAGTATGGATAGCGTATTATACCGATCCAGCCAGGTATTATTACCTTATACTGCGTTCTGCTGGTGCTGCCAAAAAAAATTTAAAATCTATTCTATTCCCTATTGATAACAATGTTAGATGCATTTACAATAGGAAAAGATTCTGCTGCTAGGTGGTATCATCACCAGCTACAGATGAGTGTTCATTCTGGTCGCATAAACATCTTCCACAGTCCATAACTTTATTTTTTTTTATTGCTTTGGCCTTATATACAAGTCATTACCCTGGAAACAATGTTTCTTAACATTTTTTCCATTTTAGCTTGTTCTTTGTATATGTTTTTTTTGGTCAGTCTGCAAAAGTGACGTAACACGCTGACAACATTGTTCACAGATACGCTATTTGTCAGCGGCCAACTGAGAATAGGTTTAAACCCTCAACTGCAATACTTTAAATGGAGTGTAATATTTGACACCCTCACAATAATTGCTGGATTATTAGGGCAGTCATATTGGATAACGTCTGATGGCCACGGTTTCAGACAGTCGCCTAATAGAATGGTATTTGTCAGCAACTAAGTGTCAATTGCTTCAACAAAACACAGGTGGCTGACTTTAAAAGTAGTGGAATATTTGGCACGCTCCACAAAATTTCTGTATTATTACAGCAGTCATATGGATCACGTGCGTCTGATCTTTGAAAAAAGTTCCTCTGCTTCCACAATACAGTAATATGACTAAAAGTAAAAAAAACTAATTGCATTCTGCAAACAAGCAAATGGAGCTGTAAAATGGTGTACACTGACACACTGCTACAATCTATAAATGGAGGACAATATTTTATATGTTCACTACAAATGGCTGGATTTGAACCGCACTTATATGTGATATGTCTGACAGAGAACCACGGTTTTAAATAGCAGGCCTGTAATTTACTAATACTATTCTTCACAGACACCTAGTGTGAATAGCTTGACCGACACACTGCAACAGAATGGAAATGGAAGAAATGGCTGATATTGGAACAGTCTTATAGGTGATATGTCTGACAGATAACCACGCTTTTAAATTGCAGGCCTGTAATTTACTAATATTATTGTACACAGAGACCTAGTGTGAATAGCTTGACCGACACACTGCAACAGAATGGAAATGGAAGAAATGACTGATTTTAGAACAGTCTTATATGTGAAATGTCTGACAGAGAACCACGGTTTTAAATAGCAGGCCTGTAATAATGCTATTCTTCACAGACAACTAGTGACACCTAGTGTGAATAGCTTGACCGACACACTGCAATCAGAATGTACAAGGAGGCCAATATTTTCCATGTTCAGTTCAAATTTCTGGATTTTTATCTCTGAAATATTGAACAGATCTGGCTTTATTCTGCAGTGAGAACAAGCAAACGGATTGCTTTTAAGCAAATAACTACGATTAAGATAAAAAAAAATCTTAAATATCTGCAATTATTACAGGAGCAGTAGACAGGATGTTCAATGGACCCTCTTGTGCTGTATCATGCACTGCAGTCTGCCACATACACTGCCTGGAGTAGTCCTCAGAAGGACTGTTAGTTCAGATGGATATATATGTTGTGGAATATTATACTAACAGGACGTTCAATGGACCCTCTTGTGCTGTATCATGCACTGCAGTCTGCCACATAACCTGACTGCCTGCCTAGCACTGATTATATGCAGCTGGATTAGTCATCAGAAGGACTGTTAGTTCAGATGGATATATATGTTGTGGAATACCTATACTAACAGGACGTTCAATGGACCATCTTGTGCTGTATCATTCACTGCAGTCTGCCACATAACCTGACTGCCTGCCTAGCACTGATTATATGCAGCTGGATTAGTCCTCAGAAGGACTGTTAGTTCAGATGGATATATATGTTGTGGAATACCTATACTAACAGGACGTTCAATGGACCATCTTGTGCTGTATCATTCACTGCAGTCTGCCACATACACTACCTCCCTGCTTAACACCTGCTATCACCACTGAATATATGCAGCTGGATTAGTCCTCAGAGGGACTGTTAGTTCAGTTGTATGTACAAGTATATACAGTTATATGAAAAAGTTTGGGCACCCCTATTAATCTTAAGCTTAATGTTTTATAAAAATTGGTGTTTTTGCAACAGCTATTTCAGTTTGATATATGTAATAACTGTTGGACACAGTAATGTTTCTGCCTTGAAATGAGGTTTATTGTACTAACAGAAAATGTGCAATCTGCATTCAAGCAAAATTTGACAGGTGCATAAGTATGGGCACCCTTATCATTTTCTTGTTTTAAATACTCCTACCTACTTTTTACTGACTTACTAAAGCACTTTTTTGGGGTTTTGTAACCTCATTGAGCTTTGAACTTCATAGCCAGGTGTATGCAATCATGAGAAAAGCTACTTAAAGTGGCCACTTGCAAGTTGTTCTCCTGTTTGAATCTCCTCTGAAGAGTGGCATCATGGGCTCCTCAAAACAACTGTCAAATGATCTGAAAACAAAGGTTATTCAACATAGTTGTTCAGGGGAAGGATACAAAAAGCTGTCTCAGAGATTTAACCTGTCAGTTTCCACTGTGAGGAACATAGTAAGGAAATGGAAGAACACAGGGACAGTTCTTGTTAAGGCCAGAAGTGGCAGGCCAAGAAAAACATCAGAAAGGCAGAGAAGAAGAATGGTGAGATCAGTCAAGGACAATCCTCAGACCACCTCCAGAGAGCTGCAGCATCAACTTGCTGCAGATGGTGTCACTGTGCATCGGTCAACTATACAACGCACTTTGCACAAGGAGAAGCTGTATGGGAGAGTGATGCAAAAGAAGCCGTTTCTGCAAGCACGCCACAAACAGAGTCGGCTGAGGTATGCAAAAGCACATTTGGAGAAGCCAATTTCTTTTTGGAAGAAGGTCCTGTGGATTGATGAAACCAAGATTGAGTTGTTTGGTCATACAAAAAGGTGTTATGCATGGCGGCAAAAAAACACAGCATTCCAAGAAAAACACTTGCTACCCACAGTAAAATTTGGTGGAGGTTCCATCATGCTTTGGGGCTGTGTGGCCAATGCCGGCACCAGGAATCTTGTTAAAGTTGAGGGACGCATGGATTCCACTCAGTATCAGCAGATTCTTGACGATAATGTTCAACAATCAGTGATAAAGTTGAAGTTACGCAGGGGATGGATCTTTCAGCAAGACAATGATCCAAAACACCGCTCCAAATCTACTCAGGCATTCATGCAGAGGAACAATTACAATGTTCTGGAATGGCCATCCCAGTCCCCAGACCTGAATATCATTGAACATCTGTGGGATCATTTGAAGAGGGCTGTCCATGCTCGGCGACCATCAAACTTATCTGAACTGGAATTGTTTTGTAAAGAGGAATGGTCAAAAATACCTTCATCCAGGATCCAGGAACTCATTAAAAGCTACAGGAAGCGACTAGAGGCTGTTATTTTTGCAAAAGGAGGATCTACTAAATATTAATGTCACTTTTCTGGTGAGGTGCCCATACTTATGCACCTGTCAAATTTTGTTTGAATGCAGATTGCACATTTTCTGTTAGTACAATAAACCTCATTTCAAGGCAGAACCATTACTGTGTCCGACAGTTATTACATATATCAAACTGAATTAGCTGTTGCAAAAACACCAATTTTTATAAAACATAAAGCTTAAGATTAATAGGGGTGCCCAAACTTTTTCATATGACTGTATATGTTGGGGAATATATATAACCTACATGTACAACACAGGAACTAGAGTGCCATAAAATGTAACATTTATTGATGTATATATATATATAAAAAAAAAGGTATACAATAAAAAATGTGTGTGTATGTATGTGTATATATATATATATATATATATATATATATATATATATATATACAGTACAGACCAAAAGTTTGGACACACCTTTTCATTTAAAGATTTTTCTGTATTTTCATGACTATGAAAATTGTACATTCACACTGAAGGCATCAAAACTAGGAATTAACACATGTGGAATTATATAGTTAACAAAAAAGTGTGAAACAACTGAAAATATATCTTATATTCTAGGCTCTTCAAAGTAGCCACCTTTTGCTTTGATGACTGCTTTGCACACTCTTGGCATTCTCTTGATGAGCTTCAAGAGGTAGTCACTGGAAATGGTCTTCCAACAATCTTGAAGGAGTTCCCAGAGATGCTTAGCACTTGTTGGCCCTTTTGCCTTCACTCTGAGGTCCAGCTCACCCCAAACCATCTCGATTGGGTTCAGGTCTGGTGACTGTGGAGGACAGGTCATCTGGCGTAGCCCCCCATCACTCTCCTTCTTGGTCAAATAGCCCTTACACAGCCTGGAGGTGTGTTTGGGGTCATTGTCCTGTTGAAAAATAAATGTTGGTCCAACTAAATGCAAACCGGATGGAAAAGCATGCCGCTGCAAGATGCTGTGGTAGCCATGCTGGTTCAGTATGCCTTCAATTTTGAATAAATCCCCAACAGTGTCACCAGCAAAGCACCCCCACACCATCACACCTCTTCCTCCATGCTTCACGGTGGGAACCAGGCATGTAGAGTCCATCCGTTCACCTTTTCTGCGTGCACAAAGACAGGGTGGTTGGAACCAAAGATCTCAAATTTGGACTCATCTGACCAAAGCACAGATTTCCACTGGTCTAATGTCCATTCCTTGTGTTCTTTAGCCCAAAGAAGTCTCTTCTGCTTGTTGCCTGTCCTTAGCAGTGGTTTCTTAGCAGCTATTTTACCATGAAGGCCTGCTGCACAAAGTCTCCTCTTAACAGTCGTTGAAGAGATGTGTCTGCTGCTAGAACTCTGTGTGGCATTGACCTGGTCTCTAATCTGAGCTGCTGTTAACCTGCGATTTCTGAGGCTGGTGTCTCGGATAAACTTATCCTCAGAAGCAGATGTGACTCTTGGCCTTCCTTTCCTGGGGCAGTCCTCATGTGAGCCAGTTTCTTTTTAGCGCTTGATGGTTTTTGCAACTGCACTTGGGGACACTTTCAAAGTTTTCCCAATTTTTCGCACTGACTGACCTTAATTTCTTAAAGTAATGATGGCCACTCGTTTTTCTTTACTTTGCTGCTTTTTTCTTTCCATAATACAAATTCTAACAGTCTATTCAGTAGGGCTATCAGCTGTGTATCCACCAGACTTCTGCACAACACAACTGATGGTCCTAACCCCATTTATAAGGCAAGAAATCCCACTTATTAAACCTGACAGGGCACACCTGTGAAGAGAAAACCATTTCCGGTGACTACCTCTTGAAGCTCATCAAGAGAATGCCAAGAGTGTGCAAAGCAGTCATTAAAGCAAAAGGTGGCTACTTTGAAGAACCTAGAATATAAGACATATTTTCAGTTGTTTCACACTTTTTTGTTAACTATATAATTCGATGTGTTAATTCATAGTTTTGATGCCTTCAGTGTGAATGTACAATTTTCATAGTCATGAAAATACAGAAAAATCTTTAAATGAGAAGGTGTGTCCAAGCTTTTGGTCTGTACTGTATATATATATATATATATATATATATATATATATATATATATATTATATACACACACTGCTCAAAAAAACAAAGGGAACACTGAAACAACGGAATATAACTCCAAGTAAATTAAACTTCTGTGAAATCAAACTGCCCACTTAGGAAGCAACACTGATTGACAATCAATTTCACATGCTGTTGTGCAAATGGAATAGACAATAGATGGAAATCATTGGCAATTATCAAGACACCCTCAAAAAAGGAGTGGTTCTGCAGGTGGGGACCACAGACAACATCTCAGTACCAATGCTTTCTGGCTGATGTTTTGGTCACTTTTGAGTGTTGGCTGTGCTTTCACACTCGTGGTAGCATGAGACGGACTCAACAACCCACCGAAGTTGCTCAGGTAGTGCAGCTCATCTAGGATGGCACATCAATGCGAGCTGTGGCAAGAAGGTTTGCTGTGTCTGTTAGCGAAGTGTCCAGAGGCTGGAGGCGCTACCAGGAGACAGGCTAGTACACCAGGAGACGTGGAGGCGGCCGTAGGAGGGCAACAACCCAGCAGCAGGACCGCTACCTCCGCCTTTGTGCAAGGAGGAACAGGAGGAGCACTGCCTGAGCACTGCAAAATGACATCCAGCAGGCCACAAATATGCATGTGTCTGCACAAACGGTTAGAAACCGACTCCATGAGGGTGGTATGAGGGCCTGACGCCCACAGATGGGGGTTGTGGTCATAGCCCAACACCATGCAGGACGCTTGACATTTGCCACAGAACACCAGGATTGGCAAAGTCGCCACTGGCGCCCTGTGCTCTTCACAGATGAAAGCAAGTTCACACTGGGCACATGTGACTGACTGGAGACACCGTGGAGAGCGATCTGCTGCCTGCAACATCCTTCAGCATGACCGGTTTGGCAGTGGGTCAGTAATGGTGCGGGGTGGCATTTCTTTGGAGGGCCGCACAGCCCTCCATGTGCTCGCCAGAGGTAGCCTGACTACCATTAGGCACTGAGCTGAGATCCTCAGACCCCTGGTGAGACCATATGCTGGTGCGGTTGGCCCTGGGTTCCTCCTAATGCAGGACAATGCCAGACCTCATGTGGCTGGAGTGTGTCAGCAGTTCCTGCACGATGAAGGCATTGAAGCTATGGACTGGCCCGCCCATTCCCCAGATCTAAATCCAATTGAGCACATCTGGGACATCAAGTCTCGCTCCATCCACCAACGTCACGTTGCACCACAGACTGTCCAGGAGTTGGCGGATACTTTAGTCCAGGTCTGGGAGGAGATCCCACAGGAGACCATCCGTAACCTCATCAGGAGCATGCCCAGGCATTGTAGGGAGCTCATACAGGCACATGGAGGCCACACACAATAATGAGCCTCATTTTGACTTGTTTTAAGGACATTACATCAAAGTTGGATCAGCCTGTAGTGTATTTTTCCACTTTAATTTTGAGGGTGACTCCAAATCCAGGCCTCCATTAGTTAATAAATTTGATTTCCATTGATGATTTTTGTATGATTTTGTTGTCAGCACATTCAATTTTGTACAGAAGAAAGTATTCAATGAGAATATTTCATTCATTCAGATCTAGGATGTGTTATTTGACTGTTCCCTTTATTTTTTTGAGTAGTGTATATATAGTAGTGTATACTTATAATATATTTCTAGATTGTGATCCCTCGCTGGCTGGGTCCTCTCTCCTCCTGTACCAGTCGGCGACTTGTCTTTGTCCAAACTATTGTACTTGTTGTTTGCTATGTATACCCCTTTTTCACATGCAAAGTGCCATGGAATTAATGGCGCTATAATAATAAATTATATATATATAATCTGTATCTATCTACTCTATATATATCTCCCTATCTTTAAAGGGGTATTCCCATCTCCAAGAGCCTATCCCAATATGTAGTAGGTGTAATAATACCCAAGGTCCTGCGATGTCTGCACATGAGGAAAGAGACATAGCGAATCAGAAAAAATATACTACATTTCTAATTGGAGGTATTTGCTAATATTTTTTTTGTTACACCTACTACATATTGGGATAGGATCTTGGAGATGGGAATACCCCTTAACCTCTAGATCTCTGACAATGTTTTATAAAAGTTTTCATGTAACAAATATATTTGTATTGAATATTTTTTAAATACGTTTCTAAATCAAAATACATGTTAATGTGATAAACTGGGAAGGTGGGATTTTTTTTTCTAGACGGTCAACATTTTGTCTTTGGATATATAGTCGTATTTATTTGTATATAAACAGTATGCTCAATATGTCTGCCACTTAAAGGGGTTGTGCCACAAGCAAAGTACATTTTAATCAACAGATCTTGGAATAATAAGTTCCACAATTGAACGCGTTTAAAAGAAAAAAATGTTCCTGTGCTGAGATAATCTTATAAATGTGCCCCTGCTGTGTACTGTGTAATGACTGTGTCTGACCGTACTGGAACATGGTCTGATCATACCACAGCTCCTGGGCAGGGGAGGAATCAAAAGAGTATACAGACAGGACAGCATTGGATCACAACTGATTCTTTCTGTTAGGCAAACAGTTCACTGCCTGTTTTTAAACGATATTTTACCTCAAAGAAAGAATTGGCTGTAATGTCTGTATATGCTTTTTCTTCCTCCCCTGCCCAGGAGATGTGGTATATCCAACTTGTTCTTTCTTACATGGTTGGATACAGCCATTAAACTGGGGGACATTTTTATGATTATCTTGGGACAGGGACATTTGTTTTAACCCCTTTACAACCCAAGGTGGTTTGCACATTAATGACCAGGCCAATTTTTACAATTCTGACCACTGTCACTTTATGATGTAGTAACTCTGGAACGCTTCAACGGATCCCCAGGATTCTGAGAATGTTTTTTCGTGACATATTGTACTTCATGATTGTGGTAAAATTTCTTCGATATCATTTGCGTTTATTTGTGAAAAAAATGAAAATTTTGAAAATTTTAATTTTTATGCCCTGAAATCAGAGAGATATGTCACACAAAATAGTTAATAAATAACATTTCCCACATGTCTACTTTACATCAGCACAATTTTGGAACCAAAATTTTTATTTATTAGGGAGCTATAAGGGTTAAAAAATGACCAGCGATTTCTCATTTTTCCAACAAAATTTACAAAATCATTTTTTAGGGACCACATCACATTTGAAGTCACTTTGAGGGGTCTTTATGACAGAAAATACACAAAAGTGACACCATTCTAAAAACTGCACCCCTCAAGATGCTCAAAACCACATTCGAGAAGTTTATTAACCCTTCAGGTGCTTCACAGGAATTTTTGGAATGGGTAAGAAAAAAATGAACATTTAACTTTTTTCACAAAAATGTTACTTTAGACCCAATTTTTTTATTTTCGCAGGGGTAACAGGAAAAAATGGACCCCAAAATTTGTTGTGCAATTTCCCCTGGGCAGATACTCCATTTCTGGGGAAAAAACCCTGTTTGGGTGGATGGCAGGGTTCGGAAGGGAAGGAGCACAATTTGACTTTTTAAATGTAAAATTTGCTTGAATAATTAGCGGACACCATGTTGCGTTTGGGGAGCCCCTGATGTGCCTAAACAGTGGAAACCCCCCACAAGTGACACCATTTTGGAAACTAGACCCCTCAAGGAACTTATCTAGATGTGTTGTGAGCATCCTGAACCCTCAAGTCCTTTACAGAAGTTTATAACATGGAGCCGTGAAAATAAAAAATCAAACTTTTTCCACAAAAATTATGTTTTAGCCCCAATTTTTTTATTTTCACAAGGGTAAGAGGAGAAAATGGACCCCAAAAACTTTTGTGCAATTTCTCCTGAGTATGCCAATACCCCGTATGTGGGGAAAATACAGTGTTTGAGCGCACGGCAGAGTTCAGAAGGGAAAGAGCACTGTGTGACTTTTTGAACGCAAAATCGTCTGGAATCGAAAGTGGATGCCATGTCGCGTTTGGAGAGCCCCTGATGTGCATAAATAGTGGAAACCCTACACAAGTGACCTCATTTTGGAAACTACATCCCTCAAGGATTTTATCAAGGTGTATAGTGAACATCTTGAACCCAGAGGTACGACACAGAATTTGATAACATTAGGTCATCATATTGAATAAGTTGTCATTAGTCTTGAGTACAAGTGCTCGCTACTTGAGTTTGCATCGGGTACTCAGGTATTCACCATGTATCAAGGGTGCTCGAGTGACATGCTTGAGTCCCCGCCCGCATGTTTCATGGTTACTAGACACCCCCGAAAAGACATGCGGGGATCGCTCATGCATGGCAGGCAAGGTTTTTTTGGCCATGAAGCATATGGGGCGGAGACTCGAGCCTGTCACTCGAGAACCCCCGACACTCAATGCATACCCGAGCACCCGATGCAAACTCAAGTAGCGAGCACTTGCGCTCAACACGAGTTGCCATATCTTCATCTTTTTTTTTACTTTTGAAATAAATCCCAACCCTAACCCAACCCTAACCCCAGCCCCAACCCTAACCCCAACTCCAACCCTAACCCCAACTCCAACCCTAACCCAACCCTAACCCTAGCCCAACCCTAACCCTAGCACAATCCCAACCCTAACCCTAGCACAACCCTAACCCGAGAGTTTATTTTTTACGCCGTTCCTCGTGTGGTATAAGTGATTAGACGACTTTATTCTTCGTGTCGGTGCGACTACAGAGATACCAGAATCATATCGGGTTTTTATGATTGACAGCTGTCACACACTAAAAAACGCATTTTTTTGTAAAATCTAGTTTTTGCAGCACCATATTTTGAGAGCTATAATTTTTCCATATTTTGGCCGACAGAGTCATGTGATGGCTTATTTTTTGCGGGATGAGTTGACATTTTTATTAGTGCCATGTTCAGGCACGTGACATTTTTTGATCGCTTTCTATTCTGATTTTTGGGAGGCAGAATAAACAAAAACCAACAATTCAGGAATTGTTCTTTTTTTCTTTTTTTATTTTGCTCTGCGTGTGGTAAAATTGATAAGGTAGCTTTATTCTTCGGGTCAGTACATTTACAGCGGTACCACATTTATATAGTTTTTCTATGTTTTGGCGCTTTTACATAATAAAGGCAATTTTATAGAAAAATTTATTTTTTTGCATCGCTTTATTCTGAGAGCTATAACTTTTTTATTTTTCTGCTGATGGAGCTGTATGGCAGCTTGTTTTTTTCAGGACAAGATGACATTTTCAGCGTTACCATTTTTATTTATATTCGTCTTTTTGATCGCGTGTTATTCCATTTTTTTGTTTGGCGGTATGATGATAAAGCATTGTTTTTTGCTTTTTTTTTTTTTTTTTACCATGTTCACCGAAGGGGTTAACGAGTGGGACAATTTTATAGGTCAGGTCGTTCCAGATGCGGCGATACCAAATATGTGTACTTTTATTATTTTGTTTTTTTTCATAATAATATTTATTGATGGGTACATTATATTTTTATTTTTGGTGGATTATTATTATTATTATTATTTTTTTAATATTTTTACAATTTATTTTTTTCTTTCACTTTCTGACAGTTTTTTTACTTTTATACTTTGTCCCACTATGGGACTTTTACTTTTTTACTCTGATCGCCTGCATAGCACAGGAATGGAGCATCATATCTGTGCTATGCAGCCTGTCAGCGCTGCACAGGGAGAAGATAGTTTGGTCATGCACTGCGCACGACCAAAAAATCTTCCTGCTGTCTGGTGACCCGGATGTTGTCATGACGACATCGGGTCGTCATGGCAACATCCGGGAAGCCGCGGCAGACAGCGCTGGAGGCTGGAAGAGGAGGTAAGTATACCGATCACCTCCCCTTAGCCACCGCAATGCTGCGATCGACTTCGATCGCAGCATTGCGGGGGTTAATGTGCCGGGAGTGGTGCGGGACCGCTCCCTGCACATAGCACCGGGTGTCAGCTGCGACAATCAGCTGACACCCGACGGCGATTGCGCCCGCACATCTTGTGTGCGCGCGCGATCGCAATGACATATTAATACGGGTCAGGCTCTTAAAGCCCAGGGCACAGACGCGTATTAATACGTCTTGGGCTTTAAAGGGGTTAAACACATCCAATTGGGGAACTGATTATTGTTCCAAGACCTATTGATTAAAATATACTTTTGATCATGGCACAACCCTCTGTACATATAGTCCCCTCTTGACAGAAGCGTTCCTTTTCTCCAGGGTCCGCCTATAGCCATATGCCTCCTTTAGTAAAGGAACAGGGTCTTAAAATTCTCCTTGCTGTTTATCTCCTCAATGTCAATACTGGAATGTTTCTACAAAAATGTTAGGTTCCCTTAAATGAGCATTATAGGCATACACTTTTGAAACCTGTCACTAGATTTGTTGCCTGAACCACAGGCAGAATGAATCCGAGCTTGGCTGCTCAACCGCAGTTGACTGTTTTACTCTGAAATGGCGCAGCTAGATGTGTTTTACTCTGAAATGGTGCAGCTAGATGTGTTTTACTCTGAAATGGTGCAACTAGATGTGTTTTACTCTGAAATGCTGCAGCGAAATGTGTTTTACTCTGAAATTGAATCCAGTTGGATGAACACATAAGTGGGCTGCGCTGCTGAATTAAATTAATTCTTCAGAGATGATGATGATGATGAAAAGGCTTTTTATTAACAACCCGTTTCAATGCCGTACCGGCGTCTTTTTCAAGTAAAAATAACAAATGTGTACAGCATGAGAATGGATGGGTTTTTAAAGACCCAAAATGGATGCTAGTTACATAGGCAACACCCACAGGAACACATAAACCAATGGGGAAATTAGGAAGGGGAGGGACGTTCAGCTGGCAATTTCTAATAGATTAAAGTTGGGAAAAAAAAAGAGGTAAAAAGGGGACGAAAAATGAAATGGGGATAATAATTTTCATAAATACAAAATCATGGACAAGAATAATAAAACAATAAGCAGGGAATAATTTAAAACCAAAAAAATTTAAAAATGAATTTTCGAGAATGGATAAATTGGATCCAAGATCATGTGTATGTTGATTATTTAGGATAAGACACATTGTGATATAGAATTAAAAATGGGAATATTAATAGAAATTAATATTAAAATAACAATTAGAAGGGTATTAAAATGCATAAGAAAAAGGATCTGTGACCATATGTAATGACTGTGTAGAGGTAAAATAGAATAAAATAAATAATTAAATAAAAATCTCAGTAATTTCATTGAGTCCATAGGGTTTAAGGGTGCTGATCATGTATATCCAATATTTTTCTTTTCTCTTCAAGGTTCCATAGGGTTTGGGAGATCAAGGGAAATGGATTCAATTGGTGTGATAGAGATGCCTGTTGCATTCTTACCGTGTACCAATGCGCAATGCCGGGATAAACGGTAATTCTATATCACAATGTGTCTTATCCTAAATAATCAATATGCACATGATCTTGGATCCAATTTATCCATTCTTGAAAATTCATTTTTTAATTTTTTTTTATTTTAAATTATTCCCTGCTTATTGTTTTATTATTCTTGTCCATGATTTTGTATTTATGAAAATTATTATCCCCATTTCATTTTTCTTCCCCCTTTTTAACTCTTTTTTTTTTTTTGTTAGTTTATATCCATTAGTCTCACTACACCTTCCGCGGCACTTTCTGGCCCCTATTCAATGGCTCATATTGAGTTCAAATCCGGTTTCTCCTGCACTCCAAACTGCAGTCTTTACAACACTTTTTGTCCTTTTTATTCATTTATAAGTATAATACCCTTTTCTGTATCACCTTTCCCTCATCCACCTAGATGGCTCCTCTGTTAAATGTTGCCCTTCTGATGTCCATATGTGGCGCCCTGCTGCGCATTGGTGCCACAGAACCCAGAAGGGTGCATGGATGGACTTCTCCACAAGAGGCCCTCACACATTCACACACCTCCACCCTACCACCTTAGACCAGCAGAGGGAGCCCGTTAGGGATATATATAGGGAGGGTGGAGCCAGGCAGCCCAGTTGAGTCTTCAGTCAGTTTGAGTTAGAGTTTGGAGTCAGACTGAGAGAGTCTGAGAGCGTGCTGACGCTCAGAGAGCAGCGAAGAGGCAGCAAGCTGGCTGCTGTGCTTAGGCGAGCCAAGGCCTACAGCACGTGTGAAGGCCTAGTGAGGGCCTTGAGTGGGCCGAAGGCGAGAGGAGAAGGAAGAAGTAGCGAGGGGGCAGAGGAGCATACCAGGCTCACCCCGATATATGTACCAGACACCATGTCCGCGTCTACGGGGACCCTTTATACCCAGAAGTAACCACCAAAACCCTTGGAGGACTTCAGGTCCCAGGTTCACCAACGCTGATTACAGTACCAGGGCTAGGAGTCACGGAGGTCCCAGTGTCCAGGGAGAGTGATCTCCAAAGAGAAGGCCCTACCACCAGGTCAGCAGGTGCAAAGAGAGACAGTAACCAAGCTAGGCCTAGCTCCAGGCAGGTCAGAAGCTTAGAGAATAAAGCAACGGATCAGGAGGCCCTATACCCGCTCACTGGGGAGAGTCCAAAAGTGTGCCCTTCGCCTGGAGTACCCTGGACCGTGCCTGCAACATCACCAGTAAAGGTACTGAAGCTTACCCCCGTGTGAGTGTCCGTCTTTCCTCCGGGACTGTCCTACCGTCTCTCCCCTGCACCACCATCCATTACACCCCACGCTGCCCTGGAGCTAGCTCTACCTGTGGAGAGCCACATTATCCCTGCTGCCGTAACACCAGCTCCAGAGGACTGCTCCGCAGCGGCGGCTCCCTCTAGCCGCAATCCACAGGTGGCGTCACGAACACTTAAATCCCTTATAAATACCCCATTTTTACTGACCGCCCTGGGTCATAGACCGGGCCAGCTACCGTGATATCCCCCAGCAACCAGAGGCCCGGCTGCCAAGTACCCCACGGCCCAGGGGGCGCGTCATATACACTGCCAAATCCCAGATTCTAATCACATTTCTCCTACACTCCAATTGCTTCCCCTCAACAATTTGTCTTTTATTTATGTGGTACCATTTATATGTGCATTTCCCCTCTTTCCTTTGTCCCCTTTCCCACATTTACCTCGGTGGCTCCCCTGTTAAATATTCACTCACTGGCTTCTAATCACTGCCCCATTCTGGGTTCTTATCCCACTTCTCCCACATTGCAATCATTCAACTGTTCACATTTTATCAGTATTAAGGATGGTACTTTTTTTTTTCCCCCAACTTTAATCTATTTGAAATTGCCAGTTGAACGTCCCTCCCCTTCCTAATTTCCCCATTGGTTTAAGTATTCCTGTGGGTGTTCCCTATGTAACTGGCATCCATTTTGGGCCTTTAAAAACCCATCATCATCATCATCATCATCTGCCTGTCACAACTCCATCAGGTGAGTGTAACCAGCACTCTCTTAATCTCCCTCCATAGGGTATCACCCTATTGTGCGCTCTGTTCCCCACATTTAGATCTACATATATTTTACTCTGAAATGGTGCAGCTAGATGTTTTTTTACCCTGAAATGGCGCAGCTAGGTGTTTTTTTACGCTGAAATGGCGCAGCTAGGTGTATCTTACTCTGATATGGCGCAGCTAGGTGTATCTTACTCTGATATGGCGCAGCTAGGTGTATCTTACTCTGAAATGGCGCAGCTAGGTGTTTTTTTTACGTTGAAATGGCGCAGCTAGGTGTATCTTACTCTGAAATGGCGCAGCTAGGTGTTTTTTTTACGTTGAAATGGCGCAGCTAGGTGTATCTTACTCTGAAATGCTGTGGCGCTTTAGAGAAAGGATAGTTTGAAAAGCCGGTCTCTGCCTGTGTACGCACATGGAAGAGACTAGTCACTGAACTCGAGCTGGGTGGGGAGAAGCTGGACAGGGACCACACTGAAACCCTGGGGATTATAGAGAGAGACCAGACTAGACCAAACTGTTTTCTCAAACGCAGAAGCATTTGAATAAAATATACCTGGCTGCTATTATGCAGCGAAGCTCTGCTTCATGCTGCCCATGGTCCAGACAGAAAGAGTCTAGCCCCAGATTCCCTTTAAGGGTATTGTATTTACCTTTTATATGTAGCTGAGTTCGTTGCTTTCACCTTACAAATATATATTTTTTTCCTAGTAAATTCATGGACATGTTTTAACAGTCATTTATATTACAATGTCTGAATAATTGCTCTTTTCAGGATGAAGGCTGCAGTGACGTGGGGTATGCTATTTTTAGACATGTACGTAGATTGTATGCTTTTAAATCCTCTTAGTTCAACATAAGATCTTATAACCCTCAAGTTTCCTCGTGTTTTAGTGAGGGCGTAATCTTTGTTTATGACTTCCTCATTGGGATTCTCAGTTTAGAATGACTAATAACAGAAACATGAAACTTTTTTTTTTTTTTGCATAGTAAATGGCACAAATGAATCGTCTTCATTGAGGGGTTTAGAGGTTATGTTGTACTTCAAAGCCATAAGTAATCCCAATCACATTCTTTGATCATGAAAGTTGTCAACATAATATGAAGTTTACTTTTATTAGCTGATAAGTTAATGTTTGTGAAATAACTTATTACAGAAGAGTGGATACTTTGAAATATGCAGTTGCCAGCTATGTTTTGTTACTTTTTACTAAAAAAAAGTGACTTGCAGCGACTTGTTTTGCCACAAAGTGCAAGTACTGCAAAGCTTCCAATTGCCCTGAAAAGCAGCGTTAGGCTATGTGCCCACGATGCAAAAATGCTCCGGATTTTTCCTGAGCATTTCTGCATCTCCCTGGCAGAAAAAAACGCATGCGGATTGTACATGCGGATTTTACATGCGTTTTTCCTGCCAGGTAGAAGCGTTTGTGAAGCGTTCTTCACATGCATTTCCACATGCGGGTTGACAAGCACTTTCCAAGCGATTTTAGCATCACTTGGAAAGTGCTTGACAACTTGGTCACACTATATAAATCCATGCAACCGGCATGGATTTATATAGTGTGACCGAGAGAATGTCAAAAAATAAAAAAATAAATCTATACTTACCTTCCGATGGCCCTCAGTGTCTTGCTTCCCTCCATTCTCCCATGTCGGCAGATCGCGGTACACTGAAGGACCTGCCGACTTCAGCATCGCGTGACCTGTCACATGACTATGATGTCAGCGCAGGTCCTCCAGTCCATCGCGAGCTGCCGGCAAACGAAGACAAGCACAGCGGGGGCCGTCAAAGAATGTAAAAAAATAAAAAATAAATTTATACTTACCTTCCGATGGCCCCCGCAGTCTTGCTTCGCTCGGTGCTGACTGCCGGCAGAACGCGGTACACTGCACTGAAGGACCTGCCGACGTCAGCGTCGCGTGTCCCGTCACATGACTATGACGTCAGCGCAGGTCCTCCAGTCCATTGCGATCTGCCGGCAAGGGAGGAGGAGCGCACCGGGGGCCGTCAGAAGGTAAGTATCATATTTATTTTTTATTTTATTCTTTTTTTTTTTTACAGTTTCTAGGATACCCAGGTCCGGAGGAGAGTCTCCGCTCCACTAGATCTGGGTACCATCCGCACACTGGAACACGTGGAATGCACATCTGCATATGCAGTGATGCGTAATCCATGCGATCTAATGCAAGTCAATGGCGGTGAAAACGCAGCACTTACGCAAAATAATTGGTAGTGCTGCATTTTTTTCCGCAATGATAATCCGCAGTGGAAATTTCCGCAGCATGTGCACAGCACATGCGGATTATCATTGGGGAACATGGCAGACCTTCTACCATGCGTTTTTTAAGCATTTCTGTAGCGTTTTTGCCGCTGCGGAAACGCTTAAAAAACACATCGTGGGCACACAGCCTAAGTCCTAGGAGACCTCAATCTCTTTAATGCAAACGGGGCTGTAATGTCAGTGACCTTAATATATATGGCTATAGATAAATGGACCTTTTTGGCAGCTGAGAGGCTGCTTAAGAACATTCTGTACTGCAAGACTTTTTTTAAATAGGTAAAATGGTTAAAGGGATTTTTCCTCAAACAATAGTTGATTTTAATCAATAGATCTTGGAAAATTAGCAACTTCCACAATTGTATGTGTTTAAATAAAATGTTCCTGTGCTGAGATAATCTTATAAATGTGCCCCTGCTGTGTACTGTGTAATGACTGTGTCCGACCATGCAGGAACATGATCTGATCATACCACATCTCCTGGGCAGGGGAGGAAAAAAAAAAAGTATACAGATATTATAGCACAGGGTCACAGCTGATTCTTTCTTTGAAGTAAAACATTTCACTGCCTGTTTTTAAACAATGTTTTATTTCAAAGAAAGAATCAGCTGTGACCCCGTGCTATAATAGCTGTATACTTCTTTTTTCTTCCTCCCCTGCCCAGGAGCTGTGGTATGATCAGACCATGTCCCTGTATGGTCAGACACAGCCATTACACAGTACACAGCAGGGGCACATTTATAAGATTATCTCAGCACAGGAACCCTTTTTTTAAACACATACAATTGTGCAAATTATTATTATATATTCCAAGCTCTATTGATTAAAATCAACTTTTCTTTGTGGGGAAAACCCCTTTAAAAAGATTAATATCTTGCGGACAGATGCTTGTATTAATATAAAAGCTGTGTACACAGAGGAAGCAATGGCTTCTTGACAATGGATGGTCTAAAAATGTATCCCTGTGTGAGTAGCCACAGGTTTGTTGTTAAATGAGGAAGCTGTAGCTTTCAAAAAGTCCTCCAAAAAGTATTCCTTTTTTTGAGCAGGAACAGGTTTTCGGTTTGGAAAGTGAGGCATATTTCCATGGCTCTTTACGAAGTCATTATCACTTTTTGTGGGAGCAGTTTTAGGTTTATTCACCTTTTATAAAGGCTAAGGGTGTTCAGCATCAGTGCAGTATAGCTAAAAGCCGAAAACAATGGACAAGCAGAAACTAGAGCTGTGTGACTATTTGTGGTGGCAACAGCAACCACACAGTATCGAATATGTTGGGTCAGGCAAGAAGATATCCGCTGTGCAAGGCCAGCACTAGCAGCTCCAGCACAGCTATAGCACATAATGGACAGGCAGGAAATATGTGGGTGTCTATTGGCAGTGTCAGAAACATCACAATATAAAATAGTAAGGAACAGACCATGAGAAATATAGATATTACAATATAGATATTCTGCAATGAATAGGTAGGAGATGCCTGGCTGAGTAGGGACATCAGTACTTGTGGCGGCATAACAGTATGGAAAAAGACAATCCGCAGTCAGGCTGATAGTGCTGATTTAATCACTGGCATCAGACTTGGGTGGAAAAAAAATCCGCACTAAACCATGACTAATTTATTTTGACAAATGTAACATTATCCACAATTGTGGACATCAATCTGGTCCACCTGCGTGACTAAGCTACTTGCTGTACTGAATATTTGATTTACTCTCTAATATAGTGCCATTAATTCCACAGCGCTTTACAACCATTAACATCATTGTACCCTTCGAGGCTCACAATCTACATTCCCTATCAATATGTTATTGGAGTGTGTAAGAAAACCAATGAAACACCATGAGAACATACAAACTTCTTGCCACATTGCTGACCACTGAGCCACTGTGCTAACCCAATATCCCCTCAGCGTTCACAAAAGGCTGCAAAGACATTACACTCATTGCAAACCAGGCTCGTTCTTGCCACTAGTCCAGTCTGCTGACCTAGAAGTCCATCATGGGGCTTATGGTGTCCGTAGGAGAATGGACTCAATCTGGCTGTTCTATTGATGTGGGCCTGGTAGACACAGTGGCTTAAAAATCTGGTCCCTCATGTCGTATATAGTTTAATGGCTTCTTCATTAGATATTTGTTGTTGTCCTAATACCAGAACAGGCATGGAACTGAGAGGGTTTTTTTCGGTCAGACGTGTGGGTGTCAGGTGCTTGCTCAGGAAAAGCTTTGCAGCGTTGAAAGCATAGTTTATAGTGGAAATGTGACAATTTTGACTGTCAGAAGCCAGAAAAAAAATTGCCATTTTTCTTTTTGTAGTGATGATCTAAAAGCATGGCATCTAATTGGAAGCCTTTTGCCCAATGATACACCCCTCATACCACAATCAATAAAATATACAGCTTGCCAGCATGACCTAGGGCACCATTTGTTCACTTTCTGCACCCTTCTGAACTGAATGGTCATCATAGCCAGCATCATCCGCATCAATGTGACACCTGTCATCCTCGTCATCTGCCCAAGCTTGGCATAATGGTCTCCACATCCACCTAATCCTCCTCGTCCTTCAGTCTGCTGCACAAAAAAAGTCGCTGTTCTTCCTGTATTCCTGGTAGCATCTTTTTAGGAGTGTTTTTTTTCCAGTATAGATAAGTGGAAGATGACCATAGGTGGATTAAGAGTAGATAGGGCCCTGGGAAATTTAGAAAGCGTGCCGCCCCTCCCTCTACCAATGTATCATGTGATATTGTCACATCATCTGACGCGCCCCCTGGGTCGTAGGGTACTCGGTGCCGGGCCGGTCGGTGCAGGGGATGTCACTGTGGCAGTGACCCGGTCCGTGACCCAGGGCGGTCAATAAAAGGGGTTATTTACAGGGGATTTATAGTTTTTATATAAAGTTTGTGACGCCACCTGTGGTGTGCGGAAAAAGGGAGCCGCCGCTGCGGAGCAGGTCCTCTGGCGCTGATGTTAGTGCAGCAGAGTTAGTTTAGCTCTCCACAGGTAGAGCTTAGCTCCAGGGCGTTACAGGAATGTTATAGATGAAGTAGGTGTGTAGAGTGGTGCAGGGGATGATGGCGCCGTAAGAATTCGCAGAGACAGTGGGGTGCAGTCTTCAGGGTTTTACTCATGATTTTTAGACTTCAAGTTACCAGGGCCAGGGTAACTTCCCACGTCGTCCTGTGCTTACTCAGGGAGGGGTTCAGCAAACCCTCAGGCAATTCCAGCTTACTTAGAGGGACCCCGTTCTGTGTGTTCCTGCTGGCCATCTCCCTGCACCTCACACCCAGTGTCCTAAGTCAGTGACGGAGGACCTTGTCGGGCGACGTCTTCTCTGTTCCCTAGGTCCTCTATGGCCACCTTTTTGGAGATTTAGATGTGGCTTTTGGCTGCAGCACCTGAAATGCTGCACCCTCTGGTTATCTAGTTGAGACTTGAAGAACTCTGCTAGTTTAGAGGCCGTTCCCCTCTCTGCGACCTGATACTTCCACTCCTGGTGGGTTCGGGCGCACGGGTGGCATCCACACTGCCTGTGCCCCTGGGATCCTTTATGTCTTACTGGAGCCTTTCTGCTCACTCCTCTCCTCTCTTTAGTCTGTCCTGGGCCTCTCTCACTAGGCCCTCCTGCTGAGCTCCTGCTCCACACACTCTCCTCCTCTGACTGAAGTGAACTCCCAAGATGGCTTCTCCTTTTTATATCCTTCTTCTCTAGTGCTCCCCTAATCTTCTTACTCCACCCACACCCACTACATGGTTCCCCCTCTCTTGGTTCCCCCCACTCCAGCCAGGGACAGGGCTCAGCAGAAGAACAGCGCATCTTGCCCCTCCTGCTGGTCTGGAGTACTGTAGTGTTGGATGCAGGTGTTTGGGTCCCAGGCAGTACTCCATCCTTACCTGAGAGTGGGATACCACACCTCTGGGTGAGATGCAGCACCACTGTGGCGACTGAACCCGCAGGGGCGCCACACATCCTCTTTGATAAATCATGTGATGGGTCGTGTGAGTAACACACAGGTGCTCTGGTGCACATCTGTAGATGGAAAAATACAGAGACAGGGTAGCGAATTTTACCCTTATGAACAGCACTATCCATAACATAGCACTATTTAAAATAGATCAGTGGTGGGAGATTAATTTTCCCAAGTGGCCACATGAGAGACTGTGACTGTTGTAGAGACCAAATCAATAGTCTGAAATTAAGTTTGCTCAATATTAATATATTAATTATACTTATTTTTTTGCAATAATTGTATGACTTAATATTGAGCACAATTAAGTATGCTGACATCCCCCTATATACAGTATGCGCCCCCACATAGCTTCCTAGAAACAGTGAGCCCCCGCATAGCTCCCTAGATACAGTATAAACCCCCGCATAGCCTCCTAGATACAGTATGAGCCCTCACATAGCCTCCTAGATACAGTACTCATGCAGTCTTGTACACACATGCAGTCACGCACACACACGGTCGTGCACATGCAGTCACGCACATAAGCACACACACAGTCACGCATGCAGTGCAGCAAAGTGGAAATGTGTTTGTGTGTGCTTGTATGGGAAATACATCCCACCTTATATGCATCAGAAGGGGAGGGGACAGTGGACAGTGGTGCCACAGATGGAGGTGATGTGTGTATAAAATCGTGATTCAAATCAGTGCACCACCGCAGCCGGGGATCGAGGCTTGGTCTGCGTTCCACCGTAGACCGGAAATGACGCCACCGCCGTATACCGGAAGTGACGCATCAGTGCCCGATGAAAGCGAGGGGTGGATTGTGTTCCACCGTGCACCTGTGCAGTGAAAACCAAGACGTGCTGTAGACAAATGACAAAAGATCACATGGTGGGAACACCACAGGAAATAGGGGAAATGAATACAAATAACAGGGGCAAGAGGGATAAACGAAAAGGATGACTAACTAAATAATATAAAGAAAAGGGAAAAAGATAGGCATAAAAGGGAAAAAAAGGGGGGGGAACAGGCGGGGGAGGAAACAGGAGCAAATATCTTTGAAGGCTCTAAGCGAACCTGTGAACATGAGTCACATTAGTAGACTATACTTATAGCAGTGTGTAGATATAACAAAACAAGCTAATTAAGTTAAGATATTTAAACTTACAAGGACTTCAAAAAAGAACATAATAGCCTATAACATAATAGGAGACTTTAGTATATAACCTCATATTCCCTATTGAGCTTATTCGGTTCTTAAGTGTTCAGTTTGAAAATCCAGAAGGACACTTTCTTTTAATTTTAAAATACGATTACCACCCCGTTAGGGTGCTGGAACACTTTGAAGCACCTGAAAGAGAAGCTGGGAAACATTGTTCCCATATGTTTCACATATGTGATTTTGGATAAATGGATTTCACATATGTGATTCTTCATTTGTTATATATCTCATAAAATGTCCGTGCGGTCTCTGGTATGTTGGAGAGACCACACAACCTTTCAAGAAGGAGATTCACTCATAGGTTGCCTTCACAAGCAATACCTTCCTTGTCATGATTTCCAGCAATACAGATTTTCTTTGAGCCAGTCTATAGAGACTAGTGTTGAGCCACCCCCATAGTGTTCGAGTTTGGTTCGGTTCGTCGAACACCTTCGAACACCATTAAAACCAATGGCAGGCAAACAAAAACACATAGAAACACATAGAAAACACCTTCAAAAGGTGTCCAAAAGCTGACAAACTGCTCAGAAGACATAACTAACACATGGAAAAGTGACAAGTACATATAGTCATGCGAAAAGAAAAGAGGTGGAGGAGTAAAAGGAGGGGGAGACACAGATATAGGCAGGTCATGCCCTTCTAAAATCCAAAAAGTGAGAAGCCGACACGGCCAGTCCGTTCCTGCCCGTGCCACCTCCGTGTCGCCAGGTTTGTGTCAGAGCCGCGGTGGATCCTGACGGCCAGCCCCCCTCTCCCAATACTGGTGCCTGTCCGCTGGTGGGTCGAGCGAGCCCCCCTGTGGTGGAGGCAGCTCTAAGCTTTTTAATTTAAATTGTCTCTCTAATTTGAATGAATACACTTTAAATCCTTTTACAAGGATCTATTGGAGGGCAAGTCTGATGCCAGCAGCCGCGGAATTCCAGCTCCAGTAGCATCCACTAAAGCTGCTGCAGTTAAAAAGCTTTTATAAGGATCGAGCTCGGCAGTCCACCGCAAGGCGTCCTACCGCCAGTCCCAGCCCCTATGCCTTGGGGTGCCTCCTGATGCTCTTCACTGAGTATCCCGGGGTCCCGAAGCATTTCCTTTGAAAAAATTAAGTGTCCAAACTACAGGTGGTGTAGCTTGCTTAACAGCTGGGATAATCCGCTGACGAGCAGACACTGCTACTAGGCACAAAGTATTTCCTGGGCTAGATGCAGTTAAAAATTTGTAATTAGATACTCTCGTTGGATGCTGAGAAAGCATTCCATAGAGTCTCCTGGCACGCCATATATTATTCTCTTAAAAAGCTTGGGGTAGGGGTCTAGGGGACCCTTTTATAGCCAAAATCACGGCCCTGTATCGCAATATGTCACCTAGGCTGAAGATAAATGGAACTGTAGCACCCCGAGGGCTCGGTTGCTACAGAGGTATTGCACCTCACCCAGAGGTGTGATATCTCACTCTCAGGTAAGGATGGAGTGTGGATCAGGACCCCGACACCTGCATGCATTACACCACATTGCCGTGGGACAGGGCGACCAATATGCCCCTGAGATGGGCACGACAGTCCCTGTCCCTGGCTGGAGTGGGGGGAGGGAACACCGAGGAAGGGGAACCCTGTAGTGCAGGAGCAGGGAGGAAGCAGTTCCTGGGTGCATTGAGAAGGGAGTATAAAAGGTGGGTACCATCTTAGTTCAGTGCAGAGAAGTCTGAGCAGAAGTGGCAGGGAGCAGGGGCTCTGCATGAGCTCTGCTCCGGAGGCGGGCCTAGTAACAGAGGCCCAGGCCTGGAAGAGGGAGAAGGAAGGAAGAGGAGTGGAGAAGGCTCCAGGAACGAGGAACGAAGGGATCCCAGGGGTGCGGACGGGCGAGTCGCCACCGCACGCCCGAATCCACCTGCGTGGAGGGGTCAGGCCAAAGGGGAAGACGGGAAACGACCCTCAGCTAGAAACCGGAGGCTGTGACATTTTATGTGGCGCAGCCCCTCGCAACACCCGCTAGGAAGGCACCACATAGGGTCAGGGAAACTGGCCAAGTTTACCAAGAGGAGGCCCGAGGCAGCCGGACAGAAGCGTTGGTAAGAAAGGCCAGACAAAGGACACACAAAGGGGGTCCTATGAAGCGCTCCAAAGTTATCTGGGAGTTGTCTGAGCCCCTCACCTGGTGAGCACAGTACGACGTGGGCAGCCGTTACCTGCAGAAGTGGTCTGGATAATAAGAACTGTGAGTAAAGGCCCTGGACTGCATCACTGACTCCGTGTCGTTACTGCTGCTGCCCTGCACCATCAACCCCATCCTCCGCATACACTGCCCTGAGGCTATACTCCTCCCGTGGGGAGTTATACTACGCTCTGCTGCACCCACAACACCAGCCTCAGTAGTCTGCCCTGCAGCGGCGGTTCACTCTGACCGCAATCCACGGGTGGCGTAGTCGGACATTTAAACATCAAAACCACATAAATAGTTCCGCCACTGGTTTGACCGCCCTGAGCCACGGAACGGGGTTGCCGCCACAGAGACTACAACCACCAGCATCCACCAAAAAGGGTCCGGCTCCGGGTGTCCCAAGGCCCAGTGGGCGCGTCAGAACATTTTCATCACCTTTCATAATCACCAATGGGACAAGGCAGGGATGTCCTCTGTCCCCTCTCTTATACATCCTAGTGACGGAGCACCTGCTCTCATCAATTCGCCATAACCCCAATATTAGGTAGATTGAGGTGGGAGGCACCGAGTACAAGTGCTCTCTATTTGCTGATGATGTCCTAGTATATATCACTCAATCACATATATCCATCTCTGCTGTTATGGCTGAAATAGATCACTTTGTTACATGGTCAAATTTTAAAATCAATGCAGCGAAGTCTGAGGCCCTCGATGTCTCCCTCCCCAAATCCATACAGGATTCCATCCAGTCCAACTTTCCCTTTGCCTGGCCCTCACAGGGTATCAAATACTTAGGAATTCGTATTCATAGAGACCTCTCCCGTCTATGTTATCTCAATTTTTGGCCCTTTATTGAACAACTCCATACAGACCACGGTTGGCAAGTTAGAACTGTAAGATTCACTACGTGAACCACTGGTGTTTTGTGGAAAAGCACATGTACACTGTGTTCCAAATTATTATGCAAAAAGTGTTTAGGAGTGATAAGGGATGAATTTGTTTGTTTGTCAGTTAAACTCATTGATGGTGATGTGTGTCAGGGCTCTTTATATCACTGTAAGCAATTGCAGACAACTGTGCTAATTAGTTTGGCAGGTGTGTCCAATGAAAGACAAGACTACTTAAGAAGGCTGTCCCACATTATTAAGCAGCCTACATTTTCTGACAAAATGGGAAAGAAAAAGGATGTGTCGGCTGCTGAGAAGCAACAAATTGTGGAGTGTTCGGGTCAAGGCATGACTACAATCAACATTGCCAAGACACTTCATGCTGATCATCGCACAATCAAGAAGTATGTAGCTGATTCACAGTACACACGTGTGTGTGCTGATAAGGGCAAATTGAGGACTCTTTCCTACAGGCAATTACGTCAGGTTAAAAGAGCAGCGGCAAAAAAGCCTTGTCATAGCAGCAGACAAGTTTTTGAAGCTGCTTGTGCCTCCAACGTCCCCCGAACAACAAGATGCAGGGTCCTTCAGAGGTTTGCAGCTGTGCGTAAGCCATCCTGTCGAACTCCTCTATCCACTGCACACAAGCAGAAACTGCTCCAGTGGGTCAAACAATACATGAAGACTGACTTCAAAACTGTTTTGTTCACGGATGAGTGCCGTGCAACGCTCGATGGTCCAGATGAATGGAGTGGAGGATGGCTGGTTGATGGACACCCCACGCAAACACGGCTACAGCGCCAACAAGGAGGAGGTGGAGTAATGTTTTGGGCTGGAATCATGGGGAGAGAGATTGTCGGCCCCTTTAGGATCCCTGAAGGGGTAAAGATGAACTCCATAATGTATGTGGAGTTTCTCAAACAGCACTTCCTGCCATGGATTAAGAAGAAGAGCCGTGTATTCCACAGCAAGATCATTTTCATGCATGATAATGCACCGTCTCATGCTGCACATAACACATCTGCATCTCTGGCTGATATGGGCATAAAAGGGGACAAACTTATGGTGTGACCCCCATGCTCCCCTGACCTCTACCCCATTCAGAACCTCTGGAGCATCATCAAAAAGGAGTGTCTATGATGGCGGGAGGCAGTTCACATCTAAGCAACAGCTCTGGGAGGGTATTCTGTCCTCATGCAAAACAATTGAAGCAGAAACCATCCAAAACCTGACAAATTCAATAGACGAGAGAGTTCAGAAGCTCCTTTCGAACAAGGGGTCCTATGTGCAAATGTAACATCACCTAGAATAAAGTTTTGAGTTGAAAACTGTTTGATTTCAGTTTCTACTAACCTGCTAATGCTTATAATTTCAAAAATGACCATTTTTTTGTTCTTTATTAAAATGAAAATGTTGATCGAAGAGTGTGGGGGATCTAAGAGTGTGGTAACCCAGTAGTCAGGATTACTTTGAATTCTGACAATCTGAGGGTCATGTTGCAGGTAGTGCAGCAAGAAGGCACTCATGTGTCTTGCGCATCTAGGAGCCCCAAAATTATTTTCCGGGCTAGATGCAGCTAAAAATTATTATTCATTTTAAATCTGGTGGAGCTTAGTATAGATGGCCTAATAGAATCAGTACTGCACACTGCTACAAAGCCCAAATAATTTTCCAGCCAAGATACAGATAAACATGATTATTAATTTTAAATCTGGTGGAGCTTAGTATAGATGGCCTAATAGAATCAGTACTGCACACTGCTACAAAGCTCAAATTATTTTCCAGGCAAGATACAGATAAACATGATTAGTAATTTTAAATCTGGTGGAGCTTAGTATAGATGGCCTAATAGAATCAGTACTGCACACTGCTACAAGGCCCAAATTATTTTCCAGCCAAGATACAGATAAACATGATTAGTAATTTGAAAGCTTAAAACGGTTGGTGAGGTGATTTTAACCAATCATCAAGCTTTTACTCTCCCCAGGATGACACAGGGGTAGAAAAGTCGTTTCGGATCCATGATTTGTTCATCTTTATGAACGTGAGTCTGTCTACCTTATCAGTGGAGAGCCACGTGCGCTTATCTGTCAGCACACCACCAGCAGCGCTGAACACACGTTCAGACAGAACGCTGACTGCGGGGCATGACAAGATCTCCAAGGCGTAAGTGGCGAGCTCCGGACATTTATCCAGATTGGAAGCCCAAAAAGAGCAAGGGTCCAGTGACACAGTCATGGCTTCAATGTTTACTTGGAGATACTTCTGTACCATCGTCTCTAGGCGTTGACTATGTGTCAGACTTCTTGTCTCTTGTGGCCTTGCAAAGGATGGGCTAAAAAAGTGGTGATATGATTCCGCAAAATTGATGTTACCAGCAGATACTGTGTTTCTGTTACGGTTTGAGTGCTGAACACTCGACGGTCCCACGGTTGGCAAGTTGGAACTGTGAGATTCACTACGTGCACCACTGGTGTTTTGTGGAAAAGCACATGGAAGATTCTGCAACAGTCTCTCCTGATACTCCTGCATGCGTGCATCCCTTTCTATGGCAGGAATAATTTCAGCAAATTTACTTTTGTACCGGGGATCTAACATTGTGGCAACCCAGTAGTCAGGATTATTTCGAATTCTGACAATTCGAGGGTCATGTTGCAGGTAGTGCAGCAAGAAGGCACTCATGTGTCTTGCGCATCCAGGAGCACCAAGTGCCTGTTGTGTTGGTGGCGAGGTAACAATCATGCTTCCTTCCTCTGTCCTCTCCCACCAACCTCGCACAACAGAAATGTGATCAAGGTCTCCCTCATCTGATGAACAAATAAAGTAGCACACTGTAACACTGAGTATATAGATATGAAATATGAATAGCATAACTGCTGTAGAAAAATAGAAATAAATGATAAAATTTTTGAAAATTTTTTAGCGCATGTAAATATGAAGTATGGAAAATGAATAGCATTACTGCTGTAAATAAATGAGAAATCTTAGCGCATAAATTGGCCAATTCATGTGTACCTGACAGCCGCGGTAAGGCGTTTCTCGATGTCAGGACCTATCAATGTGAATACCTCTCTAAGAGACCTCCGTCTGCTCATGTGTGGGAAAGACAGATCCTGATGCATTTAAAACCACCTGCGGCATGGGTGTGGGGGTGGAGTGCTCAGTCAACGCTGAATCTAGTAACAAAGAAAATGACGGCACTTCCACTACAAAAACTAGGTGTGAACAGGTGCTTACTAAGAGCAGCTACCTCCATAAATAATGAACAAATAAAGTAGCACACTGTAACACTGAGTATATAGATATGAAATATGAAATATGAATAGCATAACTGCTGTAGAAAAATAGAAATAAATGAAAAAATTTTTTGAAAATTTTTTAGCGCATGTAAATATGAAGTATGGAAAATGAATAGCATTACTGCTGTAAATAAATGAGAAATCTTAGCGCATAAATTGGCCAATTCATGTGTACCTGACAGCCGCGGTAAGGCGTTTCTCGATGTCAGGACCTATCAATGTGAATAACTCTCTAAGAGACCTCCGTCTGCTCATGTGTGGGAAAGACAGATCCTGATGCATTTAAAACCACCTGCGGCATGGGGGTGGGGGTGGAGTGCTCAGCCAACGCTGAATCTAGTAACAAAGAAAATGACGGCACTTCCACTACAAAAACTAGGTGTGAACAGGTGCTTACTAAGAGCAGCTACCTCCATAAATAATGAACAAATAAAGTAGCACACTGTAACACTGAGTATATAGATATGAAATATGAAATATGAATAGCATAACTGCTGTAGAAAAATAGAAATAAATGAAAACAGTTTTTGAAAATTTTTTAGCGCATGTAAATATGAAGTATGGAAAATGAATAGCATTACTGCTGTAAATAAATGAGAAATCAAATCAAATAAATGAAAAAAAATTTTTCATTTATTTCTATTTTTATACAGCAGTTATGCTATTCATATTTCATATTTCATATCTATATACTCAGTGTTGCAGTGTGCTACTTTATTTGTTCATTATTTATGGAGGTAGCTGCTCTTATTAAGCACCTGTTCACACCTAGTTTTTGTAGTGGAAGTGCCGTCATTTTCTTTGTTACTAGATTGAGCGTTGCCTGAGCACTCCACCCCCACCCCCATGCCGCAGGTGGTTTTAAATGCATCAGGATCTGTCTTTCCCACACATGAGCAGACGGAGGTCTCTTAGAGAGGTATTCACATTGATAGGTCCTGACATCGAGAAACGCCTTACCGCGGCTGTCAGGTACACATGAATTGGCCAAATTATGCGCTAAGATTTCTCATTTATTTACAGCAGTAATGCTATTCATTTTCCATACTTCATATTTACATGCGCTAAAAAATTTTCAAAAAATTTTTTCATTTATTTCTATTTTTCTACAGCAGTTATGGTATTCATATTTCATATCTATATACTCAGTGTTACAGTGTGCTACTTTATTTGTTCATTATTTATGGAGGTAGCTGCTCTTAGTAAGCACCTGTTCACACCTAGTTTTTGTAGTGGAAGTGCCGTCATTTTCTTTGTCCCTCATCTGATGAGTCTTCCATCAGTTCATCCTCCACTTCTTCCTGGGCTCCTGCACCTTCCTCACTAGTTTGGCTGCTACCATGCGCCCTGGTAAAACCATCTCCCCCACCCTCACATGCCTGCCTCTTTGGTGCTGCCGACCGTCTGGACCTTGCAGATGTTAGCCCTTCCGTATACAACTCCTCCTCCTCTACTTCCTCCACCTCCTCTTGTGCCACCACCTGACTCAGAATTCTGTTTAACATGTTCTCCAGCATGTAAATCACCGGAATAGTCATGCTGATAATGGCATCGTCAGCACTAAACATCTTCATCGCCATTTCAAAACTGTGCAGAAGTGTGCATAGGTCCCTGATCTGAGACCACTCCTCCAGCGTGATTTGCCCCACCTCTGGATCTCGTTGGCCCAGGCTATACGTCAGAACGTATTGCACCGGGGCTTGTCGGTGCTGCCACAGTCGCTGCTACATGTGCAGAGTTGAATTACACCGAGTAGGCACATCGCATTTTAGCCAGTGAAGTGGCAGGCCCAACGACTTCTGTAGAGATGTAAGTCGCTGAGCTGCGGGATGCAAACGGCGGAAGAGAGCACACAGCGACCGTGCCCTCTGCAAAAGGCCATCTAGTCCGGGATAGTGGGCTAAAAATTGCTGGACAACCAGGTTCAACACGTGAGCCATACAAGGCACGTGTGTGACGTTGCCCCGGCGAAGGGCCGCACCCAGGTATGCAGCATTATCGCACACGGCCTTCCCTAGTTTCAGGTCCAGTGGATACAACCATTCATGAAATTGGTCTCCAGAGCTGACCACAACTCCTCAGCTGTGTGACTCACATTTCCCAGACATTTCAAAGTAAAAACCGCCTGATGACGTTGAGCCCTACTGCCTGCATAGTAAGGAGGTGTGCAGGATCCCTTCTGCGCAGTTAGAAAGCTTGTGGCATGACCAGACAGGCTTTGGGTGCAGGTGGAGGACCGAGAGGAGGTTGAGGAGGCAGAAGCAGTGGAGGAACTTTGAGATAAAGAGGATTGACGCACAACTCGTTCGGACGGCAAGACTTGGACAGCAGCCCCTTGTCCTGCTGTCACCATAGTTACCCAGTGCCCAGTCAGCGACATGTAACGCCCCTGTCCATGCCTACTCGTCCAAGTGTCTGTGGTGAAATGCACCCTGTCACACACAGAGTTTCTCAAAGAAGCGGTGATGTTGTGTGCGACATGCTGGTGGAGCGCAGGCACACCTTTCTTGGAGAAGTAGTGCCGACTGGGCATCTGGTACTGGGGCACTGCGACGGACATAAGGTCTCGAAAATCCTCTGTGTCCACCAGGCGGAAAGGCAGCATTTCTGTAGCCAAGAGCTTGCAGATGGTGAAATTCAACCTCTTAGCTTTCTCATGGCTAGGAGGAAATGGTCTTTTACTTGTCCACATCTGAGGGACCGCGGGCTGGCTGTTGTGCTTAGACTGTATTGATAAGGGTGTCCCCGGCAAACTGCCGGTCTGTGAGGAATATGCAGTCGGACACGTTAGGTTGCCTTGATCCAAAGGTGGTGCTATCGATGTCGGACAGCGCTCAACACCAGCTGGTGTTACTGTAGCACCGGCGTCCCTGCCCTCTGCTAGGCAGGGACGCTGTTCCCCTCACCCCTCTGCTCCGAGCCCGGCGTCCTCCTCCCGCTCTGCTGGCAGCGCGCGCTCCTTCCCGGCCACTGTGCTTCGGGCGCGCGCGTGCTCCCTCCCTCTTAAAGGGGCCGCGCGCGCCGTCCTAAGGAGTCCCCGGCCAATGGCCGGAGGACTTCACCATATATAAGGCACCTCCTCCAAAATGGAGGTGCCCGAGCAATGTTGTTGCACTGTTCACTACTCTGCTTCAGCCCTCAGGTCCCGTTGCCAGTTACCTGCCAGTTACCTGCCAGAAACCTGCCAGTTTGCTGTCTGTTTCCTGCCTGACATTCCTCCTACCTGCTTGCTAGCCTGAGGTCTGATGGTCTGCCTTCCTACCCCTGTCAGTCTGTCTATGGACCCGCTTGCCCGCTCACCTGGGAGCGCTCATCTGCTACCTGTCTGTTCGCCTACCTGGAGGCTCCGCCGTCACATGCTGTGACCACCTGCTTATCCAGAGACTCTCGCCTGCTCACCTGGGAGCACTCATCTGCATCCGCCTGTTAGCCTACCTGGAGGCTCCGCCGTCACATGCTGTGACCACCTGCTTTTCCAGAGACTCTCGCCTGCTCACCTGGGAGCACTCATCTGTCATCCGCCTGCTAGCCTACCTGGAGGCTCAGCCGTCACAGGTCGTACCTACCCTATACCCAGAGACTGTCCCGGTCACTTGCTGTGACCTCCTGCCCGTTCACCCAGAGACTGCCCCGGTTACTTGCTGTGACCTCCTGCCCGTTCACCCAGAGACTGCCCCGGTCACTTGCTGTGACCTCCTGCCCGTTTACCCAGAGACTGTCCCGGTCACTTGCCGTGACCACCTGCCCGTTTACCTAGAGACTGTCCCGGTCACCTGCTGTGACTACCTGCCCATCTTCCCTGGTCACCACCCGCTTCCTTACAAGGACCGCCCCCTTGTATAGTAGCTCAGAGGTTCCGCCTCCCAGACCCGTTACAGTTTGCTCGGGCCATGGAACCCGGTGGTACCCAAGCTCCCTCGCTCTCGGACCTATGTCATGAACTGTCCCGTCAGAGGTCCCAACAGGAGTCCATCCTGGGTCACCTGCGGAATGTCAACTCACACCTGGACACTCTGACTGCTCCACCAGCAACCACCGCTAGAGTCATGACACGCAACCCGGCAGCGCCGCTGCCCACCAATACCATGGTATCCTGCTCCGGACCCCGGCTTTCTGCACCTCCTCGCTTCGGAGGCGACTCCGCTCAGGCTCGGGGCTTCATAAACCAGTGCACCCTGCACTTTGAACTCCTGTCCCACCAGTTTAATTCCGACCGGGCTAAAGTAGCCTTCATCATGTCCCATCTCACGGGGGAGGCACTGGCTTGGCTGAATCCTCTATGGGAGAGAGGAGACCCCCTGGTGTCCGACTTGCCTGCCTTTCTCATGGCTTTCCGGAAAGTCTTCGACGAACCTGGACGGAAGACCTCATCCGCATCGTCTCTGCTACGCCTCCGTCAGGGAAGTCTCACCGTGGGCCAATATGCCATACGGTTCCGCACCCTTGCCTCGGAGCTGGCCTGGGATAACGACGCTCTGGTATCTGTCTTCTGGGAGGGTCTGTCCGGCCGTATTAAAGATGAACTCGCCGGTCGGGACATTCCTACCACTCTCGATGATTTAATAACTCTTGCCACCCGGATTGACCTACGGTTCCAGGAGCGTGCCAAAGAGGTCACCCGTGAGAGGAGGTTTCCACGTCTAGCTCCTTCCTTCCAGAAACCCGTCACTCCCTCCGTTTCTCCCCAGGAACACCCTCCTGAGCCTATGCAGGTCGACCAGACCAAGATGGTCAAAACCCGTCAGGACTTACGCCGTGCCGAGGGGAGCTGCTTCTACTGTGGCAGTAAGGAGCACCGGATCCGTACCTGCCCGGAGAGGTCGGGAAACGCCTGTGTCTAGGTTCGCTCAGAGAGGTCGACCTAGACAAGAATAAATCCTCTCCATCTCTGCTGCTGTCAGTCTCAATCGTCTGCGGGGAGAACCGTTATTTCGAACTAGCCCAACTTGACTCTGGAGCAGCCGGGAATCTTATTTCACAGTCCCCGGTAGAGAAATACCGCATCCCCACCAAACCTCTGGCTGTACCCTTGTCTGTTGCTGCCGTGGATGGGGGCCTCTTACCACGTCCCATCCAACTCATCACCGAATCCATTACTCTACAGGTGGGAATGCTGCATTCTGAAAGTATCTCCTTTCATGTTCTGCCTGGACTCTCTCACGCCCTCTTGCTAGGCCTACCTTGGCTCCAGAGACATGCACCCGTGCTTGACTGGCAGACCGGAGAAGTCCTTCGCTGGGGGCAGGACTGTCATAAGTCTTGTCTGGTTCCCGTTCATCCCGTCCGTCCTTCTCCTACCCCAGCTAATCTACCTGGACTTCCGATTCCTTATTGGTCATATGCTGATGTCTTTAATAAAAAGGAGGCAGAGACACTACCCCCTCATAGACCATACGACTGCCCTATCGACCTGTTACCCGGTACTACTCCTCCCCGTGGGCGTATTTACCCATTGTCCGCTGCTGAGACCCGGTCTATGTCCGAGTATATTGAGGAGAATTTGGCCCTGGGATTTATCCGGAAATCTACCTCCCCGGCGGGAGCAGGCTTCTTCTTTGTTAAAAAGAAGGACGGCTCTCTCCGTCCCTGCATAGACTATAGAGGCCTAAACCAGATCACGGTGAAGAATAAGTACCCCCTTCCGCTCATTCCGCAATTATTTGATCGTCTGAGGGGGGCTAGAATCTTCACCAAACTGGACCTTCGTGGGGCATACAACCTGGTCCGTATCCATCAGGGGGATGAATGGAAGACAGCATTCAACACCAGGGACGGCCACTACGAATATCTGGTAATGCCCTTCGGTCTCTGTAACGCTCCCGCCGTCTTTCAAGAGTTGGTCAATGACATCTACCGGGACCTTCTCTACTCCTGCGTGGTGGTGTACCTGGACGACATCTTGGTCTTCTCTCCGGATCTCCAGACTCACCGGAGGGATGTTCGTCAGGTCCTGCTCAGGCTCAGGCAGAACCACCTCTTCGCTAAATATGAGAAGTGCCTCTTTGAGCAGACCTCGCTTCCATTTTTGGGCTACATAATTTCTCAGTCCGGCCTACGAATGGATCCTGAGAAACTGTCTGCCATCGAGAAGTGGCCTCGACCGGAGGGGTTGAAGGCCATTCAGCGGTTCCTGGGCTTCGCCAACTACTACCTCCTCTTCATACCGCACTTCTCTTCCCGGACTGCCCCAATTTCCGCGCTCACCCGTAAGGGCACTAATCCCAGAGAGTGGCTGCCCGAAGCAGAGGAGGCCTTTCTTTCCTTAAAACAGGCCTTCTCTTCCGCTCCGGTGCTGCATCGCCCTGATGGCAACAAGCAGTTCTTCCTGGAGGTTGACGCCTCCTCCTCTGGAGCCGGAGCGGTACTTACCCAAAAATCGTCTTCCGGGAGAATGGTAACTTGTGGCTTCTTCTCCAAACTCTTCTCCTCTTCTGAGCGCAACTATTCCATAGGAGATCGAGAGTTATTGGCCATCAAGCTGGCATTGGAGGAGTGGCGTTACCTGCTCGAAGGGGCTCTTCACCCGGTATTAATTTACACTGACCACAAGAACTTGGCTTACCTCCAGCATGCCCAGAGACTTAACCCGCGCCAAGCCCGGTGGTCCTTGTTTTTTGCTCGCTTTGATTTTGTTCTTCATTTTCGCCCGGCTGACAAAAACATCAAGGCGGACGCCTTATCCCGATCCTTTATGGCGTCTGATCTCGAGGAAGAACCGAAACACATCATCGATCCCGCCAGAGTAATGCAGGTGGCTCCCGTGTGTCTAAATCGTCTCCCTCCCGGTAAGACGTTCGTATCAGTACCTGATCGGGAGAAGATCCTACACTGGGGTCACTCGTCTAAACTAGCTGGCCACGCCGGTCAGAAAAAGACCCTCCAGCTTATTACCCGGCACTACTGGTGGCCTACCCTGCACAAGGACGTAATAGACTTTGTTTCTGCCTGTGTGTCCTGCGCCCGCAACAAGGTTCCGAGACATCTGCCAGCCGGTCACCTCCTTCCGCTCCCAGTACCTGCTGCCCCCTGGCAGCATATAGCAATGGACTTTATAACTGATCTCCCCGTCTCTGCCGGTTGTACGGTCATTTGGGTGGTCGCTGACCGCTTTTCCAAGATGGCTCATTTCGTTCCCCTGCCAGGTCTCCCGTCTGCACCTGAGCTGGCTAAAGACTTTATCCGCCACATCTTCCGTCTTCATGGACTGCCCCTCCACATAGTGTCGGATAGTGGGGTACAGTTCACCTCACGCTTCTGGAGAGCCACTTGTAAACTGCTAGATGTCACCCTGGACTTCTCCTCCGCTTACCACCTACAGTCTAATGGTCAAGTGGAGCGGATCAATCAGAACCTGACCAGTTACCTCCGGCACTTCGTTAATGCCCACCATTCAGACTGGGTGGATCTCCTGCCATGGGCCGAATTTTCTTACAACAATCACGAGAGCGAATCTTCCTCCAAATCCCCGTTTTTTGTTGTCTTCGGTCAGCATCCTCGGATCCCATTTCCCGTCTCCACCTCGGTGGACAATCTGGCTGCGGAATCTCTTGTTAACAAATTTTCCTCCATATGGGAGAGCACCCGGTCCGCACTCCTTCTGTCATCCGAGCGTATGAAAAGACATGCTGACAAAAAACGTCTGGATCCTCCTCAATTCCGTCCAGGGGATAAGGTCTGGCTCTCGTCCAAATATGTCCGGCTCAAGATTCCTTCCTATAAGTTAGGGCCTCGGTTCATCGGTCCTCTGGAGGTCATCAGCCAGATCAACCCGGTGGCCTATAAATTGAAACTCCCGGCCAACTTGCGGATCCCTAACTCCTTCCATGTATCTCTCCTCAAACCTGTGGTACTTAACTCTTTTTCCAAGTCTACAGGTACGCCTCCTGCTCCGGTTTCCGCTGAAAACGAATTTGAGGTAGAGAACATTCTGGCCACCAAAAGGGTAAGAGGGAAGACCTTTTTTCTGGTAGATTGGAAGGGGTTTGGTCCTGAAGAGAGAACGTGGGAGCCCCGGGAGAACATCCATGCCCCTCTCATCCTAGCTAAATTTCTCTCTGGCCTAAAAAAGGGGGGGCCTAAAGGGGGGGGTACTGTAGCGCCGGCGTCCCTGCCCTCTGCTAGGCAGGGACGCTGTTCCCCTCACCCCTCTGCTCCGAGCCCGGCGTCCTCCTCCCGCTCTGCTGGCAGCGCGCGCTCCTTCCCGGCCACTGTGCTTAGGGCGCGCGCGCGCTCCCTCCCTCTTAAAGGGGCAGCACGCGCCGTCCTAAGGAGTCCCCGGCCAATGGCCGGAGGACTTCACCATATATAAGGCACCTCCTCCAAAATGGAGGTGCCCGAGCAATGTTGTTGCACTGTTCACTACTCTGCTTCAGCCCTCAGGTCCCGTTGCCAGTTACCTGCAAGTTACCTGCCAGAAACCTGCCAGTTTGCTGTCTGTTTCCTGCCTGACATTCCTCCTACCTGCTTGCTAGCCTGAGGTCTGACGGTCTGCCTTCCTACCCCTGTCAGTCTGTCTATGGACCCGCTTGCCCGCTCACCTGGGAGCGCTCATCTGCTACCTGTCTGTTCGCCTACCTGGAGGCTCCGCCGTCACAAGCTGTGACCACCTGCTTATCCAGAGACTCTCGCCTGCTCACCTGGGAGCACTCATCTGCATCCGCCTGTTAGCCTACCTGGAGGCTCCGCCATCACATGCTGTGACCACCTGCTTTTCCAGAGACTCTCGCCTGCTCACCTGGGAGCACTCATCTGTCATCCGCCTGCTAGCCTACCTGGAGGCTCAGCCGTCACAGGTCGTACCTACCCTATACCCAGAGACTGTCCCGGTCACTTGCTGTGACCTCCTGCCCGTTCACCCAGAGACTGCCCCGGTCACTTGCTGTGACCTCCTGCCCGTTCACCCAGAGACTGCCCCGGTCACTTGCTGTGACCTCCTGCCCGTTTACCCAGAGACTGTCCCGGTCACTTGCCGTGACCACCTGCCCGTTTACCCAGAGACTGTCCCGGTCACCTGCTGTGACTACCTGCCCGTCTTCCCTGGTCACCACCCGCTTCCTTACAAGGACCGCCCCCTTGTATAGTAGCTCAGAGGTTCCGCCTCCCAGACCCGTTACAGTTACCACCTCCAAAGAAAATGATGACCTGCCAATCACGCTGGCTGTTGCGGGTAAAGAGGTGGCTGGTCTGCGTCCCAAAACAGGTGTGACTGCTGTCCCCTCAGTCACAGAGGATGAAGAGGCCGCGGATGCACAAGATGTGGCAGACGGTGGTTGGTCCGGCCGGCTAGGCCGCATTGTAGCACAGTGAGCTTCCCACTGCAACTTATGCTTCATGTCCATGTGCCGGTTCATGCATGAAGTACTCAACCTATGTATTTTTTGGCCTCTACTTAGCTTTTGCTGACAAATGTTACAGATAACACGAGTTGGGTCATCTTTATCGATCTGAAAAAATGCCCAGGCTATGCAAGGCTTAGCACCCATGTGACCTGAAGAGCCACCACGACTTGTGGTCAGAGGCAGAGTTGTGTTTGAGGATGCAGTTGTTGACGTGCTTCCAGTACTACGTCTCTGTCCAGGAAGGCGCAACCTGACCTCGTCGTCACTAGCATCCTCCTCCACCTCCTCTGCTGACCTCATCTCTTGGCTGACTGTGGATTGACAGTAAGTGGGATCTCCAACCTCATCATCATCACCCTGTGTGTTATCACACCCGTCGTCCTCAGAGCCAACCTGTTCCTGCCCTGACAAAAAACTAAAGTTGTCGCTCCAATCAGGTATTTGAGTCTCATCATCGTCTTCCTCATTGTCTCCACCAACAGGAGTTACAGTTTGGGAATGAGGGTCTACATTATGGTCAGAACCTTCTGCGTCTGGTCCTGGATCCGACTCATAAAGATTCTGGGCATCAGTGCAGATCATTTCCTTGCCTGGATTCACAGAAGCTCTGGAGCCGACCTCTGATTCCCAGGCTATAGTATGAGTAAACAGCTCTGCAGACTCAACCATCTGTTCTAACCCATACTCAGATGGGCAGCAGGAGATTTGGGAGCTGTGAGGAAGCAAGTGCGAATGGGGTGACACCTCTGAGGACTGGAGTATTTGTGATGTTGAAGTTGAGGTGGAGGAGAGCCCACTTAAAGGAGCACTTGATATCCGTTGAAGCACCTTCTGTTTTTGTGCCTCATCTGGAATTTGTAGCGATTGGCGTGGCCATAAGAAAGGGCTCTTATCGCATTGTCCGCTAAAAGAAGTAGACATTTTAGTTTGGCTGGAAGATGGCCTTTCTTCTGCAGATGTTACTGTTGCTTTAACACCTACCCCATGGACACAACCTTTTTTCCCCTTCCCAACACGCCTATTCCCCTTTCCACCAGCAGCAGGCCTTTTTCCACTCATTTTGGTGGTTAACTAATTGACAACTCTGGAGTTGTTTGCACAAAAAAACAATGGATGGGAACCGAGCAGAGCTGAGTGGCAAAACTGTGGTATTAGGCCAAACGTATTGGATGGTTTAGATGCAGATAAAAATGATATTGAATTTGCAACCGGATGGAGGTCAGTATAGATTGACTAATAGAACAAGTCCCACACACTGCTAGAAGCCCAAATATTTTTTCAGAGCTAGATGCAGAAAAAAATTATATTCAATTTGCAACCTGATGGAGGTCAGTATAGATGGACTAATAGACCAAGTCCCACACACTGTTAGAAGCCCAAATATTTTTTCAGAGCTAGATGCAGAAAAAAATTATATTCAATTTGCAACCTGGTGGAGGTTAGTATAGATGGACTAATAGAATGATGCTATGCCCAAAAGGTTTTGCTTCACTAGGTGCAGTAAAAAAATTGTTATTCTATGCACAGGTGGTGTAGCTTGCAACACAGATAGGCTACTCCACTGACTAACACACTCTGCAATAGGCCAAAAAGGATTAGCTTCGCTAGATTTAGCCAAATGCTGTGAAAAAAACTTGCACAGCACTGGCACAGACCTGCCTGGCAAAAACTGATAGGAACTGATGTAACTTAGTCCTGAAAAGGACTGCAATTACAATTAGTCTTTACTCCCAACCTATCTATTTAAGAGCACAGACCTGCCTGCTAAAAGTCGTAGGATATGCTGTAACCTAGTCCTTAAAAGGATTGCTATCACAACTCTTCCCTACTCCCAAGCTATCTGTAGATTTGTGCGAAAATTGGCTTGAAATTAACAAAGTATAGCTCACACAGCAACAGCAGTGCCGTCTAACACGCAGCTGCAGGAGTGAGAAAATGGTGGCGACGGGGAAAATGGCTTGGTCTTATAGGGCAAGGACATGTGAAATACACTGCCAATGACACATGCCCTTGCTTGTGTGAAAAAAAGCACTTCGCTCCGTGTGTGCGCTGCTGATAGGCTGACAGATTGCACCTCCCCACTGTAAATGCGGGAAAGAGAAAAAAAAATGGAGATCTTTATTATTCCTGCAGAGATCCATCCCCTGCCCCTCCCCCCGCCCCGCTGTACACTCAAACTGCGTATTAACATTCATTTTCATCATTACTGAGAAAAAATCCAGTTATGATTTTGGTGCACGAACAGTTATCGAACATAGCCTCGAACAGCCAAATTTTTTTCAAATCGTTCGTGTTCGCCGAACGGCTTGAACACCGCCCAAAACAGCTCGAATTTGAGATTGGCGAACAGTTCGAGTCGAACACCGCTCATCTCTAATAGAGACATGCCAAACTTGAAACTGAACCCACATAGAAACAACAATCTGAGCAGGGACGAACTAGAAATCAAAGGAAGACTGAGTACCAATAATGAATTTATTATCCGTGATTCTGATAAATGTGGTAATATTGTTTTATGGCCCATTGACCGCTATGTTGAAGAGGCAAAGAGTCAATTGAAAACCTTCTTATGTTATCAACCTTTGCCATCCGACCCCACTTCCATTTTTAAGGTTAGATTGGATCGATTTCTTACCAAAGCCTTGCAAGGTGATATTCTTGACAAAAAAGAAGTGAAATTTCTGATGACCCTACAACCGGTAGTGCCAACATTCTATATGCTCCCAAAACTGCATAAAGAGTTTGACGGGTGACAGAAAATATGACTCGTTCATATTGGACCTCCGACATTTTGTTCTGTATAAGAATTATTTCGTCTTTGGATTCTTGTCTACAGACAGGTATCCAGCACCGCAATGGGCACACGATGCGCACCGTCTTATGATAATTTATTTCTTGGGTGGTGGAAGGAGACTTAGGTTTCCAAGGGGTAGACCAATCAAAAACGTGGTAAAATGGTTCCAATTCATTGATGATATTCTATTTGTCTGGACAGGAACTTCCGAAGATTGCAAAACTTTCATTGATGAACTGAATAGGAATACATTGAATGTTGTACCAATCTCAAACTTTTCTACATTGTCAGTTGAGAGTTTCTGGATCTCAAGTTACCTGCAGAAGATGGATGTATTATCACTTCTCTACATCGAAAACCCACATCAGCCAACAATTTATTACACTATTCCAGTTTCCATCCCCGTCACTTGAAGAACAGTATTCCTAAGGGTCAATTTCTTCGATTGAGAAGAAACAGTAGTTCCACAAATGACTTTCAAGTACAAGCTAAGGATTAAACTACCCGGTTTAAGAATCAAGACTATCCACACAAACTTCTCCAGAGCTTTCCAATTTGTCAAAAAAATGATCGTGTAAAATTGCTTCAAACTTGCCCTCGGACCAGCAGAAAATCTATAAATCTAATTACCACTTATAATTATCAGTGGAAAGACATACACAATATTTTGACAAAGAATTGGGGTATACTTTTAAGTGAACCCAAACTGACCCCCCACATTTCCTCGCAACCTATTGTTGTTGCTAGATGTGCAAAGAATTTGAAGGACCATTTAAGCCATAGTTATATTAGACTGCCAACACAGAAGTTAAATAGGGAGTCAAAAATCTTTGTAACGTATCCTTGTGGTGGATTTGCTATTTGTCCATACACCATAGGTCAGGATGGTGTATCCCTCCCTATTTCTCCTTACAAGATTAAGCCCAAAGGCTATTTTAATTGCAGATCTCGCAATTTGGTTTATGCCATCATCTGTGAGTGTCGCTTGATATGTGTGGGCCAGACTATCCAAGAACTCAGGACAGGAGAAGGATTCAGCAGCATATCTCTAATATTTCTATTGCTGCAAAAGATCAAGAAATCAAGGTAATACTAGATTTTCTGTAGCCTCACATTTTCTCAACAGGCACCAATGTTGCACTAGTGGTTTAAGGATTCTTGGTCTTGAGTTCATTCAGTTGAATGTTAGGAGTGACAACATCACCAATTGTCATTTACGATTTGAATCCAAATGGATTCACAATGTGCAAAGCCTGGCTCCACATGGGCTCAATGAAGAGCTTCTATTCACAGGCTTCTAGAAAGCAGCTGTAATTATTTATATATTTTTGCGTATATCTTTGTGTTTGTTTGTACTTATTTTTTGCTTTCTTTTTATTCAAAGTTTCGGTGGACACGCCTCTGGAATTTTTCTTTTCAGTCTTCACTCTCACTTGAATGCCGTGGATTCCTTATTACGGACTTTTTCCTCTTACTTGTGTCTATTTATGTGGTCAGCACCTTTTTTTTAAACCATTTTGTGATATGATTGATGACTATAAATGATTTTTAAACTCATTGTTTGTTTTATTTATTTTTCTATGTTATCAGTGCAGATTACATTATATGTCCCTGTATTTTTATAGGGCTCATCCCACAATCGTGGATATATTAATGTTGTCACTGTATGACAACTAACTCACCTTCTTATCAATGGCTGTTAGTTTGCACCCTTATACTTTTTAGGCTTAGTGCCCACAATGCAGAAATGAAGCAGAAATTTTCCTGAGCATTTCTGCATCTCCTTGGCGTTTTTGACGCGTTTTTGATGCGTTTTTGCATACGTATTTACCATGCGTTTTTCCAATGCATTGTATAGGCAAATACACATGCAGAAATGCACAAGAATTGGTCATGTCCGGATTTTTTCTGCGAGTAAAATCCGTGCAGAAAAAATCCTGACCATGTGCACAGAACTTGCAGAATGTCATAGGAAGTCATGGGATAAGGCATGCAATGCATTTCTGGAGTGTTTCCACGCTGCAAATCCGCACCAAACACGCATCGTGGGCACACAGCCTTACCTCTGTCCTCTTCCTTTTGTGAATTATGGTCTGATAAACTTCCATTTATGCACTTCAAGACACAAGGCATCTTTTATAGGGCTTATCCCATCATCACGGATATGAGTGTTGTCACTGTCTGACAACCAACTCACCTTTTTTATCAATGGCTGTTTGTTTGCACCCTTATACTTTTTACTTCTGTCTCCTTCCTTTTTTAAATTATGGTCTGATATACCCTTTTTTACTTTAATTCGTTTTCAGGAATATTTTCTTTGTGATAAAGTTCATGTGGTGATTTGGTCTCAACATGGTGATCGTTTGCCTTTATTCATATTATGAAAGCACTGTTGCGTCTGCGTATTATACGTGTATGTGCCCTTTTGATACCACAACTCTCATCAACATTTCGTTATGCACTCGTGTGCCGCTGAACTTATGCATTTTCATTTTTTTTTCTTTTCTTACATCATGCGTACGTAGTATGGCATTCAAATAAGCTCTAGCATATGCGCGTTAGATTTGGTATGAAGCGTGCTGATGGAGATTCCAGTGTGCACACGCATTTACTTGTATCATCTGGTGATGCCACCTGCGCGATGTATAGATTTTTACTGCCCATATGCAATATTCGCCGAATGTCAGATTCTTTGAGTCTCAGTATGCATGCACTACTTCATGGATCATGAATGCAGGAGTCCCTCCCAGTAAGCCGTTCACCTGCCTCATATGAGTACTAATTAGATTACTATATATACTTGGACATATTCAGTCAAACCATAGGCCCCTGAGGAAGCCACTGTTTAGTGGCGGCACGCGTTGAGCATTTTGGTGCCACAGCTCCCCTTAACTTACTTTGTGAACCTTGGACCTAACTTCTTTTAGCTCCTGCCTTTCTATTTTTTTAGGTGGTGTATTATTTTGACATCTGTATTTGTGAGTATTACCAGCCTTGTGGTGCACTTTACGCCCTGAGGCTTTACATAGGGTTACCTTGCAGCCATGGAACCCAGCTCACAATTCATCATCTTGCAATAAGGTTCACACTTTCTCTCTTTTGGAGACATAGGAATAGGAGCCCTCTGTAATATTGTTATGGGTTTTTGTCCTGTCATAGGCATGTTATGATACCTCTTTGTTTCCCTGCTTACTGGGTTTCGCGATATTATGGTCCTGACACATATATTCTATAAATGTACTCCGTCTGATTCATCTATTTATTGTGTTTTTTGGTGCTGAAGAATGATCCAGCTCCCAGGATGCCAGGTAATGGTTAAAAAGAGTTGATTTCTTTATTTCAAAATTGTATTAAAAAAAAACAGTAAATATCTTGGCACACATTTACAAGTATGTGGAACTATAGTCCATAATAGAAAAGGTGGGGGAACAAGGGAATAAAAATGTAGTTGCTACCAGATGCATTTTGAATGTCAACCATGTTCATAGACTTGGTATGAATGTGAGTCAAGCAAAAGGGAGGATACCTTAAATGCTGACATAATGTTAAGACCTGGACCTTCAGGAGGGGAATGCATGGCATTATTATGTATTGCTTTCCTCTCCTGAAAGGGTTAAGTGGCTGGAATGGTTTCCCGCTGTGTTTTTTCCCGCCATGCTGGGGATTGGTTCAGGTAGCCAGCCTGTCAGTGAGGTGTCGCAGGGGGAAGACTACTTCTTCCCTGTGTTACAGCTGCTGATAGGGTCCTAATATTTATTAAACATTGGTGATGCAGGGTATTAAAGATGGCAGCACCTGAGGAGAGTGTCAGTCCTCAGACGCTGCTCATCTAGTGCTGCTGCCTTCACCGTGCCTGTGTCACCATGGACGCCCTGATGGAGGAGCTGTGCCGCAAGATGGGGGAGGAAGGTGCCCTGGCGTGGATCCGTCGATGCCTGGAACAGGATGAGGGAGATGTGCCCGGACCGAGTGCCGCCCGCAGACTGAACGGAGAACAGGAAGCGCTGGAGGAGCGCATCACCGCCGCTGAGCTGGAAGCCCTGATGACGTCATCCGGCGGCGCGATCCTGCGCGCCGGAGCCAGGAGCAAGAGGAGGAGACATTGTCTTCTGATAAAGTGAGATTTTTTTGGTTTGGAATTAGTGGACAAAGATGGGACGGTCTTTTGGATCAAGTGACCCTAATGGATATTCGAGCTCCGGCCCCTGACATCATTATCGTACACCAAGGAGGAAAAGACATTGGGAAGTTGGGCACTATTGACCTGTTATTCCATATCAAGAAGAGTTTGTTAGAGTTAAAGTCATTTTATAATGTTAAGATTATATTTTCTGAGGTTATTTCCAGGCTTTTGTGGGTTAGGTTAGTGGATCTGAAGTTTTGTGAAAAAATGCGTAAAAGGTTAAACAGGTCTTTGAGTAAATTCATGCCACTAATTGGTAGGTTTTCATTTAGACACGTGGATTTGGAAGGAGGATTGCCAGGCCTTTTTCAGGTTGATTGTGTTCACCTATCTGATGTAGGTCTTGACATATTCAACCTAAATTTACAAGCAATGGTTGAGTTGGCCCTTGGTGGGGCGGGGCCATGCGTGTCTTTTTAGTCACGATGGCCATTTGGGGTTAGTCGTTCAGGAGACTGAATGGACAGCAGATTGGTAAGGTAAACGGGCTTGAGTTTATGGCTAAGCTGCGGTGTTATAAGAGTTTTATTAAAGTTATGCTTTTTAAGTATAAGAATTTTTAATAAAGGCCGTGGCCATAAATTTTTCCAACCAAATCTGCGTATGTCATGTTTATTGAGTGTGGTAAATAATAGGTTTTTTGAAAGTAAGATTAATATCTATAATATAACGGCAGAAGCGTGTCTCTGTCCGAAGCCTCGATAGACTGCGCATGCGTGACGTGCAGTCTGGCTCCAGACAGAAGACCGCATCCAGCCATTACAGGTAAGACAGCCAATGCTATGGGGCCCGCCAGGAGGGGGCCCGTGAGGGCCCCAAGCAGCGTGGGAACGAGGAGGATAGGTGAGAAGGAGGTGGCGGCGGCAGAGGAGCGGGTTGCGGCAGTGGAGGAGCGGAGCACACTACCACATGTGCCCGCTGCTAAAGGGACATGAATATTCCCTCTGAGGCCACTCCCATGGGCGTGGAGAAGACAGAATATTCATTCTCTTTAGTAGCGGCCACGGAGGAGCGCTGAGCCCCGACTCCTGTTGTCAGTGCAGAGGAGTGAATGTGTCGGCAGCAGCTCACCTCTGTGTCTGAGAGCGCGCGCTGCTCAGATGCCGACATGAGCTTCTGCAGACGGGACTCAGCGATGGAGCAGAGGTGAGGAAGGAAGGTGAGTATAAGTGTTTATTGTTTTATGTGTGCAGTGATTGGGGGGATGAGGAGGCCACACATACCAGGAATGGGGGATTGAGGAGGCCACACATACCAGGGATGGGGGATTGAGGAGGCCACACATACCAGGGATGGGGGATTGAGGAGGCCACACATACCAGGGATGGGGGATTGAGGAGGCCACACATACCAGGGATGGGGGATTGAGGAGGCCACACATACCAGGGATGGGGGATTGAGGAGGCCACACATACCAGGAATGGGGGATTGAGGAGGCCACACATACCAGGAATGGGGGATTGAGGAGGCCACACATACCAGGGATGGGGGATTGAGGAGGCCACACATACCAGGGATGGGGGATTGAGGAGGCCACACATACCAGGGATGGGGGATTGAGGAGGCCACACATACCAGGAATGGGGGATTGAGGAGGCCACACATACCAGGGATGGGGGATTGAGGAGGCCACACATACCAGGATACTGGGATTGAGGAGGCCACACATACCAGGATACTAGGATTGAGGAGGCTACACATACCAGGATTAGGTGATTGAGGAGGCTACACATACCAGGATTAGGTGATTGAGGAGGCTACACATACCAGGGTTGGGGGATTGAGGAGGCTACACATACCAGGGTTGGGGGATTGAGGAGGCCACACATACCAGGGTTGGGGGATTGAGGAGGCCACACATACCAGGGATAATCAGTGAATATGAATAGCGGTACCAGAGCGCCAATAACAGGGCAAAAATATTAAAAGGACTGATTTATTAATACACACAACGCGTTTCGGTGGACACAGCCACCTTCATCAGGTGTGACAAGCAGCAAACAATTGATCCTTATATACATTTGACTAGGTATACAATTACTTAAAAGGGGTGGGGCCAGATACAGAGTAATACCTCTATATTAACCCCTTGAGTTCATATATGCTCAATAGAGTAAAAAGGATTGTTATAAATTAATGCCTAATGAAGCATATAGGGTTCTTATAAAAAGGATTCGCTGTATAAAAACTTGTGAATCCTATAATCATAATACTTCATAGGATATATTGTCATCTACCACCCTATATTTTATATTATAAAAAAAATAATAATAATTTTTACATACAACATAAAACAATGTGTAAATATAAAGTTATAAAAATACAATCAGTTTCTATCATTATAATTAGGGAACGTAGACTAAGAAAGGAAAGAGAAAAAAAAAATAAAAATCCGCCCCCCCCCCCCCAAAAAAAATAAATAAAAAAAAATTTCTTAATTTTTTTCTCTTTTCTCTCTCTCCTCCCTCCTCCCCTCCCTCTCTCCTTTCCCCTCTTCCCTCCTTCTCTCTCTCCTCCCCCCTCCTCCTCCATATAAAAGATATATATAATAAATTTGCTAAAATATAAAAACAATTATTTAAAAAGTTGTCTTCTCCATATTAAGGTTCAAACCTTCAGGAGACAAGGTTCCCATTTTGAAAATCCAATAATTTTCACGTGTAATGAGACGATTTAGTCTATCAGGGTGTGTATCAACTATATGATCAATGATAGTTAGTTTTAGGTTATTAGGATTTTTTTGATGTTCTTTTAAGAAATGATTAGAAACACTATGTAGGGGAAAGCCGTTTCTAATATTTTGGCGATGTTTATTTAATCTGGAGTGCATTTCCTGGATAGTGCGGCTAATGTATTGCAGGCCGCAGGTGCACTGGAGCAGATAGATCACATATGAGGACTGACACGTAAGTCTAAAGCGAATGGGATATATCTCTCCAGTGACCGCAGAGACGAATGTTTTAGCTCCGTTATCAATGGATTGACAGCATAAGCATTTAGGGACGTTGCATTTATAACATCCATTATTGCTAATAGGAGCTGAATTTAAATGGTTCGGTCTTCTACCAATTGTTGTATTGCTAGGGGCTATATAGTTTCCTAGATTTTCACTCCTCCGATATATGATATGAGGAAATTCCGGTAAATGACCAGTTAATATTGGATCATTGCTTAAAATGAACCAGTATTTTTTTTAATAAACTGGATAACACTTGCGTAGGTTTACCATAAGTAGTAATCAGATTTAAACTGAAATCGTTGTATGGCTCTTGGCTGGTATTCTTGGATTTGTTGATACACAAGTTCTGTGATAGGGATCTAGTTTTGGAGAAAGCATCCTTTAATAATTTCTGGGGGTATCCCTTAGCTCTAAAACGTTTTTGTAAAACCTTAGATTCCAGAAAAAAATCCGAATCATGTGTACAATTTTTTCTGACGCGCCAATATTGACCGTATGGAATATTTCTAATCCAGCTGGGTAGATGGCCACTGTCAAATTCAAGATAGCTATTTACATCTGTGACACCCCAGGGGTCTGGTTGTCACAGTGATAGAGATATTACGTCTGAGAGCAGGTGGGAGGTCCTTTGGTCAGGGATCCTGTGCATGCCACACCTCCTGCCCAGCCTTGGGAGGGGAAGAACTTCCCCTGTATAAACCCGGGGCTGAGGCAGGGTTAGTGAGTCCAGGAAGAGTAGAGACAAGAGCAGCATAGGAAGCAGCAGAGTCACAAGGAGTCAGGGGCTGGCAGCTAAAGAGCTCGCCCTGACTAAGAAGATTCTTTACCGGACCCGGAGTCCGAGGCTGTGGGGACTAACTTCTACCCAGCAGCAGAATCCGTCAGGCAGGGGATTTCAGGTCCCCTGGCCCAGAAGCCCGAAGGCCCGGTCACACGCGTGGGACCAGCACTGCCATCGTGGAGCGGAAGCCTTTAGAAGGCCCCGAGTCACCGGCCATACGGGTGAGCACCACACGGTACACTCAGGGACGTGGGCTACTTACATCAGCTTCTAGCAAGGTAGCCAGAAGAGTACAGTCAGCTTGGGAGGCCTACAACTACGCCTGGCCAGGGGAGATCCCATCTGCTCAAGGACTGACCAGGCCCCGTTCGCTAGCAAGTACTCCGGGAGGGTCTATCGTTGTTACCAGTAAAGACCCTGAACGCTACCATACCGTCTCTGAGTGGTTCCTGCTACCCCCATCATCCACGTCGGCTGCCCTGAGGCCATACCCCTCCCGTTGGGGGTTATACTATCACGCTGCACCATCCTTCCACCGGCCTCAGCGGTCTGCCCTGCAGCAGCAGCCCCCTGGCTGCATTCAACGGGTGGCGTAGTCATCAACCATTTTCTACCGCTAACAGACTGCCGTCCAGTTTGACTCCCTGGGCACGGACCGGGTCACCGCCACGAGACTACAACCCTAAACAGATCCGGCTCCGGGTAAGCTCCCGCGTGCGCAACGCAGCGCGACACAGGCCCAGGGGCGCGTCAATTTTGGCGTAGTCGGCAGGATCACGTGCCCGCAACCACCGGGTACTGCGTGCCTGAAAAGCAAAGACTGTTCAAACTTACCAGTGGTGAAGATTCCCGCCATCGGTGAAGATTCCCGCCATCCGGCGCCATCTTCAGCCTTCTTCCCGCCATCGGTGAAGTTTCCCGCCATCCGGCGCCATCTTCAGCCTTCTTCCCGCCATCCGTGGAGTTTTCCCGCCATTGGACGCCATCTTGAGGACGCCGCGCGGGAAGAAGAGGGGCGTGGACTCCGAAAGCGCGCGAGAACTGAAGCCCCGCCTCACGTCCGGACGTTGCGTAAGGTCCTGGAAGGAGCCCAGCAGACGCCGACGTCACAGGAGCGCGACGGAAGGTCCTCAACCCTGACGATCCACTGCGGAGCCGCGGCCTACGGAACAGGATCATCGCAAGGTAGGCCACGGTCCACTAGGGGGGAGGAAGATGTCGGATACGGAGGAGAGCTCCACTGCCTCAACCCCCGCCAGCGCTACCGCTGTTGCAGTTATGCCCTTCACCATGCCCTATATCCCGGGAGCAGCTTGGCTACCCCAGTACTCAGGGGAGTCACATACCCTGCATGACTTTAGAGAAAAGCTGGATAGCCTCTTCCAGGTGTACCCCCTCACAGAAGAGCAAAAAGTGAGCATCCTGGTGGCCCAACTAACTGGGGCAGCCAAAAGGGAAGTAAAATCCTGGCCACCTGGGAGGAAGACTGTCGCAGGGATACTAACCCGGCTGAAGGACACTTTTGATACCCGCACCTCAGCCGAGATTAAACTTAGATTCTACGGGTGCAAGCAGCGAGCGCATGAGAGTATAAGGGACTATGCACTCAACCTACAAGAGGCCCTGAGGGCCATTAAGCAGACCGACCCTAATGGAGTGGGAAACGAGGACAGGCTGTTGACCGAACAATTTATAGAGGGTTTATATTGCAATGCCCACCGCACCCAGTTGCGGGCAATGGCCTTACAGGACCCTCATCTAGAATTTGCACAGTTCAAGGACAGAGCCATCCGGGTGCTCCGAGAACCGGCACCAGGTGGCGTTGTGACCCACAGACGCCCCACTACCACTTACTACCAGGAGGCGGCGCCCTTGTCAGCAGGGCCTGTGGGAGCTGATGCGCAGGCTTTGGACAATGACCCGGCTCCAGACCTACACCATCAGGTCCAAGAGCTAGCTAAAAGCGTTGCTGCGCTAACCCGAACTGTGCAGTCTTTACAGGTTTCCACTCCAGGGAAGATCCAGCTGGCATCCGGACCGGAGGACATCCCGTGGCGTCGACCAAGGAGGACCCCACCAGCCAGAGGAAGACCCAGTGACCGATACAGCGAGGACGGACGACCCATCTGCCGCCGCTGCAATCAACCCGGACATATGGAAAGGTACTGTTCTTTAAACGGGCACAACCTGGGGTAGAGGGCCAACCCCCAGGAAAAAGATCACCAGGCCCATCGAACTGGCGCGACAGATATGTGGGAGGACGTCCAGTCTTGCCTGTGGTACTGGATGGCATTCCCATGAGTGCCCTACTGGACACCGGGTCACAGGTCACCACCATCCCGTACGTGCTCTTCAAGCAGTACTGGAATGACTCGGATATTACCCGCTACCCTGACGACGACTTGAGTATCATCGCCAGCAATGGTCAGCCCGTGCCACAGATCGGATTTAAAGAGGTGACCATCAAAATTGGTAGAGTCGAACTGGCCGCACAGGGACTGATCATTGTAGATATTGACAAACATGAGAGTCACCCAAAAATAACTCTAGGAACTAATGTAATTGAAAATTGTCTTGCAGAGGTGATTTTCCTTTTACAGCAGGTTGCCAAGAATGCCAGCTCCGGCGAGCAGCGGGTGCTCCAGAAAGAGATCCGGGCACTGATGCAACGGCAACAAGTGGAACTCTCCGGCGGTGAGATTGGTAGCGTAAGAATGTGTGACCCTTTTCCTATTGCCATGCCCCCAAAAAGTGAAATGATGATTTGGTGCCGGGCAGCTATTGGTCTGAGAGGTAGAGATTACCAGGCAATGGTAGAACCAGTTTACTCAGACAGTAGGCCCACCATTTTGACAGCACGGGGGGTGGTCAATGTACGCCATGGGAGGGTGCCCGTTCGCATAATAAATATCGGGGAGAGGGAAGTGTACCTGCCCCGGTATGCCACGCTAGCCAAATTATATACCACTAATCAAAATTCTATACAATCTGTGGAACCCTTGCCTCCATCTCACCCGGAGGAAGGTAACGGCTCTAAGAAAGACATGGAGGACTGGTGTCAGCAACTACATCTGGGTACTGACTCCACTCCCTCACACCAGAAACAAGGAGTCTATCGGGTGGTTCAAGAGTATGAGAGAGTGTTTAGTAAACACCCGTTAGACTTCGGGCGAGTCAAGGGGGTAGAACACCGCATCCCCACGGGAGATCATCCTCCCATAAAAGAGAGGTATCGACCCGTACCCCCTGCACATTACCAACACGCCAAGGGGATGCTTAGAGACATGAAGGAGGCTGGGGTAATCCGGGATAGCTGTAGCCCCTGGGCAGCCCCACTAGTTTTAGTCAAAAAGAAAGACAACACCATGAGGATGTGTGTAGATTACCGGAAAATCAACCGTATCACACACAAGGATGCGTACCCCTTACCAAGGATAGAGGAGTCATTGGCTGCTTTAAGATCTGCTAACTTCTTCTCTACCTTGGATCTCACTAGCGGGTACTGGCAGGTTCCTGTAGCAGAGGCGGACCGGGAGAAGACCGCATTCACCACCCCGATGGGACTTAGCGAGTTCACCTGCATGCCGTTCGGACTCTGCAACGCCCCAGGAACCTTCCAACGATTAATGGAGTGCTGTCTGGGCCACAGAAACTTCGAGACGGTCCTGTTGTACCTGGACGATGTCATCGTATACTCCAAAACTTATGAGGACCACCTGAAACACCTGGCGGAGGTGTTCGAAGCTCTGGCGAGTTACGGCCTAAAGGTGAAACCCTCCAAGTGTCACCTCCTGAAACCAAAGGTGCAATACCTGGGACACGTGGTGAGCGCTGACGGAGTGGCTCCCGACCCCGATAAGATCACCGCAATCAAAGGATGGCCAAGCCCTTCCAGCGTAAAAGAAGTGCGGCAGTTCCTAGGGTTGATAGGCTACTACCGAAGGTTTATTCCCGGTTTCACCAAAAAGGCGGCGCCTATGCAGGACCTCCTGATAGGCCAGTCCCGGAAGGCCAAGAACCAGAAGCCGCCCTTCAAATGGGAAGAGCTAGAGGAAGAGTCCTTCCGCCAGCTGAAGATGGCCCTCACGGGGGATGAAATCTTGGCGTATCCGGACTATAGCCAGCCCTTCATCCTCTACACCGACGCCAGTAACGTCGGGCTAGGAGCCGTACTGTCCCAGATTCAGCAGGGGAAAGAGCGAGTAATCGCCTATGCCAGCCGAAAACTGCGACCCACCGAAAGGAATCCCGAGAATTATAGCTCATTTAAGCTAGAGTTCCTGGCCGTGGTATGGGCAGTCACCGAGCGCTTTAAGCATTACCTCGCTTCTTCCCGGTTCACCGTATACACGGATAACAACCCGCTGACACACCTGGACACGGCAAGACTCGGTGCCCTGGAGCAGAGGTGGATGGCCCGTCTGTCCAACTACGAGTTCACAATTAAATACCGGGCAGGGCGCTCCAATACCAACGCGGACGCCCTGTCCAGGATGCCCAACCTGCCGGACGGAGGAGAAGATCCGGAGGGACTGGAAGAAGTTGAACTCCCTGCGTTCCACCGTCATGGGACTATCCAGTATTCCCACCGGGTAAGGAGTAAGCAGGCTGCTACGTTGAACCCCTTACCTCACTACAACTGGGCGGAAACGCAAGACAGCGACCCTGCCGTCCGACTGGTGAAGGAGATGCTGACTCGCCCGGAGGCTAGCCTGGAATCAGACGCTCCAGAGGAAGCCAAACAACTATGGGCAGAGAAGAGTCGACTGTTCCTTTACAAGGGGAAGTTGTGCCGCAGAATGGTTAACTCCAGGACGCATGAACTACTCTGGCAAGTAGTGGTGCCACGAAGAGATGCAGCCATGGTGATGGAGGCATACCACGACGGAGCTGGACACTTCGGGTGGAAAAAGCTGGAGTTCCTGCTGCGCGAGCGGTTCCACTGGGTAGGCATGAGGGGAACCATCGAGAAGTGGTGCAGAGACTGTGGCCCGTGCAATCTGAGAAGGAAGGACCGGGCCAGCCAGAAGACTCCCCTGCAGTCCATCGTCACCCGGCAACCGTTGGAACTGGTAGCCTTGGATCATGTAAAACTGACCCCCAGCAGAAGTGGCTACGTCTACGCGTTAACCATCGTGGATCATTACTCCCGGTTTCTGGTTGTCGTCCCCGTCAAGGACTTAACGGCTCGAACAGCAGCTAGAGCCTTCCAGCAGCACTTTTGCCGTCCACACGGGTACCCGGACCAAGTGCTGACGGACCAGGGACCTGCCTTTGAAGCGGAGGTCTTCCAGGAATTCTGCAATCTGTATGGCTGCCGGAAGATAAGGACGACACCCTACCATCCGCAAACTAATGGACTTTGTGAGAAAATGAACCAGGTGGTAATGGATCTTCTAAAAACGTTGCCCCTGGAAGAACGCAGTCTGTGGCCTGAGAAGTTGCCCGATCTGGTGGACCTATACAACCACATCCCGGTAGGTTCCACCAACTGTACCCCGGCTTACCTAATGAGGGCAAGACCTGGTAAGTTACCTGTTGACCTGGAAATGGGAGTCCTGACGCCCGAGGACACTTCACCAGAAACAGACTGGGACACAGAGAGGCAGCAGCAGTACCGGAAAGTACAGGAGAGCGTAGAGCGAAGTCTCTGTCAGGCTAGGGAAAGACAAGAGAAGACTTACAACCAGTATGCTCCCGCTGTTCCCCTGGTACCCGGAGAGCAGGTCTTGAAGAGGAAGAGACGGCTCCACAAGTTGGACGACCAGTGGGAGAAGGACCCGTACACCGTACTGCCCTCAAGCCACGAGAACCCGAAGGTCTGTACCATCAGTAAAGACGGAGGGGAAACCACAGCCATTGTATCCCGGGACCACCTGAAGAAGTGCCCCGAACAACTGAGGAACCCTGAGGAGGAACAGGAAGACCATCGACCCGTGGAAGAAAGGGAAGATATGGTTAGTACCGTGCTCGGGGACTTCCCTAGGTCTTGGACTCAAGTCAATGGTGCAGTTGTGGTACCCGTACTCACCTTCCTCCAACCATCATCCCAAGAACCTACGGAGCAACGGGTAGAGCTGGAAGAGCAGCCGGTCCAGGAGGCAGAAGACTCCACCCAAGCGGAACAGGAGAATCCACCCTCTGCTTATAGTGAGCCTGCCGTACCCCTAGTGAGACAAAGAGCCGGTAGACAGCTGCCCAGTTTACCCTTGACAGCTCCTACACCCTGTAGTTCAGGGCCAGACAGTCAGCTCCGTAGGTCCACTAGGGCCACTAGAGGCCAGTTACCCGCACGTTGGAGGATCTAAATGTTTAAGTTGTTTTACAATGTTTACCTGTTTATTGTTGCTTGTGTGTAATTTTGTGTTTCTAGTTGTTTTTAGGAGTCTTCGGTGGATTTACCGGGAATCCTTTGTATATAGTTGGAGCGTAACCCAGGATGGACTAGAGACTGTTAAGGACTCGGGGTAGGACAGACCCCTACCTGGTTACGTCTCCCTGTGTTGGTGAAATGGACACCTTTGCTTTTCTTCAAAGACTGCACCCGGTTGCGGACATCCGTGACCATCTTATTGTGTTTCCTTATTGTATTTTATTGTTCTTTGATATACCTTGTTATATTTTTCTAAAAAGTGTTTAGTCCCGGAGTACTAAATTTCACTAGGGGGGAGTGTGACACCCCAGGGGTCTGGTTGTCACAGTGATAGAGATATTACGTCTGAGAGCAGGTGGGAGGTCCTTTGGTCAGGGATCCTGTGCATGCCACACCTCCTGCCCAGCCTTGGGAGGGGAAGAACTTCCCCTGTATAAACCCGGGGCTGAGGCAGGGTTAGTGAGTCCAGGAAGAGTAGAGACAAGAGCAGCATAGGAAGCAGCAGAGTCACAAGGAGTCAGGGGCTGGCAGCTAAAGAGCTCGCCCTGACTAAGAAGATTCTTTACCGGACCCGGAGTCCGAGGCTGTGGGGACTAACTTCTACCCAGCAGCAGAATCCGTCAGGCAGGGGATTTCAGGTCCCCTGGCCCAGAAGCCCGAAGGCCCGGTCACACGCGTGGGACCAGCACTGCCATCGTGGAGCGGAAGCCTTTAGAAGGCCCCGAGTCACCGGCCATACGGGTGAGCACCACACGGTACACTCAGGGACGTGGGCTACTTACATCAGCTTCTAGCAAGGTAGCCAGAAGAGTACAGTCAGCTTGGGAGGCCTACAACTACGCCTGGCCAGGGGAGATCCCATCTGCTCAAGGACTGACCAGGCCCCGTTCGCTAGCAAGTACTCCGGGAGGGTCTATCGTTGTTACCAGTAAAGACCCTGAACGCTACCATACCGTCTCTGAGTGGTTCCTGCTACCCCCATCATCCACGTCGGCTGCCCTGAGGCCATACCCCTCCCGTTGGGGGTTATACTATCACGCTGCACCATCCTTCCACCGGCCTCAGCGGTCTGCCCTGCAGCAGCAGCCCCCTGGCTGCATTCAACGGGTGGCGTAGTCATCAACCATTTTCTACCGCTAACAGACTGCCGTCCAGTTTGACTCCCTGGGCACGGACCGGGTCACCGCCACGAGACTACAACCCTAAACAGATCCGGCTCCGGGTAAGCTCCCGCGTGCGCAACGCAGCGCGACACAGGCCCAGGGGCGCGTCACATCCACTTCCTTAAAGTGGGTAGATGTGGATATTTTACCCGAATTGTCTATATTTATCTGAAGGTCAAGATATTGAATATTACTCTCAGATATGGTAGAGGTAAAGGAAAGACCCCAGTCGTTAGAGTTTAATTCATCAATAAATTTGGCAGCCTCCACAGTATTTCCCCTCCATATGATAAACAGATCATCTATAAAGCGGCGGTACATAGCGATGGGTTTATCGGCGCCGAGGGATTGCGCGATGTGGATAGACTCGAATGCCCCCATATATAGATTTGCATAACTGGGGGCAAACCTCGTCCCCATCGCGCAGCCCCTCAGCTGCCGATACATCACCCCCTCAAAAGAAAATACATTGTTCTCAAGAATGAAAGTTATACCCCTCAATAAAAAGTTTTTTTGAGGATCTTGTAAGTTAGGGTCCTCATCTAGGAATTTTTTAATTGCCTGTAAACCCAATACATGAGAGAAAAAATTAAGAAATTTTTTTATTTATTTATTTTTGGGGGGGGGGGATTTTTTTTTTTTTTTTTCTCTTTCCTTTCTTCGTCTACTTTCCCTAATTATAATGATAGAAACTGATTGTAATTTTATAACTTTATATTTATACATTGTTTTATGTTGTATGTAAAAATTATTATTATTTTTTTTTATAATATAAAATATAGGGTGGTAGATGACAATATATCCTATGAAGTATTATGATTATAGGATTCACAAGTTTTTATACAGCGAATCCTTTTTATAAGAACCCTATATGCTTCATTAGGCATTAATTTATAACAATCCTTTTTACTCTATTGAGCATATATGAACTCAAGGGGTTAATATAGAGGTATTACTCTGTATCTGGCCCCACCCCTTTTAAGTAATTGTATACCTAGTCAAATGTATATAAGGATCAATTGTTTGCTGCTTGTCACACCTGATGAAGGTGGCTGTGTCCACCGAAACGCGTTGTGTGTATTAATAAATCAGTCCTTTTAATATTTTTGCCCTGTTATTGGCGCTCTGGTACCGCTATTCATATTCACTGATTATCCCTGGTATGTGTGGCCTCCTCAATCCCCCAACCCTGGTATGTGTGGCCTCCTCAATCACCTAATCCTGGTATGTGTAGCCTCCTCAATCCTAGTATCCTGGTATGTGTGGCCTCCTCAATCCCCCATCCTTGGTATGTGTGGCCTCCTCAATCCCCCATCCTTGGTATGTGTGGCCTCCTCAATCCCCCATCCCTGGTATGTGTGGCCTCCTCAATCCCCCATCCCTGGTATGTGTGGCCTCCTCAATCCCCCATTCCTGGTATGTGTGGCCTCCTCAATCCCCCATCCCTGGTATGTGTGGCCTCCTCAATCCCCCATCCCTGGTATGTGTGGACTCCTCAATCCCCCATCCCTGGTATGTGTGGTGTCCTCAATCCTCCATCCCTGGTATGTGTGGCCTCCTCAATCCCCCATCCCTGGTATGTGTGGTCTCCTCAATCCCCCATCCCTGGTATGTGTGGTCTCCTCAATCCCCCATCCCTGGTATGTGTGGCCTCCTCAATCCCCCATCCCTGGTATGTGTGGCCTCCTCAATCCCCCATCCCTGGTATGTGTGGCCTCCTCAATCCCCCATCCCTGGTATGTGTGGCCTCCTCAATCCCCCATCCCTGGTATGTGTGGCCTCCTCAATCCCCCATCCCTGGTATGTGTGGCCTCCTCAATCACCTAATCCTGGTATGTGTAGCCTCCTCAATCCTAGTATCCTGGTATGTGTGGCCTCCTCAATCCCCCATCCCTGGTATGTGTGGCCTCCTCAATCCCCCATCCCTGGTATGTGTGGCCTCCTCAATCCCCCATCCCTGGTATGTGTGGCCTCCTCCATCCCCCATCCCTGGTATGTGTGGCCTCCTCCATCCCCCATGCTTGTCACACCTGATGAAGGTGGCTGTGCCCACCGAAACGCGTTGTGTGTATTAATAAATCAGTCCTTTTAATATTTTTGCCCTGTTATTGGCGCTCTGGTACCGCTATTCATATTCACTGATTGTCCCTTTCCCCCTGTTGGGGTGCAGTAGAGCTGCCTTTAATCTATTGTTCTTTCACCTGTGGGAGCAATTTAATTAGAATTACCACCCTGGTTTTCCAAGCTGCGCTGCCCTAACCCCTCCGGAACGCTGCCGGGGGTGTTGGTGAAGCTGGGCGTCCATCTCGGCGTTACATGCTACTAACCTGACCACGTGATCCACCACCGAGAGATCAGGATCTGTGAACGCCGCTGGAAATAGATGACAGGCACCAACAGAGCGGAGCTTGTGGAGCTTTACACTGGGGTTGTGCAGAGGTGCACAACTTCATAAGGTTAGTAGCCATCCCCACACCCCTCTAACTATTGCAATACTGAGTCACCCATTGCGCCTTGTTCTCTCCTCTCTTTACACATACCAGGGATGGGGGATTGAGGAGGCCACACATACCAGGATTAGGTGATTGAGGAGGCCACACATACCAGGGATGGGGGATTGAGGAGGCCACATATACCAGGGATGGGGGATTGAGGAGGCCACACATACCAGGATTTGGGGATTGAGGAGGCCACACATACCAGAAATGGGGGATTGAGGAGGCCACACATACCAGGAATGGGGGATTGAGGAGGCCACACATACCAGGAATGGGGGATTGAGGAGGCCACACATACCAGGAATGGGGGATTGAGGAGGCCACACATACCAGGGATGGGGGATTATGGAGGCCACACATACCAGGGATGGGGGACTGTGGAAGTCACACATACCAGGAATGGGGGATGGTGGAGGCCACACATACCAGGGATGGGGGATTGAGGAGGCCACACATACCAGGAATGGGGGATTGAGGAGGCCACACATACCAGGAATGGGGGATTGAGGAGGCAGCACATACCAGGAATGGGGGATTGAGGAGGCCACACATACCAGGAATGGGGAATGAAGAGGCTACACATACCAGGGATGCGGGATTGAGGAGGCCACACATACCAGAGATGGGGGATTGAGGAGGCCACACATACCAGGAATGGGGGATGAGGAAGCCACAAATACCAGGGATTAGGGGATTTAGGGGGCCACACATACCAGGGATGGGGGATTGAGGTGGCAACACATACCAGGGATTAGGGGATTGAGGAGGTCACACATACCAGGGATGGGGGATTGAGGAGGCCACACATACCAGGGATGGGGGATTGAGGAGGCCACACATACCAGCTATTAGGGGACTGAGGGGGCCACACATACCAGGGATGGGGGATTGAGGAGGCCACACATACCAGGGATTGGGGATTGTGGAGGCCACACATACCAGGGATGGGGGATTGTGGAGGCCTCACATACCATTGATTAGGGGATTGAGGAGGCCACACATACCAGGGATGGGGGATTGAGGAGGCCACACATACCAGGATACTTGGATTGAGGAGACCACACATACCAGGAATGGGGGATTGAGGAGGCAACACATACCAGGAATGGGGGATTGTGGAGGCCACACATACCAGGAATGGGGGATTGAGGAGGCCACACATACCAGGGATGGGGGATTGAGGAGGCCACACATACCAGGGATGGGGGATTGAGAAGGCCACACATACCAGGAATGGGGGATTGAGAAGGCCACACATACCAGGAATGGGGGATTGAGGAGGCAACACATACCAGGAATGGGGGATTGAGGAGGCCACACATACCAGGGATGGGGGATTGAGGAGGCCACACATACCAGGAATGGGGGATGAGGAAGCCACACATACCAGGGATTAGGGGATTTATGGGGCCACACATACCAGGGATGGGGGATTGAGGAGGTAACACATACCAGGGATTAGGGGATTGAGGAGGCCACACATACCAGAGATTAGGGGATTGAGGAGGCCACACATACCAGGGATGGGGGATTGAGGAGGCCACACATACCAGGGATGGGGGATTGAGGAGGCCACACATACCAGGGATTAGGGGATTGAGGGGGCCACACATACCAGGGATGGGGGATTGAGGAGGCCACACATACCAGGGATGGGGGATTGTGGAGGCCACACATACCAGGGATTAGGGGATTGAGGAGGCCACACATACCAGGATAAATGGATTGAGGAGGCCACACATACCAGGAATGGGGAATTGTGGAGGCCACACATACCAGGAATGGGGGATTGTGGAGGCCACACATACCAGGAATGGGGGATTGTGTAGGCCACACATACCAGGAATGGGGGATTGAGGAGGCCGCACATACCAGGAATAGGGGATTGAGGAGGCCACACATACCAGGGATGGCGAATTGAGGAGGCCACACATACCAGGGATGGGGGATTGAGGAGGCCACACATACCAGGAATGGGGGATTGTGGAGGCCACACATACCAGGAATGGGGGATTGAGGAGGCAACACATACCAGGAATGGGGGATTGAGGAGGCCACACATACCAGGAATGGGGGATGAGGAAGCCACACATACCAGGGATTAGGGGATTTAGGGGGCCACACATGCCAGGGATGGGGGATTGAGGAGGCAACACATACCAGGGATTAGGGGATTGAGGAGGCCACACATACCAGGGATGGGGGATTGAGGAGGCCACACAAACCAGGGATGGGGGATTGAGGAGGCCACACATACCAGGGATTAGGGGATTGAGGGGGCCACAAATGCCACGGATGGGGGATTGAGGAAGCCACACATACCAGGGATGGTGGATTCTGGAGGCCACACATACTAGGGATTAGGGGATTGAGGAGGCCACACATACCAGGATACTTGGATTGAGGAGGCCACACAAACCAGGAATGGGGGATTGTGGATGCCACACATACCAGGAATGGGGGATTGAGGAGGCCACACATACCAGCATTGGGGTGTTGAGGAGGCCACACATACAAGGATTGGGGGGTGAGGGTTGCCACACATACCAGGATTTGGGGGGTGAGGGGTGCCACGCATACTGGGATTGGGGTGAGGGGTGCCACGCATACCGTGATTGGGAATGAGGGATAGGGTGCCATGCATACCAGGATGAGGGATACCATACACACCAGGATAGGGATGAGGGGTGCCACGTTAAACCAGGATTGGGGCTGAGGGGAGCCACGCCTACCGGAAATGGGGATGAGGGGAGCCACGCATACCGGAAATGGGGGTGAGGGGAGCCACGCATACTGGAAGTGCGGATGAGGGGAGCCACGCATACCGGAAATGGGGATGAGGGGAGCCACGCATACCGGAAATGAGGATGAGGGGAGCCACGCATACCAGAAATGGGGATGAGGGGAGCCGCGCATACCGGAAATGGGGATGAGGGGAGCCACGCTTACCGGGATCGGGGATGAGGGGAGCCACGCATACCGGGATCGGGGATGAGGGGAGCCACGCATACCGGGATCGGGGATGAGGGGAGCCACGCATACAGGGATCGGGGATGAGGGGAGCCACGCATACCGGGATCGGGGATGAGGGGAGCCACGCATACAGGGATCGAGGATGAGGGGAGCCACGCATACAGGGATCGGGGATGAGGGGAGCCACCCGGGCGTAGAACGGGTGGTTCAATAGCTAGTGTAGTATAATGCCATTAGTAAGAAGTGCTACAGGTGTGTATCAAAGTATACTGGGTTTCCAATATAACATGAGGTAATATTGAAAAAAGGAATGAAAATAAGTAAAATAATAGAAACATTATTAAATGAAAAACAATACCAAGTTAGTAATGTAACATAAATTATCTTCTAAAAGTTAAGCCTAAAGGGACCCTGGAGTCCAGAACAAAAATCCAATAGGCTTCTCTGTTGTGAAGTGTTTTGTCTATTGCCCCTGCGAATATGTCACGGTAGATGTTCGTTTGCATAAGTTGAAAAGCTGTCTGTTTGTCTATTACGACAATTTACAAAATGTCTAGATGCATTTGAGATACTACTATTTGACGGATGAATTATATCATACAAATGTTCCCTCATTCTCGTTTTAAATTTCTTAGTAGTGGAACCAACATACATTATATTACATGTGGTACATTCTATTATGTAGATGACTAGCCCAGGGGATGGGGATGACTTGGCGCCCGGGCCTTGTTGTTAGTTTGAGGGATGCCGCGGTGGTCGGCTCCCGGGCCCGTACCCTGGGGTCACTCTTTTTCTGAAAAGGGTGGACAACTAAATAAAAGTTCATGACGCCACCTGTGGTTTCTGGTGAGGATCACCAGCGCTGCGGCAGTCTACTGAAGCCGGTGATAAGGCTGCTTGATGGTACAGCTCCCCACAGGTGGAGCTAGGCCTCAGGGCAGCGGGTGGAGAAAGGATGCAGGGACAGACGAGACCCAGCCGGGTCAGAGCAAGAACAGGGACAGACACGATCGTCACTTCAGTACCTTTTACTGATGGAAATTCAGGCACATCCCGGAGCACTGTAGGGTGAAGGGTGCATATTAGGATCCTCCCCAGTGAGCGGGTATAGGGCCTCCTGTCTCTTGCCTTTGTGTGGTAAGTTTCTGACCTGCCTGGAGCTAGGCCTAACTTTGTTTCTGTCCTGCACCGGCTGACCTTGTGGTAGGGCCTTCTCTTGGAGTACACGCTCACAGCTTGCGGGGTCTCTGCGACTCCTGGCTCTGTTATTTATCAGCTCTTGGGTGATCCTGGGACCTGAAGTCTTCCAGGGGTCTCCGGTTGTCTCTACGGGGGGATATACGGCCCTGTAGACGCGGACCCGGTGTCCGGTATATGTTTCTGGGGTGAACTGGTAAAGCTTCTCTGCCCCCAATGCTACTCACTCCTCTAGCCTTCGCCCTACTCGGGGCCCTCACTAGGCTATACACACTGGCAGATAGGTGACTGCTTCTTCTGCCGCTCTTATGGCGTCGGCACACCATAAGCTCCAACTGAGTTCCCTGAATCTAGCTAGCAGGAGCCTCGTGCTCCACTGCTGAACTATTAGCTGAGTTCTCTAAACTAGACTGAGCTCCACTGCAGACTGAACCTCTCTTAGGCTTCTCTACTGCAGGAACTCTTCAGAGGAACTGAACTGCCTAGCTCCACCTTCCCTATTTATATCCCTATCAGGCTCCCTCTGGTGGTCTGAGGTGGAAGGTGGAGGTGTGTGTATGCTGTGGGCACTCCCGGGCTGAAGTACATTTAGAATAAACATGAACATTAACAATCTTCCCTTTATGGGAGGCACATTTGACGCGCCCCCTGGGACATATTCCTTTTTGAGGGGAATACCCGGCACCGGATCAGATGGGGGGTTGTAGTCTCCGAGCGGCTGTGACCCGGTCCCGTGCCCAGGGCGTCAAGCTAAGTGTTATGTGGCAGTCCTTACTGATGTTATAAGAGTTCTTTTGTGTCGACTACGCCACCCGTTGTAATGCGGTCACTGTGGCCGCCGCTGCAGCAGGGTCCGCTGAGGCTGATGGTGGATGTGCAGCTTGGTGGGATAACCCCCAACGGGAGGGGTATAGCCTCAGAGGGGACAGGCGCAGAGGATGGGGGTTGTGGTGGTGCGGTGCAGCCGGCAATGAAGACAGACTCGGGTTGTGCAGTTAAGGGAGTTTACTTACTGCGGATGTTTCGGTCACTCCAGCTGTTAGTGACCACCCGAGCCGTGCTGCGTCCACCAGGTCCTGGATCCGACCAACCCCCAAACAAGTCCGGAGCGTGGCCCTGAGCTCTCCCTCTGTCCTTTCTTCAGCCGTCCCCACCAGTGATCCACCTAGGTCCAGCTCCCTCGGGCCTTCTGCTGGGCAAACCTTGGCCTTAGGTTCCCTGACCCTCCATGTGGTATGCCTTCAGGGTGGATGTAGTGGGTGGCCGTGGCAGATGCTGCCCACAGCCTCCGGTCTCTGGCTAGGGATGTTTTTGCCCCCACCAGCTTGGGTTCCGGTACCCTTGTGCTGACTCCTCACCCGGTGCTCTAATTTGGGTTCTTGGGTCCCTTCAGTCTTCCCCCTCTGGGTCTTTCTCTTTCTTTCTCCTCTCTCTCTCTCCAGGGCTGCTGTTTCCTTCTCTCTCTCCAACTGACTTGTTCTCAGCGTCTGACCCTGATCTAAGTTGGTGCCCTCCTTATATATCCCTCTATGTGTGAGCTCAGGTGACCAGCACCCAATGAGCTCCTAACACTACCCAGACTGCTCCCCCTATCTGCCCCTACACTACATGGGATGTACCACCCCCCTCCCACTCCAGCCAGGAACAGGCTCGGTTGTACCTGCACATTTCTAAGTGGGAGTACCGTCGGCCTGCTCCTCTGAAGTGGGATGTGTGTAGTGCATGCAGTCTATCTGAGCTCAGTTCCACACTCCATCCTTACCCGGGAGTGGAATATCACACCTCTGGGTTGAGGTGCAATACCCCTGTAGCAGTCGAATCCTCAGGGTGCTACACATTCTTAAACGTTGCATATAACCATAAACAGATATATACATATAGACCATAAGCAACCTCAGAATGTAAGTCTCTTTTGGTGAGGTTCCCCGAAAGGATGTCCATCTCACAGAGCAGAGTACTTGGTAGCTTGAGGGACCTGTCCCAAACACTCAACGTAGGCCCTGGGGTGGCTGCAGGGCATGAAGATCCCGAGTTGGACCTCCAGGAGAGCCACTCCAGACAGGTTTTACTTCTGATGTCACCTAGAAGGGCACTCCAGGGAGTGCAATTATTTACAAGAAATAGTTTTTGGGCTGCACATAGTCCTCAGCCTCAAAGTTCTGTATGGGTATAACAAAGGAAATAATTAGGCAAAGTGTCCATATCACTTGAATTGTCCATTTGCAAGGCAAATCACAAATTAATAAAGACATACATATAAGAAAGTACACAATATAATACAATACAATGTTATTTAGTACCCCAGGGGCAACTATCTACACTTGTCAGAAGTCTAACTATTTACTGATTATACCTGACAGGGGGTTGACCTTTAGTACTACGCATGGACCTGCGTGGTACTGGAATGCGTGAGGCACTAGTAGGTGCTCTACCTCCCAATGTGTCAGTACTAGGTGTGGAGGGGCTACAAGGCTGCATTGACCTCTCTACAGGGCTGGCAAGTTCACCATTGGCTGGGCTCTCTTGCTCTGCTCCTACGGGGGATCCTTCGTCCGGGGATACTTCTTGAGCTGGCTCTTCTGCAGCACTTACTGGTTCTTCTTGCTGTGGGTAGAAGGTGATTACAGGGAAGATTACTGCTCCTCTTAGTTGGGGCCAATCTGCCGGGAAATCTCCTAAGTCAGTGTGTATCACTGCTTCTTTAGGCTCCTCCGGGATAACGAGAGGTAAGAGCAGTGAGACTATGGAACTCTCTGCCACATGATGTTGTAATGAGTGATTCACTACTAAAATGTAAGTGGGGCATGGATGCCTTTCTTGAAAAGTATTATATTACAGGTTATATATACTAGATTCCTTGATAGGGCGTTGATCCAGGGAACTAGTCTAATTGCCGTATGGAGTCAGGAAGGATTTTTTTTCCCAATGTGGAGCTTAGTGTTTGCCAAATGGGTTTTTTATGCCTTCCTTTGGATCAACATGTTAGGTTATGGGTTGAACTAGATGGACTTAGTTTTAAGTTTGAAGGAAGACTATGTTACTATTAGTGTTGAGCGAGCACTAAAATGCTCGGGTGCTCGAAGCTCGGGCCGAGCTCACCGTGATACTCGGGTGCTCGACCCGAGCAACAAGCCCAATGTTAGTCTATGGGAGACCCGAGCATTTTTGTGGCGGCACCCCCAGCAGTCTGTAGAAAGCCTAAAAAGTGGCCAAAACGATAGTGACAGTGCTCAAAAGACATGGGGACAGCATGGGCATCACCCCAGGAAGCATTTCTGACCCCCAGGTCACTGCTGTCAACAACGTGGTCAGTGGTATTAAGCCACTTTTACAGGCTCACAATAAAACGTTCAAAAATGAAACTGAAACGGTTTTCCTGTGAAATATGTTAAGGAACTTCCTTTCCAGGGTAAAGACTTGTGTATAAGGTAAAATAAATAAGCAAAAACAAAAATACTCCTCCACACCTTAGGCTATGTTCACAAGTAGCATTTTTTATGAGTTTTTGCACTTTTGTATTGCTTTCAACCGTGACAAATGCATTCACCGGGAAATGTCATTTTAACATTTTACAATCTTATCTGACCATGTGCTGTGTGACACATGCATACAGTGCTGAAAAGACATGGGAACAGCATGGGGAAGACCACTGGAAGCATCTCTGACACCCAGGTCACTGCCTAAAAGTGTGCCCATCAGAAGTGATCCTTTCCGCATCAGAAGATGCAGACTTGTAACTATCCCCGTGCAAGTCCTTGTCCCAGGGCAGTGTTCAATTGTACCTCCCCCATTCCTTGCAATGCAAGCGCAAGTAGGCAGCCTGCCACCCACCCACCCCCAGGCTGCAATACCATACTGCTAGCTTGCTTGCACTTGAAATGGGACCTTTTAGTTTCGAGGAGGCCGAAGCTGGCCACTACCTCATGGTTGCTTCGGCAGCGAGGTATCCATACTCAGTCCCCAGCCGCCCGGCGGCCGGGTGTCCACGCTTGGTCCCCAGCCGCCAGGGGGCGACCAGGTGTCCATACTCGGTCTCCAGCCACCCCGTGGCCGGGTGTCCACACACGGTCCCCAGCCGCCTGGGGGTGGCCTGGTGTCCATAAACGGTCCCCAGCCGCCCCTATTTCTCCTTGAAAGTTCTTCCACACTTTTCTAGCCTGGCCTGCTTTAGAGCAGCATTGGACGAGCCCACCAGAGAACCAGACTCCTCAGGTGGGCCCTGGCTTCTCCATCAGGGGATTTGAGAGTGCCAAGGTGGGGAGCATGATGATGAAGATAGAAGTTAGCGTCTGCTTTGTTTTCTTGGAATGCAAGCGCATGTATGTAGTAGCGGATAGGCCTGAGGTGGTCAGCGTTTTGGCGCATATCCTACCTCCTCCGAGGATTGCTGGATATTTTACTGCTACTATCCCAATTCTATGACTCCCATTAAAACAAAGTTTCAGGTGATGAATGATGGATGAGGTGGTGGCAAAGGAGAAAGAGCAGGAGGAACAGGGACCATTCACATCAATATCAGGCCAGTCAACCACACATGTCTTGTAGGATGTATGTTTTTGTACCAAAAGGAGCGGTTCGGCTACACAGTTATAGGGCATGCAGTGAGTGCAATGCCTAACAAAAATTTCGAGGCACTCCAATGCCCCTTGGAAGTGACATGGAGGTCAGAGGGCCTTAACTAAACCGTTTTTTCCATTTATAGCAACTGGGTCTCCTGTGCACTGTTGGCCTAAGCAGTGAATGGAAGGCTTTCCAAAAATTATGAGGAACTGCAATGCCCCTTGAAACAGACGTGGATTACAGCATACCAAAAACCTTCTACCCATTATTGCGGAGTGGGTCTCCCTTAGTGTTCGCTTATGCATTGAAAAGCAAAAGCTGACTAAAATTAGGAGGAAATGCAATGCCCGTTGGAAGAATGGTGGAAGTCGCAGTGGAATAAAAAGACAATATCAATGCCCCTTGGAAAAGAGGTGAAGGTCGCATTAGCTTAACAAGACAGTTTTAATGCCCCTTGGAAGAGAAGTGGAGGTCGAAGTAGCTTAACAAGACGGTTTTAATGCCCCTTGGAAGATACGTGAAGGTTGCAGTAGCTTAACAAGATGGTTTTAATGCCCCTTGGAAGAGACGTGAAGTTCGCAGTAGCTTAACAAGATGGTTTTAATGCCCCTTGGAAAAGTGGTGGAGGTCGCAGTGGAATAAAAAGACAATATCAATGCCCCTGGGAAAAGTGCTGGAGGTCGCAGTGGCTTAACAAGATGGTTTTAATGCCCCTTGGAAGAGACGTGGAGGTCGCAGTAGCTTAATAAGATGGTTTTAATGCCCCTTGGAAAAGTGGTGGAGGTCGCAGTAGAATAAAAAGACAATATCATTGCCCCTGGGAAAAGTGGTGGAGGTCGCAGTAGCTTAGCAAGACGGTTTTAATGCCCCTTGGAAAAGTGGTGGAGGTTGCAGTAGCTTAACAAGACAATTTTAATGCCCCTTGGAAGAGATGTGGAGGTCGCAGTGGAATAAAAAGACAATATCAATGCCCCTGGGAAAAGTGGTGGAGGTTGCAGTGGTGGATGCAGTAAAAAATTAGAATTAGATACACAGGTCGTGTAGCTTCCTTCACAGGTGGGGTACTCCGCTGACTACGAGACACTGCTACTATGCCCAAAAGGATTTACTGAGTTAGATGTAGTAAAAAATTAGAATTAGATACACAGGTAGTGTAGCTTGCTTCAGATGGGCTACTCCACTGACTACCAGACACTGCTACTAGGCCCAAAAGGATTTCCTGGGTTAGATGCAGTAAAAAATTAGAATTAGCCACACAGGCGGTGTAGCTTCCTTCACAGGTGGCTTCTCCACTGACTACCAGACACTGCTACTAGGCCCAAATTGATTTCCTGGGTTAGATGCAGTAAAAAATTAGAATTAGATACAGAGGCGGTCTAGCTTCCTTCACAGGTGGGCTACTCCGCTGACTACCAGACACTGCTACTAGGCCTAAAAATATTTCCTGGGTTAGATGCAGTAAAAAATTAGAATTAGATACACAGGTGGTATAGCTTCCTTCACAGATGGGCTACTCCGCTGACTACGAGACACTGCTACTATGCCCAAAAGGATTTACTGGGTTAGATGCAGTAAAAAATTGTTATTATATACACAGGTGGTGTAGCTTTCTTCAGATGGGATACTCCACTGACTACCAGACACTGCTACTAGGCCCAAAAGAATTTCCTGGGTTAGATGCAGTAAAAAATTAGAATTAGATACACAGGCGGTGTAGCTTCCTTCACAGGTGGGCTACTCCGCTGACTACGAGACACTGCTACTAGGCCCAAAAGGATTTACTGGGTTAGATGCAGTAAAAAATTGTTATTAGATACACAGGTGGTGTAGCATGCTTCAGATGGGCAACTCTGCTGACTAACAGACACTGCTACTAGGCCTAAAAAGATTTCCTGGGTTAGATGCAGTAAAAAATTGTTATTAGATACACAGACGGTGTAGCTTCCTTCACAGGTGGGCTACTCCGCTGACTACCAGACACTGCTACTAGGCCCAAAAGATTTCCTGGTTTAGATGCAGTAAAAAATTGTTATTAGATACACAGGTGGTGTAGCTTGCTTCAGATGGGCTATTCCACTGACTACCAGACACTGCTACAGGCCCAAAAGGATTGGCTGGCTTACATGCAGTAAAAAATTGTTATTAGATGCACAGGTGGTGTAGCTTGCAACACAGATAGGCTACTCCAATGACTAACAGACACTGCTACAGGCCCAAAAGGATAGGCTGAGCTACATTTCGTCAAATGCTGTGAAAAACACTTGCACAGCACTGACACAGACCTACCTGGCAAAAAGTGCTATGAACTGCTGTAACCTAGCCCTCAAAAGGGCTGCAAATAGAATTAGTCCCTACTCCCTAAACCTATCTCTCTATGTAACTGGAAATTCGCTCGCAATTCACACAGTCATACTGTATAGTGCCCATAGCAGCAGCGGTGCCGTCTAACACTCAGCTGCAGCAGTGAGAAAATGGTGGCGACGGGGAAAATGGCTGGGTCTTATAGGGCAAGGACATGTGACATACACAGCCAATGACACATGCCCTTGCTTGTGTGAAAAAAAAGCACTTTGCTGCGTGTGTGCGCTGCTGATAAGCTGACAGACTGCACCGCCCCACTGTAAATGCGGGAAAGAAAAAAAAAACGGAGATCGGCATTATTTCTGCAGAGATCCATCCCCTGCCCCTCCCCCCGCCCACTCTACACTGAAACTGTCTATTAACATTGATTAACAGTATTACTGTGAAAAAATCCAGTTACGCTTTTGGTACACGAACAGTTATCAAACATAACTTCGAACAGCCAAATTTTTTGCAAATCGTTCGAGTTCGTCGAACGACTTGAACACCGCCCGAAACAGCTCGAATTTGAGATTGATGAACACCACTCATCTCTAGTGAACACTCCTGATTGTGTCTCCATCTATTGGGTTTGGCTGTAGTGGAAGAGGTTTCTGTCTCCATTAAACTACTTTTACTCTGGTGAAATTGATGCCACTTTACAGCTGTCTGCCACTAATTTTTGGAAATCTGGAGAAACCTGATTGGGTCTCCATCTATTAGGTTTGACTGTACAGGAAGAGTTGTCGGTCACCATTATACTAGTTCTACTCTAGTGAAGTAAATTCTTTGGTGCAGATATTTTTGGCACAGGGGTACACAAGATATAATCGAAATGGTTTTCATAGTACCGATGTATATAAAGCAGGCTATATTTCATCTTTTAATTTTTCGGTGCTGATATTGTTCTCCATACAGGGGCACACATTAGTAATGAGAGAGCACTAAATGTGCTCAACTTAGTGGTTCAGCAGTTTCTCAAAATCTACCCGAGCTGCTTGTTAAAGTACAATGCGTGTGTGCCCATTTCTGAAAGTCAGCTATAACTTCCACCATCCTGGCAGTGCTTCAGCAGCATTTGCAGCTTCCATCTCACCGACTGTTGTGCAACATCACTACATGTTGGAAATCAATGTTGCAGATGTTGGGAAGGATTTGTGAGCAGCAGAGGACAGTTGTTGAGTACCAGCTTCAACATGCCCATCGGTATTCAGGTCAACCTCCCCACATAAGAACTGATGAGTGGACATGAATGTCTAACATTTGTGCCATCCTCCAAAACTTTATGGACTCCACCAAGATGGTGAGCGGCAATGATGCACGTCCAACACTGCCAAGAAGCATCACTGGCTAAGAAAAGTGTGGGGGAAGGTTCCCGGACACTCTATGGCTGCTTTTATAATTTGGACTGGCTCCGTACCGTCCCTGGCCACATTCACTTGCCCATGTGTTTGTGGTTAGGTGATCCTTCCCAGTAAGAGCACTGGAGAGGGCACGGATAATGTTCTGGGACCCATGCTTGTGGAAGGTGGGGACAACACCGGGAGAAATAGTAGCGGCTGGAGACCCGGCCGCCCTCGCCATAAAGTTGTGAAAAGCTTCAGCCTCCACGAGCCTAAAAGACAAAATTTCATGTGCAAGCAGCTGTCCAGAAACTTGCACATACTGGCATTGAGTATCTTTAGCTCCTTTGTGAGAAAATAATGTATTTGGGCAGCCACTCAGTCTTCCAAATTAAATTCCTGAGAAGAAAATTGTGTATGGCTTCGCTACTGATAATGGGGGCACTGCTAATACCATGGCGTTGTGCCGTAGTTCACTGGAAATATTCCAGGCTGGCTGGAGCCAAACTGATTCCCATAGAAAAGTACCAGCAGCAACCTAAGGAGATGGTGGCCTCTATCATCATCACAACCTGTATCATTATCACGACCTCGGCACTATGAACTCCCCTGAAGGAGGAGCCAAGGCCCACCGGAGGATTCTCCGGTTCTGTGGTGGGCCCGTCCAACACTGCCGAGAAGCATCACTGGCTAAGAAAAGTGTGGGGGAAGGTTCCCAGACACTCTATGGCTGCTTTTTTACTGTGGACTGGCTCTAGCAATCTATAAGATCCTTTCACTGGCTCCCAATTGCGCAGCATATCCAGTTCAAACTACTAACACCGATGTACAAAGCCATCCATAACCTTTCTTCTCCATACATCTCTGAACTAATCTTCCGATATATTCCCTTACGTAATATCGGGTCCTCCCAAGACCTCCTTTTTTCCACACTTATTTATTCCTCATCCAATCACCTTCAATACTTCTACCAAATATCCCCCATCCTTTGGAATTCTGTGCCTCATCCCGTTCGGTTAGTCACCACATTCGGATCCTTCAGACCCAACCTGAAAACCCATCTCTTCAAGACAGCCTACAGCCTGCCATTGTCTCTCTGCCACCTCACCTCAACACCACCGGAGCTAATGCAACTCCACAACCTACTGTCTCTTTCCCCACCATCCTGTAGAATGTAAGGCCACAAGTGCAGGGTCTATAAGACTTAAGATGCAATATGGCACCTAGGCAAAGCCCAGCTATGTTCTCCCTCTGATATCTAACAATAACAAACTGGACATGCTGGAGAAACTTGCACCTACTGCCACTCAGTGTCTTCAGCTCCTTTGTGAGAAACTAATGTTTGCTTAGCCAGTCTACCAAATAAGATTCCTTAGGTACGGAAATTGTGGATGGCTTTGCTTCTGGTATTGGGTGGTAATACCAAACCGTGGTGTGCCATTCACTGGATATTCCTAGCTGATTGGAGACAAGCTCATTCCCACAGAAAAGTATCAGCAAGCTAAGGAGATGGTGGCCTCTGTAATCATGAAGGAGTTTGCTTGTTGTCTAGTAGTCTGGCTTTTATACTAAAGATCCTGCTCATTTTTATAGTTTTAAGTGAGCACGCAGAGACCGTGGTTTCTGCAGCAGCGCATCCAGGCCCGGATATTGACAGAGAAATTGCTGTTCTATCAGGTTGAGGATGCGAGCCATGCAAGGCACGTGTCTGAGGTTGCCTCATCGTAGGGCCGCCACCAGGTTTGCAACATTATCGCACACGGCCTTCCCTTGCTCCAAGTTCAGTGGAGACAGCCATTGCTCAAACTCGGCCTGGAGAGCTGTCCACAACTTTTCAGCTGTATGACTGCGATCTCCAAGGCAAATTAATTTTAACATTGCCTGATTGCGGTGAGACTTGGCTGCGCAGTACGGAGGTGGGGGGATTCTCTCTGCACTGCTGGAACATGTGTCTCAGAAAAGCAGAGATTGAGGGCGCAAGTGCAGGCCCTAAAGGAGGTGGAGGATGCAGAAGATCTGGAGGAAGTGCTAGATACAGAGGTTTGTCCCACAAGCCTTGGGGATTCCAACACTTGCTGTCTAGCTGTCTTCCTCCTCCTCTGTTACCGTGTCAAGTATTGTCACGCAGGTCCCCGACCACAGAACCTACGGTTGTATAATCGCTCCAGTCAGGCTGAGTGAGAGTGTGGCGCCCCTGGGGGTTCAGTCGCCACAGAGGTACTGCACCTCACCCAGAGGTGTGTTGTCTCCTTCTCTCAGGTAAGGAGGGAGTGCTGCCCGGGACCTCAACACCCACATTCAACACTACACTACTCCAGGCCGGCTGGAGGGGCATTATGTACTTCTTCTGCAGCCCTGTCCCTGGCTGGAGTGGGGGGAACCAAAGAGAGGGGGAACTAGTAGTGGGTATGGGTGAAGGATGTAGAATAGGGAAGCACCATTATAGGAGATATATATAGGGAAGCCATCTTAGTTGGAGAGTTCAGTCAGTGAGTAGTAAGGAGAGGAGGGGAACAGAGTCTCTTCAGGAGCTCTGCTCCATGAATGGGGCCTAGTAAGAGAGGCCCAGGAGGGGAGCAGAGGAGAAACGCTCCGGTAACAAAAGGGATCCCAGGGGTACGGAAGGAGCAGGAAGCCACCCGTACGCTCGAGTCTGCCAAGTGTCAGAGGGATCAGGCCGCAAGAAGGAAACCGGTCCCTGGACCAGCCGTGTTACTCCAGGTCTCGGCTGGAAAAACCGGAGGCATCTTCACTTCCATGGTGCAGTTGCCACAACCTCACCCTAGCAGCCATGAAGGGCACCAAATAGGTCCGAGAACTCCACGTTACCCAGAGGGACTTCAGAGTACCCGATCCGGACTTTGTGTGGGGAAGCGCAGGGCAGGAGGGAGAAGACCCAGCGCGGGAAGTCGGTCTAGAAAGGAATATACAAAAGCGGGGTTCTGTCAAGCGCTCCTGATATACTTGAGAAAGTGCTGAACCCTTTGTCTGGTAGGCGCAGTGCAACGTGGGAGGCTGACACCCGTACGGTGTACCTGAGGAACTAAAACAGAACTGTGAGTAAACTCGTATGATTGCACTCCCCTGCCTCCGTCAGTTATTTATGCTGCGCCATCTCTTCTGCACTACAACTCCCAGCATCACCATTTGCACCTACACTGCCCCGGGGCTGTGCTCTGCCTGTGGAGAGCCGCACCAACCCAGCTGCCCTAACACCTGCCCCGGAGGTCTGCAGCAGCGCTGGTACCCGTTACCAGAAACGACAGGTGGCGTCACGAGACAAAAACTGTTACCAACCAAAAACCCCTTTTTCAAGAGAGACCCCAGAGTACCGGCCCGGGAGCCAACTGCCGTGACATCCTAAACAAGGTACAAGGCCCGGGTACCGAATCCCCTATATCCCCCCTGGGCGAGACAAGAGCCCGTCAGCTGTAACAGAAGTGCACATGCCTGCTGTGTTTGTTTCACTTGAGCACACCACATGTTTCTTAATCCAATGTAACATCTCTGCCTGCACCTTACTCATGGTCTCGCAGTTTGTCCGTTTCACCGTACTCCGCCCTCTCTCAACACTGCAGCCAGCCCTTGGTTCCGCAGTTGTGGTCATGTAAAAGAATGTTTCTTGCTACACATGACAAAGCTAAGAGGTTGACCTCCACCATCTCCAATCAGTAGGCCACGGAAATGGTGGTCTTAGGCCCTAATTTTTTTAAAATGTGAACAGTTCTGCTTGGTTGGCTGTATTAGAAGCGGTGTCGGTCCCCATTGTACTACTTAAACTCTAGTGAAATTGATGCCACTTTGCTGGTGTCTGCCACTAATTTTTGGAAATGTGGAGAATTCTGATTGGGTCTCCATTTATTGGGTTTGGCTGTAGTGGAAGAGGTTTCTGTCTCCATTAAACTACTTCTACTCTGGTGAAATTCATGCCACTTTCGTGGTGTTAGGCCCTAATTTAGGGAAATATAAACACTTCTGATTGAGTGTCCGTCTACTGAGTTGGCTTTAGGGGAAGACGTGTCGTTCCTAATTCTACAATTTCAACAGTAGTGAAATTAATACCACTTTGCTGGGGTCTGCCAGTAATTTTTGGAAATGTGGAAAATCCTGATTGGGTCTCCATCTATTGGGTTGACTGTAGTAGAAGCAGTGTTGGTCTCCATTATACTACTTTAACTTTAGTGAAATTCATGCCACTTTGCTGGTGTTTGCCACTATTTTTTGGAAATGTGGGGGATCCTGATTGAGTCTCCATCTGTTGGGTTGGCTGTAGTGGAAGCTGTGTCGATCCCCATTATACTACTTAAACTCTAGTGAAATTGATGCCACTTTGGTGATTTTAGGCCCTCATTTTTTTAAATATGGACACTCTTGATTGTGTCTCCATCTATTGGGTTGGCTATACTGGAAGAGGTTTCTGTCTCCATTAAACTACTTTTACTCTGTTGAAATTGATGCCACTTTACTGGTGTCTGCCACTAATTTTTGTGGGGCCCCATAGCAGAAGCTTTAATTCCCCCCCCCCCCCCCCAACAAAAAAAAAATATTTGTCTGTGTCACAGAAGAGTATATCTCACAACTTTGCAGCCTTTACATAGTAATTTTCCTCCTGCTGAAGTCTTAGATTCCTCTTTCATTGCCCCCATAATGTATGATGCCAATAAAAGTGTCCCCCCAAACACAGTATAATACCCCCATGGTGCATTCCTCCACATTAGCCTCCACATGTTTAGTATTATGACCCTATTGTACACCACTTCAACTCCCAAGGCAAAGTATGGTGACCCCAACACAGTATGATCCCCCAACTGTGACTCCCACACAGCGCCCCATACAGTATAATGGCCCGCACTAGCCCTCCAAACAGTATAATGGCCCTTACACAGTATGAAGGACCCCACACAAACCTTCACACTGTATAATGGCACTCACTAGCCCTCCAAACAGTATGATGGATCCCACACAAACCTTCACACAGTCTAATTGCTTTCATACAGTATAATGGCCCCCCACATAGCCCTCAAAATTTTATAATGGCCCCACATAGCCTTCCATATAGTATAATACGCCACCCATAACCCTACATATAGTATAATGTGCCCCCCTTAATCCTCCATATAGTATAATGAACTTCCCATGGACCTCCATAGAATATAATGCACTCCCTATAGTCCTTCTTCTAGCATATTACACATCCCATAGGGTAAAATGCAGCCCCTATATAGCATAATGCACCCCACAGTCCTGCACTATTATGGGCACCACGTACTCACTAATGTTAAAATACCGTATATTTTAAATAAGCCGAGGCACCTAATTTTACCACAAATAACTGGGAAAACATATTGACTCAAGTATAAACCTAGGGTCTGAAATGCAGCAGCTACTGGTAAATTTCCCCGTCCTGAAACATATTGCTCCCTCATCACCAATCCTGGTACGACTGGCACCCCTCACCCCCCAATCCTGGTACGCATTGCACTCTCATCCCCCAATCCTGGTACATATGGCACCCCTCACCCCCCAATCCTGGTACGCATTGCACTCTCATCCCCCAATCCTGGTACGCATGGCCCACTCATCCCCCAGTCCTGGTATGTATGGCACCCCTCACCCCCAATCCTGGTATGCATGGCACCCCTCACCCCCCAATCCTGGTATGCATGGCACCCTCACCCACAATCCTAGTATGCATGGCACACCTCATCCCCAATCCTGGTATGAATGGCCCCCTTATCCCCCAATCCTGGTATGCATGGCCACCACATCCCCCAATCCTGGTATATATGGCCTCCTCATCCCCCAATCCTGGTATTTATGGCCCACTCATCCCCCAATCCTAATATGTATGGCCCCCTCATCCCCCAATCCCGGCATGTATGGCCCCCTCATCCACCAATCCTGGTATGTATGGTCCCCTCATCCCCCAATCCTGGTATGCATGGCCTCTTCAACCCCAAATCCTGGCAAGCATGACTCCCTCATCCCCCCAATCCTGGTATATATGGCCTCCTCATCCCCCAATCCTTGTACGTATGGCCCCCTCATCCCCAAATCCTGGTATGTATGGCCCCTCATCCCCAAATCCTGGTATGTAGGGCCTCCTCATCCCCCAATCCTTGTATGTGTGGCCCCCTCATCCCCCAATCCTTGTATGTGTGGCCCCCTCATCCCCCAATCCTGGTATGTGTGGTCCCCTCATCCCCCAATCCTGGTATGTGTGGTCCCCTCATCCCCCAATCCTGGTATGTATGCCCCCCTCACCCACCAATCCTGGTATGTATGGCCCAATCACTTTACACATAAAAAAATAAACACTTATACTCACATTCCTTCCACCTCTTCCCCAGCGCTGTGTCCTGTCTGCCAGCAGCTCATGTTGGCATCTGAGCAGTGAGCACTCTCAGACACTGATTTGAGCTGCTGCTGCCGGATTATTCACTCCTCTCCATGCCGGGACTATGGGCATGGAGAGGAGTGAATATTCACTCTCTTTAGTAGGAGACACTGTCAGCAGGAGCCTCTGCTGCAGCTACCACATATGCACCGCTACTAAAGAGAATGAATATTCCCTCTTATCCACACCCATGGGAGCAGAGAAGAGGGAATATTCATTACCGTTTAGCAGTGGGCACACGTGGTAGCTGCAGCAGTGGCTACTGCGTGTGCTCCGCTCCTCCGCCTCCGCAACCCCCCCAGGAAAATAGAATACTCACCTATCCTCCTTGTTCCTCTGCTGCTTCGTGGCCCCCCGGGTTCATGGGCCCCATAGCAGTGGCATGGCCTGCCGCCATTGACGGTACGCCACTGCATCCATACCCACCACCAGGGGTTAACGTTTGGTGACGAGGGTTTGGATTCTTCTCGGACCCTACTTCATCCGGGCCCAGATCAACTGAAAGAAAATTTGGCCATCGCTACACATGCTTTCCCCCTCTTGAGTGTGTGAAGCTTTGGATCAGACTTCGGATTCCCCAGAATAGATTGTGTGAACAGTTCTGCAGACTCGCCATCTGTGCTTGCCACAGTCAGTTGGCCGGTTGGAGAGTTGTGACGTGGGTGAAAACAAGGGTAATTGGTATGCCACTTCTGAGGACTGTACTGTGTGTGATGTTATGATGGAGGAAGAGGAGCAGAAGCCACTTGATGCAGCGCTTGTCATCTACTGGAGCATATGTTCTTCCTGCCCCTCATCTACAAGGTGTACCGCTGTGCGACTGCCAAAGTAAGGGAGTGGAGTCCAGTAACAGAAGTTTTAAAAATGCTGCACAATTGCTCACTGCAGAAAAACAAACCTACTTCTCTTTTCTCATATCATACAAGTCTCACAACCCTAAACAGCTATTCAGTACTTTCAAGTCCCTCCTCTGTCCACCATTTCCCCCTCTCTCTCCTCTCCTCTCATCTCAGCTGAAGACTTAGCCTAATTCTACAAGCAGAAGATTGACAACATAGGTCAAAGCTTTTGCTTAAAGTCCGAACAGCCCCTTCTCTCTCATAGCGACTCAACTCTCCTCCTCCAAAACCAGCTTCTCCGCCATCACGGAAGATCATCTTTACTCTTCAAGACCCAATGTACCACAGTCTTCATCCCAAGCCTAACCCTCCTCTTCTACCTGTCACTAACAACTGGCGTCTTCCCCTCATGATTCAAACATACCTCGATCACACCCATCCTCCAAAAGCCCTCTCTTGACCTATCCTATGTTTAGCTATCGCCCCATCTCACTTCTCCCCTATGACTCCAAACTACTGGATCAACACGTCTATTTTGAACTGTCCTCCCATCTCTCCTCCTGCTCCCTCTTTGACCGCTTACAATCAGGCTTCCGACCTCACCATTCCACTGAAACTGTCCTGACTAAAGTCACCAATGACCTACTAACTGCCAAATCCAAACCAGACCACTCGGTCTTCCTCCTCCTAGACCTGTCATCTGCCTTCGATACAGTAGACCATACCCTCTTACTACCGACTTTCACCTCTTGGCATCACAGACTTGGTCCTGTCTTGGATCTTTTCATACCTAACCGACAGGACATTCAGTGTCTCCCACTCACACACCACCTCCTCCTCTCACCCCCTATGTGTCGGTGTCCCCAAAGCGTCAGTTGTAGGGATCAGGCTTTTCTCCATCTGCACCTTCAGCCTGGAACAGCTCATAGTCTCACAGCTTTCAGTATCACCTCTATGCTGATGACACACAGATCTACCTCTCTGGACCTGATATCACCTCCTTACTAACAAATCACACAATGTGTGTCCTTTATTTCATCTTTCTTCTGTGCTAGATTTGTAAAAATTAAGATAAAACAGAATTCATCATCTTTCCACCATCTCATTCACTCCCTCCCAACTGACCTATCCATCAAAGTGAATGGCTGCCCACTCTCCCCAGTCCCGCAAGTTTGACTCTGATCTGTCCTTCAAACGTCAGATCCAAGCCCTTTCCACTTGCTGCTGACTCCAACTGCAAAGTATCTCAGGGATCCACAGATTCCTCGACCATGGATGTAGAAAAACACCAGTGCATGCTCTCATCATTTCACGCATCGACTACTACAAGCTCTTACTCTGTGGCCTTTCTTCTCGCACCCCTTCAATCTATCCTAAACTGTGCTGGCCTGTCATCCCACTATTCCCAAGCTTCCCCCCTCTGTCAATCCCTGCGTTTGCTCCCTGTTTCTCAGAGACTCCAGGTGAAAGGATAACTTTGGCATACCAAGCCATCGAAAATCTGTCTCCTCCATACATGTGTGACCTAGTCTCCCTGTACTAGTTACCTGCACGCAACCATCCTACCAAGATCTCCATCTCTACTTACCTCTTATCACTACTGTAATATATGATCTGGCCAGTAGAGGGCAGCGGAGAGGCTAGAGTTGCAGTACAGAGGTTTGGCAGTTGGTGACTGTTGCTATGGCAGTTCAAGGACAGTAAAGTTACAAATCATTGGAAAAAAATCTGGAAAGAGCGGTGCAACTCTGTATCTGTTTTCGGTGACTCTGGGACTCGTCGTTCTGCTTGACATGAGCCGACCTGGTGAGGACATCAAAGGACACAGCATCTTGGGCTAGGTCACATGAGGACTTAGATGTAAGGACTTAGCGAAGCCCTGCGTTAGGGAGATCGGCATTTTCTAAGAGATTCAAGTCAGTGTTTCTGATTATTCAGGACTCAGCTCAGCAAGGAACTGTCCAATTCGGTCCCAGGACGTACCGGTACCATCTTACATCTGAATATATATATGCGCATATATAAATAACTTTATGTAGGTTTATGTATAGAAAGGGTTAATCGCAAGTATTATTTGCTGCCATATAACTGTTAATTCTGTTAACTGTACTTGTGAATACTCTTATTCAGTGTTATTGAGAGGAATTGATGTCATCATATTTGTTATTTATTCACTGTTTACCTACCATCTTTTCTTTTTCTTTGTTTTTTCTATAAACTGTTTAGTAAATATTTATAGTATATTATTAAATATTTGTGTGTGTCTGCTGATTGTTGCTGTACCCCTTTTCCTGTGGCTGTCCCTCGCCCATGTTTCATATACAGTAGTGATAATACCATGATTCTGATCATTAATCAAAACTACTGTACTAGAACTGATATTACAACAACCACAAAGTGACCATATAAATGGTAAATAACAGATCTATAGGTGCTCTGCAGACCATGCAGTGTACATGTATACAGTACTAATAAATCCAGTTCTGGCTGATTGTAGTCATTAATTTTCCCTTTTATTTTTAATTCAGCACAGAATGCCACACCGTCTTCCATACATGACTAATCTCTGCAAAATTTAAGACATAAACACCTTTGACTCATCACTTTTGCAGCACCCCCCTCACATTCCCCTACCTCTATACAAACCAAATACTTCTATAAACAGTGTGGTAGACACTAATAATGCCTCTCTGAGCCTCCTTGCAGTAATTGCTTCCCTCCGTGGGCCTCTTTGTAGAACTAAAGCCCCCCTTGTGCCTCTTTATTGATTCACTATTGCCCCTCATTGTGCTTCAGCAAAGAATATAAAAAATATGATATCTACTCACCCCACTCCCATGCTAAGCAGTGGTGCCTTCCTCCTCACTAGAGTCCCCAGCCCATGCTGCCTGATGTCCCATGTGAGGTGCTGGCCTCCCTAGTTGGAAACTGCCTATGGCCTGCTTGGATAAGTGATAGATCAGGGAGCCATTAGCTCTCTGCTCCGCAGCAATTATTACCATTATCCAAGAATAATGTTAAAAGAATAGCTGCACATTGCTGAATCAGCCCATCTAGGAGTTGCCAGTATTGCTAATCTGGCCCTGGTCGTGTGGTATAGCAAGCACAAGCTGGCACAATTTTACTTTGAGAGGTTTCCTGTTGGTGCAGCCTTCCTCTGATGCTTGTTAGATTTCCAGTCCCTCATTGTCTAACTCAGCAGTCGGCCATTGTCATAGTTTTTGCTCTTATTATATCCCTGCAGAGTGTTCAGCATTTTCGTTTTTAAAATCTGCCATATAGTAAAGCTATGAGCCTTTTTCTAATTTCAGCTAATATGCACATTTTTAAAGTCTTCACATAGGAGGCTTTGCTCATAGGATTTTCTGGGGACATGTCCTTCCGTTGCTCTGGAAAATTAATCTGTGAGTGCCACCCGTTTAGTATAGACCATAAAAATGAATATTGGTGACATTAAATCAAAAGGTCAAAATCTCTGGATTCATATGACATATTTTATGAAACTAAAAAGTCAAATACTTAGGCCAGCAGGTGAATAAATTAAGAGCAAAACTAGTCACTGTAGACCTGGAGGTGGGTCCTCTAAGTTTGATGGTTCTACTGTGTTTATAAATATGGTGGTCAAGGCAAAATGGCATAATGGCACTATCCCTGGCACACAGCACCCAGGACACATGCACCGAATGCCCCCTCTAGTTATACCCCTGCTCTATGTTATAGAAGAGTAAGTGCAAAGCTCCATAATTTGCCATGCTCACTCTTGTAGACTCTTTCCACTTGCAATTTACTTTGTTGCAATTTGTCTTTTTATGAGCTGCTGACCTGCTGCTCATCTGCTGTAAAAGCAGAGCCGGACTATCAGGAGGGGAATACATGGCTTTACCAGGCATTTGTATTATTGTCCTGAAGGGTTAAATAGCGGGAAAACATTTTTCCCGCCAAATTTTTCCCACTCTTACATGGGAAGAAAGAAAGTTATGGATTGGCTGTAGATATTAGCCAGTCAGCGATACGTCACAGGGGAGGATTGTGTTTCTACCCCTGCGATGTCCGCTGATAGGATGAAGTATTGGTAAATATGGGGAGCTAAAGGGCATAAAAGATGGCAGCACTGAGGCACTGTGTCTGTCCTCGACACTGCCATATTGGAAGCGCTTCACCACCCTCCCTCCCCACTGCTTTTTTAATTGGGAAGTCAGATCTCAGGGAACTGAATGGACAACACGTATTGTAAAGGGTAAACAGGCTTCAGCTTTGGCTTTGGTATTAAGTAGATTGTTACATGATTTGATGAAGTTCTGTTATCTATGTATTAAAGAATTTTTAATAAAGACTCTGGCCAAATATTTTTCATTAAGTCGTTGTGTTCTGTGTATTTATTAAGTATCTTTAGATATGGGTATGTTTAAGGTTTATTTATTAATATGCTGTGTATTGCCATGGGCTGCTCTCTGGGAAAAAAATCTAGGGGGTGAAAAAAACCATGAATAATGATATCACACACATTCTTAGCAGAACATTTCACATCAGACCCCAAAATAAATTCATACTTCTGAGCTGACCCTCTAATTAAATCTGACCCAAGACCAGACCTGTCAATAAAACCTCAGTTTAAAATCGCAATCAATTTAGATGACAGATTCATTTGGACTCCAGACAAAACCTGTAAGAAATTCAGACTATCGACCAGACCTCAAACTAATCAACCTCAGACTCTGTTCCCATTGTGCATCCTGGCAGTAGTAATTGAAAACGAGACTCAGAAGACCCTGCCAATTTCTTCCATTGATCCATGGTCCAGATCTGATTGTTATGTGCCAATGATGGGGACTTTCAGCGACGGACAGGGGAAACATAATGACGGATTTGCGAATGTGCAGAAAGCTACCATGTGCTGTGTATTCTCACACTTTCTATCAAAGAAAACATGCAGATTATTTTAAAAAGTAAGAGCATTGTATTTAAAAAGCATATGTCTTCTGTTGATTTATATGACCACTTTACTGAGCAGGGCTCTGTGCCTCTCCAAACAGGATATTCTGGATTAAAACCTACTTCTCTCAGGCTAATGATATGTACAGCAGTGTTAGAATGAAATGTCTCCATAGCGAAATAAAAACAGTTTTATTTCACTTCCTCTTGAATTGGAACCATGTGTTGTAGATCAAGTCCCGGTGGAGCAATAGTGCCATCTACTGGCTCTTTTACTGGAAGCATTATTTCAAATTTCTAGTTATTTAAATTTCTAGTTTTTTGGGAACCTTTGAAAAAAATAGCATATACCATGTTTTGATAAACAATGCCTCCAACTCTAAAAATGTGTATATATGAAACATTTACTTTCCTTACTTTATTATACCTTTTTAACTGCCAACTGTTTCCTTAGAATTGGAAAAAGTAAACTCTCCAAAAAATGAAAAGGAAAATGCTGCTAAACTGTTTGAGAAACCCACTTTAAGGTTATTTAGTTTGTTGGTGAAAAATCTTGCAATGCAGTTCTGAGTCTGTAGACAATGTGTATGTGCCAATGAGTAAACACAATGGATTTTCTGTCATTATTACGTGGAATATTGTATGAATGAAATCCCAGGCACTGGGACCAACACCAATCAATAGTAAGTATGGTCCAACTTTGGCTTCCACCATTCCACCAGGCCTCTTCATTTAGCATTATTTACTATACGATGCAATTAACCCCTTAGTGACCAATAGACGTCTTTTTACTGACCTGAGATAAAAGAGACTAGCGTTCCCCAAGAGGTGACAATCCTGTAACTGTCACCTGTACACTTTATCTGACAACTTGCTGCATCAGCCATAATCAGTGTTGACACCGATCATGGACATTTAAGTGACTAGCCCAGGGGATGGGGATGACTTGGGCCTTGGGGATGTCGCAGTGGTCGGCTCCCGGGCCCGTACCCTGGGGTCAGCTTTAAAAAGGGGTTGTTTATTAATTTTATGAAAGTTCGTGACGCCACCTGTGGTTTCTGGTGAGAATCACCAGGGCTGCGGCAGTCCACTGAGGCCGGTGATAAGGCAGCTCGATGGTATAGCTCCCCACAGGTAGAGCTAGGCCTCAGGGCAGCGTACGGAGAGGGGGATGCAGGACAGGCGAGACCCAGCTGGGTCTGAGCAAGAACGGGGACGGACACGGTAGTCGCTTCAGTACCTTTTACTGGTGGTAATTCAGGCACATCCCGGAGCACTGTAGAGTGAAGGGTGCATATCAGGATCCTCCCCAATGAGCGGGTGTAGGGCCTCCTGTTTCTTGCCTCTGCGTAGTAAGTTTCTGACCTGCCTGGAGCTAGGCCTAACTTTATCTCTGTCCTGCACCAGCTGACGTTGTGGTAGGGCCTTTTCTTGGAGTGCACGCTCCTAGCTTACGGAGCCTATGTGTCTCCTGGCTCTGATACGTATCAACTCTCTGGTGAACCTGGGACCTGTAGTTCTCCAGGGATTCCGGTTATGCCTTACTGGGTCGTAGAGATCCCGGTAAGCTCGGAGCCGGTGTCTGGTAAATTCTTCGGGGTGAGCTGGTTAAGCTCTTCTGCCCCCTTTGTACTAACTCTCCACTCGCCTTCGGCCACGCTCGGGCCCTCACTAGGCTACTCACACTAACGGCAGCTTGCCGCGCTTCACCGATCTTATGGCGCCGGCACACCTAAAGCTCACTATTATGAGATACTTGAGTCTAGCTTGGCCTACCTCTGCAGACAGACTTCTGCAGGAACTCTTCAGAGGAACTGCTGAATCACTCTGTACTCTTAAACTAGACTAAACTGCCTGGCTCCACCTTCCCTTTTTATATCCCTAACAGGTTCCCTCTGCTGGTCTGAGGTGGAAGGTGGAGATGTGTGAATGTTTATGGGGGCCTCTTGTGGAGGATTCCATCAATGAACACTTTTAGGATCTGTGATACCAAGCGCAGCTGGGCGTCACATTCCCCCCTAGCAAAGCTCAGCACTCCTGGGCTGAAGTACATTTTAAAACAACAATAGTAAAACATGAACAATACAATAACTCTTCCCTTTATGGGAGGCCTTTTTCTTAAACGTTGCATAACAAAAACATAAACAGGTACAAAGTGTCCTCAGAATTCAAGTCTCTTATGGTGAGGTTCCCAGACAGGATGTCCATCTCACAGGGTAGAGTACTTGTTGGTTTGGGGGACCTGCCCCAAACCCTCAACGTAGGCCCTGGGGTGGCTTCAGGGCATGAAGATCCCCAGTTGGACCTCCAGGAGAGCCATTCCAGACAGGTTTTGCTTCTGAGGTCACCTAAAAGGGGCACTCCAGGGAGCGCAATTATATACAAGAAGCAGTTTTTGGGCTGCACACAGTCTTCAGCCACGAAGTTGTTAGATAATTAAGGAAGTAATTAGGCAAAGCACAAAGTAATATGCATATGCATGAAAATGCACAATAATTCTGTACAATCATACACAATACCCCAGGGGTAACTATCTTACTGAGTGTATCTGACAGGCGGTTTACCTCTAGTACTACGTGTTGATCTGCGTAGTGTGGCAGTCTGTGTGGTGTCAGAGTCTGCATTGTCAGTTACTCTACCAGTTCTGCGTGTGACTAAGTTGTAAAACTGCCTTAACCTCTCTCTGGGACTAGCAAGCGTACCATTGGCTGGGCCCTCTGGCTCTGCTCTTGCCGGGGATCCTTCGTCCCGGGATACTTCTTGAGCTGGCTCTTCTGCAGCACTAGGCTCTTCTGCAGCACTTACAGGTTCATCTTGCTGTGGAGGGTCTTCTGGCTGATCGTAGAATTGGAGTGTTGGAATGATTACTGCTCCTCCTAGTTGGGGCCAATCTGACGGGAAATCTCCTAAGTCAGTGTGTATCACTGCTTCTTTAGGCTCTTCCGGGATAACGAGAGGCACTTCTTGAGGCTTTAGCAGGTCTGGACACAACTTTAGGTGATCCCTGGACACTGTTGCAGACGTTCTTCCTCCATCTCGACTAATTAAGCAGGTCTTCTTGTTATCAAATCTTGACTGTAACACAGTGTATTGTTCTCTCTCCCACTGGTCATCAAGTTTGTGGTTTTGTCTTTTCCTTTTCAATACTACTTCACCAGGTGTGAAGGCTTCTGCAGGCGCGTTTTTGTTGTAGTGCGCCTCCTGCTTATCTCTCACCCGCGTGAGACTGTCCTCGACACAGGCCTGTACTGCTCCTGTCTGGTTGTGTCCCAGTCCTCAGTGGTCATATCAGCTTCAGGCTCAACAACACCAAGCTCCAGGTCCATGGGCAGCTTTCCTGGCCTTGCTCGCATGAGATATGCCAGAGTACAGTTGGTGGAACTTACTGGTATGTGATTGTACAGATCTACTAGGTCAGGTAGTAGGTCTGGCCACTGATTTCTCTCCTCAAGTGGTATGGTTTTTAGCAGGTCGATGATGATGTTATTCATCTTCTCACAGAGACCATTGGTTTGTGGGTGGTACGGTGTAGTTCTTATCTTCTTATACCCGTATAGATGGCAGAACTCCTTGAACAACTCAGCTTCAAAGGCTGGGCCTTGGTCCGTCAGCACTTGCTCAGGATTAGTGTTGAGCCACCCCCGTAGTGTTCGAGTTCGGTTCGGTTCGTCGAACACCCGTGTGTTCGCCGAACTGTTCGTCGAACTGTTCGTCGAACACCTTCGAACACCGTTAAAACCAATGGCAGGCAAACAAAAACACATAGAAACACATAGAAAACACCTTCAAAGGTGTCCAAAAGCTGACAAACTGCTCAGAAGACATAACTAACACATGGAAAAGTGACAAGTACATATAGTCATGCGAAAATAAAAGAGGTGGAGGAGTAAAAGGAGGGGGAGACACAGATATAGGCATGTCATGCCCTTCTAAAATCCAAAAAGTGAGAAGCCGACACGGCCAGTCCGCTCCTGCCCGTGCCACCTCCGTGTCGCCGGGTTTGTGCCAGAGCCGCGGTGAACCCTGACGGCCAGCCCCCCTCTCCCAATACTGGTGCCTGTCCGCTGGTGGGTCGAGCGAGCCCCCCTGTGGTGGAGGCAGCTCTAAGCTTTTTAATTTAAATTGTCTCTCTAATTTGAATGAATACACTTTAAATCCATTTACAAGGATCTATTGGAGGGCAAGTCTCATGCCAGCAGCCGCGGTAATTCCAGCTCCAGTAGCGTCCACTAAAGCTGCTGCAGTTAAAAAGCTTTTATAAGGATCGAGCTCGGCTGTCCACCGCAAGGCATCCTACTGCCAGTCCCAGCCCCTATGCCTTGGGGTGCCTCCTGATGCTCTTCACTAAGTATCCCATGGTCCCGAAGCATTTCCTTTGAAAAAATTAAGTGTCTAAACTACAGGTGGTGCAGCTTGCTTAACAGCCGGGATAATCCGCTTACTAGCAGACACTGCTACTAGGCACAAAGTATTTCCTGGGCTAGATGCAGTTAAAAATTTGTAATTAGATACTCTCGTTGGATGCTGAGAAAGCATTCCATAGAGTCTCCTGGCACGCCATATATGATTCTCTTAAAAAGCTTGGGGTAGGGGTCTAGGGGACCCTTTTATAGCCAAAATCACGGCCCTGTATCGCAATACGTCACCTAGGCTGAAGATAAATGGAACTGTAGCACCCTGAGGGCTCGGTTGCTAAAGACGTATTGCACCTCACCAAGAGGTGTGATATCTCACTCTCAGGTAAGGATGGAGTGTGGATCAGGAACCGACACCTGCATGCATTACACCACATTGCCGTGGGGCAGGGCGACCAATATGCCCCTGAGATGGGCACGACAGTCCCTGTCCCTGGCTGGAGTGGGGGGAGGGAACACTGAGGAAGGGGAACCCTGTAGTGCAGGAGCAGGGAGGAAGCAGTTCCTGGGTGCATTGAGAAGGGAGTATAAAAGGTGGGCACCATCTTAGTTCAGTGCAGAGAAGTCTGAGCAGAAGTGGCAGGGAGCAGGGGCTCTGCATGAGCTCTGCTCCGGAGGCGGGCCTAGTAACAGAGGCCCAGGCCTGGAAGAGGGAGAAGGAAGGAAGAGGAGCGGAGAAGGCTCCAGGAACGAGGAATGAAGGGATCCCAGGGGTGCGGACGGGCGAGTCGCCACCGCACGCCCGAATCCACCTGCGTGGAGGGGTCAGGCCAAAGGGGGAGACCGGTCCCCGAACTAGTGGAGGCAGGAAACGACCCTCAGCTAGAAACCGGAGGCTCTGACATTTTATGTGGCGCAGCCCCTCGCTACACCCGCTAGGAAGGCACCACATAGGGTCAGGGAAACTGGCGCCAAGTTTACCAAGAGGAGGCCCGAGGCAGCCGGACAGAAGTGTTGGTAAGAAAGGCCAGACAAAGGACACACAAGTGGGTCCTGTGAAGTGCTCCAAAGTTATCTGGGAGTTGTCTGAGCCCCTCACCTGGTGAGCACAGTACGACGTGGGCAGCCGTTACCTGCAGACGTGGTCTGGATAATAAGAACTGTGAGTAAAGGCCCTGAACTGCATCACTGACTCCGTGTCGTTACTGCTGCTGCCCTGCACCATCACCCCCATCCTCCGCATACACTGCCCTGAGGCTATACTCCTCCCGTGGGGAGTTATGCTATGCTCTGCTGCACCCACAACACCAGCCTCAGTGGTCTGCCCTGTAGCGGCGGTTCACTCTGACCGCAATCCACGGGTGGCGTAGTCGGACATTTAAACATGAAAACCACATAAATAGTTCCGCCACTGGTTTGACCGCCCTGAGCCACGGAACTGGGTCGCCGCCACGAAGACTACAACCACCAGCATCCACCAAAAAGGGTCCGGCTCCGGGTGTCCCAAGGCCCAGGGGGTGCGTCAGAACATTTTCATCACCTTTCACAATCACCAATGGGACAAGGCAGTGATGTCCTCTGTCCCCTCTCTTATACATCCTAGTGACGGAGCACCTGCTCTCATCAATTCGCCATAACCCCAGTATTAGGTGGATTGAGGTGGGAGGCACCGAGTACAAGTGCTCTCTATTTGCTGATGATGTCCTAGTATATATCACTCAATCACATATATCCATCCATGCTGTTATGGCTGAAATAGATCACTTTGTTACATGGTAAAATTTTAAAATCAATGCAGCGAAGTCTGAGGCCCTCGATGTCTCCCTCCCCAAATCCATATAGGATTCCATCCAGTCCAACTTTCCCTTTGCCTGGCCCTCACAGGGTATCAAATACTTAGGAATTCCTATTCATAGAGACCTCTCCCATCTATGTTATCTTAATTTTGGGCCCTTTATTGAACAACTCCATACAGACCACGGTTGGCAAGTTAGAACTGTAAGATTCACTACGTGAACCACTGGTGTTTTGTGGAAAAGCACATGTACACTGCGTTCCAAATTATTATACAAAAAGTGTTTAGGAGTGATAAGGGAAGAATTTGTTTGTTTGTCAGTTAAACTCATTGATGGTGATGTGTGTCAGGGCTCTTTATATCACTGTAAGCAATTGCAGACACCTGTGCTAATTAGTTTGGCAGGTGTGTCCAATGAAAGGCAAGACTACTTAAGAAGGCTCTCTCCCATTATTAAGCAGCCTACATTTTCTGCCAAAATGGGAAAGAAAAAGGATGTGTCGGCTGCTGAGAAGCAACAAATTGTGGAGTGTTTAGGTCAAGGCATGACTACAATCAACATTGTGCGATGATCAGGATGAAGTGTCTTTGCAATCAAGAAGTATGTAGCTGATTCACAGTACACACGTGTGCGTGCTGATAAGGGCAAATTGAGGACTCTTTCCTACAGGCAATTACGTCAGGTTGAAAGAGCAGCGGCAAAAAAGCCTTGTCATAGCAGCAGACAAGTTTTTGAAGCTGCTTGTGCCTCCAACGTCCCCCGAACAACAAGATGCAGGGTCCTTCAGAGGTTTGCAGCTGTGCATGCGCCATCCTGTCGACCTCCTCTATCCACTTCACACAAGCAGAAACGGCTCCAGTGGGCCAAACATTACATGAAGACTGATTTCAAAACTGTTTTGTTCACGGATGAGTGCCGTGCAGCGCTCGATGGTCCAGATGGATGGAGTGGAGGATGGCTGGTTGATGGACACCCCACGCAAACACGGCTACAGCGCCAACAAGGAGGAGGTGGAGTAATGTTTTGGGCTGGAATCATGGGGAGAGAGATTGTCGGCCCCTTTAGGATCCCTGAAGGCGCTAAAGATGAACTCCATAATGTATGTGGATTTTCTCAAACAGCACTTCCTGCCATGGTTCAAGAAGAAGAACCGTGTATTTCACAGCAAGATCATTTTTCTGCATGATAATGCACCATCTCATGCTGCACATAAAACATCTGCATCTCTGGCTGATATGGGCATAAAAGGGGACAAACTTATGGTGTGACCCCCATGCTCCCCTGACCTCTACCCCATTCAGAACCTTTGGAGCATCATTAAAAGGAGTGTCTATGATGGCGGGAGGCAGTTCACATCTAAGCAACAGCTCTGGGAGGGTATTCTGTCCTCATGCAAAACAATTGAAGCAGAAACCATCCAAAACCTGACAAATTCAATGGACGAGAGAGTTCAGAAGCTCCTTTCGAACAAGGGGTCCTATGTGAAAATGTAACATCACCTAGAATAAAGTTTTGAGTTGAAAACTGTTTGATTTCAGTTTCTAACAACCTGCTAATGCTTATAATTTCAAAAATGACCATTTTTTTGGTCTTTATTAAAATGAAAAGGTTGATCGAAAAGTTTGGGGGATCTAAGAGTGTGGCAACCCAGTAGTCATGATTACTTCGAATTCTGACAATATGAGGGTCATGCTGCAGGTAGTGCAGCAAGAAGGCACTTATGTGCCTTGCGCATCTCGGAGCCCCAAAATTATTTTCCGGGCTAGATGCAGCTAAAAATTATTTTTAATTTTAAATCTGGTGAAGCTTTAGTATAGATGGCATAATAGGATCAGTGCTGCACACTGCTACAAAGCCCAAATTATTTTCCAGTCAAGATACAGATAAACATGATTAGTAATTTGAAAGCTTAAAACGGTTGGTAGGGTGATTTTAACCAATCATCAAGCTTTTACTCTCCCCAGGATGACACAGGGGTAGAAAAGTCGTTTCGGATCCATGATTTGTTCATCTTTATGAACGTGAGTCTGTCTACATTATCAGTGGAGAGCCGCGTGCGCTTATCTGTCAGCACACCACCAGCAGCGCTGAACACACGTTCAGACAGAACGCTGGCTGCGGGGCATGACAAGATCTCCAAGGCGTAAGTGGCTAGCTCCGGCCATTTATCCAGATTGGAAGCCCAAAAAGAGCAAGGGTCCAGTGACACAGTCGTGGCTTCAATGTTTACTTGGAGATACTCCTGTACCATCGTCTCTAGGCGTTGACTATGTGTCAGACTTCTTGTCTCCTGTGGCCTTGCAAAGGATGGGCTAAAAAAGTGGTGAAATGATTCCGCAAAATTGATGTTACCAGCAGATACTGTGGTTCTGTCACGGTTTGAGTGCTGAACACTTGACGGTCCCACGGTTGGCAAGTTGGAACTGTGAGATTCACTACGTGCACCACTGGTATTTTGTGGAAAAGCACATGTAAGATTCTGCAACAGTCTCTGCTGATACTCCTGCATGCGTGCATCCCTTTCTATGGCAGGAATAATTTCTGCAAATTTACTTTTGTACCGGGGATCTAACAGTGTGGCAACCCAGTAGTCAGGATTATTTCTAATTCTCACAATTCGAGGGTCATGTTGCAGGTAGTGCAGCAAGAAGGCACTCATGTGTGTTGCGCATCCAGGAGCACCAAGTCCCTGTTGTGTTGGTGGCGAGGTAACAATCATGCTTCCTTCCTCTGTCCTCTCCCCCCAACCTCGCACAACAGAAATGTGATCAAGGTCTCCCTCATCTGATGAGTCTTCCATCAGTTCGTCCTCCACTTCTTCCTGGGCTCCTGCACCTTCCTCACTAGTTTGGCTGCTACCATGCGCCCTGGTTAAACCATCTCCCCCACCCTCACATGCCTGCCGCCTTGGTGCTGCCGACCGTCTGGACCTTGCAGATGTTAGCCCTTCCGCATACAACTCCTCCTCCTTTACTTCCTCCACCTCCTCTTGTGCCACCACCTGACTCCGAATTCTGTTTAACATGTGCTCCAGCATGTAAATCACCGGAATAGTCATGCTGATAATGGCATCGTCAGCACTAAACATCTTCGTCGCCATTTCAAAACTGTGCAGAAGGGTGCATAGGTCCCTGATCTGAGACCACTCCTCCAGCGTGATTTGCCCCACCTCTGAATCTCGTTGGCCCAGGCTATACGTCAGAACGTATTGCACCAGGGCTTGTCGGTGCTGCCACAGTCGCTGCAACATGTGCAGAGTTGAATTCCACCGGGTAGGCACATCGCATTTTAGCCGGTGAAGTGGTAGGCCCAACGACTTCTGTAGAGATGTAAGTCGCTGAGCTGCGGGATGCGAACGTCGGAAGTGAGCACACAGCGACCGTGCCCTCTGCAGAAGGCCATCTAGTCTGGGATAGTGGGCTAAAAATTGCTGGACAACCAGGTTCAACACGTGAGCCATACAAGGCACGTGTGTGACATTGCCCCGGCGAAGGGCCGCACCCAGGTTTGCAGCATTGTCGCACACGGCCTTCCCTGGTTTCAGGTCCAGTGGAGACAACCATTCATGAAATTGGTTCTCCAGAGCTGACCACAACTCCTCAGCTGTGTGACTCACATTTCCCAGACATTTCAATGTAAAAACCGCCTGATGACGTTGAGCCCTACTGCCAGCATAGTAAGGAGGTGTGCAGGATCCCTTCTGCGCAGTTAAAAAGCTTGTGGCATGACCAGACAGGCTTTGGGTGCAGGTGGAAGACCGAGAGGAGGTTGAGGAGGCAGAAGCAGTGGTGGAACTTTGACATAAAGAGGATTGACGCACAACTCGTGGGGACGGCAAGACTTGGACAGCAGCCCCTTGTCCTGCTGTCACCATAGTTACCCAGTGCCCAGTCAGCGACATGTAACGCCCCTGTCCATGCCTACTCGTCCAAGTGTCTGTGGTGAAATGCACCATGTCACACACAGAGTTTCTCAAAGAAGCGGTGATGTTGTGTGCGACATGCTGGTGGAGCGCAGGCACACCTTTCTTTGAGAAGTAGTGCCGACTGGGCATCTGGTACTGGGGCACTGCGACGGACATAAGGTCTCGAAAATCCTCTGTGTCCACCAGGCGGAAAGGCAGCATTTCTGTAGCCAAGAGCTTGCAGATGGTGAAATTCAACCTCTTAGCTTTCTCATGGCTAGGAGGAAATGGTCTTTTACTTGTCCACATCTGAGGGACCGAGGGCTGGCTATTGTGCTTAGACGGGGTTGATAAGGGTGTCCCCGGCAAACTGCCGGTCTGTGAGGAAGATGCAGGCGGACATGTTAGGTTGCCTTGATCCAAAGGTGGTGCTATCGATGTCGGACAGCGCTCAAGACCAGCTGGTGTTACCACCTCCAAAGAAAATGATGACCTGCCAATCACGCTGGCTGTTGCGGGTAAAGAGGTGGCAGGTCTGCGCCCCAAAACAGGTGTGACTGCTGTCCCCCCAGTCACAGAGGATGAAGAGGCCGCGGATGCACAAGATATGGCAGACGGTGGTTGGCCCGGTCGGCTAGACCGCATTGTAGCACACTGAGCTTCCCACTGCAACTTATGCTTCATGTCCATGTGCCGGTTCATGCATGAAGTACTCAAACTATGTATTTTTTGGCCTCTACTTAGCTTTTGCTGACAAATGTTACAGATAACACGAGTTGGGTCATCTTTATCGATCTGAAAAAATGCCCAGGCTATGCAAGGCTTAGCACCCATGCGACCTGAAGAGCCACCACGACTTGTGGTGAGAGGCAGAGTTGTGTTTGAGGATGCAGTTGTTGACGTGCTTCCAGTACTACGTCTCTGTCCAGGAAGGCGCAACCTGACCTCGTCGTCACTAGCATCTTCCTCCACCTCCTCTGCTGACCTCATCTCTTGGCTGACTGTGGGTTGACAGTAAGTGGGATCTCCGACCTCATCATCATCACCCTGTGCGTTATCACACCCGTCGTCCTCAGAGCCAACCTGTTCCTGCCCTGACAAAAAACTAAAGTTGTCGCTCCAATCAGGTATTTGAGTCTTATCATCGTCTTCCTCATTGTCTCCACCAACAGGAGTTACAGTTTGGGAATGAGGGTCTACATTATGGTCAGAACCTTCTGCGTCTGGTCCTGGATCCGACTCATAAAGATTCTGGGCATCAGTGCAGATAATTTCCTCGTCTGGATTCACAGAAGCGCTGAAGTCGACCTCTGATTCCCAGGCTATAGTATGAGTAAACAGCTCTGCAGACTCAACCATCTGTTCTACCTCATACTCAGACGGGCAGCTGGAGATTTGGGAGCTGTGAGGAAGCAAGTGCGATTTGGGTGACACCTTTGAGGACTGGAGTATTTGTGATGTTGAAGTTGATGTGGAGGAGAGCCCACTTAAAGGAGCACTTGATATCCGTTGAAGCACCTGCTGTTTTTGTGCCTCATCTGGAATTTGTAGCGATTGGCGTGGCCGTAAGAAAGGGATCTTATCACATTGTCCGCTAAAAGAAGTAGACATTTTAGTTTGGCTGGAAGATGGTCTTTCTTCTGCACCTACCCCACGGACACAACCTTTTTTCCCCTTCCCAACACGCCTATTCCCCTTTCCACCAGCAGCAGGCCTTTTTCCACTCATTTTGGTGGTTAACTAATTCACAACTCTGGAGTTGTTTGCACAAAAAAACAATGGATGGTAACCGAGCAGAGCTGAGTGGCCAAACTGTGGTATTAGGCCAAAACTATTGGCTGGGTTAGATGCAGAAAAAAATTATTTTTAATTTGCAACCTGATGGAGGTCAGTATAGATGGACTAATAGACCAAGTCCCACACACCGCTAGAAGCCCAAATATTTTTTCAGAGCTAGATGCAGAAAATTTTTTTATTCAATTTGCAACCTGATGGAGGTCAGTATAGATGGACTAATAGACCAAGTCCCACACACTGCTAGAAGCCCAAATATTTTTTCAGAGCTAGATGCAGAAAAAAATTATTTTTAATTTGCAACCTGATGGAGGTCAGTATAGATGGACTAATAGACCAAGTCCCACACACTGCTAGAAGCCCAAATATTTTTTCAGAGCTAGATGCAGAAAAAAATTATTTTTAATTTGCAACCTGATGGAGGTCAGTATAGATGGACTAATAGAACAAGTCCCACACGCTGCTAGAAGCCCAAATATTTTTTCAGAGATAAATGAAGAAAAAAATTATTTTTAATTTGCAACCTGATGGAGGTCAGTATAGATGGACTAATAGACCAAGTCCCACACACTGCTAGAAGCCCAAATATTTTTTCAGAGCTAGATGCAGAAAAAAATTATTTTTAATTTGCAACCTGATGGAGGTCAGTATAGATGGACTAATAGACCAAGTCCCACACACTGCTAGAAGCCCAAATATTTTTTCAGAGATAAATGAAGAAAAAAATTATTTTTAATTTGCAACCTGATGGAGGTCAGTATAGATGGACTAATAGACCAAGTCCCACACACTGCTAGAAGCCCAAATATTTTTTCAGAGCTAGATGCAGAAAAAAATTATTTTTAATTTGCAACCTGATGGAGGTCAGTATAGATGGACTAATAGACCAAGTCCCACACACCGCTAGAAGCCCAAATATTTTTTCAGAGCTAGATGCAGAAAAAAATTATATTCAATTTGCAACCTGCTGGAGGTCAGTATAGAAGGACTAATAGAACAAGTCCCACACACTGCTAGAAGCCCAAATATTTTTTCAGAGCTAAATGAAGAAAAAAATTATTTTTAATTTGCAACCTGATGGAGGTCAGTATAGATGGACTAATAGACCAAGTCCCACACACTGCTAGAAGCCCAAATATTTTTTCAGAGCTAGATGCAGAAAAAAATTATATTCAGTTTGCAACCTGATGGAGGTCAGTATAGATGGACTAATAGAATGATGCTATGCCCAAAAGATTTTACTTCACTAGGTGCAGTAAAAAAATTGGTATTCTATACACAGGTGGTATATCTTGCAACACAGATAGGCTACTCCACTGACTAACACACTCTGCAATAGGCCAAAAAGGATTAGCTTTGCTAGATTCAGCCAAATGCTGTGAAAAAAACTTGCACAGCACTGGCACAGACCTGCCTGGCAAAAACTGATAGGAACTGATGTAACCTAGTCCTGAAAAGGACTCCAATTACAATTAGTCTTTACTCCCACAATCTATCTATTTAAGAGCACAGACCTGCCTGATAAAAGTCGTAGGAAATGCTGTAACCTAGTCCTTAAAAGGACTGCAATCACAACTATTCCCTACTCCCAAGCTATCTGTATATTTGTGCGAAAATTGGCTTGAAATTAACAAGGTATAGCACACACAGCAACAGCGGTGCCGTCTAACACGCAGCTGCAGCAGTGAGAAAATGGTGGCGACGGGGAAAATGGCTTGGTCTTATAGGGCAAGGACATGTGACATACACTGCCAATCACACATGCCCTTGCTTGTGTGAAAAAAAGCACTTCGCTCCGTGTGTGCGCTGCTGATAGGCTGACAGATTGCACCTCCCCACTGCAAATGCGGGAAAGAGAAAAAAAAATGGAGATCTTCATTGTTCCTGCAGAGATCCATCCCCTGCCCCTCCCCCCGCCCCGCTGTACACTCAAACTGCGTATTAACATTAATTTTCATCATTACTGAGAAAAAATCCAGTTATGATTTTGGTGCACGAACAGTTATCGAACATAACCTCGAACAGCCGAATTTTTCTCAAATTGTTCGTGTTCGCCGACCGGCTCGAACACCGCCCAAAACAGCTCGAATTTGAGATTGGCGAACAGTTCGAGTAGAACAACGCTCATCTCTAATTATAAGAGCACTTTTTCAAGAAAGTTCCTGCACCAGGGTGCAACAGTAGTAGCATGAGGGACCCGCTCCAAACCCTCAACGTAGGCCCTGGGCTTGGCTGCAGGGCATAGATGATCCAGATACTGGACCTCGTCTTCTGCCACGCCAAACGGGTTTTTGTTCTGAGGTACTATGTTTTAAGTATAAAACCAAGAGGGTGCACTTTAAGAAGTGCTAAACTATATACAAAGTCAATGTCCGGCTGCTCACAGTCCTCTGCCTGTGTACCCTGACGGGTATTTATAGAAAACTTTATTTAACTTTCACACTAGAAAACACAAACAATAATGCAGCACCCAAACGGGTGGATATATATATATGTATGCACAGTCCCAGTACTAAGCCTAGTACTGGGGACCCCTCCTGGGGTATTCTTGATGCTTCCCTGACCCAGCCGGGTTACGAGGGACTTCCTGCAGGGGACTATCTTTGGGGACGCGGTACACCTGCAGGGCATACCAGCCATGTTCACCATGATGCCGGGTGAACGTGACGTGATCCCCAGGGTGGAGGTTCCGGTCGGGATGGCCTTCTTCCAAACTGCGCTCCACATCCTGCCGGTTCACAAAAATGTCCATATTAAATTCAGGACTTCGGATGAAGCCCCATCCAGCCTGGAGGTTAAATTTAACGATGAGGCCTTCCTCATGGGGGCTGGGGTTGGCTGTCTCCGCCTGACAGGTCTGTGCCTTGGCGGCCTTGTCTCGGGCCTCCAGGCGTTCACTGCGCTCCCCCCGCGCGCGTCGCTCCCTCTCAAGCTGCCGGAGCTCCCGCCGGCAGAACTCCTTCCTCTGCTGGGCGGCGGACTCTGTTTCCTGGAAGAACCCCATCAGGTCCCCCCCCGATTGTCCCAGCATATCTCTTCTCCGCCGGGGCAGGCAACCAGGGGTGCTGGCCTTGGTAGAAGTGGGCAGGGCTGCTGGTCTTCATACCGTGAGGACCAATCGAAGACGGCGCACTATAGATCCATGCCAGGGCCGGAGGCGGAGGCGGCGGAAGGGCCTCTAATAGTAGGCCCGAACTAAAGGTTCCGGAGGGGTGCTATATAGGTCATCTTCCGGTGCAGCGCCTAGGAGCAGCAGTTCCGGAACGGCTCCAGGTGGGTGGCCTTTTGGTTTCGTGCCCGGGGGTGAAGGTTCCAGGCTGCACACTTGTTCCCACCAGGCCACGGCGGCAAATGGCGAGGGCGGGGGAAGGAGGCCCAGGAGCAGGTCGACGCTGGCAGCGCCCGGGGCTGGGGATTCTCTCCTACCTGCTCCTGGACTCCGCACGGCCTCCTGATCTTCGGCGAGCTCCGCCGGGGCTGGTGTGCGGCTGCTGGCATCCGGTCTGACATCCAACAGCTCACTTTTCCACAGGGCGACCGCTGCCTGCTGGGCTTGCTCGACTTGTTGGCCCAGCTCCAGAACCTCACTCTCTAGGAACTCCACGTCCTCCGGGGACATCTTCTCTCCCTCCTGGGTGAGGGGGGTCACTTTCTGCAACAGCAGGCCTGAGGCGGAGGTTGGGCTTTTGCGTGCTTCCATCTCGGCTGCCTTGTGCGGTCTGACCAGACAGGTGGAGACCACCCCCTGTCTCCATTCTTTCTCTCCGCCTCCTTTCTTCTTTTGGGGCTGGTCCCATGGCCACTTGCTGTCGGTCACTCCCCGTGACGGCCACCCTGCTTTGACGGACAAATCTATGCGGACAGTCACTGTTGCAAGGGGCAGGGCCTGCTTTCGGCGCCATTCTGGGACCCGGCCCACGATGGGAGGCTCCATTTTGTTGTCTTTTGACATGCAGACAATGGCGCCCATTGTTCTGGGGCGGGCACCACATTCAGTATCACAACACAACTGTTTAGGCACACTTCACCCGCTGGTACGGGCTGGTCACGCATCCTGTTCGTGACGCCAGTTGGGATGTCGCGCCCCCGTGGGCCTTACTGCTTGGGGACAGTATATATATATCACGGTGGCTGGCCCAGGTCGGACAGTGCACAAAAGGGGTAGCATTTGCTAATAAAAGTTCTGAAAATTAGTGACGCCACCTGTGGTGTCTGGTGAAGGTCACCAGCGCTGCAGCAGTCCTCTGAGGCAGGTGACAAGGCAACTAAGATGGTACAGCTCCCCACAGGTGGAGCAGGCCTCAGGACGGTGTAATAAATAGATGGATGGATGCGCTGGGCATTGTAGTGCAATGAGGAATATTAGCGCCTGTGAAGAGATAGACAGAGGCAGTTGCCTGGCAGTCATCCAAGGTTTTACTTACAGTCCTAGGCAATTCACAAGTGCACAGGTGAAGGCCTCCCTCGTCGCGCTGCATTCACCGGGCAGGGGTTCAGTCCTTTCTCAGCAAACTTAGGAATGCCTGGCGGAACCCCACTTTCATATGTACCGATCTTGACCTTTTCCAGACTCGGTCCTTCTCACCACTGCCCTACGCTGCTCACTCTCATTCCCGCTCTGGTATGCTGCAGTCCTTCCTGTACGTCGGATCCGGGACAAGCCTGACCCCCTGGGGTTTTGAATGTAGCAACCGATCCCTCCTGATCACCTGGCAGGAGCGGGGCGTACGGGTGCCGTTCTGCACGCGCCGTACCCCCTGGGATCCTTTGAGTAGAATGGAGCCTGCTCCCCTCCGGGGCCTCTATCCTGGGCCCTAACTTGTGGAGCAGAGCTCTGACTGAGCCTCTGCTCCCAGGCAGTACTGAACTGACTAACTGAACTGAACACTAGACCTAATATGGCTTCCTATTATATACTTACTGTATATGTGCTCCATGTAACTGTTTCCTCCACCCACACCCACTATTGGTTCCCCCTACCTTTGGGTTCCCCCCTACTCCATCCAGGGCCAGGGCTCAGCAGAAAACTACATTGCGTCTTGCCCTTCCAGCCGGCCTGGAGCAGTGTGGTGTTGGATGTAGGTGGTTGGGGTTCCGTGCGGCACTCCCTCCTTACCTGAGAGAAGGGAGACACCATACCTCGGGGTGAGGTGCAGTATCTCTGTGGTGACTGAACCCTCAGGGGCACCACAGTACCTCTCATCCCCCAATCCTGGTATGCATGGTACCCCTTATCCCCCAATCCTGGTATGCATGGTACTCCTCATCCCCAATGCTGGTATGTATGGTACCCCTCATCCCCCAATCCTGGTATGTATGGTACCCATCATCCCCCAATCCTGGTATGTATGGTAACCCTCATCCCCCAATCCTGGTATGTATGGTACCCCTCATGCCCCAATCTTGGTATGTGTGGCCCCCTCATCCCCCAATTCTGGTATGTGTGGCCCCCTCATCCCTCAATCCTGGTATGTATGGCACCCCTCATCCCTTTCATGCTGCACACATACAAAAAAAACCCCACTTATACTCGCCTTTCTTCCCTGTGCTCCAGCGCTGTGGTGTCCTGTTCTGCTGGAGGCCAGGGGAGGAGTGTGGCGCCGGAGTACGCTTGTGCCCATACCGCGCTGTCCGACGTCATTTTGCTGAAGACACTCTGCAAATGTGTCTTCAGTAAAATGGCGCCGGATAGTGCAATGCGCATGCGCCGACTCCGACGCCTTCACTCCTGCCCAGGTCTCCGGCGAGAAGAGAGGCACCACGGCAATGCTGCTCCCGGTCAGGTAAGTATGTAATTATGGCGCCGGAGATCGCGTTATGCGTTCATTGTATACGCATACCGCGATCTCCAGCGCCATGCACTCCTCTTACCTGTAACGGCTCCATGCGTTCTTCTGTCTGGAGCCAGACTGCACGTCGCGCATGCGCAGTCTATAGAGGCTCCAGACAGAGGGACGCTTGTAGCGTTATATTATAGGTAAGAATCATCAATGGAATATCAGTGGAGATTTGAAAGTGATTGGTCTGCTAATGGGAATGCAAGGAGGTTTCACAAAATGTTGTTGCTTCTTGAGTTTATGGGACAGTAGAAATGCAGTAGAGCATTATGTTCAATCTGATTGGGGACAGAGAACATCTATGCTCCAGGTAGACACAATGTACAGCATAATCCTTTAGTTGCTCCAACAAAAATCTTTCTTCCTCCACTACATATAAATCTAGGATTGATTAAAAACTTGGTCAAAGCTATGGCAAAGACAAATTCACAAGGGTTCCAGTACATTTCACAGAAATTCTTCAGCATTTCACCAGCAAAACTGAAGGAAGGGGTATTTGTTGGTCCTCACATAAGAGCGCTTATGAGAGATGATGTGTTTGAAGGAATTCGAAATGATAAGGAAATGAGAGCTTGGAAAAGCTTCAAGTGTATCTGTAAAAATTCCTTGGGAAAAAATAAATCTCCAGAATATGTTGAAGGTGTTGAGTAACTGGAAAATGCATACGAGTGTCTTGGATGTTACATGTCTCTGAAAATACACTTTTTCCATTCACATTTAGATTTCTTCCCTCCAAATCTTGGGGATGTAGGCGATGAACAAGGCGAGCGGTTTCACCAGGACATTAAAGTAATGGAACATCGCTACCGGGGATTTTGGAATGACTCAATGATGGCAGATAACTGTTGGATGTTATATAGGGACAACATTGAAAAATCATATCAACGACAGTCTAATGTCAAGGACTTTTAATCTTTACTCATATTTTGGTTTCTATTTTGCATGTGAAATTATTGTGGTTCAATAAAAACTGTTTTTTAAGGTCAAGCATTTTTTTCTGATATGCAGATTACTGTTTTCTTAATGACGTCAGTATATTTCCTATACCTTATGATTATAATGCTGCTCCATGGAAACTATGCCTGCTACAGAAAAACTATATACATTTTTGAAATCAGAACAAAAAAATGATTCAGAAAAAGACAAGGTCAACTGCACTGATTACAAAAAATACTTTTTTGTAGACCTGTGTTATTGGCAGTGAACACGTGACAATGGCTTCACCCTACAAATGGCTGGATTTATACCACGGTAGTATGTGATACGTCTAATGGGTGCACATGGCTTTAAATACCAGCCTTGTAGTTTCCTATTATTGGCAGCGATCACATGTCAATAACTTCACCGACACACTGCTGCATAACTGTAAAAGGAGGAAAATATTTTATACGGTCCCTACAAAGTGCCGCATTTGTAGCACGGTAATATGTGCTACGTTTGACGGACGCCAACGGTTTTAAATACCGGCCATGTAGTTTCCTATTATTGGCAGCAGCCACGTGTCAATAGCTTCACCGACACACTGCTGCCTAACTGTAAAAGGAGGATAATATTTTACATGGTCCCTACAAATGGCTGGATTTGTACTGCGGTAATATGTGATATGTCTGACGGCTGCCCACGGTTTTAAATATCGGCCTTTTAGTTTCCTATTATTGGCAGCGACCACGTGTCAATTGCTTCACCGACACACTGCTGCCTAACTGTAAAAGGAGGATAACATTTTACACGGTCCCTACAAAGTGCTGGATTTGTGCCACAGTAATATGTGATTTGTCTGATGGACGCCCACGGTTTTAAATACCGGCCTTGTAGTTTCCTATTATTGGCAGCGACCATGTGTCAATAGCTTCACCGACACACTGCTGCCTAATGGTAAAAGAAGGATACTATTTTACATGGTCCCTACAAATTGCTGGATTTGTACTGCGGTAATATGGTATACTGTACGTCTGATAGATGCCCATGGATTTAAATACGGGCTTGTAGTTTCCTATTATTGGCAGCGACCATGTGTCAATAGCTTCACCGACACACTGCTGCCTAACTGTAAAAGGAGGATAATATTTTATACGGTCCCTACAAATGGCTGGATTTGTACCACAGTTATATGTGATATGTCTGATGACCAACCGCGGCTTTAAATACCAGCCTGTTAGTTTCCTATTATTAGCAGTGACCATGTGTCAATAGCTTTAACGACACACTGCTGCCTAACTGTAAAAGGAGTATAATATTTTACACGGTCCATACAAATTGCTGGATTTGTACCGCTGTAATATGTGATACTTTTGATATACGCCCATGGTTTTAAATTTCGGCCTTGTAGTTTCCAATTATTGGCAGCGACCACATGAAAACTGCTTCACTGACACCCTGCTGCCTAACTATAAAACGAGGATAATATTTTACGCGGTCCTTTCCGCTGGTTGGATGAATCTTTGCCTTATCATTGGGCTCATTCAATGAATTTTTGGGTTGTTTTTAATTCTTTTTAATTGTCTATGTTTTCTGTATCAAATTTATGCTAATAAAATATTGTTATTTGTAATTATTTACATGTGAGATCCCTGTTTTTTGCATATCTTTTTTTCTCCCTTTGGTATTTTTCATGGTTCATATGCATTGGGTTGCTCTCCTGTTATAGCGAAGTGGTGCCCACTCCCTTGTTTAATCATTTGTCTTTTTTGGGATTGCTCCATACAATCCCTTTCTTAGTGGAGACACACCAATTGATTAATAGTTTTCATGGATTTGGAGACTAGAGAAGGTCGTTGGCGTGACCAGTGTTCTGATATATTTGGCACAGGTGGTGCTGTGGTGGAAGGTGTAAGTAATGATGATGGATTTTATAAACTTTCCATTGACATTACAAATTTGCATAAAAATCTGACTAAACGTGTTGGAACGTTAGAAGTCTGGAGAAATATGGCAAACATGGTTTTATACCACGGCGTTTACGGGTCCAAATTTTTTCCTCTTGGGAATTTGATGATAGATTCAAACAGACCTGGGAAACTGGCTTGCGGAAATGTTCAACTATCATTTTGGACATGCTGATTGAGCATGACCAGGCTGCCATGAGACGCATTAAAGAGGAGATCAAGGCTAAGGAGGCCAAACTTGCTACCTTTGACGCACAGAAGGTTGTTACCCCTTTCAAACAACGTCTTAAAATGACTATAGAACAATTTGAAAAAGACTTAATATTAGGCAAAAAAAAAATCAAAAGAGACAAGGCTGATTTTGAGAATGGGAAGGCTTATAGGTGGACACATCATTGTAATAGGAGACGCTTTGGTAAGACTCGCACACACAGATCAACCCTATACCTCAGGACTGATTGTTCTTCAAGTGATTTTTTATCCTCGGAAATAAGCGATCCCGAAGGCGCAGTAGGAGGGGTAGAAGAAAGCAACATCAATGCAAAAAAGAGAGATCGGAAGTTCAAGAAGTGGTCCTCCACTTACAAGAGGAATACGAGGAGGAACAGGAGGTACTAGGACCTGTTTCTGGAGAAAGCACACAATCAGGTAACCTTCAAGTCATCAGTCTTTCAGATTATGTGCTTACACCCCTGGAGATTACAGTTGTTTCCAGGGGATTTTCCTTTTCCCCCATGAATGTCCTCAACAAGTTTGAGTTGACTAAAGATCTTTATTTATTTTGCAGACAGCTTATGCTCAAGTTGCTTTATCACAAACCATCAGTAATCGATACCCTGCCTGACAATGACAGGCAAGTCTTTTGTGATCTGCTTGAACTGTTGGAGGAGAATGAAGCGGATTTATTGTAGGTAACAGGGTAGATTTTTGTTGCGATTGCCATCACAAGCTACACCAGTGTTTACCCTTTTTCCCCCAGTGCAAATTTTCTTTGAGAATGTCAGTAGGGATATTCGTAGTTTGAAACTGGATGCTAATACACAAAACAATATGAGTGCAAAGGAGAGAAAAGCACTAAACAATCTAAAGAGGAATGACACCTTTGTTATCAAGGAGGCAGACAAAAGGGGCAACATTGTTATATGGCCAAAGGGAATGTATACCTTAGAGGCGAGACGGCAACTTGCCGATAGCTTCTGTTTCCAGGTTATGCCATCTGACCCCACTTTTTTCTTCAAGGACAAATTGGACAAGCTTCTATTGGCTGCATTCCGACATAATATTCTGAAGAAAAGAGAACTTGAATTTTTGACTACGCGCCATCCAGTGACACCTGCATTCTATATGTTGCCAAAGGTACATAAATGCATTAAACAACCACCGGGGAGGCAAATAGTGTCGGGTATAGGCAGCCTCTTTGAGAGACCTTGTATATACTTTGATTATTTTTTGCAACCGTTTGTCCTTATGAAAGGTTCCTATTTAAGGGATTCATCGGATCTTATCCACAAGATAGAAAATCTGAATGTTGGGACCAAGACCATCCTTGTGACCATGGATGTACAGGCTTTATATACGAGCATCGACCATGATAGAGGTATGAAGGATGTGTCATATTTCCTTGATAAATGTGCGACGAGACATAGGAGACATGATTCCTTTCTCCTTGACCTTTTACGTTTTGTCCTGGAGAGGAGTTATTTCACCTTCGATCGGGTGTTTTACAGGCAGTCTTCAAGGACTGTAATGGGAGCCAGATGCCCGCCAGCGTATGCTAATTTATATATGGGACATTGGGAGGCGACAGTGGTCTATAACTTACCAGACTTTAAGAAATTTGTCAGTAGATGGTTTCGAATCATTGCCGATATTTTTCTCCTTTGGACTGGCGCCCTGGATGAGTGTGACCATTTTTTAAGGAATTGAATAACAACAACTAGAATATAAAACTTAGGTGTCACTCTTCTCCCTCTGCAGTGGACTTTTTGAATCTCAAATTGATGAAATCTGGGACAACATTAACGACCTCGTTGTATAGGAAATCTACAGCTAGAAACAGCCTATTACACTACAAAAGTTTCCATCCACAACATCAAAGGAATGGTATACCCAAAGGACAATTTTGGAGATTAAGATGTAACAGCAGCTCATCTGTGGACTTTAAGGCACAAGCATTGGATCTAACGGACAGGTTCCTGGCAAGGGGCTACCCCCGTAGAATTGTCTCCCAGGCATATCGACATGTGAGGGAAATTGATAGAGCAGAGGCATTGAAGCCTCGGGTGCGTCAACCCCTACGGACTGTTAACATAATCAGCCCATATAACAACCAGTGGGGTGATATTTACCGGATACTACAAAAAAATTGGGCATTCTTCTCAGTGACCCAAAACTATCGACTTTCATCCTGACTAGGCCAAGATTAATAGCTAAGAGGGCAAGAAACCTTAAAGATCATTTAACAAGTAGTCACTATGGACGGCCAAAAAGGACACTAAATAGAGGGGTAAAGCTCCTTGGTTCCTTTCCCTGTGGGGCTTGTATGGTGTGCCAACATATGGTAGCAACTGGAAGTGTTACTCTCACCACTTGCTCTGAGCCCATTTGCTCGCGGGCCTACTTTAACTGTCGCACACGTAATATAGTTTATGCATTAATCTGTCCATGCGCTAAGCTCTACATAGGTCAAACAACACAGGAACCAAGGAGCCGAGTCCAACAACATATACAGTAGCTAATATTATTACTGCATGGAGCGACAAGGACAAAGGTAAGGCCATTTTGCCGGTGGCATCCCACTTCTTACAACATCATGGTGGTTGCACTACGGGGCTTAGGGTTTTGGGCATTGATATAGTTAACATTAATATCAGGGGCGGTTCTGTGACAAAGGAGTTGTTGCGGCGTGAATCCACGTGGATCTACGATCTCAACACCTTGGTTCCTTTTGGTATTAATGAGGAATTATTATATGTAGGTTTCTATAGGGAGACTTGAACTTGAATATTGCTCTGTATTGACCATATAACTTCTCTTCACTTATTTTACTTTCATTCCTACATGAGTCAGTTAACACAATTGCCTTCCCTTTGCTAACAGCCTACCTCAGATGCAAAGAAAATATTCATTGGATTTCGACAGTTCCTGGCCGTGATTTTTTGGCGTTTATCACGGTGGTAACTCATTTCATGGACTTGAAATTAATACGTTTTATTTGCTTACTGGAATTGTCTAGATGGCCGACCTTAACACCCGCCTTTTCTTTGTTCAAAGCTAGCTCGACGTGCACCTCCAACATTTGCTTGGCTCACTATATACTGCTGGATATTTTGTGCGGTATATATAGGAGCACTGTCTGTATGGGAACTCTATTTCTATGCTCTGATTAGAAGATCTTCGCCACCCCCACATACTCAGCAAATAAATTGTTGTTTTATGACTTATGGGTGTCATCAAATATGACTTATGGTTTGGAATCATTCATATGCTAAAAATTACTGTATATTGGGTCTTGGGTCCCCTTTTTTTTGTACTCTGACCTGGTACACTATACTTACCAATGGTTGCGTTTGTACTTGAATTTTCTGCAATCGTCTTTATATATCTTTGGGGGGGTGTTTATTCAATTAGTGACTGATTCCTCCCAGCATATGTTGGAGCTGATATACAGTATGTGTGTCATTTTATTCGTAAAAATTCGCATCAGTTCCCTGGCAGACATGCATAGTGTTTGTCTGGTCTTATTTATCCCTGATTTGTCCCAATTTTTTTGTGCCACACCTTGTGGACATGTATGCGCGCATAACGCTCTCTCTTTTTGACTCTATATAGTTGTATTAATGGACAGAGCGCGCATGCACAGTATATCCTGTTCACTTACTTAAGTTTTTTTTTCTCTGTGTGCGCCTTTTGAGCTATTATATGGGTGCGCATGCGTAGTGCTTGCCTGATTTTAGTCCGGTGCGCAGCATTTGGGACTCAACTTTGGTGTTGCACTCCGCTTGTTGTGACTTCCGGTCACTGCAGGGACCGGGAACGCATGCGAAAACACATTCTGTGTACATACTTCAGCCCTCCCTTCTGCGTTGATGGGGCCGCTCACCTTTTTGGATGAGCGCCCAACATGTGACCATGATTTGCACTTCCTGGAACGCCGCATCTCTGGTTTGCTGGGTCGTGCACGGTAGGTCATAATTACAATCATGTAAATGATTCTCTATTAAGCATAAATATGGGCAGTGGCATTGATATTATTCATCCCCAAACCCCTGAAGAAGCTACATGTGTTGTTAGCGATGCGCGTGGGGTTTTCTCTACACCCTACCATACTTCATTACACAGGTGGTGTATTTGGCCTCATTTTGGCTATTTTTAACACAACTTGCTTCACCATTTACCCTCCAAGCATTTTTCCCTTGGCAGTACTACAGCTTTGCGGTTTGGCCTTTTTGCTTTTTTGGGCTGTTGCTTTGCAGCACCCCTATTTGGCTCGGTACATCCCCTATAGGCTTTGCATTTCTTGATTTCTGCATATGTACCTTGTTTGGACCTGTGGGTTTTTTATACGGGCTCCGGATATACTTATTTATGCATTTGCCCTTTAGTACTGATATACTTCATTATGCTATTGGGCTTAGGGTTGGCCACTTAGCCATCTAGTCACCTTGAATTATCATCTATGTATATGTTGCGGTAAGACGCCCTGCTCAGCCACCTCTGGAAGTAGAGTCAGGAATCCGGGTTTTCTTTGCAGGCTTTATTAACAGCCTTACTTGGCTAAACAACAAAACAAAAGATAAACTATAGCACAGTCCATATATGTGTGTGCGGGTCGCTTAAACAAGTTGTGTCCAGCCTTCAGCTCCCTCCTGAGCTATGGCTGCCCAGTCTGAAGACCTTGCCTCTCCAAACACAACACAGTGAAAAAAAACAGGACTGAACATTTAAACGTTGCACAGCCACATCCGGAGGTGGAGGTATGAGGATTGACGTCCCTCCCATCACTATGTCATTTCCCTAAAACCACGCCCTTTAAGTGAGTTAACCCACCAGCATATAACATGATGGCAGAAAGTCCATTGGTTTCAGTCCACACAGGCTAGCAACCTGTGCAACACATACCTCCCCTCATAGATCATACCAGTGACTCTGTCACATATTCCCCCCCTCTGCCCAAAGCCGGGGGTTTGTGCACCTTCTGATACCAGACAGGGAATTCTATAAAGGGCATCAGTATTCCCGTGTAACTTTCCGGGCCTATGCTCTACGTGAAAGTTGAAGTCCTGAAGAGCTATGAACCATCTAGTTACCCTAGCATTTTTACCCCTCTTTTCCCTCAACCATCTCAACGGGGCGTAGTCTGACACCAACTTAAGCTTCCAGCCTAGCAGGTAGCATCTTAGTGTATCTACAGCCCACTTTATGGCTAAACACTCTTTTTCTACTATTGAGTAGTTTTTCTCACAGGACGAAAGCTTCCGGCTCAGATAGAGAATGGGATGCTCTTCCCCATTTATCTGTTGAGAGAGTATGGCTCCTAGACCAACTTCTGAAGCGTCTGTCTGGACCACAAACTCTTTCTTGAAGTCTGGTGCGATCAGGACCGGCTGTCTACACAGTGCTGACTTCAACAGTTAAAACGTGGTCTCTGTTATCTCCGTCCAGTTCACCATAGTTGATCTGGTGCCTTTTAGGAGATCTGTAAGTGGCGCGGCCATCATGGCAAAATTTGGGATAAACCGCAGGTAATATCCCACCATTCCCAGGAACACTCTCACTTGCTTCTTAGAGTGCGGTTTCGGCCAGGTCTGGATTGCCTCCACTTTATTAACTTGCGACTTTATTTCGCCTCTCCCGACGACATAGCCCAAGTACTTGGCCTCCTCTTTTCCGACGGCACATTTTTTCGGATTTATAGTAAATCCCTCCTTCCTTAGAGCATCCAGAACAGCCTGTAGCTTAGGTAGGTGACTAGCTCAGTCTGGGCTAAAGACTACAATGTCGTCAAGATAGGCTGCGGCATACTTCTTATGTGGGGCTAGGATACGATCCATAGCCCTCTGGAAGGTGGCTGGAGCCCCCTGTAATCCAAACGGCATCCGAGAATATTGAAAGCACCCATCAGGTGTCGAGAATGCTGTCTTCTCATTGGCTGTCTGGGACATGGGGATCAGCCAGTAGCCCTTCATCAGGTCAAGAGTGGCGATGTACCTCGCTGGTCCAAGCCTCTCGATGAGTTTGTCGACGTGGAGCATCGGGTATGCGGCACACTTGGATACCTCATTCAGTCGGTGGTAGTCATTACAAAACCTCCATTCTCCATTGGGTCTTGGCACGAGGATGATTGGGCTCGACCACCCATTCTTTGACTCCTCTATTACCCCGTGGTCTAACATCCTCTTTACCTCATCCGAGATCACCTTCCAGCGTGCTTCCAGAATCCGTTACAGCTTCAGAGTGAGAAGGAGAACCAGAATGAGAACCAGAACACGATCCCCAGGCTGGAACTGTCTCAGCCTTGCCAAACGGTTATACACCTTCGCCTGGGCTTCTTGTGCCCGGAGGAGATGTTCCTTCATGATGGACATCACTTTCGCCATTCTCTCCTGTAACTGGGCGACATGTTCGATGATGCTCCGGTGGGGTGTGACCACGGCCTCCCAGGTTTCCTTGGCGATATCTAGGAGACCCCTTGGATGCCAGCGATAAAGAAGCTCAAATGGAGAGAAGCCAGTGGAGGCTTAGTGAACTTCCCTGACGGAAAACAGTAGAAACGGAAGCAGGTAGTCCCAGTCTCGACCATCCTTCTCGACGACCTTTATGGGCATTGCTTTCAGAGTCTTATTAAAGCGCTCCACTAGGCCATCGGTCTGCGGATGGTAAATGGAGGTTTGCAGCTGAGTAATTCGAAGCATTTTACACAGCTCCTTCGTCACCTTGCTCATGAATGGAGTTCCTTGGTACGTCAGGATTTCCTTTGGCAGGCCGGTCCTGGCAAAAATGTGGACAAGTTCCCGAGCTATGCTCCTACTGGACAAGATCCTTAAGGGTACCGCTTCAGGGTAACGGGTCGCATAGTCCATGATGACCAAGATATATGGGTGGCACAGGGCCGATTTAACTAAAGGCCCCACGAGGTCCATGGCAATCCTCTCAAAGGGAACTAAGGGGCTACGGAAGTGGGAGGTGGGCGCGGTAATCTGTCAGGTGGGGCAAGACCTACAATAGTTTAAGATCTCCCGGTAACATCCTGGCCAATAAAATTTCTTCACTATTCTCTCCTGAGTTTTTTCCACCCCTAGGTGTCCCCCCAGAATATGTGAGTGTACCATATCCAGTACCCTCCGTCGGTATGGTCTGGTCCCCTTAGTTTAGCCACCCGATATAGCAACTCCCCCTGAACTGCAAAGTGGGGGAACTTGGTATTGGCCCCCAACTCTTGGGCAACACCATTACATGCAGTAACCTGGTCAAACACCCACTTTAAGGTCAGGTCCCGAACTTGCGCAGTCCCAAAGTTTTCTCCAGACACATCTAACTCAGGGAGGTCGGCCTCCTCGGTCACCGTCTCGCCCTCATCGCCGGCAAGGATGCACAGTGGGAACTCATCCACTTGAGGCGTCGTCAGGGGTTCTTCTCCCGGGACCTGTTTTTTCCCCATGCTACTTAGTCTGGTTCCCTTACCCCACAAGTCCAAAAATAAAGAAAAATCATGGCCCAGTATGACGGGATGTATGAGGTCCCAAACCACCCCAACCTCGTGGGACTGGGCACCATTGTCTATTCCCACTGTCACTGTGGCAAGGGGATAGTCCTTGGCGTCGCCATGGATGCTCCGAACGCCCACAGTTTTGGAAGGGATCAACAGGTGGGGAAGGGTAGCTCTGATTATAGTCACCTGACTCCCAGAGTCCAACTGTCCAAGCACCTTTACTCCATTAATGGATACGGCAAATGCCTGCGGCCCCTTGCCGGGTCGACAGTCCACACTGCAGGCTGGATAAGCATAATAGGAACCCCGTCTTTCTAGGCTGCAGTCCATGGGCTCAGGGGACATATGACACCGGGTGGCTACGTGTCCAGGGTTGTGACACCACTAACAGACTATATCTTTAACAACAGTTCTTGTGGCACCTTCAGTGGGAGTAGAACGCCCCCCAGTGGTGGCTCTAGACCCCTTCTGTGGTGAACCCGCCCCCTTTTGGGTATCCCAGTACGGAGAAGTGACTATATCCGGTTTCCCGAGGGATTTCTCAAACACCTGATACCTCTCTACCAGACAGATGAAGTCATCTGCGTTCTGGGGATTGCCCTGGGCAACCCAAGTCTGTATCGACTTGGGAAGGGAGTGCACGAATCTATCAATCACTACCCACTCAACCATCTGGGCCGGAGAGGAGGACTCTGTCTGCAACCACTTCTGAACAAGATGCAGTAGGTCAAACATCTGCGAGCGAGGGGGTTTGTCGCTGGCATACGCCCAGTGGTGGACTCGTTGTGCTCTCACCGCCATATTCACTCCCAGGCATGCTAAGATCTCTGTCTTTCCTTGGCATCCTGCTGTGCCAAGTCGTAATATGCCTTTTGGGGTTCACCTGACAAATATGGCCCCAGAACCTCTGCCCACTGTTCTTGTGGAAGTCTTTCCCGATCAGCCACCCTCTCAAAGACTGTCAGAAAGGCTTCTACATCATCCCCGGGGGTCATCTTCTGCATGGCACGTCTTACCGCCTTCTTGACATGGGAATCATCAGTCGGCCCTGGGGGTGGGGCTGTTGCTCTGCCCTGGATGGCGTAAGTCAGAAGCTGTATATGCTGTTGCTGCTCCTGCTGGTGCTTTTGTTGCTCCTGCTGGTACTGCTGCTGTGACATTTGCTGCAACTGGATCCGTTGCAGCAACAGCTTGGTTGTCTCCTGGTGCTGCTGCATGCACTGCTGGCTCTGCTTCATGCTCTGCTGGCTCTGCAAGTGCTGCTGGTGCATTTGTTGTTGGCTCTGCACCAGGTGCTTAATGAGTTCCTCCATGCTGCCGGACATCTCTGGCTAGCTGGCGGCCTTCACCCAGGACATCCACATGTTTTTGTGGCAGGTACACGTGTTCCTGGAATCTTGCCAGCACTCTCACACAAACTGTAGTAGGATGCCTCTCTCGGCCACCTCCGGAAGAAGACTCAGGAACCCAGGTTTTCTTTGCAGGCTTTATTAATAGCATAAAGCTCTGCACTTCAGCAAAATGAACACAGCCTTATTTGGTTAAACAACAAAACAAAAGATAAACTATAGCACAGTCCATATATGTGTGTGCGGGTCGCTCAAACAAGTTGTGTCCAGCCTTCAGCTCCCTCCTGAGCTATTTCTGCCCAGTCTGGAGACCTTGCCTCTCCAAACACAACACAGAGAAAAAAAAACGGACTGAACATTTAAACATTGCTCAGCCACACCCGGAAGTGGAGGTATGGGGAATGACGTCCCTCCCATCACTATGTCGTTCCCCTAAAACCACGCCCTTTAAGTGAGTTGACCCACCAGCATATAACATGATGGCAGAAAGTCCATTGGTTTCAGTTCACACAGGCTAGCAACCTGTGCGACACATACCTCCCCTCATAGATCATACCAGTGACTCTGTTGCAATGTTTAACATGCTATGATTGTTTTTTTGGCATCTAGATCAATTACTGTCTTTATTATTGGATTACACCTGTTGTATGGTATGGGATGAATCTCTTCCTTATCATTGGGCTGGTTCAATGAATTTTTGGGTTGTTTTTAATTGTTTTTAATTGTCTATGTTGTCTGTATCAAATTTATGCTAATAAAATATTGTTATTTGTAATTATTTACATGTGAGATCCCCGTTTTTTGCATATCTTTTTTTCTCCCTTAGGTAAATACCGGCTTTGTAGTTTCGTATTATTGGCAGCGACAACGTGACAATGGCTTCACCCTACAAATGGCTGGATTTGTACCACGGTAATATGTGATACGTCTGATGGACGCCCATGGTTCTAAATACCGGACTTGTAGTTTCCTATTATTGGCAGTGACCATGTGTCAATAGCTTCACCGACACACTGCTGCCTAACTGTTAAAGGAGGATAATATTTTTCATGGTCCCTACAAATGGCTGGATTTGTACTGCGTTAATATGTGATACGTCTGGCGGATGCCCACGGTTTTAAATATCGGCCTTGTAGTTTCCTATAATTGGCAGCAACCAAATGTCTTAACTTCACCAACAAACTGCTGCCTAACTGTAAAAGGAGGATAATATTTTACACGGTCCCTACAAATGCACGCTTGATCATCACTAATCTCCGCGCATTGGAACTCCATGTTGCAGATGTTGGGAAGGATTTGAGAGCAGCAGAGGGCAGTTGTTGAGTAGCAGCTTCAACACACCCGTCGCTATTCAGGTCAGCCTCTGCACATAAAAGCTGATGAGTGTGCATGGATGTCTGACATCTGTTCTGTCCTCCAAAACTTTGAGGACTCCACCAAGATGGTGAGCGGCGATGACGCCATTATTAGACTCACAATCCCGCTTCTGTGTCTGCTGAAATGCTAAGTGCTCACAGTTAAAGAGGAGGCATTGCAGGCGGAGAAGGAACTATACAGCCCATCCTCCAAAACTTTGAGGACTCCACCAAGATGGTGAGCTACTATGATGCCATAATTAGCGTCACCATCCCGCTTCTCTGACTTCTGAAACGCTTGTTGCTCACAATTAAAGAGGAGACATTGCAGGTGCCGCATGAAGAGAGGGAGCAAGGAACCATACAGGGTGATGCCACACAGCGCAGCCTAATCTCATCCCAATGCGAATTGGGTGAAAATGAAAAGGAGGAAGAGGAGGAGGAGGAACAGGAGTTGATTTCCTGTGCTACAGACGATACTACCCACACAAATGTCATACCGTATGTTTAGCGTGAATGGCCTGAGGAAAGGGAGAAAGAGAAGGATGACGAGGAGAGCATGAACAGTCGTCCTCTTGGTCAGGACAGGAAAGACTTGGCTGTTACCAGTCTGGCACACATGACTAACTTTATGTTCCTCTGCCCTTCCCGAGACCCTTGCGTTGTATGCATTTTGGCCGACCGTAATTACTGGTTAGTCACACTTCTAGACCCACGCTACAAGGAGAACTTTCTATCTCTCCTTCCCGCAGCGGAGAAGTCTAGTAAAATGTTGCAGTACTAGAAGGCCCTTGTTGCGGTATTATTAAAAAATTTACCATCTGAAAACGCTGGCAGCAGAGGTCATAGTTCCTTGGACAACGAAAGCGTACAGGCAAGGGAGACACAAATATGATGCAGCATAGGCAGGGGAACACTGTCAAAGGTGTGGGACAGTTTTCTCAGACCCTCCCAGCGCCCAGGCCCAGATGCATGGGGTACTCTGACAAGGAGGGAAAAGTTTCGGAAGAAGCTGAAGGATTACCATCCCGACTGTACCAATGTCCTTCGTGATTCCTCTGTGCCTTAGAATTATTGGGTATCCAAGCTGGACACATGACAAGAACTGGCTCTCTAAGCCTTGGAGGTCCTGGCCTGCCCTGCTGCTAGCGTCTTGTTAGAGCAGGTTTTTAGTGCCACCAGGGGTATTATAACTGATAGGAGCATCCGCCTGTCAACTGAAAATGCTGACAGGCTGACTCTTATCAAAATGAACAAAGGCTGGATTGGGCCAGACCTCTCATCACCACTGGATAATAGCAGCGGAACATATCCAGTGACTTTTTTTTTGGGGGGGGGGGGTCTATTCCCATGCACCTCTTCACACCCAGACATGAGTATACAGTGGGGAAAAAAAGTATTTTGTCAGCCACCAATTGTGCAAGTTCTCCCACTTAAAAAGATGAGAGAGGCCTGTAATTGATATCATAGGTAGACCTCAACTATGAGAGAGAAAATGAGAAAACAAATCCTGAAAATCACATTGTCTGATTTGGAAAGAATTTTTTTTCATATTTTGATGGAAAATAAGTATTTGAACGAAGCATTTCCTGTGCGAAACGCGCGTCGGGTGTGTGGTGGGTGCCTGGACCTCAGACGTACGCTCCCTGGTAAATATGGTCTCCTCTTATGTACATATTAGGTAGTTCTAGTATAGGCTTTTTTATTGCAACATACGCGGTTCCACAAGGATACTATTGACATTTAATTGCCCTGTATAAAATTACTGGATATGCTGCTCTGTCTATATCTGCTGTTTACATGTGGTGAACCATATATGTATCAAACGTTGTTTACTTACTTACATTTAATGGATTTTCATACATCTGACGTTGTACACTTACCTGCTGGAGTTTTGTGTGATATATATTATATATTTTTTTGCAACTATATCTAAATTATATAGGTCCAGGTTTTTCACCTATTTGTTCATCTGTGTTATGAGTCTGGATGGTGGAACCTCTGTGCTTCGATGCAAGGAGGGAACAGAGGGGCGTGACTAAGTGCCTACTCGGCCTGACCAAGGTAGCACGGCGGCTCTATCGACTCCGTGAACCAGGGAGGGAATAAGCAGGGGGACCAGGTGCCACTCTGGGACCGACCTTGTGAGAGCAGGTGACTCCCACGGGTCAGATGGCAGGAGCTGACCGGAACAGCGGATGAACATGGCAGGAAGGCTGATGGGTGGTCCGGGTAGTTAAGCAGACTGGTTCAGCAGATAGCCAGACGGGTGCTCCGGGTAGACAGTAGAGATGAGTGGTGTTCGACTCGAACTGTTCGCCAATCTCAAATTCGAGCTGTTTTGGGCGGTGTTCGAGTCGTTCGACGAACGCGAACGATTTGCAAAAAATTCGGCTGTTCGAGGTTATGTTCGATAACTGTTCGTGCACCAAAAGCGTAACTGGATTTTTTCACATCAAGCATGGATTGTCTGCCACTCACTGTAATGCCACAGCCATGGTGGTTGTGGCATTACAGTGGTTACCCAAATCAACGGGAACAGTGCTCACAGTGAAAAATGAAAAGCCGGCAATTCAGCAGCGGCATACACCGGTACCCGACAATTTAGAACCGAAAGAATAGAGTATCACACATAGATTAGATATATAGAAACATGTCTGTCACATATATAAGAAGTACAGTGACAGTGTTGGTTACTGTACTTGTTATTTAGTGTTAAAGGATTTATTAAAAAAAATAATAGTGTTTTCATGCACTGTCTCTTTAAAAAAGCTGGCCGGCAATTCAGCATGGGTACCCGACAATTTAGAACAGAAAGAATAGAGCATCACACATAGATTAGATAGATAGAAACATGTCAGTCACATATATAATAAGTACAGTGATAGTGTTGATTACTGTACTTGTCATTTAGTGTTAAAATAAAGGATTTATTAAAAAACAAATTGGCGTGGGGTTCCCCGTAATTTTAGTCTCTAGCGGAGGTTAAGCAGACGGCTGGGGCAGATGTTTGAAGCCTGGGAAGGGGGTAATACTCACTGAGCTTCCCAGGCTACTAATATCAGCCCCCAGCTGAATACCTAGCCTTTACTAGCTATTAAAATGGGGGACCCCAAAAGAAATGACATGGGGTCCCCCTATTTTAATAGCTAGCAAACAGCTGGGGGCTGATATTAATAGCCCAGAAAGGGTGCCATGAATATTGGCCCCCTCCCAGGCTAGAAACACCAATAAAGTCCTTTAATTGAAATAAAGACACAATTCTTTATTGTTCTAAATTAAACCATACTTGCCATCACGCTCCATTCCAGCTGAAGCCAACGATCTCCTGCAATAAAAATAAAATAATAAACAAACATCATCCTTACCTTTCCATGGTTCCCAGGATGGCTCCAGCTCTGCTGCATTGACATGACAGGCTGCATCGCAGCTGAAAGCTGCCATCCAGCTTGCCATGCCGCAGGCACTGAGAAGCGCAGGCATGCTTGCGCTCCTCAGTGTCTGGCTGTGACGGCATCCAGGTGAGCCGAGTTCATGTCCAATGAACTCAGCTCACCTCATGCACGTCACTGACAGCGTGGGAGAATTCTCCTGCGCATGCGGTGAGCGTGAGAGAATTCTCCTGCTCTCACGGCAAGTGCAAGAGCAGGAGAATTTTCCCAAGCTGTCAGTGACGTGCATGAGTGAGCTGAGTTCATTAAAATTCATGAAATAATTCATGAAATAATTAAAAAAAAAGGGCTTCCCTATATTGTTGTGTCCGGCCAGGTACAAATAGGCAGCTGGTGGTTGGGGGCAGCCCATTCCTGCCTGCTGTACCTGGCTGGACACAAAAATAGGGAGAAGCCCCACTTCAATTTTTTTTATTTCATGAATTTCATGAAATAATTTAAAAAAAAAATACGTGGGGCTTCGCCCTATTTCAAGTAGCGAGCATTTGCGCTCAACACTAGTCGCCATATTGTCAGCATTTTTTTCTTTATTTTTTAAAAAATTCCAACTCCGACACAACACTAACACAACCCTAACCCCAAACCTTACACTAACCCAGCCCTAACTCTACCCTAACCCTACCCCTAACCCTACCCCTAACCATAAATCTAATCCTAGAGTTAATTTTTTACGCCATTCCTCATGCGGTATAAATGATTAGACTAATTTATTCTTCGGGACGGTGCGATTACAGTAATACCAGATTCATATTGAGTTTTTATGTTTGGCAGCTGTCATACACTAAAAGATGCCTTTTTTGCAAAGACTAGTTTTTGCAATAATTCTTCCATATTTTGGCCAACAGAGTCATGCAAGGACTTGTTTTTTGCCGGACAAGTTTACATTTTTATTGGTACCGTTTTCGGGCACGTGACATTTATTGATCGCTTTCTATTCCAATTTTTGGAAGGCAGAATAAACATGAACCCACAATTCAGGAATAGTTTTTTTTTTTTTTTCATGCCGTTCCACGTGTGGTAAAATTGTTAAGGCAGCTTTATTTTTTGGGTCAGTACGTTTACAAAGGTACAATATTTATATATTTTTTATGTTTTGGCACTTTTACATAATAAAAACAATTTTATTGAAAAAAGTATTTTTTTGCATCGTTTTATTCTGAGAGTTATAACTTTTTTTATTTTTCAGCTGATGGAGCTGTATGGCGGCTTGTTTTTTGTTGAACAAGATGACATTTTCAGTCGTACCACTTTTATTTACATTCGTCTTTTTGATTGTGTTTTATTAAATTTTTTGTTTGGTGGTATGATGATAAAGCATCGTTTTTTTTACCATGTTATTATTATTTATTAATATAGTGCCATTTATTCCATGATGCTTTACATGTGAAAAAGGAGTTATGCATTGCAAAAAACACAATAATCCTGAGCAAAGTCAGCGACTGGTACAGGAAGAGAGAGGACCCTGCCTGCGAGAGCTCACAATCTACAAGGGATGGGTGAGGATACAGTAGGTGAAGGTGGAGCTGGTCATGCAGCAGTATGGTGGAGCAGTGGTTACTGCTGGTTGTACGCTTGTCGGAAGAGGTGGGTCTTCAGGTTCCTTGTGAAGGTTTCCACGGTAGGCGAGAGTCTGATATGTTGGGGTAGACTTCCAGCGTAGGAAGGATGCATGGGATAAATCTTGTATGCAATTATTGGAAGAGGAGATAAGAGGGGAGTAGAGAAGGAGATCTTGTGAAGATCAGAAGTTGCATGTAGGTAATTACAGGAAGACTAGGTCACAGATGTATAGAGGAGACAGGTTGTGGATAGCTTTGTATGCCAAGATAAGCATCTTGAACTTGAGTCTCTGGTCAATAGGGAGCCAGTGAAGGGATTGAGGGAGGGGAGTGGCCGGTGAATAGCGGGGTGACAGGTGGCTTAGCTGGGCAGCGGAGTTTAGGGTAAATTGGAGGGGCGCGAGAGTGTTAGAAGGGAGGCCACAGAGCAGGAGGTTGCAGTAGTCGAGGAGGTAGAGCATGAGGGCGTGCCCTATGGTTTTTGCAGAGTCTTTCCAGAGGAATATGTGGATCCAGGAGATATTTTTGAGTTGGAGTCGGCAGGAAGTGGAAAGGGCTTGGATTTGTGTTTTAAAGGAGAGATAAGAGTCCAGGGTTACCAGTACCAGCGAGCTTGTGGGACTGGGGAGAGGGGCAGCCATTAACTTTGATGGATGGGGGGGTTGACTGAGGTGGGGGAAAGATGATGAATTTAGTTTCATCCATGTTAGGTTTTAGAAATCTAGCAGAGAAGAATGATGAAATAGTGGACAGGCATTGTGGGATTCTGGTTAGTAAGGAGTTGATATCGGGTCCAGAGATAGATCTGTGTGACATCAGCATAGAGGTGATACCAAAAGCTGTGAGACTCTATGAGCTGTCTTAGGCCAGTGGTGTAGATGGAGAAGAGCAGGGGCCCTAAAACTGAGTATTGGGGGACACCGACAGATAGGGGGCGAGATGAGGAGGTGGTGTGTGAGTGGGGGACGCTGAATATCCAGTCTGTTAGGTATGAAGAGATCCAAGATAGGGCCAAGTCTGTGATGCCAAGAGATGAGAGAGTCTAAAGTAAGAAGAAATGGTCCACTGTGTGGAAGGCAGATGACAGGTCCAGGAGGAGGAGGACGGAGTAGCGTTGCTTGGATTTGGCAGTTAGTAGGTCGTTGGTGACTTTAGTCAGGGCACTTTCAGTGGAGTGATGCGGTCAGAAGCCAGATTGTAAACGGTTGAAGAGGGAGCGGGAGGAGAGGTGTTAGGACAGTTCAAGGTGGACGTGTTGTTCCAGTAGTTTTGAGGCATAGGGGAGAAGTGATACGGGGCGATAGCTAGTCAGAGAGGATGGGTCAAGGGAGGATTTTTGAGGATGGGTGTGATTGAGGCATGTTTGAAACATGAGGGGCAGAGACCAGTTGTTAATGACAGGTTGAAGAGGTGGGTTAGCGTTGGGATGAAGACTATGGTAAGGTTAGGGATGAGGTGGGATGGTATTAGGTCAAGTTCACAGGTGGTGAGGTATGATTTGGGAGTAAAGAGGAAACGTTATCTTCTGTAATGGTGGAGAAGTTGGTTTTGGAGGAGGAAGGTTGAGTGGATATGAGGAATGGCTGGGGGACTTTAGGCAAAAGCTTTGCCAATCTTCTGCTTGAAGAATGAAGCAAATTCTTCAGCTGAGATGAGAGAAGAGGGAGGAGGCACTGGGGGATGGAGGAGAGAATTGAAAGTGTTGAATAGCTGTATGGGGTTATGAGACAGGGAGGATATGAGAGATGAGAAGTAGGTTTGTTTTGCTGCTGTGAGTGAGGTCTTGAAAATAGTGAGAGATTGTTTGAATGTGATGAGGTGCTCGTTGGAGTGGGATCTTTTCCATCTCTGCTCAGCAACCCTGGAGGCCCGTCACAGTTTTTTAGTCAGGTGGGTGTTAAAGGGTTGCCTATTGATTGTGCGAGCTTTGGTATGTGTGAGATGGGCGACCGAATCAAGAGTGGCAGCTGTTGTGGGGTTATATAAAACAGCAGCAACATCTGCATCGTGTAAGGAATTTATGTCTGTAAGAGGGAGGAGTGATTCAGAGAATGAGTGTAGGTCAAGGTGTTTGAGATTTCTGCGAGGGTGTGCAAGCTTGTGAAGTGGGGAATGTGGACCTGGAGAAGAGAGGGCAGAGAATGTAATTAGGTTGTAGTCAGAAAAAGGGAGAGGAGAGTTAGAGTAGTTGGATAGGGAATTGAGGCAGGTGAAGACGTGGTCCAGGGTGTGGCCATCTTTGTGAGTGGCTGCGGAAGACCATTGAGCAAGGCCGAAGGAGGAAGTGAGGGATAGGAGTTTAGAGACAGATGAGTGGGATATGTCAATGGGGATGTTGAAATCATCCATGATGATAGTGGAGATATCAGTGGAAAGGAAATGAAGCAGCCAGGTGGTTAAGTGGTCAAAGAAAGAGGTGGCTGGACATGGGAGGCGGTAAACGACAGCCAGTTGGAGGGAGAGTGGATGCACACACAGTGCACCTCAAAAGAGGGGAGAGTAATGGAGGGCGGCAGTGAATTTTGGGTAAAGGCGCAGGTATCGGACTGGAGAAAACCTATGCCTCCATCATGATTTCCGCTGGGTTGGGGGTGTGGGGAAGGTGCAATCCGCTGTATGAGAGGCTGTGTCAGAGGGGGTGAGCCAGGTTTAGCTGATGGCGAGCAAGGAAAATTTGTCAGTGATGAAAAGATCTTGAATGTAGGAAAGTTTGTTGCGGACGTAGCGAGTGTTCTATAGAGCTCCTGTTAGTGCGACTAGGGAAGTGGGGACTGGGTGAATGGGTATTAGAAAGGTTGCGAGAGTTTGTGATAGTGTTATTAACTGCTACAAGCACTAAGGAAAGATAGGAAAACTGTCCCTACAATAGGACTAAGCTGATTCCCTACGATGCAGCGGGGGACCTGTTCCTTGGGAACAGACCCGCCTAAGTCCTCGGCTAGTCTGAACGCAGACCTATAGATATAAGGGAGGGGTCCCTACAAGGACTAAGGACTGGGATATAGTTGGACACCTCCTAGCAGAAATTGTTACAGAGCAAAGACAAACAAACAAAAAGTACTAGTGGTCCAAAGACCAAGCAAACTACAGAGTTAGGTACAAGGCACCTGGCTAGCTTAAGAGTAAATGTAACACTGAAGTCCAGCAAGGCCACAAGGGCGGAGCTGGATTATATAGGCAGAAAGTCATGTGACCAACAAAATAGAAAAAAACTAACAGGAGGGTTCTAACAGTACCCCCTCTTCTATGAGGATCCTCCAGGCCCAGGTCTATAAGGAAACCTCCTGTGAAACGCTCCGACAAGTCTAGGAGCTGAGACATCATCCGCCCTTACCCAGGAGTTATCCTCGGGACCGAAACCTTTCCAAGCGACGAGATACTGTAATCTCCCTCTATGCCATCTAGAATTAAGAATGCGAGAAATTTCATATTCACCGCCTTCCACCACCGGAGGAACTGTGACAGTGGCGTCCCTATCCGAAACATCAGCTTTTTTCAATAAGGAAACATGAAACACCGGATTAATCTTCCAGGAGGTAGGAACCTCCAACCTAACAGCAGATTGGTTAACTACCTGAAGCACCTTAAACGGCCCTACAAACTTCGGGCCCAATTTCTTAGAAGGAATCCTCAACTGCTGATTCTTAGAGGACAACCAAACCATGTCACCAACCGTAAACAAAACCTCTTGACGTTTCCTGTCAAAGTACCTCTTGGATTTTTTGTTAGCCTCTTGAAGGTTACAACGTACATCAGTCCAAACTCTCTCCAAATCACCGGAAAAATTCTCCTCCTCCGGCACAGCCGATACCAATTTGGAGAATGACCCAAACGACGGATGTCTCCCAGTACAACAAAAAAATAACACCCAGCAGAAGAGGATGTATGGTTGTTAAGAGCAAATTCAGCCAGTGGCAGAAACTCAGACCACCCCTCTTGATTGTCAGCCACAAAACAATGCAAAAACTGTTCAACTTCCTGGTTCTTTCTTTCTGTCTGTCCATTAGACTCAGGATGATATCCAGATGAAAATGAGAAATGAACTCCCAACCTGTCACAAAAGGCACGCCAAAAACGAGCCACGAACTGAGGTCCCCTATCGGAAACAATGTCGGTTGGAACGCCATGGAGCCTGACAATTTCCTTAACAAAAGCCTTAGCGAGTGTCTTAGCACAGGGCAGTTTGATGAAAGGAACCAAGTGACACATCTTGCTAAAACGGTCCACGACCACCCAGATGACAGTGAAACCCTCAGAGGCAGGAAGGTCAGTAATAAAATCCATAGCAAGATGCGTCCAAGGTGCACTAGGAACCTCCAGAGGGCAAAGCAACCCCGCAGCAGGAGCATGTGAAGACTTAGATCAAGCACACACAGTACATTGACGCACCCACTTAATGACTTCCTTCTGCCACCCAGGCCACCAAAAACTGCGACCGACAAGTCTCTTTGTCTCCGAAATTCCTGGATGACCTGCCAACCGAGACTCACGACACTCCACTAACAAATCTCTCCTAAAGTTCCTAGGCACAAACAACCTCCCATGGGGAGTGTTAGATGGGGCTTCCTCCGGGGCTTTCAGAATCCCATCTTCCAAAATGGAGTCCAATTGTGCTATCACAACACCTTCCTGTAAAATGCTCTCCTCCTCCTCGGTACCAACCATGGGAGAAAAACTGCGAGATAAAGCATCAGCTTTTATATTCTTGGCACCCGGGATATAAGTAACAGAAAAATTAAACCGCGAAAAAAAAAGTGCCCACCAAGCCTGACGGGCATTCAAGCGCTTGGCAGTATCAAGATAGATCAGATTCTTATGATTAGTGAAAACCTGAAAGGGAAATTTAGCACCTTCCAAGAGATGACGCCAATGTTCGAATGCGAGTTTAATCGCCAGCAATTCCCGATTACCGACATCGTAATTAAGTTCGGTCTCAGAAATTTTTTTTGAAAAAAAAGCACAGGAATGTACTCCATCCTTGTTTTCCTGAGACAAAACAGCACCGACCCCCACTGAAGAAGCATCAACCTCGACCAAAAAAGGCTTGGTCTCATCAGGCTGCATAAGGATGGGGGCAGAACTGAACCTCTCCTTGAGATACACAAAAGCTTCAATGGCCTCAGTAGTCCACTGGACCGTATTCGCACCTTTCCTGGTGAGATCGGTCAGTGGCTTAACAATTATAGAAAAATTCTTAATGAATTTTCTGTAATAATTGGCGAAACCCAAAAATCTCTGTATCGATTTCAAACCAATAGGCCTAGGCCATTCCTGCACCGCCTGAACCCTCACCGGGTCCATCTCAAAGCCCTCGCTGGAGATAATGTAGCCCAAAAAACTAATTCTCTGCACAGCGAACTCACATTTCTCCAGCTTAGCAAAAAGTGAATTGTCACTTAACAACTGCAATACCTCACGTACGCTCTACCAATGAGACTCCAGATCCGGCGAATAAATCAAAATGTCATCCAAATACACCACCACATTCTTACCGATCAACGGTCTTAGGATGTCATTAATAAGGTTCTGAAAAAACGCTGGTGCGTTGGTAAGACCAAAAGGCATAACCAGATTCTCAAAATGACCCACCGGAGTGTTAAAAGCTGTTTTCCACTCATCACCTTCCTTCATACGTAACAAATTGTATGCCCCCCGGAGATCAATTTTAGAGAACCACTTGGCCCCCACTAACTGGTTGAACAATTCAGGAATTAATGGCAGTGGGTAGGAATTGCGTACTGTAATTTTATTAATTTTGCGAAAATCCAGACATGGACGTATACCGCAGTCCTTTTTTTTAACAAAAAAAAAAACAACAGCCACAGGTGACTTAGAAGGTCTAATGTGACCGGCGGCCAAGCTTGTCTGTATGTATTCCTCCAAGGCCTTTCTCTCAGGGATAGTAAGATTAAATAAGCGACTCTGGGGAAGAGTAGCTCCAGGGACAAACTCAATAGTACAATCATAGTCCCTATGAGGAGGCAAAACTTGCGACTCCTCCTCAGAAAAAACCCTCCAAAAATCCTGAATATGTACAGGTAATTCCCCTCTTTCCACAGCAGCAATGCGACTGTTACAACATTTATCATAACACTTAGGACTCCAAGACTTAATTTCATTGGTAGACCAGTCCAGTACAAGATTGTGCAATTTTAACCAAGGTAACCCCAAAACCACTGGAGAAGGCAATTTATTTAATACCGCCAAATCCAAATTCTCTTGGTGAATACCATTAATGGTGAGGGGAAATTCAAAAACTTTGTGAGTAATACATTTCAAGGGAGAGCCATCAACAGCAACCACAGAAATAGGAGATGACAAAAGTTTGGATTCTAATTAAAATTTTTCCAAAAATCCCTTATCAATCACATTGAGTGTAGAACCACAATCCACAAATACCCGAAATTCAATCAACTCCTCCTGGAATGAGGTGCTTCCAGAAAGAAATACTCCTTTTGAGTTTAAACAAGCTATACGGGCGTAACTGACCTCTTTTTTTTTTTCTTTGTTCAAACAAAGCACACAGTTCTTAATAAAGTGGTCAGATTTACCGCAATAAAAACAAACCTTAGCAAACCTGTGGTCTTTTTCCTGAGAGTGGGGTGACATCGCCCCAATCTCCATCGGTTCTCCACCTTCTGAGCAGACCCTCTGAAAACTAGGAGCTGCCATAGCAGTAGATTTCTCCTCATTAATCCTAGCACGCAGTCTCCTGTCCACACGTATAGCTAATTGCATTGCCTCCTGCAAGGTTCCCGGTTTTGGGAAGGAAATCAGCAGATCCTTAACCCTTTCACCTAGACCAGCAAGAAACAGACATTTTAATGCTGAGCCATTCCATTTCTCTTCGGCCGACCATCTTCTGAAGTACGTGCAATAATTTTCCACATCACCTGATCCCTGCTTCAAACGTCTTAATTCCGTTTCAGCAGATGAGACTCGATCAGGATCATCATACAACAACCCCATAGCAGAAAAAAAATCTTCCACAGATCTAAAACACGGATCATTGGGTTGTAGAGAAAAGGCCCATCCCTGTGGTTCTTTACGCAAAAGTGACATTATAAACCCAATGCGCTGTGATTCATTCCCCGAGGATCTGGTTCTTAAACGAAAATATAATAAACAAGCGTTTTTAAAGGAAAAAAAATCTTGCTGTTTACCATAAAAAATATCTGGCAGTCCTACCTTCGGTTCGACAAAATGCGCTCCAGGACAGCTACTCACGTGTTGCTGGAGCTCGGCCACCTCCAAAGACAGTCCCTGCAGGCGATGAGCCAACTCCTGAACCGACACCATGCTGATATCTGGATTACTTTCCTTAGAGTGTTTTATTTTGGGCTGAACTTACTGTTATGAACTGCTACAAGCACTAAGGAAAGATAGGAAAACTGTCCCTACAATAGGACTAAGCTGATTCCATACGATGCAGCGGGGGACCTGTTCCTTGTGAACAGACCCGCCTAAGTCCTCGGCTAGTCTGAACGCAGACCTATAGATATAAGGGAGGGGTCCCTACAAGAACTAAGGACTGGGATATAGTTGGACACCTCCTAGCAGAAATTGTAGCAGAGCAAAGACAAACAAACAAAAAGTACTAGTGGTCCAAAGACCAAGCAAACTACAGAGTTAGGTACAAGGCACCGGGCTAGCTTAAGAGTAAATGTAACACTGAAGTCCAGCAAGGCCAGAAGGGCGGAGCTGGATTATATAGGCAGAAAGTCATGTGACCAACAAAATAGAAAAAAACTTACAGGAGGGTTCTAGCAGATAGTTTGTGGATAGGAGGTGGAAGTGACTGTGGGGATGTGATGAGGAAGACCAGGATTTGGAGAGATGTCGCCGGCAGTGAGAAGTAGCAGGGAAAGTGTTAGCAGGTTGGAGCAGGAGAGGGCATGAGGTGGCTGTCTGTGTTTGGAGACACAGGAGTGAATATTGAGGAAGAGTTCCAAGGAGGAGGTGAGCTGGATGGGGAGGATAGAGGGAGAGATGAAGAGTTCATTACTAGGTGTAGGGATTAGGGGGGTTAGTAGAAAGTGGAGGATTACAGGGGAGAGAGTGAAAACAAACATAGTTTAAAGAGAGTAAGCAGTAAAGTGTGGGTTACCTGACTCCTGCCCTCACTAACTGCCTCTATAGTAACTGCCACTTAGCGCCACTTAGCGCCAGATGACACTTTGCGCAAGAGGACGCATGCATGCAACCCCACACGCGTGCACCCCTTATGCTGCTTCTAAATTTATAGGGCATACTAAACCATAATGTGAGGGGCATTGTGGGAGCTGCTTGTGGATAAATTAGCAGCTGCTCAGCATACCAGGAAAAGGGGTTAACTAGTGCTACAGTTTTATAGGTCAGGTCGCTCCGGACTCGTCGATATCAAATATGTGTATGTTTATCTTTTTTTTTTTCATAGTAATATTTATTTATGGGTACAGTATATTTTTATTTTTTTAATTATTTTTTCATTTTTTTCAAATATTTTTATTATTTTTTTCACTTTTTTTTTCACTTTCTGACACGTTTACACTTTGTCCCACTATGGGACTTTTTGCTTTTGCAGGCTGATTGCTTGTATAGCAAAGGGATGCATCAGCATCCTTGTGCTATGCAGGCTGTAAGCCCTGCAGGCACAAGTTAGATCGTCCACTGCACATGATCTACCTGAATGTCGTAATGATGACATCAGGTCACCATGACAAAGATTGGGACCCCACGCACACAGCGTGGGGTCCCGATCCAAGGTGAGAGGGGCATTTTTACCTCTGCCTATTCCCGCAATGCTGCGACCGACTTTGATCACAGAATTTCGGGAGTTAATGTGCCGGGAGCGGTGCAGGACCTCTCCTGGCACATAGTACTGGGTGTCAGCTGTTAGAATCAGCTGATACTTGGCGGCGATCATGCCAGCACAGCCTCTGTGCGGACACAATCAGTGAGGCGTAATAATATGTACCTGGTCATTAAGGCCCAGAGCGCAGGTACGTATTATTACACCCTACTTCAAAAAGGGGTTAATAATGGGAACAACAAATCATAGCCAGCTGATGGCCCTGTAACAATAATGAGGGCTGACTACTGGCCCTTTAACAGTAGTAAGGGCCTCCTCATGGCCCTATAAAAATAGGCTTCGTGACTTTCACGTTCCCTCCTTCATAAATGAAACAGGATGGGTCTGATCATGTCTCACATACCACATGGGCAGAAAAGGTAGTAAAATGTTAAAATGTCATTTAACGGTGAATGTATTTTTCACAGTTTAAAGCAATGCAAAAGTGCAAAAACACATCAAAAACGCTACGTGTGAACTTAGCCCAAGGTGTGGAGGATCATTTTTTAGGGGGTGATTTATTTTGCCTTATATGCAAGTCATTATCCTGGAAAGAATGTTCTTTAACATTTTTTCCAGGAAAATTTATTTTGGTTTTGTTTTTTGCATGTTATATTGTGAGTCCGTAAAAGTGGTGTAATACTCCAACAACATTGTTCACAGCAATGACCTGGGAGTCAGAGATGCTTCCAGTGGCCTTCCCCATGCTGTTCCCATGTCATTTGAGCACTGTTCCCATCGATTTGGGCAGTTTTTAGGCCCCCTGCAGACCTTCGGGGGGGGAACGCCGGAGAACTGCTCGAGTTTCACATTGACTTACATTGGGTTCGTTGCTCGGTTCAAGCACCCGAGCATTATAATTTGCTCAACCCGAGCATTTTAGTGCTCGCTCATCACAAGCGGTCAGTGTAAAAATCATTGATTTCTGATTATAAAAATATTGATATACAATCCCAGTTCAAAAAAAGCCATAAACAGTGGTGTGAAAAAGTGTTTGCCCCCTTACTGATTTCTTACTATTTTGTATGCTTGTCACAATTAAATGTTTCAAATCACAAAACAAATTTAAATATTATACAAAGAGAACACAAGTAAAGACAAAATTCAGTTTTTAAATGAAGGTCTTTATTATTAAGGAACAAGAAATCCAAACCTACTGGGCCCTATGTGAAAAAGTTACTCACCCGAGCATCAAAGTGCTCGAGATGCTCGTCATTCGGCGAGTAGTTTTGAATGTTCAGACGGGAGCTCAAGTCCCCACCACGCATGTTTGGCTGACAGTCACTATAATGCTGTAGCCATGTTGATTGTGGCATTACAGTGATTACCTGGCCACATAGCGTCATCGGGTCTATATAAGACCCGGGACACTATGCTCATCACAGTCTACCTGTCAAACAGGCAGAGTAGGGAGAGCTGATGCTGAGCAAGAGAGATAATTTGAGCTTATTTTAAACAGGGATTCCACACCACTATTATTAATTTCATCTACACTATCAGTCCTTCTAAGGGATCATTCTGATGAATATTAATACTGCTGATAGCAGTAGTTAGGGAGAGTTTGTGGAGACCTAGTATATTACAGAATAGGGTCCATTCCACGTTCTTTCTGCTGCTGAAACTCATATCAATAACCCTAGATATCAGGGCTAATAATATTCTTTTTGCTCTTAATCCTGATAATTTTGGTGAAACGCAATTTAATATACAATTTTTACTGCTCTATTTGCTTGTTAACAGCATACAGCCAGATTTGGTTGATTTGAATAGGATTGCTGTATTGTGCAAGCAGAGAAACTTGTCCATCATCTCAGGTGGCCAAATATTAATTCTGTAATAATCCTGAATTTTTCTGGAAGTTGACAAATATTATTCTCCATTTAAAGTGTGCCAGTTGTGCGTTCAAACCAAAGAGGATAGGAATGGTGGCAATTAAATCCACGCTCCTTCACACATGGATAAGGAATCAAAAGTTCAATCAAATTCGATCTTTAATTTAAGACTAAAAAACTATGCGTTTCGTGAATGTCCTGTCCACTTCCTCAGGTATATAGCCAATTGGACCTTTGATTCCTTATCCATGTGTGGAGGAGTGCGGATTTAATTTGCACCATTCCTATCCTCTCTGGCTTTCCGCTGTGTATCCCTCTATGGATTCAGTGCTGCCTGCAGCCCTGCTTTATACACTGTTCAAAAAAATAAAGGGAACACCTAAACAACAGAATATAACTCCAAGTAAGTCAAACTTCGGTGAAATCAAACTGTCCACTTATGAAGCAACACTGATTGACAATCAATTTCACATGCTGTTGTGCAAATGGGATAGACAATAGATGGAAATTATTGGCAATTGTCAAGACACCCTCAATAAAGGAGTGGTTCTGCAGGTGGGGACCACAAACCACATCTCAGTACCAATGCTTTCTGGCTGATGTTTTGGTCACTTTTGAATATTGGTTGTGCTTTCACACTCGTGGTAGCATGAGACGGACTCTACAGCCCACAGAAGTTTCTCAGGTAGTGCAGCTCATCCAGGATGGCACATCAATGCAAGCTGTGGCAAGAAGGTTTGCTGTGTCTGTCAGCGTAGTGTCCAGAGGCTGAATGCGCTAAAAGGAGACAGGCCAGTACACCAGGAGACGTGGAGGGGGCTGTAGGAGGGCAACAACCCAGCAGCAGGACTGCTTCCTCCGCCTTTGTGCAAGGAACAACAAGAGGAGCACTGCCAGAGCTCTGCAAAATGACCTTCAGCAGGCCACAAATGTGCATGTGTCTGCACAAACGGTTAGAAACCGACTCCATGAAGGTGGTATGAGGGCCCGACGTCCACAGATGGGGGTTGTGCTCAGCGCAACATCGTGCAGGATGCTTGTCATTTGCCACAGAACACCAGGATTGGCAAAGTCGCCACTGGCGCCCTGTGCTCTTTACAGATGAAAGCAGGTTCACACTGAGCACATGTGACAGACGTGACAGAGTCTGGAGATGCCGTGGAGAGCGATCTGCTGCCTGCAACATCCTTCAGCATGACCGGTTTGGCAGTGGGTCAGTAATGGTGTGGGGTGGCATTTCTTTGGAGGGCCGCACAGCCCTCCATGTGCTCACCAGAGGTAGCCTGACTGCCATTAGGTACCGAGATGAGATCCTCAGACCCCTTGTGAGACCATATGCTGGTGCGGATGGCACTGGGTTCTTCTTAATGCAGGACAATGCCAGACCTCATGTGGCTGGAGTGTGTCAGCAGTTCCTGCAAGATGAAGGCATTGAAGCTATGGACTGGCCCTCCCATTCCCCAGACCTGAATCCAATTGAGCACATCTGGGACATCAAGTGTCACTCCATCCACCAACGTCACATTGCACCACAGACTGTCCAGGAGTTGGCAGATGCTTTAGTCCAGGTCTGGGAGGAGATGCCACAGGAGACCATCTGAAACCTCATCAGGAGCATGCCCAGGCATTGTAGGAAGGTCATACAGGCAGGTTGAGGCCACACACAATACTGAGCCTCATTTTGACTTGTTTTAAGGACATTACATTAAAGTTGGATCAGCCTGTAGTGTGTTTTTCCACTTTAATTTTGGGGGTGACTCCAAATCCAGGCCTCTATTGGTTAATAAATTTGATTTCCATTGATGATTTTTGTGTGGTTTTGTTGTCAGCACATTCAACTTTGTACAGAACAAAGTATTCAATGAGAATATTTCATTCATTCAGATCTAGGATGTGTTATTTGAGTGTTCCCTTTATTTTTTTGAGCAGTGTACCTACTACATGTATTGTGCATTTCACAACCCAAAAAGGTGAGCAATCCTCTTTCTGTTTTCTTACTACTTAATCGGGTAACAGCGCTATTTGTTTTTAGTTGTGCTTTCAAAACATATCCACACTTGGTCACTGACCAATAGTATCGCTACACCGTCACTGCATAAAAAATTGATCATCAGACGTGATCAAATGTTACTGCGGTAATAATCCTGACATTTTTTGCAAGCTGCCAAATATTATACTCCATTTAAAAAGGGTAAGTTGCGTGGTAAGGGACAAGGAAGTGAACTATATGCTGATGGTGCATGCAGAGGCCTAGGCCATGGACAAGGTGAAACTGTGCCTTCTGAGGGAGCACAACAAGCACGGACATCATGTCGACCTACCTTCCAGTCCCATTTTCTAGGGGGCCACGGAACACCATTCTTGAAGCCAGACCAGTGTGAAAAAGTTGTTGGTTGGTAACAGATAATGCTTCCAGTCTGTTTGCTACCATCACCACTGTAAAAAAATACTTATTTCTGTATTTTTTCTATCAAGGACTTCTTATCAGATGCGATCGATTACAGACTATATCACGATATTCTTATAAAAAAAGTATTGATATATTCTTGGATTGTCCATTAAAAAGAATGATTGCATTAGTTACTTAAAATAATTAAATAGTTACAAAGTGATTGTCCATTTGTCCATAATTAGCTTATTTGTTGAGATTCACCCATGTTTCCCTGGGATCCTGGATGGTAGATTGCATCTGTCTGTGTCCAGCACGTGTGTCCGGATGACACCCTGTGTCCGGGTAAAGGACATGTCTCCTTGGGCCCACATCAGCAGCTGTTTCCTTCACACAAAGATCCGCGTCCAGTGTCCTGTAAAATGGCAAGAGCGCCCCCCCGTCTGTAAAATGGGGTTATATAGCCGGTCATACCAGCTGCTTTTCTACTTATGGTACTGAACTAAAAATACACAAATAGCGCATGTCATCTAAAAACCCTAGCACGATGGCTGATGCAATCTTATGCAATATATGGTACAGAATTAAGAATAAAATGAATATCTGTAATTAATATTTAACAATTTCCCCTTTTTAGGATGACAGACATCAACTGAAATCCTCAAAGTAAATAGGTTCATCATTAGGATAACAGGATCATTTTTCTTTTCTTCTTCCTTGGCAATATATTTAATGTCCATAATAATATTAATAATAATATTAGTAATAATAATATCAATATCGGATTATTGTTATATGTATCCAATAGCATAATGATGTAAATTCATGTTATGGTAAGCCGTGACTAATATTCATTTAACATGTATAATTAGACTTCCCTAAATCTAAATCGAAACAATAATCCAACCGTCATCATCTGATGTCATCGGGTCTTTGTCTCCTCTTCTTCTTGGTTCTTTTAAAACACAGTCTTTAGATGAAAATTCCTTTGAAATAAATTATAGTGTGTAGATATTGTACAGTCCGTAATTGTATTCATTGTTGTACAGTCCATAAACTATACTCTTTATTATAAAGAGCATGTGTGTCAATTGATAAGAAAACAAAGTCCATGGATGAAATGTAGCTTTAATATTTGTGCAGTGTCACCTGGACTTACGTTGGATTGTCTTTGGATAATTCTGGAATCCTCCGTGTCAAGGGTTAACTTGACACTTCGCTGCTTTATATAGTACCATAACCAGTACTCAGTCCTTAATGTACAGGACACATATGTCAGGCTGGCAGAATCCTGACAATTACCTGTTCACCAGCTTTTATTGAAGAGTTGCAGGTGATAAGAAACCACTGGAACCTGATGAAAACTTGAACACAACCCAGTTCATATAGGATCATCGTCCTCTGCAAGTCCTGGTTATCAGTGGTGTGAATGCGTTGTATGTATTTGACACAGTCTATTATAACACTCAGCATTCACAACACCTTTACCTTCTGAGACTTCCAAATATCAGTTGCTTCTTCTTATAACTTTTGAGAATCTCTTTGATTTATAAAAAGACTTTATTAAGACAGAATTCATAATTGCGATGTCTTGATTGAAGTCTTCATTCCCTAATCTGGTACCAAATCTGGCAATTTTCCTAACCTATAAAATCACAGCGTACCATAGCAATCAATACTATCCATCTAATTATTATCAAAATATTAAATAAATTATGTTTGGAATAATAAAACAATAATAGATAGTAATTCATTATTAATCAAGTTCTTCATGTGATAGAATATTTTTATGTCATAGGTGTAATTACCTTTTCCAACCCGTAGGTGTCAGTTTGTTTTGAAACAACAAATATTTATATCTTTATTAAACCAATAATATCAAAGAATGTATACTCATGAACCATGAATAAATATATGAATGAATGAATGAATATAAGAATGACTTGTTGTGTTTACTCAGAAAATTAAAACATTTTTCTTTATTGGAACCATATCATTATATTTAATGAAGCAATATTCTTGTACTAGACATTACTTTATTAAATATTAATGTGTTTTCTCAATTGAGAAATTGAACTGAAATAAAATAAAAAGAGAATTAAAAATGAAAAATGGAAAAATAAGAAAAAAGTAAGAATAAAATGCAAAATTGAAAAATAAAATTAAGACTAAAAATAAAAAAAAGGCCTTTATATGTTAATGACCAATGCAGAGTAATTATATTCTCCATAAATATACCCTTATATTTCCATTATCTGGATGATTTCATATTTGTCATAACCTTGCATTACCAAAAAATTATTAAATTATGCGACTTTGAATGTAATACCCTTCTTAATTACACCATTGTACCTTATTAATATTTCTTCTTCATTAAAATGTGTGAAAAATAAGTATTGATCAAAAGTGATTATGTAATCAGGGTCAAAAAACACATTTTCCCGTTTAATACCAAAAAATATTATTTTATAAAATAATTTATATATCAGAACTAAATTAACAATAATTATTCTTCTATAAATATTTTGCATACATTTCATATCAATGTGTAGCATATATTTGTCTGAAAAGGTGTGAACCTATTTAGGTAACCATTAAAAAATAATATCCTTGAATACTATAAGACTATCATTTGGAAAAATTATTCTAAATATAAATTTGCTTTATAAACCATTTTGATGTGTGATTGTCCTTATCCACTATTAGCTAAATCAAGAAATAATAATTACTAAAGAAATATAGAAATATATATATTATGTAGATAATACTTAATTATGTATCATAATTTTCTCAGAATTAAATGTATTTTTGTACCTTCACATAAAGAAACGTTTTTTTTTTCAAACATACATGAGTCCTCTGTCACACAAATCACACTCAGCAGATGAAGTAAATGAACAGCTGCTATTTCGCTCTGACATTCACAGATTAGTTCAACTCAAACATTCCACATATAAAGTTATAGATATATATCTATTTAACCCAAACTTTTTGTATCGTAATTATCAATTCACATTGTAAACTATTAAATTTAATATTTTAATATGTCTTTGAATATTGCTCAAGTACATATAATATAATATAAGATTTTCTGAAATTTAGGACGCTTGAAAAAAAAAATGCTCTTGACTTGCAAAGATAGAAATGTCTTAGATTCTTTTTTTTTTACTGGCTAACAGGTTTAAATTACACCAACTAAAGATAGGATCAGGGGCGGACACAGACTGTAGTGGGCCCCTGTGCAAGAAATTTTTGGGGGCCCCCCCCTGCGCTTCATAAGGCAACAAAGTTATGTAAACATAACCCCCCCATGTGCAGCTCTCACCCCCCCCATGTGCAGCTCACCCCCCGGATGCATCTCTCATCCCCCCCCCCGTGCATCTCTCACCCCCCCCCGTGCATCTCTCACCCCCCCATGTGCATCTCTCATCCCCCCCATGTGCATCTCTCATCCCCCCCATGTGTATCTCTCATCCCCCCCATGTGCATCTCTCATCCCCCCCATGTGCATCTCTCATCCCCCCCATGTGCATCTCTCATCCCCCCATGTGCATCTCTCATCCCCCCCATGTGCATCTCTCACCCCCCCCATGTGCATCTCTCACCCCCCCATGTGCATCTCTCATCCCCCCCATGTGCATCTCTCATCCCCCCATGTGCATCTCTCATCCCCCCCATGTGCATCTCTCACCCCCCCATGTGCATCTCTCACCCCCCCCATGTGCATCTCTCATCCCCCCCACTCCTAGTTAATTAATTGTATTTAAGAAAAATAAAACTTGTTATACTTACCCCCATGCGATCCCTGCAGAATCCTGGCGCTCGTCCACGTCGCTGCCACCAGGCTCTCCTGACGTTCGGCCATGTGACGGTGCCACATACATAGCCAACAGCTTTTGTTTTGGCCAAAAGATTTTTAAAGCCGCCACCACGATAAGGTAGACTCTTCTGGGCGGGCCCTACTCTAACCTATTAAAATTTTCTTAAAATATCCAATACTCTTTTTAGATATATTTTTATTTAGTTTTCTTTAAGGGAATGTGTCATATACATTTTTTTTTAAAATGACCAATAATACCACATACAGGGAATACCGCCACACCATCACCAGACCACATATTACCACAACATAGTGACCGAATAATACCACACAGAAGGGAGAAAAACTGCCACACATATTACCACCACATTACTAATATTACCACCACATTACTAATATTACCATAAGTGTCATTATACACGGGAGCTCTATACATGGTATGTATAATGTAAGTGTCTAGGTAATCTAGTGATCACCAGTGACATTATACACAGGAGCTCTGTATATAGTGTCAGTGTACAGGTAATACAGTGATCACCAGTGACATTATACACAGGAGCTCTGTATATAGTGTACAGGTAATACAGGGATCACCAGTGACATTATACACAGGAGCTCTGTATATAGTGTACAGGTAATACAGGGATCACCAGTGACATTATACACAGGAGCTCCGTATATATTGTCAGTGTACAGGTAATACAGTGATCACCAGTGACATTATACACAGGAGCTCTGTATATAGTGTACAGGTAATACAGGGATCACCAGTGACATTATACACAGGAGCTCTGTATATAGTGTACAGGTAATACAGGGATCACCAGTGACATTATACACAGGAGCTCTGTATATATTGTCAGTGTACAGGTAATACAGTGATCACCAGTGACATTATACACAGGAGCTCTGTATATAGTGTCAGTGTACAGGTAATACAGTGATCACCAGTGACATTATACACAGGAGCTCTGTATATAGTGTACAGGTAATACAGTGATCACCAGTGACATTATACACAGGAGCCCGGTACATAGTATATAGTGTAAGTGTACATGTAATGCACTGACTCACTGGTGACGTCTCTAGGTGAAGTCCTTCAGCTACGCTTTTCTCCTTCATCCAGCACAGACCGCCATCACGTCTTCCAGCCAGGACTCGTCTCTGCATAAAATAACACAGTTATCTAGAGCACATTCCCCAACTTCTACATTACGCAGCTGAATACAGACGTGCATCCACCATCAATATATGGTTAGTTATTATGCAACCTACCATTCCAAATATAAATTGTAATCCACCACGGTGCCCCCATTAACTGTAAATAGGCACTTAATATATAATTTAATTAGAACCTCTACTCTATACTTCCTGCTCCCTGCATTCATTATTTACATGCACCCCCTGCCCCAATTCATTATATCATGTCCGTGCTCTCCCCACCCCATCGTCATTTATCATTTACTCTCCCCCACCCCACATTCATTATGTGCAGCTCATTATCCCCCTACTCCCAATTCCCCCATGTGCAGCTCTCATCCCCCCATGAGCAGCTCTCACCACCCCCCATGTGCACATCTCTCATCCCCCTCCCCCACATGTGCCCCTCTCTCATCCCCCTCCCCCACATGTGCCCCTCTCTCATCCCCCTCCCCCACATGTGCCCCTCTCTCATCCCCCCCATGTGCAGCTCTCACCACCCCCCCATGTGCCCCTCTCTCATCCCCCTCCCCCCCATGTGCCCCTCTCTCATCCCCCCCATGTGCATCTCTCATCCCCCCCATGTGCATCTCTCATCCCCCCACATGTGCACATCTCTCATCCCCCTCCCCCACATGTGCACCTCTCTCATCCCCCCATGTGCATCTCTTATCCCCCTCCCCCATGTGCATCTCTTATCTCCCCCCATGTGCATCTCTTATCCCCCCCATGTGCATCTCTTATCTCCCCCCATGTGCATCTCTTATCTCCCCCCCCCCACATGTGCACCTCTCTCATCCCCCCCACCCCATGTGCATCTTTTATCATCTCCCCCCCACGTGCACCTCTCTCATCCCCCTCCCCCCACATGCACCTCTCTCATCCCCCTCCCCCCACATGTGCACCTCTCTCATCCCCCCCACCCCATGTGCATCTTTTATCATCTCCCCTCCCCCCATGTGCATCTCTTATCACACACACACACACCTCCCATTCCCCCCACTCCTAGTAAATTGTATTTTGAAAAAAACAAAACTTGTTATACTTACCCCCATGCGATCCCTGCAGAATCCTGGCGCTCGTCCAAATCGCTGACAGCAGGTTCTCCTGACTTCCGGCCATGTGACGGTGCCGTCACATGACCGGAAATCAGGGGAATCATGAAGGAGCTGCCGCAGGAGCGCAGCGCAGCGCTGAGATGTCCCGGACCCGGCGCTTAGCATGGGGCCGGGGGCCCCATGAGGAGAGAGACTAACAAGAGGGGTCCCCCAACGGGGCTCCAAAGGGGCCCCTACCGGCTGGGCCCCACACTGGAGTCAGGGCAGACATGCCCTGATGGCGGCCCTGCTGGAGGCTGGAGGGGCCCCCTCTCCCTCGGGGCCCCCGTTCAATGAACCGGCTGCACGGGCGGTAGTTCCGCCCCTGGATAGGATGAATGGAAATTCATACTATTTGCTCAAAGTTCAAAGGCTGTAGCTGTCGCACGTCATGCAGTAAGTTACTTTATTTACAAAGCACAAATCACTCCATGCACAGAAAATATTAGCAGCACAAAAGAATTAATTAATAAGTGTTACACATAATATAGTTCAACTAGTTATATTGTTATTATTTTAAATAATGTTGAGCGAGCACTAAAATGCTCGAGTGCTCGAAGCTCGGGCTGAGCTCACCATGATACTCGGGTACTCGACCCGAGCAACGAGCCCAATGCTAGTCTATGGGAGACCCGAGCAATTTTTCGGCGGCACCACCGGCAGTCTGTAGAAAGCCTAAAAAGTGGCCAAAACGATAGTGACAGTGCTCAAATTACATGGGGGGATCGCCCCAGGAAGCATTTCTGACCCCCAGGTCACTGCTTTCAACAACATGGTCAGAGGTATTAAGCCACTTTTACGGGCTCACAATAAAACGTACAAAAACTAAACTGAAAGTGCTTTCCTGTGAAATATGTTAAGGAACATCCTTTCTAGGGTAAAGACTTGTGTATAAGGTAAAATAAATAACCAAAAACAAAAATACTCCTCCACCCCGGGGGCTATGTTCACAAGTAGCATTTTTTATGCATTTTTGCACTTTTGTATTGCTTTCAATCGTGACAAATGCATTCACCGGGAAATGTCATTTTGACATTTTACAACCTTATCTGGCTATGTGCTGTGTGACACATGCATACAGTGCTGAAAAGACATGGGAACAGCATGGAGAAGACCCCTGGAAGCATCTCTGACACCCAAGTCACTGCCTAAAAGTGTGCCCATCAGAAGTGATCCTTGCTGCATCAGAAGATGCGGACTTGCAACTATCCACTTGCAAGTCCTTGTCCCAGGGCAGTGTTCGATTGTACCTCCCCCATTCCTTGCAATGCAAGTGCAAGTATGCAGCCTGCCACCCACCCACCCCCAGGCTGCAATACCATACTGCTTGCTTGCTTGCACTTGAAATTGGGCCTTTTAGGCATGTGGAGGCGGAATCTGGCCACCACGTCATGGCTGCATCGGCGGCCGGGTATCCATACTCGGTCCCGAGCCGCCCGGCGGCCGGGTGTCTACGCTTGGTCCCCAGCCACCAGGGGGCGGCCGGGTGTCCATAAATGGTCCCCAGCTGCCCCTATTTGAAGGACAGCCTAACCAAAAACACGTGGACAAGTGAATGTGGCCAGGGATGGTCCATTTGACTGACGCCTTCACACTGGATTACTATTGTGGAAGTCGGGACACAGTTGGACACTGGGATGCAACACGTCATCCAGACATAGAGGATTGTGGGTCCTGGGTCAATCAGGCTTCAACACAAAGTTCAGAATGTAGACAGCAGCAGTGGTCGGCCTCCTACACAACGAGTAAATAATTCATGATCATGAGGCCATCCATCTCTTTAGCTTTCAGTTCCTTGGAATGCAAGCGCATGTCTGTAGTAGCGCCTAGGCCTGAGGTGGTCAGCGTTTTGGCGCATATCCTACCTCCTCCGAGGATTGCTGGATGTTTTCCTGCTACTATCCCAGTTCTATGACTCCTGTTAAAACAAAGCTTCAGGTGATGAATGATGGATGAGGTGGTGGCAAAGGAGAAAGAGCAGTAGGAATAGGGACCATTCACATCAATATCAGGCCAGTCAACCACACATGTCTTGTAGGATATGTTTCTGTACCAAAAGGAGTGGTTCGGCTACACAGTTATAGGGCATACAGTGAGTGCAATGCCTACCAAAAATTTCGAGGCACTCCAATGTCCCTTGGAAGTGACATGGAGGTCAGAGGACCTTAACTAAACCGTTTTTTACATTTATAGCAACTGGGTCTCCTGTACACTGTTGGCCTAAGTAGTGAATGGAAGGCTTTCCAAAAATTATGAGGAACTGCAATGCCCCTTGAAACAGAAGTGGATTACAGCGTATTAAAAACCTTCTACCCATTACGGGGGAGTGGGTCTCCCTTGGTGTTCGCCTATGCATTGAAAAGCAAAAGCTGACTAAGATTAGGAGGAAATGCAATGCCCGTTATAAGAGTCATGGAGGTTAGAGGTAATTAAAAACAACATTTCAATGCCACTTGGAAGAGCTGTGGAGTTCAGAGTGGTTTAACAAGATGGTTTTAATGCCCCTTGGAAGATCTGTGGAGTTCAGAGTGGTTTACCAAGACGGTTTTAATGCCCCTTGGAAAAGTTGTGGAGTTCAGAGTGGTTTAACAAGACGGTTTTAATGCCCCTTGGAAGAGACGTGGAGGTAACAGTAGCTTAACAAGATGGTTTTAATGCCCCTTGGAAGAGTGGTGGAGGTCACAGTAGCTTAACAAGACGGTTTTAATGCCCCTTGGAAGAAACGTGGAGGTCACAGTAGCTTAACAAGACGGTTTTAATGCCCCTTGGAAGAGTGGTGGAGGTCACAGTAGCTTAAGAAGATGGTTTTAATGCCCCTTGGAAGAGTGGTGGAGGTCACAGTAGCTTAACTAGACGGTTCAAATACCCCTTGGAAGAGACATGGAGTTCAGAGTGGTTTAACAAGACGGTTTTAATGCCCCTTGGAAGAGACGTGGAGGTCACAGTAGCTTAACAAGATGGTTTTAATGCCCCTTGGAAGAGTGGTGGAGGTCGCAGTGGAATAAAAAGACAATATCAATGCCCCTTGGAAGAGTGGTGGAGGTCGCAGTGGAATAAAAAGACAATATCAATGCCCCTTGGAAGAGTGGTGGAGGTCACAGTAGCATATCAAAACGGTGTTAATGCCCCTTGGAAGAGACGTGGAAGTCACAGTAGCTTAACAAGATGGTTTTAATGCCACTTGGAAGAGTGGTGGAGGTCACAGTAGCTTAACAAGATGCTTTTAATGCCCCTTGGAAGAGTGGTGGAGGTCACAGTAGCTTAACAAGACGGGTTTAATGCCCCTTGGAAGAGACGTGGAGTTCAGAGTGGTTTAACAAGTCGGTTTTAATGCTCCATGGAAGAGACATGGAGGTCACAGTAGTTAAAAAGACAGCATTAATGCCCCTTGAAAGAGTGGTGGAGGTCACAGTAGCTTAACAAGACAGTTTTAATGCCCCTTGGAAGAGTGGTGGAGGTCACAGTAGCTTCACAAAATGGTTTTAATGCCCCTTGGAAGAGTGGTGGAGGTCACAGTAGCTTTACAAGACGGTTTTAATGCCCCTTGGAAGAGTGGTGGAGGTCACAGTAGCTTAACAAGACAGTTTTTTAATGCCCCTTGGAAGAGTGGTGGAGGTCGCAGTGGAATAAAAAGACAATATCAATGCCCCTTGGAAGAGTGGTGGAGGTCAAAGTAGCTTAAGAAGACGGTTTTAATGCCCCTTGGAAGAAACGTGGAGGTCACATTAGCAGAACAAGAGAGTTTTAATGCCCCTTGGTAGAGTGGTGGAGGTCACAGTAGCTAACAAGACGGTTTTAATGCCCCTTGGAAGAGTGTTGGAGGTCACAGTAGCTTAACAAGATGGTTTTAATGCCCCTTGGAAGAGACGTGGAGGTCACAGTAGCTTAACAAGACAGCTTTAATGCCCCTTGGAAGAGTGGTGGATGTCGCAGTAGCTTTACAAGATGATTTTTATGCCCCTTGGAAGAGTGGTGGAGGTCGCAGTGGAATAAAAAGACAATATCAATGCCCCTTGGAAGAGTGGTGGAGGTCACAGTAGCTAAACAAGATGGTTTTAATGCCCCTTGGAAGAGACGTGGAGGTCACAGTAGCTTAACAAGACAGTTTTAATGCCCCTTGGAAGAGTGGTGGAGGTCACAGTAGCTTAACAAGACAGTTTTAATGCCCCTTGGAAGAGTTGTGGAGGTCACAGTAGCTCAAAAAGACGGTTTTAATGCCCCTTGGAAGAGACGTGGAGGTCACAGTAGCTTAACAAGACAGCTTTAATGCCATTTGCAAGAGTGGTGGAGGTCACAGTAGCTTAACAAGACAGTTTTAATGCCCCTTGGAAGAGTGGTGGAGGTCACAGTAGCTTAACAAGACAGCTTTAGTGCCCCTTGGAAGAGTGGTGGAGGTCGCAGTAGCTTTACAAAACGATTTTTATGCCCCTTGGAAGAGTGGTAGAGGTCACAGTAGCTTAACAAGACAGCTTTAATGCCCCTTGGAAGAGTGGTGGAGGTCACAGTAGCTAAACAAGTTGGTTTTAATGCCCCTTGGAAGAGACGTGGAGGTCACAGTAGCTTAACAAGACAGTTTTAATGCCCCTTGGAAGAGTGGTGGAGGTCACAGTTGCTTAAGAAGATGGTTTTAATGCCCCTTGGAAGAGTGGTGGAGGTCACAGTAGCTTAACAAGACAGCTTTAATGCCCCTTGGAAGAGTGATGGAGGTCGCAGTAGCTTTACAAAATGATTTTTATGCCCCTGGGAAGAGAGGTGGAGGTCACAGTAGCTTAACAAGACAGCTTTAATGCTCCTTGGAAGAGTGGTGGAGGTCGCAGTGGAATAAAAAGACAATATCAATGCCCCTTGGAAGAGTGGTGGAGGTCACAGTAGCGAAACAAGATGGTTTTAATGCCCCTTGGAAGAGACGTGGAGGTCATAGTAGCTTAACAAGACAGTTTTAATGCCCCTTGGAAGAGTGGTGGAGGTCACAGTAGCTTAACTAGATGGTTTTAATGCCCCTTTGAAGAGACGTGGAGTTCAGAGTGGTTTAACAAAACAATTTTAATGCCCCTTGGAAGAGACGTGGAGGTCACAGTGGCTTAACAAGACGGTTTTAATGCCCCTTGGAAGAGTGGTGGAGGTCGCAGTGGAATAACAAGACAATATCAATGCCCCTTGGAAGAGTAGTGGAGGTCACAGTAGCGTATCAAAATGTTGTTAATGCCCCTTGGAAGAGACGTGGAGTTCACAGTAGCTTAACAAGACGGTTTTAATGCCCCTTGGAAGAGTGGTGGAGGTCACAGTAGCTTAACAAGATGCTTTTAATGCCCCGTGGAAGATTGGTGGAGGTCACAGTAGCTTAACAAGATGGTTTTAATGCCCCTTGGAAGAGACATGGAGGTCACAGTAGCTTAACAAGAAATTTTTAATGCCCCTTGGAAGAATAGTGGAGGTCACAGTAGCTTAACAAGACGGTTTTAATGCCCCTTCGAAGAGTGGTGGAGGTCAGAGTAGCTTAACAAGATGGTTTTAATGCCCCTTGGAAGAGTGGTGGAGGTCACAGAAGCTTAACTAGACGGTTTTAATGCCCCTTGGAAGAGACGTGGAGTTCAGAGTTGTTTAACAAGACAATTTTAATGCCCCTTGGAAGAGACGTGGAGGTCACAGTAGCTTAACAAGACGGTTTTAATGCCCCATGGAAGAGTGGTGGAGGTCGCAGTGGAATAAAAAGACAATATCAATGCCCCTTGGAAGAGTGGTGGAGGTCACAGTAGCGTATCAAAACGTTGCTAATGCCCCTTGGAAGAGACGTGGAGGTCACAGTAGCTTAACAAGACGGTTTTAATGCCCCTTGGAAGAGTGGTGGAGGTCACAGTAGCTTAACAAGATGCTTTTAATGCCCCTTGGAAGATTGATGGAGGTCACAGTAGTTTAACAAGATGGTTTTAATGCCCCTTGGAAGAGACATGGAGGTCACAGAAGCTTAACAAGAAATTTTTAATGCCCCTTGGAAGAGTGGTGGAGGTCACAGTAGCTTAACAAGACGGTTTAATGCCCCTTGGAAATGTGATGGAGGTCGCAGTAGCTTAACAAGACGGTTTTAATGCCCCTGTTAAGAGTGGTGGAGGTCACAGTAGGTTAACCAGATGGTTTTAATACCCCTTGGAAGAGTTGTGGAGGTCACAGTAGCTTTACAAGACGGTTTTAATGCCCCTTGGAAGAGACGTGGAGTTCAGAGTGGTTTTACAAGATTGATTTAATGCCCTTTAGAAGAGACGTGGAGGTCCCAGTAGTTTAACAAGACAGTTTTAATGCCCCTTGGAAGAGTGGTGGAGCTCACAGTAGCTTAACAAGATGGTTTTAATGCCCCTTGGACGAGACGTGGAGGTCACAGTAGCTTAACAAGACAGTGTTAATGCCCCTTGGAATAGTGGTGAATGTCACTGCAGCTTAACAAGATGGTTTTAATGCCCCTTGGAAGAGACGTGGAGTTCAGAGTGGTTTAACAAGACGGTTTTAATGCCCCTTGGAGAAGTGGTGGAGGTCACAGTAGCTTAACAAGACGGTTTTAATGCCCCTTGGAAGAGTGATGGAGGTCGCAGTGGAATAAAAAGACAATATCAATGCCCCTTTGAAGAGTGGTGGAGTCACAGTAGCTTAACAAGACTGTTTTAATGCCCCTTGGAAGAGTGGTGGAGGTCACAGTAGCTTAAGAAGATGGTTTTAATGCCCCTTGGAAGAGACGTGGAGGTCACAGTAGCTTAACAAGACAGTTTTAATGCCCCTTGAAAGAGTGGTGGAGGTCGCAGTGGAATAAAAAGACAATATCAATGCCCCTTGGAAGAGTGGAGGAGGTCACAGTAGCTTAACAAGACGGTTTTAATGCCCCTGGGAAGAGACGTGGAGGTCACAGTAGCTTAACAAGACGGTTTTAATGCCCCTTGGATGAGTGGTGGAGGTCGAAGTGGAATAAAAAGACAATTTCAATGCCCCTTGAAAGAGTGGTGGAGGTCACAGTAGCTTATCAAGACGGTTTTAATGCCCCTTGCAAGAGACATGGAGTTCAGAGTGGTTTAACAAGACGGTTTTAATGCCCCTTGGATGAGACGTGGAGGTCAGAGTGGTATAACAAGACAGTTTTAATGCCCCTTGGAAGAGACGTGGAGTTCAGAGTAGCTTAACAAGATGGTTTTCATGCCCCTTACAAGAGCCATGCAGTACAGCATATTAAAAACATTATTCCCATTATTGGGGAGTGGGTCTCCCATAGTCTTTGCCTATGCCTTCCAAGCAAAAGCTGCCAAAAATTAGGACGGAGGAACTTGCAATGCAGGCAAACAAGAGCCATGCAGTACAGCATATTAAAAACATTATTCCCATTATTGGGGAGTGGGTCTCCCATAGTCTTTGCCTATGCCTTCCAAGCAAAAGCTGCCAAAAATTAGGATGGAGGAACTTGCAATGCTGGCAACACAGACCACGGTCACCCTTGTGGTATAGTGGTGGTGGACGCTGAGGATAAGGAGAAGAGCAAAATACAGCCGAAATGAGGAAATGTATACCCATGTGTGGGTGTGAAGCGGTGCATGGGAATACACCTCCCGAAATAACACAGTGGATTTGACTTTACTTTACTCTGCTGTCATTTGGTGGTGATGAGAAGTCTGGCCCAATCCAGACCTTGTTCATTTTGATAAGGGTCAGCTTGTCAGCATTGTCAGTTGACAGGCGAGTGAGCTTATCAGTTATAATTCCCCCAGAGGCACTAAAAACACGCTCCGATAACACGCTAGCGGCAGGGCAGGCCAGGACCTCCAAGGCGTACAGAGCGAGTTCATTCCAAGTGTCCAGCTTGGATACCCAATAATTAAAAGACACAGAGGAATCACGGAGGATGCTTGTACTGTCAGCAAGGTACTCCCTCACCATCTTTTCAAACTTTCCACTCCTTGTGAGAGTACCCCGCGCCTCAGGGCCTGTAAGCTGGGCGGGTCTCAGAAAACTGTCCCTGAACGTTGACAGTGTTCCCCTGCCTCTGCTGGATTGGAGTTGCGTCTCTTTCGCCTGCACGCCTTGGTTGGGCAACGAACTGTGACCTCTGCCGCTAGAGTGTTCAGATGGGAATTTTTTTAACAGTTCTGCAGCAAGGGCCTTCTGGTACTGCCCCATTTTTGTAGACCTCTCCACTTCAGGAATAAGAGAGTGAAAGTTCTCCTTGTAGCGGGGGTCTAAAATTGTCACCAACCAGTAATGACTATCACCTAACATTTTGACAACGTGAGGGTCACGTTTAAGGCAGCGTAACATAAAGTCAGCCATGCGTGCCAGACTGGTAACGGGCAAGACTTCCGTGTCCTCACCAAGATGATGACTGACCATGCTCTCCTCCTCCTCTTCCTCCTCCCCCCTGTCCTCAGGCCACCCATGCTGAACAGACGGTATGACAGTGGTACAGGTACTACCGTCTACAGCACATGACACCAGCTCCTGTTCTTCCTCATGCTCCTCCTCCTCCTCCCCCTCCTCCTCTCTCTCATTGTCCCCCAATGCACATTGGGATGAGATGAGGCTGGGCTGTGTGTAATCGCCCGTTACGGGTTCTTGATCCATCTCATCATACTCTGGCTGCAATGCCTCCTCTTTAATTCTCTGCAGAGAGCATTGCAAAAGACAGACAAGAGGGATGCTGACGCTAATGACGGTGTCATCGCCACTCACCATCTTGGTGGGCTCCTCAAGGTTTGTCAAGATAGTACAGATGTCAGACATCCAGGTCCACTCCTGAGTAGTGTTGAGCCACCCCCGTAGTGTTCGAGTTCGGTTCGGTTCGTCGAACACCCGTGTGTTCGCCGAACTGTTCGTCGAACTGTTCGTCGAACACCTTCGAACACCGTTAAAACCAATGGCAGGCAAACAAAAACACATAGAAACACATAGAAAACACCTTCAAAGGTGTCCAAAAGCTGACAAACTGCTCAGAAGACACAACTAACACATGGAAAAGTGACAAGTACATATAGTCATGCGAAAAGAAAAGAGGTGGAGTAGTAAAAGGAGGGGGAGACACAGATATAGGCATGTCATGCCCTTCTAAAATCCAAAAAGTGAGAAGCCGAGACGGCCAGTCCGCTCCTGCCCGTGCCACCTCCGTGTCGCCGGGTTTGTGCCAGAGCCGCGGTGAACCCTGACGGCCAGCCCCCCTCTCCCAATACTGGTGCCTGTCCGCTGGTGGGTCGAGAGAGCCCCCCTGTGGTGGAGGCAGCTCTAAGCTTTTTAATTTAAATTGTCCCTCTAATTTGAATGAATACACTTTAAATCCATTTACAAGGATCTATTGGAGGGCAAGTCTCATGCCAGCAGCCGCGTAATTCCAGCTCCAGTAGCGTCCACTAAAGCTGCTGCAGTTAAAAAGCTTTTATAAGGATCGAGCTCGGCTGTCCACCGCAAGGCATCCTAGTGCCAGTCCCAGCCCCTATGCCTTGGGGTGCCTCCTGATGCTCTTCACTAAGTATCCCGTGGTCCCGAAGCATTTCCTTTGAAAAAATTAAGTGTCCAAACTACAGGTGGTGTAGCTTGCTTAACAGCCGGGATAATCCGCTGACTAGCAGACACTGCTACTAGGCACAAAGTATTTCCTGGGCTAGATGCAGTTAAAAATATGTAAGTAGATACTCTCGTTGGATGCTGAGAAAGCATTCCATAGAGTCTCCTGGCACGCCATATATGATTCTCTTAAAAAGCTTGGGGTAGGGGTCTAGGGGACCCTTTTATAGCCAAAATCACGGCCCTGTATCACAATACGTCACCTAGGCTGAAGATAAATGGAACTGTAGCACCGAGGGCTCGGTTGCTACAGACGTATTGCACCTCACCCAGAGGTGTGATATCTCACTCTCAGATAAGGATGGAGTGTGGATCAGGACCCGACACCTGCATGCATTACACCACATTGCCGTGGGGCAGGGCGACCAATATGCCCCTGAGATGGGCACGACAGTCCCTGTCCCTGGCTGGAGTGGGGGGAGGGAACACTGAGGAAGGGGAACCCTGCAGTGCAGGAGCAGGGAGGAAGCAGTTCCTGGGTGCATTGAGAAGGGAGTATAAAAGGTGGGCACCATCTTAGTTCAGTGCAGAGAAGTCTGAGCAGAAGTGGCAGGGAGCAGGGGCTCTGCATGAGCTCTGCTCCGGAGGCGGGCCTAGTAACAGAGGCCCAGGCCTGCAAGAGGGAGAAGGAAGGAAGAGGAGCGGAGAAGGCTCCAGGAACGAGGAATGAAGGGATCCCAGGGGTGCGGACGGGCGAGTCGCCACCGCACGCCCGAATCCACCTGCGTGGAGGGGTCAGGCCAAAGGGGGAGACTGGTCCCCGAACTAGTGGAGGCAGGAAACGACCCTCAGCTAGAAACCGGAGGCTCTGACATTTTATGTGGCGCAGCCCCTTGCTCCACCCGCTAGGAAGGCACCACATAGGGTCAGGGAAACTGGCGCCAAGTTTACCAAGATGAGGCCCGAGGCAGCCGGACAGAAGTGTTGGTAAGAAAGGCCAGACAAAGGACACACAAAGGGGGTCCTGTGAAGCGCTCCAAAGTTATCTGGGAGTTGTCTGAGCCCCTCACCTGGTGAGCACAGTACGACGTGGGCAGCCGTTACCTGCAGACGTGGTCTGGATAATAAGAACTGTGAGTAAAGGCCCTGAACTGCATCACTGACTCCGTGTCGTTACTGCTGCTGCCCTGCACCATCACCCCCATCCTCCGCATACACTGCCCTGAGGCTATACTCCTCCCGTGGGGAGTTATGCTACGCTCTGCTGCACCCACAACACCAGCCTTAGCGGTCTGCCCTGTAGCGGCGGTTCACTCTGACCGCAATCCACGGGTGGCGTAGTCGGACATTTAAACATCAAAACCACATAAATAGTTCCGCCACTGGTTTGACCGCCCTGAGCCACGGAACCGGATCGCCGCCACGAAGACTACAACCACCAGCATCCACCAAAAAGGGTCCGGCTCCGGGTGTCCCAAGGCCCAGGGGGTGCGTCAGAACATTTTCATCACCTTTCACAATCACCAATGGGACAAGGCAGGGATGTCCTCTGTCCCCTCTCTTATACATCCTAGTGACGGAGCACCTGCTCTCATCAATTCGCCATAACCCCAATATTAGGTGGATTGAGGTGGGAGGCACCGAGTACAAGTGCTCTCTATTTGCTGATGATGTCCTAGTATATATCACTCAATCACATATATCCATCCCTGCTGTTATGGCTGAAATAGATCACTTTGTTACATGGTAAAATTTTAAAATCAATGCAGCGAAGTCTGAGGCCCTCGATGTCTCCCTCCCTAAATCCATATAGGATTCCATCCAGTCCAACTTTCCCTTTGCCTGGCCCTCACAGGGTATCAAATACTTAGGAATTCCTATTCATAGAGACCTCTCCCATCTATGTTATCTTAATTTTGGGCCCTTTATTGAACAATTCCATACAGACCACGGTTGGCAAGTTGGAACTGTGAGATTCACTACGTGCACCACTGGTATTTTGTGGAAAAGCACATGTAAGATTCTGCAACAGTCTCTGCTGATACTCCTGCATGCGTGCATCCCTTTCTATGGCAGGAATAATTTCTGCAAATTTACTTTTGTACCGGGGATCTAACAGTGTGGCAACCCAGTAGTCAGGATTATTTCTAATTCTCACAATTCGAGGGTCATGTTGCAGGTAGTGCAGCAAGAAGGCACTCATGTGTGTTGCGCATCCAGGAGCACCAAGTCCCTGTTGTGTTGGTGGCGAGGTAACAATCATGCTTCCTTCCTCTGTCCTCTCCCCCCAACCTCGCACAACAGAAATGTGATCAAGGTCTCCCTCATCTGATGAGTCTTCCATCAGATCGTCCTCCACTTCTTCCTGGGCTCCTGCACCTTCCTCACTAGTTTGGCTGCTACCATGCGCCCTGGTAAAATCATCTCCCCCACCCTCACATGTCTGCCGCCCTGGTGCTGCCGACCGTCTGGACCTTGCAGATGTTAGCCCTTCCGCATACAACTCCTCCTCCTCTACTTCCTCCACCTCCTCTTGTGCCACCACCTGACTCCGAATTCTGTTTAACATGTGCTCCAGCATATAAGTCACCGGAATAGTCATGCTGATAATGGCATCGTCAGCACTAAACATCTTCGTCGCCATTTCAAAACTGTGCAGAAGGGTGCATAGGTCCCTGATCTGAGACCACTCCTCCAGCGTGATTTGCCCCACCTCTGAATCTCGTTGGCCCAGGCTATACGTCAGAACGTATTGCACCAGGGCTTGTCGGTGCTGCCACAGTCGCTGCAACATGTGCAGAGTTGAATTCCACCGGGTAGGCACATCGCATTTTAGCCGGTGAAGTGGCAGGCCCAACGACTTCTGTAGAGATGTAAGTCGCTGAGCTGCGGGATGCGAACGGCGGAAGTGAGCACACAGCGACCGTGCCCTCTGCAGAAGGCCATCTAGTCTGGGATAGTGGGCTAAAAATTGCTGGACAACCAGGTTCAACACGTGAGCCATACAAGGCACGTGTGTGACATTGCCCCGGCGAAGGGCCGCACCCAGGTTTGCAGCATTGTCGCACACGGCCTTCCCTGGTTTCAGGTCCAGTGGAGACAACCATTCATGAAATTGGTTCTCCAGAGCTGACCACAACTCCTCAGCTGTGTGACTCACATTTCCCAGACATTTCAATGTAAAAACCGCCTGATGACGTTGAGCCCTACTGCCAGCATAGTAAGGAGGTGTGCAGGATCCCTTCTGCGCAGTTAGAAAGCTTGTGACATGACCAGACAGGCTTTGGGTGCAGGTGGAAGACCGAGAGGAGGTTGAGGAGGCAGAAGCAGTGGAGGAAAAATGACATAAAGAGGATTGACGCACAACTCGTGGGGACGGCAAGACTTGGACAGCAGCCCCTTGTCCTGCTGTCACCATAGTTACCCAGTGCCCAGTCAGCGACATGTAACGCCCCTGTCCATGCCTACTCGTCCAAGTGTCTGTGGTGAAATGCACCCTGTCACACACAGAGTTTCTCAAAGAAGCGGTGATGTTGTGTGCGACATGCTGGTGGAGCGCAGGCACACCTTTCTTTGAGAAGTAGTGCCGACTGGGCATCTGGTACTGGGGCACTGCGACGGACATAAGGTCTCGAAAATCCTCTGTGTCCACCAGGCGGAAAGGCAGCATTTCTGTAGCCAAGAGCTTGCAGATGGTGAAATTCAACCTCTTAGCTTTCTCATGGCTAGGAGGAAATGGTCTTTTACTTGTCCACATCTGAGGGACCGAGGGCTGGCTATTGTGCTTAGACGGGGTTGATAAGGGTGTCCCCGGCAAACTGCCGGTCTGTGAGGAAGATGCAGGCGGACATGTTAGGTTGCCTTGATCCAAAGGTGGTGCTATCGATGTCGGACAGCGCTCAAGACCAGCTGGTGTTACCACCTCCAAAGAAAATGATGACCTGCCAATAACGCTGGCTGTTGCGGGTAAAGAGGTGGCAGGTCTGCGCCCCAAAACAGGTGTGACTGCTGTCCCCCCAGTCACAGAGGATGAAGAGGCCGCGGATGCACAAGATATGGCAGACGGTGGTTGGCCCGGCCGGCTAGACCGCATTGTAGCACACTGAGCTTCCCACTGCAACTTATGCTTCATGTCCATGTGCCGGTTCATGCATGAAGTACTCAAACTATGTATTTTTTGGCCTCTACTTAGCTTTTGCTGACAAATGTTACAGATAACACGAGTTGGGTCATCTTTATCGATCTGAAAAAATGCCCAGGCTATGCAAGGCTTAGCACCCATGCGACCTGAAGAGCCACCACGACTTGTGGTGAGAGGCAGAGTTGTGTTTGAGGATGCAGTTGTTGACGTGCTTCCAGTACTACGTCTCTGTCCAGGAAGGCGCAACATGACCTCGTCGTCACTAGCATCTTCCTCCACCTCCTCTGCTGACCTCATCTCTTGGCTGACTGTGGGTTGACAGTAAGTGGGATCTCCGACCTCATCATCATCACCCTGTGCGTTATCACACCCGTCGTCCTCAGAGCCAACCTGTTCCTGCCCTGACAAAAAACTAAAGTTGTCGCTCCAATCAGGTATTTGAGTCTTATCATCGTCTTCCTCATTGTCTCCACCAACAGGAGTTACAGTTTGGGAATGAGGGTCTACATTATGGTCAGAACCTTCTGCGTCTGGTCCTGGATCCGACTCATAAAGATTCTGGGCATCAGTGCAGATCATTTCCTCGTCTGGATTCACAGAAGCGCTGGAGTCGACCTCTGATTCCCAGGCTATAGTATGAGTAAACAGCTCTGCAGACTCAACCATCTGTTCTACCTCATACTCAGACGGGCAGCTGGAGATTTGGGAGCTGTGAGGAAGCAAGTGCGATTTGGGTGACACCTTTGAGGACTGGAGTATTTGTGATGTTGAAGTTGATGTGGAGGAGAGCCCACTTAAAGGAGCACTTGATATCCGTTGAAGCACCTGCTGTTTTTGTGCCTCATCTGGAATTTGTAGCGATTGGCGTGGCCGTAAGAAAGGGATCTTATCACATTGTCCGCTAAAAGAAGTAGACATTTTAGTTTGGCTGGAAGATGGTCTTTCTTCTGCACCTACCCCACGGACACAACCTTTTTTCCCCTTCCCAACACGCCTATTCCCCTTTCCACCAGCAGCAGGCCTTTTTCCACTCATTTTGGTGGTTAACTAATTCACAACTCTGGAGTTGTTTGCACAAAAAAACAATGGATGGTAACCGAGCAGAGCTGAGTGGCCAAACTGTGGTATTAGGCCAAAACTATTGGCTGGGTTAGATGCAGAAAAAAATTATTTTTAATTTGCAACCTGATGGAGGTCAGTATAGATGGACTAATAGACCAAGTCCCACACACCGCTAGAAGCCCAAATATTTTTTCAGAGCTAGATGCAGAAATTTTTTTTATTCAATTTGCAACCTGATGGAGGTCAGTATAGATGGACTAATAGACCAAGTCCCACACACTGCTAGAAGCCCAAATATTTTTTCAGAGCTAGATGCAGAAAAAAATTATTTTTAATTTGCAACCTGATGGAGGTCAGTATAGATGGACTAATAGACCAAGTCCCACACACCGCTAGAAGCCCAAATATTTTTTCAGAGCTAGATGCAGAAAAAAATTATTTTTAATTTGCATCCTGATGGAGGTCAGTATAGATGGACTAATAGACCAAGTCCCACACACCGCTAGAAGCCCAAATATTTTTTCAGAGCTAGATGCAGAAAAAAATTATATTCAATTTGCAACCTGCTGGAGGTCAGTATAGAAGGACTAATAGAACAAGTCCCACACACTGCTAGAAGCCCAAATATTTTTTCAGAGCTAAATGAAGAAAAAAATTATTTTTAATTTGCAACCTGATGGAGGTCAGTATAGATGGACTAATGGACCAAGTCCCACACACTGCTAGAAGCCCAAATATTTTTTCAGAGCTAGATGCAGAAAAAAATTATTTTTAATTTGCAACCTGATGGAGGTCAGTATAGATGGACTAATAGACCAAGTCCCACACACTGCTAGAAGCCCAAATATTTTTTCAGAGCTAGATGCAGAAAAAAATTATTTTTAATTTGCAACCTGATGGAGGTCAGTATAGATGGACTAATAGACCAAGTCCCACACACCGCTAGAAGCCCAAATATTTTTTCAGAGCTAGATGCAGAAATTTTTTTTATTCAATTTGCAACCTGATGGAGGTCAGTATAGATGGACTAATAGACCAAGTCCCACACACTGCTAGAAGCCCAAATATTTTTTCAGAGCTAGATGCAGAAAAAAATTATTTTTAATTTGCAACCTGATGGAGGTCAGTATAGATGGACTAATAGACCAAGTCCCACACACTGCTAGAAGCCCAAATATTTTTTCAGAGCTAGATGCAGAAAAAAATTATTTTTAATTTGCAACCTGATGGAGGTCAGTATAGATGGACTAATAGAACAAGTCCCACACGCTGCTAGAAGCCCAAATATTTTTTCAGAGATAAATGAAGAAAAAAATCATTTTTAATTTGCAACCTGATGGAGGTCAGTATAGATGGACTAATAGACCAAGTCCCACACACTGCTAGAAGTCCAAATATTTTTTCAGAGCTAGATGCAGAAAAAAATTATTTTTAATTTTGCAACCTGATGGAGGTCAGTATAGATGGACTAATAGACCAAGTCCCACACACCGCTAGAAGCCCAAATATTTTTTCAGAGCTAGATGCAGAAAAAAATTATATTCAATTTGCAACCTGCTGGAGGTCAGTATAGAAGGACTAATAGAAAAAGTCCCACACACTGCTAGAAGCCCAAATATTTTTTCAGAGCTAGATGCAGAAAAAAATTATATTCAGTTTGCAACCTGATGGAGGTCAGTATAGATGGACTAATAGAATGATGCTATGCCCAAAAGATTTTACTTCACTAGGTGCAGTAAAAAAATTGGTATTCTATACACAGGTGGTATATCTTGCAACACAGATAGGCTACTCCACTGACTAACACACTCTGCAATAGGCCAAAAAGGATTAGCTTTGCTAGATTCAGCCAAATGCTGTGAAAAAAACTTGCACAGCACTGGCACAGACCTGCCTGGCAAAAACTGATAGGAACTGATGTAACCTAGTCCTGAAAAGGACTCCAATTACAATTAGTCTTTACTCCCACAATCTATCTATTTAAGAGCATAGACCTGCCTGATAAAAGTCGTAGGAAATGCTGTAACCTAGTCCTTAAAAGGACTGCAATCACAACTATTCCCTACTTCCAAGCTATCTGTATATTTGTGCGAAAATTGGCTTGAAATTAACAAGGTATAGCGCACACAGCAAAAGCGGTGCCGTCTAACACGCAGCTGCAGCAGTGAGAAAATGGTGGCGACGGGGAAAATGGCTTGGTCTTATAGGGCAAGGACATGTGACATACACTGCCAATCACACATGCCCTTGCTTGTGTGAAAAAAAGCACTTCGCTCCGTGTGTGCGCTGCTGATAGGCTGACAGATTGCACCTCCCCACTGCAAATGCGGGAAAGAGAAAAAAAAATGGAGATCTTCATTGTTCCTGCAGAGATCCATCCCCTGCCCCTCCCCCCGCCCCGCTGTACACTCAAACTGCGTATTAACATTAATTTTCATCATTACTGAGAAAAAATCCAGTTATGATTTTGGTGCACGAACAGTTATCGAACATAACCTCGAACAGCCGAATTTTTCTCAAATTGTTTGTGTTCGCCGACCGGCTCGAACACCGCCCAAAACAGCTCGAATTTGAGATTGGCGAACAGTTCGAGTAGAACAACGCTCATCTCTACTCCTGAGGTCTTATGTGTGCAGTCTGACCTGAATATTGACGGCTTTGTTGCTGCTGGTACTCCACAACTACTCTCTACTGCTCACAAATTCTTTGCAACATGTGGAGGATAGAGTTCCAATGTGTGGGGGCATCACACACCAGTCGGTGTGCCGGAAGCTGCAAACGCTGCTGCAACACAGCAAGGGTGGCGGAAGCTGTAACCGACTTGCGAAAATGAGCTGACAGGGGGCGTACTTTGACGAGCAGATCTGGCAACTCGGGGTACGATTTAAGAAACCGCTGAACCACGAGGTTAAGCGCATGAGCCATGCATGGTACGTGTGTGATCTCGCCTCGCCTCAGAGCCGCCACCAGGTTACGGTCATTGTCACACATGACCATGACAATTGAACGCTGCGGTGGGACGTGGACGTGGACGTTGATGCTGTTTCTTGAGAAACTGCCATAACAAGTGAAGACTGAGAGGAGGGGGCATCTTTTCATGCAGTATGGACAGGGGATTGCCTTGCACGCACAACATGGGGTTCTCTTATATGCACAACATCGGAAGAAGCAGTGGTGACATCCGCTGACACTGGTCATAGAACCCCACAATGTCGGGTGCTTTGCTGACATGTGCCCGATCATGCTGGTGGTGGTCAGGCTGGTAGTTTTGTCACCCCTGCTGATGCTGGCATGGCAGGTGGTACAAAAGGCCTTTTTGGGGTTATCAGCAGAGTCTCTAAAAAAATTCCAGACTCTGGAAGGCCTACCGGTTGTACTGGCAACGTCCCTCATGTTGGTGTTACGGGGAACTGTTGCCCGCCTTCTGTGTGCGGCCACCACACTGCTTCTTCCTGCCTGTTGGGGTACTCTGCCTCCCTCCCCCTCTGTGCTGCTGGCCTCGCTCTGCCTGTCCTCCTGCCACGTTGGGTCAGTTACTAGATTATCCACCAACTCCTCCTCTTCCACTTCCGCACCACGATCCTCCTTCTCACTTCGTGGCAATTGTGTCTCGTCATCGTCCACCTCTTGTGAAAAATTACCAGCGTCGACTTCCTGTGGCCGTGGCTGTTCAAATATTTGGGCATCGCTACATAGGATCTCTTCTTCCACCCCTTCAAGCGGAGCAGACAAGGGGCACAAATATGGAAATGGACCAGTGAACAGCTCTTCAGAGTGTCCAACTGTGGGATCAGTTGCTGTCTGACGACACTCAGCATGGTGGGAGGAAGGAGCATCAGGGTGAGGAGGAGTATGCGGTCGAGACGCACGGCTACTAAAACTTGACCGTGTGGAAGACAGACTGGAGGTGGCGGTGCCCAGGTAACTGGAAGTATTATCTGCTATCCAATTAATAACCTGTTCACACTGATCAGTTCGCAATACTGGTGTTGTAGTGTGCTTCCCTAGTAATTCGGTCAAGAAGTGGGAGCGAGAAGATGTGGCTGTTGGTTGTGGCACATTTTCACCTTGGCCCCATCCTCTACACGCACCATCAACAGAACGTCCAGTTCCACGTCCCTTGCCACGCGCCTTGCTCATTGTAAATGAAGTAAAATAGCTTACACTCGCACGATCAATGGAAAAAGGGTAATAAAAAGGAGATTAGAACCGTGGAAGAGGAAAACCACAGTTCTATTTCTCTGGCCTACACCAGAATGTTTTAAACAGATATATTTGTGTCTGAACAGTCAGCGAGACACTATTACTGTTTTTTTTTACGGAAAAAAGGCCAAAAGGAGGATAATACAGATATTTCAACCGTGGAACTGCAAAACCACAGTTCTAGTTATCTGGCCTATACCAGAATCTTTTTAACAGATATATTTGTGTCTGAACAGTCAGGGAGACACTATTACTGTTTTTTTTTACGGAAAAAAGGCCAAAAGCAGGATAATACAGAGATTTGAACCGTGGAGCTGCAAAACCACAGTTAGAATTATCTGGCCTACACCAGAACCTTTTAAACAGACATATTTGTGTCTGAACAGTCAGGGAGACACTATTACTGTTTTTTTTTATGGAAAAAATGCCAAAAGCAGGATAATACTGAGATTTGTACCGTGGAACTTCAAAACCACAGTTATAGTTCTTTGGCCTACACCAGAATCTTTTAAACAGATATATTTGTGTCTGAACAGTCAGGGAGACTCTATTACTGTTTTTTTTTATGGAAAAAAGGCCAAAAGCTGGATAATACTGAGATTTGAACCGTGGAACTGCAAAACCACAGTTCTTGTTATCTAGCCTACACCAGAATCTTTTAAACATATATATTTGTGTCTGAACAGTCAGGGAGACTTTATTACTGTTTTTTTTTATGGAAAAAAGGCCAAAAGCTGGATAACACTGAGATTTGAACCGTGGAACTGCAAAACCAAAGTTCTAGTTATCTGGCCTACACCAGAATCTTTTTAACAAATATATTTGTGTCTGAACAGTCAGCGAGACACTATTACTGTTTTTTTTACGGAGAAAAGGCCAAAAGCAGTATAATACAGAGATTTGAACCGTGGAACTGCAAAACCACAGTTCTAGTTATCTGGCCTATACCATAATCTTTTAAACAGATATATTTGTGTCTGAACAGTCAGGGAGACACTATTACTGTTTTTTTTTACGGAAAAAAGGCCAAAAGCAGGATAATACTGAGATTTGAACCGTGGAACTGCAAAACCACAGATAGAATTATCTGGCCTAAACCAGAAGCTTTTAAACAGATATATTTGTGTCTGAACAGTCAGGGAGACACTATTACTGTTTTTTTTTATGGAAAAAATGCCAAAAGCAGGATAATACTGAGATTTGAACCGTGGAACTGCAAAACCACAGTTATAGTTATTTGGCCTACACCAGAATCTTTTAAACAGATATATTTGTGTCTGAACAGTCAGCGAGACACTATTACTGTCTTTTTTTATGGAAAAAAGGCCAAAAACAGGATAATACAGAGATTTGAACCGTGGAACTGGAAAACCACAGTTCTAGTTATCTAGCCTACACAAGAATCTTTTAAACAGATATATTTGTGTCTGAACAGTCAGGGAGACTCTATTACTGTTTTTTTTCATGGAAAAAAGGCCAAAAGCTGGATAATACTGAGATTTGAACCGTAGAACTGCAAAACCACAGTTCAAGTTATCTGGCCTACACCAGAATCTTTTAAACAGATATATTTGTGTCTGAACAGTCAGCGAGACACTATTACTGTTTTTTTTTACGGAGAAAAAGCCAAAAGCAGGATAATACAGAGATTTGAACCGTGGAACTGCAAAACCACAGTTCTAGTTATCTGGCCTACACCAGAATCTTTTAAAAATATATATTTAGTCTCAACAGTCAGCGAGACACTAGCACTGTTTTTTTTTACGGAAAAAAGGCCAAAAGCAGGATAATACAGAGATTTGAACCGTGGAACTGCAAAACCATAGTTATAATTATCTGGCCTACACCAGAATATTTTAAACAGATATATTTGTGTCTGAACAGTCAGGGAGACACTATTACTGTTTTTTTTATGGAAAAAAGGCCAAAAGCTGGATAATACTGAGATTTGAACCGTGGAACTGCAAAACCACAGTCCTAGTTAACTGGCCTACACCAGAATCTTTTAAACAGATATATTTTGTCTCAACAGTCAGCGAGACACTATTACTGTTTTTTTTTACGGAAAAATGGCCAAAAGCAGGATAATACAGAGATTTGAACCGTGGAACTGCAAAACCACACATAGAATTATCTGGCCTACACCAGAATCTTTTAAACAGATATATTTGTGTCTGAACAGTCAGGGAGACACTGTTACTGTTTTTTTTTATGGAAAAAATGCCAAAAGCAGGATAATACAGAGATTTGAACCGTGGAACTGCAAAACCACAGTTATAGTTATTTGGCCTACACCAGAATCTTTTAAACAGATATATTTGTGTCTGAACAGTCAGCGAGACACTATTACTGTTTTTTTTTACGGAAAAAAGGCCAAAAACAGGATAATACAGAGATTTGAACCGAGAAACTGCAAAACCACAGTTCTAGTTATCTAGCCTACACAAGAATCTTTTAAACAGATATATTTGTGTCTCAACAGTCAGGGAGACTCTATTACTGTTTTTTTTTATGGAAAAAAGGCCAAAAGCTGGATAATACTGAGATTTGAACCGTGGAACTGCAAAACCACAGTTCTAGTTATCTGGCCTACACCAGAATCTGTTAAACAGATATATTTGTGTCTGAACAGTCAGCGAGACACTATTACTGTTTTTTTTTACGGAGAAAAGGCCAAAAGCAGGATAATACAGAGATTTGAACCGTGGAACTGCAAAACCACAGTTCTAGTTATCTGGCCTACACCAGAATCTTTTAAAAAGATATATTTAGTCTCAACAGTCAGCGAGACACAAGTAATGTTTTTTTTTTATGGAAAAAAGGCCAAAAGCTGGATAATACAGAGATTTGAACCGTGGAACTGCAAAACCATAGTTATAATTATCTGGCCTACACCAGAATCTTTTAAACAGATATATTTGTGTCTGAACAGTCAGGGAGACACTATTACTGTTTTTTTTATGGAAAAAGGCCAAAAGCTGGATAATACTGAGATTTGAACCGTGGAACTGCAAAACCACAGTTCTAGTTATCTGGCCTACACCAGAATCTTTTAAACAGATATATTTTGTCTCAACAGTCAGCGAGACACTATTACTGTTTTTTTTTACGGAAAAATGGCCAAAAGCAGGATAATACAGAGATTTGAACCGTGGAACTGCAAAACCACAGTTAGAATTATCTGGCCTACACCAGAATCTTTTAAACAGATATATTTGTGTCTGAACAGTCAGGGAGACACCATTACTGTTTTTTTTATGGAAAAAATGCCAAAAGGAGGATAATACAGAGATTTGAACCGTGGAACTGCAAAACCACAGTTATAGTTATTTGGCCTACACCAGAATCTTTTAAACAGATATATTTGTGTCTGAACAGTCAGCGAGACACTATTACAGTTCTTTTTTACGGAAAAAAGGCCAAAAACAGGATAATACAGAGATTTGAACCGTGGAACTGCCAAACCACAGTTCTAGTTATCTAGCCTACACCAGAATCTTTTAAACAGATATATTTGTGTCTGAACAGTCAGGGAGACACTATTACTGTTTTTTTTTATCGAAAAAATGCCAAAAGCAGGATAATGCAGAGATTTGAACCGTGGAACTGCAAAACAACAGTTATAGTTAATTGGCCTACACCAGAATCTTTTTAACAGATATATTTGTGTCTGAACAGTCAGCGAGACACTATTACAGTTTTTTTTTTACGGAAAAAAGGCCAAAAACAGGATAATACAGAGATTTGAACCGTTGAACTGCAAAACCACAGTTAGAATTATCTGGCCTACACCAGAATCTTTTAAACAGATATATTTTTGTCTGAACAGTCAGGGAGACACTATTGCTGTTTTTTTTTGGAAAAAATTCCAAAAGCAGGATAATACTGAGATTTGAACCGTGGAACTGCAAAACCACAGTTATAGTTATTTGGCCTACACCAGAATCTTTTAAACAGATATATTTGTGTCTGAACAGTCAGCGAGACACTATTACTGTTTTTTTTTACGGAAAAAGGCCAAAAACAGGATAATACAGAGATTTGAACCGTGGTACTGCAAAACCACAGTTCTAGTTATCTAGCCTACACCACAATCTTTTAAACAGATATATTTTTGTCTGAACAGTCATGGAGACTCTATTCCTGCTTTTTTTATGGAAAAAGGGCCAAAAGCTGGATAATACTGAGATTTGAACCATGGAAATGCAAAACCACAGTTCTAGTTATCTGGCCTACACCAGAATCTTTTAAACAGATATATTTGTGTCTGAACAGTCAGAAAGACACTATTACTGTTTTTTTTTTTACGGAGAAAAGGCCAAAAGCAGGATAATACAGAGATTTGAACCGTGGAACTGAAAAACCACAGTTAGAATTATCTGGCCTACACCAGAATCTTTTAAACAGATATATTTGTGTCTGAGCAGTCAGGGAGACACTATTACTGTTTTTTTTTATGGAAAAATGCCAAATGCAGGATAATACTGAGATTTGAACCGTGGAACAGCAAAACCACAGTTATAGTTATTTGGCCTACACCAGAATCTTTTAAACAGATATATTTGTGTCTGAACAGTCAGCGAGACACTATTACTGTTTTTTTTTACGGAAAAAAGGCCAAAAACAGGATAATACAGAGATTTGAACCGTGGAACTGCAAAACCACAGTTCTAGTTATCTAGCCTACACAAGAATCTTTTAAACAGATATATTTGTGTCTGAACAGTCAGGAAGACTCTATTACTGTTTGTTTTTTTGGAAAATGGCCAAAAGCTGGATAATACTGAGATTTGAACCGTGGAACTGCAAAACCACAGTTCTAGTTATCTGGCCTACACCAGAATCTTTTAAACAGATATATTTGTGTCTGAACAGTCAGCGAGACACTATTACTGTTTTTTTTTACGGAAAAAAGGCCAAAAGCAGGATAATACAGAGATTTGAACCGTGGAACTGCAAAACCACAGTTAGAATTATCTGGCCTACACCAGAATCTTTTAAACAGATATATTTGTATGTGAACAGTCAGGGAGACACTATTGCTGTTTTTTTTTGGAAAAAATTCCAAAAGCAGGATAATACTGAGATTTGAACCGTGGAACTGCAAAACCACAGTTATAGTTATTTGGCCTACACCAGAATCTTTTAAACAGATATATTTGTGTCTGAACAGTCAGCGAGACACTATTACTGTTTTTTTTTACGGAAAAAGGCCAAAAACAGGATAATACAGAGATTTGAACCGTGGAACTGCAAAACCACAGTTCTAGTTATCTAGCCTACACCAGAATCTTTTAAACAGATATATTTGTGTCTGAACAGTCAGGGAGACCCTATTACTGTTTTTTTTTTATGGAAAAAAGGCCAAAAGCTGGATAATACTGAGATTTGAACCGTGGGACTGCAAAACCACAATTCTAGTTATCTGGCCTACACCAAAATCTTTTAAACAGAAATATTTGTGTCTGAACAGTCAGCGAGACACTATTACTGTTTTTTTTTACGGAGAAAAGGCCAAAAGCAGGATAATACAGAGATTTGAACCGTGGAACTGCAAAACCACAGTTCTAGTTATCTGGCCTACACCAGAATCTTTTAAAAAGATATATTTAGTCTCAACAGTCAGCGAGACACTAGTGCTGTTTTTTTTTACAGAAAAAAGGCCAAAAGCAGGATAATACAGAGATTTGAACCGTGGAACTGCAAAACCACAGTTAGAATTTTCTGGCCTACACCAGAATCTTTTAAACAGATATATTTGTGTCTGAGCAGTCAGGGAGACACTATTACTGTTTTTTTTTATGGAAAAAATGCCAAATGCAGGATAATACTGAGATTTGAACCGTGGAACTGCAAAACCACAGTTAAAATTATCTGGCCTACACCAGAATCTTTTAAACAGATATATTTGTATGTGAACAGTCAGGGAGACACTATTGCTGTTTTTTTTTGGAAAAAATTCCAAAAGCAGGATAATACTGAGATTTGAACCGTGGAACTGCAAAACCACAGTTCTAGTTATCTGGCCTACACCAGAATCTTTTAAACAGATATATTTGTGTCTGAACAGTCAGCGAGACACTATTACTGTTTTTTTTTACGGAAAAAAGGCCAAAAGCAGGATAATACAGAGATTTGAACCGTGGAACTGCAAAACCACAGTTAGAATTATCTGGCCTACACCAGAATCTTTTAAACAGATATATTTGTATGTGAACAGTCAGGGAGACACTATTGCTGTTTTTTTTTGGAAAAAATTCCAAAAGCAGGATAATACTGAGATTTGAACCGTGGAACTGCAAAACCACAGTTATAGTTATTTGGCCTACACCAGAATCTTTTAAACAGATATATTTGTGTCTGAACAGTCAGCGAGACACTATTACTGTTTTTTTTTACGGAAAAAGGCCAAAAACAGGATAATACAGAGATTTGAACCGTGGAACTGCAAAACCACAGTTCTAGTTATCTAGCCTACACCAGAATCTTTTAAACAGATATATTTGTGTCTGAACAGTCAGGGAGACCCTATTACTGTTTTTTTTTTTTATTGGAAAAAGGCCAAAAGCTGGATAATACTGAGATTTGAACCGTGGGACTGCAAAACCACAATTCTAGTTATCTGGCCTACACCAAAATCTTTTAAACAGAAATATTTGTGTCTGAACAGTCAGCGAGACACTATTACTGTTTTTTTTTACGGAGAAAAGGCCAAAAGCAGGATAATACAGAGATTTGAACCGTGGAACTGCAAAACCACAGTTCTAGTTATCTGGCCTACACCAGAATCTTTTAAAAAGATATATTTAGTCTCAACAGTCAGCGAGACACTAGTGCTGTTTTTTTTTACAGAAAAAAGGCCAAAAGCAGGATAATACAGAGATTTGAACCGTGGAACTGCAAAACCACAGTTAGAATTATCTGGCCTACACCAGAATCTTTTAAACAGATATATTTGTGTCTGAGCAGTCAGGGAGACACTATTACTGTTTTTTTTTATGGAAAAAATGCCAAATGCAGGATAATACTGAGATTTGAACCGTGGAACAGCAAAACCACAGTTATAGTTATTTGGCATACACCAGAATCTTTTAAACAGATATATTTGTGTCTGAACAGTCAGCGAGACACTATTACTGTTTTTTTTTATGGAAAATGGCCAAAAGCTGGATAATACTGAGATTTGAACCGTGGAACTGCAAAACCACAGTTCTAGTTATCTGGCCTACACCAGAATCTTTTAAACAGATATATTTGTGTCTGAACAGTCAGCGAGACACTATTACTGTTTTGTTTTACGGAAAAAAGGGCAAAAGCAGGATAATACAGAGATTTGAACCGTGGAACTGCAAAACCACAGTTAGAATTATCTGGCCTACACCAGAATCTTTTAAACAGATATATTTGTGTCTGAACAGTCAGGGAGACACTATTGCTGTTTTTTTTTGGAAAAAATTCCAAAAGCAGAATAATACTGAGATTTGAACCGTGGAACTGTGAAACCACAGTTATAGTTATTTGGCCTACACCAGAATCTTTTAAACAGATATATTTGTGTCTGAACAGTCAGCGAGACACTATTACTGTTTTTTTTTACGGAAAAAGGCCAAAAACAGGATAATACAGAGATTTGAACCGTGGAACTGCAAAACCACAGTTCTAGTTATCTAGCCTACACCAGAATCTTTTAAACAGATATATTTGTGTCTGAACAGTCAGGGAGACCCTATTACTGTTTTTTTTTTATGGAAAAAAGGCCAAAAGCTGGATAATACTGAGATTTGAACCGTGGGACTGCAAAACCACAATTCTAGTTATCTGGCCTACACCAAAATCTTTTAAACAGAAATATTTGTGTCTGAACAGTCAGCGAGACACTATTACTGTTTTTTTTTACGGAGAAAAGGCCAAAAGCAGGATAATACAGAGATTTGAACCGTGGAACTGCAAAACCACAGTTCTAGTTATCTGGCCTACACCAGAATCTTTTAAAAAGATATATTTAGTCTCAACAGTCAGCGAGACACTAGTGCTGTTTTTTTTTACGGAAAAAAGGCCAAAAGCAGGATAATACAGAGATTTGAACCGTGGAACTGCAAAACCATAGTTATAATTATCTGGCCTACACCAGAATCTTTTAAACAGATATATTTGTGTCTGAACAGTCAGGGAGACACTATTATTGTTTTTTTTTATGGAAAAAAGGCCAAAAGCTGGATAATACTGAGATTTGAACCGTGGAACTGCAAAACCACAGTTCTAGTTATCTGGCCTACACCAGAATCTTTTAAACAGATATATTTTGTCTCAACAGTCAGCGAGACACTATTACTGTTTTTTTTTTACGGAAAAAAGGCCAAAAGCAGGATAATACAGAGATTTGAACCGTGGAACTGCAAAACCACAGTTATAATTATTTGGCCTACACCAGAATCTTTTAAACAGATATATTTGTGTCTGAACAGTCAGCGAGACACTATTACTGTTTTTTTTACGGAAAAAAGGCCAAAAAGCAGGATAATACAGAGATTTGAACCGTGGAACTGCAAAACCACAGTTCTAGTAATCTGGCCTACACCAGAATCATTTAAACAGATATATTTGTGTCTGAACAGTCAGGGAGGTACTATTACTGTTTTTTTTTATGTAAAAAAGGCCAAAAGCTGCATAATACTGAGATTTGAACCGTGGAACTGCAAAACCACAGTTCTAGTTATCTAGCCTACACCACAATCTTTTAAACAGATATATTTTTGTCTGAACAGTCATGGAGACTCTATTGCTGTTTTTTTATGGAAAAAGGGCCAAAAGCTGGATAATACTGAGATTTGAACCATGGAACTGCAAAACCACAGTTCTAGTTATCTGGCCTACACCAGAATCTTTTAAACAGATATATTTGTGTCTGAACAGTCAGGGAGGTACTATTACTGTTTTTTTTATGTAAAAAAGGCCAAAAGCTGCATAATACTGAGATTTGAACCGTGGAACTGCAAAACCACAGATCTAGTTATCTGGCCTACACCAGACCCTTTTAAACAGATATATTGGTGTCTGAACAGTCACAGACACACTCAATTTTTTTTTTTTTGGGGGAGGGGGAGATACCAAAACTTTAATAAGATGCATATTTGTACAGTCTGACTGAGGGAAAAAAAAAATACAGGATTTAGATGAAAAAAAAAGGATTTTTCCTGGCCCCTGAGACCGTGGGAGAAGTCTAGAAATTTGACCAGCAGGAGCATACAGGACTGTAATGCAGTGTTTGTTGGTATAACCACAGCGTCTCCTATACAGCCTGCCTGCCTGATATCTGGGATGGATATTAGTCCTGAGAAGGACTGTTTGTTTGATTTGGCCGGCTTCAGAGACCCTAAATTACCTATTTTGCACTATATATCTCTCCCTAACTCAGCAGCACTGACCCTACACTGTCTGATCCCGGGCGACTGTGTCCAAGATGGCGGCGCCCGGTTTTAAATACTCGAGGTGACGCTGTGCGGCCAGCCAATCACTGTAATGCCCACAAACAACATGGCTGCGGCATTACAGTGACTGTCTGGCCATCCCTGCATGTTTATTGGCTCTGTAAAGAGAGCCAAACGTGCAGGGCCGAGACCCGAGCTCCCGCCCGAGTAACCCGGAAATGCTCGGTGCTCGCCGAACATTCCGAGTAGTGAGATGCTCGGGCGAGTAGCGAGCAGTGTCGAGCATGCTCACTCAACACTAATTTTAAAATGTTATACACATAAATTCATGCAATTTTTTCCAACTTCCTGTGTGAATAAAGAAATGCATCCATTTTAGAGTTGTTTGATGAAATCCTGCTTTGGAATGAAAACTCTAAGGAAATATAAAACATAATATTAAATATCAAATTCATACAGAAACAGAATTATTTGAATATCATATACATATATTGGTGGTAATGTAATTAAAAATATTGCTACTTTAATTTATATATGAGATTCTAATTTATCAATTAATTGACTTTTAATTATTACTATAAATATATATAAATACAATTATACACAATCTCTACTATATACAAGTGTATATATATATATATATATATATATACATACAGTACAGACCAAAAGTTTGGACACACCTTCTCATTTAAAGATTTTTCTGTATTTTCATGACTATGAAAATTGTACATTCACACTGAAGGCATCAAAACTAAGAATTAACACATTTGGAATTATATACTTAACAAAAAAGTGTGAAACAACTGAAAATATGTCTTATATTCTAGGTTCTTCAAAGTAGCCACCTTTTGCTTTGATGACTGCTTTGCACAATCTTGGCATTCTCTTGATGAGCTTCAAGAGGTAGTCACCGGAAATGGTCTTCCAACAATCTTGAAGGAGTTCCCAGAGATACTTTGCACTTGTTGGCCCTTTTGCCTTCACTCTGTGGTCCAGCTCACCCCAAACCATCTCGATTGGGTTCAGGTCTGGTGACTATGGAGGCCAGGTCATCTGGTGTAGCACCCCATCACTCTCCTCCTTGGTCAAATAGCCCTTATACAGCCTGGAGGTGTGTTTGGGGTCATTGTCCTGTTGAAAAATAAATGATGGTCCAGCTAAACACAAACCGGATGGAATAGCATGCCGCTGCAAGATGCTGTGGTAGCCATGCTGGTTCAGTATGCCTTCAATTTTGAATAAATTCCCAACAGTGTCACCAGCAAAGCACCCCCACACCATCACACCTCCTCCTCCATGCTTCACGGTGGGAACCAGGCATGTAGAGTCCATCCATTCACCTTTTCTGCGTCGCACAAAGACACGGTTGTTGGAAACAAAGATCTCAAATTTGGACACATCAGACCAAAGCACAGATTTCCTCTGGTCTAATATCCATTCCTTGTGTTCTTTAGCCCAAACAAGTATCTTCTGCTTGTTGCCTGTCTTCAGCAGTGGTTTCCTAGCAGCTATTTTACCATGAAGCCCTGCTGCACAAAGTCTCCTCTAAACAGTTGTTGTAGAGATGTGTCTGCTGCTAGAACTCTGTGTGGTATTGACCTGGTATCTAATCTGAGCTGCTGTTAACCTTCTATTACTGAGGCTGGTGACTCGGATAAACTTATCCTCAGAAACAGAGGTGACTCTTGGTCTTCCTTTCCTGGGGCGGTCCTCATATGAGCCAGTTTCTTTGTACCGCTTGATGGTTTTTGCAACTGCACTTGGGGACACTTTAAAAGTTTGCCCAATTTTTCGGACTGACTGACCTTCATTTCTTAAAGTAATGATGGCCACTCGTTTTTCTTTACTTAGCTGCTTTTTACTTGCCATAATACAAATTATAACAGTCTTTTCAGTAGGACTATCAGCTGTGTATCCACCTGACTTCTGCACAACACAACTGATGGTCCCAACCCCATTTATAAGCCAAAAAATCCCACTTATTAAACCTGACAGGGCAGGTCTGGCCGGTTCAACGGATAGGTTTTAATTTTTTTTCCTTGTGATATAACATCCTAACCTATTCTGTGTGATGGCTGAACTACTTGGTTTTTTCCTAAATGTGAGGGTTATAAAATCCAGAAATAGAAGAATAACGCTTTTTAATTTTCTTTCATGTTTAACGGCATCTGTGTTTTTTCTTCAGGAGTGCAATATCCCACATACCTTGTCCTATAAAAAATATGAGGAAGACTGGAAGCTAGGCCCGTCTGTCTGGTCCGGGTCTAATGCTGTGGGATCGGCAGGGGTAGCTATGCTTTTTAAAGGTGATGTTCGTATTGATTTTATTCAAGAAATTTTACCAGGGCGTATTTTATTGGTTAAAGCTTTTATTAATGATATGAAGTGTCAGTTTTTAAATTTTTATGGGTCTCAGGATAAAAATGAAAGGGCAAAAATGTTGGAGATTGTACCTCTTTTTATTAATACATCTGAACCTTTTATCCTAGCTGATAATTTTAGCTGTATTTTAAAAGGTGAAAGTCGGCTCACCAAGTCTGTGAATAGAAATTATGATAAGACCTTTGGCATGTTAAGTAATATTATCCATGATTACAGGTTAACAGACATTTATAAAGATTGTAATAAATCTACTCCAGAGGAGGCCGGCTTCACCTGGAGCAATGCAAACTGTAACTCGAGGATAGATTTTATTTTCCGTTCAGAACATATATTGCCTGTTAAATGTGAGGCCCAAACTAATATTTTCTCTGACCATAAAATGCTATATTTTAATATAAAAACAAGTGTAAATAAGAAAAGTGGTAAAAAAAATCTTGGAAAATGAATATATCTCTTTTAAATGATCCCCAGGTTTTATCAGATTTTATTAGTTTTTATAAAAAATGTAAAAAAAACAAAAATCCTAATATGTCAATGAGCTTTTGGTGGGAAAAAATGAAAATAAAAATTAAGGATTTTTTTTATTAAAAAAAGTATAAATAAAGCCAAAGAAAAATAAGATTTTTATAATAATTTAAATATCCGTCTCCAAACCTTATATAAACTCAAAGCAAATGAGTTGGACGTGGAAATAGATATTCTAAAATTAAAAGAAGGGATTACAAGATGTCTAGAGCAAAAAGGGAAAGAGCTGATATTCCTTTCCAGAGTCAGACATGTGGAAGTGGATGAAAAATGCTCCAGGTATTTTTTTTAATAAAATTAGAGATAAGAAAACTTGTATTGAAAATATAGATGGTGAAAAAATATGAAAGAAATATTAGATGAAGTCCATGAATATTTTTCAAATCTTTTTAATAATAAAATAATCGATCAAAAGATAATGCACAATTCCCTGGAAAAAATAACCTCCTATTTAGACCTTGATTCACAAGAGTTTTTATCCCAGGATGTAACAGAACAGGAAATTTTAGAAACCATAAAGAGTTTTAAAACCGGATAAGTACCTGGTTCTGATGGTATCCCCATAGAATTTTATGTGACTTTTTATGATGTTTTAAAAGACGATTTGTTTTATCTTTTTACTGAAGTTTTTTTAAAAAAGGTTTTATTAACTTCTTGGAAAAAAGGTGAAGTCTCTTTACTGTATAAGAAAGGAGATAAAACAGACCTGAAGAATTGGAGACCAATAACCCTTTTAAATAGCGATTATAAAATCATGGCAAAAATTTGTGGAAATCGTCTAAAGAAGGTAATTGGAAAAATAATTCACTCAAATCAAGTGTGTGGGATACCGGAACGCAGTATTTGGGATAATTTAAATTTGGTTAAAGATTGTATTGAGGATGTTAAAAACAGAAAAGGGAAGATGGCCATTTTATCTATTGATTTTGAAAAAGCTTTTGATCGGGTCTCTCATTTTTATATTTTTAAGGTTTTAGAGAAATTGGGTATACCAGAATGTTTTTTATTGTCTCTTAAAGCCTTTATAAAGATTGTACAAGAAAAATTGTTGTTAATGGTTTTAAAACGCAGGATGTTCTTTTAAAATCTGGGGTGAAGCAGGGGTGCCCCTTATCACCATTACTTTTCATCTGTGCCTTAGAACCTCTTTTATGTACAATCCGTAATGATAAGAAAATTTGTGGTGTACCTCTACCTGGTGGGAAAATCTAGAAACAAAAATAATTGGTTATATGGATGATGTAGCAATTTTATGTCGTAATTCACCATCTTTACAATTTTCTCTTAAACAGATTCAGTCCTTCTGCGTAGGATCTGGTTTTAAGGTTAATTTTAATAAATGTAATATTTTAAATATTGGTGATATGGTTTTATACAATGTAAACATTCCGGTAACAAGTTCTATTACTATTTTAGGTGTTTCTTTTAATGAATTAAATGATGGTCTTAACAATTGGGAATCAGTAGCCCAGAAGGTGAACACAAAAATAAGCATGTGGAATTTGAGAAAATTAATCATGGAGGGTAAGGTGTTGATTATAAAAATGGTGATTTTACTCCTCCTTTTATATCTTAGTCTGGTGTTCCCTCCACCAAAGAATATGTTGAAAAAAATTACTAGTTTGTTTTACCTTTTCTGGAGCTCAAAAATGGAGAAACTAAAGAGAGAGAAAGTGATAAAACCAAAGGAGGCAAAGATTTTCCAGATTTTAACAGGTTCCTTTTAAGAAAATTTTTCTGTTTCTGTTTTAATTCCCTTTTTAAAGATAACTATAGGTCCTTTTTTATGCGCTTTAATGCTGGTTTTTTATGAGAAGGTTTGGGTGGTTTAAGACTGTTTTATCTTCCCCATACGCTTTTAATCTACCAAAGCATTATGCCATTTTAGAGAAAATAGTAAAAAATTTTAATCTAGAGGGAAAAAGTGTTGAAGAAATAAGAAATAGTAAGAAATTGATTAAAGAATTTTGTAAACAGGAGGTTTTATGTGATATTGGGAATGATAATGATGAACAAACTGTAAATATATGGAAAATGATTAATGTAAATTATCTTTTTAATGTGCTGAAAGATATGGTCTGAAGCTGTGCACATCAGTGTCTTCCTTGTCGGGCATTCCAGTACAGAAGGGGATTTTTGGGATCTGCCATTTGCCCAAGAAACGGATGCCAAGAAGAGGAGACAGTCAGACTTTTATTATGGACTTGTGACTTTGCGAAGACATTCTGGTGAAGATTATTCCCCCTGCTGGGCAGAGTGGCAGATCTCCAGGACTTGGACTATACTGCTGTCATTTATGGACTTAATGGGATGCCCGACAGGGGATCAAAAAACAATGGCATGGAAGACACTGAATTGCGCCAAACTCGCTCTCTGGAAGGCCCGAAACATATTGGTTTTTAAAAATGATGTATTATCAGTAGTGTTGAGCGAGCATGCTCGACACTGCTCGGTACTCGCCCGAGCATTACGCTACTCGGGATGTTCGGCGAGCACCGAGCATTTCCGGGTTACTCGGGCGGGAGCTCGGGTCTCCGCCCTGCATGTTTGGCGCTCTTTACAGAGCCAATGAACATGCAGGGATTGCCAGCCAGTCACTGTAATGCCGCAGCCATGTTGTTTGTGGGCATTACAGTGATTGGCTGGCCGCACAGCATCACCTCGAGTATTTAAAACCGGGCACCGCCATCTTGGACACAGTCACCCGGGATCAGACAGTGTAGGGACAGCGCTGCTGAGCTAGGGAGGGATTTATCCTGCGAAATAGTTAGCGTAGGGTCTGTAAAGGCTGCCAAATCAAACAAACAGTCCTTCTCAGGACTAATATCCATCCCAGATATCAGGCAGGCAGGCAGGCTGTATAGGAGACGCAGTGGTTATACCAGCAAACGCTGCATTACAGTCCTGTGTGCTCCTGCTTCTGAAATTGCTGGACTTAGCTCCAGGTCTCGGGGGCCAGGAAAAATCCTTTTTTTTCATCTAAATCCTCTTTTTTTTTTCCTCCTTCACACTGTACAAATACCCGTCTTATTAACCTATTGGTGTCCCCCCCACCCCACCCAAAAAAAATGTGTCTCTGATTTTTCAGACACAAACATATCTGTTGAAAAGAGTCTGGTATAGGCCACAGAAACAGAAGTGTGGTTTTGCAGTTCCACGGGTGAAATCTTTGTATTATCCAGTTTTGTGGCTTTTGTATCTAAAAAAAGCCAGTTTGAGTGTGTCGCTCACTGTTCAGCCGCAAATATATATATATTTTAAAAAGTCTGGTATAATCAAGTAAATTATAACTGTGGTTTTGCTGTTCCACTGTAAAAAATCTCTATTATCCTGCTTTTGGCATTTTTTGCTGTAAAAAAAAATAATAGTGTCTCCTGATTGTTCAGACACAAATATATCTGTTGAAAATAGTCTGGTATACACCAGTAAATTATAACTGTGGTTTTGCTGTTCCACGGTAAAAAATCTCTATTATCCTGCTTTTGGCATTTTTTGCCATAAAAAATAAATAATATTGTCTCCTGATTGTTCAGACACAAATATATCTGTTGAAAATAGTCTGGTGTAGGCCCGAGAAATACAAGTGTGGTTTTGCAGTTCCATGGTTCAAACCTCTGTATTATCCACTTTTGGGCCATCTGTATCTAAAAAAAACAGTTTGAGTGTGTCGCTCACTGTTCAGCCGCAAATATATATTTAAAAAAGTCTGATATACATACACCAGTAAATTATAACTGTGGTTTTGCTGTTCCACGGTAAAAAATCTCTATTATTCAGCTTTTGGTATTTTTTCCGTAAAGAAAAACAGTAATATTTTCTCTTTGATTGTTCAGATTGTTTAAAAGAGTCGGATGTAGGCCAGAGAAATAGAACTGTGGTTTTCCTCTTCCACGGTTCTAATCTCCTTTTTATTACCCTTTTTCCATTGATATTGCGAGTGTAAGCTATTTTACTTCATTTACAATGGGCAAGGCGCGTGGCAAGGGACGTGGAAGTGGACGTTCTGGTGATGGTGCGTGCAGAGGACTGGGCCGTGGCCAAGATGAAAATGTGCCACAACCAACAGCCACATCTTCTCGCTCCCACTTCTTGACCGAATTACTAGGGAAGCACAGAACAACACCAGTATTGCGAACTGATCAGTGTGAACAGGTTATTAATTGGATAGCAGATAATACTTCCAGTTACCTGGGCACCACCACCTCCGGCCTGTCTTTCACACGGTCGACTCTTAGTAGCCGCGCGTCTCGACCGCATACTCCTCCTCACCCTGATGCTCCTTTCTCCCACCATGCCGAGTGTCGTCAGACAGCATCTGATCCCACACTGGGACAGTCTGAAGAGCTGTTCACTGGTCCATTTCCAGATTTATGCCCCTCACCTGCTCCGCTTGAAGTGGTGGAAGAGGAGAGCCCATGTAGCGATGCACAAATATTTGAACAGCCACGGCCACAGGAAGTCGACGCTGGCAATTTGTCACAAGAGGTGGATGATGACGAGACACAATTGCCAGGAAGTGAGGAGGAGGATCGTGGTGCGCAAGTGGAAGAGGAGGAGGTGGTGGATGATCTAGTAACTGACCCAACGTGGCAGGAGGACATGCAGAGTGAGGCCAGCAGCACAGAGGGGGAGGGAGGCAGAGTACCCCAACAGGCAGGAAGAAGCAGTGTGGTGGCCGCACACAGAAGGCGGGCAACCGTTACCCATAACACCAACACGAGGGACGTTGCCAGTACAAGCGGTAGGTCTTCCAGAGTCTGGAATTTTTTTAAAGACTCTGCTGATAACCCCAAAAAGGCCTTTTGTACCACCTGCCATGCCAGCATCAGCAGGGGTGACAAAACTACCAGCCTGACCACCACCAGCATGATCAGGCACATGGCAGCAAAGCACCCGACTTTGTGGGGCGAACCCCAGGGTCCACGACCAGTGTCAGCGGGTGTTACCACTGCTTCTTCTGCTGTTATGCATGCAATAGAACCCCCTGTTGTGTGTGCAAGGCAATCCCCTGTCCATACTGCATGCAAAGATGCCCCCTCCTCTCAGTCTTCACTTGTTATGGCAGTTTCTCAAGAAACAGCATCAAAGTCCATGTCCATGTCCCACCGCAGCATTCAATTGTCCATATCCCAGACCTTTGAATGAAAGCGGAAATTTGCAGCTAACGCCCCACAGGCCACAGTCCTAAATTCGCACATTTCACTACTGCTTGCATTGGAATGCTGCCTTTTAGGCTGGTGGAGACGGAATCCTTCCACAACCTTATGGTGGTGGCCGTCCCTCGGTACTCGGTCCCCAGCCAACACTATTTTGCCCGGTGTGCCATCCCCGCACTACACAAGCATGTGTCCCATAACATCTGCCGTGCCCTCAACAACGCAGTTACTGGGAGAGTCCACCTGACAACGGACACGTGGACAAGTGCTTGTGGCCAGGGACGGTACATCTGCCTGACGGCACACTGGGTAAACATAGTGGAAGCCGGGACCCAGTCGGACCTTGGGACGGAACACATCCTCCCCACACCGAGGTTTGCAGGCCCTAAGTCAGTTGGGGTTGCCCCCACATTGTACAGCTCCTGCGCATCATCTTCCTCCTCATGTTCAGCCTCCATCTCAGATATCAACACATCAGTTACAAGATGGAAGCACTGCAGTACTGCCTCCGCGAAGTGGCAACAGGCTGTGCTGAAACTCATAAGCTTAGGTGAGAAACCTCACACTGCTTGTGAGTTGTGGACAGCTGTGAAAGAGCTGGCAGATCAGTGGCTGAGACCGCTGAACCTACATCCAGGCATGGTCATGTGTGACAATGTCCGTAACCTGGTGACGGCTCTGAGGCGAGGCGAGATCACACACGTACCATGCCTGGCTCATGAGCTTAACCTCGTGGTTCAGCGGTTTCTTAAATTGTACCCCAAGTTGCCAGATCTGCTTGTCCAAGTACGCCGCCTATCAGCTCATTTTCGCAAGTCAACTACAGCTTCCGCTGCCCTTGCTGTGTTGCAGCAGCGTTTGCAGCTTCCGTCTCACCGACTGGTGTGTGATGTCCCCACACGTTGGAACTCTACCCTCCACATGTTGCAAAGGATTTGTGAGCAGATGAGAGCAGTTGTAGAGTACCAGCTGCAACAAGGCCGTCGATATTCAGATCAGACTCCACACATAAGACCTCAGGAGTGGACCTGGATGTCTGACATCTGTACCATCTTGACAAACTTTGAGGAGTCCACCCAGATGGTGAGTGGCGATGATCCCATCATTAGCGTCAGCATTCCACTTGTCTGTCTTTTGCAACGCTCTCTGCAGAGAATTAAAGAGGAGGCATTGCAGCCAGAATATGATGAGATGGATCAATAAGTCGTAGCGGTCAATTACACACAGCCCAGCCTCATCTCATCCCAACGTGCATTGGGGGACAATGAGGGAGAGGAGGAGGAGGGGGAGGAGGAGGAAGAAGAACAGGAGCTTGTGTCATGCGCTGTAGATGGTAGTACCTGTACAACTGTCATACCGTCGGTTCAGCGTGGGTGGCCTGAGCACAGGGGGGAGGAGGAGGAGGAGGAGGAGAGCATGGTCCGTCGTCATGTTGGTGAGGACACGGACGTCTTGCCCGTTACCAGTCTAGCACGCATGGCTGACTTTATGTTACGCTGCTTTAACCGTGACCCTCGCGTTGTCAAAATGTTGGGTGACAGTCATTACTGGTTGGTGACACTTTTAGACCCCCGCTACAAGGAGAACTTTCACTCTCTTATTCCTGAGGCCCTTGCTGCAGAACTGTTAAAAATGTTCCTATCTGAACACGCTAGTGGCAGAGGTCACAGTTCATTTACCAACCACGGCGTACAAGCGAGAGAGGCAACTCCAATCCAGCAGAGCCAGGGGAACACTGTCAATGTTTTGGGACAGTTTTCTGAGACCCGCCCAGCTTACAGGCCCTGAGGCATGGGGTACTCTCACAAGGAGTGGAAAGTTTCAAAAGATGGTGAGGGAGTACCTTGCCGACCGTACCAGCGTCCTCCGTGATTCCTCTGTGCCTTTTAATTATTGGGTATCCAAGCTGGACACTTGGAATGAACTTGCTCTGTACACCTTGGAGGTCCTGGCCTGCCCTGCCGCTAGCGTGTTATCGGAGCGTGTTTTTAGTGCCGCTGGGGGAATTATAACTGATAAGCGCGCTTGCCTGTCAACTGACAATGCTGACAAGCTGACCCTTATCACAATAAACAAGGACTGGATTGGGCCAGACTTCTCATCACCACCAAATGACAGCACAGTAACATAAAGTCAAATCCACTGTGTTTTTTTGGGAGGTGTATTCACATGCACCGCTTCACACCCACACATAGGAATACACTTCCTCATTTCGGCTGTTTTATGTTCTTCTCCTTATCCTCAGCCTCCACCGCCACTATACCACCAGGGTGACCATGGTCCGTGTTGCCATTATTGAAAGTTCCTCAGTCCTTATTTTTGTCAGCTTTTGCTTGGAAGGCATAAGCAAATACAATGGGAGACCCACTCCCCAATCATGGGAATAATGTTTGTGATATGCTGTACTGCATGGCTCTTGTAAGGGGCATTGCAAGTTCCTCCATCCTAATTTTTGGCAGCTTTTGCTTGGAAGGCATGAGCAAATACTATGGGAGACCGACTCCCCAATAATGGGAATAATGTTTGTAATATGCTGTACTGTATGGCTCTTATAAGGGGCATTAAAACCGTCTTGTTAAGCTACTGCGACCTCCAAGTCTCTTCTCAGACGCATTAAAAGCATTTTTTTAAGCTACTGGGACCTCCACGTCTCTTCTGAGGGGCATTAAAACCGTCTTGTTAAGCTACTACAACCTCCATGTCTTTTCCAAGGGGCATTGAAACCGTCTTGTTATACCACTCTGACCTCCACATCTCTTCCAAGGGGCATTAAAACAGTCTTGTTATACCACTCTGACCTCCACGTCTCTTGTGAGGGGTATTAAAACTGTCTTGTTAAGCTACTGCGACCTCCACCACTTTTCCAAGGGGCATTAAAAGCGTCTTGCTATGCTACTGCGACCTCCACGTCTTTTCCGAGGGGCATTAAAACCGTCTTGTTAAGCTACTGTGACCTCCACGTCTCTTCCGAGGGGCATTGAAATGTTGTTTATAATTACCTCTAACCTGAACGACTCTTTCAACGGGCATTGCATTTCCTCCTAATTTTAGTCAGCTTTTGCTTTTCAATGCAAAAGCAAAAACTAATGGAGACCCACTCCCCAATAATGGGTAGAAGGTTTTTAGTACGCTGTAATTCACGTCTGTTTCAAGGGGCATTGCAGTTTCTCATAATTTTTGGAAAGCCTCCCATTCACTGCTTAGGCCAACAGTGTACAGGAGACCCAGTTGCTATAAATGGAAAAAACGGTTTAGTTAAGGCCCTCTGACCTCCATGTCACTTCCAAGGGGCATTGGAGTGCCTCGAAATGTTTGGTAGGCATTGCACTCACTGTATGCCCTATAACTGTGTAGCAGAACCGCTTCTTATGTTACAGAAACATATCCTACAAGACATGTGTGGTTGACTGGCCTGATATTGATGTGAATAGTCCCTGTTCCCCCTGCTCTTTCTCCTTTGCCACCACCTCATTCTTCATTTATCACCTGAAGCTTTGTTTTAACGGGAGTCATAGAACTTGGATAGTAGCAGGAAAACATCCAGCAATCCTCGGAGGAGGTAGGATATGCACCAAAACGCTGACCACCTAAGGCCTAGCCGCTACTACATACATGTGCTTGCATTCCAAGAAAACAAAGCAAATGCTAACTTCTATCATCATCATGCTCCTCACCTTGGCACTCTCAACTCCCCTGATGGAGAAGCAAGGGCCCACCGTAGGAGTCGGGTTCTCTAGTGGGCTCGTCCAATGCTGCCCTAAAGCAGGCCAGTCTAAGAAAAGTGTGTGGGTCAGTAACAGGAGAAATAGGGGCGGCTGGGGACCGTTTATGGACACCCGGCCACCCCCATGTGGCTGGGGACTGTGTGTAGACACCCGGCCGCGGGGCGGCTGGGGACCGAGTGTGGACACCCGGCCGCCCCCTGGTGGCTGGGGACTGAGCGTGGACACCCGGCTGCCGGGCGGCTGGAGATTGAGTATGGATAAAAGGGCCGCCAACGCAGCCATGACATGGTGGCAGTCGTCTGCCTCCACATGCCTAAAAGGCCCAATTTCAAGTGCAAGCAAGCTAGCAGTATGGTATTGCAGCCTGAGGGTGGGTGGGTGGCAGGTTGCACACTTACGCTTGCATTCCAACAAAACAAAGCAGATGCTAACTTCTATCATCATCATCATGCTTCTCAACTTGGCACTCTCAACTGCCCTGATGGAGAAGCCAGGGCCCACCGGAGGAGTCGGGTTCTCTGGTGGGCTCGTCCAATGCTGCCCTAAAGTAGGCCGGGCTAAGAAAAGTCTGTGGGGATGTTCCGTGGAGAAATCGGGGCGGCTGGGGACCGTTTATGGACACCCGGCCGCCCCCATGCGGCTGGGGACCGTGTGTGGACACCTGGCCACAGGGCGGCTGGGGACCGAGTGTGGATAAAAGGGCCGCCAACGCAGCCTTGACATGGTGGCTGGCGTCTGCCTTCACATGCCTAAAAGGCCCAATTTCAAGTGCAACAAGCTAGCAGTATGGTATTGCAGCCTGGGGGTGGGTGGGTGACAGGTTGCACACTTACGCTTGCATTCCAAGAAAACAAAGGAGATGCTAACTTCTATCATCAACATGCTCCTCACCTTGGCACTCTCAACTCCCCTGATGGAGAAGCCAGGGCCCACCGGAGGAGTCGGGTTCTCTGGTGGGCTTGTCCAATGCTGCCCTAAAGCAGGCCAGTCTAAGAAAAGTGTGTGGGTCGGTAACAGGAGAAATAGGGGCGGCTGGGGACCGTTTATGGACACCCGGCCGCCCGCATGCGGCTGGGGACCGTTTGTGGACACCCGGCCGCGGGGCGGCTGGGGACCAAGTGTGGACACCCGGCCGCCCCCATGTGGCTGGGGACCGAGCGTGGACACCCGGCCGCCGGGCGGCTGGGGACTGCGTATGGATAAAAGGGCAGCCAAGGCAGCCATGACATGGTGGTCTTCGTCTGCCTCCACATGCCTAAAAGGCCCAATTTCGATTGGTGGCAACCGGTGAATGCATTTGTCACGGTTGAAAGCAATACAAAAGTGCAAAAACGCATAAAAAATGCTACGTGTGAACATAGCCCAAGGTGTGGAGGAGTATTTTTGTTTCTGGTTATTTATTTTACCTTATACACAAGTCTTTACCCTGGAAAAGAAATGCCTTAACATATTTCACAGGAAAAAAGTTTCACTTTCGTTTTTGAACGTTTTATTATGAGCCTGTAAAAGTGGCTTAATACCTGTGACCACGTTATTGACAACAAAGACCTGGGGGTCAGAAATGCTTCCTGGGGTGATCCCCATGCTGTCCCCATGTCATTTGAGCACTGTCACTATCGTTTTGGGCACTTGTTAGGCTTTAAAAAGACTGCAGGGGGTGCCGCCGCAAAAATGCTCGGGTCTCCCATAGTCTAACATTGGGCTCGTTGCTCGGGTCGAACACCCGAGTATCACGGCGAGCTCGGACCGAGCTTCAAGCACCCGAGCATTTTAGTGCTCGCTCAACACTAGTTATCAGTGGATGATGTTTTGGGTTTCTGGCTAAGTGAAATGTATATTTATTATTTATTGGGTAAGAAAAAGAATGTGATTTTATCAAACAAATGGCATGTAAATTTGTGGAATACAATGATATGTATCTTTGTTGTTTTATTATGTCTTAAAAGTCTATATAATTTATGATTTATGCTATAAAATATTGTATTTTTTTGTGAATATATTTAATTTATGCAAATGTATGCAATTTTATGTAAGTTTTAAATAAACGGTTTTATCCTTGCAAATGGGATAGCGAAATCAAAAGATCTGTTCTCATTTAGTATATGTGCTTTGCTTTTACCAATATATTGTATTGCAATCTTATCTATCCATCTATCTATCCCTTCCTACCTGAGATAAGCTGCAATAATGCATTTGTCGTTTGCTACACCTTTGCACACACACCATATACCAAGTCATTGGCCTTGTTATAAGCTGCTACTCTTTTAACTCAACTGTCCCATCAGTTGGGTGTTGCTGAGTAGTGTTGAGCCACCCCCGTAGTGTTCGAGTGTGGTTCGGTTCGCCGAACACCCGTATGTTCGTCGAACTGTTCGTCGAACACCTTCGAACACCGTTAAAACCAATGGCAGGCAAACAAAAACACATAGAAACACAAAGAAAACACTCCCAAGGTGTCCAAAAGCTGACAAACTGCTCAGAAGACACAACTAACACATGGAAAAGTGACAAGTACATATAGTCATGCAAAAAGAAAAAAGGTGGAGGAGTAAAAGGAGGGGGAGACACAGATATAGGCATGTCATGCCCTTCAAAAACCAAAAAAGTGCGAAGCCGACACGGCCAGTCCGTTCCTGCCCGTGCGACCTCCGTGTCGCCGGGTTTGTGCCAGAGCCGCGGTGGACCCTGACGGCCAGCCCCCCTCTCCCAATACTGGTGCCTGTCCGCTGGAGGGTCGAGCGAGCCCCCCTACGGTGGAGGCAGGTCTAATCTTTTTCATTTAAATTGTCTCTCTAATTTGAATGAGTACACTTTAAATCCTTTTACAAGGATCTTTTGGAGGGCAAGTCTCATGCCAGCAGCGGCGGTAATTCCAGCTCCAGTAGCGTCCACTAAAGCTGCTGCAGTTAAAAATCTTTTATAAGGATCGAGCTTGGCAGTCCTCCGCAAGGCGTCCTACCGCCAGTCCCAGCCCCTGTGCCTTGGGGTGCCTCCCCGATGCTCTTCACTGAGTGTCCCGGGGGCTCGAACCATTTCCTTTGAAAAAATTAAGTGTCCAAACTACAGGTGGTGTAGCTTGCTTAACAGCTGGGTTAATCCGCTGACTAGCAGACACTGCTACTAGGCCCAAAGTATTGCTTGGGCTAGATGCAGTTAAAAATTTGTAATTAGATACTCTCGTTGGATGCTGAAAAAGCATTCTATAGAGTCTCCTGGCACGCCATATATTATTCTCTTAAAAAGCTTGGGGTAGGGGACCCTTTTATAGCCAAAATAATGGCCCTGTATCGCAATCCGTCAGCTAGGCTGAAGATAAATGGAACATTATCATCACCTTTCATAATCACCAATGGGACAAGGCAGGGATGTCCTCTGTCCCCTCTCTTATACATCCTAGTGATGGATGGAGCACCTGCTCTCATCAATTCACGATAACCCCAATATTAGGGGGATTGAGGTGGGAGGCACCGAGTACAAGTGCTCTGCATTTGCTGATAATGTCCTAGTATATATCACTCAACCACATATATCTGTGACACCCCAGGGGTCTGGTTGTCACAGTGATAGAGATATTACGTCTGAGAGCAGGTGGGAGGTCCTTTGGTCAGGGATCCTGTGCATGCCACACCTCCTGCCCAGCCTTGGGAGGGGAAGAACTTCCCCTGTATAAACCCGGGGCTGAGGCAGGGTAGGGAGTCCAGGAAGAGTAGAGACAAGAGCAGCATAGGAAGCAGCAGAGTCACAAGGAGTCAGGGGCTGGCAGCTAAAGAGCTCGCCCTGACTAAGAAGATTCTTTACCGGACCCGGAGTCCGAGGCTGTGGGGACTAACTTCTACCCAGCAGCAGAATCCGTCAGGCAGGGGATTTCAGGTCCCCTGGCCCAGAAGCCCGAAGGCCCGGTCACACGCGTGGGACCAGCACCGCCATCGTGGAGCGGAAGCCATTAGAAGGCCCCGAGTCACCGGCCATACGGGTGAGCACCACACGGTACACTCAGGGACGTGGGCTACTTACATCAGCTTCTAGCAAGGTAGCCAGAAGAGTACAGTCAGCTTGGGAGGCCTACAACTACGCCTGGCCAGGGGAGATCCCATCTGCTCAAGGACTGACCAGGCCCCGTTCGCTAGCAAGTACTCCGGGAGGGTCTATCGTTGTTACCAGTAAAGACCCTGAACGCTACCATACCGTCTCTGAGTGGTTCCTGCTACCCCCATCATCCACGTCGGCTGCCCTGAGGCCATACCCCTCCCGTTGGGGGTTATACTATCACGCTGCACCATCCTTCCACCGGCCTCAGCGGTCTGCCCTGCAGCAGCAGCCCCCTGGCTGCATTCAACGGGTGGCGTAGTCATCAACCATTTTCTACCGCTAACAGACTGCCGTCCAGTTTGACTCCCTGGGTACGGACCGGGTCACCGCCACGAGACTACAACCCTAAACAGATCCGGCTCCGGGTAAGCTCCCGCGTGCGCAACGCAGCGCGACACAGGCCCAGGGGCGCGTCAACTTTGGCGTAGTTGGCAGGATCACGTGCCCGCAACCACCGGGTACTGCGTGCCTGAAAAGCAAAGACTGTTCAAACTTACCAGTGGTGAAGATTCCCGCCATCGGTGAAGATTCCCGCCATCCGGCGCCATCTTCAGCCTTCTTCCCGCCATCGGTGAAGTTTCCCGCCATCCGGCGCCATCTTCAGCCTTCTTCCCGCCATCCGTGGAGTTTTCCCGCCATTGGACGCCATCTTGAGGACGCCGCGCGGGAAGAAGAGGGGCGTGGACTCCGAAAGCGCGCGAGAACTGAAGCCCCGCCTCACGTCCGGACGTTGCGTAAGGTCCTGGAAGGAGCCCAGCAGACGCCGACGTCACAGGAGCGCGACGGAAGGTCCTCAACCCTGACGATCCACTGCGGAGCCGCGGCCTACGGAACAGGATCATCGCAAGGTAGGCCACGGTCCACTAGGGGGGAGGAAGATGTCGGATACGGAGGAGAGCTCCACTGCCTCAACCCCCGCCAGCGCTACCGCTGTTGCAGTTATGCCCTTCACCATGCCCTATATCCCGGGAGCAGCTTGGCTACCCCAGTACTCAGGGGAGTCACATACCCTGCATGACTTTAGAGAAAAGCTGGATAGCCTCTTCCAGGTGTACCCCCTCACAGAAGAGCAAAAAGTGAGCATCCTGGTGGCCCAACTAACTGGGGCAGCCAAAAGGGAAGTAAAATCCTGGCCACCTGGGAGGAAGACTGTCGCAGGGATACTAACCCGGCTGAAGGACACCTTTGATACCCGCACCTCAGCCGAGATTAAACTTAGATTCTACGGGTGCAAGCAGCGAGCGCATGAGAGTATAAGGGACTATGCACTCAACCTACAAGAGGCCCTGAGGGCCATTAAGCAGACCGACCCTAATGGAGTGGGAAACGAGGACAGGTTGTTGACCGAACAATTTATAGAGGGTTTATATTGCAATGCCCACCGCACCCAGTTGCGGGCAATGGCCTTACAGGACCCTCATCTAGAATTTGCACAGTTCAAGGACAGAGCCATCCGGGTGCTCCGAGAACCGGCACCAGGTGGCGTTGTGACCCACAGACGCCCCACTACCACTTACTACCAGGAGGCGGCGCCCTTGTCAGCAGGGCCTGTGGGAGCTGATGCGCAGGCTTTGGACAATGACCCGGCTCCAGACCTACACCATCAGGTCCAAGAGCTAGCTAAAAGCGTTGCTGCGCTAACCCGAACTGTGCAGTCTTTACAGGTTTCCACTCCAGGGAAGATCCAGCTGGCATCCGGACCGGAGGACATCCCGTGGCGTCGACCAAGGAGGACCCCACCGGCCAGAGGAAGACCCAGTGACCGATACAGCGAGGACGGACGACCCATCTGCCGCCGCTGCAATCAACCCGGACATATGGAAAGGTACTGTTCTTTAAACGGGCACAACCTGGGGTAGAGGGCCAACCCCCAGGAAAAAGATCACCAGGCCCATCGAACTGGCGCGACAGATATGTGGGAGGACGTCCAGTCTTGCCTGTGGTACTGGATGGCATTCCCATGAGTGCCCTACTGGACACCGGGTCACAGGTCACCACCATCCCGTACGTGCTCTTCAAGCAGTACTGGAATGACTCGGATATTACCCGCTACCCTGACGACGACTTGAGTATCATCGCCAGCAATGGTCAGCCCGTGCCACAGATCGGATTTAAAGAGGTGACCATCAAAATTGGTAGAGTCGAACTGGCCGCACAGGGACTGATCATTGTAGATATTGACAAACATGAGAGTCACCCAAAAATAACTCTAGGAACTAATGTAATTGAAAATTGTCTTGCAGAGGTGATTTTCCTTTTACAGCAGGTTGCCAAGAATGCCAGCTCCGGCGAGCAGCGGGTGCTCCAGAAAGAGATCCGGGCACTGATGCAACGGCAACAAGTGGAACTCTCCGGCGGTGAGATTGGTAGCGTAAGAATGTGTGACCCTTTTCCTATTGCCATGCCCCCAAAAAGTGAAATGATGATTTGGTGCCGGGCAGCTATTGGTCTGAGAGGTAGAGATTACCAGGCAATGGTAGAACCAGTTTACTCAGACAGTAGGCCCACCATTTTGACAGCACGGGGGGTGGTCAATGTACGCCATGGGAGGGTGCCCGTTCGCATAATAAATATCGGGGAGAGGGAAGTGTACCTGCCCCGGTATGCCACGCTAGCCAAATTATATACCACTAATCAAAATTCTATACAATCTGTGGAACCCTTGCCTCCATCTCACCCGGAGGAAGGTAACGGCTCTAAGAAAGACATGGAGGACTGGTGTCAGCAACTACATCTGGGTACTGACTCCACTCCCTCACACCAGAAACAAGGAGTCTATCGGGTGGTTCAAGAGTATGAGAGAGTGTTTAGTAAACACCCGTTAGACTTCGGGCGAGTCAAGGGGGTAGAACACCGCATCCCCACGGGAGATCATCCTCCCATAAAAGAGAGGTATCGACCCGTACCCCCTGCACATTACCAACACGCCAAGGGGATGCTTAGAGACATGAAGGAGGCTGGGGTAATCCGGGATAGCTGTAGCCCCTGGGCAGCCCCACTAGTTTTAGTCAAAAAGAAAGACAACACCATGAGGATGTGTGTAGATTACCGGAAAATCAACCGTATCACACACAAGGATGCGTACCCCTTACCAAGGATAGAGGAGTCATTGGCTGCTTTAAGATCTGCTAACTTCTTCTCTACCTTGGATCTCACTAGCGGGTACTGGCAGGTTCCTGTAGCAGAGGCGGACCGGGAGAAGACCGCATTCACCACCCCGATGGGACTTAGCGAGTTCACCTGCATGCCGTTCGGACTCTGCAACGCCCCAGGAACCTTCCAACGATTAATGGAGTGCTGTCTGGGCCACAGAAACTTCGAGACGGTCCTGTTGTACCTGGACGATGTCATCGTATACTCCAAAACTTACGAGGACCACCTGAAACACCTGGCGGAGGTGTTCGAAGCTCTGGCGAGTTACGGCCTAAAGGTGAAACCCTCCAAGTGTCACCTCCTGAAACCAAAGGTGCAATACCTGGGACACGTGGTGAGCACTGACGGAGTGGCTCCTGACCCCGATAAGATCACCGCAATTAAGGGATGGCCAAGCCCCTCCAGCGTAAAAGAAGTGCGGCAGTTCCTAGGGTTGGTAGGCTACTACCGAAGGTTTATTCCCGGTTTCACCAAAAAGGCAGCACCTATGCAGGACCTCCTGATAGGCCAGTCCCGGAAGGCCAAGAACCAGAAGCCGCCCTTCAAATGGGAAAAGCTAGAAGAAGAGTCCTTCCGCCAGCTGAAGATGGCCCTCACGGGGGATGAAATCTTGGCGTACCCGGACTATAGCCAGCCCTTCATCCTCTACACCGACGCCAGTAACATCGGGCTAGGAGCCGTACTGTCCCAGATTCAGCAGGGGAGAGAACGAGTAATCTCCTATGCCAGCCGAAAACTGCGACCCACCGAAAGGAACCCCGAAAATTACAGCTCATTTAAGCTAGAGTTCCTGGCCGTGGTATGGGCAGTCACCGAGCGCTTTAGGCATTACCTCGCTTCTTCCCGGTTCACCGTATACACGGATAACAACCCGCTGACACACCTGGACACGGCAAGACTCGGTGCCCTGGAGCAGAGGTGGATGGCCCGTCTGTCCAACTACGAGTTCACAATTAAATACCGGGCAGGGCGCTCCAATACCAACGCGGACGCCCTGTCCAGGATGCCCAACCTGCCGGACGGAGGAGAAGATCCGGAGGGACTGGAAGAAGTTGAACTCCCTGCGTTCCACCGTCATGGGACTATCCAGTATTCCCACCGGGTAAGGAGTAAGCAGGCTGCTACGTTGAACCCCTTACCTCACTACAACTGGGCGGAAACGCAAGACAGCGACCCTGCCGTCCGACTGGTGAAGGAGATGCTGACTCGCCCGGAGGCTAGCCTGGAATCAGACGCTCCAGAGGAAGCCAAACAACTATGGGCAGAGAAGAGTCGACTGTTCCTTTACAAGGGGAAGTTGTGCCGCAGAATGGTTAACTCCAGGACGCATGAACTACTCTGGCAAGTAGTGGTGCCACGAAGAGACGCAGCCATGGTGATGGAGGCATACCACGACGGAGCTGGACACTTCGGGTGGAAAAAGCTGGAGTTCCTGCTGCGCGAGCGGTTCCACTGGGTAGGCATGAGGGGAACCATCGAGAAGTGGTGCAGAGACTGTGGCCCGTGCAATCTGAGAAGGAAGGACCGGGCCAGCCAGAAGACTCCCCTGCAGTCCATCGTCACCCGGCAACCGTTGGAACTGGTAGCCTTGGATCATGTAAAACTGACCCCCAGCAGAAGTGGCTACGTCTACGCGTTAACCATCGTGGATCATTACTCCCGGTTTCTGGTTGTCGTCCCCGTCAAGGACTTAACGGCTCGAACAGCAGCTAGAGCCTTCCAGCAGCACTTTTGCCGTCCACACGGGTACCCGGACCAAGTGCTGACGGACCAGGGACCTGCCTTTGAAGCGGAGGTCTTCCAGGAATTCTGCAATCTGTATGGCTGCCGGAAGATAAGGACGACACCCTACCATCCGCAAACTAATGGACTTTGTGAGAAAATGAACCAGGTGGTAATGGATCTTCTAAAAACGTTGCCCCTGGAAGAACGCAGTCTGTGGCCTGAGAAGTTGCCCGATCTGGTGGACCTATACAACCACATCCCGGTAGGTTCCACCAACTGTACCCCGGCTTACCTAATGAGGGCAAGACCTGGTAAGTTACCTGTTGACCTGGAAATGGGAGTCCTGACGCCCGAGGACACTTCACCAGAAACGGACTGGGACACAGAGAGGCAGCAGCAGTACCGGAAAGTACAGGAGAGCGTGGAGCGAAGTCTCTGTCAGGCTAGGGAAAGACAAGAGAAGACTTACAACCAGTATGCTCCCGCTGTTCCCCTGGTACCCGGAGAGCAGGTCTTGAAGAGGAAGAGACGGCTCCACAAGTTGGACGACCAGTGGGAGAAGGACCCGTACACCGTACTGCCCTCAAGCCACGAGAACCCGAAGGTCTGTACCATCAGTAAAGACGGAGGGGAAACCACAGCCATTGTATCCCGGGACCACCTGAAGAAGTGCCCCGAACAACTGAGGAACCCTGAGGAGGAACAGGAAGACCATCGACCCGTGGAAGAAAGGGAAGATATGGTTAGTACCGTGCTCGGGGACTTCCCTCGGTCTTGGACTCAAGTCAATGGTGCAGTTGTGGTACCCGTACTCACCTTCCTCCAACCATCATCCCAAGAACCTACGGAGCAACGGGTAGAGCTGGAAGAGCAGCCGGTCCAGGAGGCAGAAGACTCCACCCAAGCGGAACAGGAGAATCCACCCTCTGCTTATAGTGAGCCTGCCGTACCCCTAGTGAGACAAAGAGCCGGTAGACAGCTGCCCAGTTTACCCTTGACAGCTCCTACACCCTGTAGTTCAGGGCCAGACAGTCAGCTCCGTAGGTCCACTAGGGCCACTAGAGGCCAGTTACCCGCACGTTGGAGGATCTAAATGTTTAAGTTGTTTTACAATGTTTACCTGTTTATTGTTGCTTGTGTGTAATTTTGTGTTTCTAGTTGTTTTTAGGAGTCTTCGGTGGATTTACCGGGAATCCTTTGTATATAGTTGGAGCGTAACCCAGGATGGACTAGAGACTGTTAAGGACTCGGGGTAGGACAGACCCCTACCTGGTTACGTCTCCCTGTGTTGGTGAAATGGACACCTTTGCTTTTCTTCAAAGACTGCACCCGGTTGCGGACATCCGTGACCATCTTATTGTGTTTCCTTATTGTATTTTATTGTTCTTTGATATACCTTGTTATATTTTTCTAAAAAGTGTTTAGTCCCGGAGTACTAAATTTCACTAGGGGGGAGTGTGACACCCCAGGGGTCTGGTTGTCACAGTGATAGAGATATTACGTCTGAGAGCAGGTGGGAGGTCCTTTGGTCAGGGATCCTGTGCATGCCACACCTCCTGCCCAGCCTTGGGAGGGGAAGAACTTCCCCTGTATAAACCCGGGGCTGAGGCAGGGTAGGGAGTCCAGGAAGAGTAGAGACAAGAGCAGCATAGGAAGCAGCAGAGTCACAAGGAGTCAGGGGCTGGCAGCTAAAGAGCTCGCCCTGACTAAGAAGATTCTTTACCGGACCCGGAGTCCGAGGCTGTGGGGACTAACTTCTACCCAGCAGCAGAATCCGTCAGGCAGGGGATTTCAGGTCCCCTGGCCCAGAAGCCCGAAGGCCCGGTCACACGCGTGGGACCAGCACCGCCATCGTGGAGCGGAAGCCATTAGAAGGCCCCGAGTCACCGGCCATACGGGTGAGCACCACACGGTACACTCAGGGACGTGGGCTACTTACATCAGCTTCTAGCAAGGTAGCCAGAAGAGTACAGTCAGCTTGGGAGGCCTACAACTACGCCTGGCCAGGGGAGATCCCATCTGCTCAAGGACTGACCAGGCCCCGTTCGCTAGCAAGTACTCCGGGAGGGTCTATCGTTGTTACCAGTAAAGACCCTGAACGCTACCATACCGTCTCTGAGTGGTTCCTGCTACCCCCATCATCCACGTCGGCTGCCCTGAGGCCATACCCCTCCCGTTGGGGGTTATACTATCACGCTGCACCATCCTTCCACCGGCCTCAGCGGTCTGCCCTGCAGCAGCAGCCCCCTGGCTGCATTCAACGGGTGGCGTAGTCATCAACCATTTTCTACCGCTAACAGACTGCCGTCCAGTTTGACTCCCTGGGTACGGACCGGGTCACCGCCACGAGACTACAACCCTAAACAGATCCGGCTCCGGGTAAGCTCCCGCGTGCGCAACGCAGCGCGACACAGGCCCAGGGGCGCGTCATATCCATCACTGCTGTTATGGCTGAAATAGATCACTTTGGTACATGGTCAAATTTTAAAATCAATGCAGCGAAGTCTGAGGCCCTCGATGTCTCCCTCCCCAAATCCATACAGGATTCCATCCAGTCCAGCTTTCCCTTTGCCTGGCCCTCACAGGGTATCAAATACTTAGGAATACGTATTCATAGAGACCTCGCCCATCTATTTTAATTGTATCTTAATTTTGGGCCCTTTATTGAACAACTCCATAGAGATCTTACTTCTTGGCCGGTGAAGGATGTTTCCTGGTTCGGCAGAATAAATATACTAAAAATGGATGTCCTACCTAAACTCTTATACCTCTTACAAACCATTCCTGTGGTAATTCCCTCAAATTTTTGGAAAAGACTACGCAGTAGCTTTTGCAGATTTATCTGGGCAAGTGGGCGTCCACGCATTCGGGGGGATGTTCTGATTAGACACAAACAAAAGGGGGCCTTAACCTTCCGCATTGTAGAAGGTATTACATGGCAGCAGTACACGCTAGAATCCTGGACTTCTTCCATCATTCGGAGGGGAAATTGTGGGTTAAAATAGCTCAATCCATTTGCCCTAAAGCTCTTACCACTCTCCCGTGGTGCGCCCATTTAATTGTCCCCTCTCTTGGCCTCATGTCATATAGTACTTATGCCACTGCTTTGGCTTTGAGATCCCCCAAAAAAAGCTTATCCTCAATCGACCCCGAAAGCCCCTTGCTTCCGATTTCAGATAATCCAGATTTCCCACCAGGACTATCTGCAAATAGATTTCTCAGTTCAAATAAATCCCATCCGATATTATTTTCTCATGTTATCTCCAATACTTCGCTGCTCCCCCTCAATGACTTGTTACAGGAAAGAGCCACTTCCCCGAAGGCTAATTTTGAATATAGCCAGTTACAACACTTCTATTCAACTGTGAAGAAGCGCACACATCTTCATAGAGATCTCACAAACTTTGAAAAATTGAGCCTATCATTGTCACCTCCTACACACTCCATCTCCCTACTGTATAATCTCCTCATTGCCCAGGTAACTGACAATAGGCCAGGATTCTGCGGTGCATGGGAAAGGGAACTGGGGAAGTCCTTCTCTGACTCACAATGGGATAAATGTTTCTTCCTAACACATAAAACCTCAATAGGGTCCAAAGCTCAGGAAACCTCCTTCAAAATTATCTCTAGATGGTACCGGGTACCAGCAGTCCATCATAGATGGTATCCAGTGGTCTCAGATAGATGTTGAAGATGTGGGGAGGGGGAAGGGACAATGTCACACATATGGTGGGCATGCCCTATAATAAATGTATTTTGGGCAAAGGTGGTTCCCATGATTGAGAAAATAACTGGTTTGACTATCCCTAATACTCCAGAAGCCCTCCTTTTATCAATGTTACCAATAAGTAAACGTAGTTATAAAAGGTCATCAATATGCTACCTAATACAGGCGGCTAAGAATGTCATTCCACGACACTGGAAAAGCAGAGACCCACCCACTGTGCAGGAATGGTTTGCGGAGATCTCCCTCCTTAATAGGATGGAGCATCTGATTGCCATCTCACCGGCTGATGTTGATAGATACTGTGTGATTTGGAGGCATTGGATTGATTTGCAAAACTCTGACGCCTACCATCTAGCCCCCAACTAAAGTTATCCGTGATGTCGGCACAACAATGATCATAATCGCACTCTATTGATTGGTGGTCTGCCGTGGTCCGCTCCCTCTCTCTCTATCTTTCATATGGAAAAATACATGCTTGATCTGGATATTGATGGAAAACCCTCCCAGTACCCCCCAATGTACTGTCGTTATGCATAGATTTATAGTTATACTACCCCTTTTACTATGTATATTGTATTTTCTTGTACTTTTTCAGCACAAAAATAAAAAAAAATTTGAATTTGAAAAAAAAAATTGTAATTAGATCTACAGGCGGTGGCTACTCCGCTGACTAGCAGACACTGAAGCTTTGGAGCAGACCTCAGATTCCCAGGCTATAGTATGAGTAAACAGCTATTCAGACTCAACCATCTGTGTTACCCTAAGCCATAGTGTACAGTACAGACCAAAAGTTTGGACACACCTTCTCATTTAAAGATTTTTCTGTATTTTCATGACTTTGAAAATTGTACATTCACACTGAAGGCATCAAAACTATGAATTAACACATGTGGAATTTTATACTTAACAAAAAGTGTGAAACAACTGAAAATATGTCTTATATTCTAGGTTCTTCAAAGTAGCCACCTTTTGCTTTGATAACTGCTTTGCACACTCTTGGCATTATCTTGATGAGCTTCAAGAGGTAGTCACCGGAAATGGTTTTCACTTCACAGGTGTGCCCTGTCAGGTTTAATAAGTGGTATTTCTTGCCTTATAAATGGGGTTGGGGCCATCAGTTGTGTTGTGCAGAAGTCAGGTGGATACACAGCTGATAGTCCTACTGAATAGACTGTTAGAATTTGTATTATGGCAAGAAAAAAGCAGTTAAGTAAAGAAAAACGAGTGGCCATCATTACTTTAAGAAATGAAGGTTAGTCAGTCCGAAAAATTGGGCAAATTTTGAAAGTGTCCCCAAGTGCAGTTGCAAAAACCATCAAGCTCTACAAAGAAACTGGCTCACATGAGGACCGCCCAAGGAAAGGAAGACCAAGAGTCACCTCTGCTTCTGAGGATAAGTTTATCCGAGTCACCAGCCTCAGAAATTGCAGGTTAACAGCAGCTCAGATTAGAGACCAGGTCAATGCCACACAGAGTTCTAGCAGCAGACACATCTCTACAACAACTGTTAAGAGGAGACTTTGTGCAGCAGGCCTTCATGGTAAAATAGCTGCTAGGAAACCTCGGCTAAGGACAGGCAACAAGCAGAAGAGACTTGTTTGGGCTAAAGAACACAAGGAATGGACATTAGACCAGTGGAAATCTGTGCTTTGGTCTGATAAGTCCAAATTTGAGATCTTTGGTTCCAACCACCGTGTCTTTGTGCGACGCAGAAAAGGTGAACGGATGGACTCTACATGCCTGGTTCCCACCGTGAAGCATGGAGGAGGAGGTGTGATGGTGTGGGGGTGCTTTTCTGGTGACACTGTTGGGGATTTATTCAAAATTGAAGGCATACTGAACCAGCATGGATACCACAGCATCTTGCAGCGGCATGCTGTTCCATCCGGTTTGCGTTTAGTTGGACCATCATTTATTTTTCAACAGGACAATGACCCCAAACACACCTCAAGGCTGTGTAAGGGCTATTTGACCAAGAGGGAGAGTGATGGGGTGCTACACCAGATGACCTGGCCTCCACAGTCACCAGACCTGAACCCAATCGAGATGATTTGGGGTGAGCTGGACCGCAGAGTGAAGGCAAAAGGGCCAAGAAGTGCTAAGCATCTCTGGGAACTCCTTCAAGATTGTTGGAAGACCATTTCCGGTAACTACCTCTTGAAGCTCATCAAGAGAATGCTAAGAGTGTGCAAAGCAGTCATGAAAGCAAAAGGTGACTACTTTGAAGAACCTAGAATATAAGACATACTTTCAGTTGTTTCACACTTTTTTGTTAAGTATATAATTCCACATGTGCTAATTCACAGTTTTGATGCCTTCAGTGTGAATGTACAATTTCCATTGTCATGAAAATACAGAAAAATCTTTAAATGAGAAGGTATGTCCAAACTTTTGGTCTGTACTGTATGTAGCTTCTTACGGTTAAAAGGGGGGCGGGAGACCCGACCCACCTGGAATTGACGATGGCAACGTCATGTAAAACACAGCAAGGGGACTCCAAAAAGAGTCTCCGTTTTTTCCCAAAATTGTGGCACAGACACCACTTAAGTGGCATCAATTGTCCCAGAGTTGCTTAAAATGGTTGGTGAGGTGATTTTCCAAAATCCTCAAGCTTTTAGTCTCCCCAGAATGACACAGGTGGGGCAGATGGTGGTTGTTCCGGCCCGCTAGGCTGCATTGTAGCGCAGTGAGCTTCGCACTGCAACTTATGCTTCATATCCGTGTGACGGTTCATGCATGAAGTACTCAAACTATGGATTTTTTGGCCTCTACTTAGCTTTTGGTGACAAATGTTACAGATAACACGAGTTGGGTCATCTTTATCTATCTGAAAAATGCACAGGCTATGCAAGGTTTAGAGCCCATGCGACTCTGCTACTAGCAATACTATCAAATGATTGGCTGGGTTAGATGCAGAGCGTCTGGGTTTGGTTGGGGGTCCCCACAGTCTGCCTAGGCTAGATGCAGTTAAAAATTATTATTAGATACACAGGCGGTGCAGCTTGCTTCGCAGCTGGGCTAATATGCCCAAAGTATTGGTAGACTCTATACTAAATAAGGAATGATTCACTGACTGTGGTGTCCCCTCCATGGGCCGTGGCGACTGGTGGAGATTTGGTGGATGATTATAGGAGAAAGCTCCTTAATAGAGAAAGTTTGTGGATTTATACTTTAAATACACGTGTACCAGCGGGTTTAAACATCAGACATGATTTGAAGTATCATTATGAATGATCATTTATAGATTATTATTATATACAGTACAGACCGGACTTGTTATCCTAATGTGGTTTGTTTCTTTTACAGGTGACGCTAAGCCAACAGTGTGGGTGATAGGCCACTCGTATATATATTGGGCAGAAAAAATGGCGAAAGTCCGACCAGGCGAGAGGAAATTAGAGTTTCATAACACATATTTCAACTGGAGAGGTATTAGAGGCCGGCAATGGCCACGGGTACTAATGGAGTTAATCAAGGTAGGGAGAGAGGCAAGAGGTCCGGTCATCTTAGTTATACAGGCCGGGGGAAACGACCTAGGTTATCACAAGAGCGCATAACTAATGGCAATAATGAAACTAGACACTGAGCGCTTCAGAGAATTTTTCACAAAAATAGTCAGAGATTATGCCGAGCGCGGTATGGCAAGGTGCCCGAGACATTACGGCCATCGAATGGACAAGATGGCTAACAAATATTTGGATGCCAAAATTTATAAGCGACAGAGAAGGACAACTGGAAGGAGATAAAGCAGGCCTCATACGGCCTGACTGTGTTCACTTAATGGATATTGGACAGGACATATTCCTGTCAGGACTCCAGGACGGAGTGGAAGAAGTGTTAAGAGTGATGGATGGGGGTCAGAGTCCTGCATATGAGTGCGCAGGATCCTCCGTAGCCTGTAAATAGAAATGACATGTTGGAGAGTAACACTTGTTGGCCAACTTGCCGTTGTGGAGACTGGAGACAAAGGACATGCTGCAGCAAGCTGAATTATTTTAGAAATAAAATGCCTTTCTAATGTAATGAGTATAAACAGTTAATAAAGCTGTGACCAATCCTCACCCATCCAGTTGTAAGAGTTACATGATTGTATTGTCAATGAAAGGGGGGCGGTAGGGGGCTGAGCGTCTGGGTTTGGTTGGGAGTCACCACAGTCTGCCTAGGCTTGATGCAGCTAAAAATCATTATTAGATACACAGGCGGTGCAGATTGCTTTGCAGCTGGGTTACTACTCTGACTAGCAGACACTGAAGCTTTGGAGCAGACCTCTGAGTAAACAGCTCTTCAGACTCAACCATCTGTGTTACCCCAAGCCATAGTGTATGTAGTTTCTTACGGTTAAAAGGGGGGGGAAGACCCAACCCACCTGTAATTGACGATGCCAATCTCCATTTTTTCCAAAAATTTGTGGCACACATACCACTTAAGTGGCATCAATTGCCCCAGAGTTGCTTAAAACGGTTGGTGAGGTGATTTTATCAAATCCTCAAGCTTTTACTCTCCCCAGGATGACACAGGGGTAGAAAAGTCCTTGCGGATCCATGATTTGTTCATCTCTATGAACGTGAGTCTGTCTACATTGTCAGTGGACAGCCGCGTACACTTATCTGTCAGCACACCACCAGCAGCGCTGAACACACGTTCAGAGAGAACAAAAATTATTATTAATTTGAAAGCTGGTGGAGCTTAGTATAGATAGCCTAATAGAATGAGTACCACACACTGCTACAGGCCCAAAATTATTTACCAGGCAAGATGCAGCTAAAAGTTATTATTAATTTGAAAGCTTGTGGAGCTTAGTATAGATGGCCTAATAGAATGAGTACCACACACTGCTACAGGCCCAAAATTATTTTCCGGGCTAAATGCAGCTAAAAATTATTATTAATTTGAAAGCTTAAAACGGTTGGTGAGGTGATTTTAACAAATCCTCAAGCTTTTACTCTCCCCAGGATGACACAGGGGTAGAAAAGTCCTTGCGGATCCATGATTTGTTCATCTTTATGAACGTGAGTATGACGCGCCCCCTGGGCCTGTGCTGTGCAGGGGGATACCCGGAGCCGGATCGCTGGGATGCTGGGGGTTGGAGTTCTCCGTGGCGGTGACCCGTTCCGTGCCCAGGGCGGTCAAACCAGTGGCAGTCTATAGGTAAAAACAATGTCCGACTACGCCACCCGTGGATTGCGGTGAGTGGGGACCGCCGCTGCGCTGCCGACCGCTGAGGCTGATGTTGTTTGCGCAGCCGAGTATGGGATAACTCCCCACGGGAGAAGTATTGCCTCAGGACAGCTAATGTGGATGATGGGAGTGATGGTGTGAGCGTCCCAGTAGTAATGGTGCTGGTGCGGCAAGGAATCACAGAGACGTGTGGTGAAGTTCAGGGTCTTTACTGATGGTATAAAGCAGACCCTCCCGGGAGTACTGGTTAGCAATAGGGGCCTGGTCAGTCTGTGAGCAAGCAGAATCTCCCCTGGCCAGGTGGAGTTGTAGGCCTCCCCAACTATCTGCACTCTTTCCTGGCTACCTTGCTCTATGCGGGTAGAAGTAGCCCACGTCCCTGAGTATACCGTGTGGTGCTCACCCGTATGGCCGGTGACTTGGGGCCTTCTGTTAGCCTTCGCTTCACGATGGCGGTGCTGGTCCCTTGCTTGTGACCGTGCCTTCGGGTTTCTAAGGCCAGAGGACATGGAATCCCCTGCCGGTTGGATTCTGCTGCTGGACCTGGATGTCCCCACAGCCTCGGACTCCGTGTCCGGTATTAGTGTCTTCAGCCAAGGCGAGCTCTCTAGCTTCCAGCCTCTGGCACTCGCTCCTGCTCCTACAGAGCTCCTGTTGGCACTTTCCCTCTCCAGGCTCTGACTGCTCTGCTTGTTCTGCAGGCTCTGTCTACCCTAATCCCGCCCCAGACCCAGTTTATAATGGCAGATTCCTCCCCTCCCAGGTCTGGGTGGGCCGTGTTGCATGCTTAGGGCTCCTGACCAGAGAAACCTCCCACTTGCTCTCAGACATAATATCTCTATTACTGTGGCAACCAGACCCCTGGGGTGTCACATTACCCCCTAGTAAATTTTAGTACTCCGGGACTAAACACATTTTTTTAAAGAAACATAAATACAGGGTATAACAATAACACAATAACATATTTACAAGAAGCTTTAGTTCTTTAAAGGTTACGGTGTGTCCGCAACCGGGTGTCCATATCACCCAAGGTGAAGCTTTAAGCGAAGTAGGGGACCTGTCCAAAGCAAACCCCTTGCGTTGTCCTTGGGCGTGGCTGCAAGGCTGGAGCTAGCTACTTTGGGCCACAAGTAGGCCACGCCAGACAGGTTTTCTCTTCCGCGGCCGTCTTCACAAGAGGCACCAAGGTGCAACTATCTACAAGAATGTTCCGGTTATCCAGCGTCCATAACCTGTTAGTCCATAAAAATCTGCAGGGTAACTGAGAAACATAATTAATAACAGGCAACAAACATAAACCATAAACAGTAAAACAGATAAATTCACAGTGCATTAGTTTAGATTCTCCAGCGAGCGGGCATTTGACCTCTAGTGACTCTAGTGGACCTACGGAGCTCACTAACTGGTCCTGCACTACAGGGTGTAGAAGGTGTTATGGGTAAGCTGGGCAGCTGTCTGCACACTCTTTGGCTCACTAGGGGCACGGCAGGCTCACTACTAGCAGAGGGTTGATCCTCCTGTGCTGCTGGTGTGGACTCTTCTGCCTCCTGGGCCGGCTGCTCTTCCAGCTCTACCTGGTCTTCTGTAGGCACTTGAGGGGCTGGCTGGAGAAAGGTGAGGACGGGCACCACAATAGCATTGTTTACTTGTGTCCAGGACCGGGGAAAGTCTCCGAGTACAGTGGTGATCATTTCCTCCTTTTCCTCTACGGGTTGAGGGTCTTCCTGATCTTCATCCGTGCTTTGCAACTTCTCGGGGCACTTTTTCAGGTGGTCTCTGGAGACAGTGGCTGTGGTCTCTCCTCCATCCTTGCTGATGACGTACACCTTCGGATTATGGTGGCTTGAGGGCAGTACGGTGTATGGGTCCTTTTCCCACTGGTCGTCCAACTTATGGAGCCGCCTTTTTATTTCAAGACCTGCTCTCCAGGTACCAGGGGAACAGCGGGAGCATGTTGGTTATAAGTTCTCTCCTGCCTTTCTCTTGATTGACAGAGACTTCGCTCGACGCTCTCTTGTACTTTCCGGTACTGTTGCTGCCGTTCTGTATCCCAGTCTGCTTCTGGCGAGGTGTCCTCGGGTATCAGGACTCCCATATCCAGGTCTTGCTCGCATTAGGTAAGCCGGGGTACAGTTGGTGGAACCTACCGGGATGTGGTTATACAGGTCCACCAGATCGGGCAGTTTCTCAGGCCACAGACTGCGTTCTTCCAGGGGCAATGTTTTTAGCAGATCTATCACCACCTGGTTCATCTTCTCTCAGAGTCCATTGGTTTGGGGGTGATAGGGTGTTGTTCTTATCTTCTTGCAGCCATACAGGTTGCAGAACTCCTGGAAGACCTCTGCTTCGAAGGCTGGTCCTTGGTCCGTCAGCACTTGGTCCGGGTACCCGTGTGGGCGGCAGAAGTGCAGCTGGAAGGCTCTAGCTGCTGTTTGAGCCGTCAGGTCTTTGACAGGGACCACCACCAGGAACCGGGAGTAATGATCCACGATGGTTAGGGCGTAGACATACCCGCTTCTGCTTGGAGCCAGTTTAACATGGTCCAGAGCGACCAGTTCCAGCGGCTGCCTGGTGATGATGGGCTGCAGGGGAGTCCTCTGGCTGGCACGGTCCCTTCTTCTTAGGTTGCACGGGCCACAGTCTCTACACCACCTCTCAATGGCTCCTCTCATGCCTATCCAGTAGAACCGTTCACGCAGCAGGAACTCCAGCTTCTTCCATCCGAAGTGCCCTGCCCCATTGTGGTAGGCCTCCAGCACCATAGCTGCGTCCCGTCTCGGTACCACCACCTGCCAGATCAGCTCATGTGTCCGGGAATTGACCATTCTGCGGCACAACTTCTCCTTGTAGAGAAACAGTCTGCTCTTCTCCGTCCACAGTTGCTTGGTCTCTTCCGGAGTGTCTGGGTCCAGGCGGGCGTCAGCCTGGGTCAGCATCTCCTTCACCAGACGGACTGCGGGGTCACTGTCTTCCGTCTCCGCCCAGTTGTAGTCGGGTAAGGGGTTGAACGTAGCAGATCGCTGGCCCCTTACACGGTGGGAATACTGGGTAATCCCATGACGGTGAAACGCAGGGAGTTCGATCTCTTCCAATTCTTCTGAATCCTCCCCTTCGTCAGGTAGGTTTGGCATCCTGGACAGGGCGTCCGCGTTGGTATTGGAGCGTCCTGCCCGGTATTTGATGGTGAACTCAAAATTGGACAGGCGGGCCATCCATCTCTGCTCCAGGGCACCCAGTCTTGCAGTGTCCAGGTGTGTCAACGGGTTGTTGTCCGTGTACACGGTGAACCTGGAAGAGGCAAGGTAATGCTTGAAACGTTCGGTTACTGCCCACACCACTGCTAGGAACTCTAGCTTGAACGAGCTGTAATTCTCAGGGTTTCTTTCCGTGGGTCGCAGTTTTCGGCTGGCGTAAGCAATTACCCGTTCTCTCCCCTGCTGGATCTGGGACAGTACGGCTCCTAGCCCGATGTTGCTTGCGTCCGTGTAGAGGATAAAGGGCTGGCTGTAATCAGGGTACGCCAGGATTTCATCCCCCGTGAGGGCCATCTTCAGCTGGCGGAAGGACTCCTCTTCCAGCTTTTCCCATTTGAAGGGTGGCTTCTGGTTTTTGGCCTTCCTGGACAGGCCTATCAGGAGGTCCTGCATAGGAGCTGCCTTCTTGGTAAAACCGGGAATGAATCTTCGGTAGTAGCCTACCAACCCGAGGAACTGCCGCACTTCCTTTATGCTGGATGGTCTTGGCCAGTCCTTAATCACGGTGATCTTGTCAGGGTCGGGGGCTACTCCGTCAGCACTCACCACGTGTCCCAGGTATTGTACCTTTGGCTTCAGTAGATGACACTTTGAGGGTTTTACGTTTAGGCCATAGTTCCCAGGGCTTCAAACACTTCTGCCAGGTGTTCCAGATGGTCCTCATAGGTCTTGGAATAGACGATGACGTCGTCCAGGTATAATAGGACCGTCTCGAAGTTCCGGTTTCCCAGACAGCATTCCATCAATCGTTGGAAGGTTCCTGGTGCGTTGCAGAGCCCGAACGTTATACAGTTAAATTCGCTGAGTCCCATCGGGGTGGTGAATGCGGTCTTCTCCCGGTCCGCCTCTGCTACAGGAACCTGCCAGTACCCGCTAGTGAGATCCAAAGTAGAGAAGAAGTTAGCAGATTTTAATGCAACTAAGGACTCTTCTATCCTTGGTAATGGGTACGCATCTTTGTGTGTGGTACGGTTGACCTTCCTGTAGTCTACACACATTCTCATGGTGTTGTCTTTCTTTTTCACTAAGACTAGTGGAGCTGCCCAGGGGCTACAGCTGTCCCTAATTACCCCAGCCTCCTTCATGTCTTTTAGCATCCCCTTGGCGTGTTGATAGTGTGCAGGGGGTACGGGTCGGTATCTCTCCTTTATGGGAGGATAGTCTCCCGTGGGGATGTGATGTTCTACCCCCTTTACTCGCACAAAGTCTAACGGGTGTTTGCTAAACACTCTCTCGTACTCTTGAACCACCCGATAGACTCCCTGTTTTTGGTGTGAGGGAGCGGAGTCAGTACCCAAATGCAGTTGCTGACACCAGTCCTCCATTGGTTTCTTAGAGCCGTTACCTTCCTCTGGTTGAGATGGAGGCAAGGGTTCCACGGCCTGTACAGAGTTCTGGTTGATGGTGAACAATTTAGCTAGCGTGGCATACCGGGGCAGGTATACTTCTCTCTCCCCGATATTGATGATGCGGACGGGCACCCTCCCATGGCGTACATCGACCACCCCCCGTGCTGTCAAAATGGTGGGCCTACTGTCTGAGTAGACGGGTTCTACCATTGCTTGGTAGTCTCTACCTCTTAGACCAATAGCTGCCCGGCACCAAATCATCATCTCACTTTTTGGGGGCATGGCAATAGGGAACGGGTCACACATTCTCACGCTACCTATCTCACCAGGATCTCTTTTTGGAGCACACGTTGCTGGCTGGAACTGGCGTTCTTGGCAACCTGCTGAAAAATAAGAATCACCTCTGCAAGACAGTTTTCAATTACGTTAGTACCTAGGGTGATTTTTGGGTGACTCTCGCGACGGTCAATGTCCACAATGATAAGTCCTTGTGCCGGCAGTTCAACTTTACCGACCTTGATGGTCATTTCCTTAAATCCTCTCTGTGGCACGGGCTGACCATTGCTGGCTATAATGCTCAGGTCGTCATTTGGGTAGCGGGTTATGTCTGAGTCATTCCAGTACCGCTTGAAGAGCATGTACGGGATGGTGGTGACCTGTGACCCAGTGTCTAGTAGGGCACTCATAGGAATGCCATCCAGTACCACAGGCAAGACCGGACATCCCCCTACGTATTTGTCACGCCAGTTTGATGGGCCTGATGATCTTATGCCTGGGGGTTGGCCCTCTACCCCAGGTTGTGCCCGTTTAAATGACAGTACCTTGCCATATGTCCGGGTTGATTGCAGCGGCGGCAGATGGGTCGTCCGTCCTCGTTGTATCTGTCGCTGGGTCTTCCTCTGGCCGGTGGGGTCCTCCTCAGTCGGCGCCACGGGACGTCCTCCGGTCCGGATGCCAGCTGGATCTTTTCTGGAGAAGAGACCTGTAAAGACTGCACAGTTCTGGTTAGCGCGGCAACGCTCTTAGTCAGCTCTTGGACCTGGTGGTGCAGGTCTGTTGCCGGGTCATTGTTCAAAGCCTGCGCATCAGCTCCCACAGGCCCTGCAGACAAGGGCACCGTCTCCTGGTGATAAGTGATAGCAGGGCGCCTGTGGGTCACAGCCCCACCTGGTGCCGGTTCTCGGAGCACCCGGATGGCTCTGTCCTTGAACTGTGCAAAGTCCAGGTCAGGGTCCTGTAAGGCCATTGCCCGCAACTGGGTTCGGTGGGCATTGCACAGTAGACCCTCTATAAATTGTTCAGCCAACAGCTTGTCTTCATTTCCCACTCTGTCAGGGTCTGCCTGCTTAATGGCTCTCAGGGCCTCTTGTAGGTTTAGAGCATAGTCTCTTATACTTTCATGTGCCCGTTGTTTGCGCCCATAAAATCTTAGTTTTATCTCGGCTGAGGTGCGGGTGTCAAACGTGTCTTTCAGCCGGGCTAGTATCTCTCTGACAGTCCTCTTCTTCCCAGGTGACCAGGACTTTACCTCCCTTTGGGCTGCCCCGATTAGCTGGGCCACCAGGATGCTCACTTTTTGCTCTTCCGTGAGGGGGTATACCTGGAAGAGGCTATCAAGTCTTTCCCTAAATTCACTCAGGGTATGTGACTCCCCTGAGTACTGGGGTAGCCAGGTTGCCCCCGGGATATAGGGCATGGTGAAAGGCATGACCGCAGCAGCGGTTGCGCTGGCGGCCGGTGTGGCGGTGGAGCTCCCCTCGGTGTCCGACATCCTTCTTTCCCCCTAGTGGATCGTGGCCTACCTTGCGATGCTCTTCTTCCGTAGGCCGTGGCTCCGCAGTCGATCGTCGGGGTTGAGGACCTGGCGTCGCGCTCCGATGACGTCAGCGTCGCTCTTCCTTCCTTCCAGGACCTTACGCAGCGTCGGATCGTGGGGCGGAGCGTGGGGCGGAGCTTCGGATCTCGCGCGCTTTCGTCGTCCACGCCCCTCTTCTTCCTGCGCGGCGTCCCGAAGATGGCGTCCGAAGGCGGGAAGCAGCTGCGGATGGCGGGAAGAAGGCAGAAGACGGCGGGAAGCGGTCCAAGATGGCGTCCGATGGCGGGAAACGGCTCCGGACAGCGGGAAACTTCACTACAGGTAAGTATAAAAGTCTTTTTCAGGCACGCAGTACCCGGTGGTTGCGGGCACGAAATCCTGCCGACTACGCCAAAGTTGACGCGCCCCCTGGGCCTGTGCTGTGCAGGGGGATACCCGGAGCCGGATCGCTGGGATACTGGGGGTTGTAGTTCTCCGTGGCGGTGACCCGGTCCGTGCCCAGGGCGGTCAAACCAGTGGCAGTCTATAGGTAAGAACAATGTCCGACTATGCCACCCGTGGATTGCGGTCAGTGGGGACCGCCGCTGCGCTGCCGACCGCTGAGGCTGATGTTGTTTGCGCAGCCGAGTATGGGATAACTCCCCACGGGAGAAGTATTGCCTCAGGGCAGCTAATGTGGTTGATGGGAGTGATGGTGTGAGCATCCCAGTAGTAATGGTGCTGGTGCGGCAAGGAATCACAGAGACGTGTGGTGCAGTTCAGGGTCTTTACTGATGTTATATATAGCAGACCCTCCCGGGAGTACTGGTTAGCAGTAGGGGCCTGGTCAGTCTGTGAGCAAGCAGGATCTCCCCTGGCCAGGTGGAGTTGTAGGCCTCCTCAACTATCTGCACTCTTTCCTGGCTACCTTGCTCTATGCGGGTAGAAGTAGCCCACGTCCCTGAGTATACCGTGTGGTGCTCACCCGTATGGCCGGTGACTTGGGGCCTTCCGTTAGCCTTCACTTCACGATGGCGGTGCTGGTCCCTTGCTTGTGACCGTGCCTTCGGGTTTCTAAGGCCAGGGGACATGGAATCCCCTGCCGGTTGGATTCTGCTGCTGGACTTGGATGTCCCCACAGCCTCGGACTCCGTGTCCGGTATTAGTGTCTTCAGCCAAGGCGAGCTCTCTAGCTTCCAGCCTCTGGCACTCGCTCCTGCTCCTACAGAGCTCCTGTTGTCACTTTCCCTCTCCAGGTTCTGACTGCTCTGCTTGTTCTGCAGGCTCTGTCTACCCTAATCCGGCCCCAGACCCAGTTTATAAGGGCAGATTCCTCCCCTCCCAGGTCTGGGTGGGCCGTGTTGCATGCTTAGGGCTCCTGACCAGAGAAACCTCCCACTTGCTCTCAGACATAATATCTCTATTACTGTGGCAACCAGACCCCTGGGGTGTCACAAGTATGTCTACATTCTCAGTGGACAGCTGCGTGCGCTTATCTGTCAGCACACCACCAGCAGCGCTGAACACACGTTCAGAGAAAACGCTGGCTGCGGCGCATGACAAGATCTCCAAGGTGTGAGTGGCGAGTTCTGGCCATTTATCCAGATTGGAAGCCCAAAAAGAGCAAGGGTCCAGTGACACAGTCATGGCTTCGATGTTCACTTGGAGATACTCCTGTACCATCATCTCTAGGCGTTGACTATGTGTCTGACTTCTTGTCTCCTGTGGCCTTGCAAAGGATGGGCTAAAAAAGTGGTGAAAGGATTCCACAAAATTGCTGTTACCAGTAGATACTGTGTTTCTGTTACGGTTTGAGTGCTGAAGACTCGACAGTCCCACGGTTGGCAAGTTAGAACTGTGAGATTCACTACGTGCACCACTGGTGTTTTGTGGAAAAGCACATGTAAGATTCTGCAACAGTCTCTGCTGATACTCCTGCATGCCTGAATCCCTTTCTGTGCCAGGAATTATTTCGGCAAATTTACTTTTGTACCAGGGATCTAAGAGTGTGGCTACCCAGTAGTCAGGATTATTTCGAATTCTGACAATTCGATGGTCATGTTGCAGGTAGTGCAGCAAGAAGGCACTCATGTGTCTTGTGCATCCAGGAGCACCAAGTCCCTGTTGTGTTGGTGGCGAGGTAAGAATCATGCTTCCTTTCTCTGCCCTCTCCCCCCAACTCGCACAACAGAAATGTGATCAAGGTCTCCCTCATCTGATGAGTTTTCCATGCCCATCGCTAGTTCGTCCTCTACTTCTTCCTGGGCTCCTGCACCTTCCTCACTAGTTTTGCTGCTACCATGCGCCCTGGTTAATCCCTCTCCCCCACCCTCCCATGCCTGCTGCCTTGGTGCTGCCAACCGTCTGGACCTTGCAGATGTTAGCCCTTCCGCATACAACTCCTCCTCCTCTACTTCCTCCACCTCCTCTTGTCCCACCACCTGACTCCGAATTCTGTTTAACATGTGCTCCAGCATGTAAATCACCGGAATAGTCATGCTGATAATGGCATCGTCAGCACTAAACATCTTCGTCGCCATTTCAAAACTGTGCAGAAGGGTGCATAGGTCACTGATCTGAGACCACTCCTCCAGTGTGATTTGCCCCACCTCTGGATCTCGTTGGTCCAGGCTATAAGTCAGAGCGTTTTGCACCAGGGCTTGTCGGTGCTGCCACAGTTGCTGCAACATGTGCAGAGTTGAATTCCACCGTGTTGGCACATCACATTTAAGCCGGTGAAGTGGCAGGCCAATGAGTTTTGTAGCGATGTAAGTTGCTGAGCTGCGGGATACGAACGGTGGAAGTGAACACACAGCGACCGTGCCCTCTGCAGAAGGCCATCTAGTCCGGGATAGTGGGCTAAAAATTGCTGGACAACCAGGTTCAACACATGAGCCATACAAGGCACGTGTGTGACATTGCCCCGACGAAGGGCCGCACCCAGGTTTGCAGCATTTTCGCACACGGCCTTCCCTTGTTGCAGGTCCAGTGGAGACAACCATTCATGAAACTGGTTCTCCAGAGCTGACCACAACTCTTCAGCTATGTGACTCACATTTCCCAGACATTTCAAAGTAAAAAACGCCTGATGACGTTGAGCCCTGCTGCCAGCATAGTAAGGAGATGTGCAGGATCCCTTCTGCGCAGTTAGAAAGCGGGTGGCATGACCAGTCAGGCTTTGGGTGCAGGTGGAGGACCGAGAGGAGGTTGAGGAGGCAGAAGCAGTGGAGGAACTTCGAGATAAAGAGGATTGACGCACAACTCGTGGGGACGGCAAGACTTGGACAGCAGCCCCTTGTCCTGCTGTCACCATAGTTACCCAGTGCCCAGTCAGCGACATGTAACGCCCCTGTCCATGCCTACTCATCCAAGTGTCTGTGGTGAAATGCACCCTGTCACACACAGAGTTTCTCAAAGAAGTGGTGATGTTGTGTGCGACATGCTGGTGGAGCGCAGGCACACCTTTCTTTGAGAAGTAGTGCTGACTGGGCATCTGGTACTGGGGCACTGCGACGGACATAAAGTCTCGAAAATCCTCTGTGTCCACCAGGTGGAAAGGCAGCATTTCTGTAGCCAAGAGCTTGCAGATGGTGAAATTCAACCTCTTAGCTTTCTCATGGCTAGGAGGAAATGGTCTTTTACTTGTCCACATCTGAGGGACCGAGGGCTGGCTGTTGTGCTTAGATGGGGTTGAGTAGGGTGTCCCTGGCAAACTGATGGTCTGTGAGGAAGATGCAGGCGGAAAAGTTAGGTTGCCTTCATCCAAAGTTGGTGCTCTCGATGTAGGAGAGCGCTCAACACCAGCTGGTGTTTCTACTTCCAAATGAAATGATGACCTGCCAATCATACTGGCTGTTGCGGGTAAAGAGGTGGCAGGTCTGCGTCTCAAAACAGGTGTGACTGCTGTCCCCCCAGTCACAGAGGATGAAGAGGCCGCGGATGCACAAGATGGGGCAGACGGTGGTTGGCCCAGCCCACTAGGCAGCATTGTAGCACAGTGAGCTTCCCACTGCAACTTATGCTTCATATCCATGTGACGGTACATGCATCAAGTACTCAAACTATGGATTTTTTGGCCTCTACTTAGCTTTTGCTGACAAATGTTACAGATAACACAAGTTGGGTCATCCTTATCGATCTGAAAAAATGCCCAGGCTATGCAAGGCTTAGAACCCATGCAACCTGAAGAGCCACCACGACTTGTGGTCAGAGGCAGAGTTGTGTTTGAGGATGCAGTTGTTGACGTGCTTCCAGTACTACGTCTCTGTCCAGGAAGGCACAACCTGACCTCGTCGTCACTAGCATCCTCCTCCACCTCCTCTGCTGACCTCATCGACTGGCTGACTGTGGGTTGACAGTAAGTGGGATCTGCAACCTCGTCATCATCACCCTGTGTGTTCTCACACCCGTCGTCCTCAGAGCCAACCTCTTCCTGCCCTGACAAAAAACTCAAGTTGTCGCTCCAATCCGGTGTTTGAGTCTCATCATCGTCTTCCTCATTGTCTCCACCAACAGGAGTTACAGTTTGGGAACGAGGGTCTACATTATGCTCAGAACCTTCTTCATCTGGTCCTGGATCCGACTCATAAAGATTCTGGGCATCAGTGCAGATAATTTCCTCTTCTGGATTCACAGAAGCTCTGGAGCCCACCTCTGATTCCCAGGCTATAGTATGAGTAAACAGCTCTGCAGACTCAACCATCAGTTCTACCCCATACTCAGACAGGCAGCTGGAGACTTGGGAGCTGTGAGGAAGCAAGTGCGATTGGGGTGACACCTCTGAGGACTGGAGTATTTGTGATGTTGAAGTTGAGGTGGAGGAGAGCCCACTTAAAGAAGCTCTTGATATCCGTTGAAGCACCTGCTGTTTTTGTGCCTCATCTGGAATTTGTAGCGATGGGCGTGGCCGTAAGAAAGGGATCGTATCACATTGTCCACTAAAAGAAGTAGACATCTTAGTTTGGCTGGAAGATGGTCTCTTTTCTGCAGATGTTACTGTTGCTTTAACACCTACTCCACGGACACAACCTTTTTTTCCCTTCCCAGCACGCCTATTCCCCTTCCCACCAGCAGCAGGCCTTTTGCCACTCATTTTGGTGGTTAACTAATTGACAACTCTGGAGTTGTTTGCACAAAAAGCGATGGATGGAAACTGAGCAGAGCTGAGTGGCCAAATTGTGGTACTAGCCCAAAAGGATTGGCTTGGTTAGAAGCAGTAAAACAATTTTATTAGATACACAGGTGGTGGAGCTTGGTATAGATGGCCTAATACAATGAGTACCACACACTGCTAATATGCCCAAAATTATTTTCCAGGCAAGATGCAGCTAAAAATTATTAGGTACTTGAAAGCTGGTGGAGCATAGTATAGATGGCCTAATAGAATGAGTACCACACACTGCTAATATGCCCAAAATTATTTTCCAGGCAAGATGCAGCTAAAAATTATTAGGAATTTGAAAGCTGGTGGAGCTTAGTATAGATGGCCTAATAGAATGAGTACCACACACTGCTAATATGCCCAAAATTATTTTCCAGGCAAGATGCAGCTAAAAATTATTAGGAATTTGAAAGCTGGTTGATCTTAGTATAGATGGCCTAATAGAATGAGTACCACACACTGCTAATATGCCCAAAATTATTTTCCAGGCAAGATGCAGCCAAAAATTATTAGGAATTTGAAAGCTGGTGGAGCTTAGTATAGATGGCCTAATAGAATGAGTACCACACACTGCTACTATGCTCAAAATTATTTTCCGGGCTAGATGCAGCTAAAAATTATTATTAATTTCAAAGCTGGTGGGGCTTGGTATAAATGGCCTAATACAATGAGTACCACATACTGCTACTATGCCCAAAAGGTTTTACTTGGCTAGGTGCAGTAAAAAATTTGTATTACATACACAGGTGGTGTAGCTTGCAACACAGATACGCTACTCCACTGACTAACACACACTGCAAGAGGCCCAAAAGGATTTGCTTAGCTAGATTTAGCCAAATGCTGTGAAAAACACTTGCACAGCACTAAAACAGACATACCTGGCAAAAAGTGATAGGAACTGATGTAACCTAGCCCTCAAAAGGGCTGGAATTACAACTAGTCACTGCTCCCAACCTATCTGTCTATTTAAGAGCACAGACCTGCCTGCTAAAAGTGCTAGGAGCTGCTGTAACCTAGCCCTCAAAAGGGTTGCATTTACAAACTAGTCCCTACTCCCTAAACCTTTCTGTCTATTTAAGAGAAAATTTGCTTGCAATTCAGTTACACAATATGGCGCTAACAGCAGCAGCAGTTCCGTCTAACACTCAGCTGCAGCAGTGAGAAAATGGTGACGACGGGGAAAATGGCTGGGTCTTATAGGGCAAGGACATGTGACATAAACAGCCAATGACACATGCCCTTGCTTGTGTGAAAAAAAGCACTTCGCTCTGTGAGTGCGCTGCTGATAGGCTGACAGACTGCACCTCCCCACTGTAAAAGCGGGAAAGAGAAAAAAAAATGGAGATCTTCATTATTTCTGCAGAGATCCATCCCATGCCCATCCCCCCACCCCGCTGTACACTCAAACTGTGTATTAACATTGATTATCAGCATTACTGTGAAAAAATCCAGTTATGATTTTGGTGCACGAACAGTTATCGAACATAACCTCGAACAGCCGGATTTTTTTCAAATCGTTCGGGTTCTTCGAACGGCTCGAACACCGCCCAAAACAGCTCGAATTTGAAATTGGTGAACAGTTCGATTCGAACAGCGCTCATCTCTATTGCTGAGTACCACGAATTTAAAAATCTTTGGGGGCCGCTACGATTTCATTAGTGAAATGCTGGCTCCCTCTGGTGGAGCACTGACTTCTTTAATTTTCTATCTGTGGATGAAAAAAAAGAAATAAAAAAGTTTGGTCTGAGATGTTGTTTTAAAGTGCTACCTATGTCTGTCACTCAGAGCATCCTATTGGCTTTCACCCAGGCAGATACAATGCTTGCAATAGATGTAATGAGTGAATGGAACAATGGAATAATGCAAGAGAATGGGACAATGGAACAATGGAATAATGCAAGAATGGAAGAATGGAACATCATTGCATGTGTCATAATGGGCTCCTGGCCTTCATCTGGCTGTGCAGCTGCAATCAGCTTCAGTCTGCAGGGAGCCTGGAGACAAAGAAGAAGGTGGACGGCTGCTTGTTTGTTCACTAATTAGTTATCCTCTCCCCATCCCCTTGTCTTGAGGCACGTGGGAAAGCGGGGGGAAGGTGAGAATGTGTGAAAATAGGCTGACTTATGCAGATTTAAAAAGCCAGCGTGGGCTGCAGCTGCAACAAGCAGTAAAGTTGTGGGTTTTAAGGTGTCTATTGATTAACAACATGTCTTCCTAAGGGGAGTCTTTGTCCCTATCCCTACAATGGGTGCCTTCTTGAAGCCAGGGTGCAGTCGTAGGCCAAAACCAATTCAGGTTATCGCTACTCGGCCTTTTGGCTAACATCAAGTGTAGTATCTGTTCTCATTTAGTATATGTCCTTTGCTTTTACCAATATATTTTTTGTAACGTTATCTATCTATCTATCTATCTATCTATCTATCTATCTATCTATCTATCTATCTATCTATCTATCTATCTATCTATCTATCTATCTATCTATCCCTTCCTTCCTGAGATAAGCTGCAATAATGCATTTGTCGTTTGCTACACGGCTGCACACACACCATATACCTAGTCAGTGGCCTTGTTCTCAGCTGCTACACTTTTAACTCAACTGTCCCATCAGTTGGGTGTTGCAGAGTGCCACGCATTTAAAAAAAATTTGGGGGCCGCTACGATTTTTTTAGTGAAATGCTGGCTCCCTCTGGTGGAGCACCGACTACTTTAATTTTCTATCTGTGGATGAAAAAAAAGATATAAAAAAGTTTGGTCTGAGATGTTGTTTTAAAGTGTTACCTATGTCTTTCAATCTGAGCATCTTATTGGTTTTCACCCAGGCAGAGAGATTGCTTGCAATAAATTTAATGAGTGAATGGAACAATGGAATATTGCAAGAGAATGGGACAATGGAACAATGGAATAATGCAAGAATGGAAGAATGGAACATCATTGCATGTGTCATAATGGGCTTCTGGCCTTTATCTGGCTGTGTTGCTGCAGTCAGCTTCAGTCTGCAGGGAGCCTGCAGACTAGGAAGAAGGTGGACCCCTGCTTGTTTGTTCACTAATTAGTTATCCTCTCCCCATCCCATTGTCTTGAGGCGCGTGGGAGAGCGGGGGGGGGGAGAATGTGTGAAAATAGGCTGACTTTGCAGATTAAAAATGTATGCGTGGGATGCAGCTGCAACAAGCAGTTAATTTGTGGGTTTTAAGGTGTCTCTTGATGAACAACAAGTCTTCCAAAGGGGTGTCTTTGTCCCTATCCTACAATGGGTGCCTTCTTGAAGCCAGGGTGCAGTCATAGGCCAAAACCAATTCAGGTTATCGCTTCTCGGCCTTTTGGCTAACATCAAGTGCAGTATCTGTTCTCATTGTATTGTAATGTTATCTATCCATCTATCTATCTATCTATCTATCTATCTATCTATCTATCTATCTATCTATCTATCTATCTATCTATCTATCTATCTATCCCTTCCTTCCTGAGATAAGCTACAATAATGCATTTGTCCTTTGCTACACCATTGCACACACACCATATACCTAGTCAGTGGCCTTGTTATCAGCTGCTACTCTTTTAACTCAACTGTCCCATCAGTTGGGTGTCGCTAAGTACAAAGCATTTAAAAAAAATGTGGGGTCCGCTGCGATTTCTTTAGTGAAATGCTTTCTCCCTCTGGTGAAGCACTGACTTCTTTAATTTTTGTATCTGAGGATGAAAAAAAAGATAAAAAAAAGTTTGGTCTGAGATGTTGTTTTAACCTCTTTACCCACCAGGGTGGTTTGCACGTTAATGACCAGGCCAATTTTTACAATTCTGACCACTGTCACGTTATGAGGTAATTACTCCTTCAACGGATCCCACTGATTCTGAGATATTTTTTTCGTGATATATTGTAATTCATGATAGTGGTAAAATTTCTTTAATATCACTTGCGTTTATTTGTGAAAAAATTGGAAATTTGGCAAAAATTTTGAAAATTTCACAATTTTCAAATATTGAATTTTTATGCCATTAAATCAGAGAGATATGTTACACAAAACAGTTAATAAATAACATTCCCCACATGTCTACTTTACATCAGCACAATTTTGGAAACAACATTTTTTTTTATTAGTATTTTTTTATAAAGGTTAAAAGTTGATCACCGATTTCTTATTTTTCCAACAAAATTTCCAAAACCATTTTTTTAGGGACCACATCACATTTGAAGTGACTTTGAGGGGCCTTTATGACAGAAAATACCCAAAAGTGACACCATTATAAAAACTGCACCCCTCAAGGTGCTCAAAACCACATGCAAGAAGTTTATTAACCCTTCACGTGCTTCACAGCAATTTTTGGAATGGGGAAGAAAAAAATGAACATTTAACTTTTTTCACAAAAATGTTACTTTAGACCCCATTTTTTTTATTTTTGCAGGGGTAACAGGAAAAAATGGACCCCAAAATTGGTTGAGCAATTTCCCCTGAGCATGCAGATACCCCATACGTGGGGAAAAAACACTGTTTGGGCACACAGTAGGGCTCAGAAGGGAAGGAGCGCCATTTGACTTTTTGAATGTAAAATTTGCTTGAATAATTAGCGGCGCCATGTTGCGTTTGGAGAGCCCCTGATGTGCCTAAACAGTGGAAACCTCCCACAAGTGACACCATTTTGGAAACTAGACCCCTCAGGGAACTTATCTAGATGTATAGTTAGCACCTTGAACCCCCAGGTGCTTCAAAGAAGTTCATAACATGGAGCTGTGAAAATAAAATTTTCTAATTTTTCCCACAAAAATGTGTTCAGCCCCCAGTTTTGCATTTTCATAAGGGTAACAGGAGAAATTACACCATGCATCTTGTAGTGCAATCTCTTCTGAGTAAGCCGATACCCCATATGTGGGAGAAAACCACTGTTTTGGCGCAAGGCAGGGCTCGGAAGGGAAGGAGCGCCATTTGACTTTTTGAATGTAAAATTTGCTTGATTAATTAGCAGACGCCATGTTGCGTTTGGAGAGCCCCTGTTGTGCCAAAATAGTGGAAACCCCCCACAATTGACTCCATTTTGGAAACTAGACTCCTCAAGGATTTTATCAAGGGGTATAGTGTACATTTTGAACCCAAACGTATGACAGAAATTAATAAAATTAGGTCATCATATTGAATAAGTTGGCATTAGTCTTGAGCGCAATTGCTCGCTACTTGAGTTTGCATCGGGTACTCGGGTATGCACCAAGTATTGTGGGTGCTTTAGTGACATGCTTGAGTCCCTGCCCTGCATGTTTCACGGTTGTTAGACACCCCAAAAAAATGGCGAGCATATGGGGCAGAGACTCGAGCATGTCACTCGAACACCCGCGATGCTCAGCGCATACCCGAGCACCCGATGCAAACTCAAGTAGCGAGCACTTGTGCTCAACACTAGTCGCCATATTGTCATCATTTTTTTTCTTTACTTTTGAAAAAATCCCAACCCCAACTCTAATACAGCCCTAACCCTAGCCCCAACCCCAACCCTAACCCTAACCCCAACCGAAATCCTAACCCCAACCCTAACCCCAACCCTAACCCTAGCCTAACACCAACCCTAATCCTAGCCCAACCCTAACCCTAGTCCAACCCTAACCCTAGCCCAACCCTAACCCTAGCCCAACCCCAACCCTATCACAACCCTAACCCTAGCACAACCCTAACCCTAGAGTTTATTTTTTTACACCATTCCTCGTGTGGTATTAGTGATTAGACGACTTTATTCTTCGGTTCGGTGCGATTACAGCGATACCAGATACATATCAGCTTTCTCACACTAAAAGACGTTTTTTTTGCAAAGACTAGTTTTTGCACCACCATATTTTGAGAGCTATAACTTTTCCATATTTTGGCCGACAGAGTCATGTGATGGTTTGTTTTTTGCGGGACAAGTTGACGTTTTTATTGGTACCATTTTCAGGCACGTGACATTTTTTGATCGCTTTCTATTCTGATTTTTGGGAGGCAAAATAAACAAATTCCAACAATTCAGGAAGTTTTTTGGCTTTTTTTTCTGCCGTTCTGCGTGTGGTAAAATTGATAATGCAGCATTATTCTTTAGGTCAGTACGTTTAAAGCGGTACCACATTTATATAGTTTTTTTATGTTTTGGCGCTTTTACACAATAAAAACAATTTTCTAGAAAAAATATTTTTTTTTGTATCGCTTTATTCTGAGAGCTATAACTTTTTTATTTTTCAGAAGATGGAGCTGAGTGGTGGCTTGTTTTTTGCGGGACAAGATGCCTTTTTCAGCGGTACCATTTTTATTTATATTCGTCTTTTTGATCGCGTGTTATTCCATTTTTTGTTTGGCGGTATGATGATAAAGCATGTTTTTTATTTATTTTTTTACCATGTTCACTAAAGGGGTTAACTAGTAGGACAATTTTAGAGGTCAGGTCGTTCCAGACGTGGCGATACCAAATATGTGTACTTTTATTGGTTTATTTTTTTTTTTCATAATAAATAAATATTATGGGTTCAATATATTTTTATTTTTTGGGGATTATTTTTTTCATTTTTGTTTTATATTTTTACAATTTTTTTTTTATTTTTTTTTTAACTTTTCTATTTTTTTTTACTCTTACACATTGTCCCACTATTGGACTTTCACTTTTTGCAGCCTGATCGGCTGCATGGCATAGAGAGCAGCAGCTCCCTATGCCATGCAGCTTGTCAGCGCTGCACACAGGGGAGACATTACTTTGGTCGTGCACTGCGCATGACCAAAGTAACGTCCTGCCTCCTGGAGACCCGGATGTTGTCATGATGACATCGGGTCATCATGGCAACATCCGGAAGCTGCCGCAGACATTGCTGGATGCCGGCAGGAGAGGTGAGTATAACGATTACCTCCCCCCTTGCCACCGCAATGCTGCGATCGACTTTGATCGCAGCATTGCATGGGTTAATGTGCCGGGAGTGGTGCGGGACCGCTCCCTGCACATAGCACCGGGTGTCAGCTGTGACAATCAGCTGACACCCGGCGGCGATCACCCTGCACCGCTTGTGTGCGGGCGCGATCGCAGCGCGCGTAATAATACGTAGCTGGTCCATAAATCCCAGGGCACAGCTACGTACTATTACTGACAAGTTCGGAAATGGGATAAAGTGCTACCTATGTCTGTCAGTCAGAGCATCCTATTGGTTTTCACCAAGACAGATAGATTGCTTGCAATAGATGTAATGAGTGAATGGGACAATGGAATAATGCAAGAATGGAACATAATTGCACGTGTCATAATGGACTCCGGGCCTTTATCTTGCTGTGCTGTTGCAGTCAGCTTCAGTATGCAGGGAGCCTGCAGACTAGGAGGAAGGTGGGCGGCTGCTTATAAGTTCACAGATTAGTTATCTTCTCCCCATCCCCTTGTCTTGAGGCGCGTCGGACAGCGGGGGGGAGGGGAGTATGTGTGAAAATTGGCAGACTTATCCAGATTAAAAATGCGAGCGTGGGCTGCAGCTGCAATAAGCAGTAAAGTTGTGGGTTTTAAGGTGTCTATTGATGAACAACATGTCTTACTAAGGGGAGTCTTTGTCCCTATTCCTACAATGGGTGCCATCTTGAAGCCAGGGTGCCGTTATAGACCAAAACCAATTCAGGTAACAGGTTATCGCTTCTCGGCCTTTTGGCTAACATCAAGTGTAGTATCTGTTCTCATTTAGTATATGTGCTTTGCTTTTACCAACATATTGTATTGTAATGTTATCTATCTATCTATCTATCTATCTATCTATCTATCTATCTATCTATCCCTTCTTTCTTGAGATAAACTGCAATAATGCATTTGTCCTTTGCTACACCATTGCACACACACCATATACCTAGTCAGTGGCCTTGTTATCAGCTGCTACTCTTATAACACAACTGTCCCATCAGTTGGGTGTTGCTAAGTACCACGCATTTAAAAAAAATTGGGGGGCCACTACGATTTCTTTAGTGAAATGCTGGCTCCCTCTGGTGGAGCACTGACTTCTTTCATTTTCTATCTGTGGATGAAATAAAAGATATAAAAAAGTTTGGTCTGAGATGTTGTTTTAAAGTGCTACCTATGTCTGTCAATCAGAGCATCTTATTGGTTTTCACTAGTGTTGAGCGAGCAATAAAATGCTCGGGTGCTCGAAGCTCGGGCTGAGCTCACCGTGATACTCGGGTGCTCGACCCGAGCAACGAGCCCAATGTTAGTCTATGGGAGACCCGAGCATTTTTGCGGAGGCACCCCCGGCAGTCTGTAGAAAGCCTAAAAAGTGCCCAAAACGATAGTGACAGTGTTCAAATGACATGGGGACAGCATGGGGATCGCCCCAGGAAGTATTTCTGACCCCCAGGTCACTGCTGTCAACAACGTGGTCAGAGGTATTAAGCCACTTTTACGGGCTCACAATAAAACGTTCAAAAACGAAACTGAAAGTGCTTTCCTGTGAAATATGTTAAGGAACATCCTTTCTAGGGTAAAGACTTGTGTATAAGGTAAAATAAATAACCAAAAATAAAAATACTCCTCCACACCTTGGGCTATGTTCACAAGTAGCATTTTTTATGCGTTTTTGCACTTTTGTATTGCTTTCAACCGTGACAAATGCATTCACCGGGAAATGTCATTTTAACATTTTACAACCTTATCTGGCCATGTGCTGTGTGACACATGCGTACAGTGCTGAAAAGACATGGGAACAGCATGGGGAAGACCCCTGGAAGCATCTCTGACACCCAGGTCACTGCCTAAAAGTGTGCCCATCAGAAGTGATCCTTGCCGCATAAGAAGATGCGGACTTGCAACTATCCCTGTGCAAGTCCTTGTCCCAGGGCAGTGTTCAATTGTACCTCCCCCATTCCTTGCAATGCAAGCATAAGTATGCAGCCTGCCACCCACCCACCCTCAGGATGCAATACCATACTGCTTGATTGCTTGCACTTGAAATTGGGCCTTTTAGGCTTGTGGAGGCAGTATCTGGCCACCATGTCATGGCTGCGTCAGCGGCCTGGTATCCATACTCAGTCCCCAGCCACCCAATCGCCAAGTGTACACGCTTGGTCCTCAGCCGCCAGGGGGCGGCCGGGTGTCCATACTCAGTCCCCAGCCGCCCCGTGGCCGAGTGCCCACACACGGTCCCCAGCCGCCTGGGGGCGGCCAGGTGTCCATAAATGGTCCCCAGCCGCCCTTATTTGAAGGACAGCCTAACCACAAACATGTGGACAAGTGAATGTGGCCTGGTATGGTCCATCTGACTGACGCCTTCACACTGGGTTAATATTGTGGAAGCCAGGACCCAGTTCAACTGGGATGCAACACGTCCTCCAGACATAGAGGATTGCGGGTCCTGGGTCAATCAGGCTTCAACACAAAGTTCAGAAGGTAGACAGCAGCAGTGGTCGGCCTCCTACACAACAAGTAAATTATTCATGATCATGAGGCCATCCATCTCCTTAGCTTTCTGTTCCTTGGAATGCAAGTGCATGTATGTAGTAGCGCATAGGCCTGAGGTGGTCAGCGTTTTGGCGCATATCCTACCTCCTCCGAGAATTACTGGATGTTTTCCTGCTACTACCCCAGTTCTAAGACTCCCGTTAAAACAAAGCTTCAGGTGATGAATGATGGATGAGGTGGTGGCAAAGGAGAAAGAGCAGGAGGAACAAGGACCATTCACAATATCAGGCCTGTCAACCACACATGTCTTGTAGGATATGTTTCTGTACCAAAAGGAGCGGTTCGGCTACACAGTTATAGGGCAATGCCTACCAAAATTTCAAGGCACTCCAATGCCCCTTGGAAGTGACATGGAGGCCAGAGGGCCTTAACTAAACCGTTTTTTCCATATATAGCAACTGGGTCTCCTGTACACTGTTGGCCTAAGCAGTGAATGGAAGGATTTACAAAAATTATGAGGAAATGCAATGCCCCTTGAAACAGACGTGGATTACAGCATACTAAAAACCTTCTACCCATTATTGGGGAGTGGGTCTCCCTTAGTGTTCGCCTATGCATTGAAAAGCAAAAGCTAACTAAAATTAGGAAGAAATGCAATGCCCATTGGAAGAGTCGTGGAGTTCAGAGTGGTTTAACAAGACGGTTTTAATGCCCCTTGGAAGAGACGTGGAGGTCACAGTAGCTTAACAAGACAGTTTTAATGCCCCTTGGAAGAGTGGTGGAGGTCGCAGTGGAATAAAAAGACAATATCAATGCCCCTTGGAAGAGTGGTGGAGGTCACAGTAGCTTAACAAGATGATTTTAATGCCCCTTGGAAGAGCTGTGGAGTGCAGAGTGGTTTAACAAGACGGTTTTAATGCCCCTTGGAAGAGACGTGGAGGTCACAGTAGCTTAACAAAACAGTTTTAATGCCCCTTGGAAGAGTAGTGGAGGTCACAGTGGAATAAAAAGACAATATCAATGCCCCTTGGAAGAGCTGTGGAGTTCAGAGTGGTTTAACAAGATGGTTTTCATGCCCTTACAAGAGCCATGCAGTACAGCATATTAAAAACATTATTCCCATTATTGGGGAGTGGGTCTTTCATAGTCTTTGCCTATGCCTTCCAAGCAAAATCTGCCAAAAATTAGGACAGAGGAACTTGCAAGGCTGGCAAACAAGAGCCATGCAGTACAGCATATTAAAAAACATTATTCCCATTATTGGGGAGTGCGTCTCCCATAGTCTTTGCCTATGCCTTCCAAGCAAAAGCTGCCAAAAATTAGGAAGGAGGAACTTGCAATGCTGGCAACACAGACCACGGTCACCCTGGTGGTTTTAATGCCCCTTGGAAGAGACGTGGAGGTTCGAAGTAGCTTAACAAGACGGCTTTAATGCCCCTTGGAAGACATGTGGAGATCACAGTGGAATAAAAACACAACATCAATGCCCCTGGGAAAAGTGGTGGAGGTCACAGTAGCTTAACAAGAGGGTTTTAATGCCCCTTGGAGAAGAGGTGGAGGTCGCAGTAGCTTAACAAGACGGTTTTAATGCCCCTTGGAAGAGACGTGGAGGTCGCAGTAGATTAACAAGACGGTTTTAATGCCCCTTGGAAGAGACGTGGAGGTCGCAGTGCAAGATGGTTTTAATGCCCCTTGGAAGAATGGTGGAGGTCGCTGTAGCTTAACAGGACGATTTTAATACCCCTTGGAAGAGCCATGCAGTACAGCATCTTAAAAACATTATTCCCATTATTGGGGAGTGGGTCTCCCATTGTCTTTGCCTATGCCTTCCAAGCAAATGCTGCCAAAAATTAGGAGGGAGGAACTTGCAATGCTGGAAACACGGACCAAGGTCACCCTGGTGGTATAGTGGTGGTGGAGGCTGAGAATAAGGAGAAGAGCAAAATACAGCCGAAATGGGGAAGCGTATACCCATGTGTGGGTGTGAAGCTGTGCATGGGAATACACCTCCCGAAATAACACAGTGGATTTGACTTTATGTTACTCTGCTGTCATTTGGTGGTGATGAGAAGTCTGGCCCAATGCAGCCCTTATTCATTTTGATAAGGGTCAGCTTGTCAGCATTGTCAGATGACAGGCGAGTGCGCTTATCAGTATTAATTCCCCCAGCGGCACGAAAAACATGCTCCGATAACACGCTAGCGGCAGGGCAGGCCACAACCTCCAAGACGTACAGAGCGAGTTCATTCCAAGTGTCCAGCTTGGATACCCAATAATTAAAAGGCACAGAGGATTCACGGAGGACACTGGTACAGTCGGCAAGGTACTCCCTCACCATCTTTTGAAACTTTCCACTTCTTGTGAGAGTACCCCGCGCCTCAGGGCCTGTAAGCTGGGCGGGTCTGAGAAAACTGTTCCAGAACATTGACAGTGTTCCCCTGCCTCTGCTGGATTGGAGTTGCGTCTCTCTTGCCTTTTCTCCTTGGTTGGGTAACGAACTGTGACCTCTGCCGCTAGAGTGTTCAGAAGGAAATTTTTTTAACAGTTCTGCAGGAAGGGCCTTCTGGTACTGCCTCATTTTTGTAGACCTCTCCACCTCAGGAATAGAGATGAGCGTTGTTCTACTCGAACTGTTCGCCAATCTCAAATTCGAGCTGTTTTGGGCGGTGTTCGAGCCGTTCGGCGAACACGAACAATTTGAGAAAAATTCGGCTGTTCGAGGTTATGTTCGATAACTGTTCGTGCACCAAAATCATAACTGGATTTTTTCTCAGTAATGATGAAAATTAATGTTAATACGCAGTTTGAGTGTACAGCGGGGTGGGGGGAGGGGCAGGGGATGGATCTCTGCAGGAACAATGAAGATCTCCATTTTTTTTTCTCTTTCCCGCATTTACAGTGGGGAGGTGCAATCTGTCAGCCTATCAGCAGCGCACACATGGAGCGAAGTGTTTTTTTTCACACAAGCAAGGGCATGTGTCATTGGCAGTGTATGTCACATGTCCTTGCCCTATAAGACCAAGCCATTTTCCCCGTCGCCACCATTTTCTCACTGCTGCAGCTGCGTGTTAGACGGCACCGCTGTTGCTGTATGCGCTATACCTTGTTAATTTCAAGCCAATTTTCGCACAAATATACAGATAGCTTGGGAGTAGGGAATAGTTGTGATTGCAGTCCTTTTAAGGACTAGGTTACAGCATTTCCTACGACTTTTATCAGGCAGGTCTGTGCTCTTAAATAGATAGGTTGTGGGAGTAAAGACTAATTGTAATTGGAGTCCTTTTCAGGACTAGGTTACATCAGTTCCTATCAGTTTTTGCCAGGCAGGTCTGTGCCAGTGCTGTGCAAGTTTTTTTCACAGCATTTGGCTGAATCTAGCAAAGCTAATCCTTTTTGGCCTATTGCAGAGTGTGTTAGTCAGTGGAGTAGCCTATCTGTGTTGCAAGATATACCACCTGTGTATAGAATACCAATTTTTTTACTGCACCTAGTGAAGTAAAATCTTTTGGGCATAGCATCATTCTATTAGTCCATCTATACTGACCTCCATCAGGTTGCAAACTGAATCTAATTTTTTTCTGCATCTAGCTCTGAAAAAATATTTGGCCTTCTAGCAGTGTGTCGGACTTTCTCTATTAGTCCATCTATACTGACCTCCATCAGGTTGCAAATTCAAAATAATTTTTATCTGCATCTACAGTACCTCTGAAAAAATATTTGGGCTTCTAGCTGTGTTTGGGACTTGTTGTATTAGTCCATCTATACTGACCTCCATCAGGTTGCAAACTGAATATATTTTTTTCTGCATCTACCTCTGAAAAAATATTGGGATTCTAGCTGTGTGTGGGACTTGTTGTATTAGTCCATCTATACTGACCTCCATCAGGTTGCAAACTGAATATATTTTTTTCTGCATCTACCTCTGAAAAAATATTGGGCTTCTAGCTGTGTGTGGGACTTGTTGTATTAGTCCATCTATACAGACCTCCATCAGGTTGCAAACTGAATATAATTTTTTTCTGCATCTAGCTCTGAAAAAATATTTGGCCTTCTAGTAGTGTGTCGGACTTTCTCTATTAGTCCATCTATACTGACCTCCATCAGGTTGCAAATTAAAAATAATTTTTATCTGCATCTACAGTACCTCTGAAAAAATATTTGGCCTTCTAGCAGTGTGTCGGACTTTCTCTATTAGTCCATCTATACTGACCTCCATCAGGTTGCAAATTCAAAATAATTTTTATCTGCATCTACAGTACCTCTGAAAAAATATTTGGGCTTCTAGCTGTGTGTGGGACTTGTTGTATTAGTCCATCTATACTGACCTCCATCAGGTTGCAAACTGAATATATTTTTTTCTGCATCTACCTCTGAAAAAATATTGGGCTTCTAGCTGTGTGTGGGACTTGTTGTATTAGTCCATCTATACAGACCTCCATCAGGTTGCAAACTGAATATAATTTTTTTCTGCATCTAGCTCTGAAAAAATATTTGGCCTTCTAGTAGTGTGTCGGACTTTCTCTATTAGTCCATCTATACTGACCTCCATCAGGTTGCAAATTAAAAATAATTTTTATCTGCATCTACAGTACCTCTGAAAAAATATTTGGCCTTCTAGCAGTGTGTCGGACTTTCTCTATTAGTCCATCTATACTGACCTCCATCAGGTTGCAAATTCAAAATAATTTTTATCTGCATCTACAGTACCTCTGAAAAAATATTTGGGCTTCTAGCTGTGTGTGGGACTTGTTGTATTAGTCCATCTATACTGACCTCCATCAGGTTGCAAACTGAATATATTTTTTTCTGCATCTACCTCTGAAAAAATATTGGGCTTCTAGCTGTGTGTGGGACTTGTTGTATTAGTCCATCTATACTGACCTCCATCAGGTTGCAAACTGAATATATTTTTTTCTGCATCTACCTCTGAAAAAATATTGGGCTTCTAGCTGTGTGTGGGTCTTGTTCTATTAATCCATCTATACAGACCTCCATCAGGTTGCAAACTGAATATATTTTTTTCTGCATCTACCTCTAAAAAAATATTGGGCTTCTAGCTGTGTGTGGGACTTGTTGTATTAGTCCATCTATACTGACCTCCATCAGGTTGCAAACTGAATATATTTTTTTCTGCATCTACCTCTGAAAAAATATTGGGCTTCTAGCTGTGTGTGGGACTTGTTGTATTAGTCCATCTATACTGACCTCCATCAGGTTGCAAATTGAATATAATTTTTTTCTGCATCTAACCCAGCCAATAGTTTTGGCCTAATACCACAGTTTGGCCACTCAGCTCTGCTCGGTTACCATCCATTGTTTTTTTGTGCAAACAACTCCAGAGTTGTGAATTAGTTAACCACCAAAATGAGTGGAAAAAGGCCTGCTGCTGGTGGAAAGGGGAATAGGCGTGTTGGGAAGGGGAAAAAAGGTTGTGTCCGTGGGGTAGGTGTTAAAGCAACAGTAACATCTGCAGAAGAAAGACCATCTTCCAGCCAAACTAAAATGTCTACTTCTTTTAGCGGACAATGTGATAAGATCCCTTTCTTACGGCCACGCCAATCGCTACAAATTCCAGATGAGGCACAAAAACAGCAGGTGCTTCAACGGATATCAAGTGCTCCTTTAAGTGGGCTCTCCTCCACATCAACTTCAACATCACAAATACTCCAGTCCTCAAAGGTGTCACCCAAATCGCACTTGCTTCCTCACAGCTCCCAAATCTCCAGCTGCCCGTCTGAGTATGAGGTAGAACAGATGGTTGAGTCTGCAGAGCTGTTTACTCATACTATAGCCTGGGAATCAGAGGTCGACTCCAGCGCTTCTGTGAATCCAGACGAGGAAATGATCTGCACTGATGCCCAGAATCTTTATGAGTCGGATCCAGGACCAGACGCAGAAGGTTCTGACCATAATGTAGACCTTCATTCCCAAACTGTAACTCCTGTTGGTGGAGACAATGAGGAAGACGATGATAAGACTCAAATACCTGATTGGAGCGACAACTTTAGTTTTTTGTCAGGGCAGGAACAGGTTGGCTCTGAGGACGACGGGTGTGATAATACACAGGGTGATGATGATGAGGTTGGAGATCCCACTTACTGTCAACCCACAGTCAGCCAAGAGATGAGGTCAGCAGAGGAGGTGGAGGAAGATGCTAGTGACGACGAGGTCAGGTTGCGCCTTCCTGGACAGAGACGTAGTACTGGAAGCACGTCAACAACTGCATCCTCAAACACAACTCTGCCTCTCACCACAAGTCGTGGTGGCTCTTCAGGTCGCATGGGTGCTAAGCCTTGCTTAGCCTGGGCATTTTTTCAGATCGATAAAGATGACCCAACTCGTGTTATCTGTAACATTTGTCAGCAAAAGCTAAGTAGAGGCCAAAAAATACATAGTTTGAGTACTTCATGCATGAACCGGCACATGGACATGAAGCATAAGTTGCAGTGGGAAGCTCAGTGTGCTACAATGCGGCCTAGCCGGCCGGGCCAACCACCGTCTGCCATATCTTGTGCATCCGCGGCCTCTTCATCCTCTGTGACTGGGGGGACAGCAGTCACACCTGTTTTGGGGCGCAGACCTGCCACCTCTTTACCCGCAACAGCCAGCGTGATTGGCAGGTCATCATTTTCTTTGGAGGTGGTAACACCAGCTGGTGTTGAGCGCTGTCCGACATCGATAGCACCACCTTTGGATCAAGGCAACCTAACATGTCCGCCTGCATCTTCCTCACAGACCGGCAGTTTGCCGGGGACACCCTTATCAACCCCGTCTAAGCACAATAGCCAGCCCTCGGTCCCTCAGATGTGGACAAGTAAAAGACCATTTCCTCCTAGCCATGAGAAAGCTAAGAGGTTGAATTTCACCATCTGCAAGCTCTTGGCTACAGAAATGCTGCCTTTCCGCCTGGTGGACACAGAGGATTTTCGAGACCTTATGTCCGTCGCAGTGCCCCAGTACCAGATGCCCAGTCGGCACTACTTCTCAAAGAAAGGTGTGCCTGCGCTCCACCAGCATGTCGCATACAACATCACCGCTTCTTTGAGAAACTCTGTGTGTGACAGGGTGCATTTCACCACAGACACTTGGACGAGTAGGCATGGACAGGGGCGTTACATGTCGCTGACTGGGCACTGGGTAACTATGGTGACAGCAGGACGAGGGGCTGCTGTCCAAGTCTTGCCGTCCCCACGAGTTGTGCGTCAATCCTCTTTATGTCAAAGTTCCTCCACTGCTTCTGCCTCCTCAACCTCCTCTCGGTCTTCCACCTGCACCCAAAGCCTGTCTGGTCATGCCACAAGCTTTCTAACTGCGCAGAAGGGATCCTGCACACCTCCTTACTATGCTGGCAGTAGGGCTCAACGTCATCAGGCGGTTTTTACTTTGAAATGTCTGGGAAATGTGAGTCACACAGCTGAGGAGTTGTGGTCAGCTCTGGAGAACCAATTTCATGAATGGTTGTCTCCACTGCACCTGAAACCAGGGAAGGCCGTGTGCGACAATGCTGCAAACCTAGGTGCGGCCCTTCGCCGGGGCAATGTCACACACGTGCCTTGTATGGCTCACGTGTTGAACCTGGTTGTCCAGCAATTTTTAGCCCACTATCCCAGACTAGATGGCCTTCTGCAGAGGGCACGGTCGCTGTGTGCTCACTTCCGCCGTTCGCATCCCGCAGCTCAGCGACTTACATCTCTACAGAAGTCGTTGGGCCTGCCACTTCACCGGCTAAAATGCGATGTGCCTACCCGGTGGAATTCAACTCTGCACATGTTGCAGCGACTGTGGCAGCACCGACAAGCCCTGGTGCAATACGTTCTGACGTATAGCCTGGGCCAACGAGATTCAGAGGTGGGGCAAATCACGCTGGAGGAGTGGTCTCAGATCAGGGACCTATGCACCCTTCTGCACAGTTTTGAAATGGCGACGAAGATGTTTAGTGCTGACGATGCCATTATCAGCATGACTATTCCGGTGATTTACATGCTGGAGCACATGTTAAACAGAATTCGGAGTCAGGTGGTGGCACAAGTGGAGGTGGAGGAAGTAGAGGAGGAGGAGTTGTATGCGGAAGGGCTAACATCTGCAAGGTCCAGACGGTCGGCAGCACCAAGGCGGCAGGCATGTGAGGGTGGGGGAGATGGTTTTACCAGGGCGCATGGTAGCAGCCAAACTAGTGAGGAAGGTGCAGGAGCCCAGGAAGAAGTGGAGGACGAACTGATGGAAGACTCATCAGATGAGGGAGAGCTTGATCACATTTCTGTTGTGCGAGGTTGGGGGGAGAGGACAGAGGAAGGAAGCATGATTGTTACCTCGCCACCAACACAACAGGGACTTGGTGCTCCTGGATGCGCAACACACATGAGTGCCTTCTTGCTGCACTACCTGCAACATGACCCTCGAATTGTGAGAATTAGAAATAATCCTGACTACTGGGTTGCCACACTGTTATATCCCCGGTACAAAAGTAAATTTGCAGAAATTATTCCTGCCATAGAAAGGGATGCACGCATGCAGGAGTATCAGCAGAGACTGTTGCAGAATCTTACATGTGCTTTTCCACAAAATACCAGTGGTGCACGTAGTGAATCTCACAGTTCCAACTTGCCAACCGTGGGACCGTCAAGTGTTCAGCACTCAAACCGTAACAGAACCACAGTATCTGCTGGTAACATCAATTTTGCGGAATCATTTCACCACTTTTTTAGCCCATCCTTTGCAAGGCCACAGGAGACAAGAAGTCTGACACATAGTCAACGCCTAGAGACGATGGTACAGGAGTATCTCCAAGTAAACATTGAAGCCACGACTGTGTCACTGGACCCTTGCTCTTTTTGGGCTTCCAATCTGGATAAATGGCCAGAGCTAGCCACTTACGCCTTGGAGATCTTGTCATGCCCCGCAGCCAGCGTTCTGGCTGAACGTGTGTTCAGCGCTGCTGGTGGTGTGCTGACAGATAAGCGCACGCGGCTCTCCACTGATAATGTAGACAGACTCACGTTCATAAAGATGAACAAATCATGGATCCGAAACGACTTTTCTACCCCTGTGTCATCCTGGGGAGAGTAAAAGCTTGATGATTGGTTAAAATCACCCTACCAACCGTTTTAAGCTTTCAAATTACTAATCATGTTTATCTGTATCTTGACTGGAAAATAATTTGGGCTTTGTAGCAGTGTGCAGCACTGATCCTATTAGGCCATCTATAATAAGCTCCACCAGATTTAAAATTAAAAATAAATTTTAGCTGCATCTAGCCCGGAAAATAATTTTGGGGCTCCGAGATGCGCAAGACACATAAGTGCCTTCTTGCTGCACTACCTGCAGCATGACCCTCATATTGTCAGAATTCGAAGTAATCATGACTACTGGGTTGCCACACTCTTAGATCCCCCAAACTTTTCGATCAACCTTTTCATTTTAATAAAGACCAAAAAAATGGTCATTTTTGAAATTATAAGCATTAGCAGGTTGTTAGAAACTGAAATCAAACAGTTTTCAACTCAAAACTTTATTCTAGGTGATGTTACATTTTCACATAGGACCCCTTGTTTGAAAGGAGCTTCTGAACTCTCTCGTCCATTGAATTTGTCAGGTTTTGGATGGTTTCTGCTTCAATTGTTTTGCATGAGGACAGAATACCCTCCCAGAGCTGTTGCTTAGATGTGAACTGCCTCCCGCCATCATAGACACTCCTTTTAATGATGCTCCAAAGGTTCTGAATGGGGTAGAGGTCAGGGGAGCATGGGGGTCACACCATAAGTTTGTCCCCTTTTATGCCTATATCAGCCAGAGATGCAGATGTTTTATGTGCAGCATGAGATGGTGCATTATCATGCAGAAAAATGATCTTGCTGTGAAATACACGGTTCTTCTTCTTGAACCATGGCAGGAAGTGCTGTTTGAGAAAATCCACATACATTATGGAGTTCATCTTTAGCGCCTTCAGGGATCCTAAAGGGGCCGACAATCTCTCTCCCCATGATTCCAGCCCAAAACATTACTCCACCTCCTCCTTGTTGGCGCTGTAGCCGTGTTTGCGTGGGGTGTCCATCAACCAGCCATCCTCCACTCCATCCATCTGGACCATCGAGCGCTGCACGGCACTCATCCGTGAACAAAACAGTTTTGAAATCAGTCTTCATGTAATGTTTGGCCCACTGGAGCCGTTTCTGCTTGTGTGAAGTGGATAGAGGAGGTCGACAGGATGGCGTATGCACAGCTGCAAACCTCTGAAGGACCCTGCATCTTGTTGTTCGGGGGACGTTGGAGGCACAAGCAGCTTCAAAAACTTGTCTGCTGCTATGACAAGGCTTTCTTGCCGCTGCTCTTTTAACCTGACGTAATTGCCTGTAGGAAAGAGTCCTCAATTTTCCCTTATCAGCACGCACACGTGTGTACTGTGAATCAGCTACATACTTCTTGATTGCCAAGACACTTCATCCTGATCATCGCACAATGTTGATTGTAGTCATGCCTTGACCTAAACACTCCACAATTTGTTGCTTCTCAGCAGCCGACACATCCTTTTTCTTTCCCATTTTGTCAGAAAATGTAGGCTGCTTAATAATGTGAGAGAGCCTTCTTAAGTAGTCTTGCCTTTCATTGGACACACCTGCCAAACTAATTAGCACAGGTGTCTGCAATTGCTTACAGTGATATAAAGAGCCCTGACACACATCACCATCAGTGAGTTTAACTGACAAACAAACAAATTCTTCCCTTATCACTCCTAAACACTTTTTGCATAATAATTTGGAACGCAGTGTACATGTGCTTTTCCACAAAACACCAGTGGTTCACGTAGTGAATCTTACAGTTCTAACTTGCCAACCGTGGTCTGTATGGAATTGTTCAATAAAGGGCCCAAAATTAAGATAACATAGATGGGAGAGGTCTCTATGAATAGGAATTCCTAAGTATTTGATACCCTGTGAGGGCCAGGCAAAGGGAAAGTTGGACTGGATGGAATCCTATATGGATTTGGGGAGGGAGACATCGAGGGCCTCAGACTTCGCTGCATTGATTTTAAAATTTTACCATGTAACAAAGTGATCTATTTCAGCCATAACAGCAGGGATGGATATATGTGATTGAGTGATATATACTAGGACATTATCAGCAAATAGAGAGCACTTGTACTCGGTGCCTCCCACCTCAATCCACCTAATATTGGGGTTATGGCGAATTGATGAGAGCAGGTGCTCCGTCACTAGGATGTATAAGAGAGGGGACAGAGGACATCCCTGCCTTGTCCCATTGGTGATTGTGAAAGGTGATGAAAATGTTCTGACGCACCCCCTGGGCCTTGGGACACCCGGAGCCGGACCCTTTTTGGTGGATGCTGGTGGTTGTAGTCTTCGTGGCGGCGACCCGGTTCCGTGGCTCAGGGCGGTCAAACCAGTGGCGGAACTATTTATGTGGTTTTGATGTTTAAATGTCCGACTACGCCACCCGTGGATTGCGGTCAGAGTGAACCGCCGCTACAGGGCAGACCGCTGAGGCTGGTGTTGTGGGTGCAGCAGAGCGTAGCATAACTCCCCACGGGAGGAGTATAGCCTCAGGGCAGTGTATGCGGAGGATGGGGGTGATGGTGCAGGGCAGCAGCAGTAACGACACGGAGTCAGTGATGCAGTCCAGGGCCTTTACTCACAGTTCTTATTATCCAGACCACGTCTGCAGGTAACGGCTGCCCACGTCGTACTGTGCTCACCAGGTGAGGGGCTCAGACAACTCCCAGATAACTTTGGAGCACTTCACAGGACCCCCTTTGTGTGTCCTTTGTCTGGCCTTTCTTACCAACACTTCTGTCCGGCTGCCTCGGGCCTCCTCTTGGTAAACTTGGCGCCAGTTTCCCTGACCCTATGTGGTGCCTTCCTAGCGGGTGTAGCGAGGGGCTGCGCCACATAAAATGTCAGAGCCTCCGGTTTCTAGCTGAGGCTCGTTTCCTGCCTCCACTAGTTCGGGGACCGGTCTCCCCTTTGGCCTGACCCCTCCACGCAGGTGGATTCGGGCGTGCGGTGGCGACTCGCCCGTCCGCACCCCTGGGATCCCTTCATTCCTCGTTCCTGGAGCCTTCTCCGCTCCTCTTCCTTCCTTCTCCCTCTTCCAGGCCTGGGCCTCTGTTACTAGGCCCGCCTCCGGAGCAGAGCTCATGCAGAGCCCCTGCTCCCTGCCACTTCTGCTCAGACTTCTCTGCACTGAACTAAGATGGTGCCCACCTTTTATACTCCCTTCTCAATGCACCCAGGAACTGCTTCCTCCCTGCTCCTGCACTACAGGGTTCCCCTTCCTCAGTGTTCCCTCCCCCCACTCCAGCCAGGGACAGGGACTGTCGTGCCCATCTCAGGGGCATATTGGTCGCCCTGCCCCACGGCAATGTGGTGTAATGCATGCAGGTGTCGGGTCCTGATCCACACTCCATCCTTACCTGAGAGTGAGATATCACACCTCTGGGTGAGGTGCAATACGTCTGTAGCAACCGAGCCCTCAGGGTGCTACAGTTCCATTTATCTTCAGCCTAGGTGACGTATTGCGATACAGGGCTGTGATTTTGGCTATAAAAGGGTCCCCTAGACCCCTACCCCAAGCTTTTTAAGAGAATCATATATGGCGTGCCAGGAGACTCTATGGAATGCTTTCTCAGCATCCAACGAGAGTATCTAATTACAAATTTTTAACTGCATCTAGCCCAGGAAATACTTTGTGCCTAGTAGCAGTGTCTGCTAGTCAGTGGATTATCCCGGCTGTTAAGCAAGCTACACCACCTGTAGTTTAGACACTTAATTTTTTCAAAGGAAATGCTTCGGGACCATGGGATACTTAGTGAAGAGCATCAGGAGGCACCCAAAGGCATAGGGGCTGGGACTGGCAGTAGGATGCCTTGCGGTGGACAGCCGAGCTCGATCCTTATAAAAGCTTTTTAACTGCAGCAGCTTTAGTGGACGCTACTGGAGCTGGAATTACCGCGGCTGCTGGCATGAGACTTGCCCTCCAATAGATCCTTGTAAATGGATTTAAAGTGTATTCATTCAAATTAGAGAGACAATTTAAATTAAAAAGCTTAGAGCTGCCTCCACCACAGGGGGGCTCGCTCGACCCACCAGCGGACAGGCACCAGTATTGGGAGAGGGGGGCTGGCCGTCAGGGTTCACCGCGGCTCTGGCACAAACCCGGCGACACGGAGGTGGCACGGGCAGGAGCGGACTGGCCGTGTCGGCTTCTCACTTTTTGGATTTTAGAAGGGCATGACATGCCTATATCTGTGTCTCCCCCTCCTTTTACTCCTCCACCTCTTTTATTTTCGCATGACTATATGTACTTGTCACTTTTCCATGTGTTAGTTATGTCTTCTGAGCAGTTTATCAGCTTTTGGACACCTTTGAAGGTGTTTTCTATGTGTTTCTATGTGTTTTTGTTTGCCTGCCATTGGTTTTAACGGTGTTCAAAGGTGTTCGACGAACAGTTCGACGAACAGTTCGGCGAACACACGGGTGTTCGACGAACCGAACCGAACTCGAACACTACGGGGGTGGCTCAACACTACTCAGGAATAAGAGAGTGAAAGTTCTCCTTGTAGCAGGGGTCTAAAAGTGTCACCAACCAGTAATGACTGTCACCCAACATTTTGACAACTCGAGGGTCACGGTTAAGGCAGCGTAACATAAAGTCAGCCATGGTTGCCAGACTGGTAGCGGGCAAGACTTTCGTGTCCTCACCAAGATGACGACTGATCATGCTTTCCTCCTCCCCCCCCCCCCTGACCTCAAGCCACCCATGCTGAACCGACTGTATGACAGCTGTACAGGTACTACCATCTACAGCACAAGATACCAGCTCCTGTTCTTCCTCCTCCTCTCCCTCATTGTCCCACAATGCACGTTGGGATGAGATGAGGCTGGGCTGTGTGTAATCACCCGTTACGGGTTCTTGATCCATCTCATCATACTCTGGCTGCAATGCCTCCTCTTTAATTCTCTGCAGAGAGCATTGCAAAAGACAGACAAGTGGGATGCTGACGCTAATGATGGTTTCATCGCCACTCACCATCTTGGTGGACTCCTCAAAGTTTGTCAGGATGTTACATATGTCAGACATCCAGGTCCACTCCAGAGGTCTTATGTGTGGAGTCTGACCTGAATATCGATGGCCTTGTTGCAGCTGGTACTCCACAACTGCTCTCTTCTGCTCACAAATCCTTTGCAACATGTGGAGGGTAGAGTTCCAATGTGTGGGGACATCACACACCATTCGCTGTGCCGGAAGCTGCAAACGCTGCTGCAACACAGCAAGGGCGGAGGAAGCTGTAGCCGACTTCCGAAAATGAGCTGACAGGCGGCGTACTTTGATGAGCAGATCTGGCAACTCGGGGTATGATTTAAGAAACTCCTGAACCACGAGGTTAAGCACATGAGCCAGGCATGGTACGTGTGTGATCTCGCCTCTCCTCAGAGCCTCCACCAGTTTACAGCTATTGTCACACATGACCATGCCTGGATGTAGCTTCAGCGGTCTCAGCCACAGATTTGCCTGCTCTTTCACATCTGTCCACGACTCATAAGCAGTGTGAGGTTTATCACCTAAGCTTATGAGTTTCAGCACAGCCTGTTGCCACTTGGCTGAGGCAGTACTGCAGTCCTTCCAGCTTGTAACTGATGTGGTGATATCTGAGATGGAGGCAGAACATGAGGAGGAGGAGGATGATGCGCAGAAGCTGTACACTGTGGGGCAACTCTGACTGACATAGGGCCCGCAATCCTCGGTGTAGGGAGGATGTGTTCCGTCCCAAGGTCCGACTGGGTCCCGGCTTCCACTATGTTTACCCAGTGTGCTGTCAGGGAGATGTACCGTCCCTGGCCACAAGCAATTGTCCACATGTCCGTTGTCAGGTGGACTCTCCCAGTAACTGCGTTGTTGAGGGCACGGCAGATGTTTTGGGACACGTGCTTGTGTAGTGCGGGGATGGCACACCGGGAAAATAGTGTCGGCTGGGGACCGAGTACCGAGGGATGGCCAACACCATAAGGTTGCGGAAGGAATCCGTCTCCACCAGCCTAAAAGGCATCATTTCCAATGCAAGCAGGCGTGAAATGTGCGAATTTAGGACTGTGGCCTGTGGGGCGTTGGCTACGAATTTGTGCTTTCGATCAAAGGTCTGGGATATGGACAATTGAACCCTGCGGTGGGACGTGGACGTTGATGCTGTTTCTTGAGAAACTGCCATAACAAGTGAAGACTTAGAGGAGGGGGCATCTTTGCAAGCAGTATGGACAGGGTATTGCCTTGCACGCACAACATGGGGTTCTCTTACATGCACAACAGCGGAAGAAGCAGTGGTGACACCCGCTGACACTGGTCGTGGACCCTGGGGTTCGCCCCACAAAGTCGGGTGCTTTGCTGACATGTGCCTGATCATGCTGGTGGTGGTCAGGCTGGTAGTTTTGTCACCCCTGCTGATGCTGGCATGGCAGGTGGTACAAATGGCCTTTTTGGGGTTATCAGCAGAGTCTTTAAAAAAATTCCAGACTCTGGAAGACCTACCGCTTATACTGGCAATGTCCTTCATGTTGGTGTTACGGGGAGCTGTTGCCCGCCTTCTGTGTGCGGCCACCACACTGCTTCTTCCTGCCTGCTGTGGTACTCTGCCTCCCTCCCCCTGTGTGCTGCTGGCCTCGCTCTGCGTGTCCTCCTGCCACGTTGGGTCAGTTACTAGATCATCCACCACCTCCTCCTCTTCCACTTGCGCACCACGATCCTCCTCCTCACTTCCTGGTAATTGTGTCTCGTCATCGTCCACCTCTTGTGACAAATTGCCAGCGTCAACTTCCTGTGGCCGTGGCTGTTCAAATATTTGGGCATCGCTACATGGGATCTAGTGTCCCACCACTACAAGGGGAGCAGGCGAGGGGCACAAATATGGAAATGGACCAGTGAACAGCTCTTCAGAGTGTCCAACTGTGGGATCATTTGCTGTCTGACGACTCTCGGCAATGTAGGAGGAAGGAGCATCAGGGTGAGGAGGAGTATGCGGTCGAGACTCACGGCTACTAAAACTTGACCGTGTGGAAGACAGACCGGAGGTGGTGGTGCCCAGAAAACTGGAAGTATTATCTGCTATCCAATTAATGACCTGTTCACACTGATCAGTTCGCAATACTGGTGTTGTAGTGTGCTTCCCTAGTAATTCGGTCAAGAAGTGGGAGCGAGAAGATGTGGCTGTTGGTTGTGGCACATTTTCACCTTGGCCACGGCCCCCTCCTCTACATGCACCATCACCAGAACGTCAAGTTCCACGTCCCTTGCCACGCGCCTTGCCCATTGTAAATGAAGTAAAATAACTTACACTCGCACTATCAATGGAAAAAAGGTAATAAAAAGGAGATTAGAACCGTGGAAGAGGAAAACCACAGTTCTATTTCTCTGGCCTACACCAGAATCTTTTAAACAGATATATTTGTGTCTGAACACTGAGCGAGACAATTTTTTTTTTTTTTTGTAAAAAAGGGAAAAAGGTGGATAATATAGAGATTTGAACCATGGAACTGCAAAACCACAGTTATAGTTATGTGGCCTACACCAGAATCTTTTAAACAGATATATTTGTGTCTGAACGCTCAGGAGACACTATTACTGTTTTTTTTATGGAAAAAAGGCCAAAAGCTGGATAATACTGAGATTTGAACCGTGGAACTGCAAAACCACAGTTATAGTTATCTGGCCTACACCAGAATCTTTTAAACAGATATATTTGCGTCTGAACAGTCAGCGAGACACTATTACTGTTTTTTTTACGGAAAAAAGGCCAAAAGCTGGATAATACTGAGATTTGAACCGTGGAACTGCAAAACCACAGTTCTAGTAATCTGGCCTACACCAGAATCTTTTAAACAGATATATTTGTGTCTGAACAGTCAGGGAGACACTATTACTGTTTTTTTTTCGGAAAAAAGGCCAAAAGCTGGATAATACTGAGATTTGAACCGTGGAACTGCAAAACCACAGTTCTAGTTATCTGGCCTACACCAGAATCTTTTAAACAGATATATTTGTGTCTGAACAGTCAGGGAGACACTATTACTGTTTTTTTTTTACGGAAAAAAAGGCCAAAAGCTGGATAATACACAGATTTGAACCGTGGAACTGCAAAACCACAGTTATATGTATGTGGCCTACACCAGAATCTTTTAAACAGATATATTGGTGTCTGAACAGTCACAGACACACTCAATTTTTTTTTGTGGGGGTGGTAGGAATACCAAAAGGTTAATACGACGCGTATTTGTACAGTCTGACTGAGGAAAAAAAAATACAAGATTTAGATGAAAAAAAAAAGGATTTTTCCTGGCCCCTGAGACCGGGGGATAAGTCTAGCAATTTGACCAGCAGGAGCACACAGGACTGTAATGCACTGTTTGTTGGTATAACCACTGCGTCTCCTATACAGCCTGCCTGCCTGCCTGATATCTGGGATGGATATTAGTCATGAGAAGGACTGTTTGTTTGATTTGGCAGGCTTTAGAGACCCTACACTACCTATTTTGCACTCTATATCTCTCCCTAACCCAGCTGCATTGACCCTACACTGTCTGATCCCGGGCGACTGTGTCCAAGATGGCGGCGCCCGATTTTAAATACTCGAGGTGACGCTGTGCGGCCAGCCAATCACTGTAATGCACACAAACAACATGGCTGCGGCATTACAGTGACTGGCAATCACTGCATGTTCATTGGCTCTGTAAAGAGCGCCAAACATGCAGGGCGGAGACCCGAGCTCCCGCCGGAGTAACGCGAAAATGCTCGGTGCTCGCCGAACATCCCGAGTAGTGAGATGTTCGGGCGAGTACCGAGCAGTGTCGAGCATGCTCGCTCAACACTAGTTTTCACCCAGGCAGATAGATTACTTGCAATAGATGTAATGAGTGAATGTAACAATGGAATAATGCAAGAGAATGGGACAATAGAACAATGGAATAATGCAAGAATGGAAGAATGGAACATCATTGCACGTGTCATAATGGGCTCCTGGCCTTTATCTGGCTGTGCTGCTGCAGTCAGCTTCAGTCTGCAGGGAGCCTGCAGACTAGGAAGGAGGTGGACCTTTGCTTGTTTGTTCACTAATTAGTAATCCTCTCCCCATCCCCTTGTCTTGAGGCCTGTGGGACAGCAGGGGGAAGGGGAGAAATAGGCAGACTTATGCAGATTAAAAATGCGTGCGTGGGCTGCAGCTGCAACAAGCAGTAAAGTTGTGGGTTTTAAAGGTGTCTATTGATGAACAACATGTGTTCCTAAGGGGAGTCTTTGTCCCTATTAGTGATGAGCGAGCATGCTCGCTACTGCTCGGTGCTCGCCGAGCATCTCACTGCTCGAGATGCTCGGCGCTCGCCGGGTATTTCCGGGGGTTGCTCGGCGGGAGCTCGGGTCTCCTCCCTGCATGTTTGGCACTCTTTACAGAGCCAATGAACATGCAGGGATTGCCTGCCACTAACTGTAATGCTGTAGCCATGTTGGTTGTGGCATTACAGTGATTGGCTGGTCACATAGCGTCATCGGGTCTATATCAGACCTGGCGCCGCCATGCTCGTCACAGTCACTCCGGAATCATACAGTGTAGGGAGAGGTGCTGCTGCGTCAGGGAGAGATTTGCTTGTGTATTAGGTAGTGTAGGGAGAAAAACCGTACATTACACATATCCATCTTAACAAACAGGCCTTTTGAGGACTTACTAATCCATCTGCAGAGATATGAGGCAGGCAGTTTATATAGGCAGGCAGGCAGGGTATATAGCAGACTGCAATGCATATAGCACAAGAGGCTCCATTCCAATTCTGCCTTCTGCTGCTGTTAGATATTTCTATACAAAGGCCCAGGTCTCAGGGGCCAGGAATACTTTTCTTTGGATCTTAATCCTCATTATTTGCTTAAAAAGCAATCCAGAGAACACTGTTTTTCTGTGCCATTTGCTTGTTGGCACTGCAGAATACAGCCAGGTCCTTTCCATATTACAGCGCTAGAAATTCAGCTATTTAAAACTGTGTTTTCTCCGTTACATGGATCACATATAGGTTGTCAGAAAATACTGCCATTTCTGGCCTCTATTAAAAATGTACTTTAGTGAGTCACTGAAGCAATTCACAGCAGTTTGCTGTTCAAACTACTTACCTACAGGCCAGGTAGTTAAAACTCTGTTTTCTCCATCACATGGATCACATATACGTTGCCAGAAAATACTGCCATTTCTGGCCTCCATTAAAAATTGCCTTTAGTGTGTCACTGAAGCAATTCACAGCAGTTTGCTGTTCAAACTACTTACCTACAGGCCAGCTATTTGAAACTATCTGTTTTCTCCATCACACGGATCACATATAAGTTCTCTCCAAACTCAGTCATTTGTAGTGAGCGTGGAAGATACTGTCCTCCATTTAAAATGGGCAAGTCACATGGCAAGGGTTGGGGAACTGGACGTGATGGTAATGATGCATGCAGAGGCCGAGGACTAGACCGTGGGCAAGCTGAAATTGTGCCACAACAACACCCACATCTTCTCGCCTTACCATCCTGTCCCAATTTCTAGGGGACCGCAGCACACCACTATTGAAAACAGAGCAGTGCAAAAGGTTGTTGGTTGGATAGCGGATAATGCTTCCAGTCACTAAGCCACCACCCTGCCTTCCACACGGTCAAGCCTCAGTAGCCGTGAGTCTGGACCACATATTCCTCACCCTGATCCTCCTTCCTCCCACCATGCCGAGTACCCAGAGACAACTGATCCCAGACTTGGACACTCTGAAGAGCTGTTCACTTTTCCATTTATAGATTCGGGCTTCTCATCTGGTCCACTTGAAGCGGGGCAAGAGGAGATCGAGTGTAGTGATGCCCAAATATTTGAGCGTCCACGGTCACACGAAGGCGATGGTGGGAAAGTGTCACAAGAGGTGGATGATGATGAGACACAATTGCCAGAAAGGCAGGAGCAGGACCAGGGTGCAGAAGTGGAAGACGAGGTGGTGGATGATATAGTAACTGACCCAATCTGGCAGGAGGACATGCAGAGTGAGAACAGCAGCACACAGGGGGAGGGAGGCAGAGCACCCCAACAGGCAGGAAGAAGCAGTGTGGTGGCCGCAGACAGAAGGCAGGCTACCGTTCCCCGTAACACCAACACGAAAGAAGTTGCCAGTACAACTGTTAGGTCTTCCCGAGTCTGGTTGTTTTTTAAAGACTCTGCCGATCTCCCCAAAAAGGCCATTTGCACCACCTGCAAGGCCAGCATCAGCAGGGGTGGCAAAATGACCAGCCTGACCACTACCAGCATGATCAGGCACATGGCAGCAAAGCACCCGACTTTGTGGGCCGAACCCCAGGGGCCAGGAATAGTGTCTGCAGGTGGCACCATTGCTTCTTCCACTTTTGTGAATGCAAGCCAATCCCCTGTTCATGGTGCATGCGAAGATGCCTCCTGCCCTGCACCTGTCGTTGCACACTCTCAAGTAGCAGCATCAGGAAGCATGTCCAGGTCCTTGTCCCAGAGCAGCGTTCAGTTGTCCATACCCCATTCCTTGGAACTCAAGCGCAAATATGCAGCCAACGCCCCACAGGCCACACTACTAAATTCTCACATTTCTCGACTGCTTGCGCTCGAAATGTTGCCTTGTAGGCTGGTGGAGACTGAAGCATTCCGCAACCTGATAGCGGCAGCCGTCCATTGGTACTTGGTCCCCAGCCACCACTATTTCTCCCGGTGTGCTGTCCCCACATTACACAAGCACGTGTCCCAAAACATTAGCCGTTGTAACGGGTCTGGGAGGCGGAACCTCTGAGCTACTATACAAGGGGGCGGTCCTTGTAAGGGAGCGGGTGGCGACCAGGGAAGACGGGCAGGCAGTCACAGCAGGTGACCGGGACAGTCTCTGAGTGAACGGGCTGGAGGTCACGGCAAGTGACCGGGGCAGTCTCTGGATGAACGGGCAGGAGGTCATGGCAAGTGACCAGGGCAGTCTCTGGATGAACGGGCAGGAGGTCACGGCAAGTGACCGGGGCAGTCTCTGGGTAAAGGGTAGGTACGACCTGTGATGGCAGAGCCTCCAGGTAGGCTAGCACGCAGATGGTTGATGTGTGCTCCCAGGTGAGCAAGCGAGAGTCTCTGGAATGGTAGGTGGTCACAGCATGTGACGGCGGAGCCTCCAGGTAGGCTAGCAGGCAGGTAACAGGTGTGCGCTCCCAGGTGAGCGGGCAGGAGTCTCTGGAATGGCAGGTGGTCACAGCACGTGACGGCGGATCCTCCAGGTAGGCTAGCAGGCAGGTAACAGGTGTGCGCTCCCAGGTGAGCGGGCAGGAGTCTCTGGAATGGCAGGTGGTCACAGCACGTGACGGCGGAGCCTCCAGGTAGGCTAGCAGGCAGGTAACAGGTGTGCGCTCCCAGGTGAGCGGGCAGGAGTCTCTGGAATGGCAGGTGGTCACAGCACGTGACGGCGGAGCCTCCAGGTAGGCTAGCAGGCAGGTAGCTGATGTGCGCTCCCAGGTGAGCGGGCAAGCTGGTCCATAGACAGACTGACAGGAGTTGGAGGGCAGACCGTCGGACCTCAGGCTAGCAGGCAGGTAAGTAGAATATCAGGCAGGAATCAGACAGCAAACTGGCAGGAATCTGGCAGGTAACGGGCAACGGGACCTGAGGGCTGAAGCAGAGTAGTGAACAGTGCAACAACATTGCTCGGGCACCTCCATTTTGGAGGAGGTGCCTTATATATGGTGAAGTCCTCCGGCCATTGGCCGGGGACTCCTTAGGACGGCGCGCGCGGCCCCTTTAAGAGGGAGGGAGCGCGCGCGCGCACGCCCTAAGCACAGTGGCCGGGAAGGAGCGCGCGCTGCCAGCAGAGCGGGAGGAGGACGCCGGGCTAGGAGCAGAGAGGTGAGGGGAACAGCGTCCCTGCCTAGCAGAGGTGAGGGGAACAGCGTCCCTGCCTAGCAGAGGGCAGGGACGCCGGCGCTACAGTACCCCCCCCTTAGGCCCCCCCTTTTTTAGGCCAGACAGAAATTTAGCTAGGATGAGAGGGGCATGGATGTTCTCCCGGGGCTCCCACGTTCTCTCCTCAGGACCAAACCCCTTCCAATCTACTAGAAAAAAGGTCTTTCCTCTTACCCTTTTGGTGGCAAGAATGTTCTCTACCTCAAACTCGTCCTCAGCAGAAACCGGAGCAGGAGGCGTACCTGTAGACTTGGAAAAAGAGTTAAGTACCACAGGTTTGAGGAGAGATGCATGGAAGGAGTTAGGGATCCGTAAGTTGGCCGGTCGTTTCAATTTATAGGCCACCGGGTTGATCTGACTGATGACCTCCAAAGGACCGATGAACCGAGGCCCTAACTTGTAAGAAGGTATCTTGAGTCGGACATATTTAGATGAGAGCCAGACTTTATCTCCAGGACGAAATTGTGGAGGATCCAGGCGTTTTTTGTCAGCGTGTCTTTTCATCCGTTCGGACGACTGAAGGAGTGCGGATCGGGTACTCTCCCAAATGGAGGAAAATTTGCTAACGAGAGATTCCGCAGCCGGGTTGTCCACAGAGGTGGAGACAGGAAAAGGAATCCGAGGATGCTGACCGAAGACTACAAAAAACGGGGATTTGGAGGAGGATTCGCTCTCGTGATTGTTGTAAGAGAACTCGGCCCATGGTAGGAGATCCACCCAGTCTGAATGATGGGCATTAACGAAGTGCCGGAGGTAACTGGTCAGGTTCTGATTGATCCGCTCCACTTGACCATTGGACTGTGGGTGGTAAGCGGAAGAGAAGTCCAGGGTGACGTCTAGCAGTTTACAAGTGGCTCTCCAGAAGCGTGAGGTGAACTGTACCCCACGATCCGACACGATGTGGAGGGGCAGGCCATGAAGACGAAAGATGTGACGAATAAAGTCTTTAGCTAGCTCGGGTGCAGACGGGAGGCCTGGCAGGGGAACGAAATGAGCCATCTTGGAGAAGCGGTCAGCGACCACCCAAATGACCGTACAACCGGCAGAGACTGGGAGGTCAGTTATAAAGTCCATTGCTATATGCTGCCAGGGGGCAGCAGGTACAGAAAGCGGAAGGAGGCGACCGGCTGGCAGATGTCTCGGAACCTTGTTGCGGGCGCAGGACACACAGGCAGAAACAAAGTCTATTACGTCCTTGTGCAGGGTAGGCCACCAGTAGTGCCGGGTTATAAGCTGGAGGGTCTTTTTCTGACCCGCGTGGCCAGCCAGTTTAGACGAGTGACCCCAGTGAAGGATCTTCTCCCGATCAGGTACAGATACGAACGTCTTTCCGGGAGGGAGACGATTTAGACTCACGGGAGCCACCTGCATTACTCTGGCGGGATCGATGATGTGTTTCGGATCTTCCTCGAGATCAGACACCAGAAAGGATCGAGACAAGGCGTCCGCCTTGACGTTTTTGTCAGCCAGGCGAAAATGAAGAACAAAATCAAAGCGAGCAAAAAACAAGGACCACCGGGCTTGGCGCGGGTTAAGTCTCTGGGCATGCTGGAGGTAAGCCAAGTTCTTGTGGTCAGTGTAAATTATAAACGGGTGAAGAGCCCCCTCGAGCAGGTAACGCCACTCCTCCAATGCCAGTTTGATGGCCAATAACTCTCGGTCTCCTATGGAATAATTGCGCTCTGAGGAGGAGAAGAGTTTAGAGAAGAAGCCGCAAGTTACCATCCTCCCGGAAGATGATTTTTGAGTAAGTACCGCTCCGGCTCCAGAGGAGGAGGCGTCAACTTCCAGGAAGAACTGCTTGTTGCCGTCCGGGCGATGCAGCACCGGGGCGGAAGAGAAGGCCTGTTTTAAGGAAAGAAAGGCCTCCTCTGCTTCGGGCGGCCACTCTTTGGGATTAGTACCCTTACGGGTGAGCGCGGAAATTGGGGCAGTCCGGGAAGAGAAGTGTGGTATGAAGAGGCGGTAGTAGTTGGCGAAGCCCAGGAATCGCTGAATGGCCTTCAACCCCTCCGGTCGAGGCCATTTCTCGATGGCAGACAGTTTCTCTGGATCCATTCGTAGGCCGGTCTAAGAAATAATGTAGCCCAAAAACGGAAGCGAGGTCTGCTCAAAGAGGCACTTCTCGTATTTAGCGAAGAGGTGATTCTGCCTGAGCCTGAGCAGGACCTGACGAACGTCCCTCCGGTGAGTCTGGAGATCCGGAGAGAAGACCAAGATGTCGTCCAGGTACACCACTACGCAGGAGTAGAGAAGGTCCCGGAAGATGTCATTGACCAACTCTTGAAAGACGGCAGGAGTGTTACAGAGACCAAAGGGCATTACCAGATATTCATAGTGGCCGTCCCGGGTGTTGAATGCCGTCTTCCATTCACCCCCCTGACGGATACGAACCAGGTTGTACGCCCCACGGATGACCAGTTTGGTGAAGATTCTAGCCCCCCTCAGACGATCAAATAACTCCGGAATGAGCGGAAGGGGGTACTTATTCTTCACCGTGATCTGGTTAAGGCCTCTATAGTCTATACAGGGACGGAGAGAGCCGTCCTTCTTTTTGACGAAAAAGAAGCCTGCTCCCGCCGGGGAGGTAGATTTCCAGATGAATCCCCTGGCCAGATTCTCCTCAATATATTCGGACATCGACCGGGTCTCAGCAGCGGATAATGGATAAATACGCCCACGGGGAGGAGTAGTACCAGGTAGCAGGTCGATAGGGCAGTCGTATGGTCTATGAGGGGGTAGTGTCTCTGCCTCCTTTTTATTAAAGACATCAGCATAAGACCAATAAGGAATCGGAAGTCCAGGTAGATTAGCTGGGGTAGGAGAAGGACGGACGGGATGGACGGGAACCAGACAGGTCTTATGTCAGTCCTGTCCCCAGCGAAGGACTTCTCCGGTCTGCCAGTCAAGCACGGGTGCATGTCTCTGGAGCCAAAGTAGGCCTAGCAAGAGGGCGTGAGAGAGTCCAGGCAGAACATGAAAGGAGATACTCTCAGAATGCAGCATTCCCACCTGCAGAGTAATGGATTCGGTGATGAGTTGGATGGGGCGTTGTAAGAGACCCCCATCCACGGCAGCAACAGACAAGGGTACAGACAGAGGTTTGGTGGGGATGTGGTATTTCTCTACCAGGGACTGTGAAATAAGATTCCCGGCTGCTCCAGAGTCAAGTTGGGCTAGTTCGAAATAACGTTCCTCCCCGCAGACAATTGAGACTGACAACAGCAGAGATGGAGAGGATTTATTCTTGTCTAGGTCGACCTCTCTGAGCGAACCTAGACACAGGCGTTTCCCGACCTCTCCGGGCAGGCACGGATCCGGTGCTCCTTACTGCCACAGTAGAAGCAGCTCCCCTCGGCACGGCGTAAGTCCTGACGGGTTTTGACCATCTTGGTCTGGTCGACCTGCATAGGCTCAGGAGAGTGTACCTGGGAAGAGACGGAGGGAGTGACGGGTCTCTGAAAAGTAGGAGCTAGACGTGGAAACCTCCTCTCACGGGTGACCTCTTTGGCACGCTCCTGGAACCGTAGGTCAATCTGGGTGGCAAGAGTTATTAGGTCATCGAAGGTGGTAGGAATGTCCCGACCGGCAAGTTCATCTTTAATACGGCCGGACAGACCCTCCCAGAAGACGGATACCAGAGCGTCGTTATCCCAGGCCAGCTCCGAGGCAAGGGTACGGAACCGTATGGCATATTGGCCCACGGTGAGACTTCCCTGATGGAGGCGTAGCAGTGATGATGCGGATGAGGTCTTCCGTCCGGGTTCGTCGAAGACTTTCCGGAAAGCCGTGAGAAAGGCAGGCAAGTCGGACACCAGGGGGTCTCCTCTCTCCTATAGAGGATTTAGCCAGGCCAGGGCCTCCCCGGTGAGATGGGACATGATGAAGGCAATTTTGGCCCGGTCGGAGTTAAACTGGTGGGACAGGAGTTCAAAGTGCAGGGTGCACTGATTTATGAAGCCCCGAGCCTGGGCGGAGTCGCCTCCGAAGCGAGGAGGTGCAGAAAGCCGGGGTCCGGAGTAGGATACCACAGTATTGGTGGGCAGCGGAGCTGCCGGATTGCGAGTCATGGCACTGGCGGAGGTTGCTGGCGGAGCAGTCAGAGAGTCCAGGCGAGAATTGACATTCCGCAGGTGACCCAGGATGGACTCCTGTTGGGACCTCTGACGGGACAGTTCATGACACAGGTCAGAGAGCGAGGGAGCTTGGGTGCCACCGGGTTCCAGGGCCCGAGCAAACTGTAACGGGTCTGGGAGGCGGAACCTCTGAGCTACTATACAAGGGGGCGGTCCTTGTAAGGGAGCGGGTGGCGACCAGGGAAGACGGGCAGGCAGTCACAGCAGGTGACCGGGATAGTCTCTGAGAGAACGGGCTGGAGGTCACGGCAAGTGACCGGGGCAGTCTCTGGATGAACGGGCAGGAGGTCACGGCAAGTGACCGGGGCAGTCTCTGGATGAACAGGCAGGAGGTCACAGCAAGTGACCGGGGCAGTCTCTGGGTAAAGGGTAGGTACGACCTGTGATGGCAGAGCCTCCAGGTAGGCTAGCAGGCAGATGGTTGATGTGTGCTCCCAGGTGAGCAAGCGAGAGTCTCTGGAATGGTAGGTGGTCACAGCACGTGACGACGGAGCCTCCAGGTAGGCTAGCAGGCAGGTAACAGGTGTGCGCTCCCAGGTGAGCGGGCAGGAGTCTCTGGAATGGCAGGTGGTCACAGCACGTGACGGCGGAGCCTCCAGGTAGGCTAGCAGGCAGGTAACAGGTGTGCGCTCCCAGGTGAGCAGGCAGGAGTCTCTGGAATGGCAGGTGGTCACAGCACGTGACGGCGGAGCCTCCAGGAAGGCTAGCAGGCAGGTAACAGGTGTGCGCTCCCAGGTGAGCGGGCAGGAGTCTCTGGAATGGCAGGTGGTCACAGCACGTGACGGCGGAGCCTCCAGGTAGGCTAGCAGGCAGGTAGCTGATGTGCGCTCCCAGGTGAGCGGGCAAGCTGGTCCATAGACAGACTGACAGGAGTTGGAGGGCAGACCGTCGGACCTCAGGCTAGCAGGCAGGTAAGTAGAATATCAGGCAGGAATCAGACAGCAAACTGGCAGGAATCTGGCAGGTAACTGGCAACGGGACCTGAGGGCTGAAGCAGAGTAGTGAACAGTGCAACAACATTGCTTGGGCACCTCCATTTTGGAGGAGGTGCCTTTTATATGGTGAAGTCCTCCGGCCATTGGCCGGGGACTCCTTAGGACGGCGCGCGCGGCCCCTTTAAGAGGGAGGGAGCGCGCGCGCCCTAAGCACAGTGGCCGGGAAGGAGCGCGCGCTGCCAGCAGAGCGGGAGGAGGACGCCGGGTTAGGAGCAGAGAGGTGAGGGGAACAGCGTCCCTGTCTAGCAGAGGGCAGGGACGCCGGCGCTACAGCCGTGCCCTCAACAACGCAGTTACCGGGAAAGTCCACCTAACCACGGTCACATGCGCGCCGTCACGTGCTCTGACGTCATGCAGGTCCTGCTGTGCTATCACGAGACGCCTGCCACAGGTCTTTCCCGCCTTCCGCAGGCTGGCGACGGAAGACGCTGAGCGCAAGGGAGCACAGCTGGTCTCTGGCCGGGACCCTGTCATACTCCCTGCGCTCCTCTCATCCCCCCCCCCCTCTTCTCCCCTCCTCTACTGCCCTCCTTACCTCCGCTGCCAACGGAGACTCCTAGGATCTTACCTGCAAGACGCTAACCACTCTCTGTCAGTGGGACTCATCCTGACAGACAACTAACTTTAAGTCACGGAGCTCCACTCCCACAAGGACTAAACTATAGAGTGCACACACTGCATATGTACTAGACTGTACACCAGCAACGCTACCTATGCAAAATACTTTTACCTAGGGTACAGTATCATCTGTAACCACTTTCCTGACTGTGACCACTACTACTAGTGAGCTAAAAGGACAAGCAGACTCCAAGTGCACAAAACCTTAGCACACACACTGCTTTCCTGACCACGGCTACTACCATTAGTGAGTCAAAAAGGCAAAGTATATCGTCAAGCATCTAAACTCAAGAGGTAACATTAAATTACCCCACCGGCATTATTTATGACCCATACCATTTGCCTTTCCACGGTATATATTAATTATCTTCAACCAGTACCTTTTAGGTAATCCCAGCGCAAAAAGCGGCCTATGATCCAGGACCGGCAAAACAACAACCTACACTGCCGAAACTCTCACGTACATCCTGGGAATCTACAAAAGTCCTCTTACAGGTAAACCAATACACCCTGACTCCTGTGACACTCTACTTCCAAATTTTAACGTACACTTCACATTTACCTACAGCAACTCCTAATCTTGGTGTCCAAAACGAAGGCACAAACAATACCCGTCTAGATCAACCCTGTTCATCTTCACCGTGAATTCCACCTGGACCGACAACAGGTAAATCACCTTCCCCCCCAACTAGGAGGACATCTAACCCATTGCCATAGGAACCATAGGTTCACGAAAAAACCCTTGTAACTATCTTTTTCTTCACCTAGAAAACATCCAGATCACAACTGGCTAATAAGCAAAACATGCCAATACCACAAGGTACCCACAAAGAACCCCTACCACAAAGGACCAACCAATTTTAATTGTAGTTTTTAATCTTTTACTACATCCTGTGATGATTTTATATGATACTTTATGTGATACTAAATTGAAAATAAAATATATCTTTTAAAACTGAACTCTGCATCAGAATATTTTACCCTCCCCCTAAACCCCCCCTCCAACCCCACCTATTACGGCCAAACTATACCAGCGCAGGATCACTTCCATTTTGTTTGTACATTGGATCTTTTCCAATTTCGTCCACCCGTGGTAGGTTGACTATCCTTTGCGGCAGGTAAATCTAGGTCCACCTACCAGCGCCCACACACCACACTAGTGACGTTTCTCAAATCCTCCCCGGAGCTGCCAGATCTGCTTGTTAAAGTACGATGCCTGTGTACCCATTTTAGAAAGTCAGCTACAGCTTCCGCCGCCCTTGCCGTGTTTCAGCAGCGTTTGCAGCTTGCGGCTCACAGACTGGTGTGTGATGTCCCCACGCATTGGAACTCTACACTGCAGATGTTGGGAAGGATTTGTGAGCAGAAGAGGGCAGTTGTTGAGTACCAGCATCAACAAGGCCGTCGGTATTCAGTTCAGACTCCACACATAAGACCTCAGGAGTGGACATGGATGTCAGACATATGTACCATCCTCCAAAACTTTGAGGACTCCACTAAGATGGTGAGCGGCGATGACTCCATAATTAGCGTCACCATCCCGCTTCTCTGTCTTCTGAAACGCTCTCTGCTCACAATCAAAGAGGATGCATTGCAGGCGGAGCACGATGAGATGGAGCAAGGAACCATACAGGATGATTACACACAGCCAAGCCTCATCTCATCCTAATGTGGATTGTGTGACAATGAGGAAGAGGAGAAGGAGGAGGAGGAAGGACAGGAGCTAGTTTCATGCACTATAGATGGTACTGCCTGCACAGCTGTCATACCGTCTGTTCAGCGTAGATGGCCAGAGGACAGAGAAGAGGAGGAGGAGAAGGAGAGCATGGTCAGTCATCCTCTTGGTGAGGATACGGAAGTCTTGCCTGTTAGTAGTCTGGCACGCATGGCTGACTTTATGTTACACTGCCTTTCCCATGACCCTCACGTTCTCAAATTTTTGGTTGACAGTCATTACTGGTTGGTGACTCTTCTAGACCCACGCTGCAAGGAGAACTTTATATCTCTTATTCCTGATGCAGACACGTCTACAAAAATGTGGATGTACCAGAAGGCCCTTGTTGCAGAACTATTAAAAAAATTCCCATCTGAAAACGCTGACGGCAGAGGGCACACTTCGTTGGACAACCAAGGAATACAGGCGAGAGAGACACAACTTCAATCCAGCAGAGGCAGGGGAACACTGTCAAAGTTCTGGGAGAGTTTTCTCAGATCCTCCCATCGCACAGGTCCTGAGGCGCGGGGTACTCTCATAATGAGTGCAAAGTTTTGGAAGATGCTGAGGGAGTACCTTGCCGACCGTACCAACATCCGCTGTGATTCCTCTGTACCTTATAATTTTTGGGTATCCAAGCTGGATATGTGGAATGAACTGGCTCTCTATGCCTTGGAGGTCCTGGCCTGCCCTGCCGCCAGCATTTTATCAGAGCGGGTCCCTAGTGCCTCTGGTGGAATTATAACTGATAAGCACATGCGCCTGTCAACTGAAAATGCTGACAGGCTGACTCTTATAAAAATGAACAAGGGCTGGATTGGGCCAGACTTCTCAACACCACCGAATGATAGCAGAGTAACATAAACTCAAATCCAGTGTCTTTTCTTGGGAGGTATATTCCCATGCACCTTTTCACACCCACACATGGGTATACGCTTCCTGATTTTGGCTATTTGCTCTTGTCCTCCTCGTTCTCCTCATCCTCCACCACCATATCACCAGGGTGACTGTGGTCCGTGATGAAACACACACATGATTTTTTTAAAGGGTGTTTATGATGCCCGTAAAATAAAAAAAATTATACAATATGTTCATGTAAAACCCCCAGGGGTAAATGTTTGTCAGCCTATACACTTGTGCACGGGCATTACAAGTATAGGAGGCCCGCTCCTTTCTAATGGGAACATTTTTTTATGAGGCCCTCCTCCATGTCTCTTCCAAGGGCATTGAAGTGCCTCCAAAATTTTGTCAGCCCTTGCATTCACTGCAAAGGCCAACACTATGGGAGACTTTCTCCTTTCTAATGGGAATTTGTTGTTACTGTGGCCCTGCTCTATGTCTCTTTAAATTGTTAGGGCGATTTTCCCTAAATTTGGTCAGCCGCTGGACTCACTGCATACCCTATAACTGTATAGCAGACTCTCCCCTTTCTAATGGGAATTTGTCGCTACTCTGGCCCTGCTCTATGCGTCTTTAATTTCTTAGTGGGGTTTTTCCTAAATTTATTCAGCCGTTGGACTCACTGCATACCCTATAACTGTATAGCAGACTCTCTCCATTCTTATGGGAATTTGTCGTTACTGTGGCCCTGCTCTATGTGTCTTTAAATTCTTAGTGGGTTTTTTTCCTAAAATTGGTCAGCCGTTGGACTCACTGCATAACCTATAACTGTATAGCAGACTCTCTCATTTCTAATGGGAACATGTCGTACCTTGTTACTGTGGCCCTGCTCTATGTGTCTTTAAATTCTTAGTGTTTTTTTTTCCTAAAATTGGTCAGCAGTTGGACTCACTGCATACCCTATAACTGTATAGCAGACTCTCTCCTTTCTAATGGGAATTTGTTGTTACTGTAACCCTGCTCTATATGTCTTTAAATTCTTAGTGGGGTTTTTCCCAAATTTTGGCAGCACTTGCATTCACTGCATAGGCCAACACTATGGGAGACTCTCTCCTTTCTTTTTCTTTTAAATATCTTTTTATTAGAATTTTATAAAGAGGATTAAGAATTTGAGCAATATCACATATTTGATAAGCAATTCAATAGAATTTTATCATATAGAATGCAAAGAACAATTGAACAGTATTCACCAGATTCAGACAATCAACAGAAGGTTACAGATATATAGATGGATATAGAGAAGAGCAGTTAATTATCTTAAATATACCATAGTCCGAAACTGTGATCACTTAATATTGTAACGAGGCCGGGAGGTGGAACCTCTGAGCTGCAATACAAAGGGGAAGTCCTTGTAAGGAAGCGGGTGACTCCCAGGGAAGGCAAGCAGGTAGACACAGCAAGTGACGGGGACAGTCTCTGGGTAAGCAGGCAGGTGGTCACAGCAAGTGACGGGGACAGTCTCTGGGTAGACAGGCAGGTGGTCACGGCAAGTGACGGGGACTGTCTCTGGGTAGACAGGCAGGTGGTCACGGCAAGTGACGGGGACTGTCTCTGGGTAGACAGGCAGGTGGTCACGGCAAGGGACGGGGAGAGTCTCTGGGTAGACAGGCAGGTGGTCACGGCAAGTGACGGCAGGATCTCCAGGCAGGCTGGCAGAAAGCAAGCAGGTGCTCCCAGGAAAGCGGGCAGACAGACGAGGCAGATAACTGACAGGAAGCTGGCGGGCGCTCCCAGGTGAGCGGGTTGACGGAGACAGCAGGTAACAGGCAGGTAAATGGTGGATGCTCCAAGGTGAGCGGTCTGACAGACGAGGCAGGTGACAGGTAGGTAACTGGTGGACGCTCCCAGGTGAGCGGTCAGAGAGACAACATAGTTTTTAAAGCCGAATAAAGACTTGCGTCCATCAAGTTCGACCTGTTAGTTCTGTAATTGCTAAAGTTGATCCAGAGGAGGGCAAAAACCCCAAATGATTTAGCCAATCTTCACCTGAGGAAAAATTCCCTCCCGACTCTGAAACCAGCAGTCAGAATAAATCCCTGTATCAACCTACTATTTTATTTTATTTTTAAGTATACGCTGAAATCTGCCTGGTATCTAGAAATGCATCCAGTCCCCGCTTGAACTGGTGTAGTGAATCCGACATTACCGTCTCCTCACTCAGTGAATTCCATATTCTCACTGCTCTTACCGTAAAGAACCCCTTCCTATGCTGGTGCTGAAACCTTTTCTCTTCCAGTCTTAGTGAATGCCCTCTTGTTACCGTAATATCCCTCCTTTTGAACAAATCCCGGGCAAGATCTCTATACTGTCCCCTAACATATTTGTACACATTTATTATGTCCCCCCTCAACCTTCTCTTTTCCAGGCTGAATAGTCCTAGTTTTGCCAACCTCTCTGGGTATTGCAGTCCCTCCATTCCCTTTATTAATTTTGTTGCCCTCCTTTGTACCTTTTAAAGCTCATTTATATCCTTTCTATATATTGGGGCCCATAACTGAGCACAGTATTCCAAGTGTGGTCTGACCAGTGCTTTATACAGTGGAAGAACAATGTTCTCATCCTTTGCAGCTATACCTCTTCTGATACATCCCATTACCCTGTTTGCCCTTACAGCAGCGGCCTGACTTTGGGCACTCCAATTTAGTTTGCTATCAATCAAGATGCCCAAGTCCTTCTCCATCTCTGAATTCCCCAATGATTTTCCATTCAGTGAGTACTGGTGACTTCCATTTTTCCTTCCCATATGTATGACCTTACATTTCTCCTCGTTAAACCTCATTTGCCATTTAATGCTCCACCTACCCAGCTTATCCAAATCCCTCTGTAGATCTGCACTGTCCTCTTTTGTATTAATTGTTTTACATAACTTTGTGTCATCTGCAAATATTGATATTTTACTATTTATCCCGTTGACTATGTCGTTAATAAAGATATTAAATAACATTGGGTCTAGTACAGACCCCTGTGGTACCCCACTAGTGACGCTTACCCAATCTGAGTATATTCCATTTATAACCACCCACTGCCTTCTATCCTTTAGCCAGTTAGCTACCCATTTGCAGACATTTTCCCCCAGCCCCATTATTCTCATTTTGTATACCAACCTATTATGTGGCACGCTATCGAACGCTTTTGAGAAGTCGAGATACATGACATCCACTGGTTCCCCGTGATCTACTCGAGAGCTAACCTCCTCGTAGAAGTCAATCAGGTTTGTTTGGCAGGAGCGATCCCTCATGAATCCATGTTGGTTCGGGATTAAAAGATTATTAGCATCAAGATGCTCCATAATTGCCTCTTTAATGAAGCTTTCAAAAATTTTGCCCACAACGGACGTCAGACTCACAGGCCGATAGTTTCCGGCGTCACTTTTCGCTCCCTTTTTGAATATTGGCACTACATTCGCCTGTCGCCAATCAAGTGGTACAGACCCAATCTCAACAGAGTCCTTAAATATAAGATATAACGGTCTGTCTATCACATTACTTAGTTCCCTTAGTACCCGTGGGTGTATGCCATCAGGTCCTGGTGATTTGTTTATTTTAATGTTACTGAGGCGTTTCTGTACCTCAACTTGGGTTAGATTAGTCATACTTAGTGGAGGATTAAGCTTGTCACTTCTCATTTCTCCTGTTAGTTCTATTTCCTTTGTGAAAGTTGTCGAAAAAAAATTATTTTATAGATTAGCTTTATCCTCATCTTTCTCTATGATTTTGCCTTCCTCACTTTTTATCGGTCCAATATTATCCGATTTAATCCTTTTACTATTTATATACGTAAAGAACAGTTTGGGATTTGATCTACTTTCCCTAGCAATACGTTTCTCTGTTTCCTCCTTCGCTATTTTTATTTGTTTTTTACAGGTTCTCGTTTTTTCCTTGTAACACATTAGTGCCTCCTTACTGTTTTCCTGTTTTAATCTCTTGAATGCCTCTTTTTTGCTATTTAACGCCCCTTTTACGTTCTTGTTCAACCATATTGGTTTCCTCTTATTTCTGGCCCCTTTATTCCCATATGGTATATACCTCTCGCACTGAGTGTTCAGAATTCTTTTGAAGGTTTCCCATTTACTATTCGTATTCCATTGATTAAGTACTTTGTCCTAGTCAATAAGTTGAAGGTTTTCTATCAGCTGATCAAACTTCGCCCTCCTAAAGTTTAATGTTTTTGTTGTTCCCTTATTGATAACCCTACTGAAGGGCATTTTGAAGTCCATAATATTATGATCGCTATTACCTAGGTGCCCCCCTATCTGTACCTCAGTTATTCTATCAGGCCTATTAGTCAATATTAAGTCCAACACGGCCTTCCCTCTCGTTGGTTCCTGCACTAGTTGGGAGAGATAATTATCCTTAATATTTGTCAAGAACCTTTTTCCTTTCTGAGATCTACAGGTTTCTGTTTCCCAGTCAATATCCGGGTAGTTGAAATCCCCCATTACAATCACTTCATTATGTTTTGCTACTTTGTCTATTTGTCCTAATAGCAGATTCTCATTCTCCTCTGTTATATTTGGTGGCTTATAGCAGACCCCCAGTAATATTTTATTATTATTTTTTGCCCCCTCTATCTCTACCCACATGGACTCGACCCCCTCTTCTCCCTCTCCTACATCTTCCCTTAGTCTGGGTTTTAGACATGACTTTACATATAAGCAGACTCCTCCGCCTTTCCCATGTTTCCGGTCCATTCTAAATAAACTATAATCTAATAAATTTACCGCCCAGTCGTAGCTATCATCTAGCCAAGTCTCTGTTATACCTACGATGTCATACCTCTCCTCCGATATAAGCGCCCGCAGCTCATTCGCCTTATTGGTCAGGCTTCTTGCGTTGGTCAGCATGCAAGATAAAACTTTGGGTTTATTTAGCATCCTATTCTTCTCTAACGATCTAACTGTACTATGCCCACCCCCCTGTCCACCCTCATTATATTCACTTCTCCCCTTCCCCCTTGCTTGCCTCACATCCCACCTATTTCCTTGGTTTCCCCGCCCCGTCTCTAGTTTAAAAACTCCTCCAACCTATTAGCCATCTTCTCCCCAGCACCGCTACACCCTCCCCATTGAGGTGCAGCCCGTCCCTACGGTAGAGCCTGTAGCCGACCGCGAAGTCGGCCCAGTTCTCCATGAACCCAAACCCTTCTGCCTTGCACCAACTCTTTAGCCACTTATTCACGTCCCTAACTTCCCGTTGGCGCTCCTGTGTGGCTCGCGGGATTGGTAGTATTTCTGAGAAAACTACCTTGGAGGTCCTTGCCCTAAGCTTCCTACCTAGGTCCCTGAAATCATTTTTAAGGACCCTCCATCTACCACTCACTTTGTCATTGGTGCCGATGTGGACCATGACCGCTGGGTCTTCGAAAGCCCCACCCAGTAACCTGTCAACCCGATCCGCGATGTGCCGGACTCGAGCGCCAGGGAGGCAGCACACCGTTCGGCAATCCCGGTCTTTGTGACAGATTGCCCTGTCTGTCCCCCTAATAATAGAGTCACCCACTACCAGAACCTGTCTTACCTGCCCTTCACTTCCCCCCTCCCCCTCATTACTGGAGCATACACTCCCCCGGTGGTCAGAGGATCTGTCGTGCTCCAATAATGCCGGTTCTGAACCAGCCTTCCTATACTTCTTCCCTCTATCCCTCCTAACTGTTATCCAGCTCCCTGCCTGTCCAGCCTTCACTTCCCCTCTATGCTCCACCCCCAGTATTGACCCATTGAGTGTCTGCTCGGTGAGCAGCAAACTCCGTTCCATGTTGTCGATGCTCCTCAGTATCGCTATTTGAGCACTTAGATCCAGAATTTGGGCTTCCAAGTGCACGATATGCTCACATCTCTCGCAGCAGTATGGATCCTCGAGCGCTTGCTCACGGAATGCATACATTGTGCAAGATGTACACTGCACGGCTCCAGCCAACATGGACGTCATTCTAAATATGGGGATACAGTCAGTATATATATACAAGTACAAAACCCAATTGTTTATATATAGGTGTATGGACTGGGATCAATTAGGGATGTACAAGGCAGGTGAAAGGCAGGTAACTGACGGATAACAGGCTGGCAGGCAGGACGAGAAGTCAGGCTAGCAGCGGGACCTGAGGGCTGAAGCACAGGAAGACACAGTGCAAACAACTTTGCTCGGGCACCTCCATTTTGGAGGAGGTGCCTTATATATGGGAGATCCTCTGGCAATTGCCCAGGGACTCCTTAGGACGGCGCGTGCGGCCCCTTTGAGAGGGAGCGCGCGTGGCCCCTTTGAGAGGGAGCGCGCGCGCGCCCTAAGCACAGTGCCTGGGAAGCAGCGCGCGCTGCCAGCAGCACGGGAGGAGGACGCCGAGCACGGTGCAGAGAGGTGAGGGGAACGGAGTCTCTGCATAGCAGGGGGCAGAGACTCCCATGCTACTGTACCCCCCCTTTAGGCCCCCCCTTTCTTAGGCCAGAGAGAAATTTATCAAGGATGAGCGGGGCATGGATGTTCTCCCGGGGCTCCCATGTTCTCTCCTCAGGACCAAACCCCTTCCAATCCACTGGAAAAAAGGTCTTTCCTCTTACCCTCTTGATGGCCAGAATGTTCTCTACCTCAAACTCGTCTTCAGCGGAGACCGGAGCAGGAGGCGTACCTGTAGACTTGGAAAAAGAGTTAAGTACCACGGGTTTGAGGAGAGATACATGGAAGGAGTTGGGGATCCGCAAGTTGGCCGGGAGTTTCAATTTATAGGCCACCGGGTTGATTTGCTTGATAACTTCCAGTGGGCCGATGAACCGGGGCCCTAACTTGTAGGAAGGAATCTTGAGCCGGACATATTTGGACGAGAGCCAGACTTTATCTCCAGGACGGAATTGGGGCGGATCCAGACGTCTTTTGTCAGCCTGTTTCTTCATCCGCTCGGAGGACTGAAGAAGTGCGGATCTAGTACTCTCCCAAATGGAGGAGAATTTGCTAACAAGAGACTCCGCGGCCGGGTTGTCCACGGAGGTGGAGACGGGAAACGGGATCCGGGGATGTTGACTGTAGACTGTAAAAAATGGGGATTTGGAAGAGGATTCACTCTCGTGATTATTATAGGAGAATTCGGCCCATGGTAAAAGATCCACCCAGTCGGAATGGTGGGCATTAACAAAGTGCCGGAGGTAACTGGTTAAAATTTGGTTGACCCGCTCTACTTGACCATTGGACTGTGTGTGATAAGCAGAAGATAAGTCCAAGGTGACCCCCAGCAGTTTACATGTGGCTCTCCAGAAGCGAGAGGTGAACTGAACCCCTCGATCGGACACGATGTGGAGAGGAAGACCATGGAGACGGAAAATATGATGAATAAAGTCCTTAGCCAACTCAGATGCAGACGGAAGACCCAGCAGGGGAATGAAGTGAGCCATCTTAGAGAAGCGGTCAGCGACCACCCAAATGACCGTACAACCAGCAGAGACAGGGAGATCCATTATAAAGTCCATGGATATATGCTGCCACTGGGCAGCAGGTATGGGAAGAGGCAGAAGGCGGCCGGCTGGCAGATGTCTAGGAACCTTGTTGGGAGCGCAGGACGCACAGGCCGAGACAAAAGTCTATTACCTCCTTGCGCAGGGTAGGCCACCAGTAATGCCGGGTAATAAGCTGGAGGGTCTTCTTTTGGCCAGCATGGCCGGCTAGCTTAGACGAATGTCCCCAGTGCAGAACCTTCTCACGATCAGGTACTGTCACGAACGTCTTACCGAGTGGAAGATGATTCAGATCCACGGGGGCCACCTGCATTACCTTGGCGGGGTCGATGATGTGCTTTTGCTCCTCCTCAAGATCGGAGGACAGAAAGGATCGGGACAAGGCATCGGCTTTGATATTTTTGTCTGCCAGGCGGAAATGAAGAATGAAATAAAAGCGGGCGAAGAACAAGGACCACCGGATTACCGGATGAAGAGCCCCCTCGAGCAAGTAACGCCACTCTTCCAGTGCCAACTTAACGGCTAACAATTCTCGGTCTCCTATAGAATAATTGCGCTCAGACGAGGAGAAGAGTTTGGAGAAGAAGCCGCAGGTTACCATTCTCCCGGATGACGACTTTTGGGTGAGTACCGCTCTGGCTCCGGAGGAGGAAGCATCTACTTCTAAGAAGAATTGTTTGTTGCAGTCTGGACGGTGCAGCACAGAAGCGGAGGAGAAAGCTTGCTTCAAAGAAAGGAAGGCCTCCTCTGCCTCGGGCGGCCATTCTTTGGGACTAGCGCCCTTACGGGTGAGCGCGGAGATAGGGGCAGTCCGGGAAGAGAAGTGCGGAATGAAGAGGCGGTAGTAGTTGGCGAAGCCCAGGAACCGCTGAATAGCCTTCAACCCCTCCGGTCGGGGCCACTTCAGGATGGCAGAAAGTTTCTCAGGATCCATTCGTAGGCCGGTCTGGGAGATGACGTAGCCCAGAAATGGAAGCGAGGTCTGCTCAAAGAGGCACTTCTCAAATTTTGCGTAGAGGTGGTTTTGCCTGAGCCTGAGCAGGACTTGACGAACGTCCCTCCTGTGTGTGGGAAGATCCGGAGAGAAGATCAAGATGTCCACCACGCAGGAGTAGAGAAGGTCACGGAAGATGTCATTGACCAACTCTTGAAAGACGGCGGGAGCTTTACAGAGGCCGAAGGGCATTACGAGGTATTCACAGTGGCCGTCCCGGGTGTTGAATGCCGTCTTCCATTCATCCCCCCCCGATGGATACGGACCAGGTTATACGCCCCACGGAGATCCAGCTTGGTGAAGATTCTGGCACCCCTCAGACGGTCAAATAATTTAGGAATGAGCGGAAGAGGGTATTTATTCTTCACCGTGATCCGGTTAAGACCTCTATAGTCAATACAGGGACGGAGTGAACCATCCTTTTTTTTTAACGAAGAAGAAGCCTGCTCCCGCCGGGGAGGTAGATTTCCGGATAAATCCCCGGGCCAGATTTTCCTCGATATATTCAGACATGGCCCGGGTCTCGGCAGCGGACAACGGGTAAATACGCCCACGGGGTGGAGTAGCGCCGGGTACCAGGTCGATTGGGCAATCGTATGGTCTATGAGGGGGTAATGTCTCTGCTTCTTTCTTGTTGAAAACATCAGCATAAGACCAATAAGGGACCGGTAGGCCGGGTAGATTGGCTGGAGAAGGAGAGGGATGAGCAGGACGAACAGGAACTAAAAAAGTCTTATGGCAGTCCTGCCCCCAGTGTAGGACTTCTCCGGTCTGCCAATTCAGCACAGGTGCATGTCTCTGGAGCCAAGGTAGGCCTAACAAAAGGACGTGAGAGAGTCCAGGTAGAACATGGAAGAAGATCCTCTCAGAGTGCAGCATTCCCACCTGCAGAGTTATGGGTTCGGTGATGAGTTGGATGGTTTGCGGTAATAGACCCCCATCCACGGAGGCAACAGATAAGGGTTCAGCCAGAGGTTTAGTGGGAATGCGGTATTTTTCTACCAGGGACTGAGAAATGAGATTTCCGGCAGCTCCAGAATCAAGTTGAGCTAGTTCAAAGTAACGGTTCTCCCCGCAGATGATAGAGACCGACAGCATCAGAGATGGAGAGGGTTTACTCTTGTCTAGGACGACCTCTCTGAGCGATCCTAGACACAGGCGTTTCCCGGCCTCTCTGGGCAGGAACGGATCCGGTGCTCCTTACTGCCACAGTAGAAACAGCTCCCCTCGGCACGGCGTGACTCTTGAAGGGTTTTGACTATATTGGTCTGGTCGACCTGCATGGGCTCTGGCGAGTGCGCCCGGGGAGTTACAGATGAAGAGACGGGTCTCTGGAAAGTAGGAGCAAGGCGGGGAAACTTCCTCTCACGGGTGACCTCTTTGGTACGCTCCAGGAACCGGATGTCAATCCGGGTAGCAAGTGTCACCAAGTCATGCAGGGTGGTTCATCCTTAATCCGGCCGGATAGGCCCTCCCACAAGATGGACACCAGAGCCTCGTTATCCCAGGCAAGCTCGGAAGCAAGGGTATGGAACCGTATGGCATATTGGCCCACGGTGAGACTCCCTTGGCGGAGGCGTAGTAGAGAGGAGGCAGAAGAGGTCTTTCGTCCTGGTTCATCGAAGACTTTCCGGAAAGCCGTGAGAAAGGCTGGCAAGTTGGACACCAGGGGGTCTCCTCTCTCCCATAGAGGATTTAGCCAGGCCAGTGCCTCCCCAGTGAGATGGGACATGATGAAGGCCACTTTGGCCCGGTCGGTGGTGAACTGGTGTGCCAAAAGTTCGAAGTGCAGAGTGCACTGGTTAATGAAGCCCCATGCCAGGCCGGGGTCTCCACCAAAACGAGGCGGGGCGGAAAGGCGGGGACCGGGAAGGGATGCCATGGTATTGATGGGCAGCGACGCTGCCGGGGTTGTAGTTGTGCGAGTGGAAGCAGCTCCCGATGAGGCAGTCAGTGTGTCCAGGCGGGAGTTAACACTACGCAGGTGACTCAGGATGGACTCCTGTTGGGACCTCTGACGGGATAGTTCATGGCATAGGTCCGAGAGTGAGGGAGCTTGGGTGCCACCGGGTTCCATGGCCCGAGCAAGCTGTAACGAGGCCAGGAGGTGGAACCTCTGAGATGCAATACAAAGGGGAAGTCCTTGTAAGGAAGCGGGTGACTCCCAGGGAAGGCAAGCAGGTAGCCACAGCAAGTGACGGGGACAGTCTCTGGGTAAGCAGGCAGGTGGTCATGGCAAGTGACGGGGACAGTCTCTGGGTAGACAGGCAGGTGGTCATGGCAAGTGACGGGGATAGTCTTTGGGTAGACAGGCAGGTGGTCACGGCAAGTGACGGGGACAGTCTCTGGGTAGACAGGCAGGTGGTCACAGCAAGTGACGGCAGGATCTCCAGGCAGGCTGGCAGAAAGCAAGCAGGTGCTCCCAGGAGAGCGGGCAGACAGACGAGGCGGATACCTGACAGGAAGCTGGCGGGCGGTCCCAGGTGAGCGGGTTGACGGAGACAGCAGGTAACAGGCAGGTAAATGGTGGACGCTCCCAGGTGAGCGGTCTGACAGACGAGGCAGGTGACAGGCAGGTAACTGGTGGACGCTCCCAGGTGAGCGGTCTGACAGACAAGGCAGGTGACAGGCAGGTAACTGACGGATAACAGGCTGGCAGGCAGGACGAGAAGTCAGGCTAGCAGCGGGACCTGAGGGCTGAAGCACAGGAAGACACAGTGCAAACAACTTTGCTCGGGCACCTCCATTTTGGAGGAGGTGCCTTATATATGGGAGATCCTCCGGCAATTGGCCGGGGACTCCTTAGGACGGCGCGCGCGGCCCCTTTAAGAGAGAGGGAGCGCGCGCCCTAAGCACAGTGCCTGGGAAGCAGCGTGGGAGGAGGACGCCGAGCACGGAGCAGAGAGGTGAGGGGAACGGCATCTCTGCCTAGCAGGGGGCAGAGACGACGATGCTACAAATATGATGACAATATATCATGAAAATTTAATGTGAAAACCTGAGAATAAATAAGTAGGGAAAAAAACAAGAAAGGATAGAAGGGGGGGAGAGAGACTGAAAGAAGGGAAAGCAAAGGTAATTTGGGGATTTTTAAAGGAATAGTAGGTTAGAGGTTGGCTTGGGTTAAGTTAACGGTTTAAGTTGACTGAGCTAATGTTGTGCGATCTGTAATGTATCTGTGCCAAGGACGCCATGACATCGAGAACTGTTTATGCTTTTTATTCTTCCCAGCTAACCAGTTCTTCAAGTCTGTATATTTGCTCCACTTTATTTTCCCAAAGTAAAATATTTGGGGTTTTGTCAGATTTCCACATAGAGGGCACCAGGATTTTGACAGAGGTGAGGAGCTGTTTAAGAAGAGTTTGTTTTGGGGCGTGGCCTGAGCTTGAGGCTGAGAGGATGTGTGTCGCCTCAGCTCCTCTAAAATCATCCTTTTTTTTTTACTGATTTGGAGCCCTAAATATCTTAAAAAAGGCTCTCCCTCCTCCCCTCTGATACTAAGGGACCGAGCCTAACATCGCTGTGCGGTGCTCGTCCTTTTTTTCCCCGGTCCCGTGAACAGAACCGTCGGAACTGTAAAAGACACGGAGCCGCGGTCCTTTACTTCCCTCCACGGAGGCCCTCTTTCCCTCTGCCTTCCCTGGACCAGCGACAAAACAGGACTACCATGCCTTGATTTCCAGGGACGAGGACCGCAGATACCGACGCCACTATAGAGGTGCGCGGACCGGGTGAGTGAAGAGGGTGAGGAACACAGGCGGGTGCTCCGGCGCCATTCACCCCCCCCCCCGCTCCACTGCACTCTCTCACCTATCCTGCGTCCACAAGTTTAGTGAAGCGGGCGGTGCAGCTCAGACAACAGCGCGCACGATGGGTGGATATTGCCGGTGGCTCAGTGGGACTCACCTCCAAGGCTATCGAGGTTGGAGACGACGGCAGCTATATTCCCGCCTGCAGCGTCCTTCCTCCCCTCTTCTGAGACCGGCGCCGCACGTGCCTCCAGGAGGAGTTGAACGGAGGTTTCCTGCTGATCGCGGGAGATACCGACTCCGGAGACCTGCGGAGGAGTCAGAAAGCCCCGGTGAGTGGGAGAAGTGTGAGCTCTCAGGTGGTGGAGGGATCTATATTTTATGGCCATTTTACTTCCTCTCCCAAGAAGACACATACCCCACAGAGGTCTGCGACATAGGGAGGCAGCCCTGAGTAAAACCTCCTCCTCTACCTCCCTCACAAAGAAGTGAGGAACCTATTGTTCACTGGGAATTGGGGGGTTAAAAACTCTCTGCTTCAAAGGAGATAGAAATAGCCAGGCATCAACCTATCCCTAAAAAAAAAACAGTGAGCTACTGTCCTGATTGAACTGGGGATTAATCCCTAACTTTCAACTTTTCTGCTCAATCCTTTTATTACAAAAAAAAAGGGAGAGCACAGACTTTGTCCACAATCTGCCCATCAAGGAACATTACACAGGTATAGGGTGACATCTTGTGGCTGTTTTCATGCATTACAACTGTGTCTATATGACTCGCCGAGGGGGGGATATATGGGGGAGACTCAGTACCCAGGCCTCTACCACCTTGGGATGTCGTGGCAGTCGGCTCCCGGGCCCATCCTCTGGGTCACTCTTTAAAAGGGGTTTTAGTGTTGACAGTTTGTCTTGTGACGCCACCTGTGGTTTCTGGTAATAGTTACCTGCTCTGCAGTAGACCTCTGGGGGTGATGGGATGGCAGCTGGGATGTTTCTGCTCCCCACAGGCGGAGCAGGCCCCCGGGGCAGGGTTGATGGATGGGATGCAGTTGAGAGATGGCCCGGTCGGGTCAGGGGGAATGACGGACACGCACACAAGGGATTCGCTTCAGTACCTTTACTGGTGTAACAGCAGGTATGGTCCAGGGTACTTGCTAGGAAGGGTGCACTTCTGGACTTCTCCCCAGTGAGCGGGTATAAGGCCTCCTGATCCGTGTCTTCCTCTCCCTAAGCTTCTGGCCAGCCTGGAACTTAGCCTAGCTTCTGTGTTGTGTTGCTCTCTCACCTGACCGCTTGGTAGTAGGACTTTTCCTTGGCAACCACTATCCCTGGACGCCAGGGCCTTCATGGTTCCTAGTCCTGTATTTGATGGTAGCTTCAGGATGATCAGGGGTCTGGAAGCCTCCTGGTATGCCGGTATTCCCTACTGGGTATAGAGGACCCTGTAGGCGCGGACCCGGTGTCCGGATTGTGTCTTGGGGTGAGCCTGTAATGCTCCTCTGCCCCCCTCAACTCCTCTCTCCTCGCCTCGGCCACACTCCGGGCCCTCAGAACACAGCAGCTCACGTGTTGCTTCTTCACTGGTCTAAGTGCCATCACACTGTCTCACTACCTAATTCCACCCTCCGTATATATATCCCTAACAGGGCTTCCTCTGGTGGCATGAGGTGGAAGGGTGGAGGTGTTTGTTTGTAGTGTACAATTTCATACTTCTGGACAGAAGCATTTTAAAACAGGTAACAATAATAACAATAATAATAACAGCAATAACAATAACCATGTTACAGTCAGTACAAAAACCTTTCAATTGTACTCTAATAGTTATTTGACTGGAAAATTACAATGACTGCAATTCATATAGGTAATTTGGGAAAATCTGAGAAAATATTATTTGCATAATAATTTGGAACACAGTGTATTTACAATGGAAAGTTTTTCGGTTATTCACCGTCCATAACCTACAGTCTTCATACCCTTACGGGTAACTAAAGGCACATATTTTCAGTTCACACAAATAAATAACGTAGGCAATACCCAACTGGGTAACTATTTACAATATAGGCATTTTGTATTTATTCCCTATACCTGGCAGGGATTTGGCCTTGTGTGCTGCGTGTGGACCTTCGTAGCACTGGGGTGATACTGGTGTCTGTGCATGCATTCTCTGTTAACCAATCAGGTGTATGTGCTGGTAGATTATAAAACTGCCTCAATCTCTCTATGGGACTGGCAAGTACACTGTTTACTGGGCCTTCATGCTCTGCCTTAACGGGTGATCCTCCTCTTACTGTGGACTTTTCTTGCTCCTGAGCAGGTTCTTCTAGGGCGCTCACAGGTTCGTCTTGTGGTGGAGGCTCTTCTGGTGGTTGACAGAAGTGTATTACTGGTATAATTACTGCTCTATCAAGTTGAGTCCAGTCCGCAGGGAAGTCTCTTAGAACTGTATGAAGTATATTTTCCTTGGGTTTCTCCGGTATTACAAGAGGTGCTTCTTCCTCCGATGTCTTCAGTAGACCTGGGCACAATTTCAAGTGGTCTCTTGAGACTGTTGCTGTTGTTTTACCTCCATCCTTGCTGATCAGGCAGGTTTTGGTGTTGTCAAATTTTGAAATCAACACTGTGTAAGGCTCTCTTTCCCACTGGTCATCGAGCTTGTGACCTCTTCTTTTCCGCTTTAGCACTATCTCTCCGGGCGCCAAGGGTTCTGCTGGTGCGTGCTAGTTTTACTGCTCTTCTTGTCTTTCCCTCACCTTGTTTAGACTGTCTTCAACACAGGCCTGTACTTTCCTGTACTGCTCTTGCCGACTTGTGTCCCAATCTTCAGTGGACGTATCTGCAGCAGGTTCTACTTCTCCGAGCTCCAGGTACATGGGCAATTTTCCAGGTCTTGCTCTCATGAGGTACGCTGGGGTACAATTAGTAGAACTCACAGGTATGTGGTTATACAGGTCCACTAGGTCAGGTAGTTTTTGTGGCCACTGGTTCTTCCCTTCCAAAGGTAGGGTTTTTAACAGGTCTATAACGATGTTATTCATTTTCTCGCACACCGTTGGTTTGCGGATGATATGGTGTAGTCCAGATCTTCTTGCATCCATACAGGTGACAGAATTCCTTGAATAGCTCAGCTTCAAAAGCAGGGCCTTGATCTTTTAGCATCTTGTCCGGATATCCATGGGGTCTGCAGAAGTAGGCTTGGAACGTTCTTGCTGCAGTTTCTGCTGTCAGATCCTTGACAGGGGCTACCACCAGGAACCGGGAATAGTGATCCTCCATCTTCAGGGCATAGGAATAGCCTGATCTGCTGGGCGACAGTTTGACGTGATCCACAGCGACTATCTCCAGGGGCTGAGTTGTTTTGATGGACTGAAAGGGTGCTTTCTGGCTGCCGTAGTCTTTCCTTCTGAGGTTACAGGGCCCACAATTCCCGCACTATCTTTCTATGGAGCTCCGCATTCCAACCCAATAGAACCGGTCCTTCAGCAGGGTTTCCAGCTTCTTCCAGCCAAAGTAACCTGCTTGGTCATGGTAGGCCTCTAACACCATCTGGATATCCGTCCTGGGTACAACAATCTGCCACACCATTTCATGGGCTCTGGGGTTGACATACCTTCTGTACAGCTTTTCTCTGTAGATGAACAGCCGGCTTCTCTCATTCCACAGGTTTTGGCTTGTGGAGGAGCATCCTTCTTCAGGTGAGAACCTTCTTGGGTTATCAGTCCTTTGATGAGGCTGACAACCGGGTCACTGTCCTGGGTCTCATTCCAGCTGTGATGAGGTAAAGGATTCAGCGTCCTACCATGACGTCTTCTGGAGGCGGGTTGCTCGTGGACCACTCCGCTTCTGTGAAAAGCAGGTAATTCACCTTCTTTTAGGTCATCCACTTCATCCTCGGTGTCTGACTGGTGGGGCATTCTTGACAGAGCATCAGCATTGGTGTTCTTGTGACCTGCCCAGTACTTGATTGTGAACTGATAATTCGACAGCCTGGCCACCCAACACTGTTCCATGGCTCCCAACCTGGCTGTCTCCACGTGTGTCAAGGGATTATTGTCGGTTAAGGCTGTGAATTTGGTTGAGGCTAGTTAATTCTTGAATCTTTCAGTGATAGCCCAGACCAAGACCAGGAACTCCAGCTTGAAGGAACTGTAATTCTCTGGGTTCCTCTCAGTAGGGTGAAGATTCCTACTGGCATAGGCAATTACCTTTTCTCTGCCGTTTTGCTTCTGGGACAAACAGCTCCCAGTCCCTCATTGCTGACGTCGGTGTACAACAGGAAAGGTTGGCTGTAGTCGGGGTAAGCCAGGATTTCCTCACCGGTTAGGACTTCCTTCATTGATGCAAAGGACTCAGTCTGCTCTTTGCCCCACTGGAATGGGGAACTTTTGCCTCTTTTGGACTGTCCTACCAGGAGATCTTGTAGAGGTGCCACCTTTTTGGTATAGTCCTTAATGAACCTCCTGTAGTACCCGACCAGTCCCAGAAATTGACGTACTTCTTTGATGTTCCTTGGTTTGGGCCACTTCTGGATGGCAGTGACCTTTTCCGGGTCTGGTGCTACTCCCTCTGAGCTGACTACATGTCCCAGGTACTGAACCATCTGTTTGAGCAGGTGGCACTTAGAAGGTTTTAGTTTCATCCCATACCGGGACAATGCCTCAAATACCTCCGCCAGGTGCTTTAGATGGTCTTCATATGTCCTCGAGTAAACTATAACGTCATCCAGTTATAGCAGCACTATCTCAAAGTTATGGTGTCCGAAGCAACACTCCATCAAGCTCTGGAACATTCCGGGTCCATTGCAGAGTCCAAATGGCATGCTGTTGAATTCGCACAATCCCATCGGAGTGGTGAAGGCTGTCTTCTCCCGGTCTTACTCAGCAACAGAGACTTGCCAGTACCCGCTAGTGAGATCCAATGTAGAGAAATAATTGGCAGATTTTAGTGCAGCCAGAGATTGCTCTATATGGGGCAAAGGGTATGCATCTTTATGTGTTATTCGATTAATTTGTCTGTAATCTACACACATCCTCATGCTACCGTCCTTCTTTCTGACCAGGACCAGGGGAGCTGCTCAGGAGCTACAGCTATCCCTTACTACCCCTGCCTTTTTCATGTCATGCAACATTTCTTTGGCTTTTTGGTAATGTGCTGGTGGTATGGGTCTGTAACGCTCCTTAATGGGTGGATGGTTACCGGTGGGTATGTTGTGTTGTACCCCTTTAACCCTTCCAAAATCAAGTGGGTGTTTATTAAACACCTGTTCATATTCCTGAACCACTCTGTAAACACCGTGTTTCTGATGGACAGGAGTGGCGTCAGTCCCAACATGGAGCTGTTGACACCATTTCTCCAGCTGAGTTTCGGAGTCATTGTCCTCCACTGTATCCGGTGAGGTCAAGGATTCCACTGTGTATATGGCGTCATTATTCACAGTATACAGTCTGGCAACAGTGGCGTATTGTGGCAATTTTACTTCCTCCTCCCCACAATTTAGAAGATGTACGGGTACCCTCCCATTGCGTACATCATCTACCCCTCTAGCAGTTAGGAGTGTAGGTCTGTGCTCTGAGTTGATGGGCTCTACTACCTCCTGGTAGTTCTGTCCCTTGAGACCTATTGCTGCCCTACACCAAATCAGCATTTCACTCATTGGGGGAATCACAATGGGTATCGGGTCTGTCACCCGTACATTATCAATCTCACCACCTGTTAGTTTTACCTGTTGCTGGTACAGGAGGGCGCGAATTTCCTTCTGGAGCACCTTCCTCTGCCCTGGTTTGGCAGTGTCAGCAATCTGTTGGAGTAAAAGCAACACTTCTCCCAAACAGTTACCAACAACATTTGTGCCAAGTATCATATATGGATTTGTATCACCAGGGTTAGACTCTATGACAATCAGTCCTTGGTCCTTTAGTTCCACTCTCCCCACCTTCACTGTCACGTCCTTAACCCCTACTAGGTTAAGAGGAAGGCCATTGGAGGCATACACAGAGAGATTTGGGTCTGGCGGGTGGAGGTCATCTATGGACTAGTACCTTTTGTAGAGGACATCAGTTATGATGGTTACCTGTGAGCCGGAGTCCAGTAGTGCAGGTGTTGCTATGCCTTCCAGCATGATGGATAGGAAAGGCCTTCCTCCTATGAACTGGTCATACCAGCTTGATGGGCCTGGTTGATCTACTCCTGGGTGTCGGCCCTTGGCCCCAGGGTTTCCCCGTTTAAAGGACAGATCCGCGCGGTGTGGCCTGCCTTGTGGCAACGGTAGCAGATGAGTTCTCCTGGAGGGCGACGATGGTCGTTGGACCTCCCACGGGGTTTCGTTGTCCTCCTTCTTCTCCTCATGCAGGGGACATCCTCAGGACAGTTGGCGAGTAGGATCCTTCCTTCCGGCTCGGGCTCCATCTGTAGCTGCAGGGCGCTCAGGACAGTGGTCAGGGTTTTACTTAGCTGACACACTTCAGAGCGCAGGCTGTCAAGCTCGCTAGGGGGCGCTGTTTGCACTTTTGTCTCAGCCGCTAATGAAGGGGCAGTGAATGCTGTGGGCACTGGGGTGGCCCCACCCTGGTAACGATGGATAGCATTATCTGATGTTTCCAGGGGCTGAAGGCCCTTAATTGCCATATCCTTCAGGGTGTCAAAGGTGGCATTTGGATGATCCAAGGCCCACCACCGTACAGTTCGGCTCTCCTCCTGGGACGTTAACCCCTGGATGAATTGTTCTGTCAGCATTTTGTTCTCATCATGTATGCTGGCTGGAATAACCTGTTTCAGAACCCGCAGTGCCTCTTGTAGACGCCAGGCATAGTCCCGGATACTGTCCTCAGATTTCTGGGTACAGTGGTAGAACCTCATCCGAAGATCTGTTTCAGTGCGGTTTTCAAAGACAGTTTTCAGTCTCTTAAATATGATAGATACTGATTCCTGGTCTGTGGCTGGCCAGGCTTCAACTTCCCGCTCTGCGGCACCAGTCAATTTTCCCAGCACAACAGCTGCTCTCTGTTTACCAGTCATTGAGTACATGTCCAGTACACCGCATATTTTCCTTTTGAATCCAGACAGGGTGTTTGGTTTGCCATCATACTGGGGAAGCCATTTCACTCCGGGAACGTACGGCAGGGCCATGGGTATCACTGGGGTAATGACCCCTGCCGAGTTGAGCATTGAGAGCATTAACCGGTGCTCCAGCATCTTGCTGGTCGTCGGCCATGGTTGCGCACCCCCTAGTAAACCGTAGCCTACCTCCTCTTTCTTATTCAGGTAGGCCGCAGCTCCGCAGACGATGGTCTCCTTCCAGGACCTGACGCTTCCTGGTGCTGAATCAGAGCGCGAGGCGGGGCTTGAGCTTCGCACTCTACCAAAGGTCACACCTCTCTGGTTCCCGCGGTTACACCCCTCTTCTTCCCACGTGGCGATGCGGTAATGGCGGCGATGTTCACCACAGTTCAAACACAGTTCAAATATAGCACACAGTACCCGGTGGCAACGGGCACAAAATCCTGTTCGTGACACCAGGAAGAGTGTGACTCGCCCAGGGGGGATATATGGGGGAGACTCATTACCCAGGCCTTTACCTCCTTGGGATGTCGCGACAGTCGGCTCCTGGGCCCATCCTCTGGGTCACTCTTTAAAAGGGGTTTTAGTGTTGACAGTTTGTCTCGTGACGCCACCTGTGGTTTCTGGTAATAGTTACCAGCGCTGCTGCCGACCTCCGGGGGTGATGGGATGGCAGCTGGGATGTTTCTGCTCCCCACAAGTGGAGCGGGCCCCCGGGGCAGGGTTGATGGATGGGATGCAGGTGAGAGATGGCCCGGTCGGGTCAGGGGGAATGATGGACATGCACATAGGGGATTCGCTTCAGTACCTTTACTTGTGTAATGGCATGTATGGTCCAGGGTACTTGCTAGGAAGGGTGCACTTCTGGACTTCTCCCCAGTGAGCGGGTATAAGGCCTCCTGATCTGTGTCTTCCTCTTCCTAAGCTTCTGGCCAGCCTGGAACTTAGCCTAGCTTCTGTGTTGTGTTGCTCTCTCACCTGACCGCTTGGTAGTAGGACTTTTCCTTGGCAACCACTATCCCTGGACGCCGGGGCCTTCGTGGCTCCTAGTCCTGTATTTGATGGTAGCTTCAGGATGATCAGGGGTCTGGAAGCCTCCTGGTATGCCAGTATTCCATACTGGGTATAGAGGACCCTGTAGGTGCGGACCCGGTGTCCGGATTGTGTCTTGTAGTGAGCCTGTAATGCTCCTCTGCCCCCCTCAACTCCTCTCTCTTCTCTCCTCGCCTCGGCCCTCGGTACACAACAGCTCACGTGTTGCTACTTCACTCCCTAACTCCACCCTCCGTATATATATCCCTAACAGGGCTCCCTCTGGTGGTATGGGGTGGAAGGGTGGAAGTGTTTGTTTGTAGTGAGGGCCACTTGTGGAGAAGTCCATCCATGCACCCTTTTGGGTCCTGTGGTACCTGTAGTAGCATGGTGCCACATATACACCCTGAAATACAGTGTCCAATCATTACACCGTTGTTAAACCTATACCTGCTATATATATACTCAACAACATTATCTGATGGACAAAATACTAAATAGAATGTAAAATTACCAAAATGGTAGACACTCTGAAAAAATAACACATAACAGGGAAAAAGAAGAAGGACAACATATATTTGAACTGAGTATAAATATCTCTTCTATACACCAAAATGGTCAAGATAGGTGGAGGTCCATCGAAAGACACCTCTAATGTCCAGAAGTCCTCAACTAGCAGAGACATGGATAAATACATCAAAAAATCTACACAACAACTTCCTATTAGTAAAAACACCCTAAATAGAGGAACTGCAGAGAGTCCTAACGTCCTAACGTACTTATGAAAGATACAGATGAAAGTGATCAGGAGGATATGTCCGGGGACCAGCCTCCAGTTTCCCGCTACTTTATACAAAGATCGCTTAAAAATGCCTTAGCCCACTTGTAAAGGATGTCCAGGACATTGAACAAGATTTGGGTCAGATTGGTGCAAGAGTCGAATCCCTAGAGAACACTAAGGAAGCTCTCTGTAGTTTCTCTTCTGCAGTAATCAAGAACTTTAAAAAATGCCAACAACATCTTAATTTAGCCTATGTTGCCCTGGAGGACCAGGAAAATAGAAGCAGTCGTAATAACCTCAGAATAAGAGGCCTGCCAGAGTCGGTCCCGTCGGAATCCCTGCTCACCACAGTTAAAAACCTGTTTATCTCAATTCTTGGGGTCAACTACCAAGGCTAAATTACTATTGAAAGAGCGCACAGGGCGCTTAGAAGAAAACCGTAACCCTCAGAATCACCCAGAGACATTATCTGCCGATTACTGAGCTTCCGAACCAAAGAAGACATTCTCAAAAAAGCTAGAAACAGCGAGAGACTATTTTTTGAAGATTCCAGAATTAATATCTTCCAAGACATATCTCCTCACACGTTACAAAAGAGGAGAATTATGAAACCACTCACTGAGGTACTAAGAGAAAAAAAGATAATATACTCATTGCTTTTTCCCTTTGGGATTGCCTTTACATTTGAAGGCCAAAGGCTCCAAATTCGCACCAAACAAGATCTCCAAACCGTCTTGACCATACTTGATCTACCAGACCTACAAATAGAAGACTGGTCTACCATCTAGGACTTAACTACTACCTTGCCGATTACTCCACCAACTCCCTGGGAAATGGTCCCTTCAAACAAAGAGGGAAGACAAAAGAAAAAAGTCGGCAAACTTACACCAAAGCGGATAATTCCGGACCAAACCTGAATTCCAGTATCCTTACATAAACTGTACTTGGTTCTTAGTACTACCTTCTCATTAGTAGAGACTTTTGGACTCACACCATAGGAATTTGGACTGCGAGCTCTAACACTGCATCATGTTTAATACTTACATAACAACTTTAATTAGTTATCACTGTATGCGGTGTGCAGTCTCTACACTGAAGAAGATATTAATTCTGTTTTCTCTTTTTGTATTACTTTGTAATAGACCTGAAAAGTTACAGGACTGGGAATAGAGGAAGAGGATCCCTTAAAAGGTCCTCTTCATCTCTTGTAGTCTTGTCTTTGCATAAAGCAGAGTTCTACCAATTAATGTTACCTCTTGTTCGCAAACTCTAAATGTTGTTTGATTCCGTTTTAGGATGCCTGTTACATCCATGTAATTACCTTGCTCTCATAAATCTATCTAATATTCTAGCCAACTCTCTGCTTTTTCTCCTACATCCAAAAGTTCCCTTGTTTAAATCTCCACCCTTAACCCCACTCCCAACCAATATGGGTTTTCAGAGTCTACAGATTAAATCCCGCCATCTCCTTTCTATCAGTGAGCGTATTAATAGAGTCGCCCGTACAACCCCCCCTCCCTAATTATGGCCCAAGTCAAACTCATATTATACAATGTCAGAGGCTTAAACTCTCCCTCTAAAAGAGGACAGATTTTTAAATATTTCAAAAAGGAGAGAATCGACATTTGTCTACTCCAAGAAACACATTTCAGGAAATTACATATTTCTGATCTATCCAGGACTTTCTTCTCTCCCTGGTTTCACAGTTCATCCCCATCTGGGAACTTAAAGGGAGTAAGTATAGGCATAAACTCACAAACACCCTTTACACTAACAGATAGCTACGCTGATGAAGAGGGGAGAATCATTTTTGTCAAAGGACTTTTGGGGAATACACGTGTCACGTTAGTTAATATATATGCACCGAATACAAATCAAATCACTTGGCTGATCGCTACCCTGGAACTTCTTATTGAGTTCTCAGAGGGAATGTTGATACTTGGGGGAGATTTTAATGTTGCTCTGGAACCCGAGATAGATACTTCTACAGGAAAATCCATTATATCAGGCAAAGCACTTATAAAACTTAAAAAGAGACTACAAGCTGCCCAACTGCTTGACGTTTGGAGACTAGCACACCCTAGAGAGAGAGATTATACACACTTCTCGGCCCCACATAAAATATACCAAAGGACAGACTACCTAATGCTCCAAACATCATATATAAAATATTGCATAAACCCAAAAATTAAAACCCATATATTTTCGGACCACTCTCCTACTTAGATTACGTTCACTGTCCTCTCTATCCAAAAAGCAGAAAATAATTGGAGATTGAATGATATTATACTAAAATCTGACAAAAATATAATCAGAATAAAAGACAAATTGACTGAATACTTTCGGCACAACGACAATGGTGAAGTCTCGTCCCAAACTCTTTGGGAAGCCCACAAATATTATATACGAGGAGAGATCAGAGCAATATCTGCTTACCAAAAAAAAGAAAGAGAAAAAGAAACATTATTACTAGAAGAAATAAATAAACTTGAAACATTACATAAAAAAATCTAGACCCTGATCATCTATCCCAACTAACTGCAGTACGAACAAAACTATGCAACCTCCTGAATATGCAATCTGCAGAAAACTATCTTCACAATAAATTTAAATATTATGCTCATGGAGATAAACCTACTAAATTTATGACAGCCCAACTAAAACGCAATAAGATAAGATCCTTTATCAACAGAATTAAGAACAGTGCAAATGCCACCTTGTATAAGACAGAGGATATAGCCCTTGAGTTTAAAAAGTTCTATGAAGGATTGTACAACCTTGACCGCCAATCACCAGACTCTAACAACAGTTCAAAAAAAGAGAATACAACCTCTTTTCTGAGAAACATCTCTCTTCCCACTCTCTCAGAAGACCAAGCTAAAATTTTAAACACACCCATCTCAGAGCAATAGATTTCAGAAGCCATATCTTCATCCCCAAAAAATAAATGTCCGGGTCCTGACGGCCTCACCCCCTTTATTACGAAACCTGCAGGGTAGAATTACTACCTTACATGACAAAACTATACAATGAAGCACTAGAAGGCACCCCGCTACATACTCAAACCCTGGCAGCCACCATTACAATAATCCCAAAAGAAAATAAAGATCCTTCCTCATGTGGTAATTGTAGGCCGATCTTTCTCCTCAACACGGATCTCAAACTATACGCAAAAATACTGGCCTCCAGGTTAAGGAAAATTCTGCCTAATATTATTCACCCTGACCAGGTGGGTTTTGTACCCAACAGAGAAGGCAAGGACAATATGTATAGAACTATCCAGCTAATACATTATGCACAGTCCACCTCTACACCACTCATGCTACTTAGTACTGACGCCGAAAAGGCTTTTGACAGGGTCGATTGGGTATTTATTCAAGAAGCTATGAAAGCTTTTCACTTTCCTGAACAGTTCATAGCCACTGTTTTTTCAATTTATACAAGCCCATCTGCAAGAGTCCTGGTTAATGGTTCACTATCCCCGCCATTGAATATCACAAATGGCACCCACCAAGGATGCCCCCTCTTGCCCCTTCTCTTTATTCTCACAATGGAAATTCTGCTACAAAAATTAAGAGAGAAGACGGGATTTAAAGGTGTGTTATATGGGGAGAAGGAACATAAAGCTGCAGCTTATGCAGACGACCTGCTACTGTTTATAACCAATCCCCAAAAAGCCCTGCCAATCATATTTGATATACTGGATAGGTTCAAAGATATATCCAACTTCAAAATTAACATGGACAAGTCTCAAGCCTTAGATATTAGCTTAAAAAAAATGTGAAAACAAAAATAATCCAAAACTCCCCCTTTAATTGGTCTTCTATAGTGATGAGCGAGTATGTTCTGTTAACCCTTTCGCCGAGTATGCTCGGGCGAGCACCGAGTAGTTATAGCTGCTCGGTGTTATGTTTGAATCACTCCCGTGTGCATGATTTGCGACTGTTTGACAGTTTTAATACATGTGAGGAATGTCTATTTCTTACACATTCCTCACATGTATTAAAACTGTCAAACAGTCGCAAATCATGCACATGGGAGTGATTCAAACATAACACCGAGCAGCTGTAACTACTCGGTGCTCGCCCGAGCATACTCGGCGAAAGGGTTAACAGAACATACTCGCTCATCACTAGTCTTCTACAATCCGATTCCTGGGTTTTAAAATTTCCCCCAACCTTAAAGACTTATATAAAGATAATTTTCCACCCTTACTATCCAAAATTGATGAACAAATGTCCTCTTGGAATGCCCCCTATCTGTCCTGGTTGGGTAAGAAAAATTTCATGAAATGTATAATATGGCCAAAAATCACGTACCTATTACAGTCTCTCCTCATACACTTACCTGGCTCCTTTTTTAAGGAAACCAGAAGAGTTCTCTCGCAATTCATCTGGAACAAGAAAAAACCTAGAATCTCACAGCAGGTGCTCATCTTATCCCATCAAAATGGAGGCATTGACTTCCCATCCCCATTATACTATTAACAAGCCATATACTTGCAAAGAATAGTTGATTGGGTGAGGAGCCCAGAAAATAAGCTGTGGGTCCAAATAGAGGAGGAAAATGTCTCCTTTCCTCAAAGACAAATTATATTCTCCAAACCAGAAAAGTCTCTTAATTTTCAACTATCGAACCCTTTCACTCCAGTCACACAAAAAATGTGGTCATTAAAACACATTAGAGAAGCATGTGCCCCCTTCCCCTCACCGCTGATGCGAATCAGAGATCTTTTCCAATCTAACACACCAGAACTGAACGAAACAATACCCCAAACAATACGAAAGTCCGATGCCATGCTACATACCCTAACGGATACGGGACTGATACCCACGACCCAAGAAATAAGTGAAAAACTGAACGTCGAGAATCTTAACCCCTCCTGTACCACCGTTTTTTACCACAATACAAACATATCATGCTAAAAGAGGATATTAACAGACAAATTATGTGGTTTGAGGCACTACTAACCCAAGTTAAGCCACAAAAAACGATTGTAGCTACCTCCTACAAACAGATAACCTCCCTAAATGTACCAAAAAAACACCCCTTTATTATGAAGTGGGAAAAAGATATGTGTGAAACATTTTCTGAGATAGAAACCCAAAAAATTCTTCTTGCCCCCAAACTTTCATCTAAATTTGTCAGATTGCAAGAAAGTGGTTACAAAATCCTCACTAGATGGCACATGACGCCGATCAAACTCAACAAATTTGATAATTCGTATGACCACAGATGTTGGAGATGCCTCTTGGAATCAGGCACGTATTTTCATCTTTGGTGGTCCTGTAACATTATCCAAAAATACTGGACAAATGTCCTCAAAGTTGTTTCGCAGGTCCTTAAGATTAATTTACCTGTTCTGCCGGAGATATGTCTGCTCCATCTGTTTCCAGATGACCTCTCCAGAAAAGAAATCTCTCTACTAAGGCATCTTTTGGCTTCTGCTAGACTGTCAGTACCCACAATGTGGAAATCAAGACACCCCCCCTACGTTGGACCAGTGGAAACAGAAGGTGGAGCAGGTATATAGACTGGAGGAATTAACAGCCTGGGAAATTAGGAAACACTCTCTCTTCATGGTGATATGATCCCCAAGGCACCGCTTCTTTCAAAAATGCTCCTAACTAAGGATGCAGTTGTTGCTTCCCTCCTCTAACCAGAAACAATGTTTGAAAACCATATGTCCAATTATAAGAACGTTAATTCTCTAGGAAATAGTAACGCCTGATCTAAGCTCACGTACGGATTCAAAAGATAACTCACTGACTAACCCATTCCCAAATAACTAAAAATTTAACCCACCCAACATAAATCTGAAAACCTAATAATCCTGTTCTAAGATGTAATCCCTTTTTTTTCTCTTCCTCCCTCCCCCCATCCCCTCAACTCTCTCATTCTTGTTGCTTTCTTTGATACATCAATTAATATTTCATTATAAAAGAATAACAACCAGTTATTAAAAATGTCTGTTATGTATATCTGCGCTATATACTGATTACCTATAGATGTTGTTTCATTATTACAATGATAAGGTTTTGTTGTACTCTTTACCTTTGGAAAAAGTTAATAAAAAGATTTTAAAAAGAAAAAGAAGAGTTTGTTTTGATTTAGTGATATTATGTGGAAACAGGAAAAGTAGACAGACTTCCGGTGAATCTGAAAGTTGTAAATTTAAAATTTTGTTCACAACCTGGATTATTTTTATCCAGAAGGGTTTAATTTTTTGACAGTTCCACCACATATGAAGCATGGTGCCCACTTCAGAGGAGCATCTCCAGCAGTTAGGGTTGAGTTTTCTGTTGAATTTGTGGAGTTTTGACGGAGTCATATACCACCTGGAGAGGTCTTTATAGCCATTCTCTTGTATTCTGATACATCTAGAGGTAGTTTTGGGTGCCCATAGTATTTTTTTAACTCAGAAGGGGAGAAGGATCTGTTCAAGTCTAGCTCCCATTTCGAGATAAATGGAAGTTTATCAGAGATTCTAGCTGAGCATAATTGTTTTTGTAGTATGGATAGCGTTTTTTTTCTAGGGTTCTTTGTTGCAATAAGAGTTTCAAAGTCAGTCATTTCCCTGTTATAATTAGGAGTCTTAAATAATAAGTTAAGGTTGGAAATTAATTTCTGATAAATGAAGGGGTGGAAAAAGGTTGTGTCCAACAGTTGATTACGCTCAGCAATGGAGGGAATAACCCCATTGTCTCTAACATCCTGAAGTGGTGTTGTTAAGTTACGTATTGAATTATGTATTGTGGCATTATGAGCAGGAGAGTGAGAGAGTGTAAGGTCCCTTACTTGATGAAGGGGGGGGGGGGAAGGAGAGCTTATTTGTCTAATATGAGATTTCGACCAAATTTTATAGGTTGTAGTGGTAAATGGGTTTTTAATTAGCGCATGATTAATACTATTTGTAGCTGAAAAAATGAGTTGTCTAAGGGGGAATTTAAGATTTGTTTCTTCTACTTTAATCCATAGCTTTTGCGGTGGGTGTCTGATCCAATCTACGATTCTTTGAAGATGGGTGGCTTGTTGGAGTACTTTTAGATCTGGTAGATCAATACCTCCTTCAGAGTGGGGGTGGGATAGTATTTGTGGAGGAAGTATAGGTCTTTGGTTGTGCCAAAGAAAATGGTTGAGGAGTCTCCGAGTGTCTGTGAAAAAAGAATTAGGTAGATGGATTGGTAAAGCCTGTATTAGATAAGTTAATTTAGGCCATATCATACATTTAAGTAGGTTTTTCCTGCCTAACCAGGAGATATATGAGATGTTCCTGTTGGGAATAAGTCTCGAGATATTCTGTAGTAGCGGAGGAGAATTCAGTTTGAAAAGTTCTTGTAACTTTGGAGAGATTACGACCCCAAGAAAACAAATTGAGGGGAGGGACCAAATAAAGGGAGACCCGATTGCCAATTGAGTATTTTTGATTCTGGGATATTTATGTTTAGAATTTGAGATTTGCTGAGATTCACTTTGAAATTAGATAGCGCACCGTACTCGTTAAGCAATGTCAAGAAAACTGGAACAGATGTTTTCGGGTTAGAAGTCATGATAAGTAGATCATCTGCGTAAGCAGCAACTTTGTGTTCGGTACCTGCACATTTAACGCCTTTTCTCTTCCTCTCTAAGTTTTTGTAGAAAAGGTTCTAATGTCAGAATAAAGAGGAGTGGAGAGAGTGGGAATCCATGCCTGGTACCATTTGAAATGTTAAAGGATGTGGACAAGTTATCATTAACAAGTACCTTTGCAGTTGGTTTGCTATACATCGAGAAGATTGCTTCTATAAATTGTTTGGGGATATTGAATGCTGTCAGCGCTTCACGCATGAACAGCCAATCAACACGGTCGAATGCTTTTTCTGCATCCGTACCCAGCAGAATTAAAGGTGAGGATGTAGACCGGGAGAGATGTATTAGTTGGATTACACGGTGGATGTTATCTTTACCTTCCCTACCAGGAACAAAACCAACTTGGTCAACATTAATAATGTCTGGAAGTAGAGCTCTAAGCTTGTTAGCAAGGATTTTAGCAGATAATTTTAGGTCTGTGTTTAATAGGGATATGGGCCTATAACTGCTACATAGAGTATTATCCTTACCATCTTTTGGGATTATAGAGATTTTGGCAGAAAGTGTTTGTGGGTGGAGAGGAATACCATTAAGGGCATCATTGAAAAGTTTTATTAAATGAGGTCGAAGTGTTTGGCCAAATTCATTGTAGTAGAGAGAGGAGAGACCATCTGGTCCAGGGGGTTTATTCTTTGGAGCTGTGATTATTATATCAGTCACTTCTTTTTCTGTGATTGGGGAGCAGAGGGTATTTATGTGAGACTCGGAGATCTGCGGAAGAGAAATTGTTTTAAAAAAATTTTGGATTCTAGTTCTTTTATCTCCAATTGGTTCTTGGGAGAGTGCTTCTTGGTTGTATAGTTTCTCATAGTATTTTTTAAATTCGGATGCTATCTCTTCTGTTTTAAAGACAGTAGATCCAGTGTCGGATTTCAATCGTGATATAAATGATTTTGCTTTCCTCTGTTTGATCTGTGCCATCATAAACCTAGTCGGTCTGTCGCCATGGGCGTAATACTTGGATTTAGAGTATAAGTAGTTTTCAGCAGATTGTAAGTTTAGGAGGTTGCATAATTTGGTTCTAAGTTCGCTAAGTTGAGAGTGTTGGGAAAGAAGCAGAGATTGCTTATGTTGTTTTTCTATGTGTTGAATTTTATTAAGAAGTTCTTGTTGTTCTTTCTCTTTCTTTTTTTTAACGTGAGCAGCCAGTGAGATAAATTCACCCCGAATGAATGCTTTATGGGCTTCCCATATTGTTTGAGTTGAGACTTCTCCATTATCATTAATTTTAAAGAATTCAGTTAGTTTTTGGGTAATTTTTATACAATTATCTGTATCTTTGAGAATATATTCATTCAGATTCCAACTAAATTCTTTCTACAGTAGATGAGGGATAGTCAGGCAGACTTCTATCGGAGAGTGATCTGAGAATATGTGGGATCCTATCTTTGGATTAGAAAATTGGCCTACATGATGTGATTGGACTAAAATATAGTCTATCCTTTGATATGAGTTGTGAGGGGCTGAGAAATGGGTATAGTCCTTCTTGTTGGGGTTAGCAAGTCTCTGGAGGTCCACTAAGTGTGAGTTTTGAAGTTTGTGTTTAAGCTTGGTAAGCGCTTTCTGAGAGAAAGCTGATTTCCCTGAAGAAGTGTCAATATTTGGTTCTAAGGCGATATTTAGATCTCCTCCTAGCACAAGAATCCCTTCTGAAAAGTCTTGTAAAATATTGATAGTTTCAATAAGCCAGTTAATCTGGTCATTGTTTGGTGCATATATGTTCACAATGGTGATAGGGGTGGAACCAATTTTACCTTTTATAAAGATGCATCTGCCATCTTTATCTCTCAGCTGATCAAGAAGAGTAAATGGGACTTGATTATTTACACCAATACTAACTCCCTTCGACTTTCCTGAGTTGGAGGGACTATGTACCCATTTGGAGAAGGGTGTGTTGGGAAAGGAAGGTATATGTTCGTCTCTAAAATGTGTTTCTTGCATTAAGCAGAAATCAGATTTATTTTTTTTTAGTTATTTAATGACTTGGTCTCGTTTAGAAGGGGAGTTAATTCCCCCAACATTATAACACAAAATCTTAACACAAGCCATACTTACAGAAGTGTAGATCTACAAGTTTTTGGATCAGCTGGATAGGCACTTTAAGTGGAGATGGGGAGCGTGGAGGTGATCTGAAAGCAGCGAAAATTCTGGCTGTTTGAGAAATCTATGTCCTTGGAGGAAGCGGAAGATATCTATCTGTGTAAACAGATCGTACCGTTTGGGGAGTTAAGAGGGGAGGGGGTGAGTAGAGAAGGAGACGGGAGGGTTGACAGTTGGGAGGAAGAGAAACAATCAGATGTTCAACAGGAACATTAATTTTATCTGGAATACAAATAGACAAAATTCTTATGTAATTAAGGGCACTTAAGGCCCTGTCACACATAACGAGATCGCTAGCGAGATCGTTACTACGTCACAGTTTTGAGATCGCTGGAGAGATCGTTCGGGAGCCGTCAAACATGTATTACTTGCCAACGATTTCGGCCGCCCCAGTGATCTAACTAACGATCTCGTTGGTCGCTGGGACGCTGTCACACAGCAGCTATTTCAACGATCCACACTCAACGATACACACTTTGAGGGACTGTACTGTGACAGAAAGGCGTGCATAAAATTACCTTTCCGCGCCCACTCATCTCCGATTGGTGGACGCTACTGCGTTCTGATTGGCGGCCGGGTTTAAAAAAGGCGACGTTGGGGCAATTCCGCTCCCTTGTTCCTATCTGCGCTCTGCTTTCGGATCGTAGCAGTGTTCTCCGGGCAACTTTCGTCCATCTGGGATTTGTTGAAGCCTTGTCAGCGTCCTGATTTTTGGATCCTAGTTGCGTTCTACTGCTGTGATTCCATTCATTTGTGGATTTTCTTCAGCTGTGACTGAACATTGACTTTTGGGTTCTTCAGGCACTGTATCGCTTTGTTTCCACGGTAAGTTATTTTAGTGGATTTTTGTCACACCCAACAAGTATACATTTGCTTATACATTGGAGGCCATTTTTAGTCAGCAAATGGTGTGTAGTACTTTTTACTTTGTTTTAAAATGTTTCATGTATGCTCACTGTATTGCTATCCTTTTCAGATGGCTTTCAAAAGTGAAGAGTTTGTGAGGGAAATGATTGACCTCTACCGCTCCATGCCGTGCCTTTGGCAAATAAAATCAACAGACTACTGCAATAGAGAGAAAAAGAGGGAGGCCTACCAGCAATTGATTTCCCTCTTTAAAAGGCATGGCCCCAACGAGAAGGTGGATGAAGAGCTGGTGAAGAGAAAGATCCAGGGTCTACGCACCGTATATAAGAAAGAACTCAACCGGGTGGAGAAATCAAAGAAGTCAGGTACCGGCACAGATGAGGTTTATGTGCCGACATTATGGTATTATGACTTGCTTGCCTTCACCCGTGACCAGGAGCTACCTCGGCGAATGGCGTGTACGATGCGGCCGACCCCGGAAGAAGACCCCGACATACGGACTGACTCCCCTGTTGAAGATATAAGTACCTTCTTTGCTTCCCTGTAAATAGCATTTATACTTTCAATGTACATGCCATAGTTTAGCCGCCCCTCATATTTGTTTTTTAGTGCACGTGTACCCATGCTGGTCATAACATACCTGCTGGATGTTGTAACCAAATCTTAACTTTAATTTTGTGTTCCCACAGCACCATCGGCAAGATGACGACATCTCGGCTACGGAACGTGGTATGGAGGAGGCGAGTGTTATGTCAAGGAATGAGGAACCTATGGCATCGGTGAATGAAGACCCTATGGCCTCTACAAGTGAAGACCTTGTGCCTCGGCGACAAAGAAAATCAAGGAAAAGAAAGGCCAGCTTGCCGCCATCGCCAGATCTAGTATCTCTGGCGAACAAGATTCTACTTCTGCAGACCCAGGCCAAGCGGGACAGCTTTGCAACATATGCTGGCGAGAGACTACAGAGGCTGGATGACCGACAGAGGGCGCATGCAGAAAGGGTCATGTTTGAGACTTTAAATAAAGCGGCAGCCGGTGAACTTAATGAAACGTCTAATGTACATACTCTGATTGACCCTGGCCATTTTCAACAACATTCTTGGACCCATATGCCGGACCCACTTCGCAGCACACCAGTGCAGAGGATCCGGCATCCACAAAGCCTTGCCCCCCCCCCCCCCACAGTATCCCATGTGTTCTGATTCTTTTGTTTCCCCCAGGCACGGATACACAAATACAGGTAATAGATATGAAGAACTGTAGTGATGTTTCATTTCAATTTTTTTTTATCATTTTGTAAATATTGTTAATTTAATACTTATTTAAATTGTTAAAATTGTTCACATTTTTGTTTGTTTATAAAAAAAAGGTTTATTGTCCTCTTTTTTAACTTTACCCCTGCCCTCTGATCTCACCCTGATTGAAATAAAAATGTTTTTTTGTTGCCTTATTTTCTGCTTTACCTCTTCCCGAGGGTGGGACCCCTCACCCCTGCCCTCCGATCCCTTCCCAATCTCCGTTCCCTCCCCTCCATTATCTACCGTCTATTCCCATCCCTGCTCTCCGCTGGTGATCACCTCCTCCCCTTCTCCTCCTCCGGCTCCAGGCTTTATCACCTGTCTTCTGTCTTCTCCCTGTGTCCTCTGGTCTTCTTCACAGCTGGTCTTCTTCCCCTCCTCTTCCTACTTCCCTTCTTTTAGTCTTTGGGGTCATAGTCATGGTGCACGGTATGGCAATGATCTGCCATACCATGCACCATGAGTCTGACTCAGATTATAGGTTGTATATACTAGATTCTTGATAGGGCGTTGATCCAGGGAACTAGTCTGATTGCCGTATGTGGAGTCAGGAAGGAATTTTTTTCCCCAAAACGGAGCATGGTTTTTTTTTGCCTTCCTCTGGATCAACATGTTAGGTCTTCCTTATAGTTTTCATACTATGTTCCTATTCTTTCCTCTTCTCTCTTCTTCTTGAATTAGCTGGCATCTGTGAAAGCCGACTTCAGACGGCTTTCCTGCCCCCACACAACTTCAGCTGATAATATCAATAAGTAGGCGGCAATGAAAGCCGACTTCAGACGGCTTTCCTGCCCCCACACAACTTCAGCTGATAACATCAATAAGTAGGCGGCAATGAAAGCCTACTTCAGACGGCTTTCCTGCCCCTACACAACTTCAGCTGATAACATCAATAAGCAGGAGGGTGTGAAAGCCGACTTTTGAGTGGGCTTTACTGCCCCTGCACTGCAGTATCACACAGGATAGGATTAGATACACAACCCGTCAGGCAGTATCACACAGGATAGGATTAGATACACAACCCGTCAGGCAGTATCACACAGGATAGGATTAGATACACAACTCTTCAGGCAGTATCACACAGGATAGGATTAGATACATAACCCGTCAGGCAGTATCACACAGGATAGGATTAGATACACAACCCTTTAGGCAGTATCACACAGGATAGGATTAGATACACAACCCGTCAGGCAGTATCACACAGGATAGGATTAGATACACAACCCGTCAGGCAGTATCACACATGATAGGATTAGATACACAACTCTTTAGGCAGTATCACACAGGATAGGATTAGATACACAACCTGTCAGGCAGTATCACACAGGATAGGATTAGATACACAACCTGTCAGGCAGTATCACACAGGATAGGATTAGATACACAACCCGTCAGGCAGTATCACACAGGATAGGATTAGATACACAACCCTTTAGGCAGTATCACACAGGATAGGATTAGATACACAACCCGTCAGGCAGTATCACACAGGATAGGATTAGATACACAACCCGTCAGGCAGTATCACACAGGATAGGATTAGATACACAACTCTTCAGGCAGTATCTCACAGGATAGGATTAGATGTAACAAAGTGTAGACAATAGTGGATATAAACTAACTTTTTTTTATAAAAATATAAAAAATATAACCAACCAAATAATATCAACTACATAACAAAAAAGAATTTATTGGCTGCCGTGACGGTCATGGGCTGCCACAAATCTTGCCAGCATCACTCCGTGCTGGTGGATCTCTTCACTCAGTCTCCGTTGTGACGCCAGGAGATCTTGTAGTGTTGGGATTTCTACGGAGGTAATAGTTAAACTTAAAAGTCCAATAATTCTGTACATTCATCAAATTAAGGCTATGTGCCCACGATGCACCACTCCCGGGTACCATCCACACATTAGAACGCGCTAATTACGCAAGTACAGATGCAGTATTGCGGAATTGGCGCATTATAATGCAAGTCAATGGCGGCGCAAAAAAACCCCCTTATGCAAAATAATTGGTAGTGCTGTGTTTTTTTCCGCAATGATAATGTGCAGCGGAAATTTCCGCAGCATGTGCACAGCACATGCGGATTATCATTGGGGAACATGGCAGACCTTCTACCATGCGCTTTTAATGCGTTTCCACAGCAGCAAAAACGCTGCAGAAACACCTTAAAAAATGCATCGTGGGCACACAGCCTATCAGGTACATGTTTGGTATTTAACACTTACGGTTTTCAGGTTGCTCGGATGATGACGAGCTTAAGGACCACCCGGATCCCCTGGCACCACCGGCTAGAGAAAGACACAACACTTAATAGTACATGACAGCCCTATACTTTCCAAGTTGTATGGACCGTATTTTATGTGAAAGCATTACCGAAAGATGAAGCTGCACCTATATCACGGAGTGATGCTGGCGAGCTGGTAGAGGAATGCTGCTGGGGCTCCAGGGCTGGAGGTGACTCCCTTGGGGGCTCTGGGGCTGCAGGCGCTGGAAAACAAATAACATTAGATACCTAAGGTAATTGCAGTTGTAACTAATGTGCTGCCATATATTGTGTTAACATATTTTAAAACCACTCACCACGGCGGGGCAGGGTCCGTGACCGGATGCTGACAATTCGGTCGGCAGACCTATATTTCAGGTCCGCCAGCTTTTTCCGGATTTGTGTCGCAGAGCGCTGCACCCCAAATCTCTGGACCAGGCCCCGACCGATCCTTTGCAGCACCGCCCGCTTATGGAGCACTGGATGCTCAGAGTGCACATGGCACTCATAATCAAGTGCATCCAGGTGCTCCACAAGGTAGCACACCTCAGCGTCACCCCAAGGAGATGCCCTGACCCTGGATGCCATAATGCTCTTAATAAGCTAGGCCGCAACTACGTCGTTAGACCCGCCCACGACGCATGAACGTCGGTAACCACGCCCACGACGCATCAACGTTGCCAATAAACCCGCGGTTTATTAGAGAACGCTACTGTGACTTGAATTATTAGCGTGTCGGACTAGAGACGCTGTATTGATAATGTGACATCTGTAGAACGCAGCAGTGTCTCTATTGTGACGGTCACACAGGAACACTGGTGTTTAGGTGGTTTTATGTAGAAATATGTATCTATATTTTTATATAGGTATGTATACTTCTGTGTCTGTGAGTATGTGTGTGTATATCTGGTTATCTGTATATAAGTGTGGATATGGGTGTAGATTTTTATGTATCTGAATATGTATGTGTTTATGGATGTGTATATGGATGTATACATACGAGTACAACAGTGGCGTACCGCCATTGGTGGCAGGCCACATAACTGCTATGGGGCCCGTGGCCGTAGGGGGCCCGTGAGCCAGCGGACCCCATAGCAGTCTCCCCCATTCTGTACCCCACGCTCCTCTGTTTGATTGCCGCCGCCGCCCACTGCCACTGTGTTCAGACATGGCCAACACCTTTAATTGTGCTTGAGTGGGCCCTGCTGCGGCATTACTACAAGGCACAGCCGCACAACACACTACACGCAGCCATTACTGAGTACAGTGCCGGTGGGTGGCGGTTAATCAAACAGCGGCAACGCTGCTACGATGCACCACGCTGTGTCAGACAGTGGAGCTGCCAGCTGCTGTCGTGATGAGAGAGACGCGCTGCAGAGACTGAAGCAGCGGGGAATAAGGAGTGGTAAGTATGTATTTATATATTTTTGTAAATCAGTCAGTACTGATAATACTGGAGGACTGGGGCTGCCTTTTACCCTATGGTGGGCTGCATTATACTGTGTGCTCTCCCATCCTGGTATACAGGGCTGCGGAGTCGATAAGCCAAACCGACTCCTCAATTTCCATTATTCCGACTCCACCTCCCTCATACATGGCTCATGTGATACATTAGGGTCATTACACTGTGCATGTGGAGGCTAAAAAGGAGGAAGTCACCATCGGGGTATCATACTGTGTTAAGGGGGACACTTTTGTTGGCATCACATTTTTATGGGGCTATGAAAGAGTAATCTAGGAGTTCAGAAAGGAAGAAAGGCTGGAAGGTTGTGGGATCTGCTCTTCTGTGTCCCCAACAATTATTTCCTTTTTTTTTTTTTTTTTGTGGGGGGGGTCCCAATTATAACTTCTGCTATGAGCTCCCATGATTCCTATGTCCGCCCCTGAAGTAGTACACGTATGTGTATACGGGCCCTTACTATTGAAACAATGATAAACAAATCTTTTGCAAAGTTAAACACAGTTTATTACACAAATCAATACAAAACTGAAAGTAGTGTATAATTGTCAGTAGTTGCCCACTATAAGTTCTGATGTTGCCAAGTAACAGCACCAGGACCGTTAAAATACTGGCAGTAGTTGTCGCGGCAGGTCTTCGCATCCTGGGTGTTTCTGCCATATCCCACTGGTTGAAGGCCTGCAATTGCAGGATCGTTTGAACGCCATTCACCGAGCTCCACTTCCCCATTGGCTAGGTCCACAGAGTCCACGAAGCCAGGCGGACAGTACGTAATTGCATCACGTCGACGAAGAAAGTTGTGAAGCGTGCAACAGGCCAAAACAACAGAGTCTATTGATGTAAGCTTCATGTTAATTGGCGTGTGAAAAACTCTGAAGCGGTTGGCCATGATACCGAAGGCATTTTCGACAACACGACGTGCCCTTGACAAACGATAATTGAAAATTCTTCTTTCCTGGGTAAGACTTTTTTGGGGGAACGGTTTAATAAGATTGGGATGAAGTGGGAAGGCTTCATCGCCGACAAAAACAAAATTAAGGTTACCTGTAGTCTCTGAGTTGGGAGGCAAGTGTAGGTCACAGTTGTCCAATCGCTCTCCAAAAAGTGTGTGCTCTAAAACACCACCATCAGAAACCCTGCCGTTCATGCCAACATCTACATTTATAAATTCGTAATTGGCATTAACAAGGGCCATCATGATGATGCTGAAATAGCCCTTATAATTATAAAAATAGGATCCGCTATTTGGTGGCTGAGTGATTCGGACATGTTTCCCGTCCAAAGCCCCACCACAGTTAGGGAACTGCCACAGCTGCTCAAAATCAGAGGCAATCTTTTTCCATTCCTCCTCCGTGTTGGGAAACTGTATGTAACTACGTAGACTGTGGTAAATTGCATTACATGTCTCCGGGATTAGAACACTGAGCATGGGCCTTGAAATGGCTGCAGAAAAATGCAAGTCTTGGAGTGAGCGTCCGGTGGCCAGGAATCTCAGTGTGACTGCCAATCTTTCATCTGCCGGAATGGCAGCACGCATCGCTGTATCCTTCCATTGAATACGTGGCGTAACTCGTTCCAATAACTCTTTAAAAGATTCCTCTGACATCCTCAGATAGTTGCGGAAATCATGAGGGTTCTTCTCCTGAAGCTCTCTTACAAGTTGCATGTGGGACAATTCAGACCTCTTCTGCAGCCACTCTCTGGTCCACATGCGACGCTTTCGTTTGGAACGCCTCTGTAGCTCTCGTGCCTCATCTTGACGCCGAGCTTCCTCAACCAGCAATGCAGCAACCACAATAGCACACTGCCCGTCGTCCATGATGTGCAAACTGCAAACATAACATGAAAAGATGAGAACACTTTCAACAAAACAATTAACACAAGTATTGAAACTGTGTATAAAAAATATCATGGAAAACCATATTCCATTCTGTTAGTGAGCATGACAGAAAATGCGCTGTGTGGGTGCGTGTGCACGAGACCCCTAAAATATCTGCCCATGCAAAAGCATACATATATATATACAAATAGAATCCAAGCCCTCCCTCCCTGAAAAGCAAAGATAACAGATAATTAGTAAATGTGTGATAAAAGAATAAAAAATGGAAACGCATCTGAGACCTCAAACAATACCTACCTCACTAAAGATGTCTGATATGTTCAAAGCGGAGTCACAGCTGGAGAACGCTGCAATGATCCGCAAAAATCAGCACTAGTCCAATGAACGGATATTAGCAGCCCGGAGAACTCTGGTAGGATCTGCAATAAAGCACGAGGTCAGAAACAAAGGACGGAATCGCTATTCTGTTGCCTTCTTTATGCGCATCCGGAAATGAGAACGCTGTAGCGACCACCAATCGGGGACGAGGGGCGCGGAATAGTCCAATTTATGCACGCCTACGTGTCTCAGTTCTGAATCGCTGGACGAGGTCGTTGGCTAGGTGTCAAATACAGCGATGCACACTGCCCAGCGGGAGTGCAACGACCCAGGAATGGTCCAGGGAGCTTTGTAACGATCAACGATCTCGCAGCAGGGGCCTGATCGTTGCTACCTGTCTAACGTAGCGAGATCGCTAGCGATGTCTCTATTGCGTCACAAAACCCGTGACGTATCAACGATCTCGCTAGAGATCTCGTTATGTGTGACAGGGCCATAGAAGTACAATGTAGAAGTACATTGCACAACATTTGAGAAAGAATTACACTGAGGTCAGTGTCAACACTAGAACTCTAACTAACATCAAATATGTTAAAGGATGGTAGTGTAATTAAGCGAAGGAGGTCAAAAAAGGTAAAAACTTAACAGAGTTTAGTCCACAACTTTGTCTCCAAAAAGGGAGAGTAGGACCAGGGTCTGCGGCTGAATATCCTTCAAAGAAAGACTTCTACCATATTGTCTGGGAAGTGGAAAAAAGATCTAGGATTCAAGACAAGACACCTTGCCGATTCAGTCAGAGATTAGGCGTTTAGGCGTAAGTTTTCCTTGTCACCTTATTTGTTTACCCTGTCGTCCAGTCAGAGCAGGTTCCCAAGAGGGTGGAAGGGGGACTGGCTGTAGAGTCGCTAAGTTTTGCACATAACTCCAGTCCTCAATGTGGATATCAGGAAGGTCTAAGAGTATAAGCGCTTCATCTAGTAAGTTAGTGGGTCGGGGTTTTTTAAGATGAACAGTTTTGGTGCTTAAACCCTTACATTGCCAAGGTTAAGACAACTTCAGAAAGTTAGTGTAAATAGCGTTATGGGTTGTAATTCTGTTCTTCAGCCACTAGATGTCACTATTGTTCATTTGTTAATTAGAGTAGACTACTTAGAGGAATAATGCTAATTCTTCAATATTTCAAGACAAATGCTATTTTAAATTAGTGAAGGAGAAAGTCAATATATATCTTTGAAGGAGCTGTAGAATTATGTGGGTTATAAATATAAAATTGTAGAAATATAGAATTGCAGAATCATAGGTTAAGAAGGAATGTGCATCCACTTCTGTTATACCCCTTCACTCTCTTTTTATCTTGCTCTGCGCTGTATTAGCAAAGGTAGCAGAGGTAGCAGAGTGAGTCTTAGCTCCTGTCTCCAGACCCGTCGTCTCTCTTCTGGGTCACAGTGCAACCAAGATGGCAGAGGCTCCCGTGGGGATGAAACCCCGGACAGCAAGACCAGGGCAGGCCAAGCAGTCCTGCGCGATTCCCATACCCACGACCGAAGGAGCAATAGTCCCCAAATCCACAGGCAGGACGTCAGGTCAGCAACCGCGATGTGGGCGCCCTCAGCAGCAGGACCAAGGCCGGTAAGTAAAATAAGCCTTTCTTTTTTAGGTCCAGGAGTAGCGGTTGGTGCTGCGGACAAGGGGCTGCGGTACCTTATGAAGGGGTCGCGGTCTTCACCAGGTCCGGCGTTGCGGTTCACCACGGGTTTCTACAGCGATCAGGCTAAAGCTGCAGACCACTGCGCAGCACGTATCGGGTCTCCTCCTCTGGTGCGGTCATCCACGCTCTCTGCCCTGTCCGGAGGCCGGACCACTTCATTGCAGTGACTCACCGTTGGCTTGCGTCCGGGTACCGGGGCTGAATCAGGTGACGTCCGTCCCGCTTTAGAGCTTGGTGTGGGCTCGCTATATAAGGACGTGCTCCCTAGGTCTGTGCGTACCCGCGAGAAAGGCCGCGTCCTCAGCCATCCCAGTAGGCCCAAATCTTTTGTGTGGGGTCAATTTTTAAAAAGGTCTCTATTTAGGGCCCGATGAGCCTATAGAGACTTCTAGAGCATGTGGACGGGTCTAGAAGGGAGAAAGAACCCCGAAAAACAAGGGGATTAAAAGTAGACACAGGAGCTCCTTCAGATATGACTGTCTCAGACTCTCTCCTTTTTAATGGGAATTTGTTGTTACTGTGGCCCTGCTCTATGTCTCTTTAAATTGTTAGTGGAGTTTTTCCCAAATTTTGACAGCCCTTGCAGTCACAGCATGGGCATTACCACTATAGGAGACCCTCTCCTTTATAATGGGAATATTTTTTTTACTGAGACCCTCCTCTATGTCTCTTCAAAGGGGCATTGGGTTGCGTCCAATTTTTTGGCAGCCCTTGCAGTCACTGGATACGCAATAACAGTTTAGGAAACCCACTTGTTAATAATGGGAACAACAAAGTATAGCCGGCTGATGGCTCTCTAACAATAGCGAGGGCCGACTGATGGCCTTTTAAAAATAGTAAGGGCCGTCTGATGTCCCTATAAAAATAGGCTTTATGACTTTCAGAGTCCCTCCATCATTAATAAAACAGGATGTGTCAGATGATGTGTCACACACCACATTGCCAGATAAGGTTGTAAAATGTTAAAATGACATTTCCCGGTGAATGAGTTTGTCTTAAAAAATAACGTAAAAAAACCCCAAAACAATAGGATCTTTCTTTAGTATAAAAGACAGCGTCACCAATTTAACCTCAATGTAATCACATTGTTCAGCTCATGCACCTCCTCCATCTCCGAAATGACCACATCAGTCACAAGCTGACAGCACTGCAGCACTGCCTTGGCCAAGCGGCAACAGGCTGTGCTGAAGATAACATGCTTAATTCTTAATTGACAAACCACCCAGCGCTGCAGAGTTGTTGAAAGCTGTAACACAGCAGCCTGATCTGTGGCTCTCACCGCTGAACATACAGCCAGGCATGGTCGTGTGTGACAATAGGCGGAACCTGGTGATGGAGAAATGACACTCAGAGTAGATACAGTTTCCCTCTATGCCAGTCCTTTCACAGAGCTAAATACAACTCTCATCAAAAAAAGCTGTGGACTGGTTCCTTACCGTCCCTGGCCACATTCACCTGTCCACGTGTTTGTGGTTGGGCGGTCCTTCCCAGTAAGTGCACTGGGGAGGGCATGAGTAATGTTGTGGGACCCGTTCTTGTGGAAGGCGGAGACGATACCGAGAGAAATAGTGGCGGCTGGGTACCGAGTATGGACACCCGGCCGCTGCCGGCATGAGGTGATGAAAAGCTTCCGCCTCCACGAGCCTAAAAGGCCACATTTCAAGTGAAAGCAGCCTTAGAGGACTTTCTGGGAGAAATGACAGCTGGGTAGATATGGCTTCCCAAGTCCTTTCACCAAGCTAAAGAATTTGGCTGTGGTGAAATACAACTCAGCAAAAAAAGCTGTGGACTGGCTCCGTACCATCCCTGGCCACATTCACCTGTCCCCGTGTTTGTGGCTAGGCGGTCCTTCCCAGTAAGCGCACTGGGGAGGGAGTGGGTAATGTTGTGGGACCCTTGCTTGTAAAAGGTGGAGATGACACCAGGAGAAACAGTGGCTGCTGGGGAACGAGTATGGACACCAGGCCGCCGCCGGCATGAGGTTATGAAAAGCTTCCGCCTCCACGAGTCTAAAAGGCCACATTTCAATTGCAAGCAGCTGTCAAAAAATTGGCAGTATAGTATTGCAGCTTGTGGGTGGGTGGGTGGCTGGCTGCATACTTGCGCTTGCATTCCAAGGAATGGGGTAAGGACAACTTAACCCTGCACTGGGACAAGGAAGTCGACGGTGATTGTTGCAAGTCTGCAATGACAGGTGCATGATGGCGGGAGCCATCTTCGCATGTGCCAAGGATCACTTATGATGGGCGCACTTTTAGGCAGTGACCTGGGAGTCAGAAATGCTTCCAGAGGTCTTCCCCATGCTGTTCCCATGTCTTTTCAGCACTGTATGCATGTGTCTGATGATGTGTCACACACCACATGGCCAGATAAGATGGTAAAATGTTAAAATGACATTTCCTAGTGTATGCATTTGTCTTTGTTGAAAGCAATGCAAAAGTGCAAAAACGCATCAAAAACGCTACGTGTGAACATAGCCCAAGGTGTGGAGGAGTATTTTTGGTTTTGGTTATTTATTTTGCCTTATATAGAAGTCATTACACTGGAAAGGATGTTCCTTAATATATTTCCAAGGAAAATCCATTTTGGTTTTGTTTTTGTATGTTTTATTGTGAATCCGTAAAAGTGGCGTAATACTCTGACAACGTTGTTGACAGCAGTGATTTGGGAGTCAGAAATTCTTCCAGGGATCTTCCCCATGCTGTTCCCATGTCATTTGAGCACTGTTCCCATCGATTTGGGCAATTTTTAGGCCCTCTGCAGACTGCCGGGGGGAGCCGCTCGAGTTTCCCATAGACTTACATTGGGCTCATTGCTCGGGTCGAGCACCCGAGTATTCCAATTTGCTCGACACGAGCAACGAGTACCCGAGCAATTTAGTGCTCGCTCATCACTAGTCCCTATCCCTACAAGGGGTGCCTTCTTGAAGCCAGTGTACAGTCATAGGCCAAAATGAGTTCAGGTTATCGCTTCTCGGCCTTTTGGCTAACATCAAGTGTAGTATCTGTTTTCATTTAGTATATGTGCTTTGCTTTTACCAATATATTGTAATGTTATGTATGTATGTATGTATGTATGTATGTATGTATGTATGTATCTATCCCTTCCTACCTGGGATAAGCTGCAATAATGCATTTGTCCTTTGCTACACCGTTGCACACACACCATATACCTAGTCAGTGGCCTTGTTATCAGCTGCTACTCTTTTAACTCAGCTGTTCCATCAGTTGGGTGTTGCTTAGTACCACGCATTTAAAAAAAATTGGGGAGCTGCTACGATTTCTTTAGTGAAATGCTGGCTCCCTCTGGTGGAGCTCTGACTTCTTTAATTTTCTATCTGTGGATGAAAAAAAAGATATAAAAAAGTTTGGTCTGAGATGTTGTTTTAAAGTGCTACCTATGTCTGTCAATCAGAGCATCCTATTGGTTTTAACCAAGGAAGAAAGATTGCTTGCAATAGATGTAATGAGTGAATGGAACAATGGAATAATGCAAGAATGGAAGAATGGAACATCATTGCACGTGTCATATTGGGCTCCTGGCCTTTATCTGGCTGTGCTGCTGCAGTCAGCTTCAGTCTGCAGGGAGTCTGCAGGGAGCCTGCAAACTAGGAAGAAGGTGGACAGCTAATTGTTTGTTCACTAATTAGTTATCCTCTCCCCATCCCCTTGTCTTGAGGTGTGTGGGACAGCGGGCGGAGGGGAAAATGTGTGAAAATAGGCAGACTTATGCAGATTAAAAAATGCGTGCCTGGGCTGCAGCTGCAACAAGCAGTTAAGTTGTTGGTTTTAAGGTGTCCATTGATGAGCAATATGTCTTCCTAAGGGGAGTCTTTGTCCCTATCTCTACAATGGGTGCCTTCTTGAAGCCAGTGTGCAGTCATAGGCCAAAACCAATTCAGGTTATCGCTTCTCGGCCTTTTGGCCAACATCAAGTGTAGTATCTGTTCTCATTTAGTATATGTGCTTTGCTTTTACCAACATATTGTAGTGTAATGTTATCTATCTATCTATCTATCTATCTATCTATCTATCTATCTATCTATCTATCCCTTCCTTCTTGAGATAAGCTGCAATAATGCATTTGTCGTTTGCTACACTGTTGCACACACACCATATACCTAGTCAGTGGCCTTGTTATCAGCTGCTACTCTTTTAACTCAACTGTCCCATCAGTTAGGTGTTGCTGAGTACAAGCAAATAAAAAAAATTTCGGGGCCGCTAAGATTTCTTTAGTGAAATTCTGGCTCCCTCTGGTGTAGCACTGACTTCTTTCATTTTCTCTCTGTGGATGAAAAAAAATATATAAAAAAGTTTGGTCTGAGATGTTGTTTTAAAGTGCTACCTATGTCTGTCTGTCAATCAGACCATCCTATTGGTTTTCACCCAGACAGATAGATTGATTGCAAAAGATGTAATGAGTGATTAGAACAATGGAATAATGCAAGAGAATGTGACTAGTGTTGAGCCACCCCCGTAGTGTTCGAGTTCGGTTCGGTTCGTCGAACACCCGTGTGTTCGCCGAACTGTTCGTCGAACTGTTCGTCGAACACCTTCGAACACCGTTAAAACCAATGGCAGGCAAACAAAAACACATAGAAACACATAGAAAACACCTTCAAAGGTGTCCAAAAGCTGACAAACTGCTCAGAAGACACAACTAACACATGGAAAAGTGACAAGTACATATAGTCATGCGAAAAGAAAAGAGGTGGAGGAGTAAAAGGAGGGGGAGACACAGATATAGGCATGTCATGCCCTTCTAAAATCCAAAAAGTGAGAAGCCGAGACGGCCAGTCCGCTCCTGCCCGTGCCACCTCCGTGTCGCCGGGTTTGTGCCAGAGCCGCGGTGAACCCTGACGGCCAGCCCCCCTCTCCCAATACTGGTGCCTGTCCGCTGGTGGGTCGAGAGAGCCCCCCTGTGGTGGAGGCAGCTCTAAGCTTTTTAATTTAAATTGTCCCTCTAATTTGAATGAATACACTTTAAATCCATTTACAAGGATCTATTGGAGGGCAAGTCTCATGCCAGCAGCCGCGTAATTCCAGCTCCAGTAGCGTCCACTAAAGCTGCTGCAGTTAAAAAGCTTTTATAAGGATCGAGCTCGGCTGTCCACCGCAAGGCATCCTAGTGCCAGTCCCAGCCCCTATGCCTTGGGGTGCCTCCTGATGCTCTTCACTAAGTATCCCGTGGTCCCGAAGCATTTCCTTTGAAAAAATTAAGTGTCCAAACTACAGGTGGTGTAGCTTGCTTAACAGCCGGGATAATCCGCCTACTAGCAGACACTGCTACTAGGCACAAAGTATTTCCTGGGCTAGATGCAGTTAAAAATTTGTAAGTAGATACTCTCATTGGATGCTGAGAAAGCATTCCATAGAGTCTCCTGGCACGCCATATATGATTCTCTTAAAAAGCTTGGGGTAGGGGTCTAGGGGACCCTTTTATAGCCAAAATCACGGCCCTGTATCACAATACGTCACCTAGGCTGAAGATGAATGGAACTGTAGCACCGAGGGCTCGGTTGCTACAGACGTATTGCACCTCACCCAGAGGTGTGATATCTCACTCTCAGATAAGGATGGAGTGTGGATCAGGACCCGACACCTGCATGCATTACACCACATTGCCGTGGGGCAGGGCGACCAATATGCCCCTGAGATGGCCACGACAGTCCCTGTCCCTGGCTGGAGTGGGGGGAGGGAACACTGAGGAAGGGGAACCCTGCAGTGCAGGAGCAGGGAGGAAGCAGTTCCTGGGTGCATTGAGAAGGGAGTATAAAAGGTGGGCACCATCTTAGTTCAGTGCAGAGAAGTCTGAGCAGAAGTGGCAGGGAGCAGGGGCTCTGCATGAGCTCTGCTCCAGAGGCGGGCCTAGTAACAGAGGCCCAGGCCTGCAAGAGGGAGAAGGAAGGAAGAGGAGCGGAGAAGGCTCCAGGAACGAGGAATGAAGGGATCCCAGGGGTGCGGACGGGCGAGTCGCCACCGCACGCCCGAATCCACCTGCGTGGAGGGGTCAGGCCAAAGGGGGAGACCGGTCCCCGAACTAGTGGAGGCAGGAAACGACCCTCAGCTAGAAACCGGAGGCTCTGACATTTTATGTGGCGCAGCCCCTTGCTCCACCCGCTAGGAAGGCACCACATAGGGTCAGGGAAACTGGCGCCAAGTTTACCAAGAGGAGGCCCGAGGCAGCCGGACAGAAGTGTTGGTAAGAAAGGCCAGACAAAGGACACACAAAGGGGGTCCTGTGAAGCGCTCCAAAGTTATCTGGGAGTTGTCTGAGCCCCTCACCTGGTGAGCACAGTACGACGTGGGCAGCCGTTACCTGCAGACGTGGTCTGGATAATAAGAACTGTGAGTAAAGGTCCTGAACTGCATCACTGACTCCGTGTCGTTACTGCTGCTGCCCTGCACCATCACCCCCATCCTCCGCATACACTGCCCTGAGGCTATACTCCTCCCGTGGGGAGTTATGCTATGCTCTGCTGCACCCACAACACCAGCCTTAGCGGTCTGCCCTGTAGCAGCGGTTCACTCTGACCGCAATCCACGGGTGGCGTAGTCGGACATTTAAACATCAAAACCACATAAATAGTTCCGCCACTGGTTTGACCGCCCTGAGCCACAGAACCGGATCGCCGCCACGAAGACTACAACCACCAGCATCCACCAAAAAGGGTCCGGCTCCGGGTGTCCCAAGGCCCAGGGGGTGCGTCAGAACATTTTCATCACCTTTCACAATCACCAATGGGACAAGGCAGGGATGTCCTCTGTCCCCTCTCTTATACATCCTAGTGACGGAGCACCTGCTCTCATCAATTCGCCATAACCCCAATATTAGGTGGATTGAGGTGGGAGGCACCGAGTACAAGTGCTCTCTATTTGCTGATGATGTCCTAGTATATATCACTCAATCACATATATCCATCCCTGCTGTTATGGCTGAAATAGATCACTTTGTTACATGGTAAAATTTTAAAATCAATGCAGCGAAGTCTGAGGCCCTCGATGTCTCCCTCCCTAAATCCATATAGGATTCCATCCAGTCCAACTTTCCCTTTGCCTGGCCCTCACAGGGTATCAAATACTTAGGAATTCCTATTCATAGAGACCTCTCCCATCTATGTTATCTTAATTTTGGGCCCTTTATTGAACAATTCCATACAGACCACGGTTGGCAAGTTAGAACTGTAAGATTCACTACGTGAACCACTGGTGTTTTGTGGAAAAGCACATGTACACCGTGTTCCAAATTATTATGCAAAAAGTGTTTAGGAGTGATAAGGGAAGAATTTGTTTGTTTGTCAGTTAAACTCATTGATGGTGATGTGTGTCAGGGCTCTTTATATCACTGTAAGCAATTGCAGACACCTGTGCTAATTAGTTTGGCAGGTGTGTCCAATGAAAGGCAAGACTACTTAAGAAGGCTCTCTCACATTATTAAGCAGCCTACATTTTCTGCCAAAATGGGAAAGAAAAAGGATGTGTCGGCTGCTGAGAAGCAACAAATTGTGGTGTGTTTAGGTCAAGGCATGACTACAATCAACATTGTGCGATGATCAGGATGAAGTGTCTTGGCAATCAAGAAGTATGTAGCTGATTCACAGTACACACGTGTGCGTGCTGATAAGGGCAAATTGAGGACTCTTTCCTACAGGCAATTACGTCAGGTTGAAAGAGCAGCGGCAAAAAAGCCTTGTCATAGCAGCAGACAAGTTTTTGAAGCTGCTTGTGCCTCCAACGTCCCCCGAACAACAAGATGCAGGGTCCTTCAGAGGTTTGCAGCTGTGCATACGCCATCCTGTCGACCTCCTCTATCCACTTCACACAAGCAGAAACGGCTCCAGTGGGCCAAACATTACATGAAGACTGATTTCAAAACTGTTTTGTTCACGGATGAGTGCCGTGCAGCGCTCGATGGTCCAGATGAATGGAGTGGAGGATGGCTGGTTGATGGACACCCCACGCAAACACGGCTACAGCGCCAACAAGGAGGAGGTGGAGTAATGTTTTGGGCTGGAATCATGGGGAGAGAGATTGTCGGCCCCTTTAGGATCCCTGAAGGCGCTAAAGATGAACTCCATAATGTATGTGGATTTTCTCAAACAGCACTTCCTGCCATGGTTCAAGAAGAAGAACCGTGTATTTCACAGCAAGATCATTTTTCTGCATGATAATGCACCATCTCATGCTGCACATAAAACATCTGCATCTCTGGCTGATATGGGCATAAAAGGGGACAAACTTATGGTGTGACCCCCATGCTCCCCTGACCTCTACCCCATTCAGAACCTTTGGAGCATCATTAAAAGGAGTGTCTATGATGGCGGGAGGCAGTTCACATCTAAGCAACAGCTCTGGGAGGGTATTCTGTCCTCATGCAAAACAATTGAAGCAGAAACCATCCAAAACCTGACAAATTCAATGGACGAGAGAGTTCAGAAGCTCCTTTCGAACAAGGGGTCCTATGTGAAAATGTAACATCACCTAGAATAAAGTTTTGAGTTGAAAACTGTTTGATTTCAGTTTCTAACAACCTGCTAATGCTTATAATTTCAAAAACGACCATTTTTTTGGTCTTTATTAAAATGAAAAGGTTGATCGAAAAGTTTGGGGGATCTAAGAGTGTGGCAACCCAGTAGTCATGATTACTTCGAATTCTGACAATATGAGGGTCATGCTGCAGGTAGTGCAGCAAGAAGGCACTTATGTGTCTTGCGCATCTCGGAGCCCCAAAATTATTTTCCGGGCTAGATGCAGCTAAAAATTATTTTTAATTTTAAATCTGGTGAAGCTTATTATAGATGGCCTAATAGGATCAGTGCTGCACACTGCTACAAAGCCCAAATTATTTTCCAGTCAAGATACAGATAAACATGATTAGTAATTTGAAAGCTTAAAACGGTTGGTAGGGTGATTTTAACCAATCATCAAGCTTTTACTCTCCCCAGGATGACACAGGGGTAGAAAAGTCGTTTCGGATCCATGATTTGTTCATCTTTATGAACGTGAGTCTGTCTACATTATCAGTGGAGAGCCGCGTGCGCTTATCTGTCAGCACACCACCAGCAGCGCTGAACACACGTTCAGACAGAACGCTGGCTGCGGGGCATGACAAGATCTCCAAGGCGTAAGTGGCTAGCTCCGGCCATTTATCCAGATTGGAAGCCCAAAAAGAGCAAGGGTCCAGTGACACAGTCGTGGCTTCAATGTTTACATGGAGATACTCCTGTACCATCGTCTCTAGGCGTTGACTATGTGTCAGACTTTTTGTCTCCTGTGGCCTTGCAAAGGATGGGCTAAAAAAGTGGTGAAATGATTCCGCAAAATTGATGTTACCAGCAGATACTGTGGTTCTGTTACGGTTTGAGTGCTGAACACTTGACGGTCCCACGGTTGGCAAGTTGGAACTGTGAGATTCACTACGTGCACCACTGGTATTTTGTGGAAAAGCACATGTAAGATTCTGCAACAGTCTCTGCTGATACTCCTGCATGCGTGCATCCCTTTCTATGGCAGGAATAATTTCTGCAAATTTACTTTTGTACCGGGGATCTAACAGTGTGGCAACCCAGTAGTCAGGATTATTTCTAATTCTCACAATTCGAGGGTCATGTTGCAGGTAGTGCAGCAAGAAGGCACTCATGTGTGTTGCGCATCCAGGAGCACCAAGTCCCTGTTGTGTTGGTGGCGAGGTAACAATCATGCTTCCTTCCTCTGTCCTCTCCCCCCAACCTCGTACAACAGAAATGTGATCAAGGTCTCCCTCATCTGATGAGTCTTCCATCAGTTCGTCCTCCACTTCTTCCTGGGCTCCTGCACCTTCCTCACTAGTTTGGCTGCTACCATGCGCCCTGGTTAAACCATCTCCCCCACCCTCACATGCCTGCCGCCTTGGTGCTGCCGACCGTCTGGACCTTGCAGATGTTAGCCCTTCCGCATACAACTCCTCCTCCTCTACTTCCTCCACCTCCTCTTGTGCCACCACCTGACTCCGAATTCTGTTTAACATGTGCTCCAGCATGTAAATCACCGGAATAGTCATGCTGATAATGGCATCGTCAGCACTAAACATCTTCGTCGCCATTTCAAAACTGTGCAGAAGGGTGCATAGGTCCCTGATCTGAGACCACTCCTCCAGCGTGATTTGCCCCACCTCTGAATCTCGTTGGCCCAGGCTATACGTCAGAACATATTGCACCAGGGCTTGTCGGTGCTGCCACAGTCGCTGCAACATGTGCAGAGTTGAATTCCACCGGGTAGGCACATCGCATTTTAGCCGGTGAAGTGGCAGGCCCAACGACTTCTGTAGAGATGTAAGTCGCTGAGCTGCGGGATGCGAACGGCGGAAGTGAGCACACAGCGACCGTGCCCTCTGCAGAAGGCCATCTAGTCTGGGATAGTGGGCTAAAAATTGCTGGACAACCAGGTTCAACACGTGAGCCATACAAGGCACGTGTGTGACATTGCCCCGGCGAAGGGCCGCACCCAGGTTTGCAGCATTGTCGCACACGGCCTTCCCTGGTTTCAGGTCCAGTGGAGACAACCATTCATGAAATTGGTTCTCCAGAGCTGACCACAACTCCTCAGCTGTATGACTCACATTTCCCAGACATTTCAATGTAAAAACCGCCTGATGACGTTGAGCCCTACTGCCAGCATAGTAAGGAGGTGTGCAGGATCCCTTCTGCGCAGTTAGAAAGCTTGTGGCATGACCAGACAGGCTTTGGGTGCAGGTGGAAGACCGAGAGGAGGTTGAGGAGGCAGAAGCAGTGGAGGAAAAATGACATAAAGAGGATTGACGCACAACTCGTGGGGACGGCAAGACTTGGACAGCAGCCCCTTGTCCTGCTGTCACCATAGTTACCCAGTGCCCAGTCAGCGACATGTAACGCCCCTGTCCATGCCTACTCGTCCAAGTGTCTGTGGTGAAATGCACCCTGTCACACACAGAGTTTCTCAAAGAAGCGGTGATGTTGTGTGCGACATGCTGGTGGAGCGCAGGCACACCTTTCTTTGAGAAGTAGTGCCGACTGGGCATCTGGTACTGGGGCACTGCGACGGACATAAGGTCTCGAAAATCCTCTGTGTCCACCAGGCGGAAAGGCAGCATTTCTGTAGCCAAGAGCTTGCAGATGGTGAAATTCAACCTCTTAGCTTTCTCATGGCTAGGAGGAAATGGTCTTTTACTTGTCCACATCTGAGGGACCGAGGGCTGGCTATTGTGCTTAGACGGGGTTGATAAGGGTGTCCCCGGCAAACTGCCGGTCTGTGAGGAAGATGCAGGCGGACATGTTAGGTTGCCTTGATCCAAAGGTGGTGCTATCGATGTCGGACAGCGCTCAAGACCAGCTGGTGTTACCACCTCCAAAGAAAATGATGACCTGCCAATCACGCTGGCTGTTGCGGGTAAAGAGGTGGCAGGTCTGCGCCCCAAAACAGGTGTGACTGCTGTCCCCCCAGTCACAGAGGATGAAGAGGCCGCGGATGCACAAGATATGGCAGACGGTGGTTGGCCCGGCCGGCTAGACCGCATTGTAGCACACTGAGCTTCCCACTGCAACTTATGCTTCATGTCCATGTGCCGGTTCATGCATGAAGTACTCAAACTATGTATTTTTTGGCCTCTACTTAGCTTTTGCTGACAAATGTTACAGATAACACGAGTTGGGTCATCTTTATCGATCTGAAAAAATGCCCAGGCTATGCAAGGCTTAGCACCCATGCGACCTGAAGAGCCACCACGACTTGTGGTGAGAGGCAGAGTTGTGTTTGAGGATGCAGTTGTTGACGTGCTTCCAGTACTACGTCTCTGTCCAGGAAGGCGCAACCTGACCTCGTCGTCACTAGCATCTTCCTCCACCTCCTCTGCTGACCTCATCTCTTGGCTGACTGTGGGTTGACAGTAAGTGGGATCTCCGACCTCATCATCATCACCCTGTGCGTTATCACACCCGTCGTCCTCAGAGCCAACCTGTTCCTGCCCTGACAAAAAACTAAAGTTGTCGCTCCAATCAGGTATTTGAGTCTTATCATCGTCTTCCTCATTGTCTCCACCAACAGGAGTTACAGTTTGGGAATGAGGGTCTACATTATGGTCAGAACCTTCTGCGTCTGGTCCTGGATCCGACTCATAAAGATTCTGGGCATCAGTGCAGATCATTTCCTCGTCTGGATTCACAGAAGCGCTGGAGTCGACCTCTGATTCCCAGGCTATAGTATGAGTAAACAGCTCTGCAGACTCAACCATCTGTTCTACCTCATACTCAGACGGGCAGCTGGAGATTTGGGAGCTGTGAGGAAGCAAGTGCGATTTGGGTGACACCTTTGAGGACTGGAGTATTTGTGATGTTGAAGTTGATGTGGAGGAGAGCCCACTTAAAGGAGCACTTGATATCCGTTGAAGCACCTGCTGTTTTTGTGCCTCATCTGGAATTTGTAGCGATTGGCGTGGCCGTAAGAAAGGGATCTTATCACATTGTCCGCTAAAAGAAGTAGACATTTTAGTTTGGCTGGAAGATGGTCTTTCTTCTGCACCTACCCCACGGACACAACCTTTTTTCCCCTTCCCAACACGCCTATTCCCCTTTCCACCAGCAGCAGGCCTTTTTCCACTCATTTTGGTGGTTAACTAATTCACAACTCTGGAGTTGTTTGCACAAAAAAACAATGGATGGTAACCGAGCAGAGCTGAGTGGCCAAACTGTGGTATTAGGCCAAAACTATTGGCTGGGTTAGATGCAGAAAAAAATTATTTTTAATTTGCAACCTGATGGAGGTCAGTATAGATGGACTAATAGACCAAGTCCCACACACCGCTAGAAGCCCAAATATTTTTTCAGAGCTAGATGCAGAAAATTTTTTTATTCAATTTGCAACCTGATGGAGGTCAGTATAGATGGACTAATAGACCAAGTCCCACACACTGCTAGAAGCCCAAATATTTTTTCAGAGCTAGATGCAGAAAAAAATTATTTTTAATTTGCAACCTGATGGAGGTCAGTATAGATGGACTAATAGACCAAGTCCCACACACCGCTAGAAGCCCAAATATTTTTTCAGAGCTAGATGCAGAAAATTTTTTTATTCAATTTGCAACCTGATGGAGGTCAGTATAGATGGACTAATAGACCAAGTCCCACACACTGCTAGAAGCCCAAATATTTTTTCAGAGCTAGATGCAGAAAAAAATTATTTTTAATTTGCAACCTGATGGAGGTCAGTATAGATGGACTAATAGACCAAGTCCCACACACCGCTAGAAGCCCAAATATTTTTTCAGAGCTAGATGCAGAAAAAAATTATATTCAATTTGCAACCTGCTGGACGTCAGTATAGAAGGGCTAATAGAACAAGTCCCACACACTGCTAGAAGCCCACATATTTTTTCAGAGCTAAATGAAGAAGAAAATTTTTTTATTCAATTTGCAACCTGATGGAGGTCAGTATAGATGGACTAATAGACCAAGTCCCACACACTGCTAGAAGCCCAAATATTTTTTCAGAGCTAGATGCAGAAAAAAATTATTTTTAATTTGCAACCTGATGGAGGTCAGTATAGATGGACTAATAGACCAAGTCCCACACACCGCTAGAAGCCCAAATATTTTTTCAGAGCTAGATGCAGAAAATTTTTTTATTCAATTTGCAACCTGATGGAGGTCAGTATAGATGGACTAATAGAATGATGCTATGCCCAAAAGATTTTACTTCACTAGGTGCAGTAAAAAAATTGGTATTCTATACACAGGTGGTATATCTTGCAACACAGATAGGCTACTCCACTGACTAACACACTCTGCAATAGGCCAAAAAGGATTAGCTTTGCTAGATTCAGCCAAATGCTGTGAAAAAAACTTGCACAGCACTGGCACAGACCTGCCTGGCAAAAACTGATAGGAACTGATGTAACCTAGTCCTGAAAAGGACTCCAATTACAATTAGTCTTTACTCCCACAATCTATCTATTTAAGAGCACAGACCTGCCTGATAAAAGTCGTAGGAAATGCTGTAACCTAGTCCTTAAAAGGACTGCAATCACAACTATTCCCTACTCCCAAGCTATCTGTATATTTGTGCGAAAATTGGCTTGAAATTAACAAGGTATAGCGCACACAGCAACAGCGGTGCCGTCTAACACGCAGCTGCAGCAGTGAGAAAATGGTGGCGACGGGGAAAATGGCTTGGTCTTATAGGGCAAGGACATGTGACATACACTGCCAATCACACATGCCCTTGCTTGTGTGAAAAAAAGCACTTCGCTCCGTGTGTGCGCTGCTGATAGGCTGACAGATTGCACCTCCCCACTGCAAATGCGGGAAAGAGAAAAAAAAATGGAGATCTTCATTGTTCCTGCAGAGATCCATCCCCTGCCCCTCGCCCCGCCCCGCTGTACACTCAAACTGCGTATTAACATTAATTTTCATCATTACTGAGAAAAAATCCAGTTATGATTTTGGTGCACGAACAGTTATCGAACATAACCTCGAACAGCCGAATTTTTCTCAAATTGTTCGTGTTCGCCGACCGGCTCGAACACCGCCCAAAACAGCTCGAATTTGAGATTGGCGAACAGTTCGAGTAGAACAACGCTCATCTCTAAATGTGACAATGGAACAATGGAATAATGCAAGAATGGATGAATGGAACATGATTTCACGTTTCATAATGGGCTCCTGGCCTTTATCTGGCTGTGCTGCTGCAGTCAGCTTCAGTCTGCAGGGAGCCTGCAAACTAGGAAGAAGGTGGACAGCTACTTGTTTGTTCACTAATTAGTTATCCTCTTCCCATCCCCTTGTCTTGAGGCGTGTGGGACAGCGTGGCGGAGGGGAAAATGTGTGAAAATAGTCAGACTTATGCAGATTTAAAAAGCGTGCTTGGGCTGCAGCTGCAACAAGCAGTAAAGTTGTTGGTTTTAAGGTGTCCATTGATGAGCAATATGTCTTCCTAAGGGGAGTCTTTGTCCCTATCTCTACAATGGGTGCCTTCTTGAAGCCAGTGTGCAGTCATAGGCCAAAACCAATTCAGGTTATCGCTTCTTGGCCTTTTGGCCAACATCACGTGTAGTATCTGTTCTCATTTATTATATGTGCTTTGCTTTTACCAATATATTGTAGTGTAATGTTATCTATCTATCTATCTATCTATCTATCTATCTATCTATCTATCCCTTCCTTCTTGAGATAAGCTGCAATAATGCATTTGTCGTTTGCTACACTGTTGCACACACACCATATACCTAGTCAGTGTCCTTGTTATCAGCTGCGACTCTTTTAACTCAACTGTCCCATCAGTTAGGTGTTGCTGAGTACAAGCATATAAAAAAAATTTGGGGGCCGCTAAGATTTCTTTAGTGAAATGCTGGCTCCCTCTGGTGGAGCACTGACTTCTTTAATTTTCTCTCTGTGGATGAAAAAAAAGATATAAAAAAGTTTGGTCTGAGATGTTGTTTTAAAGTGCTACCTATGTCTGTCTGTCAATCAGACCATCCTATTGGTTTACACCCAGACAGATAGATTGCTTGCAAAAGATGTAATGAGTGATTGGAACAATGGAATAATGCAAGAGAATGGGACAATGGAACAATGGAATAATGCAAGAATGGATGAATAGAACATGATTTCACGTTTCATAATGGGCTCCTGGCCTTTATCTGGCTGTGCTGCTGCAGTCAGCTTCAGTCTGCAGGGAGACTGCAAACTAGGAAGAAGGTGGACAGCTACTCGTTTGTTCACTAATTAGTTATCCTCTCCCCATCCCCTTGTCTTGAGGCACGTGGGATAGCGGGGCGGAAGGGGAGAATGTGTGAAAATAGGCAGACTTATGCAGATTAAAAATGTGTGCGTGGGCTGCAGCTGCAACAAGGAGTAAAGTTGTGGGTTTTAAGGTGTCTATTGATGAACAACATTTCTTCCTAAGGGGAGTCTTTGTCCCTATCCCTACAATGGGTGCCTTCTTGAAGCCAGGGTGTAGTCAGAGGCCTAAACCAATTCAGGTTATCCCTTCTCGGCCTTTTGGCTAAGATCAAGTGCAGTGATCTAGCGGTTGCTGCCTTGGTCTTGGCTGGGAGGTGCTCGGGGTACCCGGCTCCTTGCCCTGGGGGGATCATTGCATGTAACAGTGTGACTTCTCCCCCCTGCTGCTTTTGGGGAGTCGGCTTAGTCCCCGAGCAATGAGAGGCGATCACCCTTGCCACTGCACATAGCTGCAGGGGGCTACTGTCACCACACAGTGTGGTGGTGACAACTGCTGAGGATACGGAGGAACTTTTGGAAGAAGATCGGAAGGATGGAGTTTTCAAGAAAGAAGATCTGTCTGCGCTTCTTTGTGAAGTCTGATGCAGAGGACGTTTATTTGCATGAAATAGAGGTACTAGGAATGTTTGAGAAATATGAAGAAATTGGAAGAACGGACATTTTTTGAATGCAAGAACGGAGGTACTTAAAGTGTTTTGATGTGACAGTAAAATCGGAAGATAAGTGTGTTCATTTTTTTAAGGGATGGAAAGGAGAAGAAAGCCAAAATGTTGGTTTTTATGCATCTTTTGTTGAAAAACCGAGAACTCTGGTGATACAGATGGATGACCCGTTTGTGGACATAGGAGAAGTTATAGGATATTTGGAGTCGCAATTCATTATGGTTAAGTTTCAGAAGGACTATGTTAATAAAATAGGAATATGGAATGGTTAAAGAAGGATTTTGGTTTGGTTAAAAGATGTTGAAGATGTGAACATTGGAACGTTTCTTTTTGATGGAAAGTCTGGATTTGGATATTTTGAAGAGAACTTTGGAGGGCAACGGAAAGGGAATTTTGGAGGACAAAAGGAAGATCTTGGTGATATAAGGAAGAAGAAAGAAGATGTGATAATTGTAGAGGAGAATAAGCAGGGAAAAGAAGTTGAAAGTTTAAAGGTGAAATTGAAGGAAAAGGTAATGGTACAGGAAAATGATTGATCAAGGAAAGTATTATCTGGTGAAAAGAAAGAAGTAAAAGAGGAAAAGGCTAAAGTGTTGGAAAAGGTGATGATTTTCAGAGATGATGAGGAAGAGCATAAGCGGGAAAAAATACGGTTAGAGCATGAGGAGAAAGAAAGGAAGTTATTCGAGGAAGGAATAGAGAAAGGAAAAAAAAACAATAGAAATAGAATATCTATTTTTGTGTTTGCGACTTAGTATGGTTGAAGGATGTTCATTAAATTATGCTGTTTTTGTATTTATGTTATTGATTTAATGAGTATGTTGCCTTTTATGTATATGGTTTCGAGGATGAATATCGGTCTCTTACAAAACGTCTTTTTGTTAACGAGTTGATTTCTGATGAAACCTGTTCTGTTCTCATTTAGTATATGTGATTTGCTTTTACCAATATATTGTAATGTTATCTATCCATCCATCCATCTATCCATCTATCCCTTCCTTCCTGAGATAAGCTGCAATAATGCATTTGTCCTTTGCTACACCGTTGCACACACACCCTATACCTTGTCAGAGGCCTTGTTAGCAGCTGCTACTCCTTTAACTCAACTGTCCCATCAGTTGGGTGTTGCTGAGTACAACGCATTTAAAAAAAATTTGGGGGATGCTACAATTTCTTTAGTGAAATGCTGGCTCCCTCTGGTGGAGCACTAACTTCTTTAATTTTATATCTGTGGATAAAAAAAAGATTTAAAAAAGTTTGGTCTGAGATGTTGTTTTAAAGTGCTACCTATGTCTGTCAATCAGAGCATCCTATTGGCTTTCACCCAGGCAGATAGATTGCTTGCAATAGATGTAATGAGTGAATGGAACAATGGAATAATGCAAGAGAATGGGACAATGGAACAATGGAATTATGCTAGAATGGAAGAATGGAACATCATTGCACATGTCATAATGGGCTCCTGGCCTTTATCTGGCTGTGCTGCTGCTGTTAGCTTCAGTCTGCAGGGAGCCTGCAGACTAGGAAGAAGGTGGACCGTTGCTTGTTTGTTCACTAATTAGTTATCCTCTCCCCATCCCCTTGTCTTGAGATGCGTGGGACAGCGGGGGAAGGAGAGAATGTGTGAAAATAGGTAGACTTATGCAGATTAAAAATGTGTGCGTGGGCTGCAGCTGCAACAAGGAGTAAAGTTGTGGGTTTTAAGGTGTCTATTGATGAACAACATGTCTTCCTAAGGGGAGTCTTTGTCCCTATCCCTACAATGGGTGCCTTCTTGAAGCCAGGGTGCAGTCATAGGCCAAAACGGATTCAGGTTATCGCTTCTCGGCCTTTTGGCTAAGATCAAGTGCAGTGATCTAGCAGTTGCTGCCTTCGTCTTGGCTGGGAGGTGCTCGGGGTACCCTGCTCTTTGGCCTGGGAGGATCGTTGCATGTAACAGTGTGACTTCTCCCCCCTGCTGCTTTTGGGGAGTTGGCTTAGTCCCCGAGCAAAGAGATGCCATCACTCTTGCCACTGCACGTAGCTGCAGGGGGCTGCTGTCACCACACAGTGTGGTGGTGACAACTGCTGAGGATATGGAGGAACTTTTTGAAGAAGATGAGAAGGTTGGAGTTTTCAAGAAAGAAAAACTGTCTGCGCTTCTTTGTGAAGTCGGATGCAGAGGACGTTTATTTGCATGAAATAGAGATACTAGGAATGTTTGAGAAATATGGAGAAATTGGAAGAACGGACATTTTTTGTATGCAAGAACGGAGGTACTTAAAGTGTTTTGATGTGACAGTAAAATCGGAAGATAAGTGTGTTCGTTTTTTTAAGTTATGGAAAGGAGAAGAAAGCCAAAGTGTTGGTGTTTATGCATCTTTTGTTATTAAACCGAGAAGTCTGGTGATACAGATGGATGACCCGTTTGTGGACATTGGAGAAGTTATAGGATATTTGGAGTTGCAATTCATTATGGTTAAGTTTCAGAAGGACTATGATAATAAAATAGGAAGATGGAATGGTAAAAGAAGGATTTTGGTTTGGTTAAAAGATGGTGAAGATGTGAACATTGGAACGTTTCTTTTTGATGGAAAGTCTGGACTTGGATATTTTGAAGAGAACTTTGGAGGGCAACGAAAGGGAATTTTGGAGGACAAAAGGAAGATCTTGGTGATAAAAGGAAGAAGAAAGAAGATGTGATTGTTGTAGAGGAGAATAAGCAGGGAAAAGAAGTTGAAAGTTTAAATGTGAAATTGAAGGAAAAGGTAATGGTACAGGAAAATGGTGGATCAAGGAAAATATTATCTGGTGAAAAGAAAGAAGCAAAAGAGGAAAAGGCTAAAGTGTTGGAAAAGGTGATGATTTTCAGATATGATGAGGAAGAGCATGACCGGGAAAAAATACGGTTAGAGCATGAGGAGAAAGAAAGGAAGTTATTGGAAGAAGGAATAGAGAAAGGAAAAAAACCAAAAAACAATAGAAATAGGAGAAGAACTATTTTGTGTTTGCGAATGAGTATGATTGAAGGGTGTTCATTAAATTATGTTGTTTTTTGTATTTATGTTATTGATTTAATGAGTATGTTGCCTTTTTATGTATATGGTTTTCAGGATGAATATCAGTCTCTTACAAAACGTCTTTTGTTAACGAGTTGATTTCTGATGAAACCTGATCTGTTCTCATTTAGTATATGTGCTTTGCTTTTACCAATATATTGTAATGTTATGTATGTATGTATGTATGTATCTATCTATCCCTTCCTACCTGGGATAAGCTGCAATAATGCATTTGTCCTTTGCTACACCGTTGCACACACACCATATACCTAGTCAGTGGCCTTGTTATCAGCTGCTACTCTTTTAACTCAGCTGTTCCATCAGTTGGGTGTTGCTTAGTACCACGCATTTAAAAAAAATTGGGGAGCTGCTACGATTTCTTTAGTGAAATGCTGGCTCCCTCTGGTGGAGCTCTGACTTCTTTAATTTTCTATCTGTGGATGAAAAAAAAGATATAAAAAAGTTTGGTCTGAGATGTTGTTTTAAAGTGCTACCTATGTCTGTCAATCAGAGCATCCTATTGGTTTTAACCAAGGAAGAAAGATTGCTTGCAATAGATGTAATGAGTGAATGGAACAATGGAATAATGCAAGAATGGAAGAATGGAACATCATTGCACGTGTCATATTGGGCTCCTGGCCTTTATCTGGCTGTGCTGCTGCAGTCAGCTTCAGTCTGCAGGGAGCCTGCAAACTAGGAAGAAGGTGGACAGCTACTTGTTTGTTCACTAATTAGTTATCCTCTCCCCATCCCCTTATCTTGAGGCGTGTGGGACAGCGGGGCGGAGGGGAAAATGTGTGAAAATAGGCAGACTTATGCAGATTAAAAAATGCGTGCCTGGGCTGCAGCTGCAACAAGCAGTTAAGTTGTTGGTTTTAAGGTGTCCATTGATGAGCAATATTTCTTCCTAAGGGGAGTCTTTGTCCCTATCTCTACAATGGGTGCCTTCTTGAAGCCAGTGTGCAGTCATAGGCCAAAACCAATTCAGGTTATCGCTTCTCGGCCTTTTGGCTACGATCAAGTGCTTTATTGCAGGAGATTGTGGTTGAAGGGCACTCGGGTACCCCTCTCCTTGGCCTGGCAGGATCGTCCACTTTGGTGGACTTAACCTGCTTGCTGCTATTAGGGAGAGGGCTTAGTCCCAGGGTAACGAGTTGCGATCCCCCAGCTTCCAGGTGTTTTTCGCTGCAAGAACACTGGGAGCGCAGATTGCAAGCGGCTGCAATTTGCAACCTTGTTGCGTTTTTCCATGGAGGTTGACCCTAACCTCGTGCCTCTTTATGCGAGGCTAAAAAACTCTATCCGAGTTCACTTCACGGCGGGTGGCTCGGATATGAGGAAATTAGGGTATGTAGTCCAGGACGTGCTCAGGAACCTTCTTGGCGTACAAAGGAATGAAATTCTCTCCATCCAGGATTATCTCAGAAGAGGTGACTATGACATCACATTCACCGGAGAAGGTATTTTTAGAGATGTACTAGAAAAGTTAAAAAAAGTTGAAAATAGTCCTGTTTTGAAAGGGATACAAATTGTTGAGCACGTCCTGGATGAGGTAAGACTGGTTATTGTAAAAGTATTTTCGCCCTTTGTTTCTGCTCCAGAAGTAATGTCATTTCTAGCAATTTATTTTAAAAGTGTTAAATGTATTGGGAAGATATTAAACGAATATAACATATGGACATCTAAGTGGAAATTCCTTGTGAAGTGTACAAGAGATCCAAATACACCAGGTGGTATACGGCTCCCCCCTGCCCGTTTCAAAATTGGGCAAACAAATGGGGATTTCTTCTTTTCTGGGATGCCAGTATATTGCAGAAATTGTGGGCGCTATGGTCATTCAAAAGAAAACTGTCATGTATCATGTAGAAATTGTGCTAGTGAAGAACATGAGACAAAAGAATTCCCTAAGGAAAAGAAATGCAGTTTTTGCCAGACTCCAGGTCACTTTTATTTTTCTTGCCCTCACAGATTTCGGGAAGATGAGCAAAAGGGGAAGTCCAAGACGTCCGACCAAGGACCAAAAGATCAGACCACCCCTCAGGAGGAGGAACAACAACCTGGAGCCTCTGGAGACAATAAGGGCGTACCAAATAGTGAAGTGTCTCCAGAGTCTATGACAGGTAAAATACCAAATCCCAAAACCTGGCTGCAGGACCTGCGGGAGTCCAAAAGGAGGGCTGAGAAGGAGCAGAAGGGCACTACTGGTAAGGTCAAAAGGGACCGGCAAAAGGCCGACACAGAAGCCTATGCCCAGTCTGTGTCTCCTAGGGCTGAGGCCGCTGAGTGGATAAAGGTGGGTCCTAAGAAAAAGAAAAAGGGTGGTTCGGAGGAGGCAGCAGGAGGTGAACAGATGGACACTTCTCCAGAAGGGGACGTGGACGCTGGACCCTCAGGGGTTTCGGTCTCTGCTGCTACAGGTGGGGACCGGGATCTTGCTGCCTCTGAAGAGTCAGAGGCTCTGCCTTGTGCGCAACCTCCTCCTATAGGACGACCTTCTACAGGTCAAACAGGGGCGGCGGAACCCCTCGGGGACCCACCTGATGAGGAACTGCATGGCCAGCCAATGGAGACCCAGCGGGTTCTGCCAGCCAGCCCTCCGAGCTATGCCAGTGTAGCGTCGGGTTTATATAAATGTGGTAATCTTTCCTCTTCCACGGAGACTCTCGTGACGATACTATCAGATGAGGAGGGAGGCGCAAGCCCAGTGGTCTGATCAGGTTCATCGGACAGGTAAATCCGTTGCTCTTAGTTACCTAAGTAAAATTTTTACATTTTCTAATGATGGCTGAACTCAAAGGTATTTCCCTCAACGTGAGAGGCATAAAATCTAACACGAGAAGAACTGCTCTTTTTAATTTTTTTACGTGTTTTACTGCATCTGTATTTTTTCTGCAAGAATGTAATATCCCACATGAAATGTCATATCAAAAATATAAAGATGAGTGGAAGTGTGGGCCATCTGTCTGGTCCGGATCGAATGCTGCAGGATCAGCGGGTGTAGCCATATTTGATTTTATTCAGGAAATTTTACCAGGTCGTATTTTATTAGTGAAAGCTTTTATTGATGGTATTAGATGGCAGTTTTTAAATTTTTATGGATCCCCAGAGAAAAATGAAAGAGCCGAAATGCTTGATCTTTTACCATTATTTATTAATAACTCTGAACCTTTTATCTTAGCAGGGGATTTTAATTGTGTTTTAAAAGGTGAAAACCGGCGCTCCAGCTCTGTAAGCAGGAACTACGATAAAACCTCAGGTATGCTACATGATATAGTCAAAGATGCTAAATTGATAGACATATATAAAGAGTGTCATAGTGACAGCCCAGAGGACGCCGGTTTCACTTGGAGCAATGCTAATTGTAGCTCTAGGATTGATTTTATTTTTGGTTCAGATAAAACAATACCTGCCAAATGTGAAGTTTTAACTAATATATTTTCAGACCATAAACTTTTATCCTTTACCATAAAAGTAAATGACAACAAAAAATGTGGTAAGAAAAGCTGGAAAATGAACGTATCCCTTTTAACCGACCCGCAGATTTTATCAGATTTTATTGAGTTTTATAGGAAATGTAGAAAAGGGAAAAAAACAAATGAGACTATGAGTGTATGGTGGGATAGAATGAAAGTAAAAATAAAAGACTTTTTTATTAAAAAGAGTATATGTAGAGCCAAAGAAAAATATGAAGAATATAGAATTTTAAATACCCGCCTACAAACATTATTTAAGCTCAGAGACAATGGGATAGATGTACAACTTGATATTTCAAACTTAAAAGAAGAGATTTCAAAATGGCTAGAACAAAAAGGAAAAGAGATAATTTTTCGTTCTAGAGTACAACATATAGAAGAAAATGAAAAGTGTTCCAGATATTTTTTTAGGAAAAATAAAAAAGAAAAAGTGATAATTGACCATATAGATGGTGAGAATAATATAAAAAATATGCTGGGTAAAGTTGAGGTTTTTTTTTCTAATCTTTTTAATGGAAAAAATATAGATAATAACTTAATGGATGATTCGCTGCAAGGACTAACAGCTGTTTTAGATCCCGCATCCCAAGAGTTTTTATCCCAAGTTTTAACGGAACAAGAAGTGTTAAAAACTATTAAAAGTTTTAAAACTGGAAAGGTCCCTGGTCCTGATGGCATCCCAATAGAATTTTATGTATGTTTTTATGATATTTTAAAAGATGATTTGTTTTATTTGTTTACTGAGGTTTTTAATAATAAGGTTTTATTAAATTCCTGGACGAAAGGTGAAGTCTCCCTCCTATACAAAAAAGGTGATAAATCAAAATTAGAAAACTGGAGACCAATAACACTTTTAAATTGTGACTATAAAATAATGGCTAAAATTTGTGCAAATCGTCTAAAAGAAGTCATCAGCAAAGTTATTCATTCTAATCAAGTGTGTGGGGTGCCGGGGCGCAGTATATGGGACAATCTGAATTTAGTGAAAGACTGTATTGAGGATGTGAAAGACAGAAAGGGGAAAATGGCGATTTTATCTATTGATTTTGAAAAAGCATTTGACCGTGTCTCACACTTTTATCTTTTTAAAGTTTTAGAGAAAATGGGCATACCAGAAGGGTTTTTACTATCGCTTAAAGCATTTTACAAGGATTGTACAAGTAAGATTTTAGTGAATGGTTTTAAGACACAAGAGGTATTTTTACGGTCAGGGGTGAAACAGGGATGCCCTCTGTCCCCCCTACTGTTTATCTGTGCACTGGAACCAATGTTATGTGCAATACGCCAAAATAAACAGATATGCGGTGTCCCTCTGCCTGGAAGCGGTGGTTTGGAGGCCAAGGTTGTAGGCTACATGGATGACGTGGCGGTCTTGTGTACAGATGCACCATCACTTACGGCCACTCTCCATCAAGTGCAATCCTTTTGTCTAGCTTCTGGTTTTAAAATCAATTTTAATAAGTGTAACATTTTAAGTGTTGGGGGGATGATTTTACGTGATGTACCAATTAATGTCTCCGAATCCATTTCCATTTTAGGTATATCATTCACTGAAAATAATGATGGTTATAATAGTTGGGAAACAGTTACACAGAAAGTAAATACGAAGATATGTATGTGGAACATGAGGAGACTTACAATGGAGGGTAAAGTATTGGTTTTAAAGATGGTGATTTTACCTCTTTTATTGTATCTTAGCATGGTTTTCCCCCCGCCTGTTAATGTTTTAAAAAAGATAACCAAAACCTGTTTTACCTTCTTTTGGAACTCAAAAATGGAAAAGCTGAAAAGAGAAATCGTGATGAAATCAAAAGTAAAAGGTGGTAAAGATTTTCCAGATTTTAATAGGTTTCTTTTAATCCATCTGTTCGTTTACTGTTTTAATGCCCTTTTTAAGAATCACTATTGGTCCTTTTTTATGCGTTTTAATACAGGATTTTTTATGAGAAAGTTTGGATGGTATGAAGTTAATATATCTGTGCCCCATGCTTTTAATTTGTCGACGCATTATGAGATTTTAAGGAAAATAGTGTCCGATTTTAATTTAGGGACTAAGAAAATAGAGGAATTAAGAAATAGTAAGAAACTAATTAAAGAAATACGTAAAAGTGAGGAAATATGTAATGTTGACAGATATGATGATTAGAGATGAACGTTGTTCTACTCGAACTGTTCGCAAATCTCAAATTCGAGCTGTTTTGGGCGGTGTTCGAGCCGGTCGGCGAACACGAACAATTTGAGAAAAATTCGGCTGTTCGAGGTTATGTTCGATAACTGTTCGTGCACCAAAATCATAACTGGATTTTTTCTCAGTAATGATGAAAATTAATGTTAATACGCAGTTTGAGTGTACAGCGGGGCGGGGGGAGGGGCAGGGGATGGATCTCTGCAGGAACAATGAAGATCTCCATTTTTTTTTCTCTTTCCCGCATTTGCAGTGGGGAGGTGCAATCTGTCAGCCTATCAGCAGCGCACACACGGAGCGAAGTGCTTTTTTTCACACAAGCAAGGGCATGTGTGATTGGCAGTGTATGTCACATGTCCTTGCCCTATAAGACCAAGCCATTTTCCCCGTCGCCACCATTTTCTCACTGCTGCAGCTGCGTGTTAGACGGCACCGCTGTTGCTGTGTGCGCTATACCTTGTTAATTTCAAGCCAATTTTCGCACAAATATACAGATAGCTTGGGAGTAGGGAATAGTTGTGATTGCAGTCCTTTTAAGGACTAGGTTACAGCATTTCCTACGACTTTTATCAGGCAGGTCTGTGCTCTTAAATAGATAGATTGTGGGAGTAAAGACTAATTGTAATTGGAGTCCTTTTCAGGACTAGGTTACATCAGTTCCTATCAGTTTTTGCCAGGCAGGTCTGTGCCAGTGCTGAGCAAGTTTTTTTCACAGCATTTGGCTGAATCTAGCAAAGCTAATCCTTTTTGGCCTATTGCAGAGTGTGTCAGTGGAGTAGCCTATCTGTGTTGCAAGATATACCACCTGTGTATAGAATACCAATTTTTTTACTGCACCTAGTGAAGTAAAATCTTTTGGGCATAGCATCATTCTATTAGTCCATCTATACTGACCTCCATCAGGTTGCAAATTAAAAATAATTTTTTTCTGCATCTAGCTCTGAAAAAATATTTGGGCTTCTAGCAGTGTGTGGGACTTGGTCTATTAGTCCATCTATACTGACCTCCATCAGGTTGCAAATTAAAAATAATTTTTTTCTGCATCTAGCTCTGAAAAAATATTTGGGCTTCTAGCAGTGTGTGGGACTTGGTCTATTAGTCCATCTATACTGACCTCCATCAGGTTGCAAATTGAATAAAAAAATTTTCTGCATCTAGCTCTGAAAAAATATTTGGGCTTCTAGCGGTGTGTGGGACTTGGTCTATTAGTCCATCTATACTGACCTCCATCAGGTTGCAAATTAAAAATAATTTTTTTCTGCATCTAGCTCTGAAAAAATATTTGGGCTTCTAGCAGTGTGTGGGACTTGGTCTATTAGTCCATCTATACTGACCTCCATCAGGTTGCAAATTAAAAATAATTTTTTTCTTCATTTAGCTCTGAAAAAATATTTGGGCTTCTAGCAGTGTGTGGGACTTGTTCTATTAGTCCTTCTATACTGACGTCCAGCAGGTTGCAAATTGAATATAATTTTTTTCTGCATCTAGCTCTGAAAAAATATTTGGGCTTCTAGCGGTGTGTGGGACTTGGTCTATTAGTCCATCTATACTGACCTCCATCAGGTTGCAAATTAAAAATAATTTTTTTCTGCATCTAGCTCTGAAAAAATATTTGGGCTTCTAGTGGTGTGTGGGACTTGGTCTATTAGTCCATCTATACTGACCTCCATCAGGTTGCAAATTAAAAATAATTTTTTTCTGCATCTAGCTCTGAAAAAATATTTGGGCTTCTAGCAGTGTGTGGGACTTGGTCTATTAGTCCATCTATACTGACCTCCATCAGGTTGCAAATTAAAAATAATTTTTTTCTGCATCTAACCCAGCCAATAGTTTTGGCCTAATACCACAGTTTGGCCACTCAGCTCTGCTCGGTTACCATCCATTGTTTTTTTGTGCAAACAACTCCAGAGTTGTGAATTAGTTAACCACCAAAATGAGTGGAAAAATGCCTGCTGCTGGTGGAAAGGGGAATAGGCGTGTTGGGAAGGGGAAAAAAGGTTGTGTCCGTGGGGTAGGTGCAGAAGAAAGACCATCTTCCAGCCAAACTAAAATGTCTACTTCTTTTAGCGGACAATGTGATAAGATCCCTTTCTTACGGCCACGCCAATCGCTACAAATTCCAGATGAGGCACAAAAACAGCAGGTGCTTCAACGGATATCAAGTGCTCCTTTAAGTGGGCTCTCCTCCACATCAACTTCAACATCACAAATACTCCAGTCCTCAAAGGTGTCACCCAAATCGCACTTGCTTCCTCACAGCTCCCAAATCTCCAGCTGCCCGTCTGAGTATGAGGTAGAACAGATGGTTGAGTCTGCAGAGCTGTTTACTCATACTATAGCCTGGGAATCAGAGGTCGACTCCAGCGCTTCTGTGAATCCAGACGAGGAAATGATCTGCACTGATGCCCAGAATCTTTATGAGTCGGATCCAGGACCAGACGCAGAAGGTTCTGACCATAATGTAGACCCTCATTCCCAAACTGTAACTCCTGTTGGTGGAGACAATGAGGAAGACGATGATAAGACTCAAATACCTGATTGGAGCGACAACTTTAGTTTTTTGTCAGGGCAGGAACAGGTTGGCTCTGAGGACGACGGGTGTGATAACGCACAGGGTGATGATGATGAGGTCGGAGATCCCACTTACTGTCAACCCACAGTCAGCCAAGAGATGAGGTCAGCAGAGGAGGTGGAGGAAGATGCTAGTGACGACGAGGTCAGGTTGCGCCTTCCTGGACAGAGACGTAGTACTGGAAGCACGTCAACAACTGCATCCTCAAACACAACTCTGCCTCTCACCACAAGTCGTGGTGGCTCTTCAGGTCGCATGGGTGCTAAGCCTTGCATAGCCTGGGCATTTTTTCAGATCGATAAAGATGACCCAACTCGTGTTATCTGTAACATTTGTCAGCAAAAGCTAAGTAGAGGCCAAAAAATACATAGTTTGAGTACTTCATGCATGAACCGGCACATGGACATGAAGCATAAGTTGCAGTGGGAAGCTCACTGTGCTACAATGCGGCCTAGCTGGCCGGGCCAACCACCGTCTGCCATATCTTGTGCATCCGCGGCCTCTTCATCCTCTGTGACTGGGGGGACAGCAGTCACACCTGTTTTGGGGCGCAGACCTGCCACCTCTTTACCCGCAACAGCCAGCGTGATTGGCAGGTCATCATTTTCTTTGGAGGTGGTAACACCAGCTGGTCTTGAGCGCTGTCCGACATCGATAGCACCACCTTTGGATCAAGGCAACCTAACATGTCCGCCTGCATCTTCCTCACAGACCGGCAGTTTGCCGGGGACACCCTTATCAACCCCGTCTAAGCACAATAGCCAGCCCTCGGTCCCTCAGATGTGGACAAGTAAAAGACCATTTCCTCCTAGCCATGAGAAAGCTAAGAGGTTGAATTTCACCATCTGCAAGCTCTTGGCTACAGAAATGCTGCCTTTCCGCCTGGTGGACACAGAGGATTTTCGAGACCTTATGTCCGTCGCAGTGCCCCAGTACCAGATGCCCAGTCGGCACTACTTCTCAAAGAAAGGTGTGCCTGCGCTCCACCAGCATGTCGCACACAACATCACCGCTTCTTTGAGAAACTCTGTGTGTGACAGGGTGCATTTCACCACAGACACTTGGACGAGTAGGCATGGACAGGGGCGTTACATGTCGCTGACTGGGCACTGGGTAACTATGGTGACAGCAGGACAAGGGGCTGCTGTCCAAGTCTTGCCGTCCCCACGAGTTGTGCGTCAATCCTCTTTATGTCATTTTTCCTCCACTGCTTCTGCCTCCTCAACCTCCTCTCGGTCTTCCACCTGCACCCAAAGCCTGTCTGGTCATGCCACAAGCTTTCTAACTGCGCAGAAGGGATCCTGCACACCTCCTTACTATGCTGGCAGTAGGGCTCAACGTCATCAGGCGGTTTTTACATTGAAATGTCTGGGAAATGTGAGTCACACAGCTGAGGAGTTGTGGTCAGCTCTGGAGAACCAATTTCATGAATGGTTGTCTCCACTGGACCTGAAACCAGGGAAGGCATTGTGTGACAATGCTGCAAACCTGGGTGCGGCCCTTCGCCGGGGCAATGTCACACACGTGCCTTGTATGGCTCACGTGTTGAACCTGGTTGTCCAGCAATTTTTAGCCCACTATCCCAGACTAGATGGCCTTCTGCAGAGGGCACGGTCGCTGTGTGCTCACTTCCGCCGTTCGCATCCCGCAGCTCAGCGACTTACATCTCTACAGAAGTCGTTGGGCCTGCCACTTCACCGGCTAAAATGCGATGTGCCTACCCGGTGGAATTCAACTCTGCACATGTTGCAGCGACTGTGGCAGCACCGACAAGCCCTGGTGCAATACGTTCTGACGTATAGCCTGGGCCAACGAGATTCAGAGGTGGGGCAAATCACGCTGGAGGAGTGGTCTCAGATCAGGGACCTATGCACCCTTCTGCACAGTTTTGAAATGGCGACGAAGATGTTTAGTGCTGACGATGCCATTATCAGCATGACTATTCCGGTGATTTACATGCTGGAGCACATGTTAAACAGAATTCGGAGTCAGGTGGTGGCACAAGAGGAGGTGGAGGAAGTAGAGGAGGAGGAGTTGTTTGCGGAAGGGCTAACATCTGCAAGGTCCAGACGGTCGGCGGCACCAGGGCGGCAGGCATGTGAGGGTGGGGGAGATGATTTTACCAGGGCGCATGGTAGCAGCCAAACTAGTGAGGAAGGTGCAGGAGCCCAGGAAGAAGTGGAGGACGAACTGATGGAAGACTCATCAGATGAGGGAGACCTTGATCACATTTCTGTTGTGCGAGGTTGGGGGGAGAGGACAGAGGAAGGAAGCATGATTGTTACCTCGCCACCAACACAACAGGGACTTGGTGCTCCTGGATGCGCAACACACATGAGTGCCTTCTTGCTGCACTACCTGCAACATGACCCTCGAATTGTGAGAATTAGAAATAATCCTGACTACTGGGTTGCCACACTGTTAGATCCCCGGTACAAAAGTAAATTTGCAGAAATTATTCCTGCCATAGAAAGGGATGCACGCATGCAGGAGTATCAGCAGAGACTGTTGCAGAATCTTACATGTGCTTTTCCACAAAATACCAGTGGTGCACGTAGTGAATCTCACAGTTCCAACTTGCCAACCGTGGGACCGTCAAGTGTTCAGCACTCAAACCGTAACAGAACCACAGTATCTGCTGGTAACATCAATTTTGCGGAATCATTTCACCACTTTTTTAGCCCATCCTTTGCAAGGCCACAGGAGACAAGAAGTCTGACACATAGTCAACGCCTAGAGACAATGGTACAGGAGTATCTCCAAGTAAACATTGAAGCCACGACTGTGTCACTGGACCCTTGCTCTTTTTGGGCTTCCAATCTGGATAAATGGCCGGAGCTAGCCACTTACGCCTTGGAGATCTTGTCATGCCCCGCAGCCAGCGTTCTGTCTGAACGTGTGTTCAGCGCTGCTGGTGGTGTGCTGACAGATAAGCGCACGCGGCTCTCCACTGATAATGTAGACAGACTCACGTTCATAAAGATGAACAAATCATGGATCCGAAACGACTTTTCTACCCCTGTGTCATCCTGGGGAGAGTAAAAGCTTGATGATTGGTTAAAATCACCCTACCAACCGTTTTAAGCTTTCAAATTACTAATCATGTTTATCTGTATCTTGACTGGAAAATAATTTGGGCTTCGTAGCAGTGTGCAGCACTGATCCTATTAGGCCATCTATAATAAGCTTCACCAGATTTAAAATTAAAAATAATTTTTAGCTGCATCTAGCCCGGAAAATAATTTTGGGGCTCCGAGATGCGCAAGACACATAAGTGCCTTCTTGCTGCACTACCTGCAGCATGACCCTCATATTGTCAGAATTCGAAGTAATCATGACTACTGGGTTGCCACACTCTTAGATCCCCCAAACTTTTCGATCAACCTTTTCATTTTAATAAAGACCAAAAAAATGGTCATTTTTGAAATTATAAGCATTAGCAGGTTGTTAGAAACTGAAATCAAACAGTTTTCAACTCAAAACTTTATTCTAGGTGATGTTACATTTTCACATAGGACCCCTTGTTCGAAAGGAGCTTCTGAACTCTCTCGTCCATTGAATTTGTCAGGTTTTGGATGGTTTCTGCTTCAATTGTTTTGCATGAGGACAGAATACCCTCCCAGAGCTGTTGCTTAGATGTGAACTGCCTCCCGCCATCATAGACACTCCTTTTAATGATGCTCCAAAGGTTCTGAATGGGGTAGAGGTCAGGGGAGCATGGGGGTCACACCATAAGATTGTCCCCTTTTATGCCCATATCAGCCAGAGATGCAGATGTTTTATGTGCAGCATGAGATGGTGCATTATCATGCAGAAAAATGATCTTGCTGTGAAATACACGGTTCTTCTTCTTGAACCATGGCAGGAAGTGCTGTTTGAGAAAATCCACATACATTATGGAGTTCATCTTTAGCGCCTTCAGGGATCCTAAAGGGGCCGACAATCTCTCTCCCCATGATTCCAGCCCAAAACATTACTCCACCTCCTCCTTGTTGGCGCTGTAGCCGTGTTTGCGTGGGGTGTCCATCAACCAGCCATCCTCCACTCCATTCATCTGGACCATCGAGCGCTGCACGGCACTCATCCGTGAACAAAACAGTTTTGAAATCAGTCTTCATGTAATGTTTGGCCCACTGGAGCCGTTTCTGCTTGTGTGAAGTGGATAGAGGAGGTCGACAGGATGGCGTATGCACAGCTGCAAACCTCTGAAGGACCCTGCATCTTGTTGTTCGGGGGACGTTGGAGGCACAAGCAGCTTCAAAAACTTGTCTGCTGCTATGACAAGGCTTTTTTGCCGCTGCTCTTTCAACCTGACGTAATTGCCTGTAGGAAAGAGTCCTCAATTTGCCCTTATCAGCACGCACACGTGTGTACTGTGAATCAGCTACATACTTCTTGATTGCCAAGACACTTCATCCTGATCATCGCACAATGTTGATTGTAGTCATGCCTTGACCTAAACACTCCACAATTTGTTGCTTCTCAGCAGCCGACACATCCTTTTTCTTTCCCATTTTGGCAGAAAATGTAGGCTGCTTAATAATGTGAGAGAGCCTTCTTAAGTAGTCTTGCCTTTCATTGGACACACCTGCCAAACTAATTAGCACAGGTGTCTGCAATTGCTTACAGTGATATAAAGAGCCCTGACACACATCACCATCAATGAGTTTAACTGACAAACAAACAAATTCTTCCCTTATCACTCCTAAACACTTTTTGCATAATAATTTGGAACGCGGTGTACATGTGCTTTTCCACAAAACACCAGTGGTTCACGTAGTGAATCTTACAGTTCTAACATGCCAACCGTGGTCTGTATGGAATTGTTCAATAAAGGGCCCAAAATTAAGATAACATAGATGGGAGAGGTCTCTATGAATAGGAATTCCTAAGTATTTGATACCCTGTGAGGGCCAGGCAAAGGGAAAGTTGGACTGGATGGAATCCTATATGGATTTAGGGAGGGAGACATCGAGGGCCTCAGACTTCGCTGCATTGATTTTAAAATTTTACCATGTAACAAAGTGATCTATTTCAGCCATAACAGCAGGGATGGATATATGTGATTGAGTGATATATACTAGGACATCATCAGCAAATAGAGAGCACTTGTACTCGGTGCCTCCCACCTCAATCCACCTAATATTGGGGTTATGGCGAATTGATGAGAGCAGGTGCTCCGTCACTAGGATGTATAAGAGAGGGGACAGAGGACATCCCTGCCTTGTCCCATTGGTGATTGTGAAAGGTGATGAAAATGTTCTGACGCACCCCCTGGGCCTTGGGACACCCGGAGCCGGACCCTTTTTGGTGGATGCTGGTGGTTGTAGTCTTCGTGGCGGCGATCCGGTTCCGTGGCTCAGGGCGGTCAAACCAGTGGCGGAACTATTTATGTGGTTTTGATGTTTAAATGTCCGACTACGCCACCCGTGGATTGCGGTCAGAGTGAACCGCCGCTACAGGGCAGACCGCTAAGGCTGGTGTTGTGGCTGCAGCAGAGCGTAGCATAACTCCCCACGGGAGGAGTATAGCCTCAGGGCAGTGTATGCGGAGGATGGGGGTGATGGTGCAGGGCAGCAGCAGTAACGACACGGAGTCAGTGATGCAGTTCAGGGCCTTTACTCACAGTTCTTATTATCCAGACCACGTCTGCAGGTAACGGCTGCCCACGTCGTACTGTGCTCACCAGGTGAGGGGCTCAGACAACTCCCAGATAACTTTGGAGCGCTTCACAGGACCCCCTATGTGTGTCCTTTGTCTGGCCTTTCTTACCAACACTTCTGTCCGGCTGCCTCGGGCCTCCTCTTGGTAAACTTGGCGCCAGTTTCCCTGACCCTATGTGGTGCCTTCCTAGCGGGTGGAGCAAGGGGCTGCGCCACATAAAATGTCAGAGCCTCCGGTTTCTAGCTGAGGGTCGTTTCCTGCCTCCACTAGTTCGGGGACCGGTCTCCCCCTTTGGCCTGACCCCTCCACGCAGGTGGATTCGGGCGTGCGGTGGCGACTCGCCCGTCCGCACCCCTGGGATCCCTTCATTCCTCGTTCCTGGAGCCTTCTCCGCTCCTCTTCCTTCCTTCTCCCTCTTGCAGGCCTGGGCCTCTGTTACTAGGCCCGCCTCCGGAGCAGAGCTCATGCAGAGCCCCTGCTCCCTGCCACTTCTGCTCAGACTTCTCTGCACTGAACTAAGATGGTGCCCACCTTTTATACTCCCTTCTCAATGCACCCAGGAACTGCTTCCTCCCTGCTCCTGCACTGCAGGGTTCCCCTTCCTCAGTGTTCCCTCCCCCCACTCCAGCCAGGGACAGGGACTGTCGTGCCCATCTCAGGGGCATATTGGTCGCCCTGCCCCACGGCAATGTGGTGTAATGCATGCAGGTGTCGGGTCCTGATCCACACTCCATCCTTATCTGAGAGTGAGATATCACAACTCTGGGTGAGGTGCAATACGTCTGTAGCAACCGAGCCCTCGGTGCTACAGTTCCATTTATCTTCAGCCTAGGTGACGTATTGTGATACAGGGCCGTGATTTTGGCTATAAAAGGGTCCCCTAGACCCCTACCCCAAGCTTTTTAAGAGAATCATATATGGCGTGCCAGGAGACTCTATGGAATGCTTTCTCAGCATCCAACGAGAGTATCTACTTACAAATTTTTAACTGCATCTAGCCCAGGAAATACTTTGTGCCTAGTAGCAGTGTCTGCTAGTCAGCGGATTATCCCGGCTGTTAAGCAAGCTACACCACCTGTAGTTTGGACACTTAATTTTTTCAAAGGAAATGCTTCGGGACCACGGGATACTTAGTGAAGAGCATCAGGAGGCACCCCAAGGCATAGGGGCTGGGACTGGCACTAGGATGCCTTGCGGTGGACAGCCGAGCTCGATCCTTATAAAAGCTTTTTAACTGCAGCAGCTTTAGTGGACGCTACTGGAGCTGGAATTACGCGGCTGCTGGCATGAGACTTGCCCTCCAATAGATCCTTGTAAATGGATTTAAAGTGTATTCATTCAAATTAGAGGGACAATTTAAATTAAAAAGCTTAGAGCTGCCTCCACCACAGGGGGGCTCTCTCGACCCACCAGCGGACAGGCACCAGTATTGGGAGAGGGGGGCTGGCCGTCAGGGTTCACCGCGGCTCTGGCACAAACCCGGTGACACGGAGGTGGCACGGGCAGGAGCGGACTGGCCGTCTCGGCTTCTCACTTTTTGGATTTTAGAAGGGCATGACATGCCTATATCTGTGTCTCCCCCTCCTTTTACTCCTCCACCTCTTTTCTTTTCGCATGACTATATGTACTTGTCACTTTTCCATGTGTTAGTTGTGTCTTCTGAGCAGTTTGTCAGCTTTTGGACACCTTTGAAGGTGTTTTCTATGTGTTTCTATGTGTTTTTGTTTGCCTGCCATTGGTTTTAACGGTGTTCGAAGGTGTTCGACGAACAGTTCGACGAACAGTTCGGCGAACACACGGGTGTTCGACGAACCGAACCGAACTCGAACACTACGGGGGTGGCTCAACACTAATGATGATGACAAATCTATGTCTATCTGGAAAATGATTAACGTTTTTTATCTTTTTAATGAACAGAGAGATCTGGCTTGGAGTTGCATGCACCGCTGTCTTCCTTGCCGGGCATTCCAATACAGAAGAGGATTTGTGAGGTCTGCCATCTGCCCAAGAGCCGGATGCCAAGAAGAGGAAACGGTGTAACATCTATTATGGACATGTAATTTTGCAAGGGATTTCTGGAGAAGACTGCTCCCCCTACTGGAAAGGGTGGCAGACCTCAAGGACTTTACATATAAAACTGTGCTATACGGACTTATGGAATGCCCCACAATGGACCAGTACACAATGGCTTGGAAGACAGTGAACTGCGCCAAGTCATCTCTCTGGAAAGCGCGCAACATTGCTATTTTTAAACAAGATGTTTTATCAGTGAATGATGTTTTAAGTTTTTGTTTATGTGAAATGTATACTTATTATTTAATTGACAAAAAGAAGAATGTACATATTTCCAAAAAATGGCTTGTTGACCAATGGAACCTAATTATTTAAAATCTTTGTATTTTTTTGTTTTGTAAATTTCATTTGTCTTTTAACGTTTGGTATTTATTTAATTATGCTTGTAATTTGTTAAAGTTTTAATAAACGGTTTTATCCCTCTGCAGGGGATAGCCAAATTAAAAAAAATCTGTTCTCATTTAGTATATGTGCTTTGCTTTTACCAACATATTGTAGTGTAATGTTATCTATCTATCTATCTATCTATCTATCTATCTATCTATCTATCTATCCCTTCCTTCTTGAGATAAGCTGCAATAATGCATTTGTCGTTTGCTACACTGGTGCACACACACCATATACCTAGTCAGTGTCCTTGTTATCAGCTGCTACTCTTTTAACTCAACTGTCCCATCAGTTAGGTGTTGCTGAGTACAAGCATATAAAAAAAATTTGGGGGCCGCTAAGATTTCTTTAGTGAAATGCTGGCTCCCTCTGGTGGAGCACTGACTTCTTTAATTTTCTATCTGTGGATGAAAAAAAAGATATAAAAAAGTTTGGTCTGAGATGTTGTTTTAAAGTGCTACCTATGTCTGTCTGTCAATCAGACCATCCTATTGGTTTTCACCCAGACAGATAGATTGCTTGCAAAAGATGTAATGAGTGATTGGAACAATGGAATAATGCAAGAGAATGGGACAATGGAACAATGGAATAATGCAAGAATGGATGAATGGAACATGATTTCACGTTTCATAATGGGCTCCTGGCCTTTATCTGGCTGTGCTGCTGCATTCAGCTTCAGTCTGCAGGGAGATTGCAAACTAGGAAGAAGGTGGACAGCTACTTGTTTGTTCACTAATTAGTTATCCTCTCCCCATCCCCTTGTCTTGAGGCACGTGGGATAGCGGGGCGGAAGGGGAGAATGTGTGAAAATAGGCAGACTTATGCAGATTAAAAATGTGTGCGTGGGCTGCAGCTGCAACAAGGAGTAAAGTTGTGGGTTTTAAGGTGTCTATTGATGAACAACATTTCTTCCTAAGGGGAGTCTTTGTCCCTATCCTTACAATGGGTGCCTTCTTGAAGCCAGGGTGTAGTCAGAGGCCTAAACCAATTCAGGTTATCCCTTCTCGGCCTTTTGGCTAAGATCAAGTGCAGTGATCTAGCGGTTGCTGCCTTGGTCTTGGCTGGGAGGTGCTCGGGGTGCCCGGCTCCTTGGCCTGGGGGGATCATTGCATGTAACAGTGTGACTTCTACCCCCTGCTGCTTTTGGGGAGTCGGCTTAGTCCCCGAGCAATGAGAGGCGATCACCCTTGCCACTGCACATAGCTGCAGGGGGCTACTGTCACCACACAGTGTGGTGGTGACAACTGCTGAGGATACGGAGGAACTTTTGGAAGAAGATCGGAAGGATGGAGTTTTCAAGAAAGAAGATCTGTCTGCGCTTCTTTGTGAAGTCTGATGCAGAGGACGTTTATTTGCATGAAATAGAGATACTAGGAATGTTTTAGAAATATGAAGAAATTGGAAGAACGGACATTTTTTGTATGCAAGAACGGAGGTACTTAAAGTGTTTTGATGTGACAGTAAAATCGGAAGATAAGTGTGTTCATTTTTTTAAGGGATGGAAAGGAGAAGAAAGCCAAAATGTTGGTTTTTATGCATCTTTTGTTGAAAAACCGAGAAGTCTGGTGATACAGATGGATGACCCGTTTGTGGACATAGGAGAAGTTATAGGATATTTGGAGTCGCAATTCATTATGGTTAAGTTTCAGAAGGACTATGTTAATAAAATAGGAATATGGAATGGTAAAAGAAGGATTTTGGTTTGGTTAAAAGATGGTGAAGATGTGAACATTGGAACGTTTCTTTTTGATGGAAAGTCTGTATTTGGATGTTTTGAAGGGAACTTTGGAGGGCAACGAAAGGGAATTTTGGAGGACAAAAGGAAGATCTTGGTGATATAAGGAAGAAGAAATGAGATGTGATAATTGTAGAGGAGAATAAGCAGGGAAAAGAAGTTGAAAGTTTAAAGGTGAAATTGAAGGAAAAGGTAATGGTACAGGAAAATGGTTGATCAAGGAAAGTATTATCTGGTGAAAAGAAAGAAGTAAAAGAGGAAAAGGCTAAAGTGTTGGAAAAGGTGATGATTTTCAGAGATGATGAGGAAGAGCATGAGCGGGAAAAAATACGGTTAGAGCATGAGGAGAAAGAAAGGAAGTTATTCGAGGAAGGAATAGAGAAAGGAAAAAAAAACAATAGAAATAGAATATCTATTTTTGTGTTTGCGACTTAGTATGGTTGAAGGATGTTCATTAAATTATGCTGTTTTTGTATTTATGTTATTGATTTAATGAGTATGTTGCCTTTTATGTATATGGTTTCGAGGATGAATATCGGTCTCTTACAAAACGTCTTTTTGTTAACGAGTTGATTTCTGATGAAACCTGTTCTGTTCTCATTTAGTATATGTGATTTGCTTTTACCAATATATTGTAATGTTATCTATCCATCCATCCATCTATCCATCTATCCCTTCCTTCCTGAGATAAGCTGCAATAATGCATTTGTCCTTTGCTACACCGTTGCACACACACCCTATACCTTGTCAGAGGCCTTGTTAGCAGCTGCTACTCCTTTAACTCAACTGTCCCATCAGTTGGGTGTTGCTGAGTACAACGCATTTAAAAAAAATTTGGGGGCTGCTACAATTTCTTTAGTGAAATGCTGGCTCCCTCTGGTGGAGCACTAACTTCTTTAATTTTATATCTGTGGATAAAAAAAAGATTTAAAAAAGTTTGGTCTGAGATGTTGTTTTAAAGTGCTACCTATGTCTGTCAATCAGAGCATCCTACTGGCTTTCACCCAGGCAGATAGATTGCTTGCAATAGATGTAATGAGTGAATGGAACAATGGAATAATGCAAGAGAATGGGACAATGGAACAATGGAATTATGCTAGAATGGAAGAATGGAACATCATTGCATGTGTCATAATGGGCTCCTGGCCTTTATCTGGCTGTGCTGCTGCTGTTAGCTTCAGTCTGCAGGGAGCCTGCAGACTAGGAAGAAGGTGGACCGTTGCTTGTTTGTTCACTAATTAGTTATCCTCTCCCCATCCCCTTGTCTTGAGGTGCGTGGGACAGCGGGGGAAGGAGAGAATGTGTGAAAATAGGCAGACTTATGCAGATTAAAAATGCGTGCGTGGGCTGCAGCTGCAACAAGGAGTAAAGTTGTGGGTTTTAAGGTGTCTATTGATGAACAACATGTCTTCCTAACTGTAGTCTTTGTCCCTATCCCTACAATGGGTGCCTTCTTGAAGCCAGGGTGCAGTCATAGGCCAAAACCGATTCAGGTTATCGCTTCTCGGCCTTTTGGCTAAGATCAAGTGCAGTGATCTAGCGGTTGCTGCCTTCGTCTTGGCTGGGAGGTGCTCGGGGTACCCTGCTCTTTGGCCTGGGAGGATCGTTGCATGTAACAGTGTGACTTCTCCCCCCTGCTGCTTTTGGGGAGTTGGCTTAGTCCCCGAGCAAGGAGATGCCAACACTCTTGCCACTGCACATAGCTGCAGGGGGCTGCTGTCACCACACAGTGTGGTGGTGACAACTGCTGAGGATATGGAGGAACTTTTTGAAGAAGATCAGAAGGATGGAGTTTTCAAGAAAGAAAAACTGTCTGCGCTTCTTTTTGAAGTCGGATGCAGAGGACGTTTATTTGCATGAAATAGAGATACTAGGAATGTTTGAGAAATATGGAGAAATTGGAAGAACGGACATTTTTTGTATGCAAGAACGGAGGTACTTAAAGTGTTTTGATGTGACAGTAAAATCGGAAGATAAGTGTGTTCGTTTTTTTAAGTTATGGAAAGGAGAAGAAAGCCAAAGTGTTGGTGTTTATGCATCTTTTGTTATTAAACCGAGAAGTCTGGTGATACAGATGGATGACCCGTTTGTGGACATTGGAGAAGTTATTGGATATTTGGAGTTGCAATTCATTATGGTTAAGTTTCAGAAGGACTATGATAATAAAATAGGAATATGGAATGGTAAAAGAAGGATTTTGGTTTGGTTAAAAGATGGTGAAGATGTGAACATTGGAACGTTTCTTTTTGATGGAAAGTCTGGACTTGGATATTTTGAAGAGAAATTTGGAGGGCAACGAAAGGGAATTTTGGAGGACAAAAGGAAGATCTTGGTGATAAAAGGAAGAAGAAATAAGATGTGATTGTTGTAGAGGAGAATAAGCAGGGAAAAGAAGTTCAAAGTTTAAATGTGAAATTGAAGGAAAAGGTAATGGTACAGGAAAATGGTGGATCAAGGAAAATATTATCTGGTGAAAAGAAAGAAGCAAAAGAGGAAAAGGCTAAAGTGTTGGAAAAGGTGATGATTTTCAGATATGATGAGGAAGAGCATGAGCGGGAAAAAATACGGTTAGAGCATGAGGAGAAAGAAAGGAAGTTATTGGAAGAAGGAATACAGAAAGGAAAAAAAACAAAAAACAATAGAAATAGGAGAAGAACTATTTTGTGTTTGCGAATGAGTATGATTGAAGGGTGTTCATTAAATTATGTTGTTTTTTGTATTTATGTTATTGATTTAATGAGTATGTTGCCTTTTTATGTATATGGTTTTCAGGATGAATATCAGTCTCTTACAAAACGTCTTTTGTTAACGAGTTGATTTCTGATGAAACCTGATCTGTTCTCATTTAGTATATGTGCTTTGCTTTTACCAATATATTGTAATGTTATCTATCTATCTATCTATCTATCCATCCATCTATCCCTTGCTTCCTGAGATAAGCGGCAATAATGCATTTGTCCTTTGCTACACCGTTGCACACACACCATATACCTTGTCAGAGGCCTTGTTATCAGCTGCTACTCTTTTAACTCAAACTCAACTGTCCCATCAGTTGGGTGTTGCTGAGTACCACGCAATTAAAAAAAATTTGGGCGCCGCTGTGATTTCTTTAGTGAAATGCTGGCTCCCTCTGGTGGAGCACTGACTTCTTTAATTTTCTATCTGTGGATGAAAAAAAAGATATAAAAAAGTTTGGTCTGAGATGTTGTTTTAAAGTGCTACCTATGTCTGTCAATCAGAGCATCCTATTGGTTTTAACCCAGGCAGATAGATTGCTTGCAATAGATGTAATGAGTGAATGGAACAATAGAATAATGCAAGAGAATGGGACAATGGAACAATGGAATAATGCAAGAATGGAACATCATTGCACGTGTCATAATGGGCTCCTGGCCTTTATCTGGCTGTGCTGCTGCGGTCAGCTTCAGTCTGCAGGGAGCCTGCAGACTAGGAAGAAGGTGGACCGCTGCTTGTTTGCTCACTAATTACTTATCATCTTCCCATTGCCTTGTCTTGAGGTGCGTGGGACAGCGGGGGGAGGAGAGAATGTGTGAAAATAGGCAGACTTATTCAGATTAAAAATGCGTGCGTGTGCTGCAGCTGCAACAAGCAGTAAAGTTGTGGGTTTTAAGGTGCTGTAAGGCAGCGCTAGTCATCATCCTGGGGGATACTCGCTTCGCTGCGACAATCAATGCACACCAGCAATGTCCTTCTGGTATTTCTCAATTTATGGGTTTATTATCTCATCATAAACCGCATATGACCGGGTCCAACTCACTGGCACGCCGACAGACATATATACAATATTCATGAGCCAAGTGGCACACAGGCCCACTGGCTCCAGGTACAGCCTTCAGCAAGGTAATCATATAGCAATGTCCATAGCAATGTCCATATAACGTAGTGTATTACCTTTGCCGGGTTTAGCTGTCTCAGTCCATTATTTTTTCCACCACTGTGGCTTTAAGGCTTACCAACACGTGGTCTCCAGACCTTATCCCGTCCAAGACCACTGGCATCTCTCACACACAGATCCAGGCTCTGTCCTCCAGGACGTTTACGTTCCAGCCTCTGGCATTCCAAGGCTTACTGGCATCACGTTCACACTTTCAGCAATCCAGGCTTCACCCTCCAGGAGTCCACCAGGCTTCCCCAGGCCTCACCAGGCCTCACACAAGCGGTGTTCCCCCCACACACAGGGAACAGCCTCATGCCTCTCACACGGTGTCCACACGGGAACACCTAACACAGGAACTCCCAACACAGGAACACCTGTCTCAAATCACCCAGGGTTTATATATCCTGTAGCACACACACACACAGACAGGACCTTGCTGATGTCACAGTCATGTGACCAGTCAGCTGAGGGAAAGGTACATGTTCAGCAAAACACACACACTGGATCACCGCAGCCATGCCGCTGCATCAGATATTCCCCCCTCTGTTCAAACTTGTGGGGTTGAACACACAATATACACAAACAGTCTATAACCCACAGTTCACACAGAGGCCGTGAGCTTGACAATTGTGCTGCTCAGCCCCTGGAACATTATTCAATGACATTAGCCCATACCTCAGGGACCTACTATCTGCCATTGTCACCGACTTCATCAAGTCACATTTCCGGGTCGTAAACTTGTCAGACTTCCCCGGCTCCCAGCGGTCAGTCGTAACAGTGTCAGGTCTCCCCCGCTCCCAGCGGTCAGTCGAAACCCTGCCAGGTCTCCCCCGCTCCCAGCGGTCAGTCGAAACCCTACCAGGTCTCCCACACTCCCAGCGGTCAATACAGCAGTGTGACTCACATGCTCTGGTATTTAAGGTCCGTTTCGACTCCGTACTGTCCCGCACTCCATTGGGTCGTTTGTATGGGTCACCCAAACATGAGTCACTGGAGGTCTCACTACCTCTAAACCCACACCCACTACTCTCAGGACATCTTGAAAGGTCCCTAACTTCAGTTGTAGCTGTTCTGCTATTTAGGGGGCCCTTTCTCTGTCTGGTCTCACAATCTCTAGACGGCTGCCACCTTCTGCTACTCAGATGATGCTGTCTATTCACTCGCAGCCTAGCGAGATTTAACTGTTCCACCTCTCGCAGGTAGGTCACTCAGAACTCTACCAGCATGCTCATATTTGCCAGACTTTCTTCCGTTCCTATAGCGTAGAACGACACCCTGCCGTCTTCATCCGGTACCCAGTCCTGACGATCACGTGGACTGCTTACTTTCACAACACCAGACTTCTTCACCATCATCTGCATGGCTCCGCCATTTCTCCCAAGGAGCTTTCTCACCAGAACATGAGGCACCCAGATGACCTCCTCCCGCAGACTGTGAGCCTTTCTCATCAGCTCCAGTTGTCTAGCGGCTTGCTCCGTCTTCAACCAGAGAAACCGCTTCATGCGAATACATCGCCAGTGTATGTCACTTAGGATCGCCACCCTCTTCACTGTGACTTCGGTCGTGGACAGGACCACCAGCTGTTTTGCCTCTGAGGTCGAGTACACCTTACAGGCTCCCACGGCCTTCTTAAACTCTGCATGCACGGACTCACTGGTGCATTCTTCCCTCAAGTCCTCGGGTACATCTACGAGGCACTTGTACCGAGACGTTTCGGTCTCACCAGTGGTTTCCAGGCGATTAACCAGCTCAGGTTTCAGGGACAACTGACTTCCAGCTTCTTCACCCTGGATGCTTCCCCTGAGCTGACTCACAGCTGCAACTTCACCAATTTTCGTCCTGACCACTTCCATTTCACTTTTATCTTCCGTTACCCTACTCTTAGCTCTCCTCAGGTCCACCCTCTCAAGGCACAAGGGAGCGAGTGCAACCTGCTTGCCTTTTCCCTTCTCCAAGGAGGCCACGTTCACTGCGTGACACTTTGCTAGGCGACCTTTGAGCTCTAAAACTTCTTCTTCTAGCTCAGCTACTCGCCTCTCAGCAGCCCATCTCTGAAGCTCTTCCTGCTTCAACTGCTCCCTTAACAGTAGGGTTCTCTCAGACATCTATGTCTCCAATGTTCCCACTCGGCTCTCAACAGTCAGTCTCTCAAGCTTCTCTTGCGTCCATTGAACTTGTATCAACTCCTTGAGCTCCTTGATTTCGGCTCCGACATCCACCGAATCATCCGAGCTCACATCACTCGAGGAGGTATTTGCTTCATACCTCCCAGCACCAGCGACCCACTCCTGGCCCTGGTCTGTGGCTTCTCTGATGGACTCCTCCATCTTTTCCCCCTCAGCTTCCACCTTGCTGAGCCTTTTCTTAAGGTACGTCTCCGCCTTCTGGAGAGTATCACAGGACATCTGTAGCTCCTTCACATGAGCTTCCAGACCTAGGGTCTTTCTGCAGAGATCATCATTCTCCTCACGGGTGTCTTGCAGAGTGGTCTCAACCACTTGGCGCACTTGCTCTGCACCCGCCTTATCCTCCTCCAGTTTTTCTTTCACCTTGAGGAGATCCTCATAATTTCTCTTAATCTGTTGCAGTTCCCTACTGCGTTCACCACACTCCTTCTTGGAGTCACACAGCTCCTGGTTGAGCTGTTTGCACAGTCGTTCTAGGATTTGTTCGCGTCCAGAAACTCCATCCTGCCGCACCTCCTTCTCAAGCTTCAACTGCAAAACCTTTTCCTTGATTTTGCGGCGGTCCTCCTTAATTGCATGGAACATCTCCTTCCACTGGACAACTTCCTCGCTGCTTCCCTTTAGATCTCGCTGTAAGTTCTTTACAACCTGGTATACCCTCTGCCGTTCAGACTCCAGGCTCTGCTGGTCTGAGGACACGTTCTCCAGGTCCGTCACCTCCTCTTCTGCTTCTGAAGGAGGATCCACCCTTGTAACAACAGCACACAGCATTACATCTCCTTTATTTTCATTTTCAGCCAAGACTATCGGAGCAACCTTTTTATGGCCCTTGTGCCGTCGACGCGAGGTTGACTTTCTCACCTCATCTATCCCCTCCTGACTGACCTCTCCTTCTACTTCCGTAGTGTCACCGTCAGCTATGAGGTCTGTGTCACTCCCTATGGAGTTGTGGACTAACAGGTCACCTCCCACTTTGACGTCACCCCCTTCCACTGGAGCTACCCCGTTATCAACGGTCACATTGTCATTCTTGGGAAGTACCAACCCGCAACCAGTAACAATTTCCAGTTTTCTACACTCCACACTCTTGTGAAAATCCGCCCCTTTTTAGACTCCGCCCCTTTTAAACAACCACACCTGTAAGGGAATTTTTCCAAAAACCATCAGCGACAGTCTTAGGACTCAGTTCACAACATCCCTTACCACCTCCCCGGGCACTCTGGGACAACAATGGCGCCCCTGGAGAGTTCATAGAATGGTCCACTCTATACGGTGCCACAGCTCCTGCGGTTCCTGCACCATGTCCTGTAAGAGTTTCTCAAATACCTGCTCCGGTCCCAACCGGCCATTCAAACGCTCAATAGCTCCAGACACATCTGCTGCTTTGCTCACAGTCATCACGGTACACTGTTCACACTTGAACTTCACCGCTCTCCCCGAAAAAATTTTCGTGGCCCCATCGAGCCACCGCAAAACAGGATTTGAGTGCGACGACAATCTTCGCAACCCCGCCGAGCTGCAGCAAACAACCGGATTTGAGAGCGATGACAATCTTCGCAACCCCGCTGAGTTGCAGCAAGATGCTTTATCCACACTCGTCGTCCTGTGCCATTGCCCCTAGCAACCAGACTGCAGTTGCTCCTAGCAACCAGACTGCAGTTGCTCCTAGCAACCAGACTGCAGTTGATCCTAGCAACCAGACTGCAGTTGCCCCTAGCAACCAGACTGCAGTTGCCCCTAGTAACCAGACTGCAGTTGCCCCTAGCAACCAGACTGCAGTTGCCCGCACTCTCGAACCACATATAAGGCAGCGCTAGTCATCATCCTGAGGGATACTCGCTTCGCTGCGACAATCAGTGCACACCAGCAGTGTCCTTCTGGTATTTCTCAATTTATGGGTTTATTATCTCATCATAAACCGCATATGACCGGGTCCAACTCAGTGGCACGCCGACACACATATATACAATATTCAAGAGCCAAGTGGCACACAGGCCCACTGGCTCCAGGTACAGCCTTCAGCAAGGTAATCATATAGCAATGTCCATATAACGTAGTGTATTACCTTTGCCTGGTTTAGCTGTCTCAGTCCATTAGGTTTTCCACCACTGTGGCTTTAAGGCTTACCACACGTGGTCTCCAGACCTTATCCCGTCCAAGACCACTGGCATCTCTCACACACAGATCCAGGCTCTGTCCTCCAGGACGTTTACATTCCAGCCTCTGGCACTCCAAGGCTTACTGGCATCACGTTCACACTCTCAGGCTTCACCCTAAAGGAGTCCACCAGGCTTCCCCAGGCCTCACCAGGCCTCACACGAGCGGTGTTCCCCCCACACACAGGGAACAGCCTCATGCCTCTCACACGGTGTCCACACGGGAATACCTAACACAGGAATTCCGAACACAGGAACACCTGTCTCAAATCACCCAGGGTTTATATATCCTGTAGCACACACACACACACAGACAGACAGGACCTTGCTGATGTCACAGTCATGTGACCAGTCAGCTGAGGGAAAGGTACATGTTCAGCAAAACACACACACTGGATCACCGCAGCCATGCCGCTGCACCACAGTGTCTATTGATGAACAACATGTCTTCCTAAGGGGAGTCTTTGTCCCTATCCCTACAATGGGTGCCTTCTTTAAGCCAGGGTGCAGTCATAGGCCAAAACCAATTCAGGTTATTGCTTCTCGGCTTTTTGGCTAATATCAAGTGTAGTATCTGTTCTCATTTAGTATATGTGCTTTGCTTTTACTAATATATTGTATTGTAATGTTATCTATCTATCTATCTATCTATCTATCTATCTATCTATCTATCTATCTATCCCTTCCTTCCTGAGATAAGCTGCAATAATGCATTTGTCCTTTGCTACACCGTTGCACACACGCCATATACCTAGTCAGTGGCCTTGTTATTAGCTGCTACTCTTACAACTCAACTGTACCATCAGTTGGGAGTTGCTGAGTAGTGTGGAGCCACCCCCGTAGTGTTCGAGTTCGGTTCGGTTCGTCGAACACCCGTATGTTCGCCGAACTGTGCGTTGAACACCTTCGAACACCGTTAAAACCAATGGCAGGCAAACAAAAACACATAGAAACACATAGAAAACACATAGAAAACACTTCAAAGGTGTCCAAAAGCTGACAAACTGCTCAGAAGACACAACTAACACATGGAAAAGTGACAAGTACATATAGTCATGCGAAAAGAAAAGAGGTGGAGGAGTAAAAGGAGGGGGAGACACAGATATAGGCATGTCATGCCCTTCTAAAACCAAAAAAGTGCGAAGCCAACACGGCCAGTCCGTTCCTGCCCATGCGACCTCCGTGTTGCCGGGTTTGTGCCAGAGAAGCGGTGGACCCTGACGGCCAGCCCCCCTCTCCCAATACTGGTGCCTGTCCGCTGGTGGGTCGAGCCCCCCCGCGATGGGGGGGGGAAATATCTGCAGAAGAAAGACCATCTTCCAGCCAAACTAAGATGTCTACTTCTTTTCGTGGACAATGTGATATGATCCCTTTCTTACGGACACGCCCATCGCTACAAATTCCAGATGAGGCAAAAAACAGCAGGTGCTTCAACGGATATCAAGTGCTCCTTCAAGTGGGCTCTCCTCCACCTGAACTTCAACATCACAAATACTTCAGTCCTCAGAGGTGTCACCCCAATCGCACTTGCTTCCTCACATCTCCCAAGTCTCCAGCTGCCCGTCTGACTATGGGGTAACACAGATGGTTGAGTCTGCACAGCTGTTTACTCATACTATAGCCTGGGAAACGGAGGTCTGCTCCAGAGCTTCTGTTAATCCAGATGAGGAAATGATCTGCAATGATGCCCAGAATCTTTATGAGTCAGATCCAGGACTAGATGAAGAAGGTTCTGAGCATAATGTAGACCCTCGTTTCCAAACTGTAACTCCTGTTGGTGGAGACAATGATGAAGACGATGATGAGACTCAAATACCTGATTGGAGCGACAACTTGACTTTTTGGTCAGGGCAGGAAGAGGTTGGCTCTGAGGAAGACGGGTGTGAGAACACACAGGGTGATGATGACAAGGTTGGAGATCCCACTTACTGTCAACCCACAGTCAGCCAGTCGATGAGGTCAGCAGAGGAGGTGGAGGAGGATGTGACTAGCCCAGGGGATGGGGATGATTCGGTGCCCAGGCCTTTGCCTGGCCTTTGGGATGTCGCGGTGGTCGGCTCCCGGGCCCGTACCCTGGGGTCACTCTTTAAAAGGGTGGATAATTGTTAATTTTATAAGAGTTCGTGTCACCACCTGTGGTATCTGGTGAGAAGCACCAGCGCTGCAGCAGTCCACTGAGGCCAGTGATAAGGCAGCTCGATGGTATAGCTCCCCAGAGGTGGAGCTATGCCTCAGAAAAGTGTATGCAGGGGGAATGCAGGACAGGCGAGACCCAGCTGGGTCAGAGCAAGAACGGGAACGGACACGGTAGTCACTTCAGTACCTTTTACTGGTGGAAATTCAGGCACATCCCGGAGCACTGTAGGGTGAAGGGTGCTCATCAGGATCCTCCCCAATGAGCGGGTGGAGGGCCTCCTGTCTCTTGCCTCAGCGTAGTAAGTTTCTGACCTGCCTGGAGCTAGGCCTAACTTTGTCTCTGTCCTGCACTGGCTGACCTTGTGGTAGGGTCTTGTCTTGGAGTTCACGCTTCCAGTATGCGGGGCCTAAGCATCTCCTGGCTCTGTTACGTATCAGCACCTTAGCGATCCTGGGACTTGCAGTTCTCCAGGGAATCCGTTTATGCCTTACTGGGTCATAGAGATCCCAGTAAGCTCGGATCCGGTGTCCGGTAAATTCTTCGGGGTGAGCTGGTTAAGCTCCTCTGCCCCCTATGTACTAACTCTCCACTCGCCTTCGGCCTACTCGGGCCCTCACTAGGCTATACACACTAACGGCAGCGTGCCGCGCTTCACCGATCTTATGGCGCCGGCACATCTTAAGTTCTAACTGGGCTCCCTGTGTCTAGCTAACAGGAGCCTCGTGCTCCACTGCTGAACTATTAACTGAGTTCTCTAGACTAGACTGAGCTCCACTGCAGACTGACCTCTCTTAGGCATCTCTACTGCAGGAACTCTTCAGAGGAACTGAACTGCCTAGCTCCACCTTCCCTATTTATATCCCTAACGGGCTCCCTCTGCTGGTCTGAGGTGGAAGGTGGAGATGTGTGAATGTTTATGAGGGCCTCTTGTGGAGGATTCCATCAATGCACTCTTCTAGGATCTGTGATACCAAGCGCAGCTGGGCATCACAGATGCTATTGACGACGAGGTTAGGTAGCGCCTTCCTGGACAGAGACGGAGTACTGGAAGCACATCAACAACTGCATCCTCAACCACAACTCTGCCTCTGACCACAAGTCGTAGTGGCTCTTCAGGTCGCATGGGCTCTAAGCCTTGCATAGCCTGGGCATTTTTCAGATCGATAAGGATGACCCAACTTGTGTTATCTGTAATATTTGTCACCAAAAGCTAAGTAGAGGCCAAAAAATACATAGTTTGAGTACTTCATGCATGAACCGTCACATGGATATGAAGCATAAGTTGCAGTGGGAAGCTCACTGTGCTACAATGAGGCCTAGCGGGCCGGGCCAACCACTGTCTGCCCCATCTTGTGCATCCGCGGCCTCATCATCCTCTGTGATTGGGGGGACAGCAGTCACACATGTTTTTGGATGCAGACCTGCCACCTCTTTACCCGCAACAGCCAGTGTGATTGGCAGGTCATCATTTCATTTGGAAGTGGAAACACCAGCTGGTGTTGAAACCTCTCCGACATCGAGAACACCACCTTTGGATCAAGGCAACCTAACTTTTCCGCCTGCATCTTCCTCACAGACCGGCAAGTTTGCTGGGGACACCCTACTCAACCCCGTCTAAGCAAAACAGCCTGCCCTCGGTCCCTCAGATGTGGACAAGTAAAAGACCATTTCCTCCTAGCCATGAGAAAGCTAAGAGGTTGAATTTCACCATCTGCAAGCTGTTGGCTACAGAAATGCTGCCTTTCCGCCTTGTGGACACAGAGGATTTTCGAGACCTTATGTCCGTCGCAGTGCCCCAGTACCAGATGCCCAGTCGGCACTACTTCTCAAAGAAAGGTGTGCCTGCGCTCCACCAGCATGTCGCACACAACATCACCGCTTCTTTGAGAAACTCTGTGTGTGACAGGGTGCATTTCACCACAGACACTTGGGCGAGTAGGCATGGACAGGGGCGTTACATGTCGCTGACTGGGCACTGGCTAACTATGGTGACAGCAGGACAAGGGGCTGCTGTCCAAGTCTTGCCGTCCCCACGAGTTGTACGTCAATCCTCTTTATCTAGAAGTTCCTCCACTGCTTCTGCCTCCTCAACCTCCTCTCGGTCCTCCACCTGCACCCAAAGCCTGTCTGGTAATGCCACCCGCTTTCTAACGGCGCAGAAGGAATCCTGCACACCTCCTTACTATGCTGGCAGCAGGGTTCAACGGCATCAGGTGGTGTTTACTTTGAAATGTCTGGGAAATGTGAGTCTCACAGCTGAGAAGTTGTGGTCAGCTCTGGAGACCCAGTTTCATGAATGGTTGTCTCCACTGGACCTGCAACCAGGGAAGTCCGTGTGCGACAATGCTGCAAACTTGGGTGCGGCCCTTAGCCGGGGCAATGTCACACACGTGCCTTGTATGGCTCACATGTTGAACCTGGTTGTCCAGCAATTTTTAGCCCACTATCCCGGACTAGATGGCCTTCTGCAGAGGGCACGGTCGCTGTGTGCTCACTTCCGCCTTTCGCATTCCACAGCTCAACGACTTACATCTCTACAGAAGTCGCTGGGCCTGCCAGTTCACTGGCTGAAATGCGATGTGCCGACACGGTGGAATTCAACTCTGCACATGTTGCAGCGACTGTGGCAGCACCGACAAGCCCTGGTGCAATACGTTCTGACGTATAGCCTGGGCCAACGAGATCCAGAGATGGGGCAAATCACGCTGCAGGAGTGGTCTCAGATCAGGGACCTATGAAGTTGACGCGCCCCCTGGGCCGTGGGGTACCCGGAGCCGGGCCGGTAGACGCTGGGGGTTGTAGTCACTATGGCGACGACCCGGTCCGTGACCCAGGGCGGTCAATCCAAGGGTAATTTGTATATATGGGTTTTATAATGTCCGACTACGCCACCTGTGGAGTGCGGCAAAAGGGGCCGCCGCTGCGGAACAGTCCTCTGAAGCAGGTGGTTTTGCAGCAATGGTATTATTACTCCCCACAGAAAGAGTGTAGCTTCAGCGCAGTGTGGGTGGATGATGGTGGTTGTAGTGCAGGGAGTCAGTAATGAACACAGAGTCCGTGTGATGCAGTCCCAAGATCTTTACTCACAGTTGTTGCAGTCCAGATTACAGGTACCAGAGCAATCTCCCCAGTCGTACTGTGCGTACTCAGTGAGGGGCTCAGTTCACCCCCAGATAGCTCCGGAGTACTTAGCAGGACCCCCTTCTGTGTGTCCTTTCTCTGGCCTTCTCCCTGTACCTCACACCCAGTGACACTTCTATCTGGTATCCTCGGGCCTTGGTGGGCGACGTGTGCTCCGTCCCCTGGGTCCTATGTGGCTACCTTCTTAGTGAGACTGGTGTGGACTTTGGCCAGCAGTACATGAAATGCTGCAGCCTCCGGTTTCTAGTTGAGCCTTGCTTTTTCTCCGCTAGTTGAGGGACCGGTTCCCCTTATCTGGCCTGACCTCTCTACCTCCTGGTAGCAGCAGGCGTACGGGTGGCCTTCTGCACGGCCCGTACCGCTAGGGTCCCTTCGGTTCCTGGAGCCTTCCTGCTCCCACTCCTCTCTTCTCTCCTTCAGTCCTGGGCCTCCCAGGCTAGATGTAGAGCCTCATGTAGAGCCTCTGCTCCTGTCACTTCTCCTCTGACTGGCTTTCTCTTTCTAAGATGGCTTCCTCTTTATACTCTACCTGTCATGTGCTCCCCTAAGCTGCTTTCTCCACCCACACCCACTACATAGGACCCCCCCACCAGCTAGGGACCTGGGACTGTGCTCTCCCTTAGGAGCAATCTTGCCCTACCCCCACTGCGGGTATGTGTTGTATGCAGGTGTTAGGGTCCCGAGCCATACTCCTTCCTTACCTGAGGGTGAGATATCACACCTCTAGGTGAGATGCAGTACCTCTGTGGCGACTGAACCCTCAGGGGTGCCACACACCCTTCTGCACAGTTTTGAAATGGCGACGAAGATGTTTAGTGCTGACGACGATGCCATTATCAGCATTACTATTCTGGTGATTTACATTCTGGACCACACGTTAAACAGAATTCAGAGACAGGTGGTGGGACAAGAGGAGGTGGAGGAAGCAGAGGAGGAGGAGTTGTATGCGGAAGGGATAACATCTCCAAGGTCCAGACGGTTTGCAGCACCAAGGCGGCAGGCATGGGAGGGTGGGGGAGAGGGATTAACCAGGGCGCATGGTAGCAGCCAAACTGTTGAGGAAGGTGCAGGAGCCGAGGAAGAAGTGGAGGACGAACTGGCGATGGGCATGTAAGACTCATCAGATGAGGGAGACCTTGATCACATTTCTGTTGTGCGAGGTTGGGGGGAGAGGGCAGAGGAAGGAAGCATGTTTCTTACCTCGCTACCAACACAACAAGGACTTGGTCCTCCTGGATGCGCAAGACACATGAGTGCCTTCTTGCTGCACTACCTGGAATATGACCCTCGGATTGTCAGAATTCGAAGTAATCCCGACTACTGGGTTGTCACACTCTTAGATCCCCGGTACAAAAGTAAATTTGCCAAAATAATTCCTGCCATAGAAAGGGATTCAGGCATGTAGGAGTATCAGCAGAGGCTGTTGCAGAATCTCACATGTGCTTTTCCACAAAACACCAGTGGTGCACTTAGTGAATCTCACAGTTCTAACTTGCAAAACGTGTGACTGTCGAGTCTTCATCACTCAAAACGTAACAGTAACACAGTATCTGCTGGTAACAGCAATTTTGTGGAATTGTTTCACCACTTTTTTGGACCATCCTTTGCAAGGCCACAGGAGACAAGAAGTCTGACACATAGTCAACGACTAGAGAGGATGGTACAGGAGTATCTCCAAGTGAACATCGAAGCTATGACTGTGTCACTGGACCCTTGCTCATTTTGGGCTTCCAATCGGGAAAAATGGCCGGAGCTCGCCACTCACGCCTTGGAGTTCTTGTCATGACCTGCAGTCAGCGTTCTCTCTGAACGTGTGTTCAGCGCTGCTGGTGGTGTGCTGACAGATAAGCGCACGCGGCTGTGCACTGAGAATGTAGACAGACTCACGTTCATAAAGATGAACAAATCATGGATCCGCAAGGACTTTTCTACCCCTGTGTCATTCTGGGGAGACTAAAAGCTTGAGGATTTGTTAAAATCACCTCACCAACCATTTTAAGCAACTCTGGGGCAATTGATGCCACTTAAGTGGTGTCTGTGCCACAATTTTTGGAAAAAATGGAGACTCTTTTTGGAGTCCCCTTGCTGTGTTTTACGTGACGTTGGCATCGTCAATTCCAGGTGGGTTGGGTCGCCCCCCCCCCATTTTAACTGTAAGAAACTACATACACTATGGGTTGGGGTAACACAGATGGTTGAGTCTGAAGAGCTGTTTACTCAGAGGTCTGCTCCAAAGCTTCAGTGTCTGCTAGTCAGCGTAGAATTTTTAACTGCATCTAGCCTAGGCAATACTTTGGGAGTAGTAGCCTAGCTGCGAAGCAAGCTGCACCGCCTGTGTATCTAATAAGAATTTTTAAATGCATCTAGCCTAGGCAGACTGTGGGGACCCTCAACCAAACCCAGACGCTCAGCCCCCCTACCGCCCCCCTTTCCTTGACAATACAATAATGTAACTCTTACAACTGGATGGGTGAGGATCAGTCACAGCTTTATTAACTCTTTATACTCATTCCATTAGAAAGGCATTTTATTTCTAAAATAATTCAGCTTGTTGCAGCATGCCCTGGGTCTCCACACCGGCAAGTTGGCCAACAAGTGTAACTCTCCAACATGTCCTTTCTATTTCCAGGCCACGGAGGATCCTGCGTACTCGTATGCAGGACTCTGACCCCCATCCATCACTCTTAACGCTTGTTCCACTCCGTCCTGGAGTCCTGACAGGAATATGTCCAGTCCAATATCCATTAAGTGAACACCGTCGGGCCGTATGAGGCCTGCTTTATCTCCTTCCAGTTGTCGGTGTTGTATCACTACTAGAGATGAGCGGTGTTCGACTAGAACTGTTCGCCAATCTCAAATTCGAGCTGTTTTGGGCGGTGTTCGAGTTGTTCGACGAACCGAACGATTTGCAAAAAATTCGGCTGTTCGAGGTTATGTTCGATAACTGTTCGTGCACCAAAAGCGTGTCCTGCATGTCTGGCGCTATTTAGAGCACCAATCATGCAGGGATTGTCTGCCACTCACTGTAATGCCACAGCCATGGTGGTTGTGGCATTACAGTGATTGCCCAAATCGATGGGAACAGTGCCAACAGTGAAACATGAAAAGCCGGCAATTCAGCAGCGGCATACACCGGTACCCGACAATTTAGAACCGAAAGAATAGAGCTTCACACATAGATTAGATAGATATAAACATGTCAGCCACATATATACGAAGTACAGTGAAAGTGTTGCTTACTGTACTTGTCATTTAGCGTAAAGGATTTATCAAAAAAAATAATAGTGTTTTCATGCACCGTCTCTTTAAAAAAGCCGGCCGGCAATTCAGCAGCGGTACCCGACAATTTATAACAGACAGAATAGAGCTTCACACATAGATTAGATAGATAGAAACATGTCAGTCACATATATATGAAGTACAGTGATAGTGTTGGTTACTGTACTTGTCATTTAGTATTAAAATAAAGGATTTATTATTAAAAAAATTGGCGTGGGGTTCCCCTTAATTTTAGGCTCTAGCGGAGGTTAAGCAGACGGCTGGGGCAGATGTTTGAAGCCTGGGAAGGGGGTAATACCCACGGAGCTTCCCAGGCTACTAATATCAGCCCCCAGCTGAATACATAGCCTTTACTAGCTATTAAAATGGGGGACCCCCCCAAAAAATTATGACGTGGGGTCCCCCCTAATTTAATAGCTAGCAAAGGCTAGGCAGACAGCTGGGGGCTGATATTAATAGCCCAGGAAGGGAGCCATGAATATTGGCCCCCTCCCAGGCTAGAAACACCAGCCGTCAGCCGCCCCAGAAATGGCGCATTCATAGGATGCGCCAATTCTGGCACTTAGCCTCGCTCTTCCACGCTGCCCTGGTGCGGTGGCAGGGGGTAATAGGGTTGGGGTTGATGTCAGCTTATAATGCCAGCTGACATCAAGCCCAGGTTAGTAATGGAGAGGCGTCTATAAGACACCCCCATTACTAACCCCATAGTCAAAGTTAAAAAAAACACAAACACCCAGAATAAAGTCCTTTAATTGAAATAAAGACACAATCCTTTATTGTTCTAAATTAAACCATACTTACCGTCACGCCCATTCCAGCTGAAGCCAACGATCTCCTGCAATAAAAGAAAAATAATAAAGCAACCTCATCCTTACCTTTCCATGGTTCCCACGACAGCTTCAGCTCTGCTACATCGAGATGACAGGCTGGACCGCAGCAGAACGCTGCCATCCAGCCTCTCATCCCGCAGACACTGAGAAGCGCAGGCTTGCTTGCGCTGCTCAGCGTCTCTCTGTGACGACATCCAGATGAGCCGAGTTCATGTCCAATGAACTCGGCTCACCTCATGCACGTCACTGACAGCGTGGGAAAATTCTCACGCTGAAGCGGTGAGTGCAGGAGAATTCTCCCACGCTGTCAGTGACGTGCATAAGGTGAGCTCATGTCCAATGAACTCAGCTCACCTCCTGCACGTCACTGACAGCGTGGGAGAATTCTCCTGCACTCAGCACTTCAGCGTGAGAATTCTCCCACGCTGAAGCGCTGAGTGCAGGAGAATTTTCCCACGCTGTCAGTGACGTGCATAAGGTGAGCTCATGTCCAATGAACTCAGCTCACCTCCTGCACGTCACTGACAGCGTGGGAGAATTCTCTTGCACTCAGCGCTTCAGTGTGAGAATTCTCCCACGCTGTCAGTGACGTGCATGAGGTGAGCCGAGTTCATTGGACATTAACTCGGCTCATCTGGATGCCCTCACAGAGAGACACTGTGGAGCGCAAGCAAGCCTGCGCTTCTCAGTGTCTGCGGGATGACAGGCTGGATGGCAGCGTTCTGCTGCGGTCCAGCCTGTCATCTCGATGTAGCAGAGCTGAAGCTGTCATGGGAACCATGGAAAGGTAAGGATGATGTTGCTTTATTATTTTTCTTTTATTTCAGGAGATCGTTGGCTTCAGCTGGAATGGGCGTGATGGTAAGTATGGTTTAATTTAGAACAATAAAGAATTGTGTGTTTATTTCAATTAAAGGACTTTTTTCTGGGTGTTGTGTTTTTTTTAAATACTTTACTAGAAATTCATGGTGGTCATGTCTAATATTGGCGTGACCCCATGAATTTCGGGCTTAGGGCCAGCTGATAATGCCAAGCTGGCCCTAACCCCTTTATTACCCAGTGAGCCACCGCATCAGGGCCCTGGATGAGTTGGGTACAGCGCCAGAAGATGGCGCTTCTATGAACGCGCCATTTTCCGGGGTGGCTGCGGACTGCAATTTGCAGCGGGGGTGGCCCAGAAAGCTTGGGCCTCCCTGCGCTGCGGATTCCAGCCCCCAGCTGCCTAGTTGTACCTGGCTGGACACAAAAACAGGGCGAAGCCCCACGTCAATTTTCTTTAAATTATTTCATGAAATAATTAAGAAAAAAATGGCTTCCCTATATTGTTGTGTCCGGCCAGGTACAAATAGGCAGCTGGTGGTTGGGGGCAGCCCGTTCCTGCCTGCTGTACCTGGCTGGACACAAATATAGTGCGAAGCCCCACGTCAATTTTTTTTAAATTATTTCATGAATTTCCTGAAATAATTTAAAAAAATTGAAGTGGGGCTTCGCACTATATTTGTGTCCAGCCAGGTACAGCAGGCAGGAACGGGCTGCCCCCATCCACCAGCTGCCTATTTGTACCTGGCCGGACACAACAATATAGGCAAGCCCTTTTTTTCTTAATTATTTCATGAATTTCATGAAATAATTAAAAAAAATTGAAGTGGGGCTTCGCACTATATTTGTGTCCAGCCAGGTACAGCAGGCAGGAACGGGCTGCCCCCAACCACCAGCTGCCTATTTGTACCTGGCCGGACACAACAATATAGGGAAGGCCTTTTTTTCTTAATTATTTCATGAATTTCATGAAATAATTAAAAAAAAAGTACGTGGGGCTTCGCCCTATTTTTGTGTCCAGCCAGGTACAACTAGGCAGCTGGGGGCTGGAATCTGCAGCGCAGGGAGGCCCAAGCTTTCTGGGCCCCCCCCCGCTACAAATTGCAGTCCGCAGCCACCCCGGAAAATGGCGCGTTCATAGAAGCGCCATCTTCTGGCGCTGTACCCAACTCATCCAGGGCCCTGGTGCGGTGGCTCACTGGGTAATAAAGGGGTTAGGGCCAGCTTGGTATTATCAGCTGGCCCCAAAACCAAAATTCATGGGGTCACGCCAGTATTAGACATGACCGCCATGAATTTCTAGTAAAGTATTTAAAAAAAACACAACACCCAGAATAAAGTCCTTTAATTGAAATAAAGACACAATTCTTTATTGTTCTAAATTAAACCATACTTACCATCACACCCATTCCAGCTGAAGCCAACGATCTCCTGCAATAAAAGAAAAATAATAAACCAACCTCATCCTTACCTTTCCATGGTTCCCACGACAGCTTCAGCTCTGCTACATCGAGATGACTGGCTGGACCGCAGCAGAACGCTGCCATCCAGTCTGTCATCCCGCAGACACTGAGAAGCGCAGGCATGCTTGCGCTCCTCACTGTCTCGCTGTGACGGCATCCAGATGAGCCGAGGTCATGTCCAATGAACTCGGCTCACCTCATGCACGTCACTGACAGCGTGGGAAAATTCTCACGCTGAAGTGCTGAGTGCAGGAGAATTCTCCCACGCTGTCAATGATGTGCATGAGGTGAGCTCATGTCCAATGAACTCAGCTCACCTCCTGCACGTCACTGACAGCGTGGGAAAATTCTCCTGCAATCAGCGCTTCAGCGTGAGAATTTTCCCACGCTGTCAGTGACGTGCATGAGGTGAGCCGAGTTCATTGGACATGAACTCGGCTCATCTGGATGTCGTCACAGAGAGACGCTGAGCAGCGCAAGCAAGCCTGCGCTTCTCAGTGTCTGCGGGATGACAGGCTGGATGGCAGCGTTCTGCTGCGGTCCAGCCTGTTATCTCGATGTAGCAGAGCTGAAGCTGTCGTGGGAACCATGGAAAGTTAAGGATGAGGTTGCTTTATTATTTTTCTTTTATTGCAGGAGATCGTTGGCTTCAGCTGGAATGGGCGTGATGGTAAGTATGGTTTAATTTAGAACAATAAAGAATTGTGTCTTTATTTCAATTAAAGGACTTTATTCTGGGTGTTTGTGTTTTTTTTAACTTTGACTATGGGGTTAGTAATGGGGGTGTCTTATAGACGCCTCTCCATTACTAACCTGGGCTTGATGTCAGCTGGCATTATAAGCTGACATCAACCCCAACCCTATTACCCCCTGCCACCGCACCAGGGCAGCGTGGAAGAGCGAGGCTAAGTGCCAGAATTGGCGCATCCTATGGATGCGCCATTTCTGGGGCGGCTGACGGCTGGTGTTTCTAGCCTGGGAGGGGGCCAATATTCATGGCTCCCTTCCTGGGCTATTAATATCAGCCCCCAGCTGTCTGCCTAGCCTTTGCTAGCTATTAAATTAGGGGGGACCCCACGTCATTTTTTTTGGGGGGTCCCCCATTTTAATAGCTAGTAAAGGCTATGTATTCAGCTGGGGGCTCATATTAGTAGCCTGGGAAGCTCCGTGGGTATTACCCCCTTCCCAGGCTTCAAACATCTGCCCCAGCCGTCTGCTTAACCTCCGCTAGAGCCTAAAATTAAGGGGAACCCCACGCCAATTTTTTTAATAATAAATCCTTTATTTTAATACTAAATGACAAGTACAGTAACCAACGCTATCACTGTACTTCATATATATGTGACTGACATGTTTCTATCTATCTAATCTATGTGTGATGCTCTATCTTTCTGTTCTAAATTGTCGGGTACCGCTGCTGAATTGCCGGCCGGCTTTTTTAAAGAGACAGTGCATGAAAACACTATTATTTTTTTAAATAAATCCTTTACACTAAATGACAAGTACAGTAAGCAACACTATCACTGTACTTATTATATATGTGACTGACATGTTTCTATCTATCTAATCTATGTGTGAAGCTCTATTCTTTCTGTTCTAAATTGTTGGGTACAGATGCTGAATTGCCGGCCGGCTTTTTTAAAGAGACGGTGCATGAAAACACTAATATTTTTTTTAATAAATCCTTTACACTAAATGACAAGTGCAGTAACCAACACTGTCACTGTGCTTCTTATATGTGTGACTGACATGTTTCTATCTATCTAATCTATGTGTGATGCTCTATTCCTTCTTGTCTAAATTGTCGGGTACCGGTGCATGCCGCTGCTGAATTTGCCGGCCGGCTTTTTTTAAGAGAGTGTCTTCTGAGCAGTTTGTCAGCTTTTGGACACCTTTGCAGGTGTTTTCTATGTGTTTCTATGTGTTTTTGTTTGCCTGCCATTGGTTTTAACGGTGTTCGACGGTGTTCTAAGGTGTTCGACGAACAGTTCGACGAACAGTTCCTCGAACATCCCGGTGTTCGACGAACCGAACCGAACCCGAACACTACGGGGGTGGCTCAACACTAATCACTACACCACCTCTGTCTCTTCTAAATTTTGCCATCCGAATATTTATTACCCACCTTATCCGTTCGATGGCCGTGATGTCTCGCGCACCTTGCCATACCGCTATCGGCACAATCTCTGACCATACTATAGTTAGTTTTGTGAAAAATTCTCTGAAGCGCTCAGTGTCTAGTTTCATTATTGCCATTAGTTATGCGCTCTTGTGATGACCTAGGTTGTTTCCCCCAGCCTGTATAACTAAGATAACCGGACCTCTTGCCTCTCTCCCTACCTTGATTACCTCCATTAGTACCTGTGGCCATAGCAGGCCTCTAATACCTCTCCAGTTGAAATATGTGTTATGAAACTCTAATTTCCTCCCGCCTGGGTGGACTTTCGCCCTTTTTTCTGCCCAATATATATACGAGTGGCCTATCACCCACACTGTTGGTTTAGCATCACCTGTAAAAGAACCAAACCAAGTTAGGATATCAAGTCCGGTCTTTTGTATCTCGCCAAACACATGGATCGCCATCTCCCTATCCTCTGAACTTCCGATTCTGACAGTCCTACTCTTGCTGCTTCCGTGGCCTCGCCTATGCGGAATGAGTGTGTCCCGTAAACTTTGGGGTGGTTCCCTGCCGATGTTATGCATTTATTAAATATAGCTTGTAACTGGTACCTTTATAATGGCGTTCCATCAATGTGTGATAGGAAGAAATTACTTTGTGATCTGATGGTTATATATGTTTTTACTATTGTTACCCGACTCACTGTACAGTTTGTGGGTTGTAGAAGTACCCAAGTGCCCCTGCCCGCTGGAACCGTTTTTGTTTGGCGTATGCGTAGACGTATTGCATTATTGGCTATGACTACGTCCTAGTGTAATAAGCCTCCACTGGTGGTAATTTTGGATTGAGGGACTAATTCGCTTATGCATAGCGCCCCGAAGAAGGCGATCGCAAATGCAGTAGACAGTAATGTTGCTTCAAATTGTGAGTGTCATGTTAATGGTGTTAGGGATATAATATGAGAAATCAGTTTTAGTGACACAGGACGGGACGTCTACACTAGAGATGAGGGGTGTTCGACTAGAACTGTTCGCCAATCTCAAATTCGAGCTGTTTTGGGCGGTGTTCGAGGTGTTCGACGAACCCGAACGATTTGCAAAAAAAAACGACTGTTCGAGGTTATGTTCGATAACTGTTCGTGCACCAAAAGCGTATCCTGCATTTCTGGCGCTATTTAGAGCACCAACCATGCAGGGATTGTCTGCCACTCACTGTAATGCCACAGTCATGGTGGTTGTGGCATTTCAGTGATTGCCCAAATCGATGGGAACAGTGCTCACAGTGAAACATGAAAAGCCGGCAATTCAGCAGCGGCATACACCAGTACCCGACAATTTAGAACCGAAAGAATAGAGAATCACACATAGATTAGATAGATAGAAACATGTGAGTCACATATATATGAAGTACAGTGACAGTGTTGCTTACTGTACTTGTCATTTAGTGTAAAGGATTTATTAAAAAAAATAATAGTGTTTTCATGCACCGTCTCTTTAAAAAAGCCGGCCGGTATTTCAGCAGCGGCACCCGACAATTTAGAATAGAAGGAATAGGAATCACACATAGATTAGATAGATAGAAACATGTCAGTCACATATATATGAAGTACAGTGACAGTATTGATTACTGTACTTGTCATTTAGTGTTAAAATAAAGGATTTATTTAAAAAAAAATTGGTGTGGGGTTCCCCATAATTTTAGGCTCTAGCGGAGGTTAAGCAGACGGCTGGGGCAGATGTTTGAAGCCTGGGAAGGGGGTAATACCCACGGAGCTTCCCAGGCTACTAATATCAGCCCCCAGCTGAATACCTAGCCTTTACTAGTTATTAAAATGGGGTATCCCTCAAAAAAAATGACGTGGGGTCCCCCCTATTTTAATAGCTAGCAAAGGCTAGGCAGACAGCTGGGGGCTGATATTAATAGCCCAGGAAGGGTGCCATGAATATTGGCCCCCTCCCAGGCTAGAAACAACAGCCGTCAGCCGCCCCAGAAATGGCGCATCCGTAGGATGCGCCAATTCTGGCACTTAGGGTTGCTCTTCCCACTGCCCTGTAGCGGTGACAGTGGGGTAATAGGGCTGGGGTTGATGTCAGCTTATAACGCCAGCTGACATCAAGCCCAGGTTAGTAATGGAGAGGCGTCTATAAGACACCCCCATTACTAACCCCATAGTCAAAGTAAAAAAAAAACACAAACACCCAGAATAAAGTCCTTTAATTGAAATAAAGACACAATTCTTTATTGTTCTAAATTAAACCATACTTACCGTCACGCCCATTCCAGGTGAAGCCAACGATCAGCCGGGGGCTGGAATCTGCAGCGCAGGGAGGCCCAAGTTTTCTGGGCCCCCCCCCCCGCTGCAAATTGCAGTCCGCAGCCACCCCGGAAAATGGCGCGTTCATAGAAGCGCCATCTTCTGGCGCTGTACCCAACTCATCAAGGGCCCTGGTGCGGTGGCTCACTGGGTAATAAAGGGGTTAGGGCCAGCTTGGTATTATCAGCTGGCCCTAAGCGCGAAATTCATGGGGTCACGCCAATATTAGACATGACCGCCATGAATTTCTAGTAAAGAATTTAAAAAAAACACAGCACCCAGAATAAAGTCCTTTAATTGAAATAAACACACAATTTTTTATTGTTCTAAATTAAACCATACTTACCATCACGCCCATTCCAGCTGAAGCCAACTATCTCCTGCAATAAAAGTAAAATAATAAAGCAACATCATCCTTACCTTTACATGGTTCCCACGACAGCTTCAGCTCTGCTACATCGAGATGACAGGCTGGACCGCAGCAGAAAGCTGCCATCCAGCCTGTCATCCCGCAGACACTGAGAAGCGCAGGCATGCTTGCGCTCCTCAGTGTCTCGCTGTGACGGCATCCAGATGAGCCGAGTTCATGTCCAATGAACTCGGCTCACCTCATGCACGTCACTGACAGCGTGGGAAAATTCGCCTGTGCTTCAGAGTGAGAATTCTCCCACGCTGTCAGTGACGTACATGAGGTGAGCTGAGTTCATTGGACATGAGCTCACCTCATGCACGTCACTGACAGCGTGGGAAAATTTTCACGCTGAAGCGCTGAGTGCAGGAGAATTTTCCCACGCTGTCAGTGACGTGCATGAGGTGAGCTGAGTTCATTGGACATGAACTCACCTCATGCACGTCACTGACAGTGTGGGAAAATTCTCACGCTGAAGCGCTGAGTGCAAGAGAATTTTCCCACGCTGTCAGTGAAGTACATGAGGTGAGCTGAGTTCATTGGACATGAGCTCACCTCATGCACGTCACTGACAGCGTGGGAAAATTCTCACGCTGAAGCGCTGAGTGCAGGAGAATTTTCCCACGCTGTCAGTGACGTGCAAGAGGTGAGCTGAGTTCATTGGACATGACCTCGGCTCATCTGGATGCCATCACAGCCAGACACTGAGGAGCGCAAGCATGCCTGCGCTTCTCAGTGTCAGCGGGATGACAGGCTGGATGGCAGCTTTCTGCTGCGGTCCAGCCTGTCATCTCGATGTAGCAGAGCTGGAGCTGTCCTGGGAACCATCAAAATGTCAGGATGATGTTGCTTTGTTATTTTTCTTTTATTGCAGGAGATCGTTGGCTTCAGCTGGAATGGGCGTGATGGTAAGTATGGTTTAATTTAGAACAATAAAGAATTGTGTGTTTATTTCAATTAAAGGACTTTATTCTGGGTGTTTGTGTTTTTTTTAACTTTGACTATGGGGTTAGTAATGGGGGTGTCTTATAGACGCCTCTCCATTACTAACCTGGGCTTGATGTCAGCTGGCATTATAAGCTGACATCAACCCCAGCCCTATTACCCCACTGCCACCGCTACAGGGCAGTGGGAAGAGCAAGGCTAAGTGCCAGAATTGGCGCATCCTACGGATGCGCGATTTCTGGGGCGGCTGGGCTGGTGTTTCTACCCTGGGAGGGGGCCAATATTCATGGCACCCTTCCTGGGCTATTAATATCAGCCCCCAGCTGTCTGCCTAGCCTTTGCTAGCTATTAAAATAGGGGGGACCCCACGTCATTTTTTGGGGTGGGTCCCCATTTTAATAGCTAGTAAAGGCTAGGTATTCAGCTGGGGGGTGATATTAGTAGCCTGGGAAGCTCTGTGGGTATTACCCCCTTCCCAGGCTTCAAACATCTGCCCCAGCCGTCTGCTTAACCTCCGCTAGAGACTAAAATTAAGGGGAACCCCACGCCAATTTTTTTTTAATAAATCCTTTATTTTAACACTAAATGACAAGTACAGTAACCAACACTGTCACTGTACTTCTTATATATGTGACTGACATGTTTCTATCTATCTAATCTATGTGTGATGCTCTATCTTTCTGTTCTAAATTGTCGGGTACCGCAGCTGAATTGCCGGCCTGCTTCTTTAAAGAGACGGTGCATGAAAACACTATTATTTTTTTAAATAAATCCTTTACACTAAATGACAAGTACAGTAAGCAACACTGTCACTGTACTTATTATATATGTGACTGACATGTTTCTATCTATCTAATCTATGTGTGAAGCTCTATTTTTTCTGTTCTAAATTGTCAGGTACCGCTGCTGAATTGCCGGCCGGCTTTTTTAAAGAGACGGTGCATGAAAACACTAATATTTTTTTAAATAAATCCTTTACACTAAATGACAAGTACAGTAACCAACACTGTCACTGTACTTCTTATATATGTGACTGACATGTTTCTATCTATCTAATCTATGTGTGATGCTCTATTCCTTCTTGTCTAAATTGTCAGGTACCGGTGTATGCCGCTGCTGAATTGCCGGCCAGCTTTTTTAAAGAGAGCGTCTTCTGAGCAGTTTGTCAGCTTTTGGACACCTTTGAAGGTGTTTTCTATGTGTTTCTATGTGTTTTTGTTTGCCTGCCATTGGTTTTAATGGTGTTTGACGGTGTTCTAAGGTGTTCGACGAACAGTTCGACGAACAGTTCCTAGAACATCCCGGTGTTCGACGAACCGAACCGAACCCGAACACTACGGGGGTGGCTCAACACTAGTCCACACTCCTGATTTGGCTGACCCCTTTTCCACCCTTTTATGGATTGTCTGATGATGAATCTCTTTGTCACATCTCCCAAATTCAGTAGTTGGAAGTGAAATGCTACTCCGGTCAGAAACCGCTCCGCTGACGCCCCTGATATGCCCCTCATCATTAGCTAGTGGAGAAATTCTATGTTGACTTGTAATCTGGCTTGTTCACATTGGTCAACCCGTCTGCCTGCTACTAGTCGTGTCCACTCTTCCCATGCCTTACCGTATGTTTGCCACGTCGACGGGGCAACTGACTCTCTGATTAATGGCATCAACTATTTGCCTCTAGATCCCATAGGGAGGGTGGGCAATTGTTGCCCGATGGGTGGGCGTTGGGGAGGAGCTCTGTGAAAATCTGCTAATTGAATTGTGATAAAGCGTTAGCAGCAGCTTTAGACCCCTCAGCATCGTGGCTAGCGCGGACCCTTACATTGTGTTTTAGGCACAGGAATGCTAGCCGGCGTAGTAGGCCTCGCACTGGGAGAGACGATGATGCCATCTTATTAATGCAGTGTGCTAGGCTGGTGTTTTTTGTTATGAAGCGTATATTTTTGTTAGCCAGGCGAGCTCCCCATATTTCTATTGCTACCACTATAGGGAAGAAAAATTATTTTCCGTGCTAGATGCAGCTAAAAATTATTATTAATTTCAAAGCTGGTGGAGCTTAGTATAGATGGCCTAATACAATGAGTACCACACACTGCTACTAAGCCCAAAATTATTTTCCGGGCTAGATGCAGCTAAAAATTATTATTAATTTGAAAGCTGGTGGAGATTAGTATAGATGGCCTAATGGAATGAGTACCACACACTGCTAATATGCCCAAAATTATTTTCCAGGCAAGATGCAGATAGAAATTATTATTAATTTCAAAGCTGGTGGAGCTTGGTATAGATGGCCTAATACAATGAGTACCACACACTGCTACAAGCCCAAATATTTTTTCAGAGCTAGATGCGGATAAAAATTATTTTGAATTTGCAACCTGGTGGAGGTTAGTATAGATGGACTAATAGAACAAGTCCCACACACTGCTACGAGCCCAAGCCCAAATATTTTTTCAGAGCTAGATGCAGATAAAAATTATTTTTAATTTGCAACCTGGTGGAGGTTAGTATAGATGGACTAATAGAACAAGTCCCATACACTGCTACAAGCCCAAGCCCAAATATTTTTTCAGAGCTAGATGCAGATAAAAATTATTTTGAATTTGCAACCTGGTGGACGTTAGTAAAGATGGACTAATAGAACAAGTCCCACACACTGCTACAAGCCCAAGCCCAAATATTTTTTCAGAGCTAGATGCAGATAAAAATTATTTTGAATTTGCAACCTGGTGGAGGTTAGTATAGATGGACTAATAGAACAAGTCCCACACACTGCTACTAGCCCAAGCCCAAATATTTTTTCAGAGCTAGATGCAGATAAAGATTATTTTGAATTTGCAACCTGGTGGAGGTTAGTATAGATGGACTAATAGAACAAGTCCCACACACTGCTACAAGCCCAAGCCCAAATATTTTTTCAGAGCCAGATGCAGTTAAAAATTATTTTGAATTTGCAACGTGGTGGAGGTTAGTACAGATGGACTAGTAGAACAAGTCCCACACACTGCTACAAGCCCAAATATTTGTTCAGAGCTAGATGCAGATAAAAATTATTTTGAATTTGAAACCTGGTGGAGGTTAGTATAGATGGACTAATAGAATAATGCTATGCCCAAAGGTTTTACTTGGCTAGGTGTAGTAAAAAAAAATGTATTCTATACACAGGTGGTGTAGCTTGCAACACAGATAGGCTACTCCACTGACTAACACACACTGCAAGAGGCCAAAAAGGATTTGCTTAGCTAGATTTAGCCAAATGCTGTGAAAAAAACTTGCACAGCACTGGCACAGACCTGCCTGGCAAAAAGTGATAGGAACTGATGTAACCTAGCCCTCAAAAGGACTGCAATTACAATTAGTCTTTACTCCCAACCTATCTATTTAAGAGCACAGACCTGCCTGATAAAAGTGATAGGAACTGATGTAACCTAGCCCTCAAAAGGACTGCAATTACAATTAGTCTTTACTCCCAACCTATCTATTTAAGAGCACAGACCTGCCTGATAAAAGTCATAGGAAATGATGTAACCTAGTCCTCAAAAGGACTGCAATCACAACTATTCCCTACTCCCAAGCTATCTGTAGATTTATGCGAAAATTGGCTTGAAATTAACACTCAAAGTAAAGAGCACACAGCAACAGCGGTGCCGTCTAACACACAGCTGCAGCAGTGAGAAAATGGTGGCTATGTGGAAAATGGCTGGGTCTTATAGGGCAAGGACATGTGACGTACACTGCCAATGACACATGCCCTTGCTTGTGTGAAAAAAAGCAGTTCGCTCCGTGTGTGCGCTGCTGATAGGCTGACAGATTGCACCTTCCCACTGTAAATGCGGGAAAGAGAAAAAAAAATGGAGATCTTCATTATTTATGCAGAGATCCATCCCCTGCCCCTCCCCCACCCCACTGTACACTCAAACTGCGTATTAACATTAATTTTCAGCATTACTGAGAAAAAATCCAGTTATGATTTTGGTGCACGAACAGTTATCGAACATAACCTTGAACAGCCAAATTTTTTTCAAATTGTTCGTGTTCGCCGAACGGCTCGAACACCACCCAAAACAGCTCGAATTTGAGATTGGCAAACAGTTCAAGTCGAACACCGCTCATCTCTATTGCTGAGTACCACGCATTCAAAAAAAATTTTGGGGCCGCTACGATTTCATCAGTGAAATGCTGGCTCCCCCTGGTGGAACACTGACTTGTTTAATTTTCTATCTGTGGATGAAAAAAAAAGATATAAAAAGTTTGGTCTGAGATGTTGTTTTAAAGTGCTACCTATGTCTGTCAATCAGAGCTTCATATTGGTTTTTACCCAGGCAGATAGATTGCTTGCAATAGATGTAATCAGTGAATGAAACAATGAAATAATGCAAGAGATTGGGACAATGGAACAATGGAATAATGCAAGAATGGATGAATGGAACATCATTGCACGTGTCATAATGGGCTCCTGGCCTTTATCTGGCTGTGCTGCTACAGTCAGCTTCTAGTTTACAGGGAGCCTGCAGACTAGGAAGAAGGTGGACCGCTGCTTGTTTGTTCACTAATTAGTTATCCTCTCCCCATCCCCTTGTCTTGACGCGCATGGGACACTGGGGGAGAGGGGAGAATGTGTGAAAATAGGCAGACTTATGCAGATTAAAAATGCGCGCGTGGGCTGCAGCTGCAACAAGCAGTAAAGTTGTGGATTTTAACGAGTCTACTAATGAACAACATGTCTTCCTAAGGGGAGTCTTTGTCCCTATCCCTACAATGGGTGCCTTCTTGAAAACAGGGTGCAGTCATAGGCCAAAACAAATTCAAGTTATTGCTTCTCGGCCTTTTGGCTAACAACAAGTGTAGTATCTGTTCTTATTTAGTATATGTGCTTTGCCTTTACCAATATATTGTATTGTAATGTTATCTATCTATCTATCTATCTATCTATCTATCTATCTATCTATCCCTTCCTTCCTAAGATAAGCTGCAATAGTGCATTTGTCCTTTGCTACACCGTTGCACACACACCATATACCTAGTCAGTGGCCTTGTTATTAGCTGCTACTCTTATAACTCAACTGTCCCATCAGTTGGGTGTTGCTGAGTACCACGCATTCAAAAAAAATTTGGGGGCCGCTACGATTTCTTCAGTGAAATGCTGGCTCCCTCTGGTGGAGCTCTGACTTCTTTAATTTTCTATCTGTGGATGAAAAAAAGGATATAAAAAAGTTTGGTCTGAGATGTTGTTTTAAAGTGCTACCTATGTCTGTCAATCAGAGCTTCTTATTGGTTTTCACCAAGGCAGATAGATTGCTTGCAATAGATGTAATGAGTGAATGGAACAATGGAATAATGCAAGAGAATGGGACAATGGAACAATGGAATAATGCAAGAATGGATGAATGGAACATCATTGCACGTGTCATAATGGGCTCCAGGCCTTTATCTGGCTGTGCTGCTACATTCAGCTTCTAGTTTTCAGGGAGGCTGCTGACTAGGAAGAAGGTGGTCCGCTGCTTATTTGTTCACTAATTAGTTATCCTCTCCCTATCCCCTTGTCTTGACGCGCATGGGACACTGGGGGGGAGGGGAGAATGTGTGAAAATAGGCAGACTTATGCAGATTAAAAATGCGTGCGTGGGCTGCAGCTGCAACAAGCAGTAAAGTTGTGGGTTTTAACGTGTCTTCTAATGAACAACATGTCTTCCTAAGGGGAGTCTTTGTCCCTATCCCTACAATGTGTGCCTTCTTGAAAACAGGGTGCAGTCCTAGGCCAAAACCAATTCAGGTTATTGCTTCTCGGCCTTTTGGCTAACATCAAGTGTAGTATCTGTTCTTATTTAGTATATGTGCTTTGCTTTTACCAATATATTGTATTGTAACGCTATCTATCTATCTATCTATCTATCTATCTATCTATCTATCCCTTCCTTCCTGAGATAAGCTTCAATATTGCATTTGTCCTTTGCTACACCATTGCTAAAACAAAATATACCTTGTCAGTTTCCTTATTATCAGCTGCTACTCTTTTAACTCAACTGTCTCTTCAGTTGGGTGTTGCTGAGTACCTCGCATTCAAAAAAAATTTGGAGCCGCCACGATTTCTTTAGTGAAATGCTAGCTCCCTCTGGTGGAGCACTGACTTCTTTAATTTTCTATCTGTGGATGAAAAAAAAGATATAAAAAGTTTGGTCTGAGATGTTGTTTTAAAGTGCTACCTATGTCTGTTAATCAGAGCATCCTATTGGTTTTCACCCAGGCAGACAGATAGATTGCTTGCAAAAGGTGTAATGAGTGAATGAAACAATGGAATAATGCAAGAGAATGGGACAATGGAACAATGGAATAATGCAAGAATGGAAGAATGGAACATCATTGCTCGTGTCATAATGGGCTCCTGGCCTTTATCTGGCTGTGCTGCTGCATTCAGCTTCAGTCTGCAGGGAGCCTGCAGACTAGGAAGAAGGTGGACCGCTGCTTGTTTGTTCACTAATTACTTATCCTCTCCCCATCCACTTGTCTTGAGGCACGTGAGACAGCGGGGGGAGGGGAGAATGTGTGAAAATAGGCAGACTTATGCAGATTAAAAATGCGTGCGTGTGCTGCAGCTGCAACAAGGAGTAAAGTTGTGGGTTTTTTGGTGTCCATTGATGAACAACATGTCTTCCTAAGGGGAGTCTTTGTCCCTATCCCTACAATGGATGGCTACTTGAAAATAGGGTGCAGTCATAGGCCAAAACCAATTCAGGTTATCCATTCTCGGCCTTTTGGCTAACATCAAGTGTAGTATCTGATCTAATTTAGTATATGTGCTTTGCTTTTACCAATATATTGTATTGTAATGTTATCTATCTGTCTATCTATTGTAATGCAGCGGCTTGCGGCATTACTATAATGGTCCAGAGTGTGTTCTGGCTGACCATGTACCTCTCCCTCAGGTGACTGATCACATGACTGTGACATCAGCACAGGTCCTGTGCACACAGAAGGACTGATCACATGACTGTGACATCAGCACAGGTCCTGTATGCACTGAAGGATATATAAATCTTGGTTCTTTTGAGACAGTGAAAGGCGTGAGGCCTGTTCCTTGTGTGTGGGACACCGTTAGCCTGGAGAGGCCTAGTGAGGCCTAGTGAGGCCTGGTGAAGCCTGAAAGGCAGAGGCTGGATCCTTGTGGGTAAGAGATGCCAGTAGCCTTGGAAGGCGAGAGGCTTGGAAGGCAAGAGTCCTGGAAGGCTGAGGCTGGATGTTATGTGTGTAAACATACCAGTAGCCTTTGAAGGTACGTGGCCCGGAGGCCCCATCTGGGAAGCCATAAAGCCACAGCAGTGGCAGAACCGAACTGAATGAAGCAGCTACGACGTGGCAAAGTTAAAAACACTGCTTGATGTGGACATTTATATTGTTACCTTGCTGAGGGCTGTGTCTGGAGCCAAGTGGGGATGTCTGTCACTGGAAAGGCTCTTGGACATTATGAGTGTAATATGTTGGCGAGCCACTGAGATGGACTATGTTATGAACAGTTATGAAGTGTAATAAACTGCTGGATTGTGAAATACCGGAAAGACGTGGCTTGTGTGCTTTAATTGACCCGGTGAAGCGAGCGTTCCTCAGCGTGATGACTAGCGCTGCATTACACTATCTATCTATCTATTTATCTATCTGTCTATCTATCTATCTATCTATCTATCTATCTATCCCTTCCTTCCTGAGATAAGCTGCAATAATGCATTTGTCCTTTGCTACACCGTTGCACACACACTATATACGTAGTCAGTGGCCTTGCTATCAGCTGCTACTCTTATATCTCAACTGTACCATCAGTTGGGTGTTGCTGAGTACCACGCATTTAAAAAAAATTTGGGGGCCACTAAGATTTCTTCAGTGAAATGCTGGCTCCCTCTGGTGGAGCTCTGACTTCTTTAATTTTCTATCTGTGGATGAAAAAAAAGATATGAAAAAGATTGGTCTGAGATGTTGTTTTAAAGTGCTACCTATGTCTGTCAAACAGAGCTTCCTATTGGTTTTCACCCAGGCAGATAGATTGCTTTCAATAGATGTAATGAGTGAATGGAACAATGGAATAATGCAAGAGAATGGGACAATGGAACAATGGAATAATGCAAGAATGGATGAATGGAACATCATTGCACATGTCATAATGGGCTCCTGGCCTTTATCTGGCTGTGCTGCTGCAGTCAGCTTCAGTCTACAGGGATGCTGCAGACTAGGAAGAAGGTGGACCGCTGCTTGTTTGTACACTAATTAGTTATACTCTTCCCATCCCCTTGTCTTGATGTGCATGGGACACTGGGGGGGAGGGGAGAATGTGTAAAAATAGGCAGACTTATGCAGATTAAAAATGTGCGAGTGGGCTGCAGCTGCAACAAGGAGTAAAGTTGTGGGCTTTAAAGTGTCTACTAATGAAAAACATGTCTTCCTAAGGGGAGTCTTTGTCGCTATCCCTACAATGGGTGCCTTCTTGAAGCCAGGGTGCCGTCATAGGCCAAAACCAATTCAGGTTATCGCTTTTCGGCCTTTTGGCTAATATCAAGTGTAGTATCTGTTCTCATTTAGTATATGTGCTTTGCTTTTACCAATATATTGTATTGTAATGTTATCTATCTATCTATCTTTCCCTTCCTTTCTGAGAAAAGCTGCAATAATGCATTTGTCCTTCGCTACATCGTTGCACCATATACCTAGTTAGTAGCCTTGTTATCAGCTGCTACTCTTTTAACTGAACTGTCCCATCAGTTGGGTGTTGCTGAGTTCGATGCACTTAAAAAAAAATTTAGGGCCGCTACGATTTCTTTAGTGAAATTCTGTCTCCCTCTGGTTTAGCACTGACTTCTTTCATTTTCTATCTGTGGATGAAAAAAAATATTTAAAAAAGTTTGGTCTGAGATGTTGTTTAAAAGTGCTACCCATGTCTGTCAATCAGAGCATCCTATTAGTTTTCACCCAGGCAGATAGATTGCTTGCAATAGATGTAATGACTAAATGGAACAATGGAATAATGCAAGAGAATGGGACAATGGAGCAATGGAATAATGCAAGAATGGAAGAATGGAACATTATTGCACGTGTAATAATGGGCTCCTGGCCTTTATCTGGCTGTGCTGCTGCATTCAGCTTCAGTCTGCAGGGAGCCTGCAGACTAGGAAGAAGGTGGACGGCTGCTTGTTTGTTCACTAATTACTTATCCTTTCCCCATCCCCTTGTCTTGAGGCGCGTGGGACAGTGGGGGGAGGGGAGAATGTGTGAAAATAGGCAGACTTATGCAGATTAAAAATGTTTGCGTGTGCTGCAGCTGCAACAAGCAGTAAAGTTGTGTGTTTTATGGTGTCCCTTGATGAGCAATATGTCTTTCTAAGGGGAGTCTTTGTCCCTATCCCTACAATGAGTGCCTTCTTAAAAACAGGGTGCAGTTATACGCCAAAACTAATTCAGGTTATCGTTTCTCGGCCTTTTGGGTAACATCAAGTGTAGTATCTGTTCTCATTTAGTATATGTGCTTTGCTTTTACCAATATATTGTATTGTAATGTTATCTATCTATCTTTCTATCTATCTGTTTATTAGTGTTGAGCGAGCATGCTCGACACTGGTCGGTACTCGCCCGAGCATCTCACTACTCGGAATGTTCGGCGAGCACCGAGCATTTCCATGTTACTCGGGCGGGAACTCGGGTCTCCGCCCTGCACGTTTGGCGCTCTTTTCAGAGCCAATGAACATGCAGGGATTGCCAGCCAGTCACTGTAATGCCGCAGCCAAGTTGTTTGTGAGCATTACAGTGACAGTGATTGGCTGGCCGCACAGCGTCACCTCGAGTATTTAAAACCGGGCGCCGCCATATTGGACACAGTCGCTCCGGATCAGACAGTGTAGGGTCAGTGCTGCTGAGCTAGGGAGAGATTTATACTGCGAAATAGTTAGTGTAGGGTCCCTAAAGCCTGCCAAATCAAACAAACAGTCCTTCTCAGGACTAATATCCATCCCAGATATCAGGCAGGCAGGCTGTATAGGAGACGCAGTGGCAATACCAACAAACACTGCATTACAGTCCTGTGTGCTCCTGCTGGTCAAATTGCTAGACTTATACCCAGGTCTCAGGGGCCAGGAAAAATCCTTTCTTTTTCATCTAAACCCTGTTTTTTTCTATTTCCTCAGTCAGATTGTACAAATACCTGTCTTATTAACCTTTTGGTATTCCCCCCCCAAAAAAAAAAAATTGACTGTGTCTGTGAGTGTTCAGACACAAATATATCTGTTTAAAAGAGTTTGGTGTAGGCCAGATAACTAGAACTGTATTTTTCCTCTTCCACGGTTCAAATCTGGGTGTTATCAACCTGCTTGCCTTTTTACCATAAAAAAAAAAACAGCTTGAGTGTGTCGCTGACTGTTCAGACACAAATATATCTATTTTAACAAGTCTGGTGTACACCAGGAAATTATAACTGTGGTTTTGCAGTTCCACGGGTCAAATCTCTGTATTATCCACTTTTTTGTCTTTTTTCCATAAAAAAAAACATTTTCAGTGTCTCGCTGACTGTTCAGACACCAATATATCTGTTTAAAAGAGTCTGGTGTAGGCCAGATAACTAGAACTGTGGTTTTCCTGTTCCACGGTTCAAATCTCCTTTCTATTACCCTTTTGCCATTGATAGTGCGAGTGTAATCTATTTTACTTCTTTTACAATGGGCAAGGTGCGTGGCAAGGGACGTGGAGCTGGACGTTTTGGTGATGGTGCGTGCAGAGGATGGGGCCGTGGCCAAGGTGAAAATGTGCCACAACCAACAGTCACATCTTCTCGCTCCCAGTTCTTGACCGAATTACTAGGGAAGCACACAACGGCACCACTATTGCGAACTGATCAGTGTGAATAGGTTATTAATTGGATAGCAGATAATATTTCCAGTTACCTGGGCACCACCAACTCCGGTCTGTCTTCCACACGGTCAAGTGTTAGTAGCCATGAGTCTCGACTGCATCCTCCTCCTCACCCTGATGCTCCTTCCTCCCACCATGCCAAGTTTCGTCAGACAGCAACTGATCCCACAGTTGGACACTCTGAAGAGCTGTTCACTGGTCCATTTCCATATTTGTGCCCCTCACCTGCTCCGCTTGAAGTGGTGGAAGAGGAGATCTCATGTAGCGATGGCCAAATATTTGAACAGCCATGGCCACAGGAAGGCGACGCTGTCAATTTGTCACAAGAGGTGGACGATGACGAGACACAATTGCCATGAAGTGAGGAGGAGGACCGTCTTGCGCAAGTGGAAGAGGAGGAGGTGGTGGATGATCTAGTAACTGACCCAACGTGGCAGGAGGACACGCAGAGCGAGGCCAGCAGCACACAGTGGGTGGGACGCAGAGTACCCCAACAGGCAGGAAAAAGCAGTGTGGTGGCCGCATGCAGAAGGCGGGCAACCGTTCCCCGTAACGCCAACACGAGGGATGTTACCAGTACAACCGGTAGGTCTTCCAGAGTCTGGAATTTTTTTAAAGACTCTGCTGATAACCCCAAAAAGGCCATTTGTACCACCTGCCAGGCCAGCATCAGCAGGGGTGACAAAACTACCAGCCTGACCACCACAAGCATGATCAGGCACATGTCAGCAAAGCAACCGACTTTGTGGGGCGAACCCCAGGCTCCACGACTAATGTCAGCCGGTGTCACCACTGCTTCTTCTCTTCCGCTGTTGTGCGTGTTAGAGAACCCCATGTTGTGCGTGCAAGGCAATCCCCTGTCCATACTGAATGCAGAGATGCCCCCTAATCACAGTCTTCACTTGTTATGGCAGTTTCTCAAGAAACAGCATCAACGTCCATGTCCACTTCACAATGCAGCGTTCAGTTGTCCATATCCCAGACCTTTGAACGAAAGCGCAAATTCGCAGCCAACGCCCCACAGGCCGTAGTCCTAAATTCGCACATTTCACGACTGCTTGCCTTTTAGGATTTTGGAGACGGAATCCTTCAGCAACCTTATGGCGGAGGCCGTCCCTCAGCCGACACTATTTTGCCCTCTGTGCCATCCCCGCACTACACAAGCACGTGTCTCAATACATCTGCTGTGCCCTCAACAACGCAGTTACTGGGAGAGTCCACCTGACAACGGACACGTGGACAAGTGCTTGTGGCCAGGGACGGTACATCTCCCTGACGGCACACTGGGTAAACATAGTGGAAGCCGGGACCCAGTCGCACCTTGGGACGGAACACATCCTCCCCACACCGAAGATTGCTGGCCCTATGTCAGTCAGAGTTGCCCCCAGAGTGTACAGCTCCTGCGCATCATCCTCCTCCTCCTCCTCATGTTCAGCCTCCATCTCAGATATCACCACATCAGTTACAAGCTGGAAGCACTGCAGTACTGCCTCAGCCAAGCGGCAACAGGCTGTGCTGAAACTCATAAGCTTAGGTGATAAACCTCACACTGCTTGTGAGTTGTGGACAGCTATGAAAGAGCAGGCAGATCTGTGGCTGAGACCGCTGAACCTACATCCAGGCATAGTCGTGTGTGACAATGGCCGTAACCTGGTGGCGGCTCTGAGGAGAGGCGAGATCACACACGTACCATGCCTGGCTCATGTGCTTAACCTCGCGGTTCAGTGGTTTCTTAAATCGTACTCTGAGTTGCCAGATCTGCTCATCAAAGTACGCTGCCTATCAGCTCATTTTCGCAAGTCGGTACAGCTTCCGCCGCCCTTGTTGTGTTGCAGCAGTGTTTGCAGCTTCCGGCACACCGACTGGTGTGTGATGTCCCCACACGTTGGAACTCTACCCTCCACATGTTGCAAAGGATTTGTGAGAAGAAGAGAGCAGTTGTGGAGTACCAGCTGCAACAAGGCCGTCGATATTCAGGTCAGACTCCACACATAAGACCTCAGGAGTGGACCTGGATGTCTGACATATGTACCATCCTGACAAACTTTGAGGAGTCCACCAATATGGTGAGTGGCGATGACGCCATCATTAGCGTCAGCATCCCACTAGTCTGTCTTTTGCAACGCTCTCTGCAGAGAATTAAAGAGGAGGCATTGCAGCAAGAGTACGATGAGATGGATCAAGAAGCCGTAGCGGGCGATTTCACACAGCCCAGCCTCATCTCATCCCAATGTGTATTGGGGGACAATGAGGAGGAGGATGAGGAGGAGGAAGAACAGGAGCTGGTATCATGCGCTGTAGACGGTAGTACCTGTACAAGTGTCATACCGTCGGCTCAGCGTGGGTGGCCGGAGGACAGGGGGGAGGAGGAGGAGGAGGAGAGCGTGGTCAGTCTTCATCTTGGTGAGGACACGGAAGTCTTGCCCATTACCAGTATGGCACGCATGGCTGAGTTTATGTTACGCTGCCTTAACCGTTACCCTCGCGTTGTCAAAATGTTGGGTGACAGTCATTACTGGTTGGTGACACTTTTAGACCCTCTACAAGGAGAATTTTCACTCTCTTATTCCTGAGGTGGAGAGGTCTACAAAAATGGGGCAGTACCAGAAGGCCATTGCTCCAGAACTGTTAAAAAAATTCCCATCTGAACACGCTAGAGGCAGAGGACACAGTTCATTGACCAACCAAGGCGTACAGGCGAGAGAGACGCAAATCCAATCCAGCAGAGGCAGGGGAACACTGTCAACATTCAGGGACAGTTTTCTGAGACCCACCCAGCTTACAGGCTCTGAGGCGCGGGGTACTCTCACAAGGAGTGGAAAGTTTCAAAGGTTGGTGAGGGAGCACCTTGCCAACCGTACCAGCATCCTCCGTGATTCCTCTGTGCCTTTTAGTTATTGGGTATCCAAGCTGGACACTTGGAATGAAGTTGCTCTGTATGCCTTGGAGGTCCTGGCCTGCAATGCCTCTAGCGTGTTATTGGAGCGTGTTTTTAGTGCCGCTGGGGGAATTATAACTGATAAGCGCACTCGCCTGTCAACTGACAATGCTGACAAGCTGACCCTTATCAAAATGAACAAGGGCTTGATTGGGCCAGACTTCTCATCACCACCAAATGACAGCAGAGTAACATAAAGTCAAATCCAATGTGTTTTTTCGGGAGGTGTATTCCCATGCACCGCTTCACACCCACACATGGGTATACGCTTTCTCATTTCGGCTGTTTTTTGCTCTTTTCCATATTCTCAGCCTCCACCACCACTATACCACCAGAGTGATCGTGGTACGTGTTGCCAGCTTTGCAAGTTCGTCCGTCCAAATTTTTGGCAGCTTTATCTTGGAAGGCATAGGCAAAAACGATGGGAGACCCAATCCCTCATAATGGGAATAATGTTTTTAACATGCTGTACTGCATGGCTCTTGTAAGGGGCATTGCAAGTTCCTTCATCTTAATTTTTGGCTGCTTTTGCTTGGAAGGCATAGGCAAAGACTATGGGAGACCCACTCCCCAATAATGGTAATAATGTTTTTAATATACAGTACTGCATGGCTCTTGTAAGGGGCATTAAAACCGTCTTGTTAAGCTACTGTGACCTCCATGTCTATTCCACGGGGCATTGATATTGTCTTTTTATTCCACTACGACCTCCACCACTCTTCCAAGGAGCATTGATATTGTCTTTTAATTCCACTGCGACCTCCACCACGCTTCCAAGGGGCATTGATAGTGTCTTTTTATTCCACTGCGACCTCCATCACTCTTCCAAGGGGCATTGATATTGTCTTTTAATTCCACTGCGATCTCCACCACGCTTCCAAGGGGCATTGATAGTGTCTTTCTATTCCAATGCGATCTCCACCACTCTACCAAGGGGAATTAAAACTGTCTTGTTAAGCTACTGTGACCTCCACGTCTCTTCCAAGGGGCATTGATATTGTCTTTTTATTCCACTGTGACCTCCACCACTCTTCCAAGGGGCATTGATATTGTCTTTTAATTCCACTGCGACATCCACCACTTTTCCAAGGGGCATTGATATTGTCTTTTAATTCCACTGCGACCTTCAACACTCTTCCAAGGGGTATTGATATTGTCTTTTCATTCCACTGCGACCTCCACCACTCTTCCAAGGGGCATTGATATTGTCTTTTTATTCCACTGCGACCTCCACCACTCTTCCAAGGGGCATTGATATTGTCTTTCTATTCCACTGCGACCTCCACCACTCTTCCAAGGGGCATTGATATTGTCTTTTTATTCCACTGCTACCTCCACCACTCTTCCAAGGGGCATTGATATTGTCTTTTTATTCCACTGCGACCTCCACCACTCTTCCAAGGGGCATTGATATTGTCTTTCTATTCCACTGCGACCTCCACCACTCTTCCAATGCACATTAAAACCATCTTGTTAAGCTACTGTGACAAACATGTCTCTTCCACGAGGCATTGATATTGTCTTTTTATTCTTCTGCGACCTCCAACACTCTTCCAAGGGGCATTGATATTGTCTTTTTATTCTACTGCAACCTCCACCACTCTTCCAAGGGGCATTGATATTGTCTTTTTATTCCACTGCGACCTCCACTACTCTTCCAAGGGGCATTGATATTGTCTTTTTATTCCACTGCGACCTCCACCACTCTTCCAAGGGGCATTAATATTGTCTTTCTATTCCACTGCGACCTCCACCACTCTTCCAAGGGGAATTAAAACTGTCTTGTTAAGCTACTGTGACCTCCACGTCTCTTCCAAGGGGCATTGATATTGTCTTTTTATTCCACTGTGACCTCCACCACTCTTCCAAGGGGCATTGATATTGTCTTTTAATTCCACTGCGACATTCACCACTTTTCCAAGGGGCATTGATATTGTCTTTTAGTTCCACTGCGACCTTCAACACTCTTCCAAGGGGTATTGATATTGTCTTTTCATTCCACTGCGACCTCCACCACTCTTCCAAGGGGCATTGATATTGTCGTTTTATTACACTGCGACCTCCACCACTCTTCCAAGGGGCATTGATATTGTCTTTTTATTCCACTGCTACCTCCACCACTCTGCCAAGGGGCATTGATATTGTGTTTTATTCCACTGCGACCTCCACCACTCTTCCAAGGGGCATTGATATTGTCTTTCTATTCCACTGCGACCTCCACCACTCTTCCAAGGGGCATTGATATTGTCTTTTTATTCCACTGCTACCTCGACCACTCTTCCAAGGGGCATTGATATTGTCTTTTTATTCCACTGCGACCTCCACCACTCTTCCAAGGGGCATTGAAATTGTCTTTCTATTCCACTGCGACCTCCACCACTCTTCCAAGGCACATTAAAACCATCTTGTTAAGCTACTGTGACAAACATGTCTCTTCCACGAGGCATTGATATTGTCTTTTTATTCTTCTGCGACCTCCAACACTCTTCCAAGGGTCATTGATATTGTCTTTTTATTCTACTGCAACCTCCACCACTCTTCCAAGGGGCATTGATATTGTCTTTTTATTCCACTGCGACCTCCACCACTCTTCCAAGGGGCATTGATATTGTCTATTTATTCCACTGCGACCTCCACCACTCTTCCAAGGGGCATTGATATTGTCTTTCTATTCCACTGTGACCTCCACCACTCTTCCAAGGGGCATGAAAACCATCTTGTTAAGCTACTGTGACATCCACGTCTCTTCCATGGGGCATTAAAACCGTCGTGTTAAACCACTCCGAACTCCACGTCCCTTCCAAGGGGCATTAAAACGATCTTGTTAAACCACTCTGACCTCCACGTCTCTTCCAAGGGGCATTAAAACCATCTTGTTTAATCACTCTGACCTCCACGTCTCTTCCACGGGCATTGTTATTGTCTTTTTATTCCACTGCGACCTCCCCCACTCTTCCAAGGAGCATTAAAACCGTCTTGTTAAGCTACTGTGACCTCCACGTCTCTTCCACGGGGCATTGATATTGTCTTTTTATTCCACTGCGACCTCCACCACTCTTCCAAGGGGCATTGATATTGTCTTTTAATTCCACTGCGACCTCCACAACTCTTCCAAGGGGCATTGATATTGTCTTTTTATTCCACTGCGACCTCTACCACTCTTCCAAGGGGTATTGATATTGTCTTTCTATTCCACTGCGACCTCCACCACTATACCAAGGGGCATTAAAACCGTCTTGTTAAGCTACTGTGACCTCTACATCCCTTCCACGGGGAATTGATATTGACTTTTTATTCCACTGCGACCTCCACCACTCTTCCAAGGGTCATTGATATTGTCTTTTAATTCCACTGCGACCTCCACCACTCTTCCATGGGGCATTGATATTCTCTTTTAATTCCACTGCGACCTTCACCACTCTTCCAAGGGGTATTGATATTGTCTTTTTATTCCACTGCGACCTCCACCACTCCTCCAAGGGGCATTGATATTGTCTTTTAATTCCACTGCGACCTCCACCACTCTTCCAAAGGGCATTGGTATTGTCTTACTATTCCACTGCGACCTTCACCACTCTACCAAGGGGCATTAAAACCGTCTTGTTAAGCTATCTTGACCTATACGTCTCTTCCACGAGGCATTGTAATTGTCTTTATATTCCACTGCGACCTCAACCACTCTTCCAAGTGGCATTGATATTGTCTTTTTATTAAACTGCAACCTCCACCACTCTTCCAAGGGGCATTGATATTATCTTTTTATTCCACTGCGACCTCCACCACTCTTCCAAGGGGCCTTGATATTGTCTTTTTATTCCACTGCGACCTCCACCACTCTTCCAAGGGGCATTGGTATTGTCTTTCTATTCCACTGCGACCTCCACCACTCTACCAAGGGGCATTAAAACCGTCTTGTTAAGCTATCTTGACCTATACGTCTCTTCCACGAGGCATTGATATTGTCTTTTTATTCCACTACGACCTCAACCACTCTTCCAAGGTGCATTGATATTGTCTTTTTATTACACTGCAACCTCCACCAATCTTCCAAGGGGCATTGATATTATCTTTTTATTCCACTGCGACCTCCACCACTCTTCCAAGGGGCATTGATATTGTCTTTTTATTCCACTGTGACCTCCACCTCTCTTCCAAGTAGCATTGATATTTTCTTTCTATTCCACTGCGACCTCCACCACTCATTCAAGCGGCATTAAAACCATCTTGTTAACCTACTGTGACCTCCACGTCTCTTCCACGTGGCATTAAAACCGTCTTGTTAAACCACTCTGAACTCCTCATCTCTTCCAACGGCATTAAAACCATCTTGTTAAACCACTCTGACCTCCACGTCTCTTCCAAGGGGCATTAAAACCAGCTTGTTAAACCACTCTGACCTATACGTCTCTTCCAAGGTGCATTATAACCATCTTGTTAAACCACTCTGACCTCCACGTCTCTTCCAAGGGGCATTAAAACCATCTTGTTAAACCACTCTGACCTCCACGTCTCTTCCAAGAGGCATTAAAACAGTTTTGTTAAACCACTCTGACCTCTACATCTCTTCCAAGGGGCATTAAAATCATCTTGTTAAACCACTCTGACCTCCACGTCTCTTCCAAGGTGCATTAAAACCATCTTGTTAAACCACTCTAACCTCCACGTCTCTTCCAAGGGGCATTATTACCGTCTTGTTAAGTTACTGTGACCTCCACGTCTCTTCCACGGGGCATCGATATTGTCTTTTTATTCCACTGCGACCTCTACCACTCTTCCAAGGGGCATTGATATTGTCTTTTTATTTCACTGCAACCTCCACCACTCTTCCAAGGGGCATTGATATTGTCTTTTTATTCCACTGTGACCACCACCACTCTTCCAAGGGGCATTGATATTGTCTTTTTATTCGACTGCAACCTCCACCACTCTTCCAAGGGGCATTGATATTGTCTTTTTATTCCACTGCGACCTCCACCACTCTTCCAAGGGGTATTGATATTGTCTTTCTATTCCACTGCGACCTCCACCACTATACCAAGGGGCATTAAAACCGTCTTGTTAAGCTACTGTGACCTCTACATCCCTTCCACGGGGAATTGATATTGACTTTTTATTCCACTGCGACCTCCACCACTCTTCCAAGGGTCATTGATATTGTCTTTTAATTCCACTGCGACCTCCACCACTCTTCCAAGGGGCATTGATATTGTCTTTTAATTCCACTGCGACCTTCACCACTCTTCCAAGGGGTATTGATATTGTCTTTTTATTCCACTGCAACCTCCACCACTCCTCCAAGGGGCATTGATATTGTCTTTTAATTCCACTGCGACCTCCACCACTCTTCCAAGGGGCATTGGTATTGTCTTACTATTCCACTGCGACCTTCACCACTCTACCAAGGGGCATTAAAACCGTCTTGTTAAGCTATCTTGTCCTATACGTCTCTTCCACGAGGCATTGATATTGTCTTTTTATTCCACTGCGACCTCAACCACTCTTCCAAGTGGCATTGATATTGTCTTTTTATTACACTGCAACCTCCACCACTCTTCCTAGGGGCATTGATATTATCTTTTTATTCCACTGCGACCTCCACCACTCTTCCAAGGGGCATTGATATTGTCTTTTTATTCCACTGCGACCTCCACCACTCTTCCAAGGGGCATTGGTATTGTCTTTCTATTCCACTGCGACCTCCACCACTCTACCAAGGGGCATTAAAACCGTCTTGTTAAGCTATCTTGACCTATACGTCTCTTCCACGAGGCATTGATATTGTCTTTTTATTCCACTGCGACCTCAACCACTCTTCCAAGTGGCATTGATATTGTCTTTTTATTCCACTGTGACCTCAACCACTCTTCCAAGTTGCATTGATATTGTCTTTTTATTACACTGCAACCTCCACCACTCTTCCAAGGGGCATTGATATTATCTTTTTATTCCACTGCGACCTCCACCACTCTTCCAAGGGGCATTGATATTGTCTTTTTATTCCACTGTGACCTCCACCACTCTTCCAAGGAGCATTGATATTTTCTTTCTATTCCACTGCGACCTCCACCACTCTTTCAAGGGGCATGAAAACCAGCTTGTTAAGCTACTGTGACCTCCACGTCTCTTCCACGTGGCATTAAAACCGTCTTGTTAAACCACTCTGAACTCCTCATCTCTTCCAACGGCATTAAAACCATCTTGTTAAAACACTCTGACCTCCACATCTCTTCCAAGGGGCATTAAAACCAGCTTGTTAAACCACTCTGACCTCTACGTCTCTTCCAAGGTGCATTATAACCATCTTGTTAAACCACTCTGACCTCCACGTCTCTTCCAAGGGGCATTAAAACCATCTTGTTAAACCACTCTGACTTCCACGTCTCTTACAAGAGGCATTAAAACAGTTTTGTTAAACCACTCTGACCTCTACATCTCTTCCAAGGGGCATTAAAATCATCTTGTTAAACCACTCTGACCTCCACGTCTCTTCCAAGGGGCATTATTACCGTCTTGTTAAGTTACTGTGACCTCCACGTCTCTTCCACGGGGCATCGATATTGTCTTTTTATTCCACTGCGACCTCTACCACTCTTCCAAGGGGCATTGATATTGTCTTTTTATTTCACTGCAACCTCCACCACTCTTCCAAGGGGCATTGATATTGTCTTTTTATTCCATTGTGACCTCCACCACTCTTCCAAGGGGCATTGATATTGTCTTTTTATTCTACTGCAACCTCCACCACTCTTCCAAGGGGCATTGATATTGTCTTTTTATTCCACTGCGACATCCACCACTCTTCCAAGGGGTATTGAGATTGTCTTTTTATTCCACTTCGACCTCCACCACTCTTCCAAGGGGCATTGATATTGTCTTTTTATTCCACTGCGACCTCCACCACTCTTCCAAGGGGTATTGAGATTGTCTTTTTATTCCACTTCGACCTCCACCACTCTTCCAAGGGACATTGATATTGTCTTTTTATTCCACTGCGACCTCCACCACTCTTCCAAGGGGCGTTGATATTGTCTTTTAATTCCACTGCGACCTCTACCACTCTTCCAAGGGGAATTGATATTGTCTTTTTATTCCACTGCGACCTCAACCACTCTTCCAAAGGGCATTGATATTTTCTTTTTATTCCACTGCAACCTCCACCACTCTTCCAAGGGGCATTAAAACCGTCTTGTTAAGCTACTGTGACCTCCACGTCTCTTCCAAGGGGCAGTAAAACCGTCTTGTTAGACCACTCTGAACTCCATGTCTCTTCCAAGGGGCATTAAAACCATCTTGTTAATCCACTCTGACCTCCACGTCTCTTCCAAGGGGCATTAAAACCATCTTGTTATACCACTCTGACCTCCACGTCTCTTCCAAGGGGCATTAAAACCATCTTGTTAAACCACTCTGACCTCCACGTGTCTTCCAAGGGGCATTAACACCGTCTTGTTAAACCACTCTGACATCCACGTCTCTTCAAAGGGGCATTAAAACCATCTTGTTAAACTGTTCTGACCTCCATGTCTCTTCCAAGGGGCATTAAAACCGTCTTGTTAAGTTACTGTGACCTCCACGTCTCTTCCACAGGGCATTGATATTGTCTTTTTATTCCACTGGACCTCCACCACTCTTCCAAGGGGCATTGATATTGTCTTTTTATTCCACAGCGACCTCCACCACTCTTCCAAGTGGCACTGATATTGTCTTCTTATTCCACTGCGACCTCCACCACTCTTCCAAGGGGCATTGATGTTGTCTTTCTATTCCACTGCGACCTCCACCACTCGTCCAAGGGGCATTAATACCGTCTTGTTAAGCTACTGTGACCTCCACGTCTCTTCAAAGGGGCATTAAAGCCATCTTGTTAAATCACTCTGACCACCACGTCTCTTCCAAGGGGCATTTAAACCATCTTGTTAAACCACTCTGACATCCACGTCTCTTCCAAGGGGCATTAAACCCGTCTTGTTAAGTTACTGTGACCTCCACGTCTCTTCCACGGGGTATTGATATTGTCTTTTTATTCCACTTCGACCTCCACCACTCTTCCAAGGGACATTGATATTGTCTTTTTATTCCACTGCGACCTCCACCACTCTTCCAAGGGGCGTTGATATTGTCTTTTAATTCCACTGCGACCTCTACCACTCTTCCAAGGGGAATTGATATTGTCTTTTTATTCCACTGCGACCTCAACCACTCTTCCAAAGGGCATTGATATTTTCTTTTTATTCCACTGCAACCTCCACCACTCTTCCAAGGGGCATTAAAACCATCTTGTTAAGCTACTGTGACCTCCACGTCTCTTCCAAGGGGCATTAAAACCATCTTGTTAGACCACTCTGAACTCCATGTCTCTTCCAAGGGGCATTAAAACCATCTTGTTAATCCACTCTGACCTCCACGTCTCTTCCAAGGGGCATTAAAACCATCTTGTTATACCACTCTGACCCCCACGTCTCTTCCAAGGGGCATTAAAACCATCTTGTTAAACCACTCTGACCTCCACGTGTCTTCCAAGGGGCATTAACACCGTCTTGTTAAACCACTCTGACATCCACGTCTCTTCAAAGGGGCATTAAAACCATCTTGTTAAACTGTTCTGACCTCCATGTCTCTTCCAAGGGGCATTAAAACCGTCTTGTTAAGTTACTGTGACCTCCACGTCTCTTCCACAGGGCATTGATATTGTCTTTTTATTCCACTGGACCTCCACCACTCTTCCAAGGGGCATTGATATTGTCTTTTTATTCCACAGCGACCTCCACCACTCTTCCAAGTGGCACTGATATTGTCTTCTTATTCCACTGCGACCTCCACCACTCTTCCAAGGGGCATTGATGTTGTCTTTCTATTCCACTGCGACCTCCACCACTCGTCCAAGGGGCATTAATACCGTCTTGTTAAGCTACTGTGACCTCCACGTCTCTTCAAAGGGGCATTAAAGCCATCTTGTTAAATCACTCTGACATCCACGTCTCTTCCAAGGGGCATTAAACCCGTCTTGTTAAGTTACTGTGACCTCCACGTCTCTTCCACGGGGCATTGATATTGTCTTTTTATTCCACTTCGACCTCCACCTGTTATGTTCTGCTACCAGAGCTAAGGAAAGAGAGGAGATCTGTCCCTACGATAGAACTCAGCTAAATCCCTACGATGTAACAGGGGACCTGATCCTGCGATCAGACCTGCTAAAGTCCTAAGCTAGTCTGTACGGAGACCTATAGATGTGGGGAAGGAATCCCTACAAGTACTAAGGACTGGGAGGAATATGGGACACCTCCTAACAGAAATAGTAGCAGACAGACGAACAAACAAAATATATAGAACATAGAGGTCAGTAGACAAAGCAAACTAACAGAGCAAGACACAGAGCACAGGCTAGCTAGAAAGTAGATATACAATGAAGTCCAGCAAAGCCAGAAGGGCGGAGCAGGATTAAATAGGCCAACAAGGTCATGTAACCAGCAAAGGAAAAAAGACCTAAGAGCAAGGTTCTAACAGTACCCCCCCTTCTAAGAGGATCCTCCGGATCCCCTAGGACCAGGCTTATCAGGAAATCTCCTGTGAAACGCTCTGATAAGTCTGGACGCGGAAACATCATCCGACCTCACCCAAGAGTTATCCTCGGGACCGAAACCTTTCCAGGCCACAAGATACTGCAAACTACCTCTATACCGTCTAGAGTTAAGGATGCGAGAAATTTCATATTCCCCGTCCTCCACCACCGGAGGAACAGAGGCAGAGGCGTCACAATCCGATACAACAGCTTTTTTCAACAGAGAGACATGAAATACCGGATTAATTCTCCAGGAGGTAGGAACCTCCAACCTAACAGCAGATTGGTTGACAACCTGAAGCACCTTAAAGGGCCCTACAAACTTGGGACCCAATTTCTTTGAAGGAATCCTCAACCGCAGATTCCTAGAGGACAACCAAACCATTTCACCAACAGCGAACAAAACCTCCTGTCGTTTCCTATCAAAGTAGTCTTTAGATTTTCTGTTGGCCTCCTGAAGATTACCACGCACATCCGTCCAAACTCTCTCCAAATCACCGGAAAAATTCTCCTCCTCAGGCACGGCAGATCCCAACTTGGAGAACGACCCAAACGACGGATGTCTCCCAGAACAACAAAAAAAAGGCGAACAACCAGCAGAAGAAGATGTATGATTGTTCAGAGCAAATTCAGCAAGTGGCAGAAACTCAGACCACCCCTCTTGATTGTCTGCCACAAAACAACGCAAGAACTGCTCAACATCCTGGTTTTTCCTTTCTGTCTGGCCATTAGATTCAGGATGATATCCGGACGAGAACGACAAATGAATTCCCAACCTATCACAAAAGGCACGCCAAAAACGAGCCACGAACTGAGGACCCCTATCAGAAACAATGTCAGTAGGAACGCCATGAAGTCTGACAATTTCCTTGACAAAGGCCTTAGCGAGAGTTTTAGCGCAGGGCAGTTTGACGAAAGGAACCAAGTGACACATCTTGCTAAAACGGTCCACGACCACCCAGATGACAGTAAAACCCTCAGAGGGGGGAAGGTCAGTTATAAAGTCCATAGCCAAATGTGTCCAAGGAGCACTGGGAACCTCCAAAGGACAAAGCAACCCCGCAGCAGGAGTATGTGAGGACTTAGATCTAGCACATATAGTACATTGACGCACCCACTTAATGACTTCCTTCTGCCATCCAGGCCACCAAAAACTGCGACCCACCAGTCTCTTGGTCTCAGAGATTCCGGGATGACCTGCCAACCGAGATTCGTGACACTCAACAAACAAATCTCTCCTAAAGGTCCCAGGCTCAAACAACCTCCCATGAGGAGTGTTAGAAGGGGCATTCTCCTGTGCTTTAAGAATCTCATTTTCCAAAACGGAGTCCAAAGCAGCTATCACAACACCTTCTTGTAAAATGTTCTCCTCTTTCTCAGCACCGACTATGGGAGAAAAACTGCGAGACAAGGCATCCGCCTTAACATTCTTAGTACCAGGGATGTAAGTAACTGAGAAATTAAACCGCGAGAAAAACAGTGCCCACCTAGCCTGACGGGCATTCAGGCGCTTGGCAGCATCAAGATATATCAGATTTTTATGATCCGTAAGAACCTGAACGGGAAATTCCGCACCTTCCAAGAAGTGGCGCCAGTGTTCAAATGCGAGTTTAATAGCCAATAATTCCCGACTACCAATATCGTAATTCAGTTCAGTCTCCGAAAAATTTTTTGAAAAAAAGGCACAGGGATGTAATCCATCCCCGTTATCCTGAGACAATACTGCGCCAACCCCCACAGAGGAAGCATCAACCTCAACCAAAAACGGCCTAGTAACATCAGGCTGCATAAGGATGGGAGCAGAGGTGAACCTCTCCTTGAGATACACAAAAGCTTCAATGGCCTCAGAAGACCACTGAACCGCATCAGCACCTTTCCTGGTGAGATCAGTCAGAGGTTTGACAATACTAGAAAATTTTTTTATGAATTTTCTGTAGCAACTGGCGAAACCCAAAAACCTCTGTATCGATTTCAAACCAATAGGCCTAGGCCATTCCTGCACAGCCTGAACCTTAACCGGATCCATCTCAAAACCTTTGCTGGAGATAATGTAGCCCAAAAAACTAATTCTCTGTACAGCGAACTCACATTTCTCCAGCTTAGCAAAAAGCGAATTGTCCATTAATAACTGTAATACCTCACGCACGCTCCGCCAATGAGACTCCAGATCTGGAGAATAAATCAAAATGTCATCCAAATACACAACCACATTTTTACCGATCAAAGGTCTAAGGATGTCATTAATCAGATTCTGAAAAAATGCAGGAGCATTAGTAAGACCAAAAGGCATAACCAGATTCTCAAAATGACCCACAGGAGTGTTAAAAGCAGTCTTCCATTCATCACCCTCCTTCATGCGCAACAGATTGTATGCCCCCTTAAGGTCAATTTTAGAGAACCACTTGGCCCCCATTAACTGGTTAAACAGATCAGGAATCAATGGCAGTGGGTAAGGATTGCGTACAGTAATTTTGTTAATCTCACGAAAATCCAGACAAGGACGTAAACCGCCGTCCTTTTCTTTTAGAAAAAAAATCCAACCGCCACAGGAGACTTAGAGGGCCTAATGTGACCGGCGGCCAAACTTGTCTGTATGTATTCCTCCAAAGCCTACCTCTCAGGAATAGTAAGGTTAAATAAACGACTTTTAGGAAGAGTCGCTCCAGGGACAAATTCAATAGAACAATCATAGTCTCTATGGGGAGGCAAAACCTGCGATTCCTTCTCAGAAAAAAATCTCCAAAAATCCTGATTAGGAACAGGCAATTCTCCCCTATCCAAAGCTGCAATATGCCCGTTACAACACTTGTCATAACATTTATGGCTCCAGGATTTAATTTCACTGGTAGACCAATCCAGTACAGGATTGTGAAATTTTAACCAGGGCAATCCCAATATTACTGGAGAAGGCAAGTTATTCAACACTACCAAATCCAATTTCTCATGGTGAACACCATTAATAGTGAGAGGAAATTCACAGACCTTGAGAGTAATATTCTTCAAAGGGGAACCATCCACAGAAACCACAGCAATGGGGGATGATAAAGGTTCAGGTTTTAAATTGAGTCTTTCCACGAATCCCCCATCAATTACATTCAAAGTAGACCCGCAATCAACAAACACCCGAAATTCCATTAATTTTTTCTGAGCAATCGTGGAAGCAGCTAAAAATATACCCTTGGAATTTAAACAGGCAATACGGGCGTGACTGACCATTTTTTTTTCTTTCTTCATACGAAGCTCACAGCCTTTAATCAAATGACCAGATTTTCCGCAATAGAAACACAAGCCTTCAGAAAATCGACGATCTTTTTCTTGAGAGCGAGGTGCCACCGATCCAATCTCCATCGGTTCACCACTGTTAGTACACACATTCTCATAACCAGAAACTGACATAGCAGAGGATTTGCTCTCATTAACCCTTGCACGCAGTCTTCTATACACCCGTATAGCTAATTGCATAGCCTGTTGCAAATCTTCAGGTGTAGGATCAGCAATTAGCAGGTCTTTAACCCTTTCACTGAGCCCAGCAAGAAATAGACTTTTCAGAGCAGAATCGTTCCACCCTGTTTGAGTAGACCAACGACGGAAATGAGTACAATATTTTTCCACATTACCTGATCCTTGTTTTAAACGTCTCAACTCAGTCTCAGCTGATGCGACACGGTCAGGATCATCATATAATAGTCCCAAAGCAGAAAAAAAAACTATCCACTGATCTGAAGCATGAATCACTAGGTTGCAAAGAAAAGGCCCACTCCTGAGGCTCTTTGCGCAAAAGTGACATTATGAACCCTACGCGCTGGGATTCATCCCCAGAGGACTTAGGTCTCAAACGAAAATACAATAAGCAAGCATTTTTAAATGAAAAAAATTCTCGGTGTTCACCAAAAAATAAATCCGGCAAACATACCTTAGGCTCCAAGAAATGTGCTCCAGGACAGTTACTCACGTGCTGACGGAGCTCGGCCACCTCCAGAGAGAGTCCCTGCAGGCGATGAACCAAATCCTGAACCGACACCATGATGGAACAGAAAAATCTTTCCTTAGAGAATTTGCTGGCTGGACTTACTGTTATGTTCTGCTACCAGAGCTAAGGAAAGAGAGGAGATCTGTCCCTACGATAGAACTCAGCTAAATCCCTACGATGTAACAGGGGACCTGATCCTGCGATCAGACCTGCTAAAGTCCTAAGCTAGTCTGTACGGAGACCTATAGATGTGGGGAAGGAATCCCTACAAGTACTAAGGACTGGGAGGAATATGGGACACCTCCTAACAGAAATAGTAGCAGACAGACGAACAAACAAAATATATAGAACATAGAGGTCAGTAGACAAAGCAAACTAACAGAGCAAGACACAGAGCACAGGCTAGTTAGAAAGTAGATATACAATGAAGTCCAGCAAAGCCAGAAGGGCGGAGCAGGATTAAATAGGCCAACAAGGTCATGTGACCAGCAAAGGAAAAAAGACCTAAGAGCAAGGTTCTAACACCACCACTCTTCCAAGGGACATTGATATTGTCTTTTTATTCCACTGCGACCTCCACCACTCTTCCAAGGGGCACTGATATTGTCTTCTTATTCCACTGCGACCTCCACCACTCTTCCAAGGGGCATTGATGTTGTCTTTCTATTCCACTGCGACCTCCACCACTCTTCCAAGGGGCATTAACACCGTCTTGTTAAGCTACTGTGACCTCCACGTCTCTTCAAAGGGGCATTAAAACCATCTTGTTAAATCACTCTGACCACCACGTCTCTTCCAAGGGGCGTTAAAACCATCTTGTTAAACCACTCTGACATCCAAGTCTCTTCCAAGGGGCATTAAAACCATCTTGTTAAACCACTCTCACATCCACGTCTCATCCAAGGGGCATTAAAACCGTCTTGTTTAGCTACTGTGACCTCCACGTCTCTTCCAAGGGCCATTAAAAACATCTTGTTAAACCAATCTGACCTCCACGTCACTTCCAAGGGGCATTAAAACCATTTGTTAAAGCACTCTGACCTTCACCACTCTTCCAAGGTGCATTAAAACTGTCTTGTTAAGCTACTGTGACCTCCATATCTCTTCCACAAGGCATTTAAACCGTCTTGTTAAACCACTCTGAACTCCATGTCTCTTCCAAGGGGCATTAAAACCATCTTGTTAAACCAATCTGACCTCCACGTCTCTTCCACGGGGCATTAAAACCATCTTGTTAAACCACTTTCACCTCCGCCACTCTTCCAAGGGGCATTAAAACCGTCTTGTTAAGCTACTGTGACCTCCACGTCTCTACCACGGGGCATTGATATTGTCTTTTTATTCCACTGCGACCTCCACCACTCTTCCAAGGGTCATTGATTTTGTCTTTTTATTCCACTGCGACCTCCACCACTCTTCCAAGGGGCATTAAAACCATCTTGTTAAGCTACTGTGATCTCCACGTCTCTACCAAGGGGCATTAAAACCGTCTTGTTAAACCACTCTGAACTCCACAGCTCTTCCAAAGGGCATTGAAATGTTGTTTTTAATTACCTCTAACCTCCACGACTCTTCCAACTGGTATTGCATTTCCTCCTTGTTATGCACACGCCCGGACTGACTGGCGTGTGCGGGTGTTGTGGTTCCACTGGACCATGAACCGGAGAGTGCCTGGAGGGGCGTGACTAAGTATCTGGCCGATCCGACCAAGATGGCACGACGGCATACGACGCCAGTGCACCAGGGAGAAACCGGGCAGAGGGACCAGGTGCTACTCCAGGTCAAACTCCGGACACGGGGGTTGACCCACACAGGGATTACTGGAACAGGCTGGTTACGCTGGCGCACAGACTGGAGGGTATAGGCAGGCACGACTGGTATGCAGGCAGGCGGGTAAAGGCAAGCGCAGCTAGAGTGCAGACAGGGAGGCACTAGCAGGTAGGAACACAGGCGGGATAGGACCCAGTACACACTGGGACTCAGGAACAGGCAGGTTAGGCTGGCACAGACTGGTGGATGTAAGCAAACACGGCAGGTATGCAGATGGGTGGATACAGGCGAGTATGCAGGCAGGGAGGTACTGGCCGAAAGGACGGGCTGGAGCACAGAAAGGTTAAGACCCAGTACAGACTGGGTCACAGAACCGCAGATGCGGTAGACAACCACAGCAGAGAGGTAACGCCCGAAGCGGTGGGCAAGAACAGAGCAGGACGGGGCTGCAGGAGCAGCGAGCACAAGCAGGGCAGGACAGGACTGCCGGAGCAGCGGGCAGAAGCAGGGCAGGACAGGACTGCCGGAGCAGCGGGCAGAAGCAGGGCAGGACAGGACTGCCGGAGCAGCGGGCAGAAGCAGGGCAGGACAGGACTGCCGGAGCAGCGGGCAGAAGCAGGGCAGGACAGGACTGCCGGAGCAGCGGGCAGAAGCAGGGCAGGACAGGACTGCCGGAGCAGCGGGCAGAAGCAGGGCAGGACAGGACTGCCGGAGCAGTGAGCAAAAGGGTCAGAGCGGAGCAAGGCTGCCGGAGCAGTGAGCAAAAGGGTCAGAGCGGAGCAAGGCTGCGGAGCAGTGAGCAAGGAGTCAGAGCAGGCTAGAACCGCCGGAGCGGTAAGCAAAGGAGTCAGAGCAGACTAGAACCGCCGGAGCGGTGAGCAAAGGAGTAAGAGCAGGCTAGAACCGCCGGAGCGGTGAGCAAAGGAGTCAGAGCAGGCTAGAACCGCCGGAGCGGTGAGCAAAGGAGTCAGAGCAGGCTAGGCTGAGTAGGGGGGACAGGGCTCTGTTCACACGGAACAGACAGGAAGGGAAAGGCAGAGCCAGACACCCACAGGGTACTAGCAGAGAAGTAGCGAGTGGACCACAAACTCACAAACGGGAGTACAGAGACAACAAGCAGGAGTTAGGTACGAGTTCAGACTCTGCAGAAAAAGGAAGGGAACGGACATAGAGGCAAAACAGGTAAAGGATAGGAGAGAGTTCAGACTGGAACTGAGTGTACGGAGGAGACCGACACTGCAGCGGAATACAGGAGCGGGTCTGGGAATACGGCCCCCAGAGAGGCAGGACGAACAGGCAAGGAGCGTGTTCAGACAGGACAGACAAGATACAGGAGCGGGTCTAGGTAATCAGCCCCTAGAAGGCGGGAGGAACAGGCTAGGAGCGTGTTCAGACAGGTCAGACAAGATACAGGAACGGGTCTAGGTAATCGGCCCCTAGAAGGCAGGAGGAACAGGCTAGGAGCGTGTTCAGACAGGCCTGGAAATACAGCCTCCAGGATAGGCAGACAAGAGAACACAGAACGGGACCTGGCACCTTCAGAGTGCAAGCACACACTGAATGAAACACTATGCTCAGGCAGGAATAGATGGGAGCAGCTGAGCTATATACCAGGTGACAGACAGCAATAGGCTGAGGACGCACAAGGGGTGTGACCCACAGCAGGTACAAAAAGCAGGAAGTGATCGGGCGCCGCCCTTAAGCAGCAGAAACAGACACAAACAGACAGCATGGAGGGAAGCCAGAGAGACATTCTGGACTGGAGATCAAGTGCGCGCTCTTGCACAGTGGGAGATGAACCACCATGCAAGGACGCCGCCAGGTATGTTATAGTACCCCCCCCTTACGCCCCCTCTTCTTCAGGCCTGCCAGAATCTTCCGCAGGGAATTCGAGGACCAATCGTTCACTTCAAGGAGATCACTTCCACTGTCCACAGGAAAAACTGATCTCATCTGGTTAGCTAGGATGCTACCTCCTATCCAGCCATCCTCAGCAACAGACGAAACGGGTGGAGTACCAGGAACAGCACACAAGGAAGTCTCTCTCCACATATTTTCAGGTGGCACCCCAGAGGGTACAGGAGACAACTGGAAGTCCTTCACTGGGTTGGAGGGGGACAGAGACTTGGGGGTAATCTCTGCTTCGAGGTACATCTTGTCAAGCTCACAGGAAGAAATAGACGGGTTATCAGGTACATAATGAGGAAAAGTCACTGTCTCTTTGTTATCTGGTGGTACCCCGGAGGATTCAGGAAACAACTGGAGGTCCTCCGCCGGGTCAGAAGAGTGCAGAGGCTCAGAGAAAACATCTGCTTCAGAGTACACTAGGTCGGACTCACTGGACGAAGCAGGCGAGGTATCGGGTACCGAGTATAGGAAAGTCTCTGTCCATTCACCACCACGTGGCACCCCGAAGGGTTCTGGAGACAACTGGCGGTCCTCCGCCTGGTCAGAAGGGTGTAGAGACTCACGGGTAACCTCTGCTTCAGAGTACACTAGGTTGGACTCACTGGACGAAGCGAGCGAGGTATCAGGTACAGAGTAAAGGAGAGTCTCTGTCCTTTCGCTACCAGGTAGCACCCCGAAGGGTTCTGGAGACAACTGGAGGTCCTCCGCCTGGTCGGAGGGGTGTAGAGACTCGGGAGTAACCTCTGCTTCGGAGTACACTAGGTTGGACTCACTGGACGAAGCGAGCGAGGTATCAGGTACAGAGTATAGGAGAGTCTCTGTCCTTTCGCTACCAGGTAGCACCCTGAAGGGTTCTGGAGACAACTGGAGGTCCTCCGCCTGGTTGGAGGAGTGTAGAGACTTGGAGGTAACTACCACTTTGGGGTACCGATTGTCAGGCTCACAGGACAAAGCGGACAAAGTATCGAGTACCGAGTGTAGAGAAGTCTCTCTCCATTTGTCATCGAGTGGTATCCCGGAGGATTCAGGAGGCAACAGGGGGTCCTCCGCCAGGTAGTAGAGGTGCACAGACTCAGAGGTAGCCACAGCTTTGGAGCATCCTTGGACATGCACACCGGTTAAAGTGGGTGAAGCATCTGATGCCGGGTGCAGGAAGTTCTCCTGTGTGGAGTCTGGATGGGCAGAAGTCTCTTCGGGCAGGAGAACCGGAGCACTACCCACGCACATTACCCATTGGGGCTTCTCCGGGATACAGGGAGATGAAGCTTCAGTAGGGACTTCAAGGTTGGGGTCAGGAGGTCTCAGGGAGGACAGACCCTGGCGTGACGGCTTGCCTCTACGTCTAGCATGTCTGGACTGCCTCTTGAGGTTGGGAGATGTATTCCGGAAAGCGTAGTCACCCTGTGAAGATTCTGGGTGGACAGTAGTCTCATTGGGCTGGAGGACTATTGCGCTACCCACACACATTACCCATCGGGGCTGCTCCGGGATATTGGGAGGTGAAGCTTCAGCAGGAGCCTCCGGGTTAGGATCATCGAAGACCATTAGAAAGGCCACCAGGAAGGCCATTAGGTCCAAGAGGATCGGATCCTGTGTTTCATATAGGGGGTTGATCCATTCCAAGGCATCACCCGCCAGGTAAGACATAATGAATGCCACCTTAACCCGATCGGTGGGAAAACATAGAGGGTAGAACTTGAAGTGTAGCATGCATTGCTCCACAAATGCACGACTTTGTCTTGGATCCCCATAGTAACGTGGCGGATCCGCAGGAACGAGAGCAGATAGATCCATCTGGACGGGTGCGTAATTCGCCTGGAACTCAGCTGAGAAAAAAAAAAAAAATTTATTTATTTATTTTTAATGCATGTATTCGCTGGAAAACTTCTCAGAGAGCGAAGGCCGTGGGGCTCAACGGGAACCATGCCATGGCCTGAGCATGCTGTTATGCACACGCCCGGACTGACTGGCGTGTGCGGGTGTTGTGGTTCCACTGGACCATGAACCGGAGAGTGCCTGGAGGGGCGTGACTAAGTATCTGGCCGATCCGACCAAGATGGCACGACGGCATACGACGCCAGTGCACCAGGGAGAAACCGGGCAGAGGGACCAGGTGCTACTCCAGGTCAAACTCCGGACACGGGGGTTGACCCACACAGGGATTACTGGAACAGGCTGGTTAGGCTGGCGCACAGACTGGAGGGTATAGGCAGGCACGACTGGTATGCAGGCAGGCGGGTAAAGGCAAACGCAGCTAGAGTGCAGACAGGGAGGCACTAGCAGGTAGGAACACAGGCGGGATAGGACCCAGTACACACTGGGACTCAGGAACAGGCAGGTTAGGCTGGCACAGACTGGTGGATGTAAGCAAACACGGCAGGTATGCAGATGGGTGGATACAGGCGAGTATGCAGGCAGGGAGGTACTGGCCGAAAGGACGGGCTGGAGCACAGAAAGGTTAAGACCCAGTACAGACTGGGTCACAGAACCGCAGATGCGGTAGACAACCACAGCAGAGAGGGAACGCCCGAAGCGGTGGGCAAGAACAGAGCAGGACGGGGCTGCAGGAGCAGCGAGCACAAGCAGGGCAGGACAGGACTGCCGGAGCAGCGGGCAGAAGCAGGGCAGGACAGGACTGCCGGAGCAGCGTGCAGAAGCAGGGCAGGACAGGACTGCCGGAGCAGCGGGCAGAAGCAGGGCAGGACAGGATTGCCGGAGCAGCGGGCAGAAGCAGGGCAGGACAGGACTGCCGGAGCAGCGGGCAGAAGCAGGGCAGGACAGGACTGCCGGAGCAGTGAGCAAAAGGGTCAGAGCGGAGCAAGGCTGCCGGAGCAGTGAGCAAAAGGGTCAGAGCGGAGCAAGGCTGCGGAGCAGTGAGCAAGGAGTCAGAGCAGGCTAGAACCGCCGGAGCGGTAAGCAAAGGAGTCAGAGCAGACTAGAACCGCCGGAGCGGTGAGCAAAGGAGTCAGAGCAGGCTAGGCTGAGTAGGGGGGACAGGGCTCTGTTCACACGGAACAGACAGGAAGGGAAAGGCAGAGCCAGACACCCACAGGGTACTAGCAGAGAAGTAGCGAGTGGACCACAAACTCACAAACGGGAGTACAGAGACAACAAGCAGGAGTTAGGTACGAGTTCAGACTCTGCAGAAAAAGGAAGGGAACGGACATAGAGGCAAAACAGGTAAAGTATAGGAGACAGTTCAGACTGGAACTGAGTGTACGGAGGAGACCGACACTGCAGCGGAATACAGGAGCGGGTCTGGGAATACGGCCCCCAGAGAGGCAGGACGAACAGGCAAGGAGCGTGTTCAGACAGGACAGACAAGATACAGGAGTGGGTCTAGGTAATCAGCCCCTAGAAGGCGGGAGGAACAGGCTAGGAGCGTGTTCAGACAGGTCAGACAAGATACAGGAACGGGTCTAGGTAATCGGCCCCTAGAAGGCAGGAGGAACAGGCTAGGAGCGTGTTCAGACAGGCCTGGAAATACAGCCTCCAGGATAGGCAGACAAGAGAACACAGAACGGGACCTGGCACCTTCAGAGTGCAAGCACACACTGAATGAAACACTATGCTCAGGCAGGAATAGATGGGAGCAGCTGAGCTATATACCAGGTGACAGACAGCAATAGGCTGAGGACGCACAAGGGGTGTGACCCACAGCAGGTACAAAAAGCAGGAAGTGATCGGGCGCCGCCCTTAAGCAGCAGAAACAGACACAAACAGACAGCATGGAGGGAAGCCAGAGAGACATTCTGGACTGGAGATCAAGTGCGCGCTCTTGCACAGTGGGAGATGGACCACCATGCAAGGACGCCGCCAGGTATGTTACACTCCTAATTTTATTCAGCTTTTGCTTTTCAATACATAGGCGAACAGTAAGGGAGACCCACTCCCCAATAATGGGTAGAAGGTTTTTAGTACGCTGTAATCCACGTCTGTTTCAAGGGGCATTGCAGTTCCTCAGAATTTTTGGAAAGCATTCCATTCACTGCTTAGGCAAACAGCGTACAGGAGACCTAGTTGCTATAAATTGAAATAGCGGATTAGTTTATGCCCTCTGACCTCCATATCACTTCTAAGGGGCATTGGAGTGCTTCGAAATTTTTGGTAGGCATTGCACTCACTGGATGCCCTATAACTGTGTAGCCGAACCGCTCCTTTTGGTACAGAAACATATCCTACAAGACATGTGTGGTTGACTAGCCTGATATTGATGTGAATGGTCCCTGTTCCTCCTGCTCTTTCTCGTTTGCCACCACCTCATCCATCATTCATCACCTGAAGCTTTGTTTTAACAGGAGTCATAGAACTGGGATAGTAGCAGGAAAACATCCAGCAATCCTCGGAGGAGGTAGAATATGCACCAAAGCACTGACCACCTCAGGCCTAACTGCTACTACATACATGCGCTTGCATTTCAAGGAACAGAAAGCTAAGAAGATGGATGGCCTCATGATCATGAATAATTTACTCGCTGTGTAGGAGGCTGACCACTGCTGCTGTCTACCTTCTGAACTTTGTATTGAAGCATGATTGACCCAGGACCCGCAATCCTCTATGTCTGGAGGCCTTGTTGCATCCCAGTGTCCAACTGTGTCCCAGCTTCCACAATATTAACCCAGTGTGAAGGCGTCAGTGAGATGGACCATCCCTGACGACATTCACTTGTCCACGTGTTTGTGGCTAGGCTGTCCTTCCCACTAAATGCACTTTGGTTCAGGCACAGGTAATGTTTTGGTATGCGTGCTTGTGTATAAGGCGCACTGGGACAAATAAGGGTGGCTGGGGACCGTTTATGGACACTTGGCCACCCCCTGGCGGCTGGGGACCGAGTGTGGACACCCGGCCGCCAGGCGGCTGGGACTGAGTAAGGATACCAGGCCGCCGACCCAGCCATGACATGGTGGCCGTTGTCTGCCTCCACAAGCCTAAAAGGCCTCATTTCAAGTGCAAGCAAGCTAGCAGTATGGTATTGCAGCCTGGGGGTGGGTGGGTGGCATGCTGCACACTTACACTTGCATACCAAGAAAACAAAGCAGATGCTATCTTCTATCATCATCATCAAACTCCTCACCTTGCCACTCTCAACTCCCCTGATGGAGAAGCCAGGGCCCACTGGAGGAGTCTGGTTGTCTGGTGGGCTCGGCCAATGCTGCTCTAAAGCAGACCAGGCTAAGAAAAGTGTGGGGAAGGTTACCAGGACAAATGGGGGAAGAGAACAGCAGAATACAGGGTTCCTAGATCAAAATGAGGAACTATTAAACAAGGCTAAGGATAAATAAAATAACTTTATTGATTAGAAACAATGGTACACCATATTAGAGAGTATGTGTGCAGCACACAATATTACATTAAATACAAAAAGAATAATGCATACTCTATAATCAATTTACCCAGGAGCAGACGATTTTAAATTATAGCCAATTCCATCCCAAAATACATGGAAGTCACTCAACTATTCCACCATGCATAATTCATAAACGAAAATAATATATGCTTAATGTGAGTCTGAACCTGTGTTACCAGACACGGAGGGAAAGGGGTCGGGTAGATGCACCACGCACTATAGAAATTAGAGTATGAACTGTAAATAGAAAATTACTACATGCATCAATATATGTATAAATTCAGATACACGTCACTCCGGATAAAAATGGTGCTCGGAAAGGATACCACTCCTAACTCAATATAAGAATATAATCCGGCACTCATATAGTGATATGAAATAAATTCTTTAATGAAATATTCACTGTTCTTAGAGTAATTTTCAAAAATTGCAATCCATACAATGTAACGTTTCGGTCGTCAAACTACGACCTTCATCAGACACTAATGTATAGATAGAAAACAGAACAATAAAAAAAGTATTAATATTTTAGCATACTCATAAATATAAATCAAATATTATAATTTTTACAGGAAAAGACATAAAAAGACATAAGATAAATTAATAAATAAATTCCATCATAGTGGCATACTGTAATGCATATAACAAATAATCCGACAGAAATGAACAAGTCTCAAAAAAGAGAGCAACAAAAGAAATTTGGAGCGGCTAATGGCCGGAAAATAGGACAAAAACTGACATGAGTAAAAAAGGAAGAGCCAAAGAGTACATCTGAAAAAGGGGAAAGGTAAGAAAGAGATTGTAATGAGCATGATAAAGTGAAAGTAAAAAATAAGTATCTAGGACTAAGGGAAATAGTACAAACAAAAGGAATATGCAAAAAAGTGAATACAAAAAAGCAAGATACATATAAAACAATAGTGAAGTGACCATACGAGAATGGTTCCAAAAAGGGAAAATTGAGTATACAGAATGTGAGCAACAAACTTACCGGATTGCTGGTGTATGGGGATATACAAAGAAAAAAGCGCCCAGTGTAACGGTCAGAAATGCCTTATGGAGCAGGTGTGCTATCCATGGCGGTATGTCCGAGGAATATATAGGAGAAAAACGGAAGTGTAATGAAGAGAAAGCTGTGTCCGCTAGAGGAAAGGCGGAAGTGCGTCACTGGAACGCACTGGTGGAACGCAGGCAGGAATCTCCAGGAAGTAACGACGGTGGAACGCACATTGGAACGCAGACACCAGGAAGAAACATAGGTGAATCGCAGTGGTGGAACACAAGATGAAGAAAGATGACTGATATAGCCTGAAAAAGGTGCAGACTAGAAAATGAGAACTCCAAAAAGGTGAACTGTAAATAAGAAGAAAGAAAAAAATAAGTTAGTTTAGTAAAATGAAATAAAATAAAAAAAAGAAGCAAAAAATAAAAAAAAAGGGTGAAAAAAAAGGGGGGGGGGAAGGGGGGTAAAAGAAAAAGGGGAATGGATCTATAATGGCTCTCTGCATGTCCATACCCTTAGTTGGGACGAGTTCAAGATCATTGCTAAAATAGGAAAAAATGATGTAATTAGATATTTCACAGAAAGCTCGTGACATCATAATCTCTATTAAGTCCATTAGGTTCAAGGCTCTGTAAATAATGTATCCAAAACGCCTCCCTGATTTTTAGCTGTCTAATTCTGTTTCCTCCTCTTCTATAGGGAGGTACCTGTTCTAAAACAAGGAATCTCAACTGTGCTATTGTGTGACCAGATGTATGAAAATGAAAAGGTATTGGTAAATTAAGTCTACTACAACGGATATCCGACTTGTGGTGAGATATACGATCTTTAATAGATTGAGTAGTTTCACCAACGTATACCTTGCCGCAAGGGCATTTTATTGCATAGACTACAAATTTTGAGTCGCAGGTAAAGAAATCACGAATGGGAATATCAGCTCCTGTATTAGGATGTGAAATTTTATCACCTTTAAGAACGTTTGTGCATTGTGCACACTGTAGGCACGGAAAAGTACCTTTCTTTTGTGTGTCTAAAAAAGTTTGTTTGGGTTTCTTAAGGGCTGTTCCCTCATCGGCTCTAACTAGTTTATTCCTAAGATTAGTAGGTCTCCTAAAACAAGGTAAGAATAGGTTCTTAAACTCTGGAATATCAGGATAGCTTCTTTGTAACATGGGCCAGTGTTTGCGGATCTTTTGATGCAGCCTATAGATAAACGGATGAAAGGTGTGGACAAAGGGAATTCTGTTCAGTATATCTCTATTAGGTGATGGATCATCAGAGTTACGGCATTGGTTGAGGAGATTTTGAGGATAACCCCTCTGTTTAAATTTGATTTCCATCTCACCTAAACGTTTTGTACAGACTTACGAATCTGAGACGATTTTTTTCACCCTTTGGAATTGTGATATGGGGATAGATCTTTTCACCGCCCTAGGATGACAGCTCTGATATAAAAGTAAATTGTTCCTATCCGTTTATTTTACATAGAGATCAATAGATAAATCCCCCTCTGTGTTCCGTTTAATCATAGTGTCTAAGAAATTAATTTCTTGTTGATCATATGTAATAGTGAAGGTGAGTTCTGGCCATATGTCATTCAATTGTGTGTGAAACAATATCAGTGTCTCAATGGTGCCATTCCATAGACAAAATATATCGTCTATATACCTGCGCCAAAATAGGCAGTGGGTCCGATAGAGGTCATTGGTATAGACATACCTGTCTTCGAAGTTCGACATGAAACAATTAGCATAAGGGGGTGCGACGTGTGAGCCCATCGCGGTCCCTTGAATTTGTAAATAGTATGAATCTTCAAATAGAAAAAAATTTTCCGTCAAAACTAACTCGAGTAGGTCCAACAGGAACTTAATAGTCTGTGGATCCTTTTCAGATTGCTCAAGTAATATTCTGGTTGCTGCAATGCCCTTGGAATGTTGTATGGAAGTATATAGGCTGTTTACATCAAAGGTTACTAGTACAGTTCGTTCAGGTAATCGGTCTAGATGTCTTATGGTATTAATGAATGCCCCAGTATCAAGAATAAATGATGATGTCTTTTTCACTAAGGGTGTTAAGACCTTCTCAAGCAAAATGGATAAAGGTGATAGAACAGAGTCAGTTGATGCCGCTATAGGTCTACCAGGTGGTTTGTCTAGTCTTTTGTGAACTTTGGGCAAAATATAAAAAAACGGAATGATAGGATCTATTTTAGTTAGAAAATCTCTGGTTTTTTGATCAATGATGTGTGACTCTGTTGCTTCTGTGAGAAGTTTGTGAATTTTATCTTGAATACTTAGTGTTGGATTGTTGGGTAGGGATAGATAAATATTCTGATTATTCAATTGTGAATAAATCTCTTCTAGGTACATAGAACGGTCCATGATGACCGTAGCACCCCCCTTATCTGCAGGTTTAATTGTAATGCTTTTGTCGGCCTTTAGTGTCTGTAATGCTAGACGTTCAGATGAATCTAAGTTCGGTTGAAAATGTAGATCACCCATTTTAATTTGTCTGTTGAAAATTGCAACCTCTTTTTCAACTAGTGAAATTAATGTTTCAACTGGTGGGCTATTCTTTGGAGGAGTAAAAGTACTTTTCAGTCTAAGACCCAGATCAGATATACTAATGGGAATTGAGGTGGTACCCATGGTGTGTCTATACGGTAATGTCTGATTATGAAAAAATGTCTTAAGTCTAAGATTTCTATAAAACTTTTGTAGATCAAGATCCAGTTGGAAATTGTTAAACCTATAAGTAGGACAAAAGGATAAACCTTTTTGTAACAGACGTATTTGGGTATTATTCAATGTTTTAGAAGAAATATTGATCACTAAGTTGGTGTTACTACCTGTGATCTCGTGTTCATCGTATGACGTGTTGTGTCTGTGGCATTGGCCCCCCCTCCGTGTCCTCTTCTTGGATGAAATCTTCTGGCCTGTCCTAAAAAAGAAGAAGATCGATAGGTGTCTTGTCGTTCGTTGTCCGAACTGGTGGCTGAAGAACCCCCTGAGAATCTGCGGGGTCTGTAATTTGATCTGTAGGATTGAGAGGAGCCTTGCCATCTGTATACTCTGTTCTGTAAATAATCCTGAGTGTCTCTGATAAACTTTTGACGTTTCCTTTTTTCTGTTTCTAGACGGAAGAAATCAATATTCTCTTTGGTACGTGATTTCAAGTTTTCAAATTCTTCTTTGGTTAGACTGTCACTTAGTTGAGTTTCGATGTTTAGAACTTTCTCTTTGGTGGACGATATCTCTTTATGTAGATGTTCTAAAGTTAGAGTCATCAAGTCCAATGAACATTTATTGAGAACTTGTTCAAATCGTTGACAAAATTCAGTATTCTCCTGGAAAAGAGTGGGACGTAAGGAAACCCGTAAACCCCTAGGGATGCGTTGGGTTTTGATATACTCGGCAATTGTTACGCTATGTAGTTCAAGACCCGTAAGATATCGAGATTCCTTCTCAAGGTCCCGTGACCTAAATTCACTTGCTGATACTTGAAGAAAATCGCTGCTAGTGGTGACCTTCGCGACTATATTAGCCACCTCTGATGCATCGTAAGAGAAACTGGTAGTAGACATGTCCTGTAAAATCCGGGTGCTCGTATAAATGTGACTAAATGTATAAATTCAGATACACGTCACTCTGGATAAAAATGGTGCTCGGAAAGGATACCACTCCTAACTCAATATAAGAATATAATCCGGCACTCATATAGTGATATGAAATAAATTCTTTAATGAAATATTCACTGTTCTTAGAGTAATTTTCAAAAATTGCAATCCATACAATGTAACGTTTCGGTCGTCAAACTACGACCTTCATCAGATACTAATGTATAGATAGAAAACAGAACAATAAAAAAAGTATTAATATTTTAGCATACTCATAAATATAAATCAAATATTATAATTTTTACAGGAAAAGACATAAAAAGACATAAGATAAATTAATAAATAAATTCCATCATAGTGGCATACTGTAATGCATATAACAAATAATCCGACAGAAATGAACAAGTCTCAAAAAAGAGAGCAACAAAAGAAATTTGGAGCGGCTAATGGCCGGAAAATAGGACAAAAACTGACATGAGTAAAAAAGGAAGAGCCAAAGAGTACATCTGAAAAAGGGGAAAGGTAAGAAAGAGATTGTAATGAGCATGATAAAGTGAAAGTAAAAAATAAGTATCTAGGACTAAGGGAAATTGTACAAACAAAAGGAATATGCAAAAAAGTGAATACAAAAAAGCAAGATACATATAAAACAATAGTGAAGTGTCCATACGAGAATGGTTCCAAAAAGGGAAAATTGAGTATACAGAATGTGAGCAACAAACTTACCGGATTGCTGGTGTATGGGGATATACAAAGAAAAAAGCGCCCAGTGTAACGGTCAGAAATGCCTTATGGAGCAGGTGCGCTATCCATGGCGGTATGTCCGAGGAATATATAGGAGAAAAATGAAAGTGTAATGAAGAGAAAGCTGTGTCCGCTAGAGGAAAGGCGGAAGTGCGTCACTGGAATGCGCTGGTGGAACGCAGGCAGGAATCTCCAGGAAGTGACGACGGTGGAACGCACATTGGAACGCAGACACCAGGAAGTAACATAGGTGAATCGCAGTGGTGGAACACAAGATGAAGAAAGATGACTGATATAGCCTGAAAAAGGTGCAGACTAGAAAATGAGAACTCCAAAAAGGTGAACTGTAAATAAGAAGAAAGAAAAAAATAAGTTAGTTTAGTAAAATGAAATAAAATAAAAAAAAAGAAGCAAAAAATCAAAAAGAAAGGGTGAAAAAAAAGGGGGGAAAAAAAAGGGGGGTAAAAGAAAAAGGGGAATGGATCTATAATGGCTCTCTGCATGTCCATACCCTTAGTTGGGACGAGTTCAAGATCGTTGCTAAAATAGAAAAAAATGATGTAATTAGATATAGAGATGAGCGTTGTTCTACTCGAACTGTTCGCCAATCTCAAATTCGAGCTGTTTTGGGCGGTGTTCGAGCCGTTCGGCGAACACGAACAATTTGAGAAAAATTCGGCTGTTCGAGGTTATGTTCGATAACTGTTCGTGCACCAAAATCATAACTGGATTTTTTCTCAGTAATGATGAAAATTAATGTTAATACGCAGTTTGAGTGTACAGCGGGGTGGGGGGAGGGGCAGGGGATGGATCTCTGCAGGAACAATGAAGATCTCGATTTTTTTTTCTCTTTCCCGCATTTGCAGTGGGGAGGTGCAATCTGTCAGCCTATCAGCAGCGCACACACGGAGCGAAGTGCTTTTTTTCACACAAGCAAGGGCATGTGTCATTGGCAGTGTATGTCACATGTCCTTGCCCTATAAGACCAAGCCATTTTCCCCGTCGCCACCATTTTCTCACTGCTGCAGCTGCGTGTTAGACGGCACCGCTGTTGCTGTGTGCGCTATACCTTGTTAATTTCAAGCCAATTTTCGCACAAATATACAGATAGCTTGGGAGTAGGGAATAGTTGTGATTGCAGTCCTTTTAAGGACTAGGTTACAGCATTTCCTACGACTTTTATCAGGGAGGTCTGTGCTCTTAAATAGATAGGTTGTGGGAGTAAAGACTAATTGTAATTGGAGTCCTTTTCAGGACTAGGTTACATGAGTTCCTATCAGTTTTTGCCAGGCAGGTCTGTGCCAGTGCTGTGCAAGTTTTTTTCACAGCATTTGGCTGAATCTAGCAAAGCTAATCCTTTTTGGCCTATTGCAGAGTGTGTTAGTCAGTGGAGTAGCCTATCTGTGTTGCAAGATATAACACCTGTGTATAGAATACCAATTTTTTTACTGCACCTAGTGAAGTAAAATCTTTTGGGCATAGCATCATTCTATTAGTCCATCTATACTGACCTCCATCAGGTTGCAAACTGAATATAATTTTTTTCTGCATCTAGCTCTGAAAAAATATTTGGGCTTCTAGCAGTGTGTGGGACTTGGTCTATTAGTCCATCTATACTGACCTCCATCAGGTTGCAAATTAAAAATAATTTTTTTCTTCATTTAGCTCTGAAAAAATATTTGGGCTTCTAGCAGTGTGTGGGACTTGTTCTATTAGTCCTTCTATACTGACCTCCAGCAGGTTGCAAATTGAATATAATTTTTTTCTGCATCTAGCTCTGAAAAAACAGTTGGGCTTCTAGCGGTGTGTGGGACTTGGTCTATTAGTCCATCTATACTGACCTCCATCAGGTTGCAAATTAAAAATAATTTTTTTCTGCATCTAGCTCTGAAAAAATATTTGGGCTTCTAGCAGTGTGTGGGACTTGGTCTATTAGTCCATCTATACTGACCTCCATCAGGTTGCAAATTAAAAATAATTTTTTTCTGCATCTAGCTCTGAAAAAATATTTGGGCTTCTAGCAGTGTGTGGGACTTGGTCTATTAGTCCATCTATACTGACCTCCATCAGGTTGCAAATTAAAAATAATTTTTTTCTGCACCTAGCTCTGAAAAAATATTTGGGCTTCTAGCAGTGTGTGGGACTTGGTCTATTAGTCCATCTATACTGACCTCCATCAGGTTGCAAATTAAAAATAATTTTTTTCTTCATTTAGCTCTGAAAAAATATTTGGGCTTCTAGCAGTGTGTGGGACTTGTTCTATTAGTCCTTCTATACTGACCTCCAGCAGGTTGCAAATTGAATATAATTTTTTTCTGCATCTAGCTCTGAAAAAATAGTTGGGCTTCTAGCGGTGTGTGGGACTTGGTCTATTAGTCCATCTATACTGACCTCCATCAGGTTGCCAATTAAAAATAATTTTTTTCTGCATCTAGCTCTGAAAAAATATTTGGGCTTCTAGCAGTGTGTGGGACTTGGTCTATTAGTCCATCTATACTGACCTCCATCAGGTTGCAAATTAAAAATAACTTTTTTCTGCATCTAGCTTTGAAAAAATATTCGGGCTTCTAGCGGTGTATGGGACTTGGTCTATTAGTCCATCTATATTGACCTCCATCAGGTTGCAAATTAAAAATTTTTTTTTTCTGCATCTAGCTCTGAAAAAATATTTGGGCTTCTAGCAGTGTGTGGGACTTGGTCTATTAGTCCATCTATACTGACCTCCATCAGGTTGCAAATTAAAAATAATTTTTTTCTGCATCTAGCTCTGAAAAAATATTTGGGCTTCTAGCAGTGTGTGGGACTTGGTCTATTAGTCCATCTATACTGACCTCCATCAGGTTGCAAATTAAAAATAATTTTTTTCTTCATTTAGCTCTGAAAAAATATTTGGGCTTCTAGCAGTGTGTGGGACTTGTTCTATTAGTCCTTCTATACTGACCTCCAGCAGGTTGCAAATTGAATATAATTTTTTTCTGCATCTAGCTCTGAAAAAATAGTTGGGCTTCTAGCGGTGTGTGGGACTTGGTCTATTAGTCCATCTATACTGACCTCCATCAGGTTGCAAATTAAAAATAATTTTTATCTGCATCTACAGTACCTCTGAAAAAATATTTGGGCTTCTAGCAGTGTGTGGGACTATTTGTATTAGTCCATCTATACTGACCTCCATCAGGTTGCAAATTCAAAATAATTTTTTTCTGCATCTAACCCAGCCAATAGTTTTGGCCTAATACCACAGTTTGGCCACTCAGCTCTGCTCGGTTACCATCCATTGTTTTTTTGTGCAAACAACTCCAGAGTTGTGAATTAGTTAACCACCAAAATGAGTGGAAAAAGGCCTGCTGCTGGTGGAAAGGGGAATAGGCGTGTTGGGAAGGGGAAAAAAGGTTGTGTCCGTGGGGTAGGTGTTAAAGCAACAGTAACATCTGCAGAAGAAAGACCATCTTCCAGCCAAACTAAAATGTCTACTTCTTTTAGCGGACAATGTGATAAGATCCCTTTCTTACGGCCACGCCAATCGCTACAAATTCCAGATGAGGCACAAAAACAGCAGGTGCTTCAACGGATATCAAGTGCTCCTTTAAGTCGGCTCTCCTCCACATCAACTTCAACATCACAAATACTCCAGTCCTCAAAGGTGTCACCCAAATCGCACTTGCTTCCTCACAGCTCCCAAATCTCCAGCTGCCCGTCTGAGTATGAGGTAGAACAGATGGTTGAGTCTGCAGAGCTGTTTACTCATACTATAGCCTGGGAATCAGAGGTCGACTCCAGCACTTCTGTGAATCCAGACGAGGAAATGATCTGCACTGATGCCCAGAATCTTTATGAGTCGGATCCAGGACCAGACGCAGAAGGTTCTGACCATAATGTAGACCCTCATTCCCAAACTGTAACTCCTGTTGGTGGAGACAATGAGGAAGACGATGATAAGACTCAAATACCTGATTGGAGCGACAACTTTAGTTTTTTGTCAGGGCAGGAACAGGTTGGCTCTGAGGACGACGGGTGTGATAACGCACAGGGTGATGATGATGAGGTCGAAGATCCCACTTACTGTCAACCCACAGTCAGCCAAGAGATGAGGTCAGCAGAGGAGGTGGAGGAAGATGCTAGTGACGACGAGATCAGGTTGCGCCTTCCTGGACAGAGACGTAGTACTGGAAGCACGTCAACAACTGCATCCTCAAACACAACTCTGCCTCTCACCACAAGTCGTGGTGGCTCTTCAGGTCGCATGGGTGCTAAGCCTTGCATAGCCTGGGCATTTTTTCAGATCGATAAAGATGACCCAACTCGTGTTATCTGTAACATTTGTCAGCAAAAGCTAAGTAGAGGCCAAAAAATACATAGTTTGAGTACTTCATGCATGAACCGGCACATGGACATGAAGCATAAGTTGCAGTGGGAAGCTCAGTGTGCTACAATGCGGCCTAGCCGGCCGGGCCAATCACCGTCTGCCATATCTTGTGCATCCGCGGCCTCTTCATCCTCTGTGACTGGGGGGACAGCAGTCACACCTGTTTTGGGGCGCAGACCTGCCACCTCTTTACCCGCAACAGCCAGCGTGATTGGCAGGTCATCATTTTCTTTGGAGGTGGTAACACCAGCTGGTGTTGAGCGCTGTCCGACATCGATAGCACCACCTTTGGATCAAGGCAACCTAACATGTCCGCCTGCATCTTCCTCACAGACCGGCAGTTTGCCGGGGACACCCTTATCAACCCCGTCTAAGCACAATAGCCAGCCCTCGGTCCCTCAGATGTGGACAAGTAAAAGACCATTTCCTCCTAGCCATGAGAAAGCTAAGAGGTTGAATTTCACCATCTGCAAGCTCTTGGCTACAGAAATGCTGCCTTTCCGCCTGGTGGACACAGAGGATTTTCGAGACCTTATGTCCGTCGCAGTGCCCCAGTACCAGATGCCCAGTCGGCACTACTTCTCAAAGAAAGGTGTGCCTGCGCTCCACCAGCATGTCGCACACAACATCACCGCTTCTTTGAGAAACTCTGTGTGTGACAGGGTGCATTTCACCACAGACACTTGGACGAGTAGGCATGGACAGGGGCGTTACATGTCGCTGACTGGGCACTGGGTAACTATGGTGACAGCAGGACAAGGGGCTGCTGTCCAAGTCTTGCCGTCCCCACGAGTTGTGCGTCAATCCTCTTTATGTCAAAGTTCCTCCACTGCTTCTGCCTCCTCAACCTCCTCTCGGTCTTCCACCTGCACCCAAAGCCTGTCTGGTCATGCCACAAGCTTTCTAACTGCGCAGAAGGGATCCTGCACACCTCCTTACTATGCTGGCAGTAGGGCTCAACGTCATCAGGCGGTTTTTACATTGAAATGTCTGGGAAATGTGAGTCACACAGCTGAGGAGTTGTGGTCAGCTCTGGAGAACCAATTTCATGAATGGTTGTCTCCACTGGACCTGAAACCAGGGAAGGCCGTGTGCGACAATGCTGCAAACCTGGGTGCGGCCCTTCGCCGGGGCAATGTCACACACGTGCCTTGTATGGCTCACGTGTTGAACCTGGTTGTCCAGCAATTTTTAGCCCACTATCCCAGACTAGATGGCCTTCTGCAGAGGGCACGGTCGCTGTGTGCTCACTTCCGCCGTTCGCATCCCGCAGCTCAGCGACTTACATCTCTACAGAAGTCGTTGGGCCTGCCACTTCACCGGCTAAAATGCGATGTGCCTACCCGGTGGAATTCAACTCTGCACATGTTGCAGCGACTGTGGCAGCACCGACAAGCCCTGGTGCAATACGTTCTGACGTATAGCCTGGGCCAACGAGATTCAGAGGTGGGGCAAATCACGCTGGAGGAGTGGTCTCAGATCAGGGACCTATGCACCCTTCTGCACAGTTTTGAAATGGCGACGAAGATGTTTAGTGCTGACGATGCCATTATCAGCATGACTATTCCGGTGATTTACATGCTGGAGCACATGTTAAACAGAATTCGGAGTCAGGTGGTGGCACAAGAGGAGGTGGAGGAAGTAGAGGAGGAGGAGTTGTATGCGGAAGGGCTAACATCTGCAAGGTCCAGACGGTCGGCAGCACCAAGGCGGCAGGCATGTGAGGGTGGGGGAGATGGTTTTACCAGGGCGCATGGTAGCAGCCAAACTAGTGAGGAAGGTGCAGGAGCCCAGGAAGAAGTGGAGGACGAACTGATGGAAGACTCATCAGATGAGGGAGACCTTGATCACATTTCTGTTATGCGAGGTTGGGGGGAGAGGACAGAGGAAGGAAGCATGATTGTTACCTCGCCACCAACACAACAGGGACTTGGTGCTCCTGGATGCGCAACACACATGAGTGCCTTCTTGCTGCACTACCTGCAACATGACCCTCGAATTGTGAGAATTAGAAATAATCCTGACTACTGGGTTGCCACACTGTTAGATCCCCGGTACAAAAGTAAATTTGCAGAAATTATTCCTGCCATAGAAAGGGATGCACGCATGCAGGAGTATCAGCAGAGACTGTTGCAGAATCTTACATGTGCTTTTCCACAAAATACCAGTGGTGCACGTAGTGAATCTCACAGTTCCAACTTGCCAACCGTGGGACCGTCAAGTGTTCAGCACTCAAACCGTAACAGAACCACAGTATCTGCTGGTAACATCAATTTTGCGGAATCATTTCACCACTTTTTTAGCCCATCCTTTGCAAGGCCACAGGAGACAAGAAGTCTGACACATAGTCATCGCCTAGAGACGATGGTACAGGAGTATCTCCAAGTAAACATTGAAGCCACGACTGTGTCACTGGACCCTTGCTCTTTTTGGGCTTCCAATCTGGATAAATGGCCGGAGCTAGCCACTTACGCCTTGGAGATCTTGTCATGCCCCGCAGCCAGCGTTCTGTCTGAACGTGTGTTCAGCGCTGCTGGTGGTGTGCTGACAGATAAGCGCACGCGGCTCTCCACTGATAATGTAGACAGACTCACGTTCATAAAGATGAACAAATCATGGATCCGAAACGACTTTTCTACCCCTGTGTCATCCTGGGGAGAGTAAAAGCTTGATGATTGGTTAAAATCACCCTACCAACCGTTTTAAGCTTTCAAATTACTAATCATGTTTATCTGTATCTTGACTGGAAAATAATTTGGGCTTTGTAGCAGTGTGCAGCACTGATCCTATTAGGCCATCTATACTAAAGCTTCACCAGATTTAAAATTAAAAATAATTTTTAGCTGCATCTAGCCCGGAAAATAATTTTGGGGCTCCGTGATGCGCAAGGCATATAAGTGCCTTCTTGCTGCACTACCTGCAGCATGACCCTCATATTGTCAGAATTCGAAGTAATCATGACTACTGGGTTGCCACACTCTTAGATCCCCCAAACTTTTCGATCAACCTTTTCATTTTAATAAAGACCAAAAAAATGGTCATTTTTGAAATTATAAGCATTAGCAGGTTGTTAGAAACTGAAATCAAACAGTTTTCAACTCAAAACTTTATTCTAGGTGATGTTACATTTTCACATAGGACCCCTTGTTCGAAAGGAGCTTCTGAACTCTCTCGTCCATTGAATTTGTCAGGTTTTGGATGGTTTCTGCTTCAATTGTTTTGCATGAGGACAGAATACCCTCCCAGAGCTGTTGCTTAGATGTGAACTGCCTCCCGCCATCATAGACACTCCTTTTAATGATGCTCTAAAGGTTCTGAATGGGGTAGAGGTCAGGGGAGCATGGGGGTCACACCATAAGTTTGTCCCCTTTTATGCCCATATCAGCCAGAGATGCAGATGTTTTATGTGCAGCATGAGATGGTGCATTATCATGCAGAAAAATGATCTTGCTGTGAAATACACGGTTCTTCTTCTTGAACCATGGCAGGAAGTGCTGTTTGAGAAAATCCACATACATTATGGAGTTCATCTTTAGCGCCTTCAGGGATCCTAAAGGGGCCGACAATCTCTCTCCCCATGATTCCAGCCCAAAACATTACTCCACCTCCTCCTTGTTGGCGCTGTAGCCGTGTTTGCGTGGGGTGTCCATCAACCAGCCATCCTCCACTCCATCCATCTGGACCATCGAGCGCTGCACGGCACTCATCCGTGAACAAAACAGTTTTGAAATCAGTCTTCATGTAATGTTTGGCCCACTGGAGCCGTTTCTGCTTGTGTGAAGTGGATAGAGGAGGTCGACAGGATGGCGCATGCACAGCTGCAAACCTCTGAAGGACCCTGCATCTTGTTGTTCGGGGGACGTTGGAGGCACAAGCAGCTTCAAAAACTTGTCTGCTGCTATGACAAGGCTTTTTTGCCGCTGCTCTTTCAACCTGACGTAATTGCCTGTAGGAAAGAGTCCTCAATTTGCCCTTATCAGCACGCACACGTGTGTACTGTGAATCAGCTACATACTTCTTGATTGCCAAGACACTTCATCCTGATCATCGCACAATGTTGATTGTAGTCATGCCTTGACCTAAACACTCCACAATTTGTTGCTTCTCAGCAGCCGACACATCCTTTTTCTTTCCCATTTTGGCAGAAAATGTAGGCTGCTTAATAATGTGAGAGAGCCTTCTCAAGTAGTCTTGCCTTTCATTGGACACACCTGCCAAACTAATTAGCACAGGTGTCTGCAATTGCTTACAGTGATATAAAGAGCCCTGACACACATCACCATCAATGAGTTTAACTGACAAACAAACAAATTCTTCCCTTATCACTCCTAAACACTTTTTGTATAATAATTTGGAACGCAGTGTACATGTGCTTTTCCACAAAACACCAGTGGTTCACGTAGTGAATCTTACAGTTCTAACTTGCCAACCGTGGTCTGTATGGAGTTGTACAATAAAGGGCCCAAAATTAAGATAACATAGATGGGAGAGGTCTCTATGAATAGGAATTCCTAAGTATTTGATACCCTGTGAGGGCCAGGCAAAGGGAAAGTTGGACTGGATGGAATCCTATATGGATTTGGGGAGGGAGACATCGAGGGCCTCAGACTTCGCTGCATTGATTTTAAAATTTTACCATGTAACAAAGTGATCTATTTCAGCCATAACAGCATGGATGGATATATGTGATTGAGTGATATATACTAGGACATCATCAGCAAATAGAGAGCACTTGTACTCGGTGCCTCCCACCTCAATCCACCTAATATTGGGGTTATGGCGAATTGATGAGAGCAGGTGCTCCGTCACTAGGATGTATAAGAGAGGGGACAGAGGACATCACTGCCTTGTCCCATTGGTGATTGTGAAAGGTGATGAAAATGTTCTGACGCACCCCCTGGGCCTTGGGACACCCGGAGCCGGACCCTTTTTGGTGGATGCTGGTGGTTGTAGTCTTCGTGGTGGCGACCCAGTTCCGTGGCTCAGGGCGGTCAAACCAGTGGTGGAACTATTTATGTGGTTTTCATGTTTAAATGTCCGACTACGCCACCCGTGGATTGCGGTCAGAGTGAACCGCCGCTACAGGGCAGACCACTGAGGCTGGTGTTGTGGGTGCAGCAGAGCGTAGCATAACTCCCCACGGGAGGAGTATAGCCTCAGGGCAGTGTATGCGGAGGATGGGGGTGATGGTGCAGGGCAGCAGCAGTAACGACACGGAGTCAGTGATGCAGTTCAGGGCCTTTACTCACAGTTCTTATTATCCAGACCACGTCTGCAGGTAACGGCTGCCCACGTCGTACTGTGCTCACCAGGTGAGGGGCTCAGACAACTCCCAGATAACTTTGGAGCACTTCACAGGACCCCCTTTGTGTGTCCTTTGTCTGGCCTTTCTTACCAACACTTCTGTCCGGCTGCCTCGGGCCTCCTCTTGGTAAACTTGGTGCCAGTTTCCCTGACCCTATATGGTGCCTTCCTAGCGGGTGTAGCGAGGGGCTGCGCCACATAAAATGTCAGAGCCTCCGGTTTCTAGCTGAGAGTCGTTTCCTGCCTCCACTAGTTCGGGGACCGGTCTCCCCCTTTGGCCTGACCCCTCCACGCAGGTGGATTCGGGCGTGCGGTGGTGACTCGCCCGTCCGCACCCCTGGGATCCCTTCATTCCTCGTTCCTGGAGCCTTCTCCGCTCCTCTTCCTTCTCCCTCTTCCAGGCCTGGGCCTCTGTTACTAGGCCCGCCTCCGGAGCAGAGCTCATGCAGAGCCCCTGCTCCCTGCCACTTCTGCTCAGACTTCTCTGCACTGAACTAAGATGGTGCCCACCTTTTATACTCCCTTCTCAATGCACCCAGGAACTGCTTCCTCCCTGCTCCTGCACTACAGGGTTCCCCTTCCTCAGTGTTCCCTCCCCCCACTCCAGCCAGGGACAGGGACTGTCGTGCCCATCTCAGGGGCATATTGGTCGCCCTGCCCCACGGCAATGTGGTGTAATGCATGCAGGTGTCGGGTCCTGATCCACACTCCATCCTTACCTGAGAGTGAGATATCACACCTCTGGGTGAGGTGCAATACGTCTGTAGCAACCGAGCCCTCAGGGTGCTACAGTTCCATTTATCTTCAGCCTAGGTGACGTATTGCGATACAGGGCCGTGATTTTGGCTATAAAAGGGTCCCCTAGACCCCTACCCCAAGCTTTTTAAGAGAATCATATATGGCGTGCCAGGAGACTCTATGGAATTCTTTCTCAGCATCCAACGAGAGTATCTAATTACAAATTTTTAACTGCATCTAGCCCAGGAAATACTTTGTGCCTAGTAGCAGTGTCTGCTAGTGAGCGGATTATCCCGGCTGTTAAGCAAGCTGCACCACCTGTAGTTTAGACACTTAATTTTTTCAAAGGAAATGCTTCGGGACCATGGGATACTTAGTGAAGAGCATCAGGAGGCACCCCAAGGCATAGGGGCTGGGACTGGCAGTAGGATGCCTTGCGGTGGACAGCCGAGCTCGATCCTTATAAAAGCTTTTTAACTGCAGCAGCTTTAGTGGACGCTACTGGAGCTGGAATTACCGCGGCTGCTGGCATGTAAATGGATTTAAAGTGTATTCATTCAAATTAGAGAGACAATTTAAATTAAAAAGCTTAGAGCTGCCTCCACCACAGGGGGGCTCGCTCGACCCACCAGCGGACAGGCACCAGTATTGGGAGAGGGGGGCTGGCCGTCAGGGTTCACCGCGGCTCTGGCACAAACCCGGCGACACGGAGGTGGCACGGGCAGGAGCGGACTGGCCGTGTCGGCTTCTCACTTTTTGGATTTTAGAAGGGCATGACATGCCTATATCTGTGTCTCCCCCTCCTTTTACTCCTCCACCTCTTTTATTTTCGCATGACTATATGTACTTGTCACTTTTCCATGTGTTAGTTATGTCTTCTGAGCAGTTTGTCAGCTTTTGGACACCTTTGAAGGTGTTTTCTATGTGTTTCTATGTGTTTTTGTTTGCCTGCCATTGGTTTTAACGGTGTTCGAAGGTGTTCGACGAACAGTTCGACGAACAGTTCGGCGAACACACGGGTGTTCGACGAACCGAACCGAACTCGAACACTACGGGGGTGGCTCAACACTAATTAGATATTGTTAGAACCTTGCTCTTAGGTTTTTTTTCCTTTGCTGGTCACATGACCTTGTTGGCCTATTTAATCCTGCTCCGCCCTTCTGGCTTTGCTGGACTTCATTGTATATCTACTTTCTAGCTAGCCTGTGCTCTGTGTCTTGCTCTGTTAGTTTGCTTTGTCTACTGACCTCTATGTTCTATATATTTTGTTTGTTCGTCTGTCTGCTACTATTTCTGTTAGGAGGTGTCCCATATTCCTCCCAGTCCTTAGTACTTGTAGGGATTCCTTCCCCACATCTATAGGTCTCCGTACAGACTAGCTTAGGACTTTAGCAGGTCTGATCGCAGGATCAGGTCCCCTGTTACATCGTAGGGATTCAGCTGAGTTCTATCGTAGGGACAGATCTCCTCTCTTTCCTTAGCTCTGGTAGCAGAACATAACAGTAAGTCCAGCCTGCAAATTCTCTAAGGAAAGATTTTTCTGTTCCATCATGGTGTCGGTTCAGGATTTGGCTCATCGCCTGCAGGGACTCTCTCTGGAGGTGGCCGAGCTCCGTCAGCACGTGAGTAGCTGTCCTGGAGCACATTTCTTGGAGCCTAAGGTATGTTTTCCGGATTTATTTTTTGGTGAACACCGAGAATTTTTTTCATTTAAAAATGCTTGCTTACTGTATTTTCGTTTGAGACCTAAGTCCTCTGGGGATGAATCCCAGCGCGTAGGGTTCATAATGTCACTTTTGCGCAAAGAGCCTCAGGAGTGGGCCTTTTCTTTGCAACCTAGTGATACATGCTTCAGATCAGTGGATAGTTTTTTTTCTGCTTTGGGACTATTATATGATGATCCTGACCGTGTCGCATCAGCTGAGACTGAGTTGAGACGTTTAAAACAGGGATCAGGTAATGTGGAAAAATATTGTACTCATTTCCGTCGTTGGTCTACTCAAACAGGGTGGAACGATTCTGCTCTGAAAAGTCTATTTCTTGCTGGGCTCAGTGAAAGGGTTAAAGACCTGCTAATTGCTTATCCTACACCTGAAGATTTGCAACAGGCTATGCAATTAGCTATACGGGTGGATAGAAGACTGCGTGCAAGGGTTAATGAGAGCAAATCCTCTGCTATGTCAGTTTCTGGTTATGAGAATGTGTGTACTAACAGTGGTGAACCGATGGAGATTGGATCGGTGGCACCTCGCTCTCAAGAAAAAGACCGTCGATTTTCTGAAGGCTTGTGTTTCTATTGCGGAAAATCTGGTCATTTGATTAAAGGCTGTGAGCTTCGTATGAAGAAAGAAAAAAAAATGGTCAGTCACGCCCGTATTGCCTGTTTAAATTCCAAGGGTATATTTTTAGCTGCTTCCACGATTGCTCAGAAAAAATTAATGGAATTTCGGGTGTTTGTTGATTGCGGGTCTACTCTGAATGTAATTGATGGGGGATTCGTGGAAAGACTCAATTTAAAACCTGAACCTTTATCATCCCCCATTGCTGTGGTTTCTGTGTATGGTTCCCCTTTGAAGAATATTACTCTCAAGGTCTGTGAATTTCCTCTCACTATTAATGGTGTTCACCATGAGAAATTGGATTTGGTAGTGTTGAATAACTTGCCTTCTCCAGTAATATTGGGATTGCCCTGGTTAAAATTTCACAATCCTGTACTGGATTGGTCTACCAGTGAAATTAAATCCTGGAGCCATAAATGTTATGACAAGTGTTGTAACGGGCGTATTGCAGCTTTGGATAGGGGAGAATTGCCTGTTCCTATTCAGGATTTTTGGAGATTTTTTTCTGAGAAGGAATCGCAGGTTTTGCCTCCCCATAGAGACTATGATTGTTCTATTGAATTTGTCCCTGGAGCGACTCTTCCTAAAAGTCGTTTATTTAACCTTACTATTCCTGAGAGGAAGGCTTTGGAGGAATACATACAGACAAGTTTGGCCGCCGGTCACATTAGGCCCTCTAAGTCTCCTGTGGCGGTTGGATTTTTTTTTGTAAAAAAAAAGGACGGCGGTTTACGTCCTTGTCTGGATTTTCGTGAGATTAACAAAATTACTGTACGCAATCCTTACCCACTGACATTGATTCCTGATCTGTTTAACCAGTTAATGGGGGCCAAGTGGTTCTCTAAAATTGACCTTAAGGGGGCATACAATCTGTTGCGCATGAAGGAGGGTGACGAATGGAAGACTGCTTTTAACACTCCTGTGGGTCATTTTGAGAATCTGGTTATGCCTTTTGGTCTTACTAATGCTCCTGCATTTTTTCAGAATCTGATTAATGACATCCTTAGACCTTTGATCGGTAAAAATGTGGTTGTGTATTTGGATGACATTTTGATTTATTCGCCAGATCTGGAGTCTCATTGGCGGAGCGTGCGTGAGGTATTACAGTTATTAATGGACAATTCGCTTTTTGCTAAGCTGGAGAAATGTGAGTTCGCTGTACAGAGAATTAGTTTTTTGGGCTACATTATCTCCAGCAAAGGTTTTGAGATGGATCCGGTTAAGGTTCAGGCTGTGCAGGAATGGCCTAGGCCTATTGGTTTGAAATCGATACAGAGGTTTTTGGGTTTCGCCAATTACTACAGAAAATTCATAAAAATTTTTTCTAGTATTGTCAAACCTCTGACTGATCTCACCAGGAAAGGTGCTGATGCGGTTCAGTGGTCTTCTGAGGCCATTGAAGCATTTGTGTATCTCAAGGAGAGGTTCACCTCTCCTCCCATCCTTATGCAGCCTGATGTTACTAGGCCGTTTTTGGTTGAGGTTGATGCTTCCTCTGTGGGGGTTGGCGCAGTATTGTCTCAGGATAACGGGGATGGATTACATCCCTGTGCCTTTTTTTCAAAAAAATTTTCGGAGACTGAACTGAATTACGATATTGGTAATCGGGAATTATTGGCTATTAAACTCGCATTTGAACACTGGCGCCACTTCTTGGAAGGTGCGGAATTTCCCGTTCAAGTTCTTACGGATCATAAAAATCTGATATATCTTGATGCTGCCAAGCGCCTGAAAGCCCGTCAGGCTAGGTGGGCACTGTTTTTCTCGCGGTTTAATTTCTCCGTTACTTACATCCCTGGTACTAAGAATGTTAAGGCGGATGCCTTGTCTCGCAGTTTTTTTCCCATAGTCGGTGCTGAGAAAGAGGAGAACATTTTACAAGAAGGTGTTGTGATAGCTGCTTTGGACTCCGTTTTGGAAAATGAGATTCTTAAAGCACAGGAGAATGCCCCTTCTAACACTCCTCATGGGAGGTTGTTTGTGCCTGGGACCTTTAGGAGAGATTTGTTTGTTGAGTGTCACGAATCTCGGTTGGCAGGTCATCCCGGAATCTCTGAGACCAAGAGACTGGTGGGTCGCAGTTTTTGGTGGCCTGGATGGCAGAAGGAAGTCATTAAGTGGGTGCGTCAATGTACTATATGTGCTAGATCTAAGTCCTCACATACTCCTGCTGCGGGGTTGCTTTGTCCTTTGGAGGTTCCCAGTGCTCCTTGGACACATTTGGCTATGGACTTTATAACTGACCTTCCCCCCTCTGAGGGTTTTACTGTCATCTGGGTGGTCGTGGACCGTTTTAGCAAGATGTGTCACTTGGTTCCTTTCGTCAAACTGCCCTGCGCTAAAACTCTCGCTAAGGCCTTTGTCAAGGAAATTGTCAGACTTCATGGCGTTCCTACTGACATTGTTTCTGATAGGGGTCCTCAGTTCGTGGCTCGTTTTTGGCGTGCCTTTTGTGATAGGTTGGGAGTTCATTTGTCGTTCTCGTCCGGATATCATCCTGAATCTAATGGCCAGACAGAAAGGAAAAACCAGGATGTTGAGCAGTTCTTGCGTTGTTTTGTGGCAGACAATCAAGAGGGGTGGTCTGAGTTTCTGCCACTTGCTGAATTTGCTCTGAACAATCATACATCTTCTTCTGCTGGTTGTTCGCCTTTTTTTGTTGTTCTGGGAGACATCCGTCGTTTGGGTTGTTCTCCAAGTTGGGATCTGCCGTGCCTGAGGAGGAGAATTTTTCCGGTGATTTGGAGAGAGTTTGGACGGATGTGCGTGGTAATCTTCAGGAGGCCAACAGAAAATCTAAAGACTACTTTGATAGGAAACGACAGGAGGTTTTGTTCGCTGTTGGTGACATGGTTTGGTTGTCCTCTAGGAATCTGCGGTTGAGGATTCCTTCAAAGAAATTGGGTCCCAAGTTTGTAGGGCCCTTTAAGGTGCTTCAGGTTGTCAACCAATCTGCTGTTAGGTTGGAGGTTCCTACCTCCTGGAGAATTAATCCGGTATTTCATGTCTCTCTGTTGAAAAAAGCTGTTGTATCGGATTGTGACGCCTCTGCCTCTGTTCTTCCGGTGGTGGAGGACGGGGAATATGAAATTTTTCGCATCCTTAACTCTAGACGGTATAGAGGTAGTTTGCAGTATCTTGTGGCCTGGAAAGGTTTCGGTCCCGAGGATAACTCTTGGGTGAGGTCGGATGATGTTTCCGCGTCCAGACTTATCAGAGCGTTTCACAGGAGATTTCCTGATAAGCCTGGTCCTAGGGGATCCGGAGGATCCTCTTAGAAGGGGGGGTACTGTTAGAACCTTGCTCTTAGGTTTTTTTTCCTTTGCTGGTCACATGACCTTGTTGGCCTATTTAATCCTGCTCCGCCCTTCTGGCTTTGCTGGACTTCATTGTATATCTACTTTCTAGCTAGCCTGTGCTCTGTGTCTTGCTCTGTTAGTTTGCTTTGTCTACTGACCTCTATGTTCTATATATTTTGTTTGTTCGTCTGTCTGCTACTATTTCTGTTAGGAGGTGTCCCATATTCCTCCCAGTCCTTAGTACTTGTAGGGATTCCTTCCCCACATCTATAGGTCTCCGTACAGACTCTCTTAGGACTTTAGCAGGTCTGATCGCAGGATCAGGTCCCCTGTTACATCGTAGGGATTCAGCTGAGTTCTATCGTAGGGACAGATCTCCTCTCTTTCCTTAGCTCTGGTAGCAGAACATAACAGATATTTCACAGAAAGCTCGTGACATCATAATCTCTATTAAGTCCATTAGGTTCAAGGCTCTGTAAATAATGTATCCAAAAAGCCTCCCTGATTTTTAGCTGTCTAATTCTGTTTCCTCCTCTTCTATAGGGAGGTACCTGTTCTAAAACAAGGAATCTCAACTGTGCTATTGTGTGACCAGATGTATGAAAATGAAAAGGTAATGGTAAATTAAGTCTACTACAACGGATATCCGACTTGTGGTGAGATATACGATCTTTAATAGATTGAGTAGTTTCACCAACGTATACCTTGCCGCAAGGGCATTTTATCGCATAGACTACAAATTTTGAGTCGCAGGTAAAGAAATCACGAATGGGAATATCAGCTCCTGTATTAGGATGTGAAATTTTATCACCTTTAAGAACGTTTGTGCATTGTGCACACTGTAGGCACGGAAAAGTACCTTTCTTTTGTGTGTCTAAAAAAGTTTGTTTGGGTTTCTTAAGGGCTGTTCCCTCATCGGCTCTAACTAGTTTATTCCTAAGATTAGTAGGTCTCCTAAAACAAGGTAAGAATAGGTTCTTAAACTCTGGAATATCAGGATAGCTTCTTTGTAACATGGGCCAGTGTTTGCGGATCTTTTGATGCAGCCTATAGATAAACGGATGAAAGGTGTGGACAAAGGGAATTCTGTTCAGTATATCTCTATTAGGTGACGGATCATCAGAGTTACGGCATTGGTTGAGGAGATTTTGAGGATAACCCCTCTGTTTAAATTTGATTTCCATCTCATCTAAACGTTTTGTACAGACTTCCGAATCTGAGACGATTTTTTTCACCCTTTGGAATTGTGATATTGGGATAGATCTTTTCACCGCCCTAGGATGACAGCTCTGATATAAAAGTAAATTGTTCCTATCCGTTTGTTTTACATAGAGATCAATAGATAAATCCCCCTCTGTGTTCCGTTTAATCATAGTGTCTAAGAAATTAATTTCTTGTTGATCATATGTAATAGTGAAGGTGAGTTCTGGCCATATGTCATTCAATTGTGTGTGAAACAATATCAGTGTCTCAATGGTGCCATTCCATAGACAAAATATATCGTCTATATACCTGCGCCAAAATAGGCAGTGGGTCCGATAGAGGTCATTGGTATAGACATACCTGCCTTCGAAGTTCGACATGAAACAATTAGCATAAGGGGGTGCGACGTGTGGGCCCATCGCGGTCCCTTGAATTTGTAAATAGTATGAATCTTCAAATAGAAAAAAATTTTCCGTCAAAACTAACTCGAGTAGGTCCAACAGGAACTTAATAGTCCGTGGAAACAGAATTAGACAGCTAAAAATCAGGGAGGCGTTTTGGATACATTATTTACAGAGCCTTGAACCTAATGGACTTAATAGAGATTATGATGTCACAAGCTGTCTGTGAAATATCTAATTACATCATTTTTTTTTTTTTAGCAACGATCTTGAACTCGTCCCAACTAAGGGTATGGACATGCAGAGAGCCATTATAGATCCATTCCCCTTTTTCTTTTACCCCCCTTTTTTTTCACCCTTTTTTTTTATTTTTTGCTTCTTTTTTTTATTTTATTTCATTTTACTAGACTAACTTATTTTTTTCTTTCTTCTTATTTACAGTTCACCTTTTTGGAGTTCTCATTTTCTAGTCTGCACCTTTTTCAGGCTATATCAGTCATCTTTCTTCATCTTGTGTTCCACCACTGCGATTCACCTGTGTTACTTCCTGGTGTCTGCGTTCCAATGTGCGTTCCACCGTCGTCACTTCCTGGAGATTCCTGCCTGCGTTCCACCAGTGCGTTCCAGTGACACACTTCCGCCTTTCCTCTAGCAGACACAGCTTTCTCTTCATTACACTTCCGTTTTTCTCCTATATATTCCTCGGACATACCGCCATGGATAGCGCACCTGCTCCATAAGGCATTTCTGACCGTTACACTGGGCGCTTTTTTCTTTGTATATCCCCATACACCAGCAATCCGGTAAGTTTGTTGCTCACATTCTGTATACTCAATTTTCCCTTTTTGGAACCATTCTCGTATGGTCACTTCACTATTGTTCTATATGTATCTTGCTGTTTTGTATTCACTTTTTTGCATATTCCTTTTGTTTGTACTATTTCCCTTAGTCCTAGATACTTATTTTTTACTTTCACTTTATCATGCTCATTACAATCTCTTTCTTACCTTTCCCCTTTTTCAGATGTACTCTTTGGCTCTTCCTTTTTTACTCATGTCAGTTTTTGTCCTATTTTCCGGCCATTAGCCGCTCCAAATTTCTTTTGTTGCTCTCTTTTTTGAGACTTGTTCATTTCTGTCGGATTATTTGTTATATGCATTACAGTATGCCACTATGATGGAATTTATTTATTAATTTATCTTATGTATTTTTATGTCTTTTCCTGTAAAAATTATAATATTTGATTTATATTTATGAGTATGCTAAAATATTAATACTTTTTTTATTGTTCTGTTTTCTATCTATACATTAGTGTCTGATGAAGGTCGTAGTTTGACGACCGAAACGTTACATTGTATGGATTGCAATTTTTGAAAATTACTCTAAGAACAGTGAATATTTCATTAAAGAATTTATTTCATATCACTATATGAGTGCCGGATTATATTCTTATATCAATATATGTATAATGATATCATTCAGTGTGTGCATAGCCCTTGCCGCCAATCACATGCTGGAGGCAACAGTCCGCGGAGTGACAAAAGAATACAAGGGAATGGACATGATCAAACAATTATTATAAATTTATGAGTCTGCGATGACATACCTGTGTGTCAGCAAAAGCACAGCGCCACGTACACCCCGATCCGCTTTTCGGACCGCCGTCCTTCGTCAGCACTAAAATGCTCGGCTGCTCGAAGCTCGGTCCAAGCTCACCGTGATACTCGGGTGCTCGACCCGAGCAACGAGCCCAATGTTAATGTAGCGCCGGCGTCCCTGCCTCTGCTAGGCAGGGACGCTGTTCCCCTCACCCCTCTTCTCCGAGCCCGGCGTCCTCCTCCCGCTCTGCTGGCAGCGCGCGCTCCTTCCCGGCCACTGTGCTTAGGGCGCGCGCGCGCTCCCTCCCTCTTAAAGGGGCCGCGCGCGCCGTCCTAAGGAGTCCCCGGCCAATGGCCGGAGGACTTCACCATATATAAGGCACCTCCTCCAAAATGGAGGTGCCCGAGCAATGTTGTTGCACTGTTCACTACTCTGCTTCAGCCCTCAGGTCCCGTTGCCAGTTACCTGCCAGTTACCTGCCAGAAACCTGCCAGTTTGCTGTCTGTTTCCTGCCTGACATTCCTCCTACCTGCTTGCTAGCCTGAGGTCCGACGGTCTGCCTTCCTACTCCTGTCAGTCTGTCTATGGACCAGCTTGCCCGCTCACCTGGGAGCGCACATCTGCTACCTGCCTGCTAGCCTACCTGGAGGCTCTGCCGTCACGTGCTGTGACCACCTGCCATTCCAGAGACTCCTGCCCGCTCACCTGGGTGCGCTCATCTGCTGCCTATCTGTTGGCCTACCTGGAGGCTCCGCCGTCACGTGCTGTGACCACCTGCCATTCCAGAGACTCCTGCCCGCTCACCTGGGAGCGCTCATCTGCTGCCTGTCTGTTGGCCTACCTGGAGGCTCCGCTGTCACATGCTGTGACCACCCGTTTATCCAGAGACTCTCGCTTGCTCACCTGGGAGCACACATCTACCATCTGCCTGCTAGCCTACCTGGAGGCTCAGCCATCACAGGTCGTACCTACCCTTTATCCAGAGACTGCCCCGGTCACTTGCCGTGACCTCCTGCCCGTTCACCCAGAGACTGCCCCGGTCACTTGCTGTGACCTCCTGCCCATTTACCCAGAGACTGTCCCGGTCACTTGCCGTGACCACCTGCCCATTTACCCAGAGACTGTCCCGGTCACCTGCTGTGACTACCTGCCCGTCTTCCCTGGTCACCACCCGCTTCCTTACAAGGACCGCCCCCTTGTATAGTAGCTCAGAGGTTCCGCCTCCCAGACCCGTTACAGTTTGCTCGGGCAATGGAACCCGGTGGTACCCAAGCTCCCTCGCTCTCGGACCTATGTCATGAACTGTCCCGTCAGAGGTCCCAACAGGAGTCCATCCTGGGTCACCTGCGGAATGTCAACTCACGCTTGGACACTCTGACTGCTCCACCAGCAACCACCGCTAGAGTCATGACTCGCAACCCGGCACCGCCGCTGCCCACCAATACCATGGTATCCTGCTCTGGACCCCGGCTTTCTGCACCTCCTCGCTTTGGAGGCGACTCCGCTCAGGCTCGGGGCTTCATAAACCAGTGCACCCTGCACTTTGAACTCCTGTCCCACCAGTTTAATTCTGACCGGGCCAAAGTAGCCTTCATCATGTCCCACCTCACGGGGGAGGCACTGGCTTGGCTGAATCCTCTATGGGAGAGAGGAGACCCCCTGGTGTCCGACTTGCCTGCCTTTCTCACGGCTTTCCGGAAAGTCTTCGACGAACCTGGACGGAAGACCTCATCCGCATCGTCTCTGCTACGCCTCCGTCAGGGAAGTCTCACCGTGGGCCAATATGCCATACGGTTCCGTACCCTTGCCTCGGAGCTGGCCTGGGATAACGATGCTCTGGTATGTCTTCTGGGAGGGTCTGTCCGGCCGTATTAAAGATGAACTCGCCGGTCGGGACATTCCTACCACTCTCGATGATTTAATAACTCTTGCCACCCGGATTGACCTACGGTTCCAGGAGCGTGCCAAAGAGGTCACCCGTGAGAGGAGGTTTCCACGTCTAGCTCCTTCCTTCCAGAAACCCGTCACTCCCTCCGTTTCTCCCCAGGTACACCTTCCTGAGCCTATGCAGGTCGACCAGACCAAGATGGTCAAAACCCGTCAGGACTTACGCCGTGCCGAGGGGAGCTGCTTCTACTGTGGCAGTAAGGAGCACCGGATCCGTACCTGCCCGGAGAGGTCGGGAAACGCCTGTGTCTAGGTTCGCTCAGAGAGGTCGACCTAGACAAGAATAAATCCTCTCCATCCCTGCTGCTGTCAGTCTCAATCGTCTGCGGGGAGAACCGTTATTTCGAACTTGCCCAAGTTGACTCTGGAGCAGCCGGGAATCTTATTTCACAGTCCCTGGTAGAGAAATACCGCATCCCCACTAAACCTCTGGCTGTACCCTTGTCTGTTGCTGCCGTGGATGGGGGCCTCTTACCATGTCCCATCCAACTCATCACCGAATCCATAACTCTGCAGGTGGGAATGCTGCATTCTGAAAGCATCTCTTTTCATGTTCTGCCTGGACTCTCTCACGCCCTCTTACTAGGTCTACCTTGGCTCCAGAGACATGCACCCGTGCTTGACTGGCAGACCGGAGAAGTCCTTCGCTGGGGACAGGACTGTCATAAGACTTGTTTGGTTCCTGTTCATCCCGCCAGTCCTTCTCCTACCCCAACTAATCTACCTGGACTTCCGATTCCCTATTGGTCATTTGCTGATGTCCTTAATAAAAAGGAGGCAGAGACATTACCCCCTCATAGACCATACGACTGTCCTATCGACCTGTTACCCGGTACTACGCCTCCCCGTGGGCGTATTTACCCATTGTCCGCTGCTTAGACCCGCTCGATGTCCGAATATATTGAGGAGAATTTGGCCAGGGGATTCATCTGGAAATCTACCTCCCCGGCGGGAGCAGGCTTCTTTTTCGTAAAAAAGAAGGACGGCTCTCTCCGTCCCTGTATAGACTATAGAGGCCTTAACCAGATCACGGTGAAGAATAAGTACCCCCTTCCGCTCATTCCAGAATTATTTGATCGTCTGAAAGGGGCTAGAATCTTCACCAAACTGGACCTCCGTGGGGCGTACAACCTGGTCCGTATCCGTCAAGGGGATGAATGGAAGACTGCATTCAACACCCGGGACGGCCACTATGAATATCTGGTAATGCCCTTTGGTCTCTGTAACGCTCCTGCCGTCTTTCAAGAGTTGGTCAATGACATCTTCCGGGACCTTCTCTACTCCTGCGTAGTGGTGTACCTGGACGACATCTTAGTCTTCTCTCCGGATCTCCAGACTCACCGGAGGGATGTTCGTCAGGTCCTGCTCAGGCTCAGGCAGAATCACCTCTTCGCTAAATATGAGAAGTGCCTCTTTGAGCAGACCTCGCTTCCGTTTTTGGGCTACATTATTTCTCAGACCGGCCTACGAATGGATCCAGAGAAACTGTCTGCCATCGAGAAATGGCCCCGACCGGAGGGGTTGAAGGCCATTCAGCGGTTCCTGGGCTTCGCCAACTACTACCGCCTCTTCATACCGCACTTCTCTTCCCGGATTGCCCCAATTTCCGCGCTCACCCGTAAGGGCACTAATCCCAGAGAGTGGCCGCCCGAAGCAGAGGAGGCCTCTCTTTCCTTAAAACAGGCTTTATCTTCCGCCCCGGTGCTGCATCGCCCAGATGGCAACAAGCAGTTCTTCCTGGAGGTTGACGCCTCCTCCTCTGGAGCCGGAGCGGTACTTACCCAAAAATCATCTTCCGGGAGAATGGTAACTTGTGGCTTCTTCTCCAAACTCTTCTCCTCTTCTGAGCGCAACTATTCCATAGGAGATCGAGAGTTATTAGCCATCAAGCTGGCATTGGAGGAGTGGCGTTACCTGCTCGAAGGGGCTCTTCACCCGGTAATAATTTACACTGACCACAAGAACTTGGCTTACCTCCAGCATGCCCAGAGACTTAACCCGCGCCAAGCTCGGTGGTCCTTGTTTTTTGCTCGCTTTGATTTTGTTCTTCATTTTCGCCCGGCTGACAAAAACATCAAGGCGGACGCCTTGTCCCGATCCTTTCTGGTGTCTGATCTCGAGGAGGAACCGAAACACATCATCGATCCCGCCAGAGTAATGCAGGTGGCTCCCATGAGTCTAAATCGTCTCCCTCCCGGTAAGACGTTCGTATCAGTACCTGATCGGGAGAAGATCCTACACTGGGGTCACTCGTCTAAACTAGCTGGCCACGCCGGTCAGAAAAAGACCCTCCAGCTTATTACCCGGCACTACTGGTGGCCTACCCTGCACAAGGACGTAATAGACTTTGTTTCTGCCTGTGTGTCCTGCGCCCGCAACAAGGTTCCGAGACATCTGCCAGCCGGTCGCCTCCTTCCGCTCCCAGTACCTGCTGCCCCCTGGCAGCATATAGCAATGGACTTTATAACTGATCTCCCCGTTTCTGCCGGTTGTACGGTCATTTGGGTGGTCGCTGACCGCTTTTCCAAGATGGCTCATTTCGTTCCCCTGCCAGGCCTCCCGTCTGCACCCGATGTTATGTTCTGCTACCAAAGCTAAGGAAAGAGAGGAGATCTGTCCCTACTATAGGACTCAGCTGAATCCCTACGATGTAACAGGGAACCTGATCCTGCGATCAGACCTGCTAAAGTCCTAATCTAGTCTGTACGGAGACCTATAGATGTGGGGAGGGAATCCCTACAAGTACTAAGGACTGGGAGGAATATGGGACACCTCCTAACAGAAATAGTAGCAGACAGACGAACAAACAAAATAGATAGAACATAGAGGTCCGTAGACCAAGCAAACTAACAGAGTTAGATACAGAGCACAGGCTAGCTAGAAAGTAGATATACAATGAAGTCCAGCAAAGCCAGAAGGGCGGAGCAGGATTAAATAGGCCAACAAGGTCATGTGACCAGCAAAGGAAAAAAAACCTAACAGCAAGGTTCTAACACCCGAGCTGGCTAAAGACTTTATCCGCCACATCTTCCGTCTTCATGGACTGCCCCTCCACATAGTGTCGGATCGTGGGGTACAGTTCACCTCACGCTTCTGGAGAGCCACTTGTAAACTGCTAGACGTCACCCTGGACTTCTCCTCCGCTTACCACCCACAGTCTAATGGTCAAGTGGAGCGGATCAATCAGAACTTGACCAGTTACCTTCGGCACTTCGTTAATGCCCACCATTCAGACTGGGTGGATCTCCTGCCATGGGCCGAATTTTCTTACAACAATCACGAGAGCGAATCTTCCTCCAAATCCCCGTTTTTTGTTGTCTTCGGTCAGCATCCTCGGATCCCATTTCCCGTCTCCACCTCGGTGGACAATCCGGCTGCGGAATCTCTTGTTAACAAATTTTCCTCCATATGGGAGAGTACCCGGTCCGCACTCCTTCTGTCATCCGAGCGTATGAAAAGACATGCTGACAAAAAACGTCTGGATCCTCCTCAATTCCGTCCAGGAGATAAGGTCTGGCTCTCGTCCAAGTATGTCCGGCTCAAGATTCCTTCCTATAAGTTAGGGCCTCGGTTCATCGGTCCTCTGGAGGTCATCAGTCAGATCAACTCGGTGGCCTATAAATTGAAACTCCCGGCCAACTTGCGGATCCCTAACTCCTTCCATGTATCTCTCCTCAAATCTGTGGTACTTAACTCTTTTTCCAAGTCTACAGGTACGCCTTCTGCTCCGGTTTCCGCTGAAAACGAATTTGAGGTAGAGAACATTCTGGCCACCAAAAGGGTAAGAGGGAAGACCTTTTTTCTAGTAGATTGGAAGGGGTTTGGTCCTGAAGAGAGAACGTGGGAGCCCCGGGAGAACATCCATGCCCCTCTCATCCTAGCTAAATTTCTCTCTGGCCTAAAAAAGGGGGGGCCTAAAGGGGGGGGTACTGTAGCGCCGGCGTCCCTGCCCTCTGCTAGGCAGGGACGCTGTTCCCCTCACCCCTCTGCTCCGAGCCCGGCGCCCTCCTCCCGCTCTGCTGGCAGCGCGCGCTCCTTCCCGGCCACTGTGCTTAGGGCGCGCGCGCGCTCCCTCCCTCTTAAAGGGGCCGCGCGCGCCGTCCTAAGGAGTCCCCGGCCAATGGCCGGAGGACTTCACCATATATAAGGCACCTCCTCCAAAATGGAGGTGCCCGAGCAATGTTGTTGCACTGTTCACTACTCTGCTTCAGCCCTCAGATCCCGTTGCCAGTTACCTGCCAGTTACCTGCCAGAAACCTGCCAGTTTGCTGTCTGTTTCCTGCCTGACATTCCTCCTACCTGCTTGCTAGCCTGAGGTCCGATGGTCTGCCTTCCTACTCCTGTCAGTCTGTCTATGGACCAGCTTGCCCGCTCACCTGGGAGCGCACATCTGCTACCTGCCTGTTAGCCTACCTGGAGGCTCCGCTATCACGTGCTGTGACCACCTGCCATTCCAGAGACTCCTGCCCGCTCACCTGGGAGCGCTCATCTGCTGCCTGTCTGTTGGCCTACCTGTAGGCTCTGCCGTCACATGCTGTGACCACCCGTTTATCCAGAGACTCTCGCTTGCTCACTTGGGAGCACACATCTACCATCTGCCTGCTAGCCTACCTGGAGGCTCCGCCATCACAGGTCGTACCTACCCTTTATCCAGAGACTGCCCCGGTCACTTGCCGTGACCTCCTGCCCGTTCACCCAGAGACTGCCCCGGTCACTTGCTGTGACCTCCTGCCCATTTACCCAGAGACTGTCCCGGTCACTTGCCGTGACCACCTGCCCGTTTACCCAGAGACTGTCCCGGTCACCTGCTGTGACTACCTGGCCGTCTTCCCTGGTCACCACCCGCTTCCTTACAAGGACCGCCCCCTTGTATAGTAGCTCAGAGGTTCCGCCTCCCAGACCCGTTACAGTTAATCTATGGAATCCCGAGCATTTTTGTGGCGGCACCCCCAACAGTCTGTAGAAAGCCTAAAAAGTGCCGAAAATTATAGTGACAGTGCTCAAATGACATGGGAACAGCATGGGGATCGCCCCAGGAAGCATTTCTGACCCCCAGGTCACTGCTGTCAACAACGTGGTCAGAGGTATTAAGCCACTTTTACGGGCTCACAATAAAACGTTCAAAAACGAAACTGAAACTGTTTTCCTGTGAAATATGTTAAGGAACATCCTTTCCAGGGTAAAGACTTGTGTATAAGGTAAAATAAATAACCAAAAACAAAAATACTCCTCCATACCTTGGGCTATGTTCACAAGTAGCATTTTTTATGCGTTTTTGCACTTTTGTATTTCTTTCAACCGTGACAAATGCATTCACCGGGAAATGTCATTTTAACATTTTACAACCTTATCTGGCCATGTGCTGTGTGACACATGCATACAGTGCTGAAAAGACATGGGAACAGCATGGGGAAGACACCTGGAAGCATCTCTGACACCCAGGTCACTGCCTAAAAGTGTGCCCATCAGAAGTGATCCTTGCCGCATCAGAAGATGCAGACTTGCAACTATCCCCGTGCAAGTCCTTATCTATCTGGGATGGATATTAGTCCTCACAAGGACTGTTTGTTTGATTTTGCAGGCTTTAGAGACAAGCATGCCTGCGCTCCTCAGTGTCTCTGAAGGATGGCACGCTGGATGGCAGCGTGTTGCTACCATCCAGCCTGCCATTTCAATGCCGTCCCAGCGTGGGAGAATTCTCCTGCTCAAGCGGTGACGTCATTTGCCAGCACCGCATGCGCAGGAGAATTCTCTCACGCTGTCAGTGACGTGCATGAGGTGAGCTGAGTTCATTGGACATGAACTCGACTCATCTGTATGCCGTCACAGCCAGACACCGAGGAGCTTCACTGAGGAGCTTCGCAGTGTCTGCAGCATAGCAAGCTGGATGGCAGCGTTCTCCTGCGATACTGTTAGAACCCTCCTGTTAGCTTTTGCTATCTTTTGTTTTGCGGTCACGTGACCATCTGCCTATATATTCCAGCTCCGCTCTTCTGGCCTTGTGGGACTTCAGTGTTGTTTGACTGTCTCTCTAGCCAGGTGCTTCGGTGCCTATCTCTGTCTAGTTCGCTTGGTCCTCTGGGACCTCTAGTACTTTTTGTCAGTTTGTCTTTTGTGCTCTAGAACAATTTCAGTTTCGGAGCTGTCCCAATTTTGTCCCAGTCCTTAGTTCATTTAGGGACCCCTCCCTTAATTCTATAGGTCTTCGTTCAGACTAGCCGAGGATGAAGGCGGGTCTGTTCACAAGGAACAGGCAGCCCGCTACATCGTAGGGATTCAGCTCAGTCTTATTGTAGGGACAGCTTTCCCCTATCTTTCCTTAGTTTATGTTGCAGATCATAACAGTAAGTCCAGCCCAAAAAAAAACTAAAAGGAAAGAAATTCAGGGATCAGTATGGTTTCCATCCAGGAGTTGGCTCAACACCTGCAGGGATTGTCTCTGGAGGTGGCCGAGCTTCAGCAACACGTGAGTAGCTGTCCTGGAGCACATTTTGTCGAACCCAAGGTAAGACTGCCTGATGTTTTTTATGGTAAACAGCAAGATTTTTTTTCCTTTAAAAATGCTTGTTTATTATATTTTCATTTGAGACCAAGATCCTCTGGGAATGAATCACAGCGCACTGGTTTTATAATGTCACTTTTGCACAAATAACCACAGGGGTGGGCCTTTTCTCTCCAACCTAATGATCCGTGTTTAAGTTCTGTTGAAGAATTTTTTTCTGCTATGGGGCTATTATATGACGATCCTGATCGAATCTCATCTGCAGAATCAGAACTTAGACGTTTGAATCAGGGGTCAGATGATGTTGAAAATTATTGCACACACTTCAGGAGATAGGCCTCAGAAGTTAAATGGAATGATTCTGCGCTGAGATGTTTATTTCTTGCTGGTCTGAGTGAAAGGGTTAAGGATTTGCTAATTGCATTCCCTGCACCTGAGACTCTGCAGGAAGCTATGCAGTTAGCTGTTCGTGTGGACAGGAGACTAAGGTCCAGGGTTAATGATGTAAAAACTCCTGTAACTTCAGGTCCTAGTTTCCAGAAAATCTGCTCTGACAGCAGAGAACCAATGGAGGTTGGGGAGATGTCACTCCGCTCTCAGGAAAGAGATCGGAGATTCGCCGAAGGTTTGTGTCTTTATTGTGGTAAAGCTGACCATTTGATTAAGCATTGTGAGCGTTGTTTAAGTAAAGAAAAAAAAAAAGGTCAGTTACGCCCGTATAGCTTGTTTACACTCTGCAGGAGTGTTTCTTTCTGGGAGTACTACTCTGCAGGGAGATTTGATTGAATTTCAGGTATTTGTTGATTGTGGTTCAACACTTAATGTGATTGATAAAGGGTTTTTGGAAAACCTTAAATTGAAATCCAAACCTTTGTCATCATCTATTTCTGTGGTTGCAATTGATAACACTCCTTTGAAATGTATTACTCACAAGACTGCTGCATTTCCTCTCACTATCAATGGAGGTCACCAAGAAATTTTGGACTTGGTTGTTTTGGATAATTTACCCTCTCCAGTTGTTCTAGGATTGCCTTGGTTAAAACTGCACAATCCTTTATTGGACTGGTTTACTAATGTGATTAAGTCTTGGAGCCCGAAGTGCTATGATAAATGTTGTAATGGTCGCATTGCGGCTGTGGAAAAAGGGGAATTACCGGTACCTATTCAAGATTTTTGGAGGGTTTTTTCGGAGGAGGAGTCGCAAGTTTTACCTCCTCATAGGGATTATGATTGCGCCATTGAGTTTGTTCCGGGTGCTACTCTTCCCAAAAGTCGCTTGTTTAATCTGACTATCCCTGAAAGAAAGGCCTTGGAGGAGTACATAGAGACTAGCCTGGCTGCTGGTCACATTAGACCTTCTAAGTCACCTGTGGCAGTTGGACTCTTCTTTGTTAAAAAAAAGTATGGCGGTTTACGTCCATGTCTGGATTTTCGAGAAATTAATAAGATTACCGTACGCAATTCCTACCAATTGCAGTTAATTCCTGACTTGTTTAACCAGTTAGTGGGAGCCAAGGGGTTTTCCAAAATTGATCTCCGGGGGGCATACAATTTGTTACGTGTGAAGGAGGGTGATGAATGGAAAACTGCTTTTAACAGTCCGGTAGGTCATTTTGAGAATCTGGTGATGCCTTTTGGTCTTACCAATGCACCTGCATTTTTTCAGAACCTTATTAATGACATCCTGAGACCTTTGATTGGTAAGAATGTGGTTGTGTATTTGGATGACATTTTGATTTATTCACCAGATCTCGAGTCCCATTGGCAGAGTGTACGTGAAGTTTTGAAGTTATTGAGTGATAATTCACTCTTTGCTAAGCTGGAGAAATGTGAGTTCGCAGTGCAGAAAATTAGTTTTTTGAGCTACATTGTCTCCAGCGAGGGCTTTGAGATGGACTGTGTGAAGGTTCAGGCTGTGCAGGAATGGCCTAGGCCTATTGGTTTGAAATCTATACAGAGATTTTTGTTTTTTGCCAATTATTACAGGAAATTCATTAAGAACTTTTCTGTAATTGTTAAACCTCTAACCGATCTCACCAGGAAAGGTGCGAATACTGTCCAGTGGACTACTGTGGCCATTGAAGCGTTTGAGTATCTCAAAGAGAGGTTCAGTTCTGCCCCTATCCTTATGCAGCCGGATGAGACCAAGCCTTTTTTGGTCAAGGTCGATGCTTCAGCAGTGGGGGTTGGAGCAGTTTTGTCTCAAGAGAACAAGGGTAGAGTACATCCTTGTGCCTTCTTTTCGAAAAAAATTTTGGAAATCGAACTGAATTATGATGTTGGAAATCGGGAGTTGCTGGCTATTAAACTTGCGTTTGAACACTGGCGTCATTTTTTGGAAGGCGCTAGATTTCCTATTCGGGTTTTCACAGATCATAAGAATTTGATCTATCTGGATGCTGCCAAGCGCTTGAATGCCCGTCAAGCTAGGTGGGCACATTTTTTTTCTCGGTTTCATTTTTCTGTTACCTGTATCCCTGGTACTAAGAATGTTAAAGCCAATGCTTTATCTCGCAGCTTCTCTCCTACAGTCGGTGCCGAGGAGGAAGAGAGCATTTTGCAGAAAGGAGTTGTGGTGGCGGCATTGGGGTCCATTTTGGAGAATATGGTCCTGAATGCTCAAGATGATGCTCCATCTAACACTCCCCATGGGAGATTGTTCGTGCCTAGAGCCTTTAGGAGAGATTTGTTTGTGGAGTGTCATGAGTCTCGGTTGGCAGGTCATCCAGGAGTTTCGGAGACTAAGAGACTTATCAGTCGCAGTTTTTGGTGGCCTGGATGGCAGAAGGAAGTCATCAAGTGGGTGCGTCAGTGTACAGTGTGTGCTAGGTCAAAGGTTTCACATACTCCTGCTGCGGGGTTGCTTTGCCCTCTGGAGGTTCCTAGTGAGCCTTGGACGCATCTCACTATGGATTTAATTACTGATCTTCCTGTGTCCGAGGGTTTTACTGTCATCTGGGTGGGCGTGGACCGTTTTAGTAAGATGTGCCAAGACACTCGCTAAGGCGTTTGTTAAGAAGATTGTCAAGCTCCATGGCACTCCCACGGATATTATTTCTGATAGAGGACCTCAGTTTGTGGCTCGCTTTTGGCGTGCTTTTTGTGACAGGTTGGGAGTCCATTTGTCATTTTTTGTCTGGTTATCATCCGGAGTTGAATGGACAGACTGAAAGAAAGAACCAGGATTTTGAACAGTTTTTGCATTGTTTTGTGGCAAACAATCAAGAGGTGTGGTCTGAGTTTCTGCCTCTCGCAGAATTTGCTCTTAACAATCATACATCCTCCTCTGCTGGGTGTTCTCCTTTTTTTTGCTGTACTGGGAGACATCCGTCTTTTGGTTCGTTCTCCAAATTGGGGTCGGCGGTGCTGGAGGAGGAGAGTTTTTCCTGTGATTTGGAGAGAGTTTGGACTAATGTACGTTATAACCTGCAAGAGGTTAACAAGAAGTCCAAGAAGTATTTTGACAGGAAACGTAAAGAGGTTTTGTTTACTGTGGGTGACATGGTTTTGTTGTCCTCGAAGAACCTGCGGTTGAGGATTCCTTCTAAAAAACTGGGTCCTAAGTTTGTGGGTCCATTTAAAGTGCTTTAGCTTGTTAACCTGTCTGCTGTTAGGTTGGATGTCCCTACTTCCTGAAAGATTAATCCTGTGTTTCATGTTTCCTTGTTGAAAAAGGCTGGCGTATCTAATAGGGACGCCACTGTCACAGTTCCTCCTGTGGTGGAAGACGGCGAATATGAAATTTCTCGTATTTTGAATTCTAGATGGCATAGAGGGAAATTGCAGTATCTTGTCTCCTGGAAGAGTTTCGGTCCCGAAGACAACTCCTAGGTAAGGACGGATGATGTCTCTGCTCCAAGGCTTGTTAAAGCTTTCCACAGGAGGTTTCCTGATAGGCCTGGGCCTGGAGGATCCGGAGGATCCTCATAGAAGAGGGGGTACTGTTAGAACCCTCCTGTTAGTTTGTGCTATCTTGTGTTTTGCGGTCACGTGACCATCTGCCTATATATTCCAGCTCTGTCCTTCTGGCTTTGCTGGACCTCAGTGTTGTTTGACTGTCTCTCTAGCCAGGTGCTTCGGTGCCTATCTCTGTCTAGTTCGCTTGGTCCTCTGGGACCTCTAGTACTTTTTGTCAGTTTGTCTTTCGTGCTCTACAACAACTTCTGTTTAGGAGGTGTCCCATTTTTGTCCCAGTCCTTAGATCATTTAGGGACCCCTCCCTTAATTCTATAGGTCTTCGTTCAGACTAGCCGAGGACGAAGGCGGGTCTGTTCACAAGGAACAGGCAGCCCGCTACATCGTAGGGATTCAGCTCAGTCTTATTGTAGGGACAGCTTTCCCCTATCTTTCCTTAGTTTATGTTGCAGATCATAACAGATCCAGCCTGTCATGTCAATGTAGCAGAGCTGAAGCCGTCCTGGGAACCATGGAAAGGTAAGGATGAGGTTGGTTTATTATTTTACTTTTATTGCAAGAGATAGTTGGCTTCAGCTGGAATGGGCGTGATGGTAAGTATAGTTTAATTTAGAACATTAAAGAATTGTGTCTTTATTTCAATTAAAAGACTTTATTCTGGGTGTTTGTGTTTTTTTTTAACTTTCACTATGGGGTTAGTAATGGGGGTGTCTTATAGACGCCTCTCCATTACTAACCTGGCCTTGATGTCAGCTGGCATTATAAGCTGACATCAACCCCAACCCTATTACCCCACTGCCACTGCTACAGGGCAGTGGGAAGAGCGAGGCTTAGTGCCAGAATTGGCGCATCCTATGGAAGCGCCATTTCTGGGTCGGCTGACGGCTGGTGTTTCTAGCCTGCGAGGGGGCCAATATTCATGGTACCCTTCCAGGGCTATTAATATCAGCCCCCAGCTGTCTGCCTAGCCTTTGCTAGCTATTAAAATAGGGTGGACCCCACATAATTTTTGTTTGGGGTTCCCCATTTTAATAGTTAGTAACGGCTAGATATTCAGTTGGGGGCTGATATTTGTAGCCTGGGAAGCTCCGTGGATATTAACCCCTTCCCTTTCATCTGCCCCAGCCGCCTGCTTAACCTCCGCCAATTTTTTTTTTAATAAATCCTTATTTTAACACTAAATGACAAGTACAGTAACCAACACTGTCACTGTACTTATTATATGTGACTGACATGTTTCTATTAGTGTTGAGCAAGCATGCTCGACACTGCTCGGTACTCACCCCAGCATCTCACTACTCGGGATCTTCGGCGAGCATCGAGCATTTTCGTGTTACTCGGGCGGGAGCTCGGGTCTCCGCCCTGCATGTTTGGCGCTCTTTACAGAGCCAATGAACATGCAGGGATTGCCAGTCAGTCACTGTAATGCCGCAGCCATGTTGGTTCTGGGCATTACAGTGATTGGCTGGCAGCACAGCGTCACCTCGAGTATTTAAAACCAGGCGCCGCCATTTTGGACACAGTCGCTCCGGATCAGACAGTGTAGGGAGAGTGCTGCTGAGCTAGGGAGAGATTTATACTGTGAAATAGGTAGTGTAAGGTCTCTAAAGCCTGCAAAACCAAACAAACAGTCCTTGTGAGGACTAATATCCATCCCAGATAGACAAGGACTTGCACGGGGAAAGTTGCAAGTCTACATCTTCTGATGCGGCCAGGATCATTTCTGATGGGCACACTTTTAGACAGTGACCTGGGTGTCAGAGATGCTTCCACGGGTCTTCCCCATGTTGTTCCCATGTCTTTTCAGCACTGTATGTATGTGTCACACAGCACATGGCCAGATAAGGTTGTAAAATGTTAAAATGACATTTCCCGGTGAATGCATTTGTCACGGTTGAAAGCAATTCAAAAGTGCAAAAACGCATAAAAAATGCTACTTGTGAACATAGTCCAAGGTGTGGAGGAGTATTTTTGTTTTTGGTTATTTATTTTACCTTATACACAAGTGTTTACCCTGGAAAGAATGTTCCTTAACATATTTCACAGGAAAACAGTTTCAGTTTAGTTTTTGAACGTTTTATTGTGAGCCCGTAAAAGTGGCTTAATACCTCTGACCACGTTGTTGACAGCAGTGTCCTGGGGGTCAGAAATGCTTCCTGGGGCGATCCACATGCTGTCCCCATGTCATTTGAGCACTGTCACTATCGTTTTGGGCACTCTTTGGGCTTTCTACAGACTGCCAGGGGTGTCGCCGCAAAAATGCTCGGGTCTCCCATAGAAAAACATTGGGCTCGTTGCTTGGGTAGAGCACCCAAGTATCAAGGTGAGCTCGGCCCGAGCTTCGAGCACCCGAGCATTTTAGTGCTCACTCAACACTAGTGAAACCCGCTGACACTGGTCGTGGAGCCTGGGATTCACCCCACAAAGTCGGATGCTTTGCTGACATGTGCATGATCATGCTGGTGGTGGTCAGGCGGGTAGTTCTGTCGCTCCTCCTGATGCTGGCATGGCAGGTGGTACAAATGGCCTTTTTGGGGTTATCAGCAGAGTCTTTAAAAAAATTCCAGACTTTGGAAGACCTACCGGTTGTACTGGCAATGTCCCTCGTGTTGGTGTTACGGGTAACGGTTGCCCGCCTTCTGTGTGCGGCCACCACACTGCTTCTTCCTGCCTGTTGGGGTACTCTGCCTCCCTCCCCCTGTGTGCTGCTGGTCTCGCTCTGCGTGTCCTCCTTCCACATTGGGTCAGTTACTAGATCATCCACCAACTCCTCCTCTTCCACTTCCACACCACGGCCCTTCTCCTCACCTCGTGGTAATTGTGTCTCGTCATCGTCAACCTCTTGTGACAAATTGCCAGCGTTGCCTTCCTGTGGCCGTGGCTGTTCAAATATTTGGCCATCGCTACATGGGATCTCCTCTTCCACCACTTCAATTGGAGTAGGCGAGGGGCCCAAATATGGAAATGGACCAGTGAACAGCTCTTCAGAGTGTCCAAGTGTGGGATCAGTTGCTGTCTGACGACACTAGGCATGGTGGGAGGAAGGAGCATCAGGGTGAGGAGGAGTATGCGGTCGAGACTCACGGCTACTAACACTTGACCGTGTGGAAGACAGACCGGAGGTGGCGGTGCCCAGGTGACTGGAAGTATTAATTGCTATCCAATTAATAACCTGTTCACACTAATCAGTTGGCAATAGTGGTGTTGTTGTGTGCTTCCCTAGTAATTCGGTCAAGAACTGGAAGCGAGAAGATGTGGCTGTTGGTTGTGGCACATTTTCACCTTGGCCACGGCCCCGTCCTCTGCACGCACCGTCACCAGAACCTCCAGTTCCACGTCCCTTGCCATGCGCCTTTCCCATTGTAAATGAAGTAAAATAGCTTACACTCGCACTATCAATGGCAAAAGGGTAATAGAAAGGAGATTAGGACCGTGGAAGAGAAAAACCACAGTTCTATTTCTCTGGCCTACCCCAGAATCTTTTAAACAGATATACTTGTGTCTGAACAGTCAGCGAGACACTCAAACTGTGTTTTTTAAGGAAAAAAGCAAAAAGGTGGATAACACCCAGATTTGAACCGTGGAAGAGGAAAACCACAGTTCTATTTCTCTGGCCTACACCAGAATCTTTTAAACAGATATATTTGCGTCTGAACAGTCAGCGAGACACTCCTAAAAAAGGCAATAAGGTGGATTGCACCCAGATTTGAAGCGTGGAAGAGGAAAACTACAGTTCTAGTTCTCTGGCCTACCCCAGAATCTTTTAAACAGATATATTTGTGTCTGAACAGTCAGCGAGACACTCAAACTGCTTTTTTTTAAGGAAAAAAGGCAAAAAAGTGGATAATACAGAGATTTCAATCGTGGAACTGCAAGACCACAGTTCTAGTTATCTGGCCGAAACCAGACTCTTTTAAACAGATATATTTGTGTCTGAACACTCACAGACACACTCAATTTTTTTTTGGGGGGGAAGGGGAAATACCAAAAGGTTAATAAGACGGGTATTTGTACAGTCTGAGTGAGGAATAAAAAAAAAAAAGAGGATTTAGATGAAAAAAAAAGGATTTTTCCTGGCCCCTGAGACCTGGGGCTAAGTCTAGCAATTTGAGCAGCAGCAGCACACAGGACTCTAATGCAATGTTTGTTGGTATAACCACTGCTTCTCCTATATAGCCTGCCAGCCTGATATCTGGGATGGATATTAGTCCTCAGACGGACTGTTTGTTTGATTTTGCAGGCTTTAGAGACCCTACACTACCTATTTCGCAGTATAAATCTCTCCCTAGCTCAGCAGCACTCTCCCTACACTGTCTGATCCGGAGCAACTGCGTCCAAGATGTCGGCGCCCGGTTTTAAATACTCGAGGTGACGCTGTGTGGCCAGCCAATCACTGTATTGCCCACAACCAACATGGCTGCGGCATTACAGTGACTGGCTGGCAATCCCTGCATGTTCATTGGCTCTGTAAAGAACGCCAAACATGCAGGGTGGAGACCCGAGCTCCCGCCCGAGTAACCCGAAAATGCTCGGTGCTTGCCGAACATCCCGAGTAGTGAGATGCTCAGGCGAGTACCGAGCATTGTCGAGCATGCTCGCTCAACACTAATAGAAACATGTCAGTCACATATATAATAATTAGAGTGACAGTGTTGGTTACTGTACTTGTCATTTAGTGTTAAAATAAAGGATTTATTAAAAAAAAAATTGGCGCAGGGTTCCCCATAATTTTAGTCTTTAGCAGAGGTTAAGCAGATGGCTGGGGCAGATGTTTGAAGCCTGGGAAGGGGTTAATATCCACGGAGATTCCCAGGCTACTAATATCAGCCCCCAGCTGAATACCTAGCCTTTGCTAACTATTAAAATGGGGGACTCAACAAAAAAAATGACGTGGGGTCCCCCCTATTTTAATAGCTAGCAAAGGCTAGGCAGACAGCTGGGGGCTGATATTAATAGCCCAGGAAGGGTGCCATGAATATTGGCCCGCTCCCAGGCTAGAAACACCAGCCATCAGCCGCCCCAGAAATGGCGCATCCTACGGATGCCTCGCAGCAGAACGCTGCCATCCAGCTTGCCATGTCGCAGTCACTGAGAAGCTCCGAAGTGAAGCTCAACAGGCTGACTCTTATAAAAATGAATGAGGGCTGGATTGGGCCAGAGTTCTCAACACCACCGAATGATAGCAGCGTAACATAAACTCAAATGCAGTGTCTTTTTTTGGGAGGTGTATTCCCATGCAACTCTTCACACCCACAAATGGGAATATGCTTCCTGATTTTGTCTGTTTGCTCTTGTCCTCCTCCTTCTCCTCTTCCTCCACCACCATATCACCAGGGTGACCATGGTCCGTGATGCAACAACCACATAATTTTTTTAAAGGGTGTTTATGATTATGATGGGTGTTTTATACATTATGTTCATGTATACCCCCCAGGGGTAAATGTTTGGCAGCCCATACACTTAGTGCATGGGCATTACAAGTATAGGAGACCCGCTCCTTTCTAATGGGAACTTTTTTTTATGAGGCCCTCTAAGTCTCTTCCAAGGGGCATTGGAGTGCCTCCCAATTTTTGGCAGCCCTTGCATTTGTAGCACCCTGAGGATTCGGCTGCTACAGGGGTATTGCACCTCAACCCAGAGGTGTGGTATTCCACTCCCGGGTAAGGATGGAGTGTGGAACTGAGCTAGTAGGCTGCATGCACTACACACATCCCATTTCCGGGGGACAGACCGACGGTACTCCCACTTAATAAATGTGCAGGTACGACCGAGTCTGTCCTTGGCTGGAGTGGGAGGGGGGGTGTAACATCCCAGTAGTGTAGGGGCAGATAGGGGGAGCAGCCTGGGTAAAGCTAGGAGCTCATTGGGTGCTGGTCACCTGAGCTCACACATAGAGGGAGTATATAAGGTGGGCACCATCTTAGATCAGGGTCAGTCTGTGAGACGTCAGTCTTTTGTAGAGGTTTGGTCAGTCTGAGAGAGCCTGAGAAGCAGAGAGAGAGGAGAAAGAAGGACCCAGAAGGGGGAGAAGAGGGAACTCCAAGAACCCAAAATTAGATCAGAGGGTGAAGAGTTGGCAACAGGGTACCGGATCCCAAGCTGGTGGAGGCTACAGCACACCTTAGCCAGAGACCGGAGGTCGTGGGCAGGATCTGCCACGACCCTCACCAAATCCACCAGGAAGGCAGACCAAGTATAGGGTCAGGGAACCCAGAGGAGGTGTACCCAACAAGAGGCCCGAGGGAGCCGGACTTAGGTGGATCCCTGGTGGGGAAGGCCAGAGAGAAGGACAAGTCAGAAAGGGAGCTCAGGACCACGCTCCAGAATCACCTGGGGGTTGGCCGAGTCCAAGACCTGGTGGACGCAGCACGGCTCGGGCGGTCACTTAAGGCCAGAGTGACCACAAGAACAGCAGTAAGTAAAAACCCTGAACTGCACAGCCCGGCTCGGAGTCTTCTTAACATCCACACTGCACCACCACTACCACCATCCTCTACACCTGACCCCCTGAGGCTATACCCCTCCCGTTGGGGGTTATACTACCAGAGCTGCACAAGCACCACCAGCCTCAGCGGACCCTGCTGCAGCGGCGGCCTTTTGACCGCAAATCAACGGGTGGCGTAGTCGACACAAAGAACACTAATAACATCTGTAAGGACTGCCACACACTGAGCTTGACACCCTGGGCACGGACCGGGTCACCGCCACTCGGAGACTACAACCCCCATCTGATCCGGCTCCGGGTATCCCCCAAACAGCACTGACCCAGGGGGCGCGTCAACTTTGGCGTAGTCGGCAGGATAACGTGCCCGCAACAACCGGGTACTGCGTGCCTGAAGAAAAGTTCATCGTTACCTTAAAAAGAAGTCTCCCGCCGGTTCCGGAGGGTCCCCGCCATCGGACCCCATCACAGGTCGTTTCCCGCCGGTTGTCCGCCATTTGCAGCTTTTTTCCGCCATCCATGGAGTTTCCCGCCACTGGGAGACGATTCCCGCCATTTCCGAAGATTTCCCGCCTTGGAAGAGCGGACGCCATTATGGGCGTGCCAGAGGGTGGCAAGAGGCCACCTCCCATCGTGGGCCAGGTCGAAGAATGGCGCCAAAAGCGGAAACCGCGCCCACCAACAGAGACTGTGATGCTGGAAGTGTCCATCAGCGTAAGAGAACTGCCCCTGGAACTCACAATCACTAAGTTGCCCCGGGACCACCCTCAATGTGGGCGGAGACAGAACAAGAGAACAAAGATGGGTGTCGCCTGGAGCAGTCTGGAGAGAGCGCACCCGGAGACAAGAAGTCTGGAGGAGAGTCCAGAGAGAACACACCCGGAGATGGAGGGAGAGGCAGGCAGCACCGACCCAGTGGTCAGGAGCCTGTTGCAGGTCGCCACTCCAGAAGGCCTGCTGGAGATCATGGCGCAGCTCCCCGGAGATCGGGAGCGTGCACAGACCGCGCTGGAGGGCCTAGCACGGAGGATGGCCCGGGTGCAGCAGGAAACACTGGCGGAGTGGACTCGAGAGATGGCCCAGCAAGCCGGAGCCCGCCAGCGAAGCATGCCACCCGCAGCGGGGAGCAAGTCCACCTCTGAGGACGGCGAAGGAGGGACGACGGCCGGAGACGGCGCCGCGGAGGGAGCCGAAGAGATGAAGCCAGGTAATGGGGACGACAGCATCCCGTGCCCAGAAGCCGTAAACCTGCCCCAGCTCCCCGTCGCAGAGCCCGAAGCCCCACTCACCGTTCCCGTAGCCGCTGCGTCATCGCTCCAAGCTAGGCCTCAAGCGGCCGGAGCCGCGGCCACGCCCCCTGCTAAGTCACGTGCCTCAATCCAGAGCGCGGCCAAGCAGGAGAAGCCACCGGCCTGGTCGCAAGGCCGAGTGCCCCCGGGCGCCGCAGTACCAACAGTGCCCTCCACCTCTGCCGAGCCGCCGGCCTGGTCGAAAGGCCAGGAACACCCGGGCGCCGCCGTCTTCACGGTGCCCTTCACATTCAGGGTGCCCCAAGCCTGGTCGCAAGGCCTGGTAAACCTGGGCGCCGCTACCACCACAGCGCCCTCAACCTCTAGAGCGCCGCACCTGGGTGAAGACCTGTTCGCCCAGCATACGTGCCCGGATGGGCAGCCCTTTGTGTGGCCTCCGGAGTTCGTCAATCCCCGACTCCGGAGGGAACGGCCTCTGGATGAGCCCCTGATACCGCCTCCGGCGCCTGTCAAGATGACCCCGCTCCCGCTGGAAGAAGCGCAGTTCGAGTGGGACCCCACCGGAGGAGACCTCATGGGGTTCACTCAGGAAACAAGGGCAGCCGCAGCTGAGCGTGCGGAGTGCTGCCGCCAGCAGTTGGAAGTCTTTGACAGGGAAAGGAGAGAGAGGCGGGTCCGTGAGCAGCGGCTGCAAATACAGAGCGCTGAACAGAAGAGCCGGACCCGGAGGAACCCCCGTGCAGCTCATGGTCCCCGCACCATCGGGACTGTGATTAAGTTCAACCTGCAGCATGGGTGGGGCTTCATTAGAGACCATCATACCCCCGGCGACGTCTTTGTGACCCGCAGAGACGTAGAAAGCCATCTGCCGGAGGGACACAGAGGTCGTGACCTGTATCTAGGGGACGAGGTCACCTTCACCCGGCACAAGTGTGCCAAAGGACCCTACGCCCTCCATGTGCATCGCCTGACGGAGGAGGAGCTGTGGTGTGAGGAGGAGCAAGAGGACCCGGACGGGTCTGAAACAGAAACTGAATCCAAAGAAAGAGCAGGAGGACGCCGTCGTTGAGTACGGTAGAGAAGAGACTGTATATAGTTGCCCGTAGGGGTACCAAAAAACTGTTGCTGCTTAAAATATGTTCCCCGTTGGGACAAAAGAGTGAACTGTTAACCCGTGTGTCCCTATTCCCATTACCTGGCCGAGGACTGAGAGCGGCCATATCCCATTTGTATATAGTTGCGCTTCCTAAGGCGCCCTCTACCGGTTTTATAGGAAACTGTTTTCTTCCAAGAGAGACTGTCGCACTTTACCCGGTCACAAGTTGCACAGTGACCGGAGGAACCAGAAGCAAGAATGTTATTTATGAAAAGTTTTATATGAAAAGTTTATTACTGATGATAATATATATAATGTTTTATATGTTGATGTTTATGAAAAAAAAAAAAAAAAAAAAATTTGTATGTTTTTGGATGTTTATTCTTTTACAGCCCGAGGACGTGCTGTGATTTACCAGGGGGGAATGTAGCACCCTGAGGATTCGGCTGCTACAGGGGTATTGCACCTCAACCCAGAGGTGTGGTATTCCACTCCCGGGTAAGGATGGAGTGTGGAACTGAGCTAGTAGGCTGCATGCACTACACACATCCCATTTCCGGGGGACAGACCGACGGTACTCCCACTTAATAAATGTGCAGGTACGACCGAGTCTGTCCTTGGCTGGAGTGGGAGGGGGGGTGGAACATCCCAGTAGTGTAGGGGCAGATAGGGGGAGCAGCCTGGGTAAAGCTAGGAGCTCATTGGGTGCTGGTCACCTGAGCTCACACATAGAGGGAGTATATAAGGTGGGCACCATCTTAGATCAGGGTCAGTCTGTGAGACGTCAGTCTCTTGTAGAGGTTTGGTCAGTCTGAGAGAGCCTGAGAAGCAGAGAGAGAGGAGAAAGAAGGACCCAGAAGGGGGAGAAGAGGGAACTCCAAGAACCCAAAATTAGATCAGAGGGTAAAGAGTTGGCAACAGGGTACCGGATCCCAAGCTGGTGGAGGCTACAGCACACCTTAGCCAGAGACCGGAGGTCGTGGGCAGGATCTGCCACGACCCTCACCAAATCCACCAGGAAGGCAGACCAAGTATAGGGTCAGGGAACCCAGAGGAGGTGTACCCAACAAGAGGCCCGAGGGAGCCGGACTTAGGTGGATCCCTGGTGGGGAAGGCCAGAGAGAAGGACAAGTCAGAAAGGGAGCTCAGGACCACGCTCCAGAATCACCTGGGGGTTGGCCGAGTCCAAGACCTGGTGGACGCAGCACGGCTCGGGCGGTCACTTAAGGCCAGAGTGACCACAAGAACAGCAGTAAGTAAAAACCCTGAACTGCACAGCCCGGCTCGGAGTCTTCTTAACATCCACACTGCACCACCACTACCACCATCCTCTACACCTGACCCCCTGAGGCTATACCCCTCCCGTTGGGGGTTATACTACCAGAGCTGCACAAGCACCACCAGCCTCAGCGGACCCTGCTGCAGCGGCGGCCTTTTGACCGCAAATCAACGGGTGGCGTAGTCGACACAAAGAACACTAATAACATCTGTAAGGACTGCCACACACTGAGCTTGACACCCTGGGCACGGACCGGGTCACCGCCACTTGGAGACTACAACCCCCATCTGATCCGGCTCTGGGTATCCCCCAAACAACACTGGCCCAGGGGGCGCGTCACATTCACTGCGTAGGCCAACACTATGGGAGACCGTCTGCTTTCTAAAGGGAATTTGTCATTATTGTGGCCCTGCTCTATGTGTCTTTAAATTGTTAGTGGGGTTTTTCCTAAATTTGGTCAGCCGTTGGACTCACTGCATACCCTATAACTGTATAGCAGATCCTCTCCTTTCTAATGGGAACATGTCATACTTGTCACTGTGGCCCTGCTCTATGTGTCTTGTGACAGAGTCACTGGCTGGTTACTGGAGAGAGAGATGTGTAGCTCTTATATTGATAGTTGCAGTGATTGTGCATAGTGAAAAGTTTCCAGCACACGAGTAAGTTAAACCACCACCTTGGATCTAGGGCGATTAATGCACCTGTAGAAAGGGAGGAACTGAGGGTATAGAAAAGACACAGCCTTGCAGAGCATTTGTGTGTGTGGTGAGCTGGAGGTGAGATCTCTGAGCTGTTTGTGGCAGAAATACTGGAAATATGGAGATTGCAGGTCTCCTGGTGTGGATTCCTTTGCTAAAGGACATGAATGCTGAACTTTAAGCCAGGTGGGCTAACCAGCACTATTGTATGGACTTGTTATTTTATGTTTTACCTTCTGCCGGACAAAGGCTGTATTTATGTTTTCTGGTGATGTGATGTATGAGAACTGCAATAAATCAGCCATACTTTAAACAGAAATAGTTCCTGTGACTGCCTCTTTAAGAAGCCGAGTGAGTCTACAACAGTTGGTGTTAGAAATGAGGGCAAGATTCCCAAGAAGCAAGTGTGAAGGCTGTGGACAGTCTGCATGTCCTGGGTGAAGATGGCTATGAGCATTGAACAGCGGTCAGACGAAATGGAAGAACTGATCAATCACCTGGTCCAAAGCCAACACCAGCAGCACCAGCAGCATATGCAACAGCTGTAGCAGCATATGCAACAGCTGCAGCAGCAGAGGGAACAGCTGCAGCAGCAACAGCTGGAACAACAGGAGACAAGTAAATTGCTTATGCAACAGCAGCAGCAGCAGCAGCAACAGCACCAGCAGCAGCTCCAAAAATACCAACAGCAGAGTCGACAACAGCAGCAGCAGATTGATTTACTCACAGAGGCGGTTCGTGGCACGGCAGCGGCTCCTACTCCAATGTCAGCTGATGATTTCTCTGTCCGGAAGGAGGTGAGGAGAGCCTTGCAGAAGATGACCTCGGGTGACGATATAGAGGCCTTTTTAACCGTTTTTGAAAGGGTCACTGATAGAGAGAAACTCCCGCCAGAGCAGTGAGCGGAAGTCCTAGCGCCATACTTAACGGGGGAACCTCAAAAGGCCTACTATGATTTGGCCTTACAGGACGCCAAAGAGTATAAAAAATTGAAAACAGAAATTTTGGCGAGCTTGGGGGTGACATTGTCTGTCAGGGCACAATGGGTCCATCGATGGGCATATCACCATGACAAACCCACTCGCTCCTAAATGTTTGATCTGCTGCACCTCGTCCAAAAGTGGTTACAGCCGGGGTCCTCTACACCTGCACAGATGGTGGAGTGAGTTGTAAAGGACCGGTTCGTGCACTCCCTTTCAAGTTGGGGTGTCCAAAGTCCAAGGGGGCGGTGGAGGTCATGCCAAGGCCTTCATCAGGGATATAATTTGCTGGAGATCTCACGGTCCAGGTCATATAGCAGTCCATTGTCCCCTTACAACTGAGCAAATGGACTGTAGTATGGGACGCCGGTGTTCCTTCTATGCATATCCAGCTTGCAGTGTGGACTGTCCACCCAGCAAGGGGCCCCAAGCTTGTCCTGTAACAATGAATGGCCTGAAAATGACTGGACTACTGGACTCAAGGAGGTTGGTGACCCTTGTGAGGGACACACTCCCTCTCCAATTTATTACTGGAAAGAAGGTTGGCATCAACTGCATTAACGGGGATGCTAAAGACTATCTGGTGGCCAGAGTGGTCATTGAGACGGACCGAGGTACTGAGTCCCATGAGGTCGGCGTGGTCCCGGATTTGTTGCACCCAATCATCATTGGCCGGGGCTTTGTGTTGTTTTGGGACTTGTGGGAGAGGGGCGGAGACATGGGTTACTCGGGTAAGAAGCAGGTTGGCCCTAAAAAATTCTCACCAACCCCAGAGTCTGATGGGTTTCCCTTTTGTGTAATGGGAAATGAGGAGAAAGTAGTATTCCCTGAGGCAGACATTCCTGAGATAGGGGTGACCAGACAAAAAATGGGGCGCACTCAACATAGAGACCTATCACTAAAAGAAGCGTTCAATAAGGTAACTGCCATAAACGGCATAGCACAGGAGTCAGGGGCTAACACAAAGTTTCCCTATTTTATGTTGAGTGGGGACTTATTGTACCGAGTTACTAAGGTGAGGGAGGAGATAGTGGAGCAGTTGTTGGTACCTGGACCCTATAGACAAAGGGTGTTGGACAGATCCCATTCACATGTTTTGGGTGGTCATCTGGGGGTGGACAAAACTCAAGAACGGGTCATGGAGAGGTACTATTGGCCCAGATGTCACCGTGAAATCCTAAAATATTGCAAGTCCTGTCCCACCTGCCAGTTAATCGCAACAACCTCTCAGGGCAACAGAGAAACCAAGTTGAAACTCCATGTGGGCTGGACAGACCAGAAGGTGACACTAATGGCATCCCTGAGGTAGAGACACTGTCACCAGCCCAGAAACAACACTGCCGAAAACTTCTTCAGCGGAACCGGGACCTGTTTTCGGAGTTACCAAGACGTGCGCAGGTTAGTGAACAAGGAATACTGATGGAACCACAGGTGCAGGTGAACCAAAAGCCGTATAGAGTTCCCAAAGTCTGCCACAAGGTGATTTTGAAGGATGGGCTAAAATTTCAGCGTATCCGATACCCCGTGACGTTGAACTCAGATCAAAGCTAGGTTCAGCCAGATATATCACCTCCCTGGACCTTACAAAGGATTCCTAGCAAATCTTCTATCGAAGTACCAAGAAGAAGACTACCTCTTTTCCACCTGATGGTTGCTTCAAGTATACCAGAAGGCCAGCAAAGAGACCCAGCTACTTCCGGAGGGCCATAGACCGGATCTTAGCCCCTCACAGAAAGCATGCCGCAGCTTACCTCAATGATATTATAATATTCAGCTCGTACTGGGGAAGTCATCTGCAGAAGGTCAAGGCCATACTGGGTGCGCTGAGGAAAGTGGGGTTTACCATAAACCCAAAGAAATGTACCATCGGGAAAAAGAAGGGCAAATTTCATCTTTCATGTGAAGACACGCCTGGGAAGCTGCATAGTAACACAGTTTGGACTCCCTATTTGGTGACTGAAGGTGCCAAAACCAACGGCTTATGGCATAGGAGGTGAATATGTGGCAGGTTACTGGAGTACACTATCCATTTTAGGACATGATCAGATATCAAAATCAAACATCAGAATGATGTCAGTTTGAGGCTAAATACCCTGTCTGAGAACTGATTTTGATTATTGATTCTGACGAGTGATCCTGATGAGCGATTTTGACAAGTTGTTTTGACGAGTGATTCTGACGAGCCATTCTGACGAGCGATTCTGACAAGTTACTTTTACAACTGTAATAATAATAATAAAAAAATAGTAACTGTTCGCTGATGGGAATTGAACCCAAAATTCTATGTCCCAAAGCCAGCGCACTAACCACTGAGGTATAAACTCTGTTTTAAAAACTGAGTTCTATTTGGTTATATGATTTTCAGAGCAAACTTGTCTAAAACTCATTGGGACTTATGCACAGACTGCAAGCAAGCCAAATTCAAATGATGTTTAATTTTGATGTGTGAGTCTGATGTGTGACTTTCTTCAAACATCAGAATCACAATGACTTTTACTCACCCTGAGTATTTTCATGGTTGATCTCATAAGACAAGAAAAGCTATCTGTATCTCTTGACTGGATAGCTCAATGGTAAGGCATCAGCCTCTGAAACTACAGTGTTAAGCGTTCAAATCTGGATAGGAATAAGATTTTTTTTTAATTATGACTATTTAGCACACAAACTACAGGGGTGTTTTACTTTTAATATCTGACACTCTGATTATCATTCTGTGTTAAGAGTTTCAGACACGCTGTCTATTTGCATGGTAAATTACATAGCCGAAGTAAATTGGGAGGCAATAATTTACTACATATCTATTTCCAAGTGACTTTATATTTGCATAATTTCTTAAAGGGGTCTAATGATAAAATGTCTTTATTGCAATTTTTATTTCCATCCACCCAAGTACTGGCTGCAAACTCCCAATTTACTTTTGTTATGTAATTTACCATGCAAATAGACAGCGTGTCTGAAACTCTTTACACATCAGAATTACACATCAGAATGACAATCAGAGTGTCAGATATTAAAAGTAAAACACCCCTGTAGTTTGTGTGCTAAATAGGCATAATTTAAAAAATAATCTTATTCCTAATAGGATTTGAACTCTAGCACTGTAGTTTCAGAGGCTGATGCCTTACCATTACGCTACCCAGTCAAGTGATAGCATTCAGCTGCTTTTCTTGTCTTATGAGATCAACCATGAAAATACTCAAGGTGACTAAAAGTCATTGTGATTCTGATTCTGATGTTTGAAGAAAGACACACATCAAAATCAAACATCATTTGAATTTGGCTTGCTTGCAGTCTGTGCATAAGTCCCAATGAGTTTTAGACAAGTTTGCACTGAAAATCATATAACCAAATAGAACTCCTAGGTTTTAACAATTGAGTTTATAACTCAGTGGTTAGTGCACTGCCTTTGAGATACATAATTTTGGGTTCAAGTCCCATCAGCGAACAGTTTCTTTTTTTTTTTTTTTTTTATTATTACAGTTATAAAAGTGACTCGTCAAAATCACTTGTCAGAATCACTTGTCAAAATCACTCGTCAGAATCATTTGTCAAAATCACTCGTCAGAATCACTCATGAAAATCACTCGTCAGAATCACTCATCAAAATCACTCGTCAAAATCACTTGTCAGAATCATTTCTCAAAATCACTCGTCAGAATCACTCATCAGAATCACTTGTCAGAATCACTCATGAAAATCACTTGTCAGAATCATTTCTCAAAATCACTTGTCAGAATCACTCGTCAGAATCACTTGTCAGAATCACTCATGAAAATCACTTGTCAGAATCACTCATCAAAATCACTTGTCAGAATCATTTCTCAAAATCACTCGTCAGAATCACTCATCAGAATCACTTGTCAGAATCACTTGTCAGAATCACTCATCAAAATCTCTCGTCAGAATCACTTGTCAGATTCACTTATCAAAATCAGTTCTCAGACAGGGTATTTAGCCTCAAACTGACATCATTCTGATATCTGATCATGTCCTAAAATGGACACTGTACTGGAGAGAGAGATGTGTAGCTCTGATATTGATAGTTGCAGTGATTGTGCATAGCAAAAAGTTTTAAGCACACGACTAGGTTAAACCACCATCTTGGATCTAGGGTGATTAATGCACCTGTAGAAAGGGAGGAACTGAGGGTATAGAAAAGACACTGCCTTGCAGAGCATTTGTGTGTGTGGTGAGCTGGAGATGAGATCTCTGAGCTGTTTGTGGCAGAAATACTGGAAATATGGAGATTGCAGGTCTCCTGTTGTGAATTCCTTTGCTAAAGGACATGAATGCTGAACTTTAAGCCAGGTGGGCTAACCAGCAATAATGTATGGACTTATTTTATGTTTTACCTTCTGCCGGACAAAAGCTGTATTTATGTTTTCTGGTGATGTGATTGTTGAGAACTGGAATAAATCAGCCGTATTTTAAACAGAAATAGTTCCTGTGACTGCCTCTTTAAGAAGCCGAGTGAGTAGATCTACTACAGTCTTTAAATTCTTAGTGTTTTTTTTTTCTAAATTTGGTCAGCGGTTGGACTCCCTGCATACCCTATAACTGTATAGCAGACCCTCTCCTTTCTAATGGGAACATGTCGTACCTTGTTACTGTGGCCCTGCTCTATGTGTCTATAAATTCTTAGTGGGGTTTTTCCTAAATTTGGTCAGCCATTGGACTAACTGCATACCCTATGGCTATGTGCCCACGATGCAGAAATGCTCAGGATTTTTTCCTGAGCGTTTCTGCATCTACCTCGCAGAAAAAAACGCATGCAGATTGTACATGCGTTTTCCTGCCAGGGACATGCGGATGTGAAGCGTTCTTCACATGCATTTCCGCATGCGGGTTGACAAGCACTTTCCAAGCGATTTTTAGCATCACTTGGAAAGTGCTTGACAACTTGGTCACACTATATAAATCCATGCAAACAACATGGATTTATATAGTGTGATCGAGAGAATGTCAAAAAATAAAAAAACAAATATATACTTACCCTCCGATGGCCCGCGCTGTCTTGCTTCGCTCGCTGCCGGCTGCCGGCAGCGGTACACTGAAGGACCTGCCGACGTCAGCATCGCGTGACCCGTCACATGACTTCTGACGTCAGCGCAGGTCCTTCATTCCATAGCCAAGTGCCGGGAAGCAAGGAGGAGCACACCGCAGGCCGCCATAAGATAAATATACATTTATTTTATTCTTTTTTTACAGCTTTTTTAATGGTACCTGGGTGTGGATGAGACTCTCCTCTCCTCTACACCCGGGTACCATCCGCACATTAGAACGTGCCAATTACGCAAGTACAGATGCAGTCTTGCGGCATTGGCGCGTTCTAATGCAAGTCAATGGCGGCAAAAACGCAGCACTTCCGCAAAAGAATTGGTAGTGCTTCATTTTTTTCTGCAATGATAATCCGCAGCGGGACCTTCCGCAGCATGTGCACAGCACATGCAGATTATCATTGGGGCACATGGCAGGCCTTCTACCATGCGTTTTTTAAGCATTTCTGCTGCGTTTTTGCCGCTGCGGAAACGCTTAAAAAATGCATTGTGGGCACACAGCCTATAACTGGATAGCAGACTCTCTCCTTCCTAATGGGAACATGTCATTACTGTGGCCCTGCTCTATGTGTCTTTAAATTCATAGCAGAGTTTTTCCTAAATTTTGGCAGCCCTTGTAGTCACAGCATGGGCATTACCACTATAGGAGACCCACTCCTTTATAATGGGATCATTTTTTTTACTGAGACCGTCCTCTGTCTCTTCAGTGGGGTATTGGGTTGTGTTCAAACTTTTGGCAGCCCTTGCAGTCACTGGATAAGCATTAACAGCATAGGAAACCCACTCGTTAATAATGGGAACAACAAAGCATAGCCGGCTGGTGGCTCTCTAACAATAGCGAAGGCCGACTGCTGGCCTTTTAAGAATAGTAAGGGCTGCCTGATGTCCATAGAAAAATAAGGTTTCTGACTTTCAGAGTCCCTCCTTCATAAATGAAACAGGATGTGTCTGATGATGTGTCACACACCACATTGCCAGATAAGGTTGTAAAATGTTAAAATGACATTTCCCGGTGAATGCATTTGTCTTTAAAAAATAACGTTAAAAAACAAAAAAACAGTAGGATCTTTCTTCAGTATAAAAACAGAGTCACCAATGTAATCACATTGTTCAGCTCCTGCACCTCCTCCATCTCTGAAATGACCACATCAATCACAAGCTAAAAGCACTGCAGCTCTGCCTTGGCCAAGCTGCAACAGGCTGTGCCGAAGATAACAACATGCTTAATTGACAAACCGCCCAGCGCTGCAGAGTTGTTGAAAGCTGTAACACAGCAGTTTGATCTGTGGCTCTCACCGCTGAACATAAAGCCAGGCATGGTCGTGTGTGACAATTGGCGGAACCGGGTGACGTAGAAATGACAGCGGGGGTAGATACGGTTTCCCTCTATGCCAGTCCTTTCACCAAGCTAAAGAATATGGCTGTGGTGAAATACAACTCCCACTGATAAGCTGTTTCAGATTGAAAAACATTGTGCCCACCAGAGGATTTGATTCTGAGGGCTCACCTTTCTCCCCCCGCTCAAGAGCCCCATAGCAGCTGTAAAGTTAGTGCTATCATGATCTCTCCTGATGTAGAAGCCAAGGAACACCAGAGAATTCTCTGGTGGGACAGTCTGACCCTGCCGAGAAGCAGTCCTGGTTAAGAAAAGTGTGTGGGAAGGTTTCTGGATACTCTATGGCTGAAACCCACGCAAACACGGGTCAGTGCTGCTGAGCTAGGGAGAGATTTATACTGCGAAATAGTTAGTGTAGGGTCTCTAAAGCCTGCCAAATCAAACAAACAGTCCTTCTCAGGACTAATATCCATCCCAGATATCAGGCTGGCAGGCAGGCTGTATAGGAGACGCAGTGGTTACAGATGCAAACGCTGCATTACAGTCCTGTGTGCTCCTGTTGGTCAAATTGCTAGACTTATCACCCCGGTCTCAGGGGCCAGGAAAAATTATTCTTTTTTTTTTCATCTAAATCCTGTATTTTTTTTTTTTCCCTCAGTCAGACTGTCCAAATTCGCGTCTTATTAACCTTTTGGTATCCCCCCCCCCCCCCCCTCCAAAAAGAAAAAAAATTGAGTGTGTCTGTGACTGTTCAGACACCAATATATCTGTATAAAAGAGTCTGGTGTAGGCCAGAGAAATAGAACTGTGGTTTTCCTCTTCCACGGTTCTAATCTCCCTTCTATTTCCCTTTTCCCATTGATAGTGCGAGTGTAAGCTATTTTACTTCATTTACAATGGACAAGGCGCGTGGCAAGGGATGTGGAACTGGACGTTCTGGTGATGGTGCGTGTAGAGGACGGGGCCGCTGCCAAGGTGAAAATGTGCCACAACCAACAGCCACATCTTCTCGCTCCCACTTCTTGACCGAATTACTAGAGAAGCACACTACAACACAAGTATTGCGAACTGATCAGTGTGAATAGGTTATTAATTGAATAGCAGATAATACTTCCAGTTACCTGGGCACCACCACCTCCGGTCTGTCTTCCACACGGTCAAGTGTTAGTAGCCGTGAGTCTCGACCGCATACTCCTCCTCACCCTGATGCTCCTTCCTCCCACCATGCCGAGTGTCGTCAGACAGCAACTGATCCCACACTTGGACACTCTGAAGAGCTGTTCACTCGTCCATTTCCATATTTGTGCCCCTCGCCTGCTCCGCTTGAAGTGGTGGAAGAGGAGATCCCATGTAGTGATGCCCAAATATTTGAACAGCCACGGCCAGAGGAAGTCGACGCTGGCAATTTGTCACATGAGGTGGACGATGATGAGACACAATTGCCATGAAGTGAGGAGGAGGATCGTGGTGCGCAAGTGGAAGAGGAGGAGGTGGTGGATGATCTAGTAACTGACCCAATGTGGCAGGAGGACACTCAGAGCGAGGCCAGCAGCACACAGGGGGAGGGAGGCAGAGTACCCCAACAGGCAGGAAGATGCAGTTCCCCGTAACACCAACACGAGGGACATTACCAGTACAACTGGTAGGTCTTCCAGAGTCTGGAATTTCTTTTAAGACTCTGCTGATAACCCCAAAAATGCCATTTGTACCACCTGCCATGCCAGCATCAGCAGGGGTGACAAAACTACCAGCCTGAACACCACCAGCATGATCAGGCACATGGCAGCAAAGCACCCGACTTTGTGGGGCAAACCCCAGGGTCCACGACCAGTGTCAGCGGGTGTCACCACTGCTTCTTCCGCTGTTGTGCATGTAATAGAACCCCCTGATGTACGTGCAAGGCAATCCCCTGTCCATACTGCATGCAAAGATGCCCCCTCCTCTCAGTCTTCACTTGTTATGGCAGTTTCTCATGAAACAGCATCAACGTCCACGCCCACGTCCCACCGCAGCATTCAATTGTACCTATCCCAGAGCTTTGAACGAAAGCGCAAATTCACAGCCAATGCCCCACAGGCCACAGTCCTAATTTTGCACATTTCACGACTGCTTGAGTTGGAAATGCTGCCTTTTAGGCTGGTGGAGATAGAATCCTTCCGCAACCTTATGGCGGTGGCTGTCCCTTGGTACTGAGTCCCCAGCCGACACTATTTTTCCCAGTGTGCCATCCCCGCACTACACAAGCACGTGTCCCAAAACATCAGCCGAGCCCTCAACAACGCAGTTACTGGGAGAGTCCACCTGACAACGGACACAATGACAAGTGCTTGTGGCCAGGGATAGTACATCTCCCTGACGGCACACTGGGTAAACATAGTGGAAGCCAGGACCCAGTCGGATCTGGGGAAGGAACACATCCTCCCCACACCGAGGATTGCGGGCCCTATGTCAGTCAGAGTTGCCCCTACAGTGTACTGCTCCTGCACCTCATCCTCCTCCTTCTCATGTTCAGCCTCCATCTCAGATATCATCACATCAGTTACAAGTTGGAAGCACAGCAGTACTGCCTCAGCCAAGCGGCAACAGGCTGTGCTGAAACTCATAAGCTTAGGTAATAAACCTCACACTGCTTGTGAGTTGTGGACAGCTGTGAAAGAGCAGGCAGATCTGTGGCTGAGACCGCTGAACCTACATCCATGCATGGTCTTGTGTGACAATGGCCGTAACCTGTTGGCGGCTCTGAGGCGAGAACACACACGTACCATGCCTGGCTCATGTGCTTAACCTCGTGGTTCAGCATTTTCTTAAATCGTACCCCGAGTTGCCAGATCTGCTCGTCAAAGTACGCCGCCTGTCAGCTCATTTTCGCAAGTTGGCTACAGCTTCCGCCGCCCTTGCTGTGTTGCAGCAGCATTTGCAGCTTCCGGCACACCGACTGGTGTGTGATGTCCCCACACGTTGGAACTCTACCCTCCACATGTTGCAAAGGATTTGTGAGCAGAAGAGAGCAGTTGTGCAGTACCAGCTGCAACAAGGCCGTCGATATTCAGGTCAGACTCCACACATAAGACCTCAGGAGTGGACCTGGATGTCTGACATATGTACCATCCTGACAAACTTTGAGGAGTCCACCAAGATGGTGAGTGGCGATGACGCCATCATTAGCGTCAGCATCCCACTTGTTTGTCTTTTGCAGCGCTCTCTGCAGAGAATTAAAGAGGAGGCATTGCAGCCAGAGTATGATGAGATGGATCAAGAAGCCATAGTGGGCGATTACACACAGCCCAGCCTCATCTCATCCCAACATGCATTGGGGGACAATGAGGGAGAGGAGGAGGAGGAGGACGACGAACAGGAGCTGGTATCATGAGCTGTAGACGGTAGTACCAGTATAACTGTCATACCGTCGGTTCAGCATGAGTGGCCTGAGGACAGGGGGGAGGAGGAGGAGAGCATGGTCAGTCGTCATCTTGGTGAGGACACGGAAGTCTTGCCCGTTACCAGTCTGGCACGCATGGCTGACTTTGTTACGCTGCCTTAACCATGACCCTTGCGTTGTAAAAATGTTGGGTGACAGTCATTACTGGTTGGTGACACTTTTAGACCTCCGCTACAAGGAGAACTTTCACTCTCTTATTCCTGAGGTGGAGAGGTCTACAAAAATGGGGCAGTACCAGAATGCCGTGGCTGCAGAACTTTTGAAAAGAATTCCCATCTGAACACACTAGCGGTAGAGGTCACAGTTTGTTGACCAACTAAGGCGTACAGGCGAGAGAGACGCAACTCAAATCCAATCTAGCAGAGGCAGGGGAACACTGTCAACGTTCTGGGACAGCTTTCTGAGACCCGCCCAGCTTAATGGCCCTGAGGCGCGGGGTACTCTCACAAGGAGTGGAAAGTTTCGAAAGATGGTGAGGGAGTACCTTGCCGACCCGTACCAGCATCCTCCATGATTCCTCTGTGCCTTTTAATTATTGGGTTTTCAAGCTGGACACTTGGAATGAAGTCGCTCTGTACGTCTTGGAGGTCCTGGCCTGCCCTGCCGCTAGCGTGTTATTGGAGCGTGTTTTTAGTGCCGCTGGGGGAAATATAACTGATAAGCGCACTCGGCTGTCAACTGACAATGCTGACAAGCTGACCCTTATCAAAATGAACAAGGGCTGGATTGGGCAAGACTTCTCATCACCACCAAATGACAGCAGAGTAACATAGTCAAATCCACTGTGTTATTTTGGGAGGTGTATTCCCATGCACTGCTTCACACCCACACATGGGTATATGCTTCCTCATTTCGGCTGTATTTTGCTCTTCTCCTTCTCCTCAGCATCCACCACCACTATACCACCAGGGTGACCTTGGTCCGTGTTGCCAACATTGCAAGTTCCTCCCTCCTAATTTTTGGCAGCTTTTGCTTGGAAGGCAGAGGCAAAGACTATGGGAGACCCACTCCCCAATAATGGGAATAATGTTTTTAAGATTCTGTACTGCATGGCTCTTCCAAGGGGCATTAAAACCATCTTGTTAAGCTACTGCGACCTCCACCATTCTTCCAAGGGGCATTAAAACCGTCTTGTACTGCGACCTCCACGTCTCTTCCAAGGGGCATTAAAACTGTCTTGTTAAGCTACTGCGACCTCCACATCTCTTCGAAGGGGCATTAAAACCGTCTTGTTAAGCTACTGCGACCTCCACGTCTCTTCCAAGGGGCATTGATATTGTCTTTTTATTCCACTGTGACCTCCACGTCTCTTCCAAGGGGCATTAAAACCGTCTTGTTAAGCTACTGCGACCTCCACGTCTCTTCCAAGAGGCATTAAAACCGTCTTGTTAAGCTACTGCAACCTCCATGTCTCTTCCAAGGGGCATTGCATTTCATCCTAATTTTAGTCAGCTTTTGCTTTTCAATGCATAGGCGAACACTAAGGGAGACCCACTCCCCAATAATGGGTAGAAGGTTTTTAGTATGCTGTAATCCACGTCTGTTTCAAGGGGCATTGCATTTCCTCATAATTTTTGTAAATCCTTCCATTCACTGCTTAGGCCAACAGTGTACAGGAGACCCAGTTGCTATATATGGAAAAAACGGTTTAGTTAAGGCCCTCTGGCCTCCATGTCACTTCCAAGGGGCATTGGAGTGCCTTGAAATTTTGGTAGGCATTGCCCTATAACTGTGTAGCCGAACCGCTCCTTTTGGTACAGAAACATATCCTACAAGACATGTGTGGTTGACTGGCCTGATATTGATGTGAATGGTCCCTGTTCCTCCTGCTCTTTCTCCTTTGCCACCACCTCATCCATCATTCATCCCCTGAAGCTTTGTTTTAACGGGAGTCATAGACCTGGGATAGTATCAGGAAAACATCCAGCAATCCTCGGAAGAGGTAGGATATGCGCCAAAACGCTGACCACCTCAGGCATAGCTGCTACTACATACATGCGCTTGCATTCCAAGGATCAGAAAGCTAAGGAGATGGATGGCCTCATGATCATGAATAATTTACTCGTTGTGTAGGAGGCCAACCACTGCTGCTGTCTACCTTTTGAACTTTGTGTTGAATCCTGATTGACTAAGGACCCGCAATCCTCTATGTCTGCAGGACATGTTGCATCCCAGTGTCCAAATGTGACCCGGCTTCCACAATATTAACGCAGTGTGAAGGCGTGAGATGGACCATCCCTGGCCACATTCACTTGTCCACGTGTTTGTGGTTAGGCTGTCCTTCAAATAGGGGCGGTTGGGGACCGTTTATGGACACCTGGCGGCTGGGGACCGAGCGTGAACACCGGCCGCCGGGCGGCTGGGGACTGAGTATGGATACCAGGCCGCCGAGGCAGCCATGATGTGGTGGCCAGATTCCTCCTCCACATGCCTAAAAGGCCCAATTTGAAGTGCAAGCAAGCTAGCAGTATGGTATTACAGCCTGGGGGTGGGTGGATAGCAAGCTGCATACTTGCGCTTGCATTGCAAAGAATGGGGGAGGTACAATTGAACACTGCCCTGGGACAAGGACTTGCACGGGGATAGTTGCAGGTCTGCATCTTCTGATACGGCAAGGATCTTTTGATGGGCACACTTTTAGGCAGTGACCTTGGTTTCAGAGATGCTTCCAGGGGTCTTCCCCATGCTGTTCCCATGTCTTTTCAGCACTGTATGCATGTGTCACACAGCACATGGGCAGATAAGATTGTAAAATGTTAAAATGACATTTCCCGGTGAATGCATTTGTCACGGTTGAAAGCAATACAAAAGTGCAAAAACTCTTAAAAAATGCTACTTGTGAACATAGCCCAAGGTGTGGAGGAGTATTTTTGTTTTTGGTTATTTATTTTACCTTATACACAAGTCTTTACCCTGGAAAGGAAGTTCCTTAACATATTTCACAGGAAAGCCGTTTCAGTTTCGTTTTTGAACGTTTTATTGTGAGCCCGTAAAAGTGGCTTAATACCTCTGATCACGTTGTTGACAGCAGTGACCTTGGGGTCAGAAATGCTTCCTGGGGCTATGCCCATGCTGTCCCCATGTCTTTTGAGCACTGTCACTATCATTTTGGCCACTTTTTAGGCTTTCTACAGACTGCCAGGGGTGCCGTCGCAAAAATGCTCTGGTCTCCCATAGACTAACATTGGGCTCATTGCTCGGGTCGAGCACCCGAGTATCACGGCGAGCTCGGGTCGAGCTTCGAGCATCCAAGCATTTTAGTGCTTGCTCAACACTATTAAAAACCAATCAAGAGTACACCATTTTTCTGCTCCATTTGTTTGTTCTCACAGCAGAATAAAGCCAAATCTATTCCATATTTCAGGGATAAATATTCAGAAATTTGAACTGAACGTGGAAAATATTGGCCTCTTTTTCCATTCTGTTGGAGTGTGTCGGTGAAGCTATTCACTGGAGATGAGCGGTGTTCGACTCGAACTGTTCGCCAATCTCAAATTCGAGCCGTTTGGCGAACACGAACAATTTGAAAAAAATTTGGCTGTTCGAGGTTATGTTCGATAACTGTTCATGCACCAAAATCATAACTGGATTTTTTTCTCAGTAATGCTGAAAATTAATGTTAATACGCAGTTTGAGTGTACAGCGGGGTGGGCGGAGGGGCAGGTGATGGATCTCTGCAGAAATAATGAAGATCTCCATTTTTTTTTTTCTCTTTCCTGCATTTACAGTGGGGAGGTGCAGTCTGTCAGCCTATCAGCAGCGCACACACGGAGCGAACTGCTTTTTTTCACACAAGCAAGGGCATGTGTCATTGGCAGTGTATGTCACATGTCCTTGCCCTATAAGACCCAGCCATTTTCCCCGTCGCTACCATTTTCTCACTGCTGCAGCTGCGTGTTAGATGGCACCGCTGTTGCTGTGTGCGCTATACTTTGTTAATTTCAAGCCAATTTTCGCACAAATCTACAGATAGCTTGGGAGTATTGAATAGTTGTGATTGCAGTCCTTTTAAGGACTAGGTTACATCACTTCCTACGACTTTTATCAGGCAGGTCTGTGCTCTTAAATAGATAGGTTGGGAGTAAAGACTAATTGTAATTGCAGTCCTTTTGAGGGCTAGGTTACATCAGTTCCTATCACTTTTTGCCAGGCAGGTCTGTGCCAGTGCTGTGCAAGCTTTTTTCACAGCATTTGGCTAAATCTAGCAAAGCAAATCCTTTTTGGACTCTTGCAGTGTGTGTTAGTCAGTGGAGTAGCCTATCTCTGTTGCAAGCTACACCACCTGTGTACAGAATACCAATTTTTTTACTGCACCTAGTGAAGTAAAACCTTTTGGACATAGAATGATGCTATTAGTCCACCTATACTAACCTCCATCAGATTGCAAATTCAATATAATTTTTTTTCTGCATCTAGCTCTGAAAAAATATTTTGGCTTGTATCAGTGTGTGGGACTTGTTCTATTAGTCCATCTATACTAACCTCCACCAGGTTGCAAATTCAATATAATTTTTTTTCTGCATCTAGCTCTGAAAAAATAGTTCGGCTTGTTGCAGTGTGTGGGACTTGTTCTATTAGTCCATCTATACTAACCTCCACCAGGTTGCAAATTCAAAATAATTTTTATCTGCATCTAACCCAGCCAATACTTTTGGGCTAATACCACAGTTTGGCCACTCGGCTCTGCTCGGTTCCCATCTATTGTTTTTTGTGCAAACAACTCCAGAGTTGTCAATTAGTTAACCACCAAAATGAGTGGAAAAAGGCCTGCTGCTGGTGGAAAGGGGAATAGGCATGTTGGGAAGGGAAAAAAAGGTTGTGTCCATGGGGTAGGTGTTAAAGCAACAGTAACATCTGCAGAAGAATGACCATCTTCCAGCCAAACTAAGATGTCTACTTCTTTTAGCGGACAAAGTGATAAGATCCCTTTCTTACGGCCACACCTCTCGCTACAAATTCCAGATGAGGCACAAAAACAGCAGGTGCATCAACGGATATCAAGTGCTCCATCAAGTGGGCTCTCCTCCACCTCAACTTCAACATCACAAATACTCCAGTCCTCAGAGGTGTCACCCCAATCGCACTTGCTTCCTCACAGCTCCCAAGTCTCCAGCTGCCCGTCTGAGTATGAGGTAGAACAGATGGTTGAGTCTGCAGAGCTGTTTACTCATACTATAGCCTGGGAATCAGAGGTCGGCTCCAGAGCTTCTGTGAATCCAGACGAGGAAATGATTTGCACTCATGCCCAGAATCTTTATGAGTCGGATCCAGGACCAGACGCAGAAGGTTCTGACCATAATGTAGACCCTCGTTCCCAAATTCCTGTTGGTGGAGACAATGAGGAAGACGATGATGAGACTCAAATACCTGATTGGAGCGACAACTTTAGTTTTTTGTCAGGGCAGGGTGATGATGACGAGGTTGGAGATCCCACTTACTGTCAACCCACAGTCAGCCAGTCGATGAGGTCAGCAGAGGAGGTGGAGGAGGATGCTAGTGACGACGAGGGCAGGTTGCGCCTTCCTGGACAGAGACGTAGTACTGGAAGCACGTCAACAACTGCATCCTCAAACACAACTCTGCCTCTGACCACAAGTTGTGGTGGCTCTTCAGGTTGCATGGGTGCTAAGCCTTGCATAGCCTGGGCATTTTTTCAGATCGATAAAGATGACCCAACTCGTGTTTTCTGTAACATTTGTCAGCAAAAGCTAAGTAGAGGCCAAAAAATACATAGTTTGTGTACTTCATGCATGAACCTGCACATGGATATGAAGCATAAGTTGCAGTGGGAAGCTCACTGTGCTACAATGCGGCCTAACCGGCCGGGCCAACCGCCGTCTGCCACATCTTGCGCATCCGTGGCCTCTTCATCCTCTGTGACTGGAGGGACAACAGTCACACCTGTTTTGGAACGCAGACCTGCCACCTCTTTACCCGCAACAGCCAGCGTGATTGGCAGGTCATAATTTTCTTTGGAGGTGGAAACACCAGCTGGTGTTCAGCACTGTCCAACATCGATAGCACCACCTTTGGATCAAGGCAACCTAACATGTCCGCCTGCATCTTCCTCACAGACCGGCAGTTTCCGGGGACACCCTTCTCAACCCCGTCTAAGCACAACAGCCAGCCCTCGGTCCCTCAGATGTGGACAAGTAAAAGACCATTTCCTCCTAGCCATGACAAAGTTAAGAGGTTGAATTTCACCATCTGCAAGCTCTTGGCTACTGAAATGCTGCCTTTCCGCCTGGTGGACACAGAGGATTTTCGAGACCACACCAGCAAGTCGCACACAACATCACCACTTCTTTGAGAAACTCTGTGTGTGACAAGATGCATTTCACCACAGACACTTGGACGAGTAGGCATGGACAGGGGAGTTACATGTCGCTGAATGGACACTGGGTAACTATGGTGACAGCAGGACAAGGGGCTGCTGTCCAAGTCTTACCGTCCCCACGAGTTGTGCGTCAATCCTCTTTATCTCGAAGTTCCTCCACTGCTTCTGCCTCCTCAACCTCCTCTCGGTCCTCCACCTGCACCCAAAGCCTGTCTGGTCATGCCACAAGCTTTCTAACTGTGCAGAAGGGATCCTGCACACCTCCTTACTATGCTGGCAGCAGGGCTCAACGTCATCAGGCGGTTTTTACTTTGAAATGTCTGGGAAATGTGAGTCACACAGCTGAGGAGTTGTGGTCTGCTCTGGAGAACCAGTTTCATGAATGGTTGTCTCCACTGGACCTGAAACCAGGGAAGGCCGTGTGCGACAATGCTGCAAACTTGGGTGCGACCCTTCGACGGAGCAATGTCACATACGTGCCTTGTATGGCTCACGTGTTGAACCTGGTTGTCCAGCAATTTTTAGCCCACTATCCCGGAATAGATGGCCTTCTGCAGAGGGCACGGTCGCTGTGTGCTCACTTCCGCCGTTCGCATCCCGCAGCTCAGCGACTTACATCTCTACAGAAGTCGTTGGGCCTGCCACTTCACCGGCTAAAATGCGATGTGCCTACCCGGTGGAATTCAACTCTGCACATGTTGCAGCGACTGTGGCAGCACCGACAAGCCCTGGTGCAATACGTTCTGACGTGTAGCCTGGGCCAACGATATCCAGAGATGGGGCAAATCACGCTGGAGGAGTGGTCTCAGATCAGGGACCTATGCACCCTTCTGCTCAGTTTTGAAATGGCGACGAAGATGTTTAGTGCTGACGATGCCATTATCAGCATGACTATTGCGGTGATTTACATGCTGGAGCACATGTTAAACAGAATTCGGAGTCAGGTGGTGGCACAAGAGGAGGTGGAGGAAGTAGAGGAGGAGGAGTTGTATGCAGAAGGGCTAACATCTGCAAGGTCCAGACGGTCGGCAGCACCAAGGAGGCAGGCATGTGAGGGTGGGGGAGATGGTTTTACCAGGGCGCATGGTAGCAGCCAAACTAGTGAGGAAGGTGCAGGAGCCGAGGAAGAAGTGGAGGATGAACTGATGGAAGACTCATCAGATGAGGGAGACCTTGATCACATTTCTGTTGTGCGAGGTTGGGGGGAGAGGGCAGAGGAAGGAAGCATGATTGTTACCTCGCCACCAACGCAACAGGGACTTGGTGCTCCTGGATGCGCAAGACACATGAGTGCCTTCTTGCTGCACTACCTGCAACATGACCCTTGAATTGTGAGAATTAGAAATAATCCTGACTACTGGGTTGCCACACTGTTAGATCCCCGGTACAAAAGTAAATTTGGAGAAATTATTCCTGCCATAGAAAGAGATGCACGCATGCAGGAGTATCAGCAGAAACTGTTGCAGAATCTTAGTGTTTTCCCCAAAACACTAGTGGTGCACGTAGTGAATCTCACAGTTCCAACTTGCCAACCGTGGGACCGTCGAGTGAACATTGAAGCCATGACTGTGTCACTGGACCCTTGCTCTTTTTGGGCTTCCAATCTGGATAAATGGCCGAAGCTCGCCACTTAAGCCTCGGAAATCTTGTCATGCCCCGCAGCCAGCGTTCTGTCTGAACGTGTGTTCAGCACTGCTGGTGGTGTGCTGACAGATAAGCGCACGTGGCTCTCCACTGATAATGTAGACAGACTCACGTTCATAAAGATGAACAAATCATGGATCCGAAATGACTTTTCTACCCCTGTGTCATCCTGGGGAGAGTAAAAGCTTGATGATTTGTTAAAATCACCTCACCATCCGTTTTAAGCTTTCAAATTACTAATCATGTTTATCTGTATCTTGGCTGGAAAATAATTTGGGCCTTGTAGCAGTGTGCAGTACTGATTCTATTAGGCCATCTATGCTAAACTCCACTTGATTTAAAATTACTAATCATGTTTATCTGAATCTTGGCTGGAAAATAATTTGGGCATTGTAGCAGTGTGAGGTACTGATTCTATTAGGCCATCTATACTAAACTCCACCAGATTTAAAATTACTAATCATGTTTATCTGTATCTTGGCTGGAAAATAACTTGGGCCTTGTAGCAGTTTGCAGTACTGGTTCTATTAGGCCATCTATACTAAGCTCCACCAGTTTTCAAATTAATAATAATTTTTAGCTGCATCTAGCCCGGAAAATAATTTTGGGGCTCCTAGATGCGCAAGACACATGAGTGCCTTCTTGCTGCACTACCTGCAACATGACCCTCAGATTGTCAGAATTCGAAATAATCCTGACTACTGGGTTGCCACACTCTTAGATCCCCCACACTCTTCGATCAACCTTTTCATTTTAATAAAGAACAAAAAAATGGTCATTTTTGAAATTCTAAGCATTAGCAGGTTATTAGAAACTGAAATCAAACAGTTTCAACTCAAAACTTTATTCTAGGTGATGTTACATTTGCACATAGGACCCCTTGTTTAAAAGGAGCTTCTGAACTCTCTCGTCCTTTGAATTTGTCAGGTTTTGGATGGTTTCAGCTTCAATTGTTTTGTATGAGGACAGAATACCCTCCCAGAGCTGTTGCTTAGATGTGAACTGCCTCCTGCCATCATAGACACTCCTTTTGATGATGCTCCAGAGGTTCTCAATGGGGTTGAGGTCAGGGGAGCATGGGGGTCACACCATAAGTTTGTCCCCTTTTATGCCCATATCAGCCAGAGATGCAGATGTGTTATGTGCAGCATGAGACGGTGCATTATCATGCATGAAAATGATCTTGCTGCGGAATACACGGTTCTTCTTCTTGAACCACGTCAGGAAGTGCTGTTTGAGAAACTCCACATACATTATGGAGTTCATCTTTACCACTTCAGGGATCCTAAAGGGGCCGACAATCTCTCTCCCCATGATTCCAGCCGAAAACATTACTCCACCTCCTCCTTGTTGGCGCCATAGCCGTGTTTGCATGGGTGTCCATCAACCAGCCATTCTCCACTCCATCCATCTGGACCATCGAGCGTTGCACAGCACTCATTGGTGAACAAAACAGTTTTGAAGTCAGTCTTCATGTATTGTTTGGCCCACTGGAGCCGTTTCTGCTTGTGTACAGTGGATAGAGGAGGTCGACAGGATGGCTTTCGCACAGCTGCAAACCTCTGAAGGACCCTGCATCTTGTTGTTTGGGGGATGTTGGAGGCACCAGCAGCTTCAAAAACTTGTCTGCTGCTATGACAAGGCTTTTTTGCCGCTGCTCTTTTAACCTGATGTAATTTGCTGTCGGAAAGAGTCCTCAATTTTCCCTTATCAGCACGCACATGTGTGTACTGTGAATCAGCTACATCCTTCTTGATTGTGCGATGATCAGGATGAAGTGTCTTGGCAATGTTGACTGTAGTCATGCCTTGACCTAAACACTCCACAATTTGTTGCTTCTCAGCAGCCGACACATCCTTTTTCTTTCCCATTTTGGCAGAAAATGTAGGCTGCTTAATAATGTGGGACAGCCTTCTTAAGTAGTCTTGCCTTTCATTGGACACACCTGCCAAACTAATTGGCACAGGTGTCTGCAATTGCTTACAGTGCTATAAAGAGCCCTTACACACATCACCATCAATGAGTTTAACTGACAAACAAAAAAATTCTTACCTTATCACTCCTAAACACTTTTTGCATAATAATTTGGAACACCGTGTACATGTGCTTTTCCACAAAACGCCAGTGGTTCACGTAGTGAATCTTACAGTTCTAACTTGCCAACCGTGGTCTGTATGGAGTTGTTCAATAAAGGGCCCAAAATGAAGATAAAATAGACGGGAGAGGTCTCTATGAATAGGAATTCCTAAGTATTTGATACCTTGTGAGGGCCAGGCAAATGGAAAGTTGGACTGGATGGAATCCTATATGGATTTGGGGAGGGAGACATTGAGGGCCTCAGACTTCGCTGCATTGATTTTAAAATTTGACCATGTAACAAAGTGATCTATTTCAGCCATAACAGCAGCGATGGATATATGTGTGCTATGTTCTGCTACCAAAGCTAAGGAAAGAGAGGAGATCTGTCCCTACTATAGGACTCAGCTGAATCCCTACGATGTAACAGGGAACCTGATCCTGCGATCAGACCTGCTAAAGTCCTAATCTAGTCTGTACGGAGACCTATAGATGTGGGGAGGGAATCCCTACAAGTACTAAGGACTGGGAGGAATATGGGACACCTCCTAACAGAAATAGTAGCAGACAGACGAACAAAACAAAATAGATAGAACATAGAGGTCCGTAGACCAAGCAAACTAACAGAGTTAGATACAGAGCACAGGCTAGCTAGAAAGTAGATATACAATGAAGTCCAGCAAAGCCAGAAGGGCGGAGCAGGATTAAATAGGCCAACAAGGTCATGTGACCAGCAAAGGAAAAAAAAACCAACAGCAAGGTTCTAACAGTACCCCCCCTTCTAAGAGGATCCTCCGGATCCCCTAGGACCAGGCTTATCAGGAAATCTCCTGTGAAACGCTCTGATAAGTCTGGACGCGGAAACATCATCTGACCTCACCCAAGAGTTATCCTCGGGTCCGAAACCTTTCCAGGCCACAAGATACTGCAAACTACCTCTATACCGTCTAGAGTCAAGGATGCGAGAAATTTCATATTCCCCGTCCTCCACCACCGGAGGAACAGAGGCAGAGGCGTCACCATCCGACACAACAGCTTTTTTCAATAGAGAGACATGAAATACCGGATTAATTCTCCAGGAGGTAGGAACCTCCAACCTAACAGCAGATTGGTTGACAACCTGAAGCACCTTAAAGGGCCCTACAAACTTGGGACCCAATTTCTTAGAAGGAATCCTCAACCGCAGATTCCTAGAGGACAACCAAACCATGTCACCAACAGCGAACAAAACCTCCTGTCGTTTCCTATCAAAGTAGTCTTTAGATTTTCTGTTGGCCTCCTGAAGATTACCACGCACATCCGTCCAAACTCTTTCCAAATCACCGGAAAAATTCTCCTCCTCAGGCACGGCAGATCCCAACTTGGAGAACGACCCAAACGACGGATGTCTCCCAGAACAACAAAAAAAAGGCGAACAACCAGCAGAAGAAGATGTATGATTGTTCAGAGCAAATTCGGCAAGTGGCAGAAACTCAGACCACCCCTCTTGATTGTCTGCCACAAAACAATGCAAGAACTGCTCAACATCCTGGTTTTTCCTTTCTGTCTGGCCATTAGATTCAGGATGATATCCGGACGAAAACGACAAATGAATTCCCAACCTGTCACAAAAGGCACGCCAAAAACGAGCCACGAACTGAGGACCCCTATCAGAAACAATGTCAGTAGGAACGCCATGAAGTCTGACAATTTCCTTGACAAAGGCCTTAGCGAGAGGTTAAGCGCAGGGCAGTTTGACGAAGGGAACCAAGTGACACATCTTGCTAAAACGGTCCACGACCACCCAGATGACAGTAAAACCCTCAGAGGGGGGAAGGTCAGTTATAAAGTCCATAGCCAAATGTGTCCAAGGAGCACTGGGGACCTCCAAAGGACAAAGCAACCCCGCAGCAGGAGTATGTGAGGACTTAGATCTAGCACATATAGTACATTGGCGCACCCACTTAATGACTTCCTTCTGCCATCCAGGCCACCAAAAACTGCGACCCACCAGTCTCTTGGTCTCAGAGATTCCGGGATGACCTGCCAACCGAGATTCGTGACACTCACCAAACAAATCTCTCCTAAAGGTCCCAGGCACAAACAACCTCCCATGAGGAGTGTTAGATGGGGCATTCTCCTGAGCTTTAAGAATCTCATCTTCCAAAACGGAGTCTAAAGCAGCTATCACAACACCTTCTTGTAAAATGTTTTCCTCTTTCTCAGCACCGACTATGGGAGAAAAACTGCGAGACAAGGCATCCGCCTTAACATTCTTGGTACCCGGGATGTAAGTAACGGAGAAATTAAACCGCGAGAAAAACAGTGCCCACCTAGCCTGACGGGCATTCAGGCGCTTGGCAGCATCAAGATATATCAGATTTTTATGATCCGTAAGAACCTGAACGGGAAATTCCGCACCTTCCAAGAAGTGGCGCCAGTGTTCAAATGCGAGTTTAATAGCCAATAATTCCCGATTACCAATATCGTAATTCAGTTCAGTCTCCGAAAATTTTTTTGAAAAAAAGGCACAGGGATGTAATCCATCCCCGTTATCCTGAGACAATACTGCGCCAACCCCCACAGAGGAAGCATCAACCTCAACCAAAAACGGCCTAGTAACATCAGGCTGCATAAGGATGGGAGCAGAGGTGAACCTCTCCTTGAGATACACAAAAGCTTCAATGGCCTCAGAAGACCACTGAACAGCATCAGCACCTTTCCTGGTGAGATCAGTCAGAGGTTTGACAATACTAGAAATTTTTTTTATGAATTTTCTATAGTAATTGGCGAAACCCAAAAACCTCTGTATCGATTTCAAACCAATAGGCCTAGGCAATTCCTGTACAGCTTGAACTTTAACCGGGTCCATCTCAAAACCTTCGCTGGAGATAATGTAGCCCAAAAAAACTAATTCTCTGTACAGCGAACTCACATTTCTCCAGCTTAGCAAAAAGCGAATTGTCCATTAATAACTGTAATACCTCACGCACGCTCCGCCAATGAGACTCCAGATCTGGCGAATAAATCAAAATGTCATCCAAATACACAACCACATTTTTACCGATCAAAGGTCTAAGGATGTCATTAATCAGATTCTGAAAAAATGCAGGAGCATTAGTAAGACCAAAAGGCATAACCAGATTCTCAAAATGACCCACAGGAGTGTTAAAAGCAGTCTTCCATTCATCACCCTCCTTCATGCGCAACAGATTGTATGCCCCCTTAAGGTCAATTTTAGAGAACCACTTGGCCCCCAATAACTGGTTAAACAGATCAGGAATCAATGGCAGTGGGTAAGGATTGCGTACCGTAATTTTGTTAATCTCACGAAAATCCAGACAAGGACGTAAACCGCCGTCCTTTTTTTTTACAAAAAAAAATCCAACCGCCTCAGGAGACTTAGAGGGCCTAATGTGACCGGCGGCCAAGCTTGTCTGTATGTATTCCTCCAAAGCCTTCCTCTCAGGAATAGTAAGGTTAAATAAATGACTCTTAGGAAGAGCCGCTCCAGGGACAAATTCAATAGAACAATCATAGTCTCTATGGGGAGGCAAAACCTGCGATTCTTTCTCAGAAAAAACTCTCCAAAAATCCTGAATAGGAACAAGCAATTCTCCCCTATCCAAAGCTGCAATACGCCCGTTACAACACTTGTCATAACATTTATGGCTCCAGGATTTAATTTCACTGGTAGACCAATCCAGTACAGGATTGTGAAATTTTAACCAGGGCAAACCCAATATTACTGGAGAAGGCAAGTTATTCAACACTACCAAATCCAATTTCTCATGGTGAACACCATTAATAGTGAGAGGAAATTCACTGACCTTGAGAGTAATATTCTTCAAAGGGGAACCATCCACAGAAACCACAGCAATGGGGGATGATAAAGGTTCAGGTTTTAAATTGAGTTTTTCCACGAATCCCCCATCAATTACATTCAGTGTAGACCCGCAATCAACAAACACCCGAAATTCCATTAATTTTTCCTGAGCAATCGTGGAAGCAGCTAAAAATATACCCTTGGAATTTAAACAGGCAATACGGGCGTGACTGACCATTTTTTTTTCTTTCTTCATACGAAGCTCACAGCCTTTAATCAAATGACCAGATTTTCCGCAATAGAAACACAAGCCTTCCGAAAAACGACGGTCTTTTTCTTGAGAGCGAGGTGCCACCGATCCAATCTCCATCGGTTCACCACTGTTAGTACACACATTATCATAACCAGAAACTGACATAGCAGAGGATTTGCTCTCATTAACCCTAGCACGCAGTCTTCTATCCACCCATATAGCTAATTGCATAGCCTGTTGCAAATCCTCAGGTGTAGGATAAGCAATTAGCAGGTCTTTAACCCTTTCACTGAGCCCAGCAAGAAATAGACTTTTCAGAGCAGAATCGTTCCACCCTGTTTGAGTGGACCAACGACGAAAATGTGTACAATATTTTTCCACATTACCTGATCCTTGTTTTAAACATCTCAACTCAGTCTCAGCTGATGCGACACGGTCAGGATCATCATATAATAGTCCCAAAGCAGAAAAAAAACTATCCACTGATCTGAAGCATGTATCACTAGGTTGCAAAGAAAAGGCCCACTCCTGAGGCTCTTTGCGCAAAAGTGACATTATGAACCCTACGCGCTGGGATTCATCCCCAGAGGACTTAGGTCTCAAACGAAAATACAATAAGCAAGCATTTTTAAATGAAAAAAATTCTCGGTGTTCACCAAAAAATAAATCCGGCAAACATACCTTAGGCTCCAAGAAATGTGCTCCAGGACAGTTACTCACGTGCTGACGGAGCTCGGCCACCTCCAGAGAGAGTCCCTGCAGGCGATGAGCCAAATCCTGAACCGACACCATGATGGAACAGAAAAATCTTTCCTTAGAGAATTTGCTGGCTGGACTTACTGTTATGTTCTGCTACCAAAGCTAAGGAAAGAGAGGAGATCTGTCCCTACTATAGGACTCAGCTGAATCCCTACGATGTAACAGGGAACCTGATCCTGCGATCAGACCTGCTAAAGTCCTAATCTAGTCTGTACGGAGACCTATAGATGTGGGGAGGGAATCCCTACAAGTACTAAGGACTGGGAGGAATATGGGACACCTCCTAACAGAAATACTAGCAGACAGACGAACAAACAAAATAGATAGAACATAGAGGTCCGTAGACCAAGCAAACTAACAGAGTTAGATACAGAGCACAGGCTAGCTAGAAAGTAGATATACAATGAAGTCCAGCAAAGCCAGAAGGGCGGAGCAGGATTAAATAGGCCAACAAGGTCATGTGACCAGCAAAGGAAAAAAAACCTAACAGCAAGGTTCTAACAATGTGATTGAGTGATATATATTAGGACATCATCAGCAAATGCAGAGCACTTGTACTCGGTGCCTCCCACCTCAATCCACCTAATATTGGGGTTATGGCGAATTGATGAGAGCAGGGGCTCCGTCACTAGGATGTATAAGAGAGGGGACAGAGGACATCCCTGCTTTGTCCCATTGGTGATTGTGAAAGGTGATGAAAATGTTCCATTTATCTTCAGCCTAGGTGACGTATTGCGATACAGGGCCGTGATTTTGCCTATAAAAGGGTCCCCTAGACCCCTACCCCAAGATTTTTAAGAGAATAATATATGGCGTGCCAGGAGACTCTATGGAATGCTTTCTCAGCATCCAACGAGAGTATCTAATTACAAATTTTTAACTGCATCTAGCCCAGGAAATACTTTGTGCCTAGTAGCAGTGTCTGCTAGTCAGCGGATTATCCCAGCTGTTAAGCAAGCTACACCACCTGTAGTTTGGACACTTAATTTTTTAAAAGAAAAAGGTTCGGGCCCCCGGGACACTCAGTGAAGAGCATCGGGGAGGCACCCCAAGGCACAGGGGCTGGGACTGGCGGTAGGACGCCTTCAGGTGGACCGCCAAGCTCGATCCTTACAAAAGCTTTTTAACTGCAGCAGCTTTAGTGGACGCTACTGGAGCTGGAATTACGCGGCTGCTGGCATGAGACATGCCCTTCAACAGATCCTTGGAAAAGGATTTAAAGTGTACTCATTCAAATTAGAGAGACAATTTAAATTAAAAAGATTAGACCTGCCTCCACCGCAGGGGGGCTCGCTCGACCCACCAGAGGATAGGCACCTGTATTGGGAGAGGGGGGCTGGCCGTCAGGGTCCACCGTGGCTCTGGCACAAACCCGGCGACACGGAGGTCGCACGGGCAGGAACGGACTGGCCGTGTCGGCTTCGCACTTTTTTGGTTTTAGAAGGGCATGACATGCCTATATCTGTGTCTCCCCCTCCTTTTAGTCCTCCACCTCTTTTCTTTTCGCATGACTATATGTACTTGTCACTTTTCCATGTGTTAGTTGCGTCTTCTGAGCAGTTTGTGTTTTTGTTCGCCTGCCATTGGTTTTAACAGTGTTCGAAGGTGTTCGGCGAACATAGGGGTGTTCGACGAACCGAACCGAACTCGAACACTACGGGGGTGGCTCAACACTACTATTCACCCTAGGTATTGGTGAAGAATAGTATTGGTAAATTACAGGCCTGCTATTTAAAACCATGGTTCTCTGTCAAAAATATCACCTATAAGACTGTTTCTAAATCAGACATTTCTTCCATTTTCATTTCGTTGCAGTGTGTCAGTCAAACTATTCACACTAGGTGTCTGCGAAGTATTAGTAAATTACAGGCCTGCTATTTAAAACCGTGGTTCTCTGTCAGACATATCACCTATAAGAGTGTTCCAAAATCAGCTATGGGAAATTGGATGTTGTGGTGATGATGCATGTAGAAGCTGAGGACGTGACCGTGGGCAAGCCGAAATTGTGCCACAACAAACATTCACATCTTGTCGCTCAAATTTCCTGTCCTAATTACTAGGGGACCGAAGTACACCACTATTGAACCCATAGCAGTGTCAAAAGGTTGTTGGTTGGATAACAAATAATGCTTCTAGTCACTTTTCCACCACCACCAGTCAAGTCTCAGTTGCCTTGAGACCGCATATTCCTCACCCTGATCCGCCTTCCTCCCACCATGCCGAGTGCCCAGAGACAACTGATCCCACACGTGGACACTCAGAACAGCTGTTCACTTTTCCATTTGTAGATTTGGGCCTCTCACCCAGCCAGCTTCAGGCGAGTCAAGAAGAGAACGCGTGTAGCAATGCCCAAATATAGGAGCAGCCACGGCCATATGAAGGCGACGGTGGTAAAGTGCAATTACTGTCGCAAGAGGTGGATGATGATGATGATACACAATTGACAGAAAGTCAGGAGGAGGACCAGGGTGTGGAAGTGGAAGACCAGGTGGTGGATGATGTAACTGACCTAACCTTGCAGGGGGACATACAGAGTGAGAACAGCAGCACACAGGTGGAGGGAGATGTAGCACCACAATAGGAATGAAGAAGCAGTGTGGTGGCCGCAGACACAAGGTGGGACAGCTTTCCTCGTCACGCCAACACGACGGAAGTTGCCAGTACAACTGTTAGGTCTTCTCGAGTCGGGTTATTTTTTAAAGACTCTACAGATCATCCCAAAAAGGCCATTTGCACCACCTGCCAGGCCATTATCAGCAGGGCTAGCAAAACTAGCAGCCTGACCACCATCAGCATGATCAGCCACATGGCAGCAAAGCACCCGAATAAGTGAGCCGAACCCCAGGGTCCAGCAACAGTGTCTGCGGGTAACACCACTGCTTGTTATGCTGTTGTGCGTGCACGCCAATCCCCTGTCCATGGCGCATGCCAAGATTCCTCCCACCCTGCACCAGTCATTGCACACTCTCAACTAGCACCATCAGTAAGCACGTCCACGTCCTTGTCCCAGCGCAGCGTTCAGTTGTCCCTACACCAGTCCATGAAACGCAAGCGCAAATAAGCAGACAACGCCCCACAGGCCACACTACTAAATTCACACATTTCGCGAATGCTTGCTCTCAAAATATTGCCTTTTAGGCTCATGGAGAGGGGAGCTTTTCGCAACCTGATGGCGGCGGCTGCCCCTCAGTACTCGGTCCCCAGCCGCCACTATTTCTCCTGGTGTGCCGTCCACACATTACACAAGCAATTGTCCCATAACATTAGCCGTGCCCTCAACAACTCAGTTACTGGGAAAGTCCACCTAACCAAGGACACGTGGGCAAGTGCTTGTGGACAGGGACGGTACATCTCGCTGACGGCATACTGGGTTAATATAGTGGAAGCCTGGACCCAGTTGGACCTTGGGATGGAACACGTCCTCCCGATGCCAAGTATTATGGGCCCTAGGTCAATGAGGGTTGCCCACACAGTCTACAGCTCCTGCACCTCATCCTCCTCTTCTTCAGTCTCCATCTCTGAAATGACCACATTAGTCGCAAGCTGGAAGCACTGCAGCACTGCCTCGGCCAAGCAGCAACAAGCTGTGCTGAAGCTAATATGCTTAGGTGACAAACCGCACAACGCTGAAGAGTTGTAGACAGCTCTGAAAGAGCAGGCAGATTTGTGGCTGACACCGCTGACCCTACAGCCAGGCATGGTTGTGTTTGACAATGGCCGGAACCTCGTGGCGGTTCTGAGGCGAGAGCGAGCTCACACACGTACCATGTCTGGCCCAGTTGCTTAACCTCGTGGCTCAGCGGTTTCTCAAAACCTAACCGGATCTGTCAGATCTGCTTGTCAAAGTACGCCGTGTGTGTGACCATTTTAGAAAGTCAGCAACTGCTTTCGCCCCCCTTGCCGTGCTTCAACAGCATTTGCAGATCATAGCTCACCGACTGATCTGCGATGTCCCCATGCGTTGGAACTCTACATTGCAGATGTTGGGAAGGATTTGTGAGCAGAAGAGGGCATTTGTTGATTACCAGCATCAACAAGGCCGTCGGTATTCAGTTCAGACTTCACACATAAGATCTCAGCAGTGGACATGGATGTCAGACATATGTACCATCCTCCAAAACTTTGAGGACTCCACCAAGATGGTGAGTGCCGATGACGCCATAATTAGCGTCACCATCCCTCTTCTCTGTCTTCGGAAATGCTCTCTGCTCACAATTAAAGAGGACGCATTGCAGGTGGAGCACGATGAGATGAAGCAAGGAACCATACAGGGTGATTACACACAGCCCAGTCTCATCTCATCCCAACGTGGATTGAGTGACAATGAGGAAGAGGAGGAGGAAGAACAGGAGCTATTTCCTGCGCTATAGGCCATACTACCTGCACAACTGTCATACCGTCTGTTCAGCGTGGATGGCCTGAGGACAGAGAGAAGGAGGAGGAGGATGAGAGTATGGTCAGTTGTCCTCTTGGTGACCACACGGACGTCTTTCCTCTTTGCAGTCTGGTACACATGGCTGAGTTTGTTATGCTACCTTTCCCGTGACCTTCGCATTGTCCAAATTTTGGGTGACAGTTAGTGATGAGCGAGCACTAAAATGCTCGGGTGCTCGAAGCTCGGGTCGAGCACATTGGAATACTCGGGTGCTTGACCCAAGCTACGAGCCCAAAGTAAGTCTATGGGAAACTCAAGCATTTTTCTGGCGATCCCCCCCCGGCGGGTCTGCAGAAGGTCAAAAATTGCCAAAATCGATGGGAACAGTGATCAATTAAACATCAGGCAGGCAGAATATATAGACAGACAGGCAGGCAGGCAGGGTATATAGGAGTGTGCATGAAAAACATAGCAGGGCACTTGGAACACACTAGTGCCTTCCGATTTTCATGCACCCTTCTTTTTAAAAAAGCCGCCAATTCAGCAGCGGCATACACCGGTACCCGACAATTTAGAACAGAAAGAATAGAGCATCACACATAGATTAGATAGAAACATGTCAGTCACATATATAATAAGTACAGTGACAGTGTTGGTTACTGTACTTGTCATTTAGTGTTAAAATAAAGGATTTATTAAAAAAAATATTGGCGTGGGGTTCCCCGTAATTTTGTCTATAGCGGAGGTTAAGCAGAAGGCTGGGGCAGATTTCTGAAGCCTGGGAAGGGGGGTATTACCCACGGAGCTTCCCATGCTACTAATATCAGCCCCCAGCTGAATATCTAGCCTTTTCTAGCTATTAAAATGGGGGACCCCAAAAAAAAATGACGTGGGGTCCCCCCTATTTTAATAGCTAGCAAAGGCTAGGCAGACTGCTGGGGGCTGATATTAATAGCCAAGGAAGGGTGCCATGAATATTGGCCCCCTCCCAGACTAGAAACACCAGCCGTCGGCCGCCCAAGAAAAGGCGCATCCATAGGATGCCTAACTCCTGCTATCACCACTGAATATATGCAGCTGGACTAGTCCTCAGGACTGTTAGTTCAGTTGGAGATGGGATAGAGAGAGAGAGAGAAATTATAAATGAGGTGTGTCCAAACTTTTGGTCTGTATTGTGTATATAAAGATTTTTCTGTATTTTCATGACTTTGAAAATATTACATTCACACTGAAGGCATCAAAACTATGAATTAACACATGTAAAGACACGGTGGTTGGAAACAAAGATCTCAAATTTGGACTCATCAGACCAAAGCACAGATTTCCACTGGTCTAATGTCCATTCCTTGTGTTATTTAGCCCAAACAAGTCTCTTCTGCTTGTTGCCTGTCCTTAGCAGTGGTTTCCTAGCAGCTATTTTACCATGAAGACCTGCTGCACAAACTCTCCTCTTAACAGTTGTTGAAGAGATGTGTCTGCTGCTAGAACTCTATGTGGCATTGACCTGGTCTCTAATCTGAGCTGCTGTTAACCTGCGATTTTCTGAGGCTGGTGACCCAGATAAACTTATCCTCAGAAGCAGAGGTGACTCTTGGTCTTCCTTTCCTGGGGTGGTCCTCATGTGAGCCAGTTTCTTTGTAGCGCTTGATGGTTTTTGCAACTGCACTTGGGGACACTTTCAAAGTTTTCCCAATTTTTCGGACTGACTGACCTTCATTTCTTAAAGTAATGATGGCCACTCGTTTTTCTTTACTTTGCTGCTTTTTTCTTGCCATAATACAAATTCTAACAGTCTATTCAGTAGGACAATCAGCTGTGTATCCACCAGACTTCTGCACAACACAACTGATGGTCCCAACCCCATTTATAAGGCAAGAAATCCCACTTATTAAACCTGACAGGGCACACCTGTGATGTGAAAACCATTTCCGGTGACTACCTTTTGAAGCTCATCAAGAGAATGCGAAGAGTGTGCAAAGCAGTCATCAAAGCTAAAGGTGGCTACTTTGAAGAACCTAGAATATAAGACATATTTTCAGTTGTTTCACACTTTTTTGTTAAGTATATAATTCCACATGTGTTAATTCATGGTTTTGATGCCTTCAGTGTGTATGTACAATTTTCATAGTCATGAAAATCCAGAAAAATCTTTAAATGAGAAGGTGTGTCCAAACTTTTGGTCTGTACAGTATAAAAATAATTTATTTTAAATATGAGGGGTTTATGAGGGGTTAATGTCATAGAGGGCTGAAAACCCAGAACAGAACGGATATCTGAGAGTCTGTTGGGGTTAGAATACAGAAATCTTCATATATTAATATTTGATGTGATTGTGATTAGTCCACTTTTTGTGTCCCTGTATAGATTTAATTAGTTTGATATTGTTCTAACTGGCCCTTAAGGGAGGGTAATTGACTTTTGTATAGGGGCCAGTTATTAAGGGTTGCTCAGGGTGGCTTTATAGTGTCTTCTGCCTAAGTCTGCGCCACTGGCATTCAGTTTCCCCTCAGGTCCTATCCTCCCCAAGATGGCAGGCTCTCCTGAGGCGGGAAATCCCCTCAGGCAGCAGATACAGCCCAGGGGGTAAGTATTATGACCTCCGGCTCAGTTTTCCCCGCAGCACTAATGGCTTCTCCTCTGTTTTGCGCCGTTGGGGGGTCAGCTGATGCGAGCTCCCGTAACGTAAGTTTAGATCTGGAGCTCTGAACTTTGTGGCAGGGGCTGGGAGCTGGGGCTTCCCCTTACCTCCGCTTCAGGGCTTTCTCAGGCTGGTCTGGGATTTCAGTCAGCCGCTCCGCAGACGCAGCGTTCCCCTCCGGTTGTCAGGTTGGATCCGAAGCTGTCCTGCCTCAATGCCTCCACGCGTTACCTCCCACTGAGCCTGTTGGTATTCTCCCAGACCGCGCCACAGATCCGAAGGAAAGACCACGGCTTCAGGTACCTTGCTAGGCCCGACCAATATGACCGGAGCCACAACTTTGGGAGTCGCTCCACTGGATGCTTTTTCATCCTGGGGTGTCACCTGAGGTGTTTATGCAGGGGATGGCTTAGTAAATTCCACTTTCATTGTTGCTTTATCAGTTGAATTCAGGGAGCTCCCAACTCAACGTCCTTCTCCCTCAGCAGTTAGAAACGCCTCTCCGAATGATGACATTTTCTTCTTTATGAACACTTAATACTGAGTCTATATCTCACAATTGCTCTATCTCAAAGCCAAAGGTAATGCAAGTTTCTCTTTGCTAGATAGTATGCTTTATTGGTAGTATATGAAAAATAAGCATGCCGTGCATTCATACTCATAATCTCTTGTTTACTAGACAGGTGTATTAACCCTTAATAACATTTTCTTGTTTATGAACACTTAATACAGATTCTATATCTCACAATTGCAAAATCAATAGGTAATACAAATTTTCCGTTGCTGGGTAGTATTCTTTATTGTGAGTATATGGAAAATAAGCACTCTGTGGATTCAAACTCATGATCTCTTGCTTACCATACAGGCACATTAACTAGTGATGAGGGAGCACTGAAATTCTCGGGTACTCATTGATTGCTTGGGTCGACCAAATTGGAATGCTCGAATGCTCAGTCCGAGTAACAAGCCCAATGTAAGTCTATGGGAAACTCGAGCATTTTTCCGGTGGCCCCCCGGTGGTCTGCAGAGGGCCTAAAAATTGCCCAAATCGATGGGAACAGTGCTCAAATGACATGGGAACAGCATGGGGAAGAACCCTGGAAGTATTTCTGACTCCAAGGTCACTGCTGTCAACAATGTTGTCAGAGGTATTACGCCACTTTTACGGACTCTCAATAATACATACAAAAACTAAATCAAAATGGATTTTCCTGGGAAATATATTAAGGAACATCCTTTCCAGAGTAATGACTTGTATACAAGGCAAAATAAATAACAAAAATGCTCCTCCACATCTTTGGCTAGGTTCACATGTATCTTTTTTGAACTTTTGCATTTCTTTCAACCATGAAAAATGCATTCACCAGGAAATATCATTTTAAAATTTCACTACCTTATTTGGCCATGTGGTGTGTGACATGAAAACAGCATGGGGAAGACCCCTGGAAGCATCTGACTCCCATGGCACTACCTAAAACTGTGGTCATCTCATCAGACATGATCCTATATTACTGTGGCAACGTGACAAATCTTAAACTCCATTTAAAATGGTCAAGGTGTGTGTCAAAGGACGGGAAAGTGGACATGGTGATGGTGATAGTGTATGCAGAGGCCGTAGGCAAGATGAAACTGTGCCTGCTGAGGGAGCACAACAAACACCCTCATCATGTCGAACTACCTTCCTGTTCCAATTTGTAGGGGGCCGCGAAACATTACTATTGAAGCCAGAGCAGTGTGAAAAAGTTGTTGATTGGATAGCAGATAAAGTTTCCAGTAAGTTTGCCACCACCGCCACCCTCTGTTCCACATGGTTCAGTCTCAATAGATGTGAGTCTGGACCACATTATTATTATTAATTTATCGCCATTTATTCCATCGCGCATTACATGTGAAAAAGGGGTATACATCGCAAAAATAATTACAATAATCTTGAACAAAAATGTGACAGCAACTGATACAAGAGAGGAGGGGAGAGGACCCTGCCCGCGAGGGCTCACAGTCTACAAGGGATGGATGAGGATACAGTAGGTTAATATAGAGCTGGTCATTCAACGGTATGGTGGAGCGAGGGTTGCTGCAGGTTGTATGCATGTCACAAGAGGTGGGTCTTCAGGTGCTTTTTGAAGGTTTCAACAGTGGGCAAGAGTCAGAAATGGTGGGGTAGAGAGTTCCAGTGGAGGAGAGATACACAGGAGAAATCTTGTAAGCGATTGATGGAAGAAGAGATAACAGGGGAGTAGAGAAGGAGATCTTGTGAGGATTGGAGGATGCATGCAGGTACAGTTAGGTCCATATATATTTGGACAGAGACAACATTTTTCTAATTTTGGTTTAAGACATTACCACAATGAATTTTAAACAAAACAATTCAGATGCAGTTGAAGTTCAGACTTTCAGCTTTCATTTGAGGGTATCCACATTAAAATTGGATGAAGGGTTTAGGAGTTTCAGCTCCATAACATGTGCCACCCTCTTTTTAAAGGGACCAAAAGTAATTGGACAATTGACTCCAAGGCTATTTCATGGACAGGTGTGGGCAATCCCTTCGTTATGTCACTCTCAATTAAGCAGATAAAAGACCTGGAGTTGATTTGAGGTGTGGTGCTTGCATTTGGAAGGTTTTGCTGTGAAGTAAACATGTGGCCAAAGGAGCTGTCCATGTAGGTGAAACTAGCCATCCTTAAGCTGCAAAAACAGAAAAAACCCATCCGAGAAATTGCTACAATATTAGGAGTGGCAAAATCTACAGTTTGGTACATCCTGAGAAAGAAAGAAAGCACTGGTGAACTCATCAATGCAAAAAGACCTGGGTGCCTACGGAAGACAACAGTGGTGGATGATCGCAGAATAATCTCCATTGTGAAGAGAAACCCCTTCACAACAGCCAACCAAGTGAACAACACTCTCCAGGAGGTAGGCGTATCAATATCCAAATCTACCATAAAGAGAAGACTGCATGAAAGTAAATACAGAGGGTTCACTGCACGGTGCAAGCCACTCATAAGCATCAAGAATAAAAAGGCTAGACTGGACTTTGCTAAAAAACATCTAAAAAAGCCAGCACAGTTCTGGAAGAACATTTTTTGGACAGATGAAACCAAGATCAACCTCTACCAGAATGATGGAAAGAGAAAAGTATGGCGAAGGTGTGGTGCAGCTCATTATCCAAAGCATACCACATAATCTGCAAAACAGGGCGGAGGCAGTGTGATGGCTTGGGCATGCATGGCTGCCAGTGGCACTGGCTCACTAGTGTTTATTGATGATGTGACACAGGACAGAAGCAGCCAAATGAATTCTGATCTATTCAGAGCTATACTGTGTGCTCAGATGCAGCCAAACTGATTGGTCGTCGTTTCATACTACAGATGGACAATGACCCAAAACATAAAGCCAAAGCAATCCAGGAGTTTATTAAAGCAAAGAAGTGGAATATTCTTGAATGGCCAAGTCAGTCACCTGATCTTAACCCAATTGAGCATGCATTTCACTTGTTAAAGACTAAACTTCAGACAGAAAGGCCCACAAACAAACAGCAACTGAAAACCACCGCAGTAAAGGCCTGGCAGAGCATCACAAAGGAGGAAACCCAGCATCTAGTGATGTCCATGAGTTCAAGACTTCAGGCAGTCATTGCCAACAAAGGGTTTTCAACCAAGTACTAGAAATGAACATTTTATTTACAATTATTTAATCTGTCCAATTACTTTTGGTCCCTTTAAAAAGAGGGTGGCACATGTTAAGGAGCTGAAACTCCTAAATCCGTCATCCAATTTTAATGTGGATACCCTGAAATGAAAGCTGAAAGTCTGAACTTCAACTGCATCTGAATTGTTTTGTTTAAAATTAATTGTGGTAATGTCTAGAACCAAAATTAGAAAAATGTTGTCTCTGTCCAAATATATATGGACCTAACTGTAAGTACTGGGAAACTAGGTCACAGATGTATGGAGGAGACAGATTGTGGATAGCTTTGTTTGCCAACGTTAGAGTTTTGAACTGGAGCCAGTGAAGGGATTGACAGAGTGGAGAGGACAGGGAATAGCGAGGGGACAGGTGGATTAGTCGGGCAACAGAGTTTAGGATAGATTGGAGGAATGCAAGAGTGTTATAAGGGAGGCGCAGAGCAGGAGGTTGCAGTTGTCGAGAAGGGAGATGAGTGCGTGCACTAGTGTTTTTGTAAATCTGTGATTGAGGAATGTGCGGATCCGGGAGATTTTTTTTACTTGGAGTCGGCATCTTCTTCACCCTGATCCTCCTTCCTCCCACCATTCCGACTGCCCTGAGACAAATGATCCCACACTTGGACACACCAAAGAGCTGTTTTGTTCATTTTTCCATTTATAGATTCTGGCCTCTCGCTCGGTCCGCTTGGAAGTGGAAAGAGCTTGGATATGTGATTTGATGAAGAGATTACAGTCCAGGGTTACCCCATGAGCTGTTCACTTTTCCATCGATAAATTCAGACCTCTTGACCGGCCAGCTTCGAGCAGGGCAACAGAAGATCGCATTTAGCGATTTGAGCAGCCATGGTCACCCGAAAGTGAATGGTGGGAAAGTGCAATTACTGTCGCAAGAGGTGGATAATGATGAGACACAATGGACAGAAAGTCAGGAGGAGGACTAGGTGCGGAAGTGGAAAACGAAGTGGTGGACAATGAAGTCGCTATCCCAACCTGGCGAGGAGACATGGAGAGCGAGGATAGCAGCACTCAGGGGAAGAGAGGCGTAGCACCACAACAGGCAGGAACAAGCAGTGTGGTGACCACAGACACAAGGCAGGCAACTGCTTCCAACATGACGTAAGTTGACAGAACAAATATTAGGTCTTCCCTAATCTGGTTCTTTTTTAAAGAAAAAGACCAAAAAGGCCATTTGCAATATCTGCCAGGCCAGCATCAGCAAGAGCACTAAAACTACCAGTGTGACCACCACCAGCATGCTCAGGCACTTGACAGCAAAGCACCCAACTAGCAGGGCTAAACACCAAGGTCCAGAAACCGTGTCTGAGGGTGACACCACTGCCTCATTCACTGTTGTGCGTGCACGCCAATCCCCTGTCCATGGCCCATGCGATGATGCTTCCTGTCCTGCACCTGTCGTTGCAGACTTGCAACCATCACTGTACATGTCCTTGTCCCTTTGCAGCGTTCAGTTGTCCCTACCACAGTCCTTGGAATGCAAGTGCAAGTATGCAGCCAGCAACCCACCCACAGGCTGCAATACTGAACTGCCACATTTATGGACTGCTTGCTTGCTCTTGAAATGTTGCCTTTTATGCTTGTGGAGGCAGAAGCTTTCCACAACCTCATGGCGGCGCCCAGGTGTCCACACTCGGTCCCCAGCCGCCACTATTTCTCCTGGTATCGTCTCCGCCTTCCTCAAGCCCGGGTCCCAGAACATCACCCTTGCCCTCCTCAGTGCACTTAAGTGGGAAGGACCGCCTAAACACAAACACATGAACAAGTGAATGTGGCCAGAGACGGTTCATCTCGCTGACACATTCCACTGGGTTTATATTGTGGAAGCCGGGACCCAGTGGGACCCTGGGACGGAACACATCCTCCCAACACAGAGGATTGCGGGCCCTGGGTCAATCATGGTTGCCCCTACATTCTACAGCTCCTGCACCACCACCTCCTCCTCTTCATCCTCCATCTCCATCACTTGATTTATTTTTTCAGGACGTAATCCAGAATATTTACTTAAACTTCATGTGTGCCAATAACAATAAGCAGGGGTGTATGCTTAGGCGACAAACCGCACACCGTTACAGAGTTGTTGAAAGCTGTATCAGAGAACCTGGTGTTGACTCTGAAGCTAGGCAAGCTCGCACATGTACCATGCCTGGCCCATGTGCTCAACTTATTGGTTCTGCAGTTTCTGAAAATCTACACGGATCTGTCAGAGCTGCTTTTGAAAGTACGCCGCGTGTGTGCCCATTTCAGAAAGTCATCTATAGCTTCCGCCGCCCTGGCAGGACTTCAGCAGTGTTTGCAGCTTCCACCTCACCGACTGGTGTGCGATGTGACTACGCGTTGGAAATCAACATTGCAGATGTTTGGAATGATTTCGAGCAGCTGAGAGCAGTTGTTGAGTACCAGCTTCAAAACATCTGTCAGAATTCAGTTCAGTCTCTGCACATAAGAGCTGATGAGTGGGCATGGATGTCTGACATCTGTGCCCTCCTCCAAAACTTTGAGGACTCCACCAAGATAGTGAGCTGCGATGACACCATAATTAGCGTCACCATCCCACTTCTCTGTGTACTGAATTCTCAGGTGGGCCCTGGCTTCACCATCAGGAGAGTTCATAATAGCGCAAACTTTGCAGCTGCTCTGGTGCTCTTCAGCGGGGGGAGAAAGGTAGGCCCTCAGAATCAAATCCTCTGGTGGGCCCAATGTTTTTCAGTCTGACACTGCTTCTCGGTGAGAGTTGTACTTCACCACAGCAATATTCTTTAGCTCAGTGAAAGGACTGGCATAGAGGGAAACCGTGTCTAATCCGGATGTCATTTCTCAGGCACCAGATTCTGCCCATTGTCACACACAACCATGCCTTGCTGTAAGTTCAGCGGTGAGGGCCACAGATCAGGCTGCTGTGTTACAGCTTTCAACAACTCTGCAGCGGTGGACAGTTTGACATTTAAGCATTAAGCATATGATCTTCAACACAGCCTGTTGCCACTTGGCCAAAGCAGAGCTTCAGTGCTTCCAGCTTGTGACTGATGTGGTCATTTCAGAGATAACTGGAGGAGGAGGAGGTGCAGGAGCTGAACAATGTGATTAAAATGAGGTTACATTGGCGAGTCTGGTTTTTATACTAAAATCCTACTTTTTTTTTTTTTTTTAACGTCTCTTCAAATGTGTATTGGAGTTCGTCTTAATTTTTGGCAACCCTTGAAATTGCTGCATATGCAATAACCGCATAGGAGACACACTTCTTAATAATGGGAAGGACAATTTACATGGATTATTTTCTAAAATATTAACTTTCTTATCTGAAATTCTTTAACGTGTGAGGTATCGCAGTATGGATAGCATATTACATTGATCCAGCCAGGAATTATTGACTTATACTGCAAGCTGCTGGTGCCCAAAAAAATGAAAATCTATTCTATTCCCTATCAATAATGCTGTTAGATGAATTTACAATAGGGACAGGTGCTGCTAGGTGGTATCATCACCAGCTACAGATGAGTGTTCATTCTGGTCACATAAATGTCTTCTACAGTCCATAACTTTATTTTTTTTTATTTCTTTGGCCTTATATACAAGTCATTACCCTGGAAAGAATGTTTCTTAACATTTTTTCCATTTCAGCATGTTTTTTTTTTTTGTTTTTTGTCAGTCCGCAAAAGTGGCGTAATACTCTGACAACATTGTTCACAGATATGCTATTTGTCAGTGGCCATCTGTGAATAGGCTTGAACCCACAACTGCAATACTTTAAATGGAGTGTAATATTTGACACGCTCACAATAATTGCTGTATTATTAGGGCAGTCATATGGGATAACGTCTGATAGGTGAGTGCCTGAAACAGTGGCCAATAGTATGGTATTTGTCAGTGACCAAGTGTCAATTGGTTCAACAAAACACAGGTGGCTGACTTTAAATGGAGTGGAATATTTGCCACACTCCACAAAATTTCTGTATTATTACGGCAGTCATATGGATCACGTGCGTCTGATCATTGAAAAATGTCCTCTGCTTCCACAATACAGTAATATAAATAAAGCTAAAAAAATCTGGCTGTATTCTGAAAACAAGCAAATGCAACTGTAAAATGGTGTACACTGACACACTGCTTTAATCTCTAAATGGAGGGAAATATTTTCCACGTTCACTACAAATGGCTGGATTTGAGTCGCAGTTATATGTGATACGTCTGACAGAGAACCACGTTTTTAAATAGCAAGCCTGTATATCACTAATACTAGTCTTCACAGAGACCTAGTTTGAATAGCTTGACCGACACACTGCAACAGAATGGAAAAGGAGGCCAATATTTTCCACGTTCATTTCAAAGTCCTGGATTTTTATAGCTGAAATATGGAACAGATCTGGCTATATTCTGTAGTGCTAACAAGTAAATGGAGCAGAAACATGGCATAATCTGGTTTGCTTTTTAAGCAAAAAAAAATTGCCCTGGCCCCTGATATATGGGGCTATGTCTACAAATATATGTCAGAACAGCAGCAGCACTATATGTCAGAACTCTTGCACGATATGTACTGCAGTCTGCCACATACACTGCCTGCCTGCCTAACTCCTGCTATCACCACTGAATATATGCTGCTGGATTAGTCCTCAGAAGGACTGTTAGTTCAGATGGACTATACAGTTAGGTCCATATATATTTGGACAGACAACATTTTTCTAATTTTGGTTCAAGACATTACCACAATGAATTTTAAACAAAACAATTCAGATGCAGTTGAAGTTCAGACTTTCAGCTTTCATTTGAGGGTATCCACATTAAAATTGGATGAAGGGTTTAGGAGTTTCAGCTCCTTAACATGTGCCACCCTCTTTTTAAATGGACCAAAAGTAATTGGACAATTGACTCCAAGGCTATTTCATGGACAGGTGTGGGCAATCCCTTCGTTATGTCATTCTCAATTAAGCAGATAAAAGGCCTGGAGTTGATTTGAGGTGTGGTGCTTGCATTTGGAAGGTTTTGCTGTGAAGTAAACATGCGGTCAAAGGAGCTCTCCATGCAGGTGAAACAAGCCATCCTTAAGCTGCAAAAACAGAAAAAACCCATCTGAGAAATTGCTACAATATTAGGAGTGGCAAAATCTACAGTTTTGTACATCCTGAGAAAGAAAGAAAGCACTGGTGAACTCATCAATGCAAAAAGACCTGAGCGCCCATGGAAGACAACAGTGGTGGATGATCGCAGAATAATCTCCATGGTGAAGAGAAACCCCTTCACAACAGCCAACCAAGTGAACAACACTCTCCAGGAGGTAGGCGTATCAATATTCAAATCTACCATAAAGAGAAGACTGCATGAAAGTAAATAAAGAGGGTTCACTGCACGGTGCAAACTACTCATAAGCATCAAGAATAAAAAGGCTAGACTGGACTTTGCTAAAAAACATCTAAAAAAGCCAGCACGGTTCTGGAAGAACATTTCTTTGGACAGATGAAACCAAGATCAACCTCTACCAGAATGATGAAAAGAGAAAAGTATCGTGAAGGCGTGGTACAGCTCATGAGCCAAAGCATACCACATCATCTGTAAAACACGGCGGAGGCAGTGTGATGGCTTGGGCATGCATGGCTGCCAGTGGCACTGGCTCACTAGTGTTTATTGATGATGTGACACAGGACAGAAGCAGCCGAATGAATTCTGATGTCTTCAGAGCTATACTGTGTGCTCAGATCCAGCCAAATGCAGCCAAACTGATTGGTCGTCGTTTCATACTACTGATGGACAATGACCCAAAACATAAAGCCAAAGCAACCCAGGGGTTTATTAAAGCAAAGAAGTGGAATATTCTTGAATGGCCAAGTCAGTCACCTGATCTCAACCCAGTTGAGCATGCATTTCACTTGTTAAAGACTAAACTTCAGACAGAAAGGCCCACAAACAAACAGCAACTGAAAACCACCACAGTGAAGGCCTGGCAGAGCATCAAAAAGGAGGAAACACAGCGTCTGGTGATGTCCATGAGTTCAAGACTTCAGGCAGTCATTGCCAACAAAGGGTTTTCAACCAAGTACTAGAAATGAACATTTTATTTACAATTATTTAATCTATCCAATTACTTTTGGTCCCTTTAAAAACAGGGTGGCTCATGTTAAGGAGCTGAAACTCCTAAACCCTTCATCCAATTTTAATGTGGATACCCTCAAATGAAAGCTGAAAGTCTGAACTTCAACTGCATCTGAATTGTTTTGTTTAAAATTCATTGTGGTAATGTCTAGAACCAAAATGAGAAAAATGTTGTCTCTGTCCAAATATATATGGACCTAACTGTATATAAATATATAAATTAGTATAGGTATTCCACAACATATACATGCACTATATAACTACAAACAAGCAAATCTCTCCCTACTCTCCCTGTTTTTGGGTTAGACTGTGATGAGCATAGCTGCGCCAGGTCTTATATAGACTTGATGATGCTATGTGGCCAGCCAATCACTGTAATATTTACAAACAACATGGCTACGGCTTTACAGTGCGTGGCAAGCAATCCCTGCATGTTCATTGGCTGTCTAAAGCGCGTCAAACGAGCAAGCAACCCGGAAATACTCGCCGAGCTTGTCGAGCACCGTGATGCTCGGGCGAGTACCGAGCAGTTCACTCATCACTAGCATTTACCGACTGAGCCACTGGAACAAAACAAGTTTTGGCTGTTGTCAAGAAGGGCAGTGAACATTGAATCCCTAATCTGTAAGTTCAAAATGAAATCCATTGGTTTTACATTATCATTCTTAATGCCAACCTATAAGGCATATGATGACATTTTCTTCTTTATGAACACTTAATACAGATTCTATATCTCTCACAATTGCTCTATCTCAAAGCCATTACAGCATAATTCTAACAGCTCTAGCAGTGAATTTCAACTGTGGTGTAGACTCATCCCCTTGGATCCCTAAGCTCCAATGATATTTAAGCCTAGGCATGGACACATTTAAAATGAATTGGCCGCACATGAAAAGCGCTCAGGTTAGGAAGCCGAGAGTCATTTATGTGCATTTAGTCAAACTAGTCACAGACTGTTGGCTCCATTTGACTGGGAACAGAGACATCACATTGGAAAAGTGTCACAAACGGACATCGCTAACTCGCCCAGTATGCCACAGGCCGACAATATCTGTTCACCCATTTGAGAAGGGTGTGTATGAGGTCACAGTGATTCCACAATAAAGTACGCCCTAGCTTCAGCCAAATATCATCTCAAACAAAATGAACATATTGGCACAACTGTCCAATTCAGTGACCTCAGGCCGTTCCAATCCTTGGAAGAGATGGTGGCTTTTGTAGAGGATCGTGGATTTTTAGTAGCAAACAAGCCGAGGTTTGAGTCGGAAACCAAACCCTCGACCTCCAAAGGGACTGCTTTGGTTAAGACATACCAGTTTGGGGCTCTGCTCCATGCCCCTGTTGGAGATAGATTCACATGTGGAGAACAAGTCTGTCGCTGTAGAGCATACAGGCAATTTTGAGGTCACACAGATGGCGATGAAGAGGCTATCAACGACAGCACATTAAGGATTCAGACTACGCAATGGAGCAAGGGACACCATCCAGCGGCAAAAGCCGCTGGCCTATATAAGAATCACTCACTTAACCACCCCTTTATTGAAGGGGTTCAGATCATATTTTATAGACACACTTGAGGCATATAATTGCCAGCAGGAGGTATCGTCCGTCGTGAGGTTTATTTTCTTTGTGAACCCAAAATTTGCCAGTCTGGAATACCTTACATGACCAAGGAAGATCAATGAGTATTTTAAAAAGCTCGGGAGCCTCATGCAGTCCAAGCGAACCATCCTTAGAAGATCATTATACTGCTTAAGAATATTCGGAGATTCACAATCTATCAGATGTGGAGCACAGAACTAAGCATACAGAAACCTCAACTATATAGCACCTGTGAGCGGTTCTTGATTTTTTTTCAGGAGATCTACTTAAGACGATGCACAGGGACGTCTGCAGAGAGATTGTCAGCAAACTGTACGTAGTTCTTGACTACAATATTCAGTGTTATTTTAACCAGCCTTGGGAGGTGGGCGAGGTCCAATATGGGCAATAGCACTGTGTGTCTTTTTGCTCCACAGGTACGATACATTTATAAACCCATCCAAGACACCGAAGGACTGCCAGAGAATACTGGAGGTGACAAGGCCTACATTTTTGCAGTGTATAGGGAATGTTCACTTCCATACGGTCTATTTTTGTCCATGCACCTCCAAAGACCGGGTGTTATACACAAACTGACCATAAGTAGTGTGGTTCTATGCGGCCTGTCAAATGTTGTTAACGCCACATTTCACAGATTTTTCCCACATTTTTACATTAATTAGATTGCAGATTGGAACGAGAGGACCCATCACGTGTACCGTGGGATTTTTGAGACTATTTCGAAGTAAAGGCACATAAGTATGCGACCAGCTTCCTTTGTGCTGACAGAGGAAGAGAAATCGGTATATATTTTCCAAGTCCGGAACCCCCTTCCACATGCGGGTGAAACTCCTCAGATGTCCCTGTGCAAAACACATGCCCTCTGGCTTAATATTTACTGTTATAATTTTTTTTTAAGTGTCTCAAGTCTACGCAGAAAGGATCAGACCTGTCTTTGTCACTGGTCAACCGATTCAGCCAAACTTTTTTCTGATTGTACAGGGAAGGCCTTAAGAACTTCATCCCAAAATCTCAGGCATCACCATTTTAGGCAAGCGTATCACTATTCGAAGGGATCTTTTATACCACCATATTCCATAACATTCCATGATTTTTTCCTCCACAGTTATGACCTGACACCCATAACTAGCCAGCACGTATAACGGCGTATGTGAGACCTGGACTCTGCCACGATACTCAGATGCCGAAAAACTATTGTTTGCACGATACTTAGCACATACAAATGAGGTGGCAGAGAGAATTTACCTGAAGAAGACAGCTGAAGATATGTGTCTTGCCCATGAACGGGTGGTGAATGCTGGGCAGGCTGATGGAACCAACAGTCCACCAGAGAATCAACGTGGAGACTGACTTCCACAGGGCGACTATTAAGCCCCCCACCGACTTACACAGGGCGACTACTAAGCCTTTCATCGACATACACAGGGCAACTACTAAGCCTTTCATCGACTTACACAGGGCAACTACTAAGCCTTTCCCCGACTTACACAGGGCAACTATTAAGCCCCCTTCTGAATACATCCAGTTGGGGTGGAGGTTGTGCATGGGGGGTTTACAACTCAGCCGTGAACAATGTGTCCCACCATGGTCACAGCTGTCTCTGCCATCGAGGCGCTCTGTTTGTCTTTCATGGGCACGTTCTGAGCCCAGGAGCAGCGGCCTGGGGGGTGAACATGCCCATGTGCATTTGGCCGTCGGTCCCGGGGGTACCCTCAGGAGGGAAGGCAAACTCATTAGGAGGGACAAAAGCTTGTCTCGAGGGATGACTTTCAATAGATCGCAGCGAGAGGAGCTGCTCTGCTATGTACGAAACCCAGAGACAGAAGCAGGTAATCTACGAAGGATTTAGCACCAGGTTCCCATCAAAACTTAAGGTGCGCTCCAGGAGAGAGATGAAGGGGCTCCCGACAGCTCTCCGGTCATGTGGCATGCGGCTTTACTCACTGGTACACACGAACCCCCGGCTATCCCTAGCCGGGATGAGCTCCTCTGCACTGCAGTATCATCACTTTTAGGGGGGATTGTGACTTTAATGCGATCAGTCATAATCCCACAGATGGTAGCTTTCCCCTTGGCTCCTCAGTCAAGCACACGCACAAAATGTCTGAACCTGCAGTTCCTCTCGTACTGAGCAGGATTGCTATTGTGACAACACATCATCAGTAGGGTAAAACTAACCTGTCTCATGACGGTCTAAACCGAGCTCACGTTCCCTATTTAACAATCCAACGCTTGGTGAATTCTGCTTCACAATGATAGGAATGGCCGACATTGAAGAATCAAAAAAAGACGTCCGTATGAACGCTTGGCTGCCACAAGCCAGTTATCCCTGTGGTAACTTTTCTGACACCTCCTGCTTAAAACCCAAAAAGTCAGAAGGATCGTGAGTAGTGTTGAGCAAGTGCACCTTTTCATTTAGTGGGGTTGAAATTGTGTTCTGCACATTCTGCAGAGCTTCTTATTGCAGAGCACAAAATCTGTTTTTCTTCTGTTGCTATTGTGATATTGAAAGCTGTGTGCACTAAAGTTTTTTTTAGTGTCAGATACTATTTTAGTAGAGTTGAACTTCAGGTGGTTTCAGAGTAAAAAATAATTTTTTTCTCTTGCTACACCCAATCCAAAAAATATTTTTTCCTGTGCCAAAAGTCATACAGTGCTACAAGCCAGCTACTGCGTCAGTGGCGGTCAAAGTCAGCTGGACGCAGAGCTTATGCACAGTAACCCAAAAATATTTTTTGCTCTGAGTAAAATGATACAGCTGGCTAGATCTGAGTGTGAAATATTTTGCAGCATATATTCTATGTCATACTGGACTCATCCACATTAAATTAAAAAAATGTCTTCTATTCCTAAAGTAATACAGCAGGGGACATCTTAGTTTGAAATTGTTTGGAGAATATCTCGTAGGTTTTATCGGCCTCATGCACACTAACAAATTTCTTTGTCTGTTAGTAACGTTATACGACTGGCCATATCTTACCTTGTCATTTAGTGTCGCAGAAATTCAGGTGTGTGCAGAGCTGTTGCACAGAAAAATATTTTTCTTTAGTTAGTTGTATGCTCCTACCACTGTATCTGACTGACATGAGTGGGAAAAACAGAGGGCGTGGTGGAAGGGGGAATAGGCTTAGTGTTCAAGGTGTACGTGGAGTACATGGTAATGTTAGTGAAAGCACTAGTGAACCAACACAAGCAGGTCCTATTCAAAGACAACTGAAAACTTATGTTAGTGGACGGCCTACTGCACTCCCTTCCTTTTGGCAGCCGCACAGCGATACGCCTTGTTGATAAGGCCCAGAAAGAGCAGGTGCTCCAGTAGATGGCAAGCTCTGCTTTCAGTGCCCTCTCCTCTTCTTCCTTTACCTCAACATCACACGCAGTACAGTCCAGAGGTGGCACCCCAATTATCCATGCTCCCCCCCTCGCGTCACAGCTGCCCAACTGCCCAACTGACTGTAGCGAACCACAGATGGGCTAGTCTGTAGAACTGTTCACCCATTCTACACCATGGGCATCAGAAGTGTACTCCAAACAGTCACAGAGTCAAGGGGAGGAAAGCATCTGCACCGCTGCCCAAATTTTTTTTAGCTTGGATTTGGGGCAAGACAAAGTAGGGTCTGAGCAGGTTCCTGACCCTCGTCACCAGATGTTAATTGTAGGGGAGGGAGGTGACCCCGATGAGACTCAGATACCTGAGGCTCATGCAGACTGTACTGTGCTGTCAGGGCAACAAGAGGAGAGGGGTCACTCTGAGGCCGAGGAACGGGATAACACATTGGATGATGACGAGGTTGAAGTTCCTACTTGGTGTGAACCCAGAGTCCCGCAGCCGAGTAGCTCATCTGAGGATGTGGAGGAGGAAGACGAGGAGGTTACATTTTGCCCTATGGTGCAGACACAGAGTGATGCAAGCACGAGGAGCACTGCATCCTTAGCCACAACCGTGGCTGTGGCCAGTAGCGTTCACTGGTCTGCAGCTCGCAGGGGCAGCAAAGGTTGACTAGTATGGGTCTTTTTTGTCACTACAAAGGATGAGCCAACTCAAGTTATCTGCAATCTTTGAGATTAATAACTCAGTAGAGGGAAAAAATGCAATAATTTGACTACTACATGCATGAACGTTCACATGCTCAAACAACATTCTTTACGCTGGGAATCTTCCACGCTGAAATGCGGACCAGCACACCTCAACAATCATCAGCTGCTCCATAAAATGCATCCATTGATTCTACCTCCTCCTCTGTTACTGTGCCAAGTATTATCACGTGAAAAATGTTTCTTTTACTTAATTATTTGTCGCATCAAATATGTGTTCACACTCATTTGGTTTCACATCCACTGTCCCCTTTAACTTCTAGAAATGGTTAAGTTGACCATATGTTCCACAATCTGAATATTTATTGCACGTTAATGTGTAAGAAAGAGAGAGAGAAATGCACATCGGAGACTCATTTAATTTTTTGGGGGTTTCTTTCCTATCCCATGTATATTTTATTTATTTTACAGAGATAGCACTAGATGGTAACATTGATCTTAATAATATTGTAAAACAAGATCCCTTCTAACATTCAAGCTGACAGGTGTTCTTGTATCCATCTTGAACATCCAGTAGCTTTCCCTGTTCAAAATATTCCTCCTGAAATCACCGCCCCGTGCAGATCGTCTTACTCTTTCTATACCACAGAACTTCAGCTTGCTTGTATCACCCCCATGACAAATGGCAAAATGCCTGGATATTGCAGAAATTCCCACCTTTAAGTCTCCAACTGCATCAGACATACAGTACAGACCAAAAGTTTGGACACACCTTCTCATTTAAAGATTTTTCTGTATTTTCATGACTATGTAAATTGTACTTTCACACTGAAGGCATCAAAACTATGAATTAACACATGTGGAATTATATACTTAACAAAAAAGTGTGCAACAACTGAAAATATGTCTTATATTCTAGGTTCTTCAAAGAATCCTTTTGCTTTGATGACTGCTTTGCACACTCTTGGCATTCTCTTGATGAGCTTCAAGAGGAAGCTCATATGTCTTCTAATGCGTCTTTTTAAAGGGCCAATTGTACACCCTACATATTGGAGTTTACACTCGATGCACTCCACCAAGTAAACCACCCCTGTGCTGTCACAATTTATAAAATTCTGTATAGGGTATGTGATACCTGTACTAACAGAGGAAAAATCCTTGCATTTAATGATATATGCATCAGCTGCAAACATATTTTTGCCGCAACCATAAAAACATGTTGTTTTTAGCCAGTTCCCGTCAGTGTTTGATTTATTTTTAATAAATAAGTTGGGTGACACCAGAGATCCGATTGTATGGGCTTTTTTGGCTGAGAAACGGATTCGGTTGATTTCTAGCACTTTTTTTACTTTTCCATCTTGGTTCAGCATTGGTAAAAAAAAATTTAATAACATTAATAATTTTATTATAGTTCCTGATGTATTGATTTGTGAAATAAATGACATTATCCATAGATAACGTGAAAAAATTATCTTTTTTGAGAGAATCCCTGTTGCTTTTACTCACTTTTTTTCAGCTTGTTTTAATGTTTTATGAGAATAGCCTCTAAGTTCAAGGTTTTTCACACTTATTTTTTATTTCACCACTGACTAACTTAGGGTCAAAGCAGTTCCTTTTTACTCTTAATAGTTCTCTGTATGGGATATTATTCACCACGTGTCGAGCGTGGCATGAATTGGGTTTTAAAATGCTATTAACATCAGTTACTTTATTGTAGGGAGGAACCACAACTTGCGATGACCCCCTGTTGGTGCGGAGCATGACGTAAAAAAAAATTAATTTTGGTTTCCTGATAATTATAAGTAAATTTAAGATTGAAATTATTATTATTCAAAAAGATAATAAATTCTTTTGCATCATTATCATCGCCATTCCACACCAACAGGAGGTCATCAATATATCTACCTATCCATATAATCCTTTCCAAAACATGGATTGGTATCTGCATAGAGAACTGTTTCCTCCCAATATCTCATCGTGATGTTTGCTAAAGAAGGGGAAAATTTCCCATCCATGCTCACTCCTCGTTTTTGGAGATAATAAACGCCACAAAAACTGAAAAAGTTACATTTTAAAGGAGCTTCACTGAATTTGCCAAAAATAATTTAGTTGGACAATCATAATTGCTGTACCTATCAAGAAAATATTTCAGTGCTGGGACAACTACTTCAAGCTCTATTGAGGGGTACAAGACTACAACATCAGCTGTCAACCAGCTGTAATTCCTTTTGCCATACAAATTTGTCAAATACTCGTAGTAGTTTGTGTCCTTAATATAACCAGGTAACTCTCTCACTAGTGGTTGGAGCATGCTGCCCACCCATGCCCCTAATTTCTCATTGATCGCCCCTATCCCAGAAACAATCGGTTGGAATTTCGGGGAGAATCCCGGTTTATGGATTTTTGGGAGAGAATGGAAGAAGGGTGTCAACATATAAATAATCAAATATTTTCTGTGACAACACACCATCCTCCATTCCTTTTGAAATGTAATTGTAGGATCACTTCCTAAAATCTCATAAATATCTCTGTTTTGCAACATCAACAAATGACAAAGTTAAGAGGATGAACTCCACCATCTACAGTCTGCTGGCCACGGAAATGGTGGTCTTAGGCCCTATTTTTTTAAATGTAAACACTTCCGATTGAGTCTGCATCTACTGGGTTGGCTGTAGTGGTACAGGTATGGGTCTGCATTAAACTATTTTTTATTGTGATGACATTGATGCCACTTCGGTGGTGTTAGGCCCTCATTTAGGGCAATGTGAACACTCCTGGTTAGGTCTTTATCTCCTGGGTTGGCTGTACTGGAAGAGGTGTGGGTCTTATTTACACTATTTGTACCGTAGTGAAATTGATGCCGCTTTGCTGGCGTCTGCCACTATTTTTTTTAAATGTGGGGAATCCTGATTGGGTCTCCATCTATTGGGTTGGCTCTAGTGGAAACTTCCTGTTCTGCAGTCTAAGTTGATACAGACTCTGCCTGCTGCACTCTGATACAGACTCTGCCTGCTGTACTCTGATACAGACTCTGCCTGCTGTACTCTGATACAGACTCTGCCTGCTGCACCATCTAGTCTGTCCTACTGGGTCCAGCTGCTGTGCGTCCGTTGGTCTGTCCTGGAGTGGCACCTGGCGTTCATCGGGAACCAAGTCAAACCTCACCATCAGAGGCTCTAGTGAACAGTCCGATGCTCGCTTAGTCACGCCCCTTCAGGCTCTCCGGGGTCCGTGGCACAGTGGTTCCACAAACCACGTCCGTGACAGTGCGCCCTCACAGGCAGGGTCCTCTCTCCTGTTGTACCAGTCGGTGACCCCTTTTGACATGTAAAGCGCAACTGAATAAATGTTGCTGTCACAGTAATAATAATTATAGTACTTGTACTCTGGGTCAATTGATGGCACTTCCCTGGTGTCTACACCTAATTTGATCTGTTTTGGCAGCTTTTGGTCCCTTTTCTAGGTGTTGTATATGCATTTTTTTGGTCCCCTCATTGACTCATATGGGATTCGGAAATGTTCGACAAACTTTCGGCGAATAAATTCAGCGAATATCAATTTTTCGGCGAACTTTTCCGAACCGAACATTGAAATGTTTGCTCATGCCTAATCGTGAGGCTTCGCTTTCATGGTATGTATTTATGCTGAAAATCAAGATCAAGCGATCTTTTGCCCTTCTGTTCCACGGGTGGTTTCTGGCCTCCCTGAGCTCGCCTTAGGACACATGCATTACGGTTTAACAGGTTTACCGCCCCATTCAAACTCTCCACCTGCCACTGTCCCCAGAGTGGGTCGCGCCCCCGCCCAGCCCGCAGCGTGGGTAGCCTGGGAAAGGGGGAAAAGTGCGCTTGGAGCCAGAAGCGAGAGCCCCTCGGGACTCGCCCCCTGTGTCACCGGGTAACAGAGAGAACGATAAGAGTAGTGGTATTTCATTGGCGGCATCTCCCTTTTTTGCCGCCCCCCTCCAGGGAGGGGAAAGACTGACAGGGTGGGGGCCTCCCACTTATTCTACACCTCTCATGTCTCTTCACGCTGTCAGACTAGAGTCAAACTCAGTGAAAGCAGATTACAGTATATAAAGAGATAAGCAAAGCTGATAAAATGAGTATTGAAGTGATAATTTTATTGGTCTGTATTGTCATATTACAATGTTAATTCATTTTGCATACAGATTTAGACCTCCCATTTATATATAGATTATAGAATATGGCTAAATTTAATTTTTGCAGTCAACTTCTCCCCATGATATAAAACTGTTGAATAAAAAGGATATGTAGAATGTGTTTTACTTTTAATACAATGTGAAAGCAACTGAAATCAGCTTTATATTGAATACTTTAAAATACTATTGGAGGCAAAGACACAACGTGCTACTGATATACGGTATGAATTACTTTTGCAATTGAATATGACAACCTCCTTTGTCAATTTTAAGTTTCTTCAAATTTAGAGGGTATAAAAACTGCTGTATAGGGTAAGTATACGTAATAAGGGGCCATTAAGTTGCAAAATGGTCACAATTCAGACAGGAGATGCCCCTTAAACATAAGCAAAATAGATTGCTGCAAGGAGTGCAATGATGGCTGCCACCTTCAGAAGGAATCTTATTGGAGATTTGCATTCCCGTGATTCCTGAGTGCAAATTCGAGTCTTTGTTGCTTTAACAATGCGCTCCCTTTGAGTTAAAATGGCCTTCCTGGCCCCTGGCCATTTACCAGGTCCTGACAGGCGATACTGGTAAGGAGTACAGGGGCCAAAAAACAGCTCTGAAGCAAGTTTAGGGTCTGTAATCCAATACGGCAGTAGGCTGGGCTTGGCACCGAACTGAGAAGCAATTTCATCCATGTATTCCATGAAGTCGACTTGTATGGTGTGTCGTGGGCTCTCCACATACCTTGGAGAGAAAAAAAAAGATACAATTATAAGTTGCAACTATGGTGCAATCAGAAGTCTCAGAGCAATGAAGTTGCAAAAATTGTGAAATAGTGAATCCTTCCTTGTGAAAAGGAGTATTCTGGCTTTTCTTCATTCAGGGATATCTGCAGCCTGACAGGCTCTAATGAGTAGGATAGGTGCACAATGCCTGCCACACATGCATGTGACCCAGCAAGTATCTAAGGACTGGATGTCAGCAGCGCCTCTCACCTCCCAATGCGGAAGTGAGCAGGTCCGGAATACTCTTTCAAGGTTCTCCTTTAGAAATTCATTCATGCACCAAATCTGAACTGACTGGGCCACTGGCATAGTAATTTTTGATCTGAATGAGTTCAAGGGCTATTTAGTCACATGTGCTGATTGTAGTATCTTTGCTCAAATTGTAGGCAGAGTACACTGAAGAATGAGACATATTGCACACATTTCCTAAACAATTTCAATGCCTAATAATATCAAATGCAAGACAAATCTGTGTCTTATTTCGTTGCAGCTACACAACATTTCACCATAGTTCCCAACCGTCCTGGATTCAGTGGGACTGTCCAGATTTGAGGGCTATGTCCCGCCGTCCAGAGAAGGTCAGGACTTTGTCCCAAATTCTAATACTCACCTATCCGACGTCGTCATCACTCCATGGCTGCTCCTCCTAGGCGGTTGGGCCACATCTCTCTGCTATGACAAATTAAATAAACTACTCCCTTCTCTTGTGATCTTTTCTCCCTCCCAGACACAAACTTGGGATCTCATGTTCACTGGCAGCATTTCTAGCTATGAGCCACAGATGCTAGTATTTGGTAATCTAGAGCTGTATTGCAGGCAGTGACCCCATAAGCAGATTATACAGGTGTACAGAGATACATTGTACATAGCAGTGTATTTATATGTCTCTGTATAAAAGATTTCTTTCTTCTCATAAAATTACTAAAAATTAATGAAAAACAATTGCAATATTGTCATTTTCTCTTTTTTGAGAATCTCCCCAAGGCTAGAACCTACATCCTTGCAGGAAGGAGCTGAAGTCATGAGCCACAGGATCCACTGACCTCACTGAGAGAATATTGTGTAATTGATCTGTATTGCAAGCAGTGACCTCACTGACAGATCATACTGATTTATAGAAATACATTGTATATTTCTAAGTCCCCAAATTCTAGAGCAAGAAAAAAATATTTATTTTCTTCAAATAAAATTGCTAAAAAATAATGAAAAACTAATTTAATTTTTAATACACTTAAAAAAAACATCACAAATCAGCAAATAACATGGACATACAGTGGCTTGTGAAAGTATTCATCCCCTTGGTATTTTTCATGTTTTGCTACCTCAACCTGGAATTTCACTTTTTTTTGAGGATTTGCATCAGTTCATGTAAACAACATGCCTATAACTGTGAACATTTGGTTTTCTTTTTATTGTGAAGCAAACAACAAATAGGTTGTGATGGGCGAGCACTAAAATGCTCGGGTGCTCGTTGCTCGGGTCGAGCACATTGGAAAACTCGTGTGCTCAACCCGAGCAACGAGCCCAATGTAAGTCTATGGGAAACTCGAGCATTTTTCAGGTCTGCAGAGGGCCTAAAAATTGCCCAAATCGATGGGAACAGTGCTCAAATGACATGGGAACAGCATGTGGAAGACCCCTGGAAACATTTCTGACTCCCAGGTCACTTCTGTCAACAACGTTGCCAGAGGCATTGCGCTACTTTTACGGACTCAGAATAAAACATACAAAAACAAAACCAAATGCATTTTCCTGGTAAATATGTTAAGAAACATCCTTTCCAGGGTAATGACTTGTATATAAAGAAAAATTAATAACCAAAAACAAAAATACTCCTCCACACCTTGGGCTATGTTCACACTTAGCGTTTTTGATGCGTTTTTGTACTTTTGCATTGCTTTCAACTGTGACAAATGCATTCACCAGGAAATGTAATTTTAACATTTTACAACCTTATCTGGCCATGTGGTGTGTGAGATATCATCAGACACATTGTGTTTCATTTATGAAGGAGGGACTCTGAAAGTCACAAAGCCAATTTTTATACGGCCATCAGGTGGCCTTTACTATTCTTAGAGAGCCATTAGCCGGCTATGTTTTATTGTTCCCATTACTAAAGAGAGGGTCTCCTATACTGTTATTGCATATGCAGTGAGTGGCAGGGCTACCCAAAATTTGGACGCATCGCAATACCACTTTGAAAATTTGGACGCACCCCAATACCCCTTTAAAGAGACTTAGAGGAGGGCCTCCTGAAAACAATGTTCCCATTATTAGGAAGTGGGTCTCCAATTGTGTTTGCCTATGAAGTGAATGAAAGGGTTGCCAAAAATTTGGAAGCACTCCAATGCCCCTTGGAAAAGACGTGGAGGAGGGCCTCATAAAAAATGTTCCCATTAGAAAGGAGCGGGTCTCCTATACTTGTAATACCCATGCACTAATTGTATGGGCTGACAAACATTTACCCCTGGGGGGTATACATGAACATACTATATAAAAATTTATTTTAACGGGCATCATAAACACACTTTAAAATAATTATGTGGGTGTTGCATCATGGACCACGGTCACCCTGGTAATATGGTGGTGGAGGATGAGGAGAAGGAGGAGGACAAGAGCAAATAGCCAATATCAGGAACCATATACCGATGTGTGGGTGTGAAGAGGTGCATGGGAATACACCTTCCAAAAAAAGACATTGGATTTGATTTTATGCTATGCTGCTATCATTCGGTGGTGTTGAGAAGTCTGGCACAATCCAGCCCTTGTTCGTTTGTATAAGAGTCAGCCTGTCAGCATTTTCAGTTGACAGGTGGATGCGCTTATCAGTTATAATCCCACCAGCGGCACTAGAAACCTGCTGTGATAAAACACTGGTGGCAGGGCAGGCCAGGACCTGCAAAGCGTAGAGAGACAGTTCATTCCATGTATCCAGCTTGGATACCCAATAATTATGACACAGAGGAATCACGGAGGACGTTGGTACGGTCGACAAGGTACTCCCTCAGCATCTTCCCAAACTTTGCACTCCTTGTGAGAGTACCCCACGCCTCAGGGCCTGTGCGATGGGAGGAGCTGAGAAAATTCTCCCAGAACTTTGACAGTGTTCCCCTGCCTCTGCTGGATTGGATTTGTGTCTCTCTCGCCTGTACTCCTTGGTTGTCCAACGAAGTGTGCCCTCTGCCGCCAGCGTTTTCAGATGGGAATTTCTTTAATAGTTCCAAAACAAGGGCCTTCTGGTACTGCCCCATTTTTTGTAGACCTGTCCACCTCAAAAATAAAAGATATAAAGTTCTCCATGTAGCATGGGTCTAGAAGTGTCACCAACCAGTAATGACTGTCACCCAAACTTTTGAGAATGCGAGGATCATGGGAAAGGCAGCGTGCCAGACTGCTAACAGGCAAGACTTCCGTGTCCACAACAAGAGGATGACTGACCATGCTCTCCTCCTCCTCCTCTCTGTCCTCTGGCCATCAACGCTAAACAGACGGTATGACAGTTGTGCAGGTAGTACCCTCTACAGCGCATGAAACTAGCTCCTGTTCTTCCTCCTGCTTCTCCTCCTCATTGTCACCCAGTCCACGTTGGGATGAGATGAGGCTGGGCTGTGTGTAATCACCCTGTATGGTTCCTTGCTACATCTCATCGTGCTCCGCCTGCTGTGCATCCTCTTTGATTGTGAGCAGAGAGCATTTCCGAAGACAGAGAAGCGGGATGGTGACGCTAATTATGGCGTCATCGCCGCTCACCATCTTGGTGGAGTCCTCAAAGTTTTGGAGGATGGTAGATATGTCTGACATCCAAGTCCACTCCTGAGGTCTTGTGTGTGTGTGTGTGTATGTGTGTGTGTGTGTGGAGTCTGAACTGAATACCGATGGCCCTGTTGATGCTGGTACTCAACAACTGCACTCTTCTGCTCACAAATCCTTCCCAACATCTGCAGTGTAGAGTTCCAATGCGTGGGGACATCACACACCAGTCTGTGAGCCGGAAGCTGCAAAAGCTGCTGAAACACGGCAAGGGCGGTGGAAGCTGTAGGTGACTTTCTAAAATGGGCACACAGACGGCGTACTGTAACAAGCAGATCCGGCAGCTCTGGGTAGGATTTGAGAAACCACTGAACCACGAGGTTAAGCACATGGGCCAGGCATGGTACATGTGTGAGCTCGTCTCAGAGCCGCCTCCAGTTTCCGGCCTTTGTCACACACGACCATGCCTGGATGTAGGTTCAGTGGTGTGAGCCACAGATCTGCCTGCTCTTTCAGAGCTGTCCACAACTCTTCAGCATTGTGCAGTTATTCACCTTATCATATTAGCTTCAGCACAGCCTGTTGCCTCTTGGTCGACGCAGTGCTGCAGTGCTTCCAGCTTGCGACTGATGTGGTCATTTCAGAGATGGAGGACGAGGTGCAGGAGCTGAAGACTGTGGGGGCAACCTTGATTGACCTAGAGCCCGTAATCCTTGGCGTCGGTAGGATGTGTTCCATTCCAAGGTCCGACTGGGTCCCGGCTTCCACTATGTTAACCCAGTGTGCTGTCAGCGAGATGTACCATCCCTGCCCACAAGCACTTGTTCACGTGTCCATCGTTAGATGGACTTTTCCGGGAACTGCATTGCTGAGGGCACGACTAATGTTTTGGGACACATGCTTGTGTAATGCGGGGACGGCACACCAGGAGAAATAGTGGCGGCTGGGGACCGAGCACCTAAAAGGCAACATTTCCAGTGCAAGCAGTCGCAAAATGTGGGAATTTAGTACTGTGGCCTGTGAGGCATTGGCTGTGTATTTGCACTTGCATTCCAAGGACTGGGGTATGGACAACTGAACGCTGTGCTGGGACAAGGTCGTGGATGTGCTTCCTGATGCTGCTACTTGAGAGTGTGCAATGACAGGTGCAGGGCAGGAGGCATCTTCGCATGCACCATGGACAGGGGATTGGCTTGCATGCACAACAGCAGAAGAAGCAGTGGTGCCATCTGCAGACACTGTTCCTTGACCCTGTGGTTCGGCCCACAATGTCAGGTGCTTTGCTGCCATGTGCCTGATCATGCTGGTGGTGGTCAGGCTCCTATTTTGGCCAACCCTGCTGATGCTGGCTTGGCAGGTGGTGCAAATGGCCTTTTTGGGGTTATTGGCAGAGTCTTTAAAAATGAAACCAGACTCGGGAAAACCGACAATTGTTTCTTCCTGCCTGTTGGGGTGCTCTGCCTTCCTCCCCCTCTGTGTGCTGCTGTCCTTGCTCTGCATGTCCTGCTGCCAGGTTGGGTCAGTTACTATATCATCCACCACCTCGTCTTCCACTTCTGCACCCTGGTCCTCCTCCTAACTTTTTCTGGCAATTGCGTCTCATCATCATCCACCTCTTGTGACACTTTCCCACCGTCACCTTCGTGTGACCATGGCTGCTCAAATATTTGGGCATCTGTACATGTGATCTCCTCTTGCCTCGCTTCAAGTGGACCGGGTGAGAGGCCCGAATCTATAAATGGGAAAGTGAACAGCTCTTCGGAGTGTCCAAGTGTGAGATCTGTTGTTTCCCAGCACTTGGCATGGTGGGAGGAAGAAGGATCAGGGTGAGGAATATGCAGCTTAGACTCATGGCTACTGAGACTTGACCATATGGAAGACAGGGTGGTGGTGGTGGCAAAGTGACTGGAAGCATTATCCGCTATCCAACCAACAACCTTTTGACACTGCTCTGGGTTTAATAGTGGTGTGCTGCGGTCCCCTAGAAATTGGGACAGGAAGGTGGGGCGAGAAGATGTGGGTGTTGGTTGTGGCACAATTTCAGCTTGCCCACGGCCTCTGCATGCACCATCACCATCACATCCCTTGCCACGCGCCTTGCCCATTTTAAATGGAGGACAATATTTTCCACGCTCTCTACAAATGGCTGAATTTGGAGGGAAGCTATATGTAATCTGTGTGACGGAGAAACCACAATCCTAAATACCTGGCCTGTAGGTAACTATTTTGAACAGCAAACCGGTGTCAAAAACTTTGCTGACACACTGAAACAAATTTATAATGGAGGCCTGAAATGGCAGTATTTTCGCGCAATTATATGTGATCCGTGTGATGAACAAACCACAAATTTAAATAGCTGGATTTTTAGCGCTGTAATATGGAAAGGACCTGGCTGTATTCTTCAGTGCCAACAAGCAAATGTCGCAAAACAACGGTGTTCTCTGGATTGCTTTTTAAGCAAATAATCAGGATTAAGATCCAAAAAAATAATTATTCCTGGCCCCTGAGACATGGGCCTATTTCTAGAAATATCTAACAGCAGCAGACAAAACAGGAATGGAACCTCTTATGCTATGTGCACTGCATGCCTGATATATCTGCAGATGGATTAGTCCCTAGAAGGACTGTTTGTTGATATGGATATGTGTCTCTAATATAGTTTGGTACACCTACACTAACTAGAAACAAGCAAATCTCTCCCTAGCTCAGCAGCACCTCTCCCTACACCGTCTGTGACAAGCATGGCGGCGCCAGGTCTGATATAGACCTGATGACGCTGTGCGGCCAGACAATCACTGTAATGCCACAACCAACATGGCTACGGCATTACAGTGAGTGGCAGGCAATCCCTGCATGTTTATTGGCTCTGTAAAGAGCTCCAAACATGCAGGGAGGAGACCAGAGCTCCCGCCAAGCAACCCCGAAAATACTCGGCGAGCACCAAGCATCTCGAGCAGTGAGCAGTAGCGAGCATGCTCGCTCATCACTACAAATAGGACAAAATAAGTGAAAACGTCAGTGTGCATAACTATTCACCCCCCTAAAGTCAGTATTTTCTAGAGCCTCCTTTTGCAGCCATTACAGCTGCAAGTTGCTTTGGATAAGTTTTTTTGAGCTTTCCAGATCTTGTCATTGAAATTTTTGCCCATTCCTCAAGGCAAAACTGCTCCAGCTCCTTCAAGTTAGATTGTTTCCTCTAGTGAATAGCAATTTTCAAGTCAGAGCAAAGATTCTTAATTGTATTAAGGTCTGGGCTTTGACTAGGCCACTACAAAACTTTTACACATTTTCCCTTAAACCACTCATGTGTTGCTTTAGCAGTATGAGTTGGGTCATTGAATTGTTGGAATGTGAACCTCCTTCCCAGCCTCAGATCACTGACAGACTGAAACAGGTTTTGCTAAACAATATCCCTGTATTTCGCACCATCAATATTCCCCTCGACAAGGACCATTTTCCCTGTCCCTGCTGCAAAAAAAAAAATCCCCACACCATGATGATGCCACCACCACGTTTCACTGAGGGGAAGGTGTTCTTGGGGTGATTGTGTTGTGTTGGTGTGGTGCCAGATATCGCATTTACCTTGGTGGCCAAAAAGTTCAATTTTGGTTTCATCTGCTCACTGCACCTTCCTCCATACATTTGCAGCGTCTCCCACGTCTTTTGGTAAGCTCAGAAAGAGCCTTACAATTTTTATGTGTAAGTAAAGGCTTTTTTCTGTCTACTCTTCCATAAAGCCCACTGTTACGCTCGCACCCGGACTGACTGGCGTGAGCGTGATTAGTGATCCCACTGGACCATGAACCGAGGAGTGCCTGGAGGGGCGCAACTAAGTATCAACCCGGTCCAACCAAGGTCGCACGGCGGTTCAGTCGACTCCATGAACCAGGGAGAAACCGAGCAGAGGGACCAGGTGCTACTCGAGGACAGACCACGGTCACAGCTGTTGACCCACACCGGGGAATGCAGGAAAAGGCAGGTTAGCTGGTATGCAGACAGGTGGGTACTGGCAGGCATGGCTGGTATGACGGCAGGTGGGTACTTAGCAGGCACGGCTGGTATGAAGGCAGGTGGGTACTGGCAGGGATGGCTGGAATGCAGACAGGCGGGTGCTGACAGACATGGCTGGAATGCAGACAGATACTGGCAGGTATGAACGCAGGCTGGATAGGGACCAGTACAGACTGGGATACAGGAACAGAGCCGCAGGTGCGGTGAACAAGCAGAGCGGAGCAAAACCGCAGGTGCGGTGAATAAGCAGAGCGGAGCAAAACCGCAGGTGCGGTGAACAAGCAGAGCGAAGAAAAACCGCAGGAGCGGTGAACAAGCGGAGCAGAGCAAAACCGCAGGTGCGGTGAGCAAGCAGAGCGGAGCAAAACCGCAGGTGCGGTGAGCAAGCAGAGTGGAGCAAAACCGCAGGTGCGGTGAGCAAGCAGAGCGGAGCAAAACCGCAGGTGCGGTGAGCAAGCAGAGCGGAGCAAAACCGCAGGTGCGGTGAACAAGCAGAGCGGAGCAAAACCGCAGGTGCGGTGAACAAGCAGAGCGGAGCAAAACCACAGGTGCGGTGAACAAGCAGAGCGGAGCAAAACCACAGGTGCGGTGAACAAGCAGAGCGGAGCAAAACCACAGGTGCGGTGAACAAGCAGAGTGGAGCAAAAGTGCAGGTGCAGTGAACAAGCAGAGCGGAGCAAAACCACAGATGCGGTGAACAAGCAGAGCGGAGCAAAACCGCAGGTGCGGTGAACAAGCGGAGCAGAGCGGAACCGCCGGTGCGGTGAACAAGCAGTGCAGAACAGAGCAGAAGGTGAAGGCAGGCAGGACAGGGCTCTGTTCACATGGAACAGACTGGAAAATACAGGAAGATGATTAGAACACAGAAGGTAGATACAGAGGCAGGGAAAGGGGACTAGCAGAACCAGATACACACAAGGCACTTACAATGAAGTAGCGAGTGGACACAAAACTCACAAACAGAAGTACAGAGACAACGAGTTGGAGTTAGGTGCAGGTTCAGACACTGCAGGAAAAGGGAAGGCACGGACATAGAGAGAAACAAGTAACTGGCTAGGACACTGTTCAGACAGGAACTGAACCAGGAACAAGATACAGGTAGCTGCCCTGGGTACTCAGCCCCCAGGGTGAAAGAACAGACTAGATACAGGACAGGACCTGGCAACTCAGTTGCAAAAGACAAACTGAGTGAAAGTGTTGCTCAGGCACCTCCTACTGGGTGGAGGGGGTTTAAGTATCCAGTGACTCACAGCAATAGGCTGGGGATGCATTAGGACTGTGCACACAGTAGCTATAAGAAACAAGCAGAAAGCCACGCCGACACCCTAAGCAATCAGACAAGAGACATGAACACAGCAGGTACTGGAGCAAAGAGTGCAGCATGGACTGACAGGTAAGATTGCGGTCTTGCATGGTGGGAGGTGGTGCACCATGCAAGCACGCCGCCAGGGATGTTACACCCATCTCTGTGGAGCATATGGCTTATTATGGTTGTATGGACAGATACTCCAGTCTCTGCTTGGGAACTTTGCAGCTCCTTCAAGGTTACTTTTGGTCTCCCAACCCTGACTTTTACTTCTCAAGAACTTTTTCCCTGACTTGTTTGGAGATCTCCTTGGTCTTCGTGGAGCTGTTTGGTTAGTTGCGCCTCTTGCCTAATGGTGTTGCAGCCTCTGTAGCATTTCAGAAAAGGTTTGTATATATTGACTTAGATTGCCCAGAGGTGGACTTCCTTTCACTAAGCATGTGACTTATGAAGGTAACTGCTTGCACCAGGAATTTTTAGGGGCATCATAGCAAAAGGGGTGAATCCATATGCATATGCCAATAACATGCAGTAGCAATCTTCTCTGATTATTGCATGTTTGTTGTGCTTCTGTTAGGCATTTTCCCCCATACTTGATGTGTTTCTGGTGCAGATTTGAATCCACATTTTTAATACTACAGAAAAGCTTTTATTCGGCGCTCAAAAATGGAATGACTATTTTTTTTCCCTTGCATTTTTTTCAGGCTCCACATAGAAGCCTATAGATTAAAAAGCTCCAAAACTGCACAGTTCAGAAGCATCTTTAGACGCAGAGAGGGCATAGCTTTCATGAAATCACATCACTTTGCTTGGATATTTAGGCTGTGTTCACATGTAGCATAAATGCTGCATATTTTCTGCTGCTTTTTTTGCACAGAAATTCTGCTGTGTTTAACTGTCCAAGTAAAGTGGATGTGATTTTTTTGTGGTCTAAAGATGCTGCTTAACTATGCAGTTTTGGTGCTTTTTTTTTCTCTATAGGCTTTTATGTGAAGCCTAAAACAAATGATTTTTTAAGTGAAGAATCCAAACTTTTCTGTTCAACACAAATGCATTAAATAAGGTGGAAAGGCATAACAAATGCAGCAAATATTCAATAACCAGGGAAGATTGTTAGTGTGGTTTGGTGCGGCTGTAGAGAACAAAAAAACATTGTATTTATGCTGTTGCCATCAGGCCCGGCGTCAGAACCCGGCGCACCCGGGCAAGTGCCGGGCCCTGAGCAGGCGGGGTGGTGGCATTCTCCATCAGGCACCCCAGCGCGTTATGGGACCAGTGAATGGAGGGGAGCGGTGCCAGCGCCCGCCACTGCCACCCCCCCCACTTGCTCTGGGCCCTGGCACAAGACTTGCCTCTCCCCGTGCCTCCGCAGCAGGTCCTGTATCATCCGCGGCTGCTGCACTGTGACGTCTCAGGTCAGAGGGCACAATGATGATTTTGCACCGCGCCCTCTCCTGAGCAGTCACAGTGCAGCAGTCGCGGAAGACGGCGACAAGGCTGAAGAGTCCGGAGCAGCGACAGTGATGAGAGCAGCAGGGGAAGAGAAGTGAGGTGAGTATTTAATTTTTTTTTTTTATGTATGGATCCTGGCATGATGCATTACATGGGGCATTTGGCTGCATGGGGCATTATATGGGGCACCCGGCTGCATGGGGCATTATATGGGGTACCTGGCTGCATGGGGCATTATATGGGGCACCCGGCTGCATGGGGCATTATATGGGGTACCTGGCTGCATGGGGCATTATATGGGGTACCTGGCTGCATGGGGCATTATATGGCGTACCTGGCTGCATGGGGCATTATATGGGGCATCTGGCTGCATGGGGCATTATATGGGGCACCTGCATGGGGCATTATATGGGGGACAAGGAGGCATGGGGCCTTATATGAGGGCACAGCCTGCATGGGGCATTATATGGGGGCACAGCCTGCATGGGCCATTATATGGGGGCCAGTATTCTGTATGGATCATTATATGGGGGCCAGTATTCTGTATGGACCATTATATGGGGGCTAGTATTCTGTTTGGAGCGTTATATGGGGGCTAGTATTCTGTATGGAGCGTTATATGGGGGCCAGTATTCTGTATGGAGCGCTATATGGGGGCCAGTATTCTGCATGGAGCATTTTATGGGGTCCAGTATTCTGCATGGAGCATTTTATGGAGTCCATTATTCTTTATGGAGCATTATATGGGGGCCAGTATTCTGTATGGAGCATTATATGGGGGCTAGTATTCTGTATGGAGCATTATATGGGGGCCAGTATTCTGTATGGAGCATTATATGGGGGCCAGTATTCTGTATGGAGCATTATATGGGGGCCAGTATTCTGAATGGAGCATTATATGGGGGCTAGTATTCTGTATGGAGCATTATATGGGGGCCAGTATTCTGTATGGAGCATTATATGGGGGCCAGTATTCTGTATGGAGCAATATATGGGGCCCATAATACTGTATGGAGAACTATGTGGCGTCCATAATACTTTATGGAGGACTATACTGTCCAGTCTGCACTGTGCGCTGCAAGGATTTGCCGGTTTCTGAGCTATTGTAGAATTTACAATAGCTATCACTCATGTAATGTAAGAAGTTAAATCTTTGGCCTTGTACTATATATACAGTATATTTCTCTGCCATATCTGTGCATCATGAATCGTGGTATGTGTAAAAGGGGGCCCCTTGAGACTCTTTCGCCCGGGGCCAACAAAAATCTGGAGCCAGCCCTGGTTGCCATCTTCTTTCTTAGTTATAGGAAAGTCAGTCTTAACTAAATACAGATTTTAGAATTTTGATTATGACTAGGGATGAGCTAATGTTCTCGGTGATACTCGGGTATCACTCGAGTATCTGGGTGCTCGGATGTGCTGGTTACTTGGGAGCATTCGGCGGTGCTCAATTTCAAACTCAAATCCTCGCCCTGCATGTTTGGTGCCTGTTATACAGCCAATGTGGGGATTGTCTGTGAGTTACTGTAATGCCGTAGTAATCTTTGTAGAGCCATTACTGTGATTGGCTGGCCGTCTGACATTATCAGGGATTATAAAAGAACAGGCGCTGCCCAGCTCAGCACACTGACCCACTGCATAGCTCTGTAACAGTTTGTATTGGAGGGAGAGAATGCTTGTCGAGCGTGTGTACACAGTATAACAAATGAGAGTCCTGTAGTGTTGATACTGGTGCTAAAGCTGAACCATCAAACTAAGAGCCTTTGTAAGAGCTAATCCTTTGCTTTTAGTGAGATGCCTCTCACTAAATTAGAATATCATCAAAAAGTTAATTTATTTCAGTTCTTCAATACAAAAAGTGAAACTCATATATTATATAGAGTAATTATAAACAGAGTGATCTATTTCAAGTGTTTATTTCTGTTAATGTTGATGATTATGGCTTACAGCCAATGAAAACACAACAGTCATTATCTCAGTAAATTAGAATACTTTATAACAACAGCTTGAAAAATGTTTTTAAAATCCGAAATGTTGGCCTACTGAAATGTATGTTCATTAAATGCACCCAATACTTGGCCGGGGCTCCTTTTGCATCAGTTACTGCATCAATGCGGCGTGGCATGGAGTCGATCAGCCTGTGGCACTGCTGAGGTGTTATGGAAGCCCAGGTTGCTTTGATAGGAGCCTTCAGCTCGTCTGCATTGTTGGGTCTGGTGTCTCTCATCTTCCTCTTGACAAATTCTCTATGGGGTTAAGGTCAGGCGAGTTTGCTGGCCAATCAAGCAAAGTGATTCTGTGCCAAGTCCTGCTGGAGAATGAAATTTCCATCTCCAAAAAGCTTGTGGGCAGAGGGAAGCATGAAGTGCTCTAAAATTTCCTGGTAGAAGGCTGCGCTAACTTTGGTCTTGATAAAACACAGTGGACCTACGCCAGCAGATGACATGGCTCCCCAAACCATCACTGATTGTGGAAACGTCATACTAGACCTCGAGCAGCTTGGATTGTGGCCTCTCCACTCTTCCTCCAGACTCTGGGACCTTGATTTCCAAATGAAATGCAAAATTTACTTTCATCTGAAAACAACACCTTGGACCACAGAGCATCAGTCCAGGTCTTTTTTCATTGGCCCAGGTAAGACGCTTCTGGTGTTTGTCTATTGGTCATGAGTGGCTTGACACAAGGAATGCCACACTTGTAGCCCATGCCCTGAATACATCTGTGTGTTGTGGCTCTTAAAGCAATGACTCCAGCAGCTGTCCACTCCTTGTGAATCTCCCCCGAATTTTTGAATGGCCTTTTTTTAACAATTCTTTCAAGGCTGCTGTTATCAAGGTTGCTTGTGCACCTTTTTTTACCACACTTTTTCCTTCTACTCAACTTTCCATTAATATGCTTGGATACAGCACTCTGTGAACAGCCAGCTTCTTTAGCAATGACCTTTTGTGGCTTACCCTCCTTGTGGAGCGTGTCAATAACTGCCTTCTGGACACCTGTCAAGTCAGCAGTCTTCCCCATGATTATGGAACCTACTGAAACAGACTAAGGGACCATTTTAAATGCTTAGGAAGCCTTTGCAGGTGTTTTTTGTTAATTATTCTAATTACGGAGATAATGACTTTTGTGTTTTCTTTGGCTGTAAGCCATAATCATCAACATTAACAGAAATAAACACTTGAAATAAATCACTCTGTTTGTAATGACTCTATATAATATATGAGTTTCACTTTTTGTATTGAAGAACTGAAATAAATAAACTTTTGGATGATATTTAAATTTAGTGAGATGTACCTGTACATTCTGCATTAAGTCTAGGAAGGGAGAGAGAGAGTTGTTGGAGCAGAGAGCGTGGCAGAATACAGTCTGTAGACAGGGATTGGAACTGTGCAGTCCATTGGAAAATATATATCTGCGGCCTTTTCTTTTTGTTGTGTGTGAAAAAATTTTATATATTGTGTGATCCGTTGAATATTAAGTACTTTGTGGTATAGTTTGATGCTATCCAACACTCCAAAAAAGTAAAATTTTTTCCTGGATTAAACTACTCACTCATAAAGTGTTCCATGCCTTGGGTACATTTCTGTGACATTTAACACTCCAAAAAAGCATTACAAATTTTGCTGGGTTAAATTTCTCACCCATACAGTATTCCGTGGACTTGGGTACATTTTTGTGATATATAACACTCCAAAAAGTGTTACTTTTTTGCTGTATTCAATTAGTCATACATACAGTGTAACTGTTAGGAAATGTGGTTTTCTGCTCCCACCTGGGAATGGATCTGGTCTGGTGCTACACTATTCTGGTCGCAAGCACAGCTATTGTCCTGACCCTGGAGGTGGAGCTACTACGCGTGCAGGAAAAACATCCAAATCTTATGGAGCATCGCATTCTTGTGTTGTAGGATGTGTGAGGACACGGGAGGCCGTGACTCTCACAGATTTCCTCCATTGCCAGGCAACCAGGAAGCTGCTGTGTCTGGCACTGGGGAATGGTGGGATTATGTCCATTCTACTGTGCTAGCTAGCAGGCAGTAGCTGCCTGGGGATGATTGGGAGGTATTCAACACCTGATCATTAGGCGGGCTATTTAACCTTTCTCCCTGTTCAGTCATATGCTGTTTATTGTAGTTCCTATGTGCTGTGGAGGTGAGTGGTGCCAGCAGTGTGTTGCTATCTTTTCACGGGTTTTCTCATTTTCTAATCTTGTTACACTTCCTTACAGGTTCTTGTAAGGGTACTCACCTGGTCATTGACTAGGTATTGACTGCATCACTAGATGCCAGCTTTCCAGCGACTTTATACCTGGGAAGGGCTCTGCCAAAGTCCCCTTCTATTTACTGGATGCTAAGTGAAAGATATTCCCACCCCTCAAAGGCTCACCTAGCTGCACAGCTTGTGCTAAGCGTGTCTGTGGTTGCGCCTTTGCTGGTTTGGTGCCAGTCTTGCTGGGTCTCTCTGCATAGTGCATAACAGTAACGTGCTTATTGGGTGACAAAGGTGGCAGGATCACACGAGACTCCTGAGGGAGTGACCAGATGAATATTGGAACTAGAGGAAGCTAGCGTGACAGCAGAGGAGGCAGGAGACTATGGTCTGGAGCCAGTCCATTTCCTGGAACCACCAAAGCCAAAACCCAGGCTGCATCCTTTACTGCTGGGGTTCTTGCGGACTGTGGAGAGGAGAGCCAAGATGCAGGAACTGGTGAGCAGACTGCAGGTGACTAGGCTGGTCAGAAGAGACAAGGAGGTGAGCCAGGACCAGGTTTGGAGAAATGTTATCAGGCCCACTAGCAGGTGCGGAGGGCAAGTGGAGCAGGGAAGAGCAGAGTCGCAGGTGCGGAGGACAAGCGGAGCAAACAGAGCAGAGCAAATCCACAGGTGCGGAGGACAAGCGGAGCAAGGCAGAGCAGAGCTGCAGCTGCGGAGGACAAGCAGAGCAGAGCAGGGCAGAGCAGAGCCGCAGGTGTGGGGGACAAGCAGAGCAGGGCAGAGCCGCAGGTGCGGAGGACAAGCGGAGGAGAGCAGGGCAGACCAAAGCAGAGCCACAGGTGTGGAGCCGGTCAGAGCAGAGCCGCAGGTGCGGAGGACAAGCGGATCAGGACAGAGCAAAGTCGCTGGTGCGGGCAGACAGGACAGGGCTCTGTTCACATGGAGCAGACAGGGAAACACAGGAAGATAGCTAGAACACAGGAGGTAGATACGGAGGCAGGGAAACGGGACAAGCAGAGCCAGATACACACAAGGTACTTGCTATTATGTAGCGAGTGGACACAAAACTCACAAACAGAAGTACAGAGACAATGAGTAGGAGTTAGGTACTGGTTCAGACACTGCAGGATAAGGGAAGGATCAGACATAGAGACAAACAGGTAGCAGGCAAGGACACAGTCCAGACAGGAACTGACACAGGAACGAGATACAGGAACGAGCCTGGGCATTCAGCCCCCCAGGTGGCGGAAATAGACTTGAAGTTACAGATACAGGTAAAGGGCCTGAGTACTCAGCCCCCAGGGTGACGGAAATAGACTAGAAGTCACAGATATAGGTAACGGGCCTTGGTACTCAGCCCCCAGGGTGGTGGAAACAGGCAAGATTCAAGACAGGACCTGGCAACTCACAGTTGCACAGAACACACTGTAAGAAAGTGTTGCTCAGGCACCTCCCACTGGGTGGAGGAGGTTTAAGTATCCAGTGACTCACCGTAATAGGCTGGGGACGCATTAGGACTACGCACACTGTAACTTTAAGAATCAGGAAGCTCCAGCGCCACCGCCCTAAGCCAGCAGACAAGAGACATGCACACTGAAAGTAGAGGAGTATAGTGCACAGCCTGGACTGGTAGGTAAGTTGCATGGTGGGAGATGGTAAGCCATGCCAGCACGCCGCCAGGGATGTTACACTCTATCTATTATAATGCACACATATAGGCCTCTATAGGATAATGCACTCCCATATGCAGACTATATATAGTATAATGCACCCTCATATGCCTCTATAGTATAATGCACCCCCCATATGCAGACTCTATATAGTATAATGCACAAATACAATACTCACCTCTCCTCCTTGTTCCCCGCACTGCTCCGAGCGCCCACAGGAGAGCACCAAGTGATGATGTCATTGCGCCCGGTCAGTGTCGATGTCAGATGCAGAGGGGGACTGATGGGAGAGGGAGCATTGTGCTCCCTCTCTCATCATTGAACTTGCGGTGGCAGGTGGGGAGCCCAATGCTGGCACCGGGGGCCTCCCACCCTCCTGCTCAAAGGCCCCATACGGCCATGTGGCAGTCCAGGGACATCGAGTCTCCCTGCTCTGCCCTAGAGTGTAACTGTATCGGCGTGCTGCTCACGCCGATACAGTTACACTGGCGTAGGTCCAGGTGAGACCTCTCAGAGTGCGGGGCCCAGGGCCACCGCCCCCTCTGCCTCCCCCCTGGTAACTACGCTACTGAGAGCAGTCATCATGGTGGAGACAGGGAAATGTTGGCTGTAGGGTCCTTGGCACATACGGCAGAGTTTATGTAATGGTGCCTTTACCGTAACTCTCGCGTTACATTCATCTTGCACTAAAAAAGAAAAAGAGTACTGGTTATTCACCATGCCAGTCCCATGATACAAGGAGAACTTTGCATCTCTTCTTCCTGAGGGGAAGAGGTGTTCAAAAATGGTGCTATACCAGAAGGCCATTATGAAAAGATGTTGAAAAAATTACCATTAGCCAACGCTAGCAGCAGGGGAAAAGCTTCCATGCCCAACCAAGGAGGAGAGGTGGCAGAGACACACAGCAGAGCCAGTGGTACACTGTCAAAGGTCTGGGTCAATTTCATTACACTAGCCCAGCGTCTGGGGCCTGATGATCGGGTATGTTTAACAAGGAGGATAAAGTTTTTAAAGATGGTCAAGCAATACCTGGCTGACCATACAGCACACTCCCTAATTTATCAGCGACTTTCAACTCTTGGGTCTCAAAGATGGACACCTGGCATGAGAGGTCTTTCTATGCCTTGGATGTGTTGTGCTACCCTCCTGCTAGCGTCCTGTCTGAGCAAGTTTTTAGTGCCACCGGGGGAGTCTTAACAGACAGGTGCTTTAGCCTGTCAACAGAGTGCTCACAGGCTCACTCTGATAACAATGAACAAAGCCTTGATTAGATCTGGCTTTTCTACACCACCAGATGATAGCAGCACAAAGTGTTTTTAATGTTCAATATTTGAAGGATGCCCGCCAGTTGTCACCTTTTAGGGTCTATAAATGACAGGATGACCCTACTTATAACTTTTTCCTGGCTTTACACTTTGTGCAAAGCCTTAATGAGTGTAGAAGCACCATGACTACACTTTATTATTTTTTTAATGACGCTCTATGGTTGGTGCCTTCAAGGGTGTATGGATGACCCTGCTTATATTGTTGGCCATGATTTGCACTTCGTGCATAGCCTTTATGAGTCTAGGAGTACCACTACATTACAATTTGAACAAAATATGTATAAGGCCCTCCTTTATCTCTAATACAGGGTGTATGTGAGTCCCTAATTTTGGCACTTCTTGCTTCCTTCATAAATTATACTGAAATTTCCAATTTTTTTCATAAAAAATTCAACTTTAGTTTACTTAAATTGTAATTTTTTTAAATCCTTTATACATTTTGCTTCATATACAAGTCATTATACAGGAAAAAATGTTTCTGTACATTTTTTTTCCTATAAACTCGTTGATTTTGAATGTTTTATTGTCAGTCCATAAAGTGGAGTAAAAGTGTGACACCATTGTTCTCAGCAGCAATCTGAGAGTCCAAGATGCTTTCAAGGGCCGGCCCCACGCTGTTCTCCTTTCACTTCAACTTTTTCCATCCATTTCAACATTTTAACTGCCCCCCAGACCTCCTTGTAGGGTCTGCTGAAAAAATGCTTAATTTCCCATTGACTCCCATTACACTTGTTACTCAAAACGAGCATTAGAAATTGCTTGATTCGAGTAACGAACATCTGAACATTTTAGTTCTCCCTCATCTCTAATAATTATTTCATTATAATCATTATAATGACTAATCAATTCTGGCAGAGAAAGAAGCAGATTTGTCTGAAAAGATATATTAAAAAATTGGCTATTCTCATGTGCACTATTGATTTATGACATAAAAATGTAAAATGACGGTTACTCTTTAAGTATATATGAGGGTGGTACCATGTTACGTATACCATGTAATACGAATAAAAGAAACTGACTGTAGTCCCAAGTCCACAAACCTTTATTTACTGTATGTACGTTTATGTAATCAGTACAGTGATTGTATTCTAATGAAGTTCATAACTCATTGATATTTTATCGAAAGACTTACCGTCTAGCCATTTCTCCCTTTGTCATAGAGACTTTCTCAACCATAGATTGTGAAGAAGGCAGTTTGGATATTCCTAGAGAAATAATGAAAACATCAGAAACAGATCAAGAAGGGAAGCAGTTGCTTAGTGAAGACCTGAGCAGGAGGAACCTAATCACTTGCTCCTGGCTGCCTATTTTTTTTTCTTAGGAGGCTTAAATGGGTTATCCGTGACTTTTATTATTTTTCCTATGGGTCTAAGAATTAACTGGCAGGTAGTTGCTAACCATCCAAATAAACGGCGCTTTAGAGGAGAACTTGCCCTGGCTGTACTAGACATCATAAATGTTTCCAGACAGTCGGAGGTTTATTTTACTGTATGTAATAATTATTTTTTTTTTAAATATGGTTAACAGTTATTAGGTTGCCATATTAATTAACAATGACAAAGCGCAAATGCTTTTCCTGTACAGGATGCCAACCCAAATTTTCTAGAGTCCTGAATGTTAACTATTCAGTGAAATATTCCACTGTTCTTAATAATCCACAGATAGTCTAGAAGAGGAAAATAATATATTTTTGGTTAAAGAAAATCTGTCACCTTGATTTTGCCATCTAATCCGAGAGCAGCATAATGTGACTATGATTCCTGTTTTTTGTTACTGGGCTGCTTGCTGTATTGTTGATAAAATCACTGTTTTATTGGCAAGAAGTAATCACTAAAGGACTAGTATACCTTCTTCCATGTGTTCATCCATATTAATAAGCTCTTTATAACCCACCCACACCACTGATTAGCAGCTTTCTGCCTATGCACAGTGTACACAAGCCAGGCTCACACGTTCAGTAATTGGTCCGTATTTTACATCATTATTTGTAAGCTAAAATCAGGAGTGGAACACATTACAGCATCAAGGCACTTCTGGATTCCACAACTGAGCATGCTGGGCCCTCTCTACCTCCAGGTATTCTCTACCTTTTTTCTCCACTTGCAGTGTAGGCAATGTGCAACAGCTTTTTATTTTATTTTGTTTTTCACATGGCACTGTCTACTGCCTGTGCATGCACACAGGCTATAGCAAAAATGGAAGGATGGGCTGAGCTTGCCTGTCACGCCTTGGAGGTTTTGTCAGGCCCGGCAGACAGCATTCTCTCAGAATGTGTCTTCAGCACTGCTGGTGGTGTCCTGACGGATAAGCGCCTCTGGGTGTCCCCTGAAAGTGTAGACCACCTAGCTTTCATCAAGATGAACAAGTCATGGATCACCCGCTCTGTCTGTAATAAGTTACATGTTATTCTCAATCTCTTTTCCTCTTGTAATCACTCCTTCCTGGGCATCACCGAAACATGACTGACACTCTCCGATACTATTTCTTACACATTCCTCACATGTATTAAAGTTGTCAAACAGTTGCAAATCATGCACACGGGAGTGATTCAAACATAACACCGAGCAGCTGTAAACACTCGGTGCTCGGCCGGAGCATACTCGCCGAAAGGATTAACAGAACATACTCGCTCATCACTAATTACCACCATCATCATGGGCGATTTCAACATCACCACTGACACACACCAGTCAACAGCCTCCAAACTCACATCGCTCACTTCATCTTTTGGACTTACTCAATGGTCCTCCTCAGCCACCCACACAGAAGGACATACACTGGACCTTATCTTAGCCCGACTCTGCTCCCTATCCAACTTCTCAATCTCCCCCTCCCCCTATCTGTCCACCATCTACTCAATTTCTCATCCCTGTCCTCCACAACTATTACTCATGTCCAGCTACTAGCACACCCACACAGGAACTTTGCACACCTAGACACCCACAGACTCTCTGATTCTATTCTAGCACTGACATCCATATCTTCATTCCATGACACAGACAGTGCCACTGCTTTCTACAATGCCACTCTCACATCAGCTATTGACTCGGTCGCCCCTCTTGTGTATGGCAGAGTGCAATGAATCAATAGACGACCGTGGCACAATAACTTCACTAAAAAGCTTCGGCAAGTGTCCAGGGTTGCAGAGCGGCGCTGGAAGAAAACACATCCACAAGATGACTTCACTGCATTCAAACAAGCAACACTCGCATTCAAATCAGCCCTCACCTCCTTTAAACAGACCTACTTCACAACCCTCATATATTCCTTATCCTACAACCCCAAACAACTATTCAGCACTTTTAAATCCCTCCTTCACCCTCCACTGCTCCCTCCTACCTCGATCATCACTGCTGAGGACTTTGCCACACACTTCAAAAAACAAGATTGACCAAATAAGGCAAGCCTTCATTGTCCGACCATCACAACCCCTTTATTTTCCAGACCATTACCCTTCCCCCATAACCTCGCTCTCCAAAATCACACCTCACAACTTGTGCACTGGACTCCATCCCATCCCACCTCCTCCCCAACCTCACCCCCACATTCATCCCATCCTTAACCCATCTGCCTTCAAACATGCCACAATCACGCCCATCCTCAAAAAGCCATCCCTCGACCCAACCGCTTTGTCCTGCTATCGCCCCATATTGATGTTCCCATTTGCCTCCAATCTCCTTGAGCAACATGTTCACGCTGAACTTTCCTCTCACCTCTCATCTAACTCTCTCTTCGACAACCAACAATCTGGCTTCCATCCCTACCATTCCACAGAAACTGCCCTTACCAAAATTACTAATGACTTACTTACGGCCAGAGCTAACAGACAATCCTCCATACTCCTCCTTCTAGACCTGTCCTCTGCTTTTGACACAGTTGACCACTGCCTCCTACTACAGATTCTTTCTTCCTTTGGTGTCAAAGACCTTGCCCTCTCTTGGATCTCTTCATACCTTTCCAACTGCACATTTTGCGTCTCCCACTCCCATTCTACCTCCTCATCCCGCCCTCTCTCTGTTGGAGTCCCTCAAGGCTCCGTCCTCCGTCCTAGGACCCCTACTCTTCTCTATCTATACCCTTGGCCTCATAAAGTCCCATGGTTTCCAGTACCACCTGTACACCGATGACACTCAGATCTATCTCTCTGGCCCAGACATCAACTCTCTGCTGTCCAGAATCCCAGCATGTCTATCAACAATATCCTCCTTCTTTTCCTCTCGCTTCCTCAAACTCAATGTGGGCCAATCTGAACTCATCATTTTAACTCCATCTTGCGTATCTTCCCCATCTGATCTATCTATCACAATAAATTACATCACTCTATCCCCTGTACCAGAAATCCGCTGCCTCGAGTAACCCTCGACTTTGCTCTGTTCTTCAAACAACACAACCAAGCCCTCGCCACCTCCTGTCGCCTCCAGCTCAAAAATATTTCCAGAATCCGTCCTTTCCTCAACCCTCAATCTACTAGACTGCTTATGCATGCCCTCATCATCTCCCGCCTCAACTACTACAACGTCCTCCTCTGTGGCCTACCTGCTAACACTCTTGCACCTCTCCAGTCTGTCCTTAACTCTGCTGCCCAACTAGTTCATCTCTATCCTCGCTACTCCTCTGCTACCCCCCTCTGCAAATCTCTTCACTGGCTCCCAATTGCCTAGCGTATCAAGTTCAAACTACTAACACTGACCTACAAAGCTATCCATAACATTTCTCCTCCATACATCTCTGAACTAATCTCCCGATATATTCCCTCAAGTACTCTCTGGTCCTCCCAAGACCACCTCCTCTCCTTCACGCTTATTCGTTCCTCACCCAATCACCTCCAAGACTTCTCCCAAATATCCCCCATCCTCTGGAATTCTGGGCCTCAACATGTCCGATTATCTGCCACATTCGGATCCTTCAGACTGAACCTGAAAACCCACCCCTTCAAGAAAGCTTACAACCTGCAATGACCACGCTGCCTCCTCAACATCACTGGACCTGCTGCCTTACCAACATTAGACCTGCACCTCACCACCATCAGAGCTCTGCAACCACCCAACCCACTTTCTCCTTCCCCATCATCCTGTAGAATGTAAGCCCGCAAGGGCAGGGTCCCCTTCCCACTGTACGAGTTTATCATTGATTATTTGTTGCTATAAGTGATATCTGTATTTTCTATGTAACCCCTTCTCATGTACAGCACCATGGAATCAATGGTGCTATATAAATAAATAATAATAATAATAATAATAATAATAATAATAATGGATCTCCATTGACTTTTGCACCCTAGTCGCCGACTGGGCAGACTAGGCGATGGTGTAGTTTTTAGTGTGCTGCATTGATCTTGCGTTATAGGAGTCTGTAGCACCTTTTTTTGTGGCTTCTGTGCCTGCTTGTTGCTACTGATGTTACTAACAAGTTTTTGAAATGTGGAGACTTCAAGATGGGGCTCCATCTGGTAGGTTGCCTGTAGTGGAAGGCGTGTTGGAGCCTCATGAAACTATTTTTACTCTGGGGAAATTGATGGCACTTTAGTGATGTCTAAAAATTGTCATCTACAAAGCTGATATTTGTGTGGCTGAGCTGAAAAGCAATTTGAGCTGTTGCATGAGGTATCAAGGCTCCTAGCACAGCAGGCCTACACCGGTCCCTCACCCATCTTGTCTTATTTTAAACTTAAATTCAAAGCTGTAAATGCTGGCCCAGACCCTGATACCTCATGCATGGCCCATGCCTGACTTCTGCTGTGCCATTATAACATTTCTACTGTGGGTCAATTGATGCCACTTTTCCTGGTATCTGCTCCCAATTTTTGGAAATGGTTGAACTCCATTTTGTCTCCTTCATGTGTGTTGCCTGAATTTGGTAGGGCTCTTAGAGCGCCAGGCCTACACCTGTCAGTCATCCACCTGTTACTGATCAATGTTTAAGCTAGAAATGCTGGTCCAAGCCCTTTCCCAGGCCCTTTTCCATGCATCCATGATGCGCAATTATACTATTTGTACTGTGGGTCAATTGATGCCACTTTTCCTGGTGTCTGTCCCTAATTTGAACTGTTTTGGCAGCTTTTGGTCCCCCTTAAGGTGTTGTCTATGCGTTTGCTTTTGCCTTCCATTGAATTCAGTGGTATTCGGATATATTCGTCTAACTGTTCGGTGAAAATCGGGACATTCGCCAATCCGAACCTGAATCTTGAAAGGTTCACTCATCTCTACCTGGGATCCAAGAGAGTAAGGAAATTTGCACAGCTCCTGTCTATATCCAGAGAGAGCTAACCTGGAACACTGACCAAGGCTACACAAAGAGAGCTGCTCATCTCTCGTTAGCAGATTCTAAGTATCAATAAAATGAAATGTAAAATCAATACATTTACAACATAACAGTGTTTGGAATCTTAGAGGGGTTTCCACTACTAAGATATTGATAACCTAACTACCAACTATTCAGCATCAGATTGGTTGGCATCCAACACATAACACACCCACTCATCAGCTGTTACCAGTTCTGACAGCAGTTGGATGTTGATAATTTATATCAAACATAGAAAATAGAAGACCAAAGCACCATATTGTAATGTATTGTCAAATCTCAATCAGGTTATAGGGACCTCAAGAGCTATGCATATGTAGGGGATCGACCTTTATTGGACATTGAATACATTGTACAGTGTCCTTTTTAGGACATGATCAGATATCAAAATCAAACATCAGAATGATGTCAGTTTGAGGCTAAATACCCTGTCTGACAAGAGATTCTGACAAGTGATTCTGTCAAGTGATTGATTCTGTCATGTGATTCTGACAAGTGATTCTGAGAAGTGATTTTCACAAGTGACTTTTACAACTGTAATAATAATAAAATAAAAAAGTAACTGTTCGCTGATGGGACTAAAATTTCTATGTCCAGAAGCCAGTGCACTAACCACTGAGCTATATACTCAGCTGTAAAAAGCTGAGAGTTCTATTTGGTCATATGATTTTCAGTGCAAACCTGATTGAAACTCATTGGGACTTATGCACAGACTGCAAGCAAGCCAAATTCAAATAATGTTTGATTTTGATGTGTGAGTCTGATGTGTGACTTTCTTCAAACATCAGAATCAGAATCACAATGACTTTTAGTCACCCTGAGTATTTTCATGGTTGATCTCATAAGACATGAAAAGCTGCCAGCTAATCTCTTTCTACTGGGTATCGCAATGGTAAGGCATCTACCTCTGAAACTACAGTGTCAGAGTTCAAATCCTGATAGAAATAGGATTTTTTTTTTAATTATGCCTATTTAGCACACAAACTACAGGGGTGTTTTACTTTTAATATCTGACATTTTGATTGTCATCCTGATTTGTTAAGAGTTTCAGACACACCATTTATTTGCATGGTACATTACATAACCAAAGTAAATTGGGAGGCAATAATTTACTACATATCTATTTTCAAGTGACTTTATATTTGCATAATTTCTTATAAGGGTCTAATGATAACATTTCTTTATTGTAAATTTTTATTTACATCCACCCAAATACTGGCTGCAAACTCCCAATTTACTTTGGCTATGTAATTTACCATGCAAATAGACAGCGTGTCTGAGACTCTTAACACATCAGAATGACAATCAGAGTGTCAGATATTAAAAGTAAAATACCCCTGTAGTTTGTGGGCTAAATAGGCAGAATTTAAAAAAAAAAAAAAAAAAATCTTATTCCTATCCAGATTTGTAGTTTGTAGTTTCAGAGGCTGATGCCTTACCATTGTGCTATCCAGTCAAGGGACAGCATTTAGCAGCTTTTCTTGTCTTATGAGATCAACCATGAAAATACTCAGGGTAACTAAAAGTTATTATGATTCTGATGTTTGAAGAAAGTCACACATCAGACTCACACATCAAAATCAAATATCATTGGAATTTGGCTTGCTTGCAGTCTCTGCATAAGTCCCAATGAGTTTGTCAGGTTTGCACTGAAAATCATATAACCAAATAGAACTCTCAGGTTTTTACAACTGAGTTTATAGCTCAGTGGTTAGTGCACTCGCTGTGGCACACAGATTGGTTTGGGTTCAAGTCCCATCAGCGAACGGTTAATTTTTTTTTTATTATTATTATTACAGTTGTAAAAGTCACTTGTCAGGATCACTTGTCAAAATCAGTTCTCAGACAGGATATTTAGGCTCAAACTGACATCATCTGATGCTTGATTTTGATATCTTATCATGTCTAGTGATGAGCGAGCACTAAAATGCTCGGGTACTCGTTGCTCGGGTCGAGCAAATTGGAATACTCGGCTGCTCGACCCGAGCAACGAGCCCAATGTAAGTCTATGGGAAACTCAAGCATTTTTCAGGCGGCTCCCCCCAGCGGTCTGCAGTGGGCCTAAAAATTGCCCAAATCGATGGGAACAGTGCTCAAATGACATAGAGAAATAAGTGGAGGAGAGATTAATAATAATAATACATTAATGGCAGTCATTGTGAACAAAAAGTTATCAATTTTGTTTTTGACAGCAAACTGTAAGCAATTTTTCGTTCCATATATACTAAGAAATAATGCCAACATATCTATTGTATACAGCAATGGATAATTGAAAATAATAGTTTTATTATATACGGTAGTACGATATATATGGATATCTACATGAAAGTTGGAATAAGCGGGACGAACTAAACTGGTCACCTCCCACTGTGGGAGATTTTTTATTCAACTATACATACATATATTTCGTTGGAATATATTGTGATTCATATACTTATTACTGTTTCCAACATGCAGAATCTATACTGTTCAACTAATTTGTTTCAATTCTCTTGCCAGAAACTTCCATGTCAGGACTTTTATTATAATGTCTGTAGCATTAAATCAGAAAAAAGTCTCCAACTGAGGTAACAGGGAGACGCTGTCAGCTTCCCTGATAAGCAGATCTTATAAAGAAGGCTATAAAGAAGAGAAGATTACAGACTATAACAAGATTTGTTGTTTGGGACTGTGTTTTCCCTGGAAACTGAGGTCCTGAGATAACACACAACACAGCGTGTCAGCCATTTCAGTGAGAGTGAAGCAAGGTTTGCCTGCCAGCTGGAAGAGAGAGGTCCCATATGCAAGGAAAAGACTCAAGTGAATTCATTCAGCTCTTTCACACCAGGAACAAGCAATGGCTGCCATCTGCACCTGATCTGTACGCATGTGAGTGACCATCAATGTGAACTTTTTTAGGGTTTAGCGTAGTGTTCTGTAGCGAGGATGCTGTAGCAGCATGGCCCGAATAGCGGAAAGCCAGATAGGGGATTAGCTCAGAATAGTTTGTGAAACTTGTTGTGCACTGTTTGTTCTGAGCTTTCATTGCCATAGCTGGAGCATAGTTTGTGACTTGCTCCAGCTATATCTTCCCATGTTCATGTTGGTAATATTGTTATTGTAAATATTGTTATCCTCATCTCCTGGCATATACCATATTTTTCGGACTATAAGACGCACCGGACCATAAGACACACCTAGGTTTTAGAGGAGGAAAATAGGGAAAAAAAATCTAAGCGAAAAATGTGGTCATGATGCCCTGTTATGGAGGAGGGGGTCTGCTGCTGACACTGGTATTGGGGTAATGTCCCACAATTCTGTTCATATCCTCCATCCTGGTATGTTTGGCTTCTCCTTCCTGGTATACGTAGCCCCCATCCCATCCTGGTATACCTAGCCCTCATCCCCATCCTGGTATGCATGGTACCCCTTGATGCTCCATCCTGGTATGCATGGCACCCTCTGAGCCCCCATCCTGGTATGTATGGCATGCTCTGAGCCCCCATTATGCTGCCCACAAAAAAAATAAACAATCATACTCACCTCCTCTCTCCTCCAGCGCTTTCCCGCTCTGCTGTTGACACTCTCACTGTGTGAGCCGCGCAGGGCAGGGTATTTATGGCGTCCCTGCCATGCGCCCTCACACAGTGTGAGACGCTGTGCTGGAATAGTCACTGCTCCCCACGCCAGGACTCTGTGCGTGGGGAGCAGTGACCATTCAGTCTGTTCAATAGCCGGCGCACTGTACCGCAGCATGGCTGCTGCTGCGCTCTGCGGTCTGTGTGCTCACTTATTAAAGACCATGTATATTCACTACAACCCATGGGAGTGGGTTGTAGTGAATATTCATGAGCTTTAATAGCGGGCACACAGACCGCAGAGCGCAGCAGGAGCCGTGTTGCGGCTCCAGTGTGCCGGCTATTAAGAAAAATGAATATTCATTGCTCTCCACGCCCATGGGCATGGGGAGCAGGGAATATTCATTTTCTTTAGTAGTGGGCACAGGGTACGCTGCAGCAGGCGGCTGGTGCCTCCTGTGCCACGTTGATCCCCCGCTGCTCCTCCCCCACACCCACCGTCACGCACAGCCAGGTATATAGTATTCAGACTATAAGACGCACCCCCCACTTTCCTCCAAAATTTTGGAGGAAAAAAGTGTGTCTTAGGCTGCGTTCACACATTGCGTATTTTCCTGCGTTTTTTTACGCTGCGTATTTTCCTGCTTTTTTTACCTGCGTTTTTTTACGCAGGTAAAAAAAGCACCTCCATTCACACACTGCGTAAAAAAGCACAGCAAAAACCGCAGTGTGTAAAATGAAGGGTGACATGTGTAATGTCACACTTCATTTGAGTGTGACATGTGCACTGTCTGTGTGTCGTGTGTCTACTGTCTGTGTCTATGTGTCCTGTGTGTCTATGTGTCGTGTGTGTGCGTGTGTGTGTGGATACTCACCTACCCGATGGATGAGACGCGTCTGCTCCGTCCCGCGCTTGCAGCATCTGCCGTGAAGCGATCAGCTGACTGTCACGTGACCGGCTTGTAATCAGCTGACCGGAAGCCGGTTACAAGCCGGTTAGCTAACAGCTGATCGGCTCACCGGCAGATGCTGGAAGCGCGGGATTGGAGCGGACCGGACCGGACGCCTCTCCCCTGACATCGGGTAGGTGAGTATCCATCCTGCGCCTCCGTTAAAAGCGATGGAATTACGCAGTGTGTGAACACCGCTGCGTAATTCCATCGCTTATAATGGGCACAATAGAGAGAAAGCGCGGGACGCAGTTGCGTAAAGAATTGACATGCCAATTCTTTACGCAGCTGCGCTTTCCCACTGCGTAAAATTACACTGTGTCTGAACGGCAAAGTGAATTTCCCATTCACTTTGCTGGCAGACACAAAGCACATTGCGCATTTTCAAAAAGCGCGCGCAAAAAAGCGCGTGAAAATACGCAATGTGTGAACACAGCCTTATAGTCCAAAAAATACGGTAATTCCTTTGTATATAATAAAGCTGGAGTTTTGTTTCAGCCTTCTCGTCTGCTGTGCCATACTTGAATCCTGCCTTGCGGTGTTCTTTGGACACCGCTACAAGTGGAGCTGCGAGCAGGGTACAGTTACAGAGATGGAGATGGCCGACAGCCATGTGGCTGATGTAAGTACCGCAGGTAATGGTGGAACCCCTGCAAGGGCCCTCCTTATGACCACGTTGTTTAATGTTCTGCCCAAATTTGATGGCCAGAATATACCACTGAAAGACTGGGTCACCAGATTGCAGAGCACTGCCAAGAGTTATAACGTCAGCCCAGAACTACATGTTGAAATCGCTCTGGCCGCCTTGGAGGGTGAGGCGTGCAGAAATGTTTTCTTGCAACCAGAAACCACACGTAGCACCTTAGAAGAGATGGTGACGTTTCTGGAAGAGAGATATGTTGGAAAGGCTACTGCTGGGCATCTCCAGGCAAAATTCTGCTATCGATTGCAGAGAGAAGGGGAGGGAGTCTCTCAATATGCCACAGTGTTAATGGAAGTACTTGCAAAGGTACAAAAGAAAGAGGCAAACAGAGTAGGTGGCATGGGATCTGTATACCGGATACTATGAGAACAATTTATTCTTGGACTCTACAGTACTTCCTTGAGACAGATTCTGCGTGAGTGAGTGAGAGTGGCCTTAAGTTTTTGACAAATATTAGCAGAAGTGACCCGAAGTAAGGAAGACAGCTGTGCCTCCGGAGTGGTACGTACTCAGGCCGCCACGACTGTCTGGGCGGAGGGAATGAAGAGACTCTGTTCAGGGTAATGCAGGATCTGCAGAGTTCCCTGAATATTATGCAAGAAAACTGGCTCAAATGGAAAAGAGGATGGGAGCCAGCTACGCCGCTGAGGTAACATACCCAGCTTTAGCAAATCCTTATCAAACCTTCCCTCAGGCCCCTGAACCTAGACCTCCCTGGTCCGTTGACACCTTACGATCCCCTGCCTACAACGTCTGTGGGTTGACCGTGTTACCAATCATCCACCAGCGGTCCCCTAGCCTGAGCCAATCTACCTGAGGCCCCAACGTCCTTCACTGTGGCCAGCCGGTTGGATGTCAAGGGCCCCTCCCACATGTGGATGAAGAGAGGGACGTCAGGCTGCACAGTGCTTGCGATGTGGAAGTTAAAGACACTTCGCTAGAGAATGTCAGAGTGATTTGCAAGGAAGTCCAGCGCCGCTGTTAAACTTCTAGTCGGGCGTACTGCGGGGGGGAGGGGGATAGAAGGGCAAAACACCCAGCAGAATTCTGTACATCTGGTTGCAGGCTGTCCCATCCTGCGAGCTGAGTTTGAAGGAATCCCTGTGGACTGTTTGGTGGATACCGGATCACAGGTAATTACTAGTGTTGAGCCACCCCCGTAGTGTTCAGGTTCGGTTCGTCGAACACCGGGATGTTCGTGGAACTGTTCGTCGAACACCGTTAAAACCAATGGTAGGCAAACAAAAGCACATAGAAACACATAGAAAACACCTTCAAAGGTGTCCAAAAGCTGACAAACTGCTCAGAAGACAGTCTCTTTAAAAAAGCCGGCCGGCAATTCAGCAACGGCATACACCGGTACCCGACAATTTAGACAAGAAGGAATAGAGCATCACACATAGATTAGATAGATAGAAACATGTAAGTCACATATATAAGAAGTACAGTGACAGTGTTGCTTACTGTACTTGTCATTTAGTGTTAAAGGATTTATTAAAAAAAATAATAGTGTTTTCATGCACCGTCTCTTTAAAAAAGCCGCCCGGCAATTCAGCATCGGTACCCGACAATTTATAACAGAAAGAATAGAGCATCGCACATAGATTAGATAGATAGAAACATGTCAGTCACATATATAAGAAGTACAGTGATAGTGTTGATTACTGTATTTGTCATTTAGTGTTAAAATAAAGGATTTATTAAAAAAAAAATTGGCGTGGGGTTCCCCTTAATTTTAGTCTCTAGCGGAGGTTAAGCAGACGGCTGGGGCAGATGTTTGAAGCCTGGGAAGGGGGTAATACCCACGGAGCTTCCCAGGCTACTGATATCAGCCTCCAGCTGAATACCTAGCAGGAGAATTTTCCCACGCTGTCAGTGACGTGCATGATGTGAGCTGAGTTCATTGGACATGAACTCAGCTCATCTTTATGCCGTCACAGCCAGACACTGAGGAGCGCAAGCTTGCCTGCGCTTTTCAGTGTCTGCGGGATGACAGGCTGGATGGCAGCGTTCTGCTGCGATCCAGCCTGTCATGTGAATGTAGCAGAGCTGAAGCTGTCGTGGGAACCATGGAAAGGTAAGGATGATGTTGCTTTATTATTTTATTTTTATTGCAGGAGATTGTTGGCTTCAACTGGAATGGGCGTGATGGTAAGTATGGTTTAATTTAGAACAATAAAGAATTGTGTCTTTATTTCAATTAAAGAACTTTATTCTGGGTGTTTGTGGTTTTTTTTTAACTTTCACTATGGGGTTAGTAATGGGGGTGTCTTATAGATGCCTCTCCATTACTAACCTGGGCTTTATGTCAGCTGGCATTATAAGCTGACATCAACCCCAGCCCTATTACCCCACTGCCACCGCTACAGGGCAGTGGGAAGAGCGAGGCTAAGTGCCAGAATTGGCGCATCCTTTGGATGTGCCATTTCTGGGGCGGCTGACGGCTGGTGTTTCTAGCCTGGGAGGGGGCCAATATTCATGGCACCCTTCCTGGGCTATTAATATCAGCCCCCAGCTGTCTGCCTAGCCTTTGCTAGCTATTAAAATAGGGGGGACCCCCCATCATTTTTTTGGGGGTCCCCCATTTTAATAGCTAGTAAAGGCTAGGCATTCAGCTGGGGGCTGATATTAGTAGCCTGGGAAGCTCCGTGGGTATTACCCCCTTCCCAGGCTTCAAACATCTGCCCCAGCCGTCTGCTTAACCTCCGCTAGAGACTAAAATTACGGGGAACCCCACACCAATTTTTTTTGTAATAAATCCTTTATTTTAACACTAAATGACAAGTACAGTAATCAACACTATCACTGTACTTCTTATATATGTGACTGACATGTTTCTATCTATCTAATCTATGTGTGATGCTCTATTCTTTGTTATAAATTGTCGGGTACCGATGCTGAATTGCCGGCCTGCTTTTTTAAAGAGACGGTGCATGAAAACACTGTTATTTTTTTTAATAAATCCTTTAACACTAAATGACAAGTACAGTAAGCAACACTATCACTGTACTTGTTATATATGTGACTGACATGTTTCTATCTGTCTAATCTATGTGTGATCCTCTATTCTTTCTGTTCTAAATTGTCGGGTACCGGTGTATGCCGCTGCTGAATTGCCTGCTTTTCATGTTTCACTGGAGCACTGTTCCCATCGATTTAGGCGACCACTGTAATGCCACATCCACCATGGCTGTGGCATTAAAGTGAGTGGCAGACAATCCCTGCATGATTGGTGCTCTAAATAGCGGCAGACATGCAGGACACGCTTTTGATGCACGAACAGTTATCGAACATAACCTCGAACAGCCGAATTTTTTGCAATTTGTTCGTGTTTGTCGAACGACTCGAACACTGCCCAAAACAGCTCGAATTTGAGATTGGCGAACAGTACGATTCGAACACCGCTCATCTCTAGTAATGACTATGCCCGAGTCATGCTTCAATGAACAGAGGCGGATAGAGAGAAGACCGCGTTTACGACACCAATGGGCCTCTGCGAGTTCAACTGTATGCCATTCGGGCTCAGCAACGCCTGGGGGAACATTCCAGCAGTTAATGGAGTGTTGCCTTGGACACAAAAACTTCTAAACCATTCTGCTGTACCTGGACGACGTAATCGTCTACTCAAAGATGTACGAAGACCACCTGGAGCACCTGGCCGATGTGTTCGAGGCCTAATCCGCTTTTGGCCTGAAAGTAAAGCCATCCAAGTGCCACCTGTTGAAGCCCAAGGTGCAGTACCTAGGCCATGTGGTAAGCACCGAAGGTGTAGCACCAGACCCTGAAAAATTCACCATGATCAGGGACTGGCCAAGACCCTCCACTATCAAGGAAGTGCGGCAGTTTCTCGGACTGGTAGGCTACTACAGGAGATTCATGAAGGGTTTCACCAAGATAGTGGCACCCATGCATGATATCTTAGTGGGCCAGTCCAAAAAGTGCAAGAACCTGAATCCTCCATTCGAGTGGGGTAAAAAAGAAGAATCCTTCACTCAGCTCGACTATGGCCAACCCTTTATACTCTATACGGATGCCAGCAACGTGGAATTGGGAGCAGTGCTGTCCCAGGTACAGCAAGGCAAAGAGAGATTGATTGCCTATGCCAGTAGGAAGCTCCGTCCCACGGAAAGGAACCTCGACAACTATAGTTCCTTTAAGTTGGAGTTTCCAGCCATAGTCTGGGCTGTAACGGAGCGCTTCAAACACTACCTGGCTTCAGTAAAGTTTACCATTTTCACAGACAATAATCCGCTGACCCACCTTGAAATGGCGAAGCTAGGTGCGCTGGAGCAGAGATGGATGGCCCGGCTGTCCAACTACAAGTTTACCATAAAGTATCGGGCGGGGCATAAAAAACGCAAAGGCTGATGCACTGTCCAGGATGCCCGACTTTCCAGATGGGGAAGAAGACCCGGAAGAGCTGGAGGAGATAGAGGTACCGGCTTTCCATCGTCACAGGGTGACCCAATGCTCCCACTGTGTGAGGGACAAGTGCTCTGCCAACAGAGAGGCCATGTTTAACCCATTGCCCCACCATGGATGGGCAGGGATGCAGGATAGTGACCCGGCTATCCACATAGTAAAGGAGTTGCTGACATAGGCTGACTCGCACCCTGGTCCAGATGCTCCACAGGAGACCCAACAGTTGTGGAAGGAGAAGGGCAAGCTATTCATCTACGAGAGAAAGCTGTGTCGGAGAAGAATCAACTCTCGGACACATGAACTGGTCTGGCAGGTGGTAGTCCCGAAGCGGGATGTGCCAGTGGTCTTAGAGGCATACCACGATGGAGCAGGACACTTTGGGTGGAAGAAGTTGGAAGTCCTGCTACATGAGCGATTCTACTGGGTTGGCATGAGGAAAGCAATTGAAAGATGGCTTCAAGAATGTGGTCCATGCAACCTGAGATAGAAAGACCGTTATAGCCAGAGGGCTCCCCTGCAGCCCATAGTTACCAAACAACCACTTGAACTGGTAGCCTTGGACCACGTGAAGCTAGCAGGGTCAGGCTATGTCTACGCTCTCACCATAGTAGACTACTACTCACGGTTCCTGGTAGTAGTGCCAGTAAAGGATCAGACAGCTAAGACGGCAGCCAAAGCATTTCAACAACACTTTTGTCGCCCGCACAGTTACCCTGAACGGGTGCTTACCGACCAAGGCACAGCCTTTGAAGCAGAAGTGTTTCAGGAATTCTGTAACTTGTATGGCTGCAAGAAAATAAGCACGATGCCGTATCATCCCCAGACCAACGGGTTATGCGAGAAAATGAACCAGGTAGTAATAGACCTGTTGAAGACGCTGCCCCTTGAGGAGCGTAGCCTGTGGGCAGAGAAGTTACCGGATTTGGTAGACCTATATAACCACATCCCGGTGAACTCCACTAACTGTACACCCGCCTACCTGATGAGAGCAAGACCTGGAAAGTTACCCATTGACTTAGACATGGGAGTTTTAACACCTGAGACGACATCACCACATGCAGACTGGGATACGGAGTGGCAGCAACAATACCGCAAGGTGCAAGAATGTGTTGAGAGAAGTTTGTCCCAGGCAAGACAGAGGCAGGAAAGAACTTATAATCAGCACACACCTGCAGTTCCCTTGTCACCTGGAAAACAGGTACTCAAAAGGAAGAGACAAGTTCACAAATTAGACGATCAGTGGGAGATTGAGCCATACACTGTCTTACCTTCAAATTTCGACAACACCAAGGTATGCCTCATCAGTAAAGATGGAGGAGAGACTTTGGCGGCACTCTCAAGACACCACCTAAAGATATGCCCTGATGAATTGAGACCAAAACAAGAGGAAGACCAAAACAGCCCCCAGCACACAGAAAAGGTGGAAGAGACAGTCCAAACCATCCTTGGAGAATTTCCCCGTTCTTGAACGCAGGTGAACCAAGCAATCGTGGTACCTGTTCTGACCTTTCCCCAAGTAACCTTACCAGAAGCCCCAGAGACTCTAGAACAGCTGGGAGACCAGACGGCCCCAGCAACAGATGCCACAACCACAGTGGAATGAGTGAATCTACCCCCTGCTAGCAGTGAATCTGTCAGTCCCATGGAGAGTATAGGAGTTCGCAGAAGGCAATCTGGTATACCAGTACTACGTAGGTCCACAAGTAGCGTAATGAATAGTGCACCCACCACACCAGCGGTAGACACTAGAGACCCGGGTAGGACATTAGCAATAACTGTACTGCGTAGATCAACCCGTAGTACCAGAGGTCAGCTCCCTGCCCGTTATAGGGACTATGGTATAATAAGTAGTGTTGAGCCACCCCCGTAGTGTTCGGGTTCGGTTCGGTTCGTCGAACACCGGGATGTTCGAGGAACTGTTCGTCGAACTGTTCGTCGAACACCTTAGAACACCGTCGAACACCGTTAAAACCAATGGCAGGCAAACAAAAACACATAGAAACACATAGAAAACACCTGCAAAGGTGTCCAAAAGCTGACAAACTGCTCAGAAGACACTCTCTTTAAAAACGCCGGCCGGCAAATTTAGCAGCGGCATACACCGGTACCCGACAATTTAGACAAGAAGGAATAGAGCATCACACATAGATTAGATAGATAGAAACATGTCAGTCACATATATAAGAAGCACAGTGACAGTGTTGGTTACTGCACTTGTCATTTAGTGTAAAGGATTTATTAAAAAAAATATTAGTGTTTTCATGCACCGTCTCTTTAAAAAAGCCGGCCGGCAATTCAGCATCTGTACCCGACAATTTAGAACAGAAAGAATAGAGCTTCACACATAGATTAGATAGGTAGAAACATGTCAGTCACATATATAATAAGTACAGTGATAGTGTTGCTTACTGTACTTGTCATTTAGTGTAAAGGATTTATTTAAAAAAATAATAGTGTTTTCATGCACTGTCTCTTTAAAAAAGCCGGCCGGCAATTCAGCAGCGGTACCCGACAATTTAGAACAGAAAGATAGAGCATCACACATAGATTAGATAGATAGAAACATGTCAGTCACATATATATGAAGTACAGTGATAGTGTTGGTTACTGTACTTGTCATTTAGTATTAAAATAAAGGATTTATTATTAAAAAAATTGGCGTGGGGTTCCCCTTAATTTTAGGCTCTAGCGGAGGTTAAGCAGACGGCTGGGGCAGATGTTTGAAGCCTGGGAAGGGGGTAATACCCACGGAGCTTCCAGGCTACTAATATCAGCCCCCAGCTGAATACATAGCCTTTACTAGCTATTAAAATGGGGGACCCCCCAAAAAAAATGACGTGGGGTCCCCCCTAATTTAATAGCTAGCAAAGGCTAGGCAGACAGCTGGGGGCTGATATTAATAGCCCAGGAAGGGAGCCATGAATATTGGCCCCCTCCCAGGCTAGAAACACCAGCCGTCAGCCGCCCCAGAAATGGCGCATTCATAGGATGCGCCAATTCTGGCACTTAGCCTCGCTCTTCCACGCTGCCCTAGTGCGGTGGCAGGGGGTAATAGGGTTGGGGTTGATGTCAGCTTATAATGCCAGCTGACATCAAGCCCAGGTTAGTAATGGAGAGGCGTCTATAAGACACCCCCATTACTAACCCCATAGTCAAAGTTAAAAAAAATACAAACACCCAGAATAAAGTCCTTTAATTGAAATAAAGACACAATCCTTTATTGTTCTAAATTAAACCATACTTACCATCACGCCCATTCCAGCTGAAGCCAACGATCTCCTGCAATAAAAGAAAAATAATAAAGCAACCTCATCCTTACCTTTCCATGGTTCCCACGACAGCTTCAGCTCTGCTACATCGAGATGACAGGCTGGACCGCAGCAGAACGCTGCCATCCAGCCTGTCATCCCGCAGACACTGAGAAGCGCAGGCTTGCTTGCGATGCTCAGCGTCTCTCTGTGACGACATCCAGAGGAGCCGAGTTCATGTCCAATGAACTCGGCTCACCTCATGCACGTCACTGACAGCGTGGGAAAATTCTCACGCTGAAGCGCTGATTGCAGGAGACTTTTCCCACGCTGTCAGTGACGTGCAGGAGGTGAGCTGAGTTCATTGGACATGAGCTCACCTCATGCACATCACTGACAGCGTGGGAAAATTCTCCTGCACTCAGCGCTTCAGCGTGGGAGAATTCTCACGCTGAAGCGCTGAGTGCAGGAGAATTCTCCCACGCTGTCAGTGACGTGCAGGAGGTGAGCTGAGTTCATTGGACATGAGCTCACCTTATGCACGTCACTGACAGCGTGGGAGAATTCTCCTGCACTCACCGCTTCAGCGTGAGAATTTTCCCACGCTGTCAGTGACGTGCATGAGGTGAGCCGAGTTCATTGGACATGAACTCGGCTCATCTGGATGTCGTCACAGAGAGACGCTGAGCAGCGCAAGCAAGCCTGCGCTTCTCAGTGTCTGCGGGATGAGAGGCTGGATGGCAGCGTTCTGCTGCGGTCCAGCCTGTCATCTCGATGTAGCAGAGCTGAAGCTGTCGTGGGAACCATGGAAAGGTAAGGATGAGGTTGCTTTATTATTTTTCTTTTATTGCAGGAGATCGTTGGCTTCAGCTGGAATGGGCGTGACGGTAAGTATGGTTTAATTTAGAACAATAAAGGATTGTGTCTTTATTTAAATTAAAGGACTTTATTCTGGGTGTTTGTGTTTTTTTAACTTTGACTATGGGGTTAGTAATGGGGGTGTCTTATAGACGCCTCTCCATTACTAACCTGGGCTTGATGTCAGCTGGCATTATAAGCTGACATCAACCCCAACCCTATTACCCCCTGCCACCGCACCAGGGCAGCGTGGAAGAGCGAGGCTAAGTGCCAGAATTGGCGCATCCTATGAATGCGCCATTTCTGGGGCGGCTGACGGCTGGTGTTTCTAGCCTGGGAGGGGGCCAATATTCATGGCTCCCTTCCTGGGCTATTAATATCAGCCCCCAGCTGTCTGCCTAGCCTTTGCTAACTATTAAATTAGGGGGGACCCCACGTCATTTTTTTGGGGGGGTCCCCCATTTTAATAGCTAGTAAAGGCTATGTATTCAGCTGGGGGCTGATATTAGTAGCCTGGGAAGCTCCGTGGGTATTACCCCCTTCCCAGGCTTCAAACATCTGCCCCAGCCGTCTGCTTAACCTCCGCTAGAGCCTAAAATTAAGGGGAACCCCACGCCAATTTTTTTAATAATAAATCCTTTATTTTAATACTAAATGACAAGTACAGTAACCAACACTATCACTGTACTTCATATATATGTGACTGACATGTTTCTATCTATCTAATCTATGTGTGAAGCTCTATTCTGTCTGTTATAAATTGTCGGGTACCGCTGCTGAATTGCCGGCCGGCTTTTTTAAAGAGACGGTGCATGAAAACACTATTATTTTTTTTGATAAATCCTTTACGCTAAATGACAAGTACAGTAAGCAGCACTGTCACTGTACTTCATATATATGTGACTGACATGTTTCTATCTATCTAATCTATGTGTGATTCTCTATTCTTTCTATTCTAAATTGTCGGGTACCGCTGCTGAATTGCCGGCCGGCTTTTTTAAAGAGATGGTGCATGAAAACACTATTATTTTTTTTGATAAATCCTTTACGCTAAATGACAAGTACAGTAAGCAGCACTTTCACTGTACTTCGTATATATGTGGCTGACATGTTTATATCTATCTAATCTATGTGTGAAGCTCTATTCTTTCGGTTCTAAATTGTCGGGTACAGGTGTATGCCGCTGCTGAATTGCCGGCTTTTCATGTTTCACTGTTGGCACTGTTCCCATCGATTTGGGCAATCACTGTAATGCCACAACCACCATGGCTGTGGCATTACAGTGAGTGGCAGACAATCCCTGCATGATTGGTGCTCTAAATAGCGCCAGACATGCAGGACACGCTTTTGGTGCACGAACAGTTATCGAACATAACCTCGAACAGCCGAATTTTTTGCAAATCGTTCGGGTTCGTCGAACAACTCGAACACCGCCCAAAACAGCTCGAATTTGAGATTGGCGAACAGTTCTAGTCGAACACCGCTCATCTCTAATAATAAGATAATAGTGTATAGTATATAATTGCAACCGTTAAGCATGAGAGCCTACAGAGACTTCCTGTAAGAACTTTTAAGCAATCGTGAGTGTGTGGCGCCTCTGAGGGTTCGACCGCCGCAGAGATGCTGCACTTCTCTAATGGAGTGTAGTGTTCCTCCTCTGAGGTAAGAACAGTGTGATAGTCGTAACCCAACCTTTGCATCCAACACCACACTTCTCCACCAGAGGGAGCTAGTATGCACTAGGTGCTGCTCCCCTGGTTACAGGGAGACTGGGGAACCAAGAGTTAGGGGAACCAGTTAGTGGGTGAGGGTTGAGGACTTACAAGTTAGTTACACTTTAAAATTCATATTTAATAAAAAGCTATCTTGGGTTTTGGTCTTTTGTCTGTCAAGCGGTCTTTGTGCTGTCAAATACTGTGTGTAACTGTGATCTCCCACCCTGAGCGTGGATCCTGTGTGGACCTGCAGGGGAGGGAGACACAGCCCTCGTACCCCGGCCTTGGGACGAGGGGCAGGTTGCAGACGGGGAATGTCTCAACCCGGCCAATGACCAGGACCAAGAAGGCCCGGAGCTTAAGAGTGTGGCTCCACAGCAAATGGATCACAGGCAGGATGCAGACGGAGCGGTGTACGCCACCTGTCCTCGCCATGCTGATATATTCAGAGGGAGTCCGGCTGCAAGAGGGGTACCGGCCTCCGACACCTGACATTGCTACTCCAATTCCTGGACAGGAAAGCCCGGTAGGCCCAGAGGATCCCACCGGGTATCGGAAGGAGCGGAGCTGCCACCCGTGCCCTTGTTCTGAGAGGAGCTCAGAGGGAGACCTGGCCTATTTGCACACACACGGACAGGAAAGGATTCGGTCTGTAGTTCAGGAACACTCTGTTTAGGGTCCCGACTGTATGCTGGACTTACTCGGAGGTTGTCAGACCCCCATCCGTGGTGACCGCAGGACTCAGCAGGGAGCAGGGAGTCGCCTTCCTTCTGCCATCTCTAAAGTGAGTAAAGCCTTGGAAGTTCACCCCTATGGCCTCCGGACTGTTTATTCTGCGCTACACCGCACAACGCGGCACCCGTCTTCCTCTACTACTACCCCCTCCATCCTGTCCCTCTGCCCTGAGGCCTTGCTCCGCCTGTGGGGAGTAGTAATAACTCTGGCCGCCATAACACCATGCCTGAGCGAACTGCGGCGGCACTGGTGGCCTTCACCAGGTGCCACAGGTGGTGTAGTCCTAAATCAGCCACTCAACCCGGATAAGCCCACACCATCCTTTTTTAATTGTGACGTCCCTGAGCACGGGTCGGGTCCAGGCCACGGCTGCACCCCATCTCTCCATCACAGGACCCGACTCCGAGTCCCCCATCTCCCAGGGTAAACTAAAGGGCTTTTCCGAGTAAGAGGCGTCACAAGTGCATATAGTTATATTTATGGACAAATGGACCACAGGACTAGATGTGGTCAGAACAATATTGAGTTAAGTTAATTGTTAGCCTTGAAAATATACCGCAGGCGTGGCGAAAACCAGGCCCACCGACAGAGTGCCCTGAAGCTACGCCCAGGGATGATACACGAAGTGGGTTAAGGCGGTTCCCACCAACCAACCTTCAGGTACCTGGAAAAAGACAATTCCCGGATAGCGGCGTAAAGAATAAGCGCCGCAATGACTGCTCCCAATTTTTGTTTGTATTTTTTTTTGTTCTGTAATTTTTGCCTTTTTGAGACTTTGTAAATTTTTTTTATAATATAAATCATTATTGTTGTTAAAGGTGTCCTCAGTCCGGGAGTACTGAATGTGGCACCCCAGGAGTCCGGTTGCCACATTGGCATTGCCTCCCTCACAGGGGGTGATGCCATGCCGATGCAAGCAGGGGTCCCCTTATCAGGTAACTCCAGCATCCAACACTTTTCCTGGCTCCAGACCAGAAGGGGGAGCTCTAACCCAGTTTCAGGGTAACTTCCCCTTTAAATTGGGGCCCGGAGGCGGGGGTTAGGGGAGTCAGTTGGAGATGGAGGAGAGTCAGTTGGAGACGGAGGAGAGTCAGTTGGGGACGGAGGAGAGCGAGTGGAAGACGAGGGAGAACTTGGGGAGGGGAGCTGTGACCAAGCTCGCCCCAGATAAAAGCGCCAGAAACCAGACACTGGAGTCCGTGGTTGCTTGGGTACTGAAGTCCCGGCAGCTAAACCCGGAGGGCAGGAGACTGCAGGTCTCCAGCCCCACCAAACTCCCGGTGGCTTAGCAGCATACTAGAGCCCGGAGCCGCCACAAAGAAGCGACACCAGTAAATGGCTCAAGCTGCCTGCCATACGGGCTAGGATTTAACGATCAGATCACTCAGGAAAGAAGGCCGCAGCATAGCTTGAGGCAGCAGGGACAAAGAGGACAGCGCAGAAGGAAGGCCTCCAACCCCACCTGGCGAGGAGGATCCCAAATTGCTTCTAGGCTTCCCGGATCTTCATTGCCTTCTGTCGTCTGGTCATTAACTGCACCCTCAGTCCTGCACCCCAACATCCACAATCCACTACATAAACCGTACCGGTAGCCCTGGGGCCCCGCTCTACCCGTGGGGAGCAAATCCATCCCAGCTGCGTCACCAACGGCCCCAGTGGTCTCTTTCAGCTGCGGCGGCCACCTATAGCATACCACTGGTGGCATCACAAAACTTTCCCCATAAATAAACTTTCCTTTTTATTGACCGCCCAGGGCCCCAGACCGGGTCACGCCCCTGTGACTATCCCAAGGAACCAACTGACCCGGTGGCTAGTACCCCAAGGTTCTAGGGGGCGCGTAATTTTTGGCTTCACAAACAGGATTGTCGTAGCCCGGTATAACCGGGTACTGTGTGCCATAGACTTTGTTGAACTGTATAATCGCGTCATTTGATGTCAGCCGGGGGGAAACAGGAGACCCCGATCCGGAACCGCCAGGTAAGCGATCCCTCTCGCCTGCAGAGCAGCAGACTGGTACGCCAGCTGAAACCCAGGACTTGGCTGAGGTTCACTAGGGGGTGATACAGATGCCCAACCTAGAAGAGGGTCCAGCTGTGGGCATGGCCACAGCAACTGTAAAGCCTTTATCCATGCCTTATATCCCAGGGGCGGCATGGTTGCCTCAGTACTCAGGGGAGCCACACACCCTGAGCGAATTTGAGGAGAGACTGCATAATTTGTTCGAAGTGTACCCCCTGTCTGATTAGCTGGCCTATAAGGATGCTGACTTTTTGCTTATAGGTGCAGCCCAGAGGGAGGTGAAGTTCTGGCCGGGCAGGGACAAAAAACTGTTTAGCAAATTCTGGCCAGGTTGAAGGATACCTTTGACACCCGCACAGCAGCGGAGATTAAAATTAAGTTCTACGGGTGCAAATAAAGGGTGCAGGACAGTGTACCGGACTATGCAATAAACCTGCAGGAGGCGCTGTGGGCCATTAAACAGGTAGACCCCGACAGTTTGCGAGATGAGGACAGTTTGCTAACCGAACAGTTTATTGAGGGGCTCCTGTCTAACTCTCATCAGACACAGCTGCGCATTATGGCTCTGCAAAATCCTGATCTAGAATTTGCGCAATTTAAAGAAAGGGCTATCCCGGTGCTGTGAGAATCAACCCCAAGTGGCACTACATCCCTCCGGCGCCCAGCTATCACATACCACCAGGAGGCGGCATCCTTTTCCCCGGCACCTGTGGAGGCTGACGCGCAGACCATAGGTAATGACCCTTCTGCAGACCTAAGCCTTCAGGTCCAGGGCTGACCAAAAGTGTGGCTACACTAACCAAAACCGTGCAGGCCATGCAAGTGTCTCCAAAGGAAAGGATCCAGCTGGCTTCCAGTCCAGATGACGTCCCGTGGCAACGACAGAGAATAATTCCACCGACCAGAGGGAGAGAAAGCGATCACTATGACCAGAACGGACAACCCATCTGCCACCGCTGTCAAAAGGTGGGGCACATCGCAAGATTCTGAGATTTAAACAAGCAACCCCTGGGGCAGAGGGTCAACCCCAAGGAGTAAGACGACCAGGCCCACAAAGCTGGCGAGACAACTATGTGGGAGGACGACCGATCCTGCCTGTCATGCTTGATGCCAACCTGGTGAACGCGTTACTGGACACCGGTTCCCAGGTGACAACGATGCCATATATCCTTTTTAAACGGTACTGGGCTGATTCAGACATTACCCACAGTCCAGATGAACACTTTAACATCTTTGCCAGCAATGGTTAGCCCTTGCCTCAGGTTGGGTATAAAGAGGTGACTATAAAGGTTGGCAAAGTAGAATTGCCATCATAATGGTTGATTATTGTAGAAATAATTGATCTCCTAGAAAGCAATCCTATGATAACCTTAGGCACCAATGTGATAGAGAATTGTCTTGGGGAAATTATTGTTTTGTTGCAACAGGTCGCAGAGAATGCCAGTTCTAGTCAGCAGTGAGTTCTGTGTGGCTAAAACCTCCAACATAGGCCCTGGGTGTGGCTGCAGGGCATAGCTGATCCACTCATTGGACCACGTGTTTGGCCACGCCAAACGGGTTTTTGTTCAGTGGCCTATAAAACCAACAAGAAACACATTAAGAAGTGCCAACTTTTTGCAATAAAAGTTCTGGCTGTTCACTGTCCACAACCATTACGTGTTTTTCTTTTCTTTTTCTACCGGGTACTAATTATGTTAACATCACACACAGTTATTAACTTATTAATTTTGATATAAACACCCAACCGGGTAACTATTTACACTCACTTCCTCTGCGGTTCCGCAGTTCAGTTCTTATTGCCCCTTCCGGGGTGGCTTTTTCCAGGGTAGCACGTAATCCTCCCTGTTGTTAGGTGGCGCATCCGGGTTATTTGCTCCAGCCGGGGCTGAAGCTGCTGCTTGCTGTCAGCAGGCGTCAGCGGATCCGGTTGTCGGGCATGTCCTACGCACTCGCCTTCCGCACATTGAGCGCGTACCACCCCCTCTCTCCTCGATGCCGGGTGTAGGTGACTCAATTGCCAGAGTACAAGTCACGGTCAGGGTGTCCTTATTGAAGGTGGATCTCCACGACCCTCCTGGTGACGAAGAGATCCTGGGCAGCATTGGGCTCTCTGATGAAACTCCAACCCTTGCGTAGATCAAATTTCACTACGGTGCCCAGCACTCTCACACCCCGTTCGGCAGGTTTGGCCTTCCGGGCCAGGGCCTTGGCCCTCTTAATCCTCTCCTCCATGGCTTGCCACCTGGTCTGCAGCTCCTTCTCCGCTTCCCACGTTCGGATCTGCTGCCGGCAGAACTCTTCCCATTGCAGGGCCTCCTCCGGTGTCTCCTTCACTTGGGCCTCCCCAAGGAACCCCATTAGATCATCTTCCAGGTTCTCCCACCTGTACTCTACCCTTTCTGCACATACGGCCTGGGGTGTTGGCGCAGGTATTAATGGGGCCCCTAGCTGATCCTCTACGCATGGGGACCAGTCCCACGTGGCGCTTTTGTACACCCAGCCAGGTGCAGGGGCTGCTGGTGGCCCCAGGGGTCCGATTAAGGTCTCCTCAGCTTCCAGGGCAGGGGCGTTACCTGCTGCGGCTGCCTCTCCGGTGCTGCGCATCTCCTTCTCCTTAGTCCCCTCCGGGGCTGGGGCAGTAGCTGAAGGCCGCGACGTCGACCAATGCCGAGTGGTCTTTTCTAGCAGCGCATCTTTCCATCTCTCTACTGCTGCCTTCTGGGCCTGCTCCATTTGCTGGCCCCGCTCCTGCATCTCGGTCTGCAGGAACCCCAGATCCACCGGGGGTAGTTGTTTCAGGACTCCTTCCAGGTTACTGGGGGAGTCTTCTGCCTCCATGCCATGGACTGGAATCTGGTTGACGTTTCCCTCCATTACACATACCGGGTTAGCTGTGACTCCTCTGCAGCCGCACGTGTATCTGCCCTTCTCTCAGGGCTCCTTTCTTCATCTCCCCTTTCGTGGGCGTATCTTTCCCATTTCTCTGTCGGCCACACACCAGGAGGCGGATCCCCCTGGCTGATGGACAGGTCTATTAATATGGCCGTCATTGCAAGGGGCGGACACGGTTTTTCGCACCATTTGGCAACCCAACCCATGATGGGAGGTTTCTCTTCTTCTTTCGACGTACACATGGCGCCTGTTCTTCCTGGGCAGGTGCCACTACTCAGTCTCAAACACAGTCTCTGGGCGCACTAGACCTGGTGTAACGGGTCGGTACATCCTGTTTGTGACGCCAATTTGACGCAATTCCCCAACCTCCCACTTGAACAAAAAAAGACAACAAATCTATGGGCATGCAAATCTTAGAAGATATAATGGCAGTGATGGATTTATAGTTCTATCTGTTGCAGTATTATCGAGTAATTAGCATTTTCATTCATACACAAATAAAGTGTTAGGCTGTGTGCCCAAGATGTGGATTTAATGCGTTGCCGCAGTGCCATTTCCGCAGCAAAAATGCATTAACAACGCATGTTAAGTTGTCTGCCATGCTTCCCAATGATAATCCGCATGTGCTGTGCACATGCTCCGAAATTTCCGCTGCGGATTATCATTGCAGAAAAATCCGCAGCACAAACATCCTATGGATGCGCCATTTCTGGGGCGGCTGACGGCTGGTGTTTCTAGCCTGGGAGGGGGCCAATATTCATGGCACCCTTCCTGGGCTATTAATATCAGCCCCCAGCTGTCTGCCTAGCCTTTGCTAGCTATTAAAATAGGGGGGACCCCACGTCATTTTTTTTTTGGGTCCCCCATTTTAATAGCTACTAAAGGCTAGGTATTCAGCTGGGGGCTGATATTAGTAGCCTGGGAAGCTCTCTGGGTATTACCCCCTTCCCAGGCTTCAAACATCTGCCCCAGCTGTCTGCTTAACCTCCGCTAGAGACTAAAATTAAGGGGAACCCCACGCCAATTTTTTTTTTAATAAATCCTTTATTTTAACACTAAATGACAAGTACAGTAATCAACACTATCACTGTACTTCTTATATATGTGACTGACATGTTTCTATCTATCTAATCTATGTGTGATGCTCTATTGTTTCTGTTCTAAATTGTCGGGTACTGACGCTGAACTGCCAGCCAGCTTTTTTAAAGAGACAGGTGCATGAAAGCACTTATTTTTTTTTAATAAATCCTTTAACACTAAATGACAAGTACAGTAACCAACACTATCACTGTACTTATTATATATGTGGCTGACATGTTTCTATCTTTCTATTCTATGTGAGCTGCTCTATTCTTTCTGTTCTAAATTGTCGGGTACCGGTGTATGACGCTGCTGAATTGCCGGCTTTTCACGTTTCACTGTGAGCTCTGTTCCCATCGATTTGGGCAACCACTGTAATGCCACAACCACCATGGCTGTGGCATTACAGTGAGTGGCAGACAATCCCTGCATGATGTGAAAAAATCCAGTTATGCTTTTGGTGCACGAACAGTTATCGAACAAAACCACGAACAGACAAATTTTTTGCAAATCGTTCGCGTTCGTCGAACAACTCAAACACAGCCCAAAACAGCTCGAATTTGAGATTTGCGAACAGTTCTAGTCGAACACCGCTCATCTCTAGAAATCATAACTGTGGTTTTGCAGTTCCACGGTTCAAATCTCCGTATTATCCACTTTTTTGTCTTTTTTGCATAAAAAAAAACATTTTCACCGTCTCGCTGACTGTTCAGACACCAATATATCTGTTTAAAAGAGTCTGGTGTAGGCCAGAGAACTAGAACTGTGGTTTTCCTCTTCCATGGTTAAAATCTGGGTGTTATCAACCTGCTTGCCTTTTTTCCATAAAAAAAAGCAGTTTGAGTGTGTCGCTGACTGTTCAGACACAAATATATCCATTTTAACAAGTCTGGTATACACCAGGAAATTATAACTGTGGTTTTGAAGTTCCACTGTTCAAATCTGTGTATTATCCACTTTTTTGTCTTTTTTGCATAAAAAAAAACAATTTCAGTGTCTCGCTGACTGTTCAGACACCAATATATCTGTGTAAAAGAGTCTGGTGTAGGTCAGAGAACTAGAACTGTGGTTTTCCTCTTCCTGGTTCAAATCTGGGTGTTATCAACCTGCTTGCCTTTTTTCCATAAAAAAAACAGTTTGATTGTGTCGCTGACTGTTCAGACACAAATATATCTATTTTAACAAGTCTGGTATACACCAGGAAACTATAACTGTGGTTTTGCAGTTCCACGGTTGTAATCTCCTTTTTATTACCCTTTTGCCACTGATAATGCGATTGTAAGCTATTTTACTTCATGTACAATGGGCAAGGTGCATGGTAAGGGACGTGGAACTGGACGTTCTGGTGATGGTGTGTGCAGAGGACGGGGCCGTGGCCAAGGTGAAAATGTGCCACAACCAACAGCCACATCTTCTCGCTCCCAGTTCTTGACTGAATTACTAGCGAAGCACACAAAAACAAGACCACTGTCAATTGACAATGCTGACAAGCTGACCCTTATCAAAATGAACAAGGGCTGGATTGGGCCAGACTTCTCTTCACCACCAAATGACAGCAGAGTAACATAAAGTCAAATCCACTGTGTTGTTTCGGGAGGTGTATTCCCATGCACCGCTTCACACCACACATGGGTATACGCTTCCTCATTTCGGCTGTTTTTTGCTCTTCTCCTCATCCTCAGCCTCCACCACCACTATACCACTAGGGTGACTGTGGTCCGTGTTGCCAGCATTGCAAGTTCCTCCGTCCTAATTTTTGGCAGCTTTTGCTTGGAAGGCATAGGCAAAGACTATGGAAGACCCACTCCCCAATAATGGAAATAATGTTTTTAATATGCTGTACTGCATGGCTCTTGTAAAGGGCATTAAAATCGTCTTGTTAAGCTGCTGTGACCTCCACGTCTCTTCCAAAGGGCATTAAAACCATCTTGTTAAGCTACTGTGACCTCCACGTCTCTTCCAAGGGGCATTAAAACCATTTTGTTAAGCTACTGTGACCTCCACGTCGCTCCCAAGGGGCATTAAAACCGTCTTGTTAAGCTACTTGTCCTCCACGTCTCTTCCAAGGGGCATTGATATTGTCTTTTTATTCCACTGCAACCACCACCACTCTTCCAAGGGGCATTGATATTGTCTTTTTATTCCACTGCGACCTCCACCACTCTTCCAAGGGGCATTAAAACTGTCTTGTTAAGCTACTGTGACCTCCACGTCTCTTCCACAGGGCATTGATTTTGTCTTTTTATTCCACTGTAACCTCCACCACTCTTCCAAGGGGCATTAAAATCATCTTGTTAAGCTACTGTGACCTCTACGTCTGTTCCAAGGGGCATTAAAACCATCTTGTTATGCTACTGTGACCTCCACGTCTCTTCCAAGGGGCATTACAACTGTCTTGTTAAACCGCTCTGACCTCTACGTCTCTTCCAAGGGGCATTAAAACCGTCTTATTAAACCACTCTGAACTCCACAGCTCTTCCAAGGCGCATTGAAATGTTGTTTTTAATTACCTCTAACCTCCAGGACTCTTACAACGGGCATTGCATTTCCTCCTAATTTTAGTCAGCTTTTGCTTTTCAATGCATAGGCGAACACTAAGGGAGACCCACCCCCCAATAATGTCTAGAAGGTTTTTAGTACGCTGTAATCCACGTCTGTTTCAATGGGCATTGCAGTTCCTCATAATTTTTGGAAAGCCTTCCATTCACTGCTTAGGCCAACAGTATACAGGAGACCCAGTTGCTATAAATGGAAAAAACAGTTTAGTTAAGGCCCTCTGACCTCCATGTCACTTCCAAGGGGCATTGGAGTTGCCTCGAAATTTTTGGTAGGCATTGCACTCACTGTATGCCCTATAACTGTGTAGCCGAACTGCTCCTTTTGGTACAGAAACATATCCTACAAGACATGTGTGGTTGACTGGCCTGATATTGATGTGAATGGTCCCTGTTCCTCCTGCTCTTTCTCCTTTGCCAACACTTCATCCATCATTCATCACCTAAAGCTTTGTTTTAACGGGAGTCATAGAACTGGGATAGTAGAAGGAAAGCATCCAGCAATTCTCAGAGGAGGTAGGAAATGTGCCAAAACGCTGACCACCTCAGGCCTAGCCGCTACTACATACACGCGCTTGCATTCCAAGGAACAGAAAGCTAAGGAGATGGATGGCCTCATGATCATGAATAATTTACTCGCTGTGTAGGAGGCCGACCACTGCTCCTGTCTACCTTCTGAACTTTGTGTTGAAGCCTGATTGACCCAGGATCCTCAATCCTCTATGTCTGGAGAACGTGTTGCATCCCAGTATCCAACTGTGTCCCGGCTTCCACAATATTAACCCAGTGTGAAGGCGTCAGTGAGATGGACCATCCCTTGCCACATTCACTTGTCTACTTGTTTGTGGTTAGGCTGTCCTTCCCACTAAATGCACTGGGGAGGGCACAGGTAATGTTTTGGTATGCGCGCTTGTGTATAAGGCGCACCGGGATAAATAGGGACGGTTGGGGACCGTCTATGGACACCCGGCCGCCCCCAGGCGGCTGGGGACCATGTGTGGGTACCCGGCCGCGGGGCAGCTGGGAACCAAGCATGGACACCCGGCCGCCGGGCGGCTGGGGACTGAGTATGGATACCAGGCCGCTAACGTAGCCATGATGTGGTGGCCAGATTCTGTCTCCACGTGCCTAAAAGGCCCAATTTCAAGTGCAATCAGCATGGTATTGCAGCCTGGGGGTGGGTGGGTGGCAGGCTGCATACTTGCGCTTGCATTGCAAGGAATGGGGAGGTACAATTGAACATGGCCCTGGGACAAGGACTTGCACGGGGATAGTTGCAAGTCTGCATCTTCTGATGCGGCAAGGATCACTTCTGATGGGCACACTTTTAGGCAGTGACCTGGGTGTCAGAGATGCTTCCAGGGGTCTTCCCCATGCTGTTCCCATGTCTTTTCAGCACTGTATGCATGTGTCACACAGCACATGGCCAGATAAGGTTGTAAAATGTTAAAATGACATTTCCGGGTGAATGCACTTGTCACGGTTGAAAGCAACACAAAAGTGCAAAAAGGCATAAAAAATGCTACTTGTGAACATGACGCAAGGTGTGGAGGAGTATTTTTGTTTTTGGTTATTTATTTTACCTTATACACAAGTCTATACCCTGGAAGGGATGTTCCTTAACATATTTCACAGGAAAGTAGTTTCAGTTTCATTTTGAACGTTTTATTGTGAGCCCGTAAAAGTGGCTTAATACCTCTGACCACATTGTTGACAGCAGTGACCTGGGGGTCAGAAATGCTTCCTGGGGCGATCCCCATGTTGTCCCCATGTCATTTGAGCACTGTCACTATTGTTTTGGGCACTTTTTAGGCTTTCTACAGACTGCCGGGGGTGCCGTCGCAAAAAATGCTTGGGTCTCCCATAGACTTACATTGGGCTCGTTGCTCGGGTCGAGCACCCGAGTATCACGGTGAGCTCAGCCCAAGCTTCGAGCACCCGAGCATTTTAGTGCTCGCTCAACACTAATTATATCCCTTCCCAGCACATGCCTCTTTCACTTGATTGATGACTTACTGTCTGATAACCTTGCCTGGCTTCTGAGGTCACAAAGGCAGAAAACAAATCAAATTTAAGAGGCTAGTGCTAGGTGCAGAAACAACCTAAGGAGGCAGTCGTTTCTTAAGTTCTCTTTTATGCTTGCACCTTTTATCTCACTAACATATGAATGAAAGTGCTAATTACGCAGGAATGCAGCAACAGAAGATATAAAAGTGACAATAGATTCCAAGACCTGCATTACCAAATATGCCAATGGTGGCAAAATGTCATAATTTCCCAATTATACGATATAAATAATCCAATAGGTGGCATATTTGGATGTTATACAGAGCCGTAATACAGCCACGTATAGCAGTAATAAAACAGTTTTCCGCTAAAATGAATGCCTTTAAAGAATCTGTTATCAGATTTCAATATGTAAACTACATACAGTACAGACCAAAAGTTTGGACACACTTTCTCATTTAAAGATTTTTCTGTATTTTCATGACTATGAAAATTTTACATTCACACTGAAGGCATCAAAACTATGAATTAACACATGTGGAATTATATACTTAACAAAAAAGTGTGAAACAACTGAAAATGTCTTAAATTCTAGGTTCTTCAAAGTAGCCACCTTTTGCTTTGATGACTGCTTTGCACACTCTTGGCATTCTCTTGATGAGCTTCAAGAGGTAGTCACCGGAAATGGTCATCCAACAATCTTGAAAGAGTTCCCAGAGATGCTTAGCACTTGTTGGCCCTTTTGCCTTCACTCTGCGGTCCAGCTCACCACAAACCATCTCGATTGGGTTCAGGTCTGGTGACTGTGGAGGACAGGTCATCTGGCGTAGAACCCCATCACTATCCTTATTGGTAAAATAGCCCTTACACAGCCTGGAGGTGTGTTTGGGGTCATTGTCCTGTTGAAAAATAAATGATGGTCCAAATAAACGCAAACAGAATGGAATACCATGCTGCTGCAAGATGCTGTGGTAGCCATGCTGGTTCAGTATGCCTTCAATTTTGAATAAATCCCCAACAGTGTCACCAGCAAAGCACCCCCACACAATCACACCTCCTCCTCCATGCTTCACAGTGGGAACCATGGGAAGACATGGTGGTTGGAATCTCAAATTTGGACTCATCAGACCAAAGCACAGATTTCCACTGCTCTAATGTCCATTCCTTGTGTTCTTTAGCCCAAACAAGACTCTTCTGCTTGTTGCCTTTCCTTAGCAGTGGTTTCCTAGCAGCTATTTTACCATGAAGGCCTGCTGCACAAAGTCTCCTATTAACAATTGTTGAAGAGATGTGTCTGCTGCTAGAACTCTGTGTGGCATTGACCTGGTCTCTAATCTGAGCTGCTGTTAACCTGCGATTTCTGAGACTGGTGACTCGGATAAACATCCTCAGAAGCAGAGGTGACTCTTGGTCTTCCTTTCCTGGGGCGGTACTCATGTGAGCCAGTTTCTTTGTAGCGCTTGATGGTTTTTGCAACTGCACTTAGGGACACTTTCAAAGTTTTCCCAATTTTTCGCACTGACTGACCTTCATTTCGTAAAGTAATGATGGCCACTCTTTTTTCTTTACTTAGCTGCTTTTTTCTTGCCATAATACAAATTCTAACAGTCTATTCAGTAGGACTATGAGCTGTGTATCCACCAGACTTCAGCACAACACAAGGCAAGAAATTCCACTTATTAAACCTGACAGGACACACCTGTGTAGTGAAAAACATTTCCGGTGACTACCTCTTGAATCTCATCAACAGAATGCCAAGAGTGTGCAAAGCAGTCATCAAAGCAAAAGGTGGCTACTTTGAAGAACCTAGAATATAAGACATATTTTCAGTTGTTTCACACTTTTTTGTTAAGTATATAATTCCACATGTGTTAATTCATAGTTTTGATATCTCTTTAAATGAGAAGGTGTGTCCAAACTTTTGGTCTGTACTGTATATTTTTAAATAGACCTCTTAGACCTGATGAAGCTGGTATACTTAACAGAATGTTTATATAATCTTGATAATAAAATGGGCATTATATGAATCAGCTGAAGAGTCAAAGAGGTCAGTAGTCCAAATGCTTTCAGACTTTGCCCACCTTGCCTGACATACAGCTGCAACTTATTCTGAGCAGTGAGAGATCTCAGCAGGGAGGGGGGCAGTGAGGAACTGTCAACCAAGCTACAATAGTTGGGTAAAATAAAGTCTGAACTTTCAAAATAAACTAAACTATAGAGTTATTCTGATGTGGTTTTTCAAAATACAATAGCCTTATAAGGCATAACATGTCAATTTAATAATGTACTTAATTTGCAAAATTTTAAATCCACTTTAAAAACTGAAAAGATCTAATTGGACCTACAGTGGGGGAAATAAGTATTTGATCTCTTGCCGTTTTTGCCTGTTGACAAAGACATGAGCAGTATATAATTTTAAGGGTAGGTTAATTTTAACATTGAGAGATAGAATATCCCCAAATATATCAAGAAAATCACATTGTATGAATTAGATACATTTATTTGCATTTTGCAGTGAGAAATAAGTATTAGATTCCCTACAAACCATTATGAGGTCTGGCTCCTACAGACCAGTTAGACACTCCTAATCAACTCGTTATCTGCATTAAAGACACCTGTCTTACATAGTCACCTGCATAAAAGACTCAATTAATCAGTGAGACTCTAACCTCTACAACATGGGCAAGACCAAAGAGCTTTCTAAGGATGTCAGGGACAAGGTCATAGACCTGCACAAAGCTGGAATGGGCTACAAAACCATAAGTAAGACGCTAGGTGAGAAGGAGACAACTGTTGGTGCAATAGTAAGGAAATGGAAGAAATACAAAATAACTGTCAATCGACATCGATCCAGGGCACCATGCAAAATCTCACCTCGTGGGATATCCTTGATCATGAGGAAGGAGATGGATCAGGCTAAAACTACACGGGTGGAACTTGTTAATGATCTCAAGGCAGCTGGGACCATAGTCACCAAGAAAACCATTGGTAACACATTACGCCTTAAAGTTTTAAAATCCTGCAGTGCCCGCAAGGTCCCCCTGCTCAAGAAGGGTCATGTGCAGGCCCGTCTGAAGTTTGCCAATGAACACCTGGATGATTCTGTGAGTTATTGGGAGAAGGTGCTGTGGTCAAATGAGACAAAAATTGAGCTCTTTGGCATTAACTCAACTCGCCGTGTTTGAAGGAAGAAGAAGGATGAGTACAACCCTAAGAACATCATCCCAACTGTGAAGCATGGTGGGGGAAACAATATACTTTGGGGTGCTTTTCTACAAAGGGGACATGACGACTGCACCGTACTGAAGGGAATATGGATGGGGTCATGTATTGCGAGATTTTGGGCAACAACTTCCTTCCCTCAGTAAGAGCATTGAAGATGGGTCGTGGCTGGGTCTTCCAGCAAGACAATGACCCAAAACATACAGCCAAGGCAACAAAGGAGTGGCTCAAAAAGAAGGACAGTAAGGTCATGGAGTGGCCTAGCCAGTCTCCAGACCTTAATCCCATAGAAAACTTATGGAGGCAGTTGAAGCTCCTTGTTGCCAAGCGACAGCCTCAAATTGTTCATGATTTAGAGATGATCTGCAAAGAGGAGTGGACCAAAATTCTTCCTGACATGTGCGCAAACCTCATCATCAACTACAAAAAACGTCTGACTACTGTGCTTGCCAACAAGGGTTTTGCCACCAAGTTTTAAGTGTTGTTTGCCAGAGGGATCAAATAATTATTTCTCACTGCAAAATGCAAAAAAAATATCTAATTTATACAATGTGATTTCCTTGATTTTTTTTGTTGGATATTCTATCTCTCAATGTTAAAATTAACCTACCCTTAAAATTATAGACTGTTCACGTCTTTGTCAGTGGGCAAACTTACAAAAACAGCAAGGGATCAAATACTTATTTCCCCCACTGTATATATAGTATCTGATGTATATAAAGAAAAATCTAATTTAGAATTATTTACATGATTTACATATTTTCTACATCAAAACAAAGATGGCAATATATTTAAAGAAAACTAATTGTGCTGTAAAAAATATAGTAAAAGTAACTATTCTCTAACATGTATCGTTTCTTATCTTTACTTGTACTATCAATTTATAAAAAAGAAAAAGAAAAAAAAGACTCTTTCCACACTTGTCAGGCTTCTTTGAATTTACGGCTCAAATCTGTCTTCAATGAAGACAGGTTTTGAAATCACAGAAGGATCATATTACAGTTTCTGCCTATAGTAGTCTAAAAAAAGGGGAGTGGGAAGATCTAAGGTGAGAGCTAGAGACAGACAGCAAACTGCTAAAAATACACAATACAAGTCAGAAATAGTGTTACATTTACAGCATATACACATGATAATGTAACAAAAAAAATTAACTTCAAGTGAGAATTACGTAACCACATTTGATATGATGCAAGGCTTACCCTTGAATACTCTTGTGGCCCATCGAGATTGGAGCTCTGCAATAGGCATTATTGCACCAATAGGTTGAATTAAGCCAATGAAGGCCACGGTTGGCTTTTCCAATAGTGGTGGAAACACATGTTTGTACAAAGATATGTGATTTTGCTCTACTTTAAGGTCAGGGTCCTCAAAAAATGGGAAAGAAAAACTGTATCCAGTAGCAAAAAATATCACATCAATATTTTTCTCTACAGTGCCATCTTCAAAAATGACATCTCTTTCTGTAAATTCCTTCACATTGGGTTTTACAAGAACCTTTCCTGCGATGATTCGATTGGGGAGATCATCATTAATGGTTGGATGCTGGCTAAGAATCCTAAATGCAAATACATGTACAGTATAACATTATCACAATGTAAAAATATATATCCAAACATGCACATAAACATATACAGTACTTTGAAATAGTATTCATACTGAGTGAACTTTTACACATTTTTTCACGTTACACTCCAAAGCTTAAATGTTTGTTATTTGGATTTTATGGGATATGCCAAGATAAAGTAGCAATTATTTGTGAAGTGTAAAGGAAATACAAGCTTTTTATAAATATCTTAAAAATATAAATCTGAAAATTGTGATGAGAATTTGTATTCACAGCCCCCCGAGTCAATACTTTGTAAGACCACTTTTCACTGCAATTACTGCTGCAAATCTTTTGGGGATATTTCTCTATGAGCGTTGCACATATACAGGCTGAAAGTTTTGCCCATTCTTCTTTACAAACTAGCTCTAGCTTAGTAATGCAGAGAATTGAACAGTAATTGTCAAGTCTTGCCACAGATTCTCAATTGGGATTGTATGTCTTACCTGTGCCGGGTTCATTAAAATACATGACTATGCTTTGATCTAAACCATTCCATTGTACCTCTGGCAGTATGTTCAGGGTCGCTGGAAGGTGAACCTACGCCACAATCTCAAGTCTTTTACAGCCTCTAACAGGTTGTCCTCCAGAATTGCCTTGTATTTAGCTCAATCCATCTTCCTATCAACTCTGACCAACTTCCCTGTCCCTGCTGAAGAAAAGCATACCAACAGTATGATACTGCAACCACCATGTTTGACTATTGGGATGATGTTTTCAGGGTGACGGACAGTGATAGTTTTCTGCCACACAGAGCATTTTAAATTTAGCTCAAAATTTTCTACTTTGCGTTATCTGACCAAATCATTTACTTCCACATGCGAGCTGTGTCCCCTATATGGCTTTTTGTAAAACTGCAAATGTGACTTATTATAGCCTTCTTTTAAAATTGTCTTTCTTCTTGCCACTGTTCTATATAGGCCAGAATTGTGAAGTATATGACTAATAGTTGCCGTGTGGACAGATTCTCCCCCCTGAGCACTGGATCTTTATATCTTTTCCAGTGTGACCATGGGCCTCTTGGATGTTTCTCTAATTAGTGCTCTCCTTGCTTGATATGTCTGCCATGTTTTGGTAGGATTGCAGTAGTGCCATACTCCCTCCTTTTTTGGATGATGGATTGAACAGTGCTCTTTGATATGTTCAGAGCTTGGACTATTGTTTTTATTTATGTTTTTTATAGCCTAACCTTGCTTTACTTTTCTCCACAACTTTATCCCTGACCTCTCTAGTGTGTTCCTTTGTTTTCATGATGCTGCTTGATCCCTAATGTTCTCAAACACCTGGGGCCTTCACTGAACAGCTGTAGTTATACTGAGAATAAATTACACACAGGTGGACTTCGACTCAATTTATAAATTATGTTACTTCTGGAGAGGGTATCAGAGTGCAGGGGGGCTGAATACAAATTCACGTCACAATTTTATGTGCTTTACATTTCACAAATGCTTTCTACTTTGTGTTGGTATATAATATAAAATTCCAATAAGATACATTTAAGTGTGTGGGTATAACGTGAAAAAATGTGGAAAAGTTCAAGGGGTATTAGGGATGAGTGAATGCACTCAATGATATTTGGATATCACTCTAGTATCTGGGTACTTGGATGAGCTCGGAACTCAGCGAGCATTAGCCGTTGCTTGGATTAGAAGTTTGAATCCCCACCCCGCATGTTTGGCGCCTGTTATGCAGCCAATAAACATGCAGGAATTGACTGCCAGTCACTGTAATGCCATAGCGATCTTGGTAGTGGCATTACTGAGATTGGCTGACTGTATTACATCATCAGGAGTTATAAAAAAAAACAGGCGCCGCCATGCTCGGCACACTGATGCCATTGCACAGCTCAGAGACAGTTTTTATTGGAGGGAGAGAGTGGTTGTCCAGGCCTGTGTGCACCAAGTTTAATGAATCAGAGTCTTTTAATGATGATACTGTGATACTGGTGCTGAAGCTGGACCATCATATTAACAATCCTTGGAAGGGCAAATCTTGTGCTTTGCTGTTTGTATCAGATGCATTCTGCATTTAGCCTAGGGAGGGACAGTTGCAGCAGCAGCGAGAGTGGCAGAATACAGTCTCTAGGCATAGCTTAGGACTTTTCAGTCCGTTGCTAAATACATATCTGCTGCACGTGACCATATTTTTTGGGGGGGTGAAAAAATTTACTATATTGTCATTTATAGAGCATTACGTGCATTCTGTTAAATTTTGGTGGTATATAACCCTCCAAAAAAGTGTTAAATTTTTTATGGAATGAATTTGTCATCCATACACTTTTATGTACTTTGTGTTACATTACGGTAGTATTAAACTCCAAAAAACGCTTTGACTGCTGCAGGTGACCAATTTTTTTTTTAAATAAAACTTGATTTCAGGACATCTAGCAATTAGATAATGTGTAAGGTGTGCGGTTAGAGATGGGGAAGTGTCAGTGCTGCTGATGGTGCTCACAGACGCCGAGGATGTGGGACAGGTGCGACTATGTCTTTTGCTGGAGCACGAGAAACACCCATCCACGACACATAGCTTCCTGTCCCACTTTACAGGGACACCATTTCTGAAACCACACCAGTTTGAACAGGTGGTGGGTTGGATAGCAGATAATGCTTCCAGCATGCTTAGCAGCACCCCCAAAGTCAGGAGGACCACAGTTCGGCAGTGGTGGTGGTGATTGACAAAGAAAATGGTCATTAGCAACCTGTGCCATGCCAAGATCAGCAGGGGCCTGACCACCAAGAGCCTAACCACTACCAGGATGATCAGGCACATGTCATCTTAGTACCTGACTCAGTGGGCCGAACGCCTGGGTCCATGATTGGTGCCAACGGGTAACACCACTGCTTCTTCCCCTGTGCTAGGTGCTTCCCAATCTTCTGTCCATGACACTGGTGCAGATGCCTCCCGCCCTGCACCAGTCCGTGCACATTCTGACACACCATCATCAGGCACTTCAAAATCCTTGTCCCAGCAACACTTTCAGCTGTCTACTCCAGACCTTGGAACGAAAGAGAAAGTTTTCAGCCACACACCCACAGGCCCAAATGCTAAATGGGCACATTTCCAGGCTGCTTGCCATGGAAATGTTGCCAATTAAGCTTGTTGGCATGGAGGATATCCGCTGACTCATGGCAGCAGCCATCCCTCGGTACTCGGTCCCCAGCAACCACTTTTTTTACCGGGGGACGTCCCCTGTTTGTACCAGCACGAATCCAGGAACATCACCTGTGTCCTTACCAATGCACTTACTGGGATTGTCCACTTAAAGACCGACACATGGATAAGTGATTGTGGCCAGGGACACTACATTTCCCTGATGGCACACTGGGTGAATATTGGGGAGGCTGGGGCAGAGTCCCACCCTGGCACGACACATGTGCTCCCAATGCCGAGAATGGCTGGCCCTACTTCTATCAGGGTTTCCTCCACCTCCTACATCAGTTCCTGCATCCTCTATTGCTCCTCCTCATCCTTCATCTCCACTGTGTTATCTCAGAGCACATCATCCACATCAGCCAGAAGCTCTGCAGCACTGCCTCAACAAAGCAGCAACAGGCTCTGCTGAAGCTAATTTGTCTAAGAAACAAACCGCACACCGCGGCAGAGGAACTTAAAAGAATAACACACCAGACAGATCTGTGGCTTTTGCCATTGAACTTCCAAGCTTACACTCTTACCATGCTTGGCACATGTGCTCAACTTGGTAGTTCAACGGTTTCTGAAAACATACTCAGATTTGCCAGAGCAGTGTCATCGCCCATTTCCGCAAATCGGCCACAGCTGCCTTCACTCTGGTGGTGCTGCAGCAGTGCATGCAAGTGATGGATTACTGACTGGAGTGCAATGTGACCACTCACTCTAACCCCATACTGCACAAGCTGGCAAGGCTTTTTTGAGCAGCAGAGGCCAGTTGTGGAATACCAGCTCCAACACGCCCGTCGGTATTCTGGTCTGCCTCTGAACATAACAAATGAAGAATGGGCATGGATGTCTGACATTTGTGTGGTTCTCCAAGATTTTGAGGAGTCCACAAAGATGGTGAGCAGCAATGATGCCATAGTCAGCGCAATGATCCCGCTTCTGTGCATACTTAAATAGTTGCCTCACACAATTAAACATGAAGCAATGCATGCAGACCAGGTGAAGATGGAGGAAGACATGAAACAGGGAGATACTACCTAGGCCAGGCTCATCTCATCTGCTCAGAGTGGATTGGGTAACAATGAGGAGGTGGCAGCAGAGGAGGAGGAACATGAGCTGGTACTCACACAACCTTCGTCCTGTCTTTCCTACATGGATAGGCTGAAGATGGGAATGAGGAGGAAGAGAGGAGGAGGAGATGGAGAGTAGAGATGAGCGTTGTTCTACTCGAACTGTTCGCCAATCTCAAATTCGAGCTGTTTTGGGCGGTGTTCGAGCCGTTCGGCGAACACGAACAATTTGAGAAAAATTCGGCTGTTCGAGGTTATGTTCGATAACTGTTCGTGCACCAAAATCATAACTGGATTTTTTCTCAGTAATGATGAAAATTAATGTTAATACGCAGTTTGAGTGTACAGCGGGGTGGGGGGAGGGGCAGGGGATGGATCTCTGCAGGAACAATGAAGATCTCCATTTTTTTTTCTCTTTCCCGCATTTACAGTGGGGAGGTGCAATCTGTCAGCCTATCAGCAGCGCACACAGCAAAGTGCTTTTTTTCACACAAGCAAGGGCATGTGTCATTGGCAGTGTATGTCACATGTCCTTGCCCTATAAGACCAAGCCATTTTCCCCGTCGCCACCATTTTCTCACTGCTGCAGCTGCGTGTTAGACGGCACCGCTGTTGCTGTGTGCGCTATACCTTGTTAATTTCAAGCCAATTTTCGCACAAATATACAGATAGCTTGGGAGTAGGGAATAGTTGTGATTGCAGTCCTTTTAAGGACTAGGTTACAACATTTCCTACGATTTTTAGCAGGCAGGTCTGTGCTCTTAAATAGATAGGTTGTGGGAGTAAAGACTAATTGTAATTGGAGTCCTTTTCAGGACTAGGTTACATCAGTTCCTATCAGTTTTTGCCAGGCAGGTCTGTGCCAGTGCTGTGCAAGTTTTTTTCACAGCATTTGGCTGAATCTAGCAAAGCTAATCCTTTTTGGCCTATTGCAGAGTGTGTTAGTCAGTGGAGTAGCCTATCTGTGTTGCAAGATATACCACCTGTGTATAGAATACCAATTTTTTTACTGCACCTAGTGAAGTAAAATCTTTTGGGCATAGCATCATTCTATTAGTCCATCTATACTGACCTCCATCAGGTTGCAAACTGAATCTAATTTTTTTCTGCATCTAGCTCTGAAAAAATATTTGGCCTTCTAGCAGTGTGTCGGACTTTCTCTATTAGTCCATCTATACTGACCTCCATCAGGTTGCAAATTCAAAATAATTTTTATCTGCATCTACAGTACCTCTGAAAAAATATTTGGGCTTCTAGCTGTGTGTGGGACTTGTTGTATTAGTCCATCTATACTGACCTCCATCAGGTTGCAAACTGAATATATTTTTTTCTGCATCTACCTCTGAAAAAATATTGGGCTTCTAGCTGTGTGTGGGACTTGTTGTATTAGTCCATCTATACTGACCTCCATCAGGTTGCAAACTGAATATATTTTTTTCTGCATCTACCTCTGAAAAAATATTGGGCTTCTAGCTGTGTGTGGGACTTGTTGTATTAGTCCATCTATACTGACCTCCATCAGGTTGCAAACTGAATATAATTTTTTTCTGCATCTAGCTCTGAAAAAATATTTGGCCTTCTAGTAGTGTGTCGGACTTTCTCTATTAGTCCATCTATACTGACCTCCATCAGGTTGCAAATTAAAAATAATTTTTATCTGCATCTACAGTACCTCTGAAAAAATATTTGGCCTTCTAGCAGTGTGTCGGACTTTCTCTATTAGTCCATCTATACTGACCTCCATCAGGTTGCAAATTCAAAATAATTTTTATCTGCATCTACAGTACCTCTGAAAAAATATTTGGGCTTCTAGCTGTGTGTGGGACTTGTTGTATTAGTCCATCTATACTGACCTCCATCAGGTTGCAAACTGAATATATTTTTTTCTGCATCTACCTCTGAAAAAATATTGGGCTTCTAGCTGTGTGTGGGACTTGTTGTATTAGTCCATCTATACTGACCTCCATCAGGTTGCAAACTGAATATATTTTTTTCTGCATCTACCTCTGAAAAAATATTGGGCTTCTAGCTGTGTGTGGGACTTGTTGTATTAGTCCATCTATACTGACCTCCATCAGGTTGCAAACTGAATATAATTTTTTTCTGCATCTAGCTCTGAAAAAATATTTGGCCTTCTAGTAGTGTGTCGGACTTTCTCTATTAGTCCATCTATACTGACCTCCATCAGGTTGCAAATTCAAAATAATTTTTATCTGCATCTACAGTACCTCTGAAAAAATATTTGGCCTTCTAGCAGTGTGTCGGACTTTCTCTATTAGTCCATCTATACTGACCTCCATCAGGTTGCAAATTAAAAATAATTTTTATCTGCATCTACAGTACCTCTGAAAAAATATTTGGGCTTCTAGCTGTGTGTGGGACTTGTTGTATTAGTCCATCTATACTGACCTCCATCAGGTGCAAACTGAATATATTTTTTTCTGCATCTACCTCTGAAAAAATATTGGGCTTCTAGCTGTGTGTGGGACTTGTTGTATTAGTCCATCTATACTGACCTCCATCAGGTTGCAAACTGAATATAATTTTTTTCTGCATCTAGCTCTGAAAAAATATTTGGCCTTCTAGTAGTGTGTCGGACTTTCTCTATTAGTCCATCTATACTGACCTCCATCAGGTTGCAAATTCAAAATAATTTTTATCTGCATCTACAGTACCTCTGAAAAAATATTTGGGCTTCTAGCTGTGTGTGGGACTTGTTGTATTAGTCCATCTATACTGACCTCCATCAGGTTGCAAACTGAATATATTTTTTCTGCATCTACCTCTGAAAAAATATTGGGCTTCTAGCTGTGTGTGGGACTTGTTGTATTAGTCCATCTATACTGACCTCCATCAGGTTGCAAACTGAATATATTTTTTTCTGCATCTACCTCTGAAAAAATATTGGGCTTCTAGCTGTGTGTGGGACTTGTTGTATTAGTCCATCTATACTGACCTCCATCAGGTTGCAAACTGAATATAATTTTTTTCTGCATCTAGCTCTGAAAAAATATTTGGCCTTCTAGTAGTGTGTCGGACTTTCTCTATTAGTCCATCTATACTGACCTCCATCAGGTTGCAAATTCAAAATAATTTTTATCTGCATCTACAGTACCTCTGAAAAAATATTTGGCCTTCTAGCTGTGTGTTTGACTTGTTGTATTAGTCTATCTATACTGACCTCCATCAGGTTGCAAACTGAATATATTTTTTTCTGCATCTACCTCTGAAAAAATATTGGGCTTCTAGCTGTGTGTGGGACTTGTTGTATTAGTCCATCTATACTGACCTCCATCAGGTTGCAAACTGAATATATTTTTTTCTGCATCTACCTCTGAAAAAATATTGGGCTTCTAGCTGTGTGTGGGACTTGTTGTATTAGTCCATCTATACTGACCTCCATCAGGTTGCAAACTGAATATAATTTTTTTCTGCATCTAGCTCTGAAAAAATATTTGGCCTTCTAGTAGTGTGTCGGACTTTCTCTATTAGACCATCTATACTGACCTCCATCAGGTTGCAAATTAAAAATAATTTTTATCTGCATCTACAGTACCTCTGAAAAAATATTTGGCCTTCTAGCAGTGTGTCGGACTTTCTCTATTAGTCCATCTATACTGACCTCCATCAGGTTGCAAATTAAAAATAATTTTTATCTGCATCTACAGTACCTCTGAAAAAATATTTGGGCTTCTAGCTGTGTGTGGGACTTGTTGTATTAGTCCATCTATACTGACCTCCATCAGGTTGCAAACTGAATATATTTTTTTCTGCATCTACCTCTGAAAAAATATTGGGCTTCTAGCTGTGTGTGGGACTTGTTGTATTAGTCCATCTATACTGACCTCCATCAGGTTGCAAACTGAATATATTTTTTTCTGCATCTACCTCTGAAAAAATATTGGGCTTCTAGCTGTGTGTGGGTCTTGTTCTATTAATCCATCTATACAGACCTCCATCAGGTTGCAAACTGAATATAATTTTTTTCTGCATCTAGCTCTGAAAAATATTTGGCCTTCTAGTAGTGTGTGGGACTTTCTCTGTTAGTCCATCTATACTGACCTCCATCAGGTTGCAAACTGAATATATTTTTTTCTGCATCTACCTCTGAAAAAATATTGGGCTTCTAGCTGTGTGTGGGTCTTGTTCTATTAATCCATCTATACTGACCTCCATCAGGTTGCAAACTGAATATAATTTTTTTCTGCATCTAGCTCTGAAAAAATATTTGGCCTTCTAGTAGTGTGTCGGACTTTCTCTATTAGTCCATCTATACTGACCTCCATCAGGTTGCAAATTCAAAATAATTTTTATCTGCATCTACAGTACCTCTGAAAAAATATTTGGGCTTCTAGCTGTGTGTGGGACTTGTTGTATTAGTCCATCTATACTGACCTCCATCAGGTTGCAAACTGAATATATTTTTTTCTGCATCTACCTCTGAAAAAATATTGGGCTTCTAGCTGTGTGTGGGACTTATTGTATTAGTCCATCTATACTGACCTCCATCAGGTTGCAAATTGAATATAATTTTTTTCTGCATCTAACCCAGCCAATAGTTTTGGCCTAATACCAGAGTTTGGCCACTCAGCTCTGCTCGGTTACCATCCATTGTTTTTTTGTGCAAACAACTCCAGAGTTGTGAATTAGTTAACCACCAAAATGAGTGGAAAAAGGCCTGCTGCTGGTGGAAAGGGGAATAGGCATGTTGGGAAGGGGAAAAAAGGTTGTGTCCGTGGGGTAGGTGTTAAAGCAACAGTAACATCTGCAGAAGAAAGACCATCTTCCAGCCAAACTAAAATGTCTACTTCTTTTAGCGGACAATGTGATAAGATCCCTTTCTTACGGCCACGCCAATCGCTACAAATTCCAGATGAGGCACAAAAACAGCAGGTGCTTCAACGGATATCAAGTGCTCCTTTAAGTGGGCTCTCCTCCACATCAACTTCAACATCACAAATACTCCAGTCCTCAAAGGTGTCACCCAAATCGCACTTGCTTCCTCACAGCTCCCAAATCTCCAGCTGCCCGTCTGAGTATGAGGTAGAACAGATGGTTGAGTCTGCAGAGCTGTTTACTCATACTATAGCCTGGGAATCAGAGGTCGACTCCAGCGCTTCTGTGAATCCAGACGAGGAAATGATCTGCACTGATGCCCAGAATCTTTATGAGTCGGATCCAGGACCAGACGCAGAAGGTTCTGACCATAATGTAGACCCTCATTCCCAAACTGTAACTCCTGTTGGTGGAGACAATGAGGAAGACGATGATAAGACTCAAATACCTGATTGGAGCGACAACTTTAGTTTTTTGTCAGGGCAGGAACAGGTTGGCTCTGAGGACGACGGGTGTGATAACACACAGGGTGATGATGATGAGGTTGGAGATCCCACTTACTGTCAACCCACAGACAGCCAAGAGATGAGGTCAGCAGAGGAGGTGGAGGAAGATGCTAGTGATGACGAGGTCAGGTTGCGCCTTCCTGGACAGAGACGTAGTACTGGAAGCACGTCAACAACTGCATCCTCAAACACAACTCTGCCTCTCACCACAAGTCGTGGTGGCTCTTCAGGTCGCATGGGTGCTAAGCCTTGCATAGCCTGGGCATTTTTTCAGATCGATAAAGATGACCCAACTCGTGTTATCTGTAACATTTGTCAGCAAAAGCTAAGTAGAGGCCAAAAAATACATAGTTTGAGTACTTCATGCATGAACCGGCACATGGACATGAAGCATAAGTTGCAGTGGGAAGCTCAGTGTGCTACAATGCGGCCTAGCCGGCCGGGCCAACCACCGTCTGCCATATCTTGTGCATCCGCGGCCTCTTCATCCTCTGTGACTGGGGGGACAGCAGTCACACCTGTTTTGGGGCGCAGACCTGCCACCTCTTTACCCGCAACAGCCAGCGTGATTGGCAGGTCATCATTTTCTTTGGAGGTGGTAACACCAGCTCGTGTTGAGCGCTGTCCGACATCGATAGCACCACCTTTGGATCAAGGCAACCTAACATGTCCGCCTGCATCTTCCTCACAGACCGGCAGTTTGCCGGGGACACCCTTATCAACCCCGTCTAAGCACAATAGCCAGCCCTCGGTCCCTCAGATGTGGACAAGTAAAAGACCATTTCCTCCTAGCCATGAGAAAGCTAAGAGGTTGAATTTCACCATCTGCAAGCTCTTGGCTACAGAAATGCTGCCTTTCCGCCTGGTGGACACAGAGGATTTTCGAGACCTTATGTCCGTCGCAGTGCCCCAGTACCAGATGCCCAGTCGGCACTACTTCTCAAAGAAAGGTGTGCCTGCGCTCCACCAGCATGTCGCACACAACATCACCGCTTCTTTGAGAAACTCTGTGTGTGACAGGGTGCATTTCACCACAGACACTTGGACGAGTAGGCATGGACAGGGGCGTTACATGTCGCTGACTGGGCACTGGGTAACTATGGTGACAGCAGGACAAGGGGCTGCTGTCCAAGTCTTGCCGCCCCCACGAGTTGTGCGTCAATCCTCTTTATGTCAAAGTTCCTCCACTGCTTCTGCCTCCTCAACCTCCTCTCTGTCTTCCACCTGCACCCAAAGCCTGTCTGGTCATGCCACAAGCTTTCTAACTGCGCAGAAGGGATCCTGCACACCTCCTTACTATGCTGGCAGTAGGGCTCAACGTCATCAGGCGGTTTTTACTTTGAAATGTCTGGGAAATGTGAGTCACACAGCTGAGGAGTTGTGGTCAGCTCTGGAGAACCAATTTCATGAATGGTTGTCTCCACTGGACCTGAAACCAGGGAAGGCCGTGTGCGACAATGCTGCAAACCTGGGTGCGGCCCTTCGCCGGGGCAATGTCACACACGTGTCTTGTATGGCTCACGTGTTGAACCTGGTTGTCCAGCAATTTTTAGCCCACTATCCCAGACTAGATGGCCTTCTACAGAGGGCACGGTCGCTGTGTGCTCACTTCCGCCGTTCGCATTCCACAGCTCAGCGACTTACATCTCTACAGAAGTCGTTGGGCCTGCCACTTCACTGGCTAAAATGCGATGTGCCTACCCGGTGGAATTCAACTCTGCACATGTTGCAGCGACTGTGGCAGCACCGACAAGCCCTGGTGCAATACGTTCTGACGTATAGCCTGGGCCAACAAGATCCAGAGGTGGGGCAAATCACGCTGGAGGAGTGGTCTCAGATCAGGGACCTATGCACCCTTCTGCACAGTTTTGAAATGGCGACGAAGATGTTTAGTGCTGACGATGCCATTATCAGCATGACTATTCCGGTGATTTACATGCTGGAGCACATGTTAAACAGAATTCGGAGTCAGGTGGTGGCACAAGAGGAGGTGGAGGAAGTAGAGGAGGAGGAGTTGTATGCGGAAGGGCTAACATCTGCAAGGTCCAGACGGTCGGCAGCACCAAGGCGGCAGGCATGTGAGGGTGGGGGAGATGGTTTTACCAGGGCGCATGGTAGCAGCCAAACTAGTGAGGAAGGTGCAGGAGCCCAGGAAGAAGTGGAGGACGAACTGATGGAAGACTCATCAGATGAGGGAGACCTTGATCACATTTCTGTTGTGCGAGGTTGGGGGGAGAGGACAGAGGAAGGAAGCATGATTGTTACCTCGCCACCAACACAACAGGGACTTGGTGCTCCTGGATGCGCAACACACATGAGTGCCTTCTTGCTGCACTACCTGCAACATGACCCTCGAATTGTGAGAATTAGAAATAATCCTGACTACTGGGTTGCCACACTGTTAGATCCCCGGTACAAAAGTAAATTTGCAGAAATTATTCCTGCCATAGAAAGGGATGCACGCATGCAGGTGTATCAGCAGAGACTGTTGCAGAACCTTACATGTGCTTTTCTACAAAATACCAGTGGTGCACGTAGTGAATCTCACAGTTCCAACTTGCCAACCGTGGGACCGTCAAGTGTTCAGCACTCAAACCGTAACAGAACCACAGTATCTGCTGGTAACATCAATTTTGCGGAATCATTTCACCACTTTTTTAGCCCATCCTTTGCAAGGCCACAGGAGACAAGAAGTCTGACACATAGTCAACGCCTAGAGACGATGGTACAGGAGTATCTCCAAGTAAACATTGAAGCCACGACTGTGTCACTGGACCCTTGCTCTTTTTGGGCTTCCAATCTGGATAAATGGCCGGAGCTAGCCACTTACGCCTTGGAGATCTTGTCATGCCCCGCAGCCAGCGTTCTGTCTGAACGTGTGTTCAGCGCTGCTGGTGGTGTGCTGACAGATAAGCGCACGCGGCTCTCCACTGATAATGTAGACAGACTCACGTTCATAAAGATGAACAAATCATGGATCCGAAACGACTTTTCTACCCCTGTGTCATCCTGGGGAGAGTAAAAGCTTGATGATTGGTTAAAATCACCCTACCAACCGTTTTAAGCTTTCAAATTACTAATCATGTTTATCTGTATCTTGACTGGAAAATAATTTGGGCTTTGTAGCAGTGTGCAGCACTGATCCTATTAGGCCATCTATAATAAGCTCCACCAGATTTAAAATTAAAAATAATTTTTAGCTGCATCTAGCCCGGAAAATAATTTTGGGGCTCCGAGATGCGCAAGACACATAAGTGCCTTCTTGCTGCACTACCTGCAGCATGACCCTCATATTGTCAGAATTCGAAGTAATCATGACTATTGGGTTGCCACACTCTTAGATCCCCCAAACTTTTCGATCAACCTTTTCATTTTAATAAAGACCAAAAAAATGGTCATTTTTGAAATTATAAGCATTAGCAGGTTGTTAGAAACTGAAATCAAACAGTTTTCAACTCAAAACTTTATTGTAGGTGATGTTACATTTTCACATAGGACCCCTTGTTCGAAAGGAGCTTCTGAACTCTCTCGTCCATTGAATTTGTCAGGTTTTGGATGGTTTCTGCTTCAATTGTTTTGCATGAGGACAGAATACCCTCCCAGAGCTGTTGCTTAGATGTGAACTGCCTCCCGCCATCATAGACACACCTTTTAATGATGCTCCAAAGGTTCTGAATGGGGTAGAGGTCAGGGGAGCATGGGGGTCACACCATAAGTTTGTCCCCTTTTATGCCCATATCAGCCAGAGATGCAGATGTTTTATGTGCAGCATGAGATGGTGCATTATCATGCAGAAAAATGATCTTGCTGTGAAATACACGGTTCTTCTTCTTGAACCATGGCAGGAAGTGCTGTTTGAGAAAATCCACATACATTATGGAGTTCATCTTTAGCGCCTTCAGGGATCCTAAAGGGGCCGACAATCTCTCTCCCCATGATTCCAGCCCAAAACATTACTCCACCTCCTCCTTGTTGGCGCTGTAGCCGTGTTTGCGTGGGGTGTCCATCAACCAGCCATCCTCCACTCCATCCATCTGGACCATCGAGCGCTGCACGGCACTCATCCGTGAACAAAACTGTTTTGAAATCAGTCTTCATGTAATGTTTGGCCCACTGGAGCCGTTTCTGCTTGTGTGAAGTGGATAGAGGAGGTCGACAGGATGGCGTATGCACAGCTGCAAACCTCTGAAGGACCCTGCATCTTGTTGTTCGGGGGACGTTGGAGGCACCAGCAGCTTCAAAAACTTGTCTGCTGCTATGACAAGGCTTTCTTGCCGCTGCTCTTTTAACCTGACGTAATTGCCTGTAGGAAAGAGTCCTCAATTTGCCCTTATCAGAACGCACACGTGTGTACTGTGAATCAGCTACATACTTCTTGATTGCCAAGACACTTCATCCTGATCATCGCACAATGTTGATTGTAGTCATGCCTTGACCTAAACACTCCACAATTTGTTGCTTCTCAGCAGCCGACACATCCTTTTTCTTTCCCATTTTGGCAGAAAATGTAGGCTGCTTAATAATGTGAGAGAGCCTTCTTAAGTAGTCTTGCCTTTCATTGGACACACCTGCCAAACTAATTAGCACAGGTGTCTGCAATTGCTTACAGTGATATAAAGAGCCCTGACACACATCACCATCAATGAGTTTAACTGACAAACAAACAAATTCTTCCCTTATCACTCCTAAACACTTTTTGCATAATAATTTGGAACGCAGTGTACATGTGCTTTTCCACAAAACACCAGTGGTTCACGTAGTGAATCTTACAGTTCTAACTTGCCAACCGTGGTCTGTATGGAATTGTTCAATAAAGGGCCCAAAATTAAGATAACATAGATGGGAGAGGTCTCTATGAATAGGAATTCCTAAGTATTTGATACCCTGTGAGGGCCAGGCAAAGGGAAAGTTGGACTGGATGGAATCCTATATGGATTTGGGGAGGGAGACATCGAGGGCCTCAGACTTCGCTGCATTGATTTTAAAATTTTACCATGTAACAAAGTGATCTATTTCAGCCATAACAGCAGGGATGGATATATGTGATTGAGTGATATATAATAGGACATCATCAGCAAATAGAGAGCACTTGTACTCGGTGCCTCCCACCTCAATCCACCTAATATTGGGGTTATGGTGAATTGATGAGAGCAGGTGCTCCGTCACTGGGATGTATAAGAGAGGGGACAGAGGACATCCCTGCCTTGTCCCATTGGTGATTGTGAAAGGTGATGAAAATGTTCTGACGCACCCCCTGGGCCTTGGGACACCCGGAGCCGGACCCTTTTTGGTGGATGCTGGTGGTTGTAGTCTTCGTGGCGGCGACCCGGTTCCGTGGCTCAGGGCGGTCAAACCAGTGGCGGAACTATTTATGTGGTTTTGATGTTTAAATGTCCGACTACGCCACCCGTGGATTGCGGTCAGAGTGAACCGCCGCTACAGGGCAGACCGCTGAGGCTGGTGTTGTGGGTGCAGCAGAGCGTAGCATAACTCCCCACGGGAGGAGTATAGCCTCAGGGCAGTGTATGCGGAGGATGGGGGTGATGGTGCAGGGCAGCAGCAGTAACGACACGGAGTCAGTGATGCAGTCCAGGGCCTTTACTCACAGTTCTTATTATCCAGACCACGTCTGCAGGTAACGGCTGCCCACGTCGTACTGTGCTCACCAGGTGAGGGGCTCAGACAACTCCCAGATAACTTTGGAGCACTTCACAGGACCCCCTTTGTGTGTCCTTTGTCTGGCCTTTCTTACCAACACTTCTGTCCGGCTGCCTCGGGCCTCCTCTTGGTAAACTTGGCGCCAGTTTCCCTGACCCTATGTGGTGCCTTCCTAGCGGGTGTAGCGAGGGGCTGCGCCACATAAAATGTCAGAGCCTCCGGTTTCTAGCTGAGGGTCGTTTCCTGCCTCCACTAGTTCGGGGACCGGTCTCCCCCTTTGGCCTGACCCCTCCACGCAGGTGGATTCGGGCGTGCGGTGGCGACTCGCCCGTCCGCACCCCTGGGATCCCTTCATTCCTCGTTCCTGGAGCCTTCTCCGCTCCTCTTCCTTCCTTCTCCCTCTTCCAGGCCTGGGCCTCTGTTACTAGGCCCGCCTCCGGAGCAGAGCTCATGCAGAGCCCCTGCTCCCTGCCACTTCTGCTCAGACTTCTCTGAACTGAACTAAGATGGTGCCCACCTTTTATACTTCCTTCTCAATGCACCCAGGAACTGCTTCCTCCCTGCTCCTGCACTACAGGGTTCCCCTTCCTCAGTGTTCCCTCCCCCCACTCCAGCCAGGGACAGGGACTGTCGTGCCCATCTCAGGGGCATATTGGTCGCCCTGCCCCACGGCAATGTGGTGTAATGCATGCAGGTGTCGGGTCCTGATCCACACTCCATCCTTACCTGAGAGTGAGATATCACACCTCTGGGTGAGGTGCAATACCTCTGTAGCAACCGAGCCCTCAGGGTGCTACAGTTCCATTTATCTTCAGCCTAGGTGACGTATTGCGATACAGGGCCGTGATTTTGGCTATAAAAGGGTCCCCTAGACCCCTACCCCAAGCTTTTTAAGAGAATCCTATATGGCGTGCCAGGAGACTCTATGGAATGCTTTCTCAGCATCCAACGAGAGTATCTAATTACAAACTTTTAACTGCATCTAGCCCAGGAAATACTTTGTGCCTAGTAGCAGTGTCTGCTAGTCAGCGGATTATCCCGGCTGTTAAGCAAGCTACACCACCTGTAGTTTAGACACTTAATTTTTTCAAAGGAAATGCTTTGGGACCATGGGATACTTAGTGAAGAGCATCAGGAGGCACCCCAAGGCATAGGGGCTGGGACTGGCAGTAGGATGCCTTGCGGTGGACAGCCGAGCTCGATCCTTATAAAAGCTTTTTAACTGCAGCAGCTTTAGTGGACGCTACTGGAGCTGGAATTACCGCGGCTGCTGGCATGAGACTTGCCCTCCAATAGATCCTTGTAAATGGATTTAAAGTGTATTCATTCAAATTAGAGAGACAATTTAAATTAAAAAGCTTAGAGCTGCCTCCACCACAGGGGGGCTCGCTCGACCCACCAGCGGACATGCACCAGTATTGGGAGAGGGGGGCTGGCCGTCAGGGTTCACCGCGGCTCTGGCACAAACCCGGCGACACGGAGGTGGCACGGGCAGGAGCGGACTGGCCGTGTCGGCTTCTCACTTTTTGGATTTTAGAAGGGCATGACATGCCTATATCTGTGTCTCCCCCTCCTTTTACTCCTCCACCTCTTTTATTTTCGCATGACTATATGTACTTGTCACTTTTCCATGTGTTAGTTATGTCTTCTGAGCAGTTTGTCTGCTTTTGGACACCTTTGAAGGTGTTTTCTATGTGTTTCTATGTGTTTTTGTTTGCCTGCCATTGGTTTTAACGGTCTTCGAAGGTGTTCGACGAACAGTTCGACGAACAGTTCGGCGAACACACGGGTGTTCGACGAACCGAACCGAACTCGAACACTACGGGGGTGGCTCAACACTAATGGAGAGTTGTCATCATGGTGGAGACAGGGAAGTGTTGGCTGTGGGGAGCTTGGCACATATAGCCGACTTTATGCACCGCTGATTTTCCCGTGACCCTCGCATTATATTTATCTTGGCCCAAAAACAAAAAAAGAGTACTGGTTGTTCACCCTGTTAGACCCATGCTGCAAAGAGGACTTTGCATCTCTCCTTCCTGAGGCAGAGAGGTCTTCTAAAATGATGCTATACCAGAAGGCCATTGTGGAAAATATGTTGAAAGAATTCCCATCAGACAATGCTAGCAACAGGGTAAATATTCCTTGCCCAATGAAGGAGCAGAGGCAAGGGAGACACACTTCAGAGGCAGTGATACACTGTCAAAGGCCTGGGCCAATTTTATGAAACTATCTCAGCGTCCGTACAGGGCCTGATGACCAGTTATTTTTGATAAGAAGTGAAAAGTTTTTAAAGATGATCAAGCAATACCTGGCTGACCAAACCAGCGTACTACCTAATTCCTCTGCGACCTTCAACTGTTGGGTCTCAAAGCTGGACACCTGGCAGGAGCTGTCCCTCTATGCCTTGGAGGTGTCTTTCTGCCCTGCTGCTAGTGTTTTGCTAGTGGAATTTTAGTGCCGCTGGGGGGGTCATAACAGAGAGGCGCTTTCGCCTGTCAACAGGAATGCGGACAGCCTCACTCATAAAAATGAACAAAGCCTGGATTAGCCCCTACTTTTCCACACCACCAGATGACAGCAGCACATAAAGTGTTTTTAATGTTCAATCACTGGAGGAGGCCCTCCACTTGGTGTCTTCAAGGGTGTATGGTTGACTCTCCGTATAATTTTTTCCTGGCTTTACACAAAGCCTTTATGAGTGTAGCAGTACATCAACTACACTTTGTTCACAATATTTGAATGAGGTACTACAGTTGGTGCATTCAAGGGTGTATGGATGACCCTGCTTGTAATTTTTGACAAGTTTTGAACTTAATGCATAGCCTTTATGAGCCTAGGACTACCACCACATGACAATTTGAACAGAATGTGTTTGAGGCCCTCCTTTATGCCTAATACTGAGTGTATCTGAGTCCCTCCTCCATCAAATTTTTGGTAGTTCTCGCTTCCTTCATAAATTACACTGAAAGTTCCAGTGTTTTACTAAAAAATTTAATTTTGGGTTACTTAATTATTTTTTTTAAATCCTTTTTACATTTTGCTTTATATACAAGTCATTATTCAGGAAAAAAATGTTTCACTTTTTTTTTTTTTACTGTACACTTCAATTTCTTGTAGATTTTGAATGTTTTATTGTCAGTCCTTAAAGTGGAGTAAAAGTGTGACAGCATTGCTCTCAGCAGCGATCTGGGAGTCAGAGATGCTTTCAGGGGTCTTCCCCATGCTGTTCTGTTTCCATTTAGCACTTTTTCCATGCATTTCATCATTTTCACTGCCACCCAGATCTCCTTGTAGGGTCTGCAGGAAAAATGCTCGGATTGCACTCTTTACCCAAAATGACCATCTGAGCATTAGGTATTGCTCTGTTTGAGTGACAAGCATGTTAGTTCTCGCTCATATGCTTTTTCAAGGTACTGTATATAAAATATATATATACAGTTGTGCTCAAAAGTTTACATACCCCGGCAGAATTTTTCCTTTCTTGGTCTTGTTTCAGAGAATATGAATGATAACAAAAATAACTTTCTCTCCACTCATGGTTATTGGTTGGGTGAAGCCATTTATTGTCAAACTACTGTGTTTTCTCTTTTTAAATCTTAATGACAGCTAAAAACATCCAAATGACCCTGATCAAAAGTTTACATATCCCAGTTCTTAATACCGTGTATTGCCCCCTCTAACATTAATGACAGCTTGAAGTCTTTTGTGGTAGTTGTGGATGAGGTTCTTTATTTTCTCAGATGGTAAAGCTGCCCATTCTTCTTGGCAAAAAGCCTCCAGTTCCTGTAAATTCCTGGGCTGTCTAGCATGAACTACGCGCTTGAGATCTCACCAGATTGGCTCAATGATACTGAAGTCAGGAGACTGAGATGGCCACTCCAGAACATTCACTTTGTTCTGCTGTAGCCAATGACAGGTCGACTTGGTCTTGTGTTTTGGATCGTTGCCATGTTGGAACGTTCAAGTACTTCCCATTCACATCTTCCGGGCTGCTGAGTGCAAAGTTGCCTCCAGTATTTGCTGATAACGTGCTGCAATAATCTTTCCTTCAATTTTTAGCAAGTTTCCTGTGCCTTTGTAGCTCACACATCCCGAAAACATCAGTGATCCACCTATGTGCTTTACAGTAGGAATGGTGTTCCTTTCATCATAGGCTTTGTTGACCTCTCTCCAAATGTAATGTTTAGAGTTGTGGCCAAAAAGTTAAATTTTGGTCTCATCACTCCAAACTACCTTGTTCCAGAAGTTTTGAGGCTTGTCTCTGTGCTGTTTGGCGTATTGTAGGCGAGATACTTTGAGGCATTTGCGCAGTAATGGCTTTTCTCTGGTGACTCGACCATGCAGCCCATTTTTCTTCAAGTGTCTCCTTATTGTGCATGTTGAAACAGCCACACTGCTAGTTTTCAGAGAGTCCTGAATTTCAGCTGATGTTATTTGTGGGTTTTTCTTTGCATCCCGAACAATTTTCCTGGCAGTTGTGGCCAAAATTTTTGTTGGTCTACCTGACCGTAGTTTGGTTTTTACAAAGCCCCTGATTTTCCATTTGTTAATCACAGTTTGAATGCTGCTGACTGGCATTATCAATTCCTTGGTTATCTTTTTGTATCCCTTTCCTGTGTTATACAGTTTAACTACCTTTTCCCATAGATCTGTTGACAATTCTTTTGCTTTCTACATGACTCACAATCCAGAAATGTCAGTGGCTGGATGAAAGATGCAAGAGTCTGTCTGGATCCCAGAAACTCACTCAGCTTTTATGCACACACACTGATTACAAGCAAACAGGTCACAGGTGAGGATGTTACCTTTAGTAGCCATTCAAACCCATTTGTGTCAAATTCTGTGCATGTTATCAGGCCAAAATCACCAGTGTATGTGAACTTTTGATCAGAGTCATTTGGATGTTTTTGGTTGTCATTAAGATTTAAAAAGTGAAAACACAGTAGTTTGACAATAAATGGCTTCACCCAACCAATAACCATGACTAAAGAAAAAGGTTTTTTGTTATCATTCATATTCTCTGAAACAAGGCCAAGAAAGGAAAAATTCTGCTGGGGTATGTAAACTTTTGAGCACAACTGTAATATTATATATATACATTCGCATATACAGTGGTGGCAAAAAGTATTGGCACCCCTGCAATTCTGTCAGATAATACTCAGTTTCTTCCTGAAAATGATTGCAATCACAAATTCTTTGGTATTATTATCTTCATTTAATTTGTCTTCAATGAAAAAACACAAAAATAATTGTCCTAAAGCCAAATTGGATATAATTCCACACCAAACCTAAAAAAGGGGGTGGACATAAGTATTGGCACTGTTTGAAAAATCATGTGATACTTCTCTAATTCGTGTAATTAACAGCACCTGTAACTTACCTGTGGCACCTAACAGGTGTTGGCAATAACTAAATCACACTTCCAGCCAGTTAACATGGATTAAAGTTGACTCAACCTCTGTCCTGTGTCCTTGTGTGCACCACATTGAGCATGGAGAAAAGAAAGAAGACCAAAGAACTGTCTGAGGACTTGAGAAACCAAATTGTGAGGAAGCATGAGCAATCTCAAGGCTACAAGTCCATCTTCAAAGACCTGAATGTTCCTGTGTCTTCCGTGCGCAGTGTCATCAAGAAGTTTAAAGCCCATGGCACTGTGGCTAACCTCCCTAGATGTGGACGGAAAAGAAAAATTGACGAGAGATTTCAACGCAAGACTGTGCAGATGGTGGATAAAGAACCTCGACTAACATCCAAACAAGTTCAAGCTGCCCTGCAGTCCGAGGGTACAACAGTGTCAACTCGTACTATCTGTCGGCGTCTGAATGAAAAAGGACTATATGGTAGGATACCCAGGAAGACCCCACTTCTTACCCCGAGACATAAAAAAGCCAGGCTGGAGTTTGCCAAAACTTATCTGAGAAAGCCTAAAACGTTTTGGAAGAATGTTCTCTGGTCAGATGAGACAAAAGTAGAGCTTTTTGGGAAAAAGCATCAACATAGAGTGTACAGGAAAAAAAAGAGGCATTTAAAGAAAAGAACACGGTCCCTACAGTCAAACATGGCGTAGGTTCCCTGATGTTTTGGGGTTGCTTTGCTGCCTCTGGCACTGGACTGCTTGACCGTGTGCATGGCATTATGAAGTCTGAAGACTACCAACAAATTTTGCAGCATAATGTAGGGCCCAGTGTGAGAAAGCTGGGTCTCCCTCAGAGGTCATGGGTCTTCCAGCAGGACAATGACCCAAAACACACTTCCAAAAGCACTATAAAATGGTTTGAGAGAAAGCACTGGAGACTTCTAAGGTGGCCAGCAATGAGTCCAGACCTGAATCCCATAGAACACCTGTGGAGAGATCTCAAAATGGCAGTTTGGAGAAGGCACCCTTCAAATATCAGGGACCTGGAGTAGTTTGCCAAAGAAGAATGGTCTACAATTCCAGCAGAGCATTGTAAGAAACTCATTGATGGTTACCGGAAGCGGTTGTTCGCAGTTATTTTGGCTAAAGGTTGTGTAACCAAGTATTAGGCTGAGGGTGCCAATACTTTTGTCTGGCCCATTTTTGGAGTTTTGTGTGAAATGATCAATGATTTGATTTTTGCTTCATTCTCTTTTGTGTTTTTTCCTTGCAAGCAAATTAAATGAAGATAATAATACCAAAGAATTTGTGATTGCAATAATTTTCAGGAAGAAACTAAGTATTATCTGACAGAATGGCAGGGGTGCCAATACTTTTGGCCACCACTGTATATACACACACACACAAATATATATAAACATACACACATACATGAATCTATATACAATGTATTTACTGCATAATATATGTGTGCATGCATATTTAAAAACTAGCTATTGAACCTGTTCCACCCGGGTGGTGAGCATTTTTATTGGTACATTTCCGGCACCATTTTTTTTAGACACTGTCTGCAAATTCGCCTATATAGTGTTTTCAACAATACTTCAATAAAATGGTTCCGGAGTCACTGCATACGCATACCGCTCTATCCAGCGCCATTTTTTTTAAGACACTGTGTCTTCATAGCAGTGCGCACTTACTGGCCATAGAGATAATAATGATAGGGGGTGCATGCACTCTGCTATGTTGACGTTGTAGTACATTACTTCAATAAAATGACGCTGAGTCAGCGTGTGCGCATAACTCGCTATCTGGCGCAATTTTATTGAAGACACTGTACATGCAAAATCGCAGACACCATGTCTTCCAAAAAATGGTGCCGGATAGAGCGGTATGCCCATGCACTGACTCGGGTGCCATTTTATTGATATATTGTACTTCAAAATTAAAGGGATCCTGTCATCAGAAATAGCGCTAGTAACCCACAGATATTTTGTTAATCTGCAGGTTAACAGCGTTATTATGCTGCCCAGCACCTACACACAGCCGAATGCCCCAGGGAGAAAATTAACTTTATTCTCCCCACCAGTATTCTGTTTCAGTCATGGAGGCGGAGGCGGGGGCAGTGTTGATTTGGTCACTGCTGTGAGTATACAGAGCCACTGTAATCACAACCCCGGCACTGACTGACACTAGCTCTACACTGAGGCTGGCTGTTAGTCAAGGCCAGGGGCACGGTTCCATCAGCCGCTCAGTATTCTCAGAGCAATGACTGAACCAGCGCTGCCCCTGACCCCATGACTGAAACCGAATGCTCCCCCATCCTAGTCCCCCATCCTAATATATGCTCCCCCATACTGATATATGCACCCCATCCTGGTATATTCTCCCCCATTCCGGTCCCCATCCTGATATATGCACCCCCATCCTGGTTCCCCATCCTGTTATATGCTTCCCCATCCTGGTATATGCTCCCCTATCCTTGTCCCCCATCCCAGTATATGCTCCCCCATCTGGGTCCCCCATCCTGTTGTATGCTCCCCCATCCTGGTATATGCTCCCCTATCCTGGCCCCCCATCCTATTATATGCTCCCCATTCTGCCTACGCTGTTGTAATTCCATCCATACATATAAAAAAAGAAAACCGCTCCTACTCACCTTTATTCCACTCCCCTGCAGTGTGTCATCTGCATTATTTAAATAAAATGGTGCCAGAATCAGAGCGTGCGCATACAGCACCATTTTGTTGAAGACACTGTGTGCAAATTTGTTTTCAACAAAATGACGTGGGATATTGCGTTATGCGCAGGCATTGACTCCGGCGCCGCATTCCTCCAGCCTCGTTGGAGATCGTAGTATGTCCTCATGGCGCCGGAGATTGTGGTATGCAGTCAGCGTCTCCGCATACCGGGATCTCCGGCGCCACACTCCTACATCCTCATCGTTCTCTCTGTCCCCTCTGAATGGTGGATGCGTTCTTCTGATCCGGCCACACTGCGCAGCCGCAGTCTATAGAGGTTTCGGACAGAAGGATGTATCCCTGGTTATATTATAGATAGCTGTGTAAATTTGGTTGTTGAATTGACATTTAATTTCAACAACTAAATGTCTATGAATTTTAACTGTAGATTTAATCTATTGGTATACAATTGCCAAATCTTTGTGGAATTCAGCAAAAAAAAATCCAAATGAAAATCATGTGAATTTCAATGGAAATTTTCTTGTAGATTTTCTTGTAGATTCTATACTATTTCAATTGTTTATGAAGAGTTACAGTATGTGCTATGTGTTAACTAAGCCGAAAATATGGTAATCATTTTTTTCCAGATCCTATGCAATTGAGGTACCTGTGGCTGGGCTTTAGGCCAAAATTCTCATGATTAAAACGAGTGTTCATTTTTTTTTCTCCCCAGTTGTTCATCATTTCCGTTGTCATGAATTGTTTAATAAGCAGCTTGTAGCGACTGTACAGAACTACATCAAGTGGAAACCCTTCATCAGCTACTCGGTTAACAACCCAAGCACCTCTCCTGGTACTGAGATACACCTGTTGTAAAAAAAATAGCAGAACATGGAACAGACCATTATATGAATATTAAATATTTATTATATTCTGACCCTTAAAGATAACATCGAAAATGTAAAAATTAAAATGATAATTTAGTTAAAATGAACTCATTAACACATAAACTTTAACAGTATAGGATGCTAAAGAAATAAATGTATTGTGTATGTAGGTTAGATCATATTACAAACATAACATGTCACCCTGTAAGTTCAATGAAGCGGCTCTTCAGAGTGAATACTGTATTTAAAGGTGTTATCCACTATTAGCTCAGAATGCCAATAAAAAGGCTTTCTAAAGATGTTACCAACAGCTGAATATTCTTACGAGATCAGGATATTCACCTCTAGCTTCCATTTAGTTACATCATTATAGAAATTATATATATGTATATACAGTACAGACCAAAATTTTGGACACACCTTCTCATTTAAAGATTTTTCTGTGTTTTCATCAAAACTATGAATTAGCACATGTGGAATTATATACTTAACAAAAAAGTGTGAAACAACTGAAAATATGTCTTATATTCTAGGTTCTTCAAAGTAGCCACCTTCTGCTTTGATGACTGCTTTGCACACTCTTGGCATTCTCTTCATGAGCTTCAAGAGGTAGTCACCGGAAATGCCCTGTCAGGTTTAATGAGTGGGATTTCTTGCCTTATAAATGGGGTTGGGACCATCAGTTGTGTTGTGCAGAACTCAGGTGGTAGTCCTACTGAATAGACTGTTAGAATTTGTATTATGGCAAGAAAAAAGCAGCTAAGTAAAGAAAAACGAGTGGCCATCATTACTTTAAAAAATGAAGGACAGTCAGTGCGAAAAATTGGGAAAACTTTGAAAGTGTCCCCAAGTGCAGTTGCAAAAACCATCAAGCACTTCAAAGAAACTGGCTCACATGAGGACCGCCCCAGAAAAGGAAGACCAAGAGTCACCTCTGCTTCTGAGGATAGGTTTATCCGAGTCACCAGCCTCAGAAATCGCAGGTTAACAGCAGCTCAGATTAGAGACCAGGTCAATACCACACAGAGTTCTAGCAGCAGACACATCTCTACAACAACAAGGACTTTTCTACCCCTGTGTCATCCTGGGGAGACTAAAAGCTTGAGGATTTGGTAAAATCACCTAACCAACCATTTTAAGCAGCTCTGGGGCAATTGATGCCACTTAAGTGGTGTCTGTGCCACAATTTTTGGAAAAAATGGAGACTTTTTTTGGAGTCCCCTTGCTGTGTTTTACGTGACGTTGGCATAGTCAATTCCAGGTGGGTTGGGTCGCCCCCCCTCCCTTTTAACTGTAAGAAACTACATACACTATGGCTTGGGGTAACACAGATGGTTGAGTCTGAAGAGCTGTTTACTCAGAGGTCTGCTCCAAAGCTTCAGTGTCTGCTAGTCAGCGTAGAATTTTTAACTGCATCTAGCCTAGGCAATACTTTGGGCGTAGTAGCCCAGCTGCGAAGCAAGCTGCACCGCCTATGTATCTAATAAGAATTTTTAATTGCATCTAGCCTAGGCAGACTGTGGGGACCCCCAACCAAACCCAGATGCTCAGCCCCCCTACCGCCCCCCTTTCCTTGACAATACACTAAAGTAACTCTTACAACTGGATGGGTGAGGATCGGTCACAGCTTTATTAACTCTTTATTAGTGTTGAGCCACCCCCATAGTGTTCGGGTTCGGTTCGTCGAACACCGGGATGTTCGAGGAACTGTTCGTCGAACTGTTCGTCGAACACCTTAGAACACCGTCGAACACCGTTAAAACCAATGGCAGGCAAACAAAAACACATAGAAAACACCTTCAAAGGTGTCCAAAAGCTGACAAACTGCTCAGAAGACACTCTCTTTAAAAAAGCCGGCCGGCAATTCAGCAGCGGCATACACTGGTACCCGACAATTTAGACAAGAAGGAATAGAGCATCACACATAGATTAGATAGATAGAAACATGTCAGTCACACATATAAGAAGCACAGTGACAGTGTTGGTTACTGCACTTGTCATTTAGTGTAAAGGATTTATTAAAAAAAATATTAGTGTTTTCATGCACCGTCTCTTTAAAAAAGCTGGCCGGCAATTCAGCAGCGGTACCCGACAATTTAGAATTGTACTGAGAATTTTCCCACGCTGTCAGTGACGTGCATGAGGTGAGCCGAGTACATTGGACATGACCTCGGCTCATCTGGATGCCGTCACAGCGAGACACTGAGGAACGCAAGCATGCCAGCGCTTCTCAGTGCCTGCGGGATGACAGGCTGGATGGCAGCGTTCTGCTGCGGTCCAGCCAGTCATCTCGATGTAGCAGAGCTGAAGCTGTCATGGGAACCATGGAAAGGTAAGGATGATGTTGGTTTATTATTTTTCTTTTATTTCAGGAGATCGTTGGCTTCAGCTGGAATGGGCGTGATGGTAAGTATGGTTTAATTTAGAACAATAAAGAATTGTGTGTTTTTTTAAATTAAAGGACTTTATTCTGGGTGTTGTGCTTTTTTTAAATACTTTACTAGAAATTCATGGCGGTCATGTCTAATACTGGCGTGACCCCATGAATTTTGGGCTTAGGGCCAGCTGATAATACCAAGCTGGCCCTAACCCCTTTATTACCCAGTGAGCCACCGCACCAGGGCCCTGGATGAGTTGGGTACAGCGCCAGAAGATGGCGCTTCTATGAACGCGCCATTTTCCGGGGTGGCTGCGGACTGCAATTTGCAGCGGGGGGGGGCCCAGAAAGCTTGGGCCTCCCTGCGCTGCAGATTCCAGCCCCCAGCTGCCTAGTTGTACCTGGCTGGACACAAAAATAGGGCGAAGCCCCACGTCAATTTTCTTTAAATTATTTCATGAAATAATTAAGAAAAAAAGGGCTTCCCTACATTGTTGTGTCCGGCCAGGTACAAATAGGCAGCTGTTGGTTGGGGGCAGCCCGGTCCTGCCTGCTGTACCTGGCTGGACCCAAATATAGTGCGAAGCCCCACCTCAATTTTTTTTTAATTATTTCATGAAATAATTAAAAAAAAAAGGTCTTCCCTATATTGTTGTGTCCGGCCAGGTACAAATAGGCAGCCGGTGGTTGGGGGCAGCCCGTTCCTGGCTGCTGCACCTGACTGGACACAAGTATAGTGCGAAGCCCCACGTCAATTTTTTTTTAATTATTTCATGAATTTCCTGAAGTAATTTAAAAAATTGAAGTGGGGCTTCGCACTATATTTGTGTCCAGCCAGGTACAGCAGGCAGGAACGGGCTGCCCCCAACCACCAGCTGCCTATTTCCCACGCTGTCAGTGACGTGCATGAGGTGAACTGAGTTCATTGGACATGAGCTCACCTCATGCACGTCACTGACAGCGTGGGAGAATTCTCCTGCACTCAGCGCTTCAGCGTGAGAATTTTCCCACGCTGTCAGTGACGTGCATGAGGTGTGCCGAGTTCATTGGACATGAACTCGGCTCATCTGGATGCCGTCACAGAGAGACGCTGAGGAGCGCAAGCAAGCTTGCGCTTCTCAGTGTCTGCGGGATGTTTTTTTTTAACTTTGACTACGGGGTTAGCAATGGGGGTGTCTTATAGACGCCTCTCCATTACTAACCTGGGCTTGATGTCAGCTGGCATTATAAGCTGACATCAACCCCAGCCCTATTACCCCACTGCCACCGCTACAGGGCAGTGGGAAGAGCGAGGCTAAGTGCCAGAATTGGCGCATCCTATGGATGCGCCATTTCTGGGGCGGCTGACGGCTGGTGTTTCTAGCCTGGGAGGGGGCCAATATTCATGGCACCCTTCCTGGGCTATTAATATCAGCCCCCAGCTGTCTGCCTAGCCTTTGCTAGCTAATAAAATAGGGGGGACCCCACGTCATTTTTTTGGGGGGTCCCCCATTTTAATAGCTAGTAAAGGCTAGGTATTCAGCTGGGGGCTGATATTAGTAGCCTGGGAAGCTCCGTGGGTATTACCCCCTTCCCAGGCTTCAAACATCTGCCCCAACCGTCTGCTTAACCTCCGCTAGAGCCTAAAATTAAGGGGAACCCCACGCCAATTTTTTTTTAAATAAATCCTTTATTTTAACACTAAATGACAAGTACAGTAATCAACACTATCACTGTACTTATTATATATGTGACTGACATGTTTCTATCTATCTAATCTATGTGTGATGCTCTATTCCTTCCATTCTAAATTGTCGGGTACCGCTGCTGAATTGCCGGCCGGCTTTTTTAAAGAGACAGTGCATGAAAACACTATTATTTTTTTAAATAAATCCTTTACACTAAATGACAAGTACAGTAAGCAACACTGTCACTGTACTTCATATATATGTGACTGACATGTTTCTATCTATCTAATCTATGTGTGAAGCTCTATTCTTTCGGTTCTAAATTTTCGGGTACCGGTGTACGCCGCTGCTGAATTGCCGGCTTTTCATGTTTCACTGTGATCACAGTTCCCATCGATTTGGGCAATCACTCTAATGCCACAACCACCATGGCTGTGGCATTACAGTGAGTGGCAGACAATCCCTGCATGATTGGTGCTCTAAATAGCGCCAGACATACAGGACACGCTTTTGGTGCACGAACAGTTATCGAACATAACCTCGAACAGCCGAATTTTTTGCAAATCGTTCGGGTTCGTCGAACAACTCGAACACTGCCCAAAACAGCTCGAATTTGAGATTGGCGAACAGTTCTAGTCGAACACCGCTCATCTCTACTCTTTATTCTCATTCCATTAGAAAGGCATTTTATTTCTAAAATAATTCAGCATGTTGCAGCATGCCCTGGGTCTCCAAACCAGCAAGTTGGCCAACAAGTGTAATTCTCCAACATGTCCTTTCTATTTCCAGGCCACGGAGGATCCTGCGTACTCGTATGCAGGATTCTGACCCCCATCCATCACTCTTAACGCTTCTTCCACTCCGCCCTGGAGTCCTGACAGGAATGTGTCCAGTCCAATATCCATTAAGTGAACACCGTCGGGCCGTATGAGGCCTGCTTTATCTCCTTCCAGTTGTCGGTGTTGTATCACTACACCGCCTCTGTCTCTTCTAAATTTTGCCATCCGAATATTTAATACCCGCCTTGTCCGTTTGATGGCAGTGATGTCTCGCGCACCTTGCCTTACCGCTATCGGCACAATCTCTGACCATACTATAGTTAGTTTTTTGAAAAATTCTCTGAAGCGCTCAGTGTCTAGCTTCATTATTGCCATTAATTATGCGCTCTTGTAATGACCTAGGTCGTTTCCCCCGGCCTTTATAACTAAGATGACCGGACCTCTTGCCTCTCTCCCTACCTTGATTACCTCCATTAGTACCTGTGGCCATAGCAGGCCTCTAATACCTCTCCAGTTGAAATATGTGTTATGAAAGTCTAATTTCCTCCTGCCTGGGCGGACTTTCGCCCTTTTTTCTGCCCAATATATATACGAGTGGCCTATCACCCACACTGTTGGCTTAGCGTCACCTGTAAAAGAAACAAACCACGTTAGGATAACAAGTCCGGTCTTATGTATCTCGCCAAACACGTGGAGCGCCATCTCCCTATCCTCTGAACTTCCGTTTCTGACAGTCCTGCTCTTGCTGCTTCCATGGCCGCGCCTATGCGGAATGAGTGTGTCCCATAATCTTTGGGGTGGTTCCCTGCCGATGTTATGCATTTATTAAATATAGCTTGGAACTGGTATCTTGATAATGGCATTCCATCAATGTGTGATAGGAAGAAATTACTTTGTGATCTGATGGTTATATATGTTTTTACTATTGTTACCTGACTCAGTGTACCGTTTGTGGGTTGTAGAAGTACCCAAGTGCCCCTGCCCGCTGGAACCGTTTTGGATTGGCGTATGCGTAGACTTATTGCATTATTGGCTATGTCTAAGTCCTAGTGTAATAAGCCTCCACTGGTGGTAATTTTTGATTGAGGGACTAATTTGCTTATGCATAGCGCCCCGAAGAAGGCGATCGCAAATGCAGTAGACAGTAGTGTTGCTTCAAATTGTGAGTGTCATGTTAATGGTGTTAGGGATATGATGTGAGAAATCAGTTTTAGTGACACGGGACGGGACGTCTACACTCCTGACTTGGCTGAACCCTTTTCCACCCTTTTATGGATTGTCTGATGATGAATCTCTTTGTCACATCTCCCCAATTCAGTAGTTGGAAGTGAAATGCTACTCCGGTCAGACAGCGCTGCGCTGATGCCCCTGATATGCCCCTCATCATTAGCTGGTGGAGAAATTCTATGGTGACTTGTGATCTGGCTTGTTCACATTGGTCAACCTGTCTGCCTGCTACTAGTCGTGTCCACTCTTCCCATGCCTTACCGTATGCTTGCCACGTCGACGGGGCAACTGACGCTCTGATTAATGGCATCAACTATTCACCACTAGATCCCATAGGGAGGGTGGGCAACTGTTGCTCGATGGGTGGGCATTGGGGAAGAGCTCTGTGAAAATCTGCCAATTGAATTGTGATAAAGCGTTAGCAGCAGCATTAGACCCCTCAGCATCATGGCTAGCGCGGACCCATACATTGTTTTTTAGGCACAGGAATGCTAGCCGGAGTAGTAGGCCTAGCACTGGGAGAGACGATGATGCCATCTTATTAATGCAGTGCGCTAGGCTGGTGTTTTTTGTTATGAAGCGTATATTTTTGTTAGCCAGGCGCGCGCCCCATATTTCTATTGCTACCACTATTGGGAAGAAAAATTATTTTCCGGGCTAGATGCAGCTAAAAATTATTATTAATTTCAAAGCTGGTGGAGCTTGGTATAGATGGCCTAAGTCAATGAGTACCACACACTGCTACAAGCCGAAATATTTTTTCAGAGCTAGATGCAGATAAAAATTATTTTTAATTTGCAATCTGGTGGAGGTTAGTATAGATGGACTAATAGAACAAGTCCCACACACTGCTACGAGCCCAAATATTTTTTCAGAGCTAGATGCAGATAAAAATTAATTTGCAACCTGGTGGAGGTTAGTATAGATGGACGAATAGAACAAGTCCCACACACTACTACAAGCCCAAATATTTTTTCAGAGCTAGATGCAGATAAAAATTATTTTTAATTTGCAACCTGGTGGAGGTTAGTATAGATGGACTAAAAGAACAAGTCCCACACACTGCTACAAGCCCAAATATTTTTTCAGAGCTAGATGCAGATAAAAATTATTTTTAATTTTCAACCTTCTGGAGGTTAGTATAGATGGACTAATAGAACAAGTCCCACACACTGCTACAAGCCCAAATATTTTTTCAGAGCTAGATGCAGATAAAAATTATTTTTAATTTGCAACCTGGTGGAGGTTAGTATAGATGGACTAATAGAACAAGTCCCACACACTGCTACAAGCCCAAATATTTTTTCAGAGCTAGATGCAGATAAAAATTATTTTTAATTTGCAACCTGGTGGAGATTAGTATAGATGGACTAATAGAACAAGTCCCACACACTGCTACAAGCCCAAATATTTTTTCAGAGCTAGATGCAGATAAAAATTATTTTTAATTTGCAACCTGGTGGAGATTAGTATAGATAGACTAATAGAATGATGCTATGACCAAAAGGTTTTACTTGGCTAGGTGCAGTAAAAAAATTTGTATTCTATACACAGGTGGTGTAGCTTGCAACACAGATAGGCTACTCCACTGACTAACACACACTGCAAGAGGCCAAAAGGATTTGCTTAGCTAGATTTAGCCAAATGCTGTGAAAAAAACTTGCACAGCACTGGCACAGACCTGCCTGGCAAAAACTGATAGGAACTGATGTAACCTAGCCCTCAAAAGGACTGCAATTACAATTAGACCCTCCTCCCAACCTATCTATTTAAGAACGCAAACCTGCCTGATAAAAGTCGTAGGAAATGATGTAACCTAGTCCTCAAAAGGACTGCAATCACAACTATTCCCTACTCCCAAGCTATCTATAGATTTGTGCGAAAATTGGCTTGAAATTAACACTCAAACTATAGCACACACAGCAACAGTGGTGCCGTCTAACACGCAGCTGCAGCAGTGAGAAAATGGCTACGTGGAAAATGGCTGGGTCTTATAGGGCAAGGACATGTGACATACACTGCCAATTACACATGCCCTTGCTTGTGTGAAAAAAAGCAGTTCGCTCCGTGTGTGAGCTGCTGATAGGCTGACAGATTGCACCTCCCCACTGTAAATGCGGGAAAGAGAAAAAAAAATGGAGATCTTCATTATTTATGCAGAGATCCATCCCCTGCCCCGCTGTACACTCAAACTGCGTATTAACATTAATTTTCAGCATTACTGAGAAAAAATCCAGTTATGATTTTGGTGAACGAACCGTTATCGAACATAACCTCAAACAGCCGAATTTTTTTCAAATCGTTCATGTTCGCCGAACGGCTCGAACACCGCCCAAAACAGCTCGAATTTGAGAATGGTGAACAGTTCGAGTCGAACACCGCTCATCTCTAGTCTCCATCTGCTGTGTTGGTTATAGTGGAAGATATGTTTGTCCTCATTATAATATTTATACTCTAGTGAAATTGATGCCACTTTGGTGATGTCATGCCCTAATTTAGAGAAATGTGAACACTCCTGGTTGGGTCTCCATCTGCTGGGTTGGCTATAGTGGAAGAGTTGTCACTCCCCAATATAATATTTCTACTCTACTGAAATTGATGCCACTTCGGTGGTGTCAGGCCCTAATTTTTGGAATTGTGGAGACTCCTGATTGGGTCTCCATCTGCTGGGTTGGTTGTAGTGGAAGAGGTGTCGGTACCATTATGCTTGTTCTACTCTACTGAAATTGATGCCATTTTGGTGGTGTCAGCCTTTAATTTTTGGAAATGGGAAGACTCCTGATTGGGTCTCCTTAATGTGTGTTGCCTGTAGATGTAGAAGTTCAATTCAAAGCTGTAAATGCTGGCCCAGACCCTGATACCTCATGCATGGCCCATAGATGATTGCTGTTGTGACATTCAAAAAATTGTACTATGGGTCAATCGAGGCCACTTTCCTGGTGTCTGCCCCTAATTTGATCTATTTTGGCAGCTTTTGGGCCCATATGTAAGTGTTGTGTATGCATTTGGTTTTATCTCCCTTTGAATCCAATGGTGTTCGCCTATGTTCAGCGAATATTTGACAAATAAATCGGCGAATATTGCAAAATAGGTAATTGTTATCTGAACCAAATATTGAAATATTCACTCATCTCTAGTTGTTGCCATTTATAGCCCCTCCAAAAATAATTTCTCAGGGCTGGTGTGTGTTTTTCTTAGTCTGGCAAATTAATAATTATCATCAGCCATCTACTTTTCATTGATAGGCCAAAGACATAATCTTTCAGGACCACTGTGTTTTTTTATAGTACTGTCTAAATCTACTCTTCCGCCATCTCTTTGTAAGTAGTGTTTACAAAATCAAGTTACATAAATGGTGATGGTGTAGCTGATGCAGGGAGAGGACATGGTCATTCTGTATCTGCTACGTGCTATGGTTGAGTTTGGCTCCATTTCCTTCGCATTATCTTCCACACAGTCCAGTGGAGAAAGTGTGCAGTTAGCACCTGATGACCATGTTCCTCCGGTTTCCACTTCACCCCCTTGCAAATCAACCAAGTAGTCTGAGCCCCAAGTCATGCAGCAGTTTCTTCTGCTTTTTGATGACTCTGCTGGCTGGGGTTCTGTGGCCCAACTGTAGGAGAATGGAATACGGGAGATAAAATGCAGCAAGACTGTGCGATTTCAAAACAGCAAAGAAACCCTGCGGAACTAATTCAGAAGACAGCAGTTGCAGGGGGTACAAAGTCAATCAGTGTTCCGGGTCAGGTGACATCAACAAAGCCAGTCCTTGATATAAAAAGATGGCACGCCAGAGAAGAGGAGTTTTAGGTACCAATAGAGGAGAGAGTGAGGTCCCCAGTCTTGTGCATCAACGGGATGCAGACATTGACGGTGAAGCACCAAAGACCTGAATGACGCTGGTCAAGGTTCCCAGCTCAGATGTCGACGTTCAAGCCCCAAAGACTCCGGTCAAGGTTTCTTATCAGGACGGAGCAAGTAAACTGGTAAGTATTAGCTCCCACCGATACACACCCTGGAGACTCACGTTAGCAGCCGCAGGAGTACTGAACATATCCAGTCAGGGACCCGTACCTGGGTCGGCGAGCGGAGGAGACTTATGGGATGGGCCGTCACTTGCGACAGAGACACACAGTGCTGGGCGCAGGGAAAGGGAGGGCTGCAAGCCAGGCGGGGTCCAGCTGATGCCAGAACAGCACAGAAAGAGTTGATAAGCAGTTTCTGAGGGGACCAGAGACTGCCCCCGGCCAAATATAGCCTTTACTCTTTACCTCCCTGCTGGGATAAGATTGGACTGTATGCCCCTAAGTTCATCATTTAGCCCTCATTATATATTGATCATTTTCTCTTTGTGTAAATGATGGTTTGCTTTATTATCTGATCCTGTGAATGCCATTCATGGAAACCTCTCTCAATAACAATCTTAATTCAAATTATTGTGTCAAATAAAAGTAGATTGTTGTTCCATCAGGTGTCTCCGCTGTTGCATTCTGATGTTCTACTTACACATCCACCTGCCCCTGCTCCAAAAGAGGGGAAGACTGAGTGCACTGATACCCAACCACTTGTTAGGTTGGATAAGGATTACAAGGGAGGGTTAGTGCACACGGTCAGTGGACCACTGCAGCACGTCAGATGATGACGAAACTCAGTTGCCAACTGCAGCGTCTTTATACAGTGTGTAGACTGTTAAGGAGGGCAGGGTTGAGGAGTCTGTAGAAGATAATGCGGGGGATGGTGGGGCCCCACATGGAATGGAGGTCATCCTACTGACTTGCGCAGTTCAGAGGAAGAGGAGTTGGCCACGCTGCCACAACAGCACAGCAAAGAGCGGAGCATAGTGCAAAGACACAGCAGTCAGCCACTACATTGGCTGCTACTGCCCACTGCGGCACTGATGTAAGCACACTAAAGACAGCTCAAAAGAGCTCTCCAGGGTGGCATTTCTTCAGGGAATGTACTGCTGACAAGTGACAAGTGCACTCTCTGCCATCAGATACTGAAGCAAGGCATAAATGTTCTGAACTTAAGCTCCACCTGTATGATGAGTCATATGAATTTCAAGCACAAGGTGCAGTGGAGTACACACCTTAAAAAGCATGAAAAATCTGAGTCTCCTCATGCTCCCTCTTCTGCTGCAGTCTCAGCCTCTTCCTCCAGCTCACGATTAACAGGGCCACCTGCCTCCCCACATTTAGAGGATGTGACAGCATCACAATTACACCACCACCACCATTGTCACCGAGCATCTCCACACTGTCCCCAAACACTTGAGTGAAAGAGAAATACCAACCTAGCAACCCATGAGCCACAATACTGAATGACAGCATTTCAAAACTACTGGTCTTTGAAATGCTGCCATTCTGACAGTAATATCGGTGTCTCTGGCCCCTGACAGGCAAAGACGCCGTCCCCCTTACCGCCGCGCTCCCCGCCCGGCGTCCTCCGGCGCTCCTGCTTCTCCTGCTGCCGGCACGCGCAGCTTCCCGGGCACTGTGCTTAGGGCACGCGCTCCCTGCCTCTTAAAGGGGTCGCGCGCCGTCCTAAGGTGTCCCTGGCCAATGGCCCTCTCATATAAAAGGCACCTCCTCCAAAATGGAGGTGCCCGTGCAAGGTTGTAGCTTTGTGTGTAAAACTCTGCTTCAGCCCTCAGGTCCCGCTGCCAGCCTGACTACCAGTTCAGTCTGCCAGCCTGACTACCAGTCCATTCCGCCAGCCTGAATACCAGTCCAGTCCGCCAGCCTGACTACCAGTCCAGTCCGCAAGCCTGACTACCAGTCCAGTCCGCCAGCCTGACTACCAGTCCAGTCCGCCAGCCTGACTACCAGTCCAGTCCGCCAGCCTGACTACTAGTCCAGTCCAGTCCACCAGCCTGACTACCAGTCCTGCCCGCCTGCTTGTCTACTCTCCAGGCCGACAGTCTGTCTACAGTCCAGTCCACCAGTCTGTCTATGGGCCCTGCCCGCCTGCTTACCTGCTGGTTACCTGCCATGCCTACCAGTCAGCCTACCTGGAGGCTCCTCCTTGTTACCTGCCGTGCCTACCAGCCAGCCTAACTAGAGTCTCCTGCTTGTTAACTGCCGTGTCTGCCAGTCTGTCTACCCGGATCACCCGTCAGTCTGCCTGCCGTGCTCATCTGCTGTACCGGTCAGTCCCTGCCTTCTGACCTGTGGGAGTCACCTGCTCTCATACAAGGTCTGGCGCAGAGCAGCACCTGGTCCCTCTGCTCAGTCCTTCCCTGGTCACGGAGTCGATTGAGCCGCCGTACGACCTTGCTCAGTCCGAGTTGATACCTAGTTACGCCCCTCTGGTCCCTCCTTGCACAGAGGTTCCACCACCCGGATCCATAACACCGATTAGTGTAGTTGAATAGTTTTAAAAAAAATAATGTCGGTGGTTGTTCCGCAGTACGTTGTTCCCAGCCGCCACTACTTTTCCCTGCAAACCACCCCTGCAAAGCAAACATGTTGCGGACCAAATCAAGTGTGCACTGCACAATGCCATCAATGGCAAGGTCTACATAGCCACCTATACATGGACCAGTAAGCATGGCCAGGGACGTTACATTTCCCTAACTGTCCAGTGGGTAAATGTAGTGGCAGCTGGGGCAGAGGCAGAAGGCGTTCTACCTCATGTCCTACCATCTCCTAGTATTGCTGGTCGCTTATATGTCCAGGCTCTCTCCTCCTACTCTTCTTCCTCCACCACCTCCTCATTCCCTCATTCGGTCACAGGAATACCTGCACCTCCAACTTGAGCACAGCCTGGAGGAAACGACAGCAGGCTGTTCTTAAACTCTTCTGTTTTGGGAACAAATCCCACAACACACAGGAGTTGTGGACTGGGATCAAACAGCAGACAGAGGAGTGGTTGCTGCCGGTGAACCTCAAGACCAGCCTGGTGGTGTGTGATAACAGGTGAAATCTCATAGCAGCTCTGTGCCTAGCCAGTTTGATGCACATCCCTTGCATGGCACATGTGCTGAACTTGGTGGTGCAGAGCTTCCTGAAAAACTACCCACACATGTTGGAACTGCTTTTGAAAGTGCGGTCAGTGTGTGTGCACTTTCAGCGTTCTCACCCTGCTGCTGTTCGCCTGTCTGAGCTGCAGTGTCACTTCTGCCTGCCCACTCACAGGGTGATATGCGACATACCAAGGTGGAACTCCACTTTGGATATTCTGGAGAGACTGAGCGAGCAGCAGCAAGCAATAGTAGAGTTTCAGCTGCAGCACGCATGGATGAGTCACACTGCAGAGCAACGCCACTTCACCAGCAATGACTGGGCTTTTATGCGGGACGTGTGTGCCATGTTGTGTTGCTTTGAATATTCCACCAATATGAACAGCGCTGATGATGCCATCATAAGCGTTACTATACCACTTATATGCCTGCTGGAAAAAAATATTCAGGCCATGATGGATGAGGTCGTGGGACAGGATTGTGGTGCCCCTGCAGGTTCAGTCGCCACAGAAGTACTGGATCTCACACAGAGGTGTGGTATCCCACTCTCAGGTAAGGATGGAGTACTACCTGGGACCAACACACGCGCATCCAACACACTCCACCTCAGTAGGGAAGGGCAAGATTGCTCCTGAGGGAGACCACAGTCCCTGGTCCCTAGCTAGAGGGTGGAACCATGTAGTGGGTGTGGGTGGAGGAAGCAGGTCAGGGGACCACCGTCAGGGTAGGAGTATAAAAGAGAGGGTGGAAGGTTCTAGAAAAGGGGAGTGTTGAGAGGTGAAGTTCAGAGTCCAGTTGGGAGCAGGAGCTCTGAAGGAGCTCTGCTCAGGAGAAGGAGAGAGGAGAGCGGGCCTGGTAGAAGAGGCCCAGGAGAGAGAGGACGGGAGCAGAGGGAAGGCTCCAGAATCAGAGGGGATCCCAGGGGCACGGTGAGTGCAGGAAGCCACCTGTGCGCCCGAATCTACACGGACGTGGAGGGATCAGGCCGCAGAGGGGACCGGCCCCTAAACTATTGGAGAATTATCAGGCTCAGCTAAATAACCGGAGGCTGCTGTACTTGCAAGGTGCAGAAGTCAACCACCACGATTATATCGCCGAAAAGGTGGCCGCATAGGGTCCAGGGGACTGCACGTCGCCCGACAAGACCCGGGGCTACCGTGTTGGGACACTGATCGTGAGGCGCAGGGCAGTAGGGCGAGAGCCAGCACAGGGAAGACGACTGTGGAAGGAACATACAACGGTGTCCCGTTTAAGTACTCCTGAGAGACTTGAGAGTTGCTGAACCCCTTCCCTGGTGAACACAGGACGACGTGGGAGGTTACACACTGGCCCTGGTAACCTGGACTCTTGAACAAACTGTGAGTAAACCTTGAAGACTGCACCCCACTGTGTCCTGGAATTATTGCTGCGCCATCACCAGCCCTGCACTACACAACACCAGCAACATCTACCTCACAAAATCATCACACACTGCCCTGGAGCTAAGCTCTGCCTGTAGAGAGCTGAACCAAATCTGCTGCATCACCATCAGCTCCAGAGGATCTGTACCGCAGCGGCGGCCCCATATAGCCGCATACCACAGGTGGCGTCACAAACATTATCTCTAAAAACTTTATTCCCTTTTTTACTTTCCCTTTAATTGACCGCCCTGGGTCATGGACCGGGTCGCCATCATCGTGACATCCCCCAGCATCGACTGGCCCCGCTACCGAGTGCCCCACGGCCCAGGGGGCGCGTCAAGATGAAGAGAAGCAGAAGGAGGAGCAGAGCCAATTTACATTGTTATCAGGTCTGTCATCCACACAGGGCTCGGAGGGTGGATTATTGTCTCAACAATGGCTAGGTACCCAACTGTATAGGAAGAGGACAGTTTGGAAGGATGATGATGAGTAGGAGGAAAATGAGGAGGCAGGGGAGGAGAACCAACCGTATTCACAGCAGGGTGGCACTCAGACAGGGCCGGCTCCAGGTTTTTCTGGGCCCCGGGCGAAAGAGTCTCAGTGGCCCCTTTAATACATACCACGATTCATGATGCACAGAGACCACAGAGAAATATATATATATATATAGTACAATGCAAAGATTTCACTTCTTACATTACATGAGTGATATCTACTGTAAATTCCACAATAGCTCAGAAACCGGCGAATCGTTCAGAATACTGGCCCCCATATAAGGCCCCATACGGAATACTGGCCCCCATATAAGGCCCCATACAGGATACTGGCCCCCATATAAGGCCCCATACGGAATACTGGCCCCCATATAAGGCCCCATACGGAATACTGGCCTCCATATAAGGCTCCATAAGGAATACTGGCCCCCATATAAGGCCCCATAAGGAATACTGGCCCCCATCATATAAGGCCCCATACAGGATACTGGCCCCCATATAAGGCCCCATACGGAATACTGGCCCCCATATAAGGCCCCATACGGAATACTGGCCTCCATATAAGGCTCCATACGGAATACTGGCCCCCATATAAGGCCCCATAAGGAATACTGGCCCCCATATAAGGCCCCATACGGAATACTGGCCCTCATATAAGGCTCCATAAGGAATACTGGCCTCCATATAAGGCCCCATACGGAATACTGGCCCCCATATAAGGCCCCATAAGGAATACTGGCCTCCATATAAGGCTCCATACGGAATACTGGCCCCCATATAAGGCTCCATACAGAATACTGGCCCCCATATAACGCTCCATACAGGATACTGGTCCCCTTATAAAGCTCCATACAGGATACTGGCCCCCATATAACGCTCCATACAGGATACTGACCCCCTTATAAAGCTCCATACAGGATACTGGCCCCCATATAATGCTCCATACAGGATACTGGTCCCCTTATAAAACTCCATACAGGATACCAGCCCCCATATAATGCTCCATACAGGATACCGGTCCCCTTATAACGCTCCATACAGGATACTGGCCCCCATACAATGCTGCATGCAGGCTGTTACCCCCCACATAATGCCCCATACAGGTTGTCCCCCCCTTATAATGCTCCATGCAGGCTGTTACCCCCCACATAATGCCCCATACAGGCCCCCCCCTTTTAATGCTCCATGCAGGCTGTTACCCCCCACATAATGCCCCATACAGGCCCTCCCCTTTTAATGCTCCATGCAGGCTGTTACCCCCCACATAATGCCCCATACAGGCCCCCCCCCCTTATAATGCTCCATGTAGGCTGTTCCCCCCCACATAATGCCCCATGCAGGCTGCTCCCCACCTTATAATGCCCCATGGAGGCTGTTCCCCCCCACATAATGCCCCATACAGCCACCCCCTTTTATAATGCTCCATGCAGGCTGTTCCCCCCCACATAATGCCCCATGCAGGCTGTTCCCCACCTTATAATGCCCCATGGAGGATGTCACCCCCCCCTTCTCTTTATACTGCCCCATGCAGGATGTCCCCCCCTTCTCTTTATACTGCCCCATGCCTCCATACATTTAAAAAAAAAAAATCAAATACTCACCTCCCTCCTCCTCACCTGCTGCCTGCTGCCTGCTGCCCGCTGCCCGCTGCCCGCTGCTCGGGTCCGGACTCCAGCGTCGCCGGTATCTTCCTGCTCTGCGCTCCCTGTGACGGCTCAGGGGAGGGCGCGGTGTAAAGACGTCACCGCGCCCTCTGACCTGAGACGTCACAGGGAGCGCAGAGCAGGAAGACAGCGGATCTGCGGAGGCACGGGGAGAGGTAAGTATCCACCTGCCGGGGCCCTGAGCAAGAGGCGGAGAAGGGCGGGCGCTGACACCGCTCTCCTCCGCCCATAGCCCAGCGGGGTGCGCGACCGCCAGTGGGCCCCTCTGCCTGCTCAGGGCCCCGGCATTTGCCCGGGTGCGCCGGGTGCTGACGCCGGCCCTGCACTCAGATCAGCTCACAGATATCACTGGAGCGTGGCTGGGGGGATACCGATTACCCAGATGATATACTTTCAATTGAGGACAGCTTGTTGTTGTCTCTGGGTAGCCTGGCACACATGAGCCAATACATGCTGCAATCTGTGCAAAATGACAGACGAGTTTCCCGTATTGTTACCAGTGCAGATTACTGGGTCGCCACCCTGATGGATCCCCGCTACAAGCACAGTGTACCATCATTACTTCTGTCACTGGAAAGGGATCCCAAAATGTGTGAATACAAGCACATGCTGGTAGAAAAATTACTAATGGCTTTCCCTCCTGACAGCGGGGGCTCAGTGGAACAACAAGGAAGAGGCAGAGAAGGAAGTCACCAACGCAACAGGGGCACCGCCAGCACCTCGGAAGGCATGGTTAGCATGGCCAAAATGTTACAAAACTTTATGGGCATGCCACAACATCCAACACCATCATCTGATGCGGTACGTATTAGTAGGCGGCAGCATTACAACCACATGGTGGAAGACTACCAGTCCACATGTCTCCACGTAGTAGCAGATGGGTGTTCCCCATTTAACCACTGGGTCTCCAAATTGGACACGTAGCCTGAGCTTGCGCTTTATGCTTTGGAGGTACTGGCCTGCCATGAGGCAAGTGTACAATCAGAATGTGTGTTTAGCATGGCAAGGGGGGACATCACAGACAGACACATCTGCCTGTCCACATCCAACGTGGGTAACCTAACATGCCTTAAAATAAACCAGGCGTGGATCCAACACGACTTGTTCATACCTTTGGAAGACTAGACAACTACAACAGCCGCATCCAGCCAGTCATCAACTATATTTGCCATTCGTTTCATTTGTGAGCCTCCTCCCAAAATAAAAAAACAAAAAAAACTTTGTTGGCTACCTCTTCCACCTATGCTGCCCAACCACTACCTCCTCCTCCTCGATTTCCTCTTCCACTTAGACCTGTTTCTCCTGGTTCAAGATTTTTATTTTTTTATACTATGCTTTGCATAGGGACAGGATGCAGATGTACTAAGGGACAGTATTAGGTCTCTCGTGTGCGCAGTTTTACATAAACACTTTCTATGTGTATTCTGCACACATGTCTGATAGTAACGTGCGTGGCCGCTGTGTGTATTCTGTAACACATATCTGCGAGAGTATTTTGGCTTTAACCGCTTTCTGACGTGTGACCTAATAGTACGTCATGGTGACCTGGGCCGCTTAGACCAATGATTTACTATTAGGTCATATGGCGATCTTGCCCACACACAAGCGATGCGGGGCGATCGCCACCAAGTGTCAGCTTATTGTCACAGCTGACACCCGGTACTATGTGCAGGTAGCGGTCCTGCACCGCTCCCTGCACATTAACCCCCTAAATGATGAGATCAAAGTCGGTCGCAGCATTGCCAGGACAAGGGGAGGTGATCACCGATACTCACTTCTCCTGCCGGCGTCCAACGCTTTCTGCCGCGGCACCCAGATGTTGACAACATCTGGATCACCAGACAACAGGAAGATTCTTTGGTCATGCGCAGTGCATGACCAAAGTATCTTCTCCCTCTGCAGCAGTGACCGCCTGTATAGCACAGGGAGCTGCAGCTGCTCTCTATGCTATACAGGCAATTTGAAAATAAAATGTGAAAGTCCCATAGTGGGACAAGGTGTAAAAGTAAAAAAAAGAATCAGAATGTGAAAAAAAAAATTATTGTAAAAATATAAAAAAAAAATGAAAAAAATAATCCAAAAAAATAAAAATATATTGTACCCATAAATAAATATTATTGTGAAAAAAAACAAAACATTAAAGTACCCATATATGGGATCGCCGCATCCGGAACGACCTGTCCTATAAAACTGTCCCACTAGTTAACCCCTTTAGTGAACACGGTAACAAAAAAAAAAAAAACAAAGCAAAAAAACATGCTTTATCATCATACCACCAAACAAAAAATGCACTAAAACGCGATCAAAAAGACGAATGCAAAAAAAAATGGTACCGCTGAAAACATCATCTTGTCCCGCAAAAAAACAAGCTGCCATACAGATCCATCAGCTGAAGAATAAAAAAGTTATAGCTCTCAGAATAAAGCGATACAAAAAATTTTTTTTCTAAAAAATAGTTTTTATTGTGTAAAAGCGCCAAAACATAAAAAACAATATAAATGTGGTACCGCTGTAATTATACTGACCCGAAGAATAACGCTGCCTTATCAATTTTACCACAAGAGGTATGGTATAAAAAAAATAAAAAAATTCCGGAATTCTTGGTTTTTGTTTATTCTCCCTCCCAAAAATCGGAATAGAAAGAGATCATGTGCCCTAAAATGGTACCAATAAAAATGTCAACTTGTCCCGCAAAAAACAAAAAAACAAGCCTTCACATGACTCTGTCGGCCAAAATACGGAAAAATTATAGCTCTCAAAATATGGTAATGCAAAAACTAGTCTTTGCAAAAAAAGCGTCTTTTAGTGTGTGACAGCTGTCAATCATAAAGACCCGATATGAATCTGGCATCGCTGTAATCGCACCGATCCGAAGAATAAAGCGGTCTAATCACTTATACTGCACGAGGAATGGCGTAAAAAATAAACTCTAGGGTTAGGGTTGTGCTACGGTTAGGGTTGTGCTAGAGTTAGGATTAGAATTTTTTCAAAAGTAAAGAAAAAAAATGACGATGATATGGAGACTAGTAAGCGCAAGTGCTCGCTACTTGAGATTGCATCGGGTGCTCGGGTATGCACTGAGTATCGCGGGTGCTGGAATGGCATGCTCGAGTCTCCTCCCCATTTGTTTTTCAGCTGTTATACAGCCAAAAAAACCTTGCAGGGATTGCCTGCCATGCACGAGCCATCCCTGCATATTGTTTTTTTTTGGGTGTCTAATAACCATGAAACAATACACATGGTGCATACCTGAGTACCCGATGCAAACTCAAGTAGCGAGCTCTTGCACTCAAGACTAATGACAATTTATTCAATATGATGACCTAATGTTATCAAATTCTGCGTCGTACCTCTGGGTTCAAAATGTTCACTATACCCCTTAATAAAATCCTTGAGGGGACCAGTTTCCAAAATGGGGTCACTTGTGGGGGGTTTCCACTGTTTAGGCACATCAGGGGCCCTCCAAAAAGCAACATGGCGTCCGCTAATTATTCAAGCAAATTTTACATTCAAAAAGTCAAATGGCGCTCCTTCCTTTTCGAGCCCTGCCGTGCGCCCAAACAGTGGTTTGCCTCCACATATGGGGTATCGGCGTGCTCAGAAGGAATTACACAACAAATTGCATGGTGCAAGTTCTCCTGTTACCCTTATGAAAATGCACAATTGTAGGCTGAAAAACATTTTTGTTGCAAAAATGTGAAAATTTTATTTTCACGGCTCAATGTTCTAAACTTCTGTGAAGCACCTGGGGGTTCAAGGTGCTCACCAACCACACATCTAGATAAGTTCCCTGAGGGGTCTAGTTTCCAAAATGTTGTCACTTGTGGGGGGTTTCCACTGTTTAGGCACATCATGGGCTCTCCAAACGCAACATGGCGTCCGCTAATTATTCAAGCAAATTTTACATTCAAAAAGTCAAATGGCTCTCCTTCCCTTCCGAGCCCTGCCGTGCACCCAAACAGTGGTTTGCCTTCACATATGGGGTATTGGCGTGCTCAGGAGAAATTGCACAACAAATTTTGGGGTCCATTTTTTCCTGTTACCCTTGCAAAAATAAAAAACTGGGGTCTAAATTAAGAGTTTTGTGAAAAAAGTTAAATGTTCATTTTTTTCTTCCACATTCCAAAAATTCCTGTGAAGCACCTGAAGGGTTAATAAACTTCTTGAATGTGGTCTTGAGTTCCTTGAGGGTAGCAGTTTTTAGAATGGTGTCACTTTTGGGTATTTTCTGTCATAAAGGCCCCTCAAAGTCACTTCCAATGTGGTCCCTAAAAAAATGGTTTTGTAAAATTGTTGGAAAATTTAGAAATTGCTGGTCAACTTTTAACCCTTATAGCTACCTATCAAAAAAATATTTTGGTTAAAAAATTGTGCTGATGTAAAGTAGACATGTGGGAAATGTTATTTATTAACTATTTTGTGTGATATATCTCTCTGATTTAAGGGCATAAAAATTAAAATTTTAAAAATTATGAAATTTTTTACATTTTCACCAAATTTCTGTTTTTTTTTCACAAATAAACACAAGAGTTATCGAATAAATTTTAACACTGTCATGAAGTACAATATGTCACGAAAAACAATCTCAGAATCAGGAAGATCCATTGAAGCATTCCAGAGTAATTACCTCATAAAGAGACAGTGGTCAGAATTGTAAAATTTGGCCTGGTCATTAACGTGCAAACCTCCCTCCGGGGTAAAGGGGTTAAGCATATGTGTGTATTCTGGAACCCATAGCTGTGGGAGTACTTTACAAAAAGCCACTGTGTCTACTCTGCAACCCTGCTTGTGGGTGGACTGTGGCCCATTGTGTGGGTGTAAATTTTGTAAGCGGCTTCTGAGGGGGTTCTCTGCCCCATACTCTGTGGGTCAAATTTTTAATTGGACTGGAAGTAGCAAGCCTCAGTCTCTGTGAGGGCACTGTTAAATTTTTTATGTTATTCATTTACTTCCTATTTTACCATGATTGCTATGGTGAAAGAACCCCTTTAAGTCATTTTCCTATCCACATTTGTTTGCAGGGCAATTATCCTGCTCTTACCCCCATTTAGCTTCCTTTTGCAGCCTCCTAGCCCTTACTATGACCATTTTACTGCTATTTTAAAACGCCAAAGTTCAGGTCCCCATTGACTTGGATTGGGTTCAGGTCTGGGGTCAAGGTCAAATTCAAGTTCGGACGTGGACATTTTACTGTATGCAAAAAACGTGAAAACATATAGAAAACAATTATAGAATTTTTTTGCATGTCATGATCATACAAGAAACTGAAAAAGAAATAAAATATAACATGATCAATTGAAAGAATTAATATATACATCAGAATATATACAACATATATATGTAATTATACATATACAGAATACATACACACAAAGCCACATGGTGATAATAGGGTACAATGTGCAAGGGAGTAGACTGTATTAATAAACCAGCAGGAAGTCAACCCAAGAAGTGTTTCCTGTGTCTGCCTGTGTGAGAGTCAAGCAAGTCACCTTACCAGAGTTGGTGTGTCGAGTGTGGGCAAGATTTCAGGAATACGTGTACAAGCCACAGAGAATGGTGGATGTCCTGGATGAAGGCCGCCAGCCAGCGAGAGATGTCCGGCAGCATGGAGGAGCTCATCAAGCATCTAGTCAAGAGCCAGCAGCAAGAGCACCAACAGCACCTGCAGCAGCTACAACAGCAGCGGGTGCTACAGCAGCAGCTGCTCCTGCAGCATCAGAAAGTGCAGAAGGAAACAACCAAGCTGTTGCTACAACAGATCCAGTTGCAGAAGAAAATGCATCACCAGCAGGAATAGCAGCAGCAGCAGCAGATACAGCTCTTGAGGGACGCAATCCAGGGCAGACCCATCCGCCCAACCCTGAGGTCCGTCTGAGGACTCATGCGTCCGAAAAGTGGTAAGACGGGCCATGCAGAAGATGACTCCGGGGGATGATGTGGAAGACTTTTTGAGAGTCTTTGTGAGGGTGGCAGATTGGGAGAGTCTTCCATCAGAACAGTGGGCAGAGGTTCTGGCACTATATTTGTTGGGTGAACCCCAAAAGGCATATTATGACTTAGCACTGCAGGATGCCAAGGAATATGCCAAACTAAAGACAGTAATTTTGGCACGCGTGGGAGTGACTATGACAGTGAGAGCCCAAGTCCATCACTGGGTGTATGCCAGCGACAAACCCCCTCACTTGCAGATGTTTATCTTACTGGATCTAGTCCAGAAGTGATTGCAGCTAGAGCCTTCCACTCCTGCCCAGATGGTCAAGCGGGTGGTGATTGACAGATTCATACACTTGCTTCCCAGGTTGGTACAGACTTGGGTTGCCCAGGGTGACCCTCAGAATGTGGACAACCTCCTCTGTCTAGTAGAGAGGTGCCAGGTAGTCGAGAAATCCCTCGGGAAACCGGATATAGTCACTTCCTCATACTGAAATACCCAAGAGAGGGTGGGTTCACCACATAGGGGGTTTAGAGACACAACTGGGGGTGTCCCAATTCCACTGAGGGTCCCACAAAGACTGTTGTTAAGGATGTGGTCTTTTGGCGTTCTCACAATCCTGGACACGTAGTCGCCTAGTGTTATATGTCCCCTGATCCAATGGACTGCAGCCTAGGCCAGCATTGTTTCTATTACGCCTATACAACCTGTAGTGTGGACTGTCAACTCGGCAAGAGGCTACAGGCGTGTGCCATGTCCATTAATGGGGTGAGGGTGCCCGGAATGTTGGGCTCTGGGAGTCTGTGTTATGCACACGCCCAGACTGACTGGCGTGTGCGGGTGTTGTGGTTCCACTGGACCATGGACCGGAGAGTGCCTGGAGGGGCGTGACTAAGTATCTGGCCGATCCGACCAAGGTGGCACGACGGCATACGACGCCAGTGCACCAGGGAGAAACCGGGCAGAGGGACCAGGTGCTACTCCAGGTCAAACTCCGGACACGGGGGTTGACCCACACTGGGATTACTGGAACAGGCAGGTTAGGCTGCCACAGACTGGTGGATGTAAGCAAACACGGCAGGTATGCAGATGGGTGGATACAGGCGAGTATGCAGGCAGGGAGGTACTGGCCGAAAGGACGGGCTGGAGCACAGAGAGGTTAAGACCCAGTACAGACTGGGACACAGAACCGCAGATGCGGTAGACAACCACAGCAGAAAGGGAACGCCCGAAGCGGTGGGCAAGAACAGAGCAGGACGGGGCTGCAGGAGCAGCGAGCACAAGCAGGGCAGGACAGGACTGCCGGAGCAGCGGGCAGAATCAGGGCAGGGCGGAAACCGCAGAAGCAGTAAGCAAGATAAGAGCAGAGCAGAAACCGCAGGAGCGGCAAGCAAGGCAAGAGCAGAGTGAAAACCGCAAGAGCGGCAAGCTAAGCAGGAGCAGAGCGGACACAGCAAGAGCGGTAACCAAGGCAGGAGCAGAGCAGAAACCGCAAGAGCGGCAAGCTAAGCAGGAGCAGAGCGGACACCGCAGAGCGGTAAACAAGGCAGGAGCAGAGTAGAAACCGCAAGAGCGGCAAGCTAAGCAGGAGCAGAGCGGACACCGCAGAGCGGTAAACAAGGCAGGAGCAGAGCAGAAACCGCAAGAGCGGCAAGCTAAGCAGGAGCAGAGCGGACACCGCAGAGCGGTAAACAAGGCAGGAGCAGAGCAGAAACCGCAAGAGCGGCAAGCTAAGCAGGAGCAGAGCGGACACCGCAGAGCGGTAAACAAGGCAGGAGCAGAGCAGAAACCGCAAGAGCGGCAAGCTAAGCAGGAGCAGAGCGGACACCGCAGAGCGGTAAACAAGGCAGGAGCAGAGCAGAAACCGCAAGAGCGGCAAGCTAAGCAGGAGCAGAGCGGACACCGCAGAGCGGTAAACAAGGCAGGAGCAGAGCAGAAACCGCAAGAGCGGCAAGCTAAGCAGGAGCAGAGCGGACACCGCAGAGCGGTAAACAAGGCAAGGGGATAGGACTCTGTTCACAAAGAACAGACGGAGAAGGAAAGGCAGAACCAGAAGCACGCACAGTACTTACATAGAAGTAGCGAGCGTACACTAAATTCACAACAGAGGTACAGAGACGACGAGAAGGAATTTAGGAGCGGGTTCAGACTCTGCAGAAAGACGCAGAAAACAGACATAGAGGGAAAAGGGAGACAAGGTTAAAGTAGAAACGAGGCACAGACAACAGGGAACAGAGGAACGGGAACAGAGACAGCAAGGCAGGAACACAAACAGGACTCTGTTCAGACGGGAACAGATACCACAAGGCAGGAACACAAACAGGACTCTGTTCAGACGGGAACAGATACCGCAAGGCAGGGACACAAACAGGACTCTGTTCAGACGGGAACAGATACCGCAAGGCAGAGACACAAACAGGACTCTGTTCAGACGGGAACAGATTCCGCAAGGCACAGACAGGCAGATCTAGGAATACGGCCCCTAGAAGGCGAAAGAACAGTCAAGAAGCGTGTTCACAAGAACAGACCACAGTTCAGACACAGAACAGGAAAACAGGATAGGACCTGGCATGTCAGAGACAAAAAGCCAACTGACAAGAAACAATGCTCAGGCGCCATCTTGAGGAAGAAGGTGGTATAAATACCCAAAGATGGACAGCAATAGGCTGAAGGTGCAACAGGGGCGTGTCCGCAGCAGGTACAAGAAACAGGAAGTTCAGCGGGCGTCGCCCTATGCAGCCAAAGTGGAGCAGAGCAGAGCACAAGGAAAGAAGCCAGACCAGGAAGCTGGGCGGGAGATGAAGTTTGCGATCTTGCATGATGAGAGATGGAACACCATGCAAGAACGCCGCCAGGTATGCTACAGTACCCCCCCCCCTTATGCCCCCTCTTCTTCAGACCTGCAAGGATCTTCCGCAGGGAATTTGGGGGCCAATCCCTCTCTTCAAGGAGATTACTTCTATTGTCCACAGGAGGAGACAAAACTGGTCTTATAATCTGGATGGCTAGGATGCGACTTCCCATCCAGCCATCTTCAGCAACAGATGAAACGGGTGAAGTACCAGAAACAGCACACAAAAAAGTCTCTCTACATTTATTTTTAGGCAGCACCCCAAAAAGTTCAGGAGACAACTGGAGGTCCTCTGCCGGGTTGGAGGGGTGCAGAGACTCGGGGGTAGCCTCTGCTTCGGGGTACATCTTGTCAAGCTCACAGGATGAAATGGGCAAAGTATCAGGTACAAGGTGTAGAGAAGACACTGCCTCTTTGCTATGTGGTGGTACCCCGGAGGATTCAGGAAACAACTGGGGGTCCTCCGCCAGGTTGGAGGGATACCGAGACTCGAGGGTAACCTCTGCTTCGGAGTACACAAGGTCAGACTCACTGGAAGAAGCGGGCGAGGTATCAGGTACCGAGTAAAGGAGAGTCTCTGTCCATTCGCTATCAGGTAGCACCCCGGAGGGTTCAGGAGACGACTGGAGGTCCTCCGCCTGGTCGGAGGGGTGTAGAAACTCAGGGGTAACCTCTGCTTCGGAGTACACTAGGTCGGACTCACTGGAAGAAGCGGGCGAGGTATCAGGTACAGAGAATAGGAGAGTCTCTGTCCTTTCGCTACCAGGTAGCACCCCGAAGGGTTCTGGAGACAACTGGAGGTCCTCCGCCTGGTCAGAGGGGTGTAGAGACTCGGGAGTAACTACCACTTTGAGGCACCCATTGTCAGGCCCACAGGACTGAGCGGACGAAGTATCGAGTACCGGGTGTAGGGAAGTCTCTCTCCAATTGTCATCGAGTGGTATCCCGGAGGATTCAGGAGGCAACAAGGGGTCCTCCGCCAGGTAGTAGAGGTGTACAGACTCGGAGGTAAACACAGCTTCGGAGCATCCTTGGCCATGCACACTGGTTAAAGTGGGTGTAGAATCTGATGCCAGGTGCAGGAAGCTCTCCTGTGTGGACTCTGGATGGGTAGCAGTCTCTTCTGGCTGGAGAACTGGTGCACCACCCACGCACATCACCCGCTGGGGCTTCTCCGGGATACAGGAAGATGAAGCTTCAGTAGGGACTTCAAGGTTGGGGTCAGGAGGTCTCAGGGAGGACAGACCCTGGCGTGACGGCTTGCCTCTGCGTCTAGCACGTCTGGACTGCCTCTTGAGGTTGGGAGCAGTATTCCGGAGAGTGTAGTCATCCTGAGTGGATTCAGGGCAAGCAACAGTCTTTTCGGGCAGGAGAACTTGTGCGCTACCTATGCACATTACCTGTCGGGGCTGCTCCGGGATACAGGGAAGTGAAGCTTCAGCAGGGGCTTCAGGGTTAGGATCATCGAAAGCCAAAAGGAAGGCCACCAGGAAGGCCTGTAGGTCAAGAACGATAGGATCCTGTGCTTCCCATAGGGGGTTGATCCATTCCAAGGCATCACCCGCTAGGTTGGACATTATAAATCCCACCTTAACCCGATCAGAAGAATAAGCATTAGCATAGAACCGGAACTGCAGCAAGCATTGCCACACAAACGCACGGCATTGTTTTGGATCCCCGTAGTACAGTGGTGGATCCGCGGGAGCAGGTGCAGCTTCAGCAGGGACTCCAGGGTTGGGGTCATCGAAGACCATTAGGAAGGCCACCAGGAAGGCCTGCAGGTCAAGGACGATAGGATCCCAAGCTTCCCATAGGGGGGTGACCCACTTCAAGGCATCCCCCGCTAGGTAGTCAATTATAATTGCCACTTTAGACCAATCAGAAGGAAAAGAAAGAGGGTAGAACTTGAAGTGCAGCATGCATTGCTCCACAAATGCACGACTTTGTTTTGGATCCCCATAGTACTGGGGCGGATCCGCAGGAACGGGTGCAGAAAGCTCCATCTGGACGGTTGCGAAATTAGCCTGGAACTCAGCTAGAGAAAAAAAAAAATTATTTATTTATTTTTAATGCACGTATTAGCTGGAAAACGTCTCAGAGAGCGAAGGCCGTGGGGCTCAATGGGAACCATGGCCTGAGCATGCTGTTATGCACACGCCCGGACTGACTGGCGTGTGCGGGTGTTGTGGTTCCACTGGACCATGGACCGGAGAGTGCCTGGAGGGGCGTGACTAAGTATCTGGCCGATCCGACCAAGGTGGCACGACGGCATACGACGCCAGTGCACCAGGGAGAAACCGGGCAGAGGGACCAGGTGCTACTCCAGGTCAAACTCTGGACACGGGGGTTGACCCACACTGGGATTACTGGAACAGGCAGGTTAGGCTGCCACAGACTGGTGGATGTAAGCAAACACGGCAGGTATGCAGATGGGTGGATACAGGCGAGTATGCAGGCAGGGAGGTACTGGCCGAAAGGACGGGCTGGAGCACAGAGAGGTTAAGACCCAGTACAGACTGGGTCACAGAACCGCAGATGCGGTAGACAACCACAGCAGAGAGGGAACGCCCGAAGCGGTGGGCAAGAACAGAGCAGGACGGGGCTGCAGGAGCAGCGAGCACAAGCAGGGCAGGACAGGACTGCCGGAGCAGCGGGCAGAAGCAGGGCAGGGCGGAAACTGCAGAAGCAGTAAGCAAGATAAGAGCAGAGCAGAAACCGCAGGAGCGGCAAGTAAGGCAAGAGCAGAGTGAAAACCGCAAGAGCGGCAAACTAAGCAGGAGCAGAGCGGACACCGCAAGAGCGGTAAACAAGGCAGGAGCAGAGCAGAAACCGCAAGAGCGGCAAGCTAAGCAGGAGCAGAGCGGACACCGCAGAGCGGTAAACAAGGCAGGAGCAGAGCAGAAACCGCAAGAGCGGTAAGCTAAGCAGGAGCAGAGCGGACACCGCAGAGCGGTAAACAAGGCAGGAGCAGAGTAGAAACCGCAAGAGCGGCAAGCTAAGCAGGAGCAGAGCGGACACCGCAGAGCGGTAAACAAGGCAGGAGCAGAGCAGAAACCGCAAGAGCGGCAAGCTAAGCAGGAGCAGAGCGGACACCGCAGAGCGGTAAACAAGGCAGGAGCAGAGCAGAAACCGCAAGAGCGGCAAGCTAAGCAGGAGCAGAGTGGACACCGCAGAGCGATAAACAAGGCAGGAGCAGAGCAGAAACCGCAAGAGCGGCAAGCTAAGCAGGAGCAGAGCGGACACCGCAGAGCGGTAAACAAGGCAGGAGCAGAGCAGAAACCGCAAGAGCGGCAAGCTATGCAGGAGCAGAGCGGACACCGCAGAGCGGTAAACAAGGCAGGAGCAGAGCAGAAACCGCAAGAGCGGCAAGCTAAGCAGGAGCAGAGCGGACACCGCAGAGCGGTAAACAAGGCAAGGGGATAGGACTCTGTTCACAAAGAACAGACGGAGAAGGAAAGGCAGAACCAGAAGCACGCACAGTACTTACATAGAAGTAGCGAGCGTACACTAAATTCACAACAGAGGTACAGAGACGACGAGAAGGAATTTAGGAGCGGGTTCAGACTCTGCAGAAAGACGCAGAAAACAGACATAGAGGGAAAAGGGAGACAAGGTTAAAGTAGAATCGAGGCACAGACAACAGGGAACAGAGGAACGGGAACAGAGACAGCAAGGCAGGAACACAAACAGGACTCTGTTCAGACGGGAACAGATACCACAAGGCAGGAACACAAACAGGACTCTGTTCAGACGGGAACAGATACCGCAAGGCAGGGACACAAACAGGACTCTGTTCAGACGGGAACAGATACCGCAAGGCACAGACAGGCAGATCTAGGAATACGGCCCCTAGAAGGCGAAAGAACAGGCAAGAAGCGTGTTCACAAGAACAGACCACAGTTCAGACACAGAACAGGAAAACAGGATAGGACCTGGCATGTCAGAGACAAAAAGCCAACTGACAAGAAACAATGCTCAGGCGCCATCTTGAGGAAGAAGGTGGTATAAATACCCAAAGATGGACAGCAATAGGCTGAAGGTGCAACAGGGGCGTGTCCGCAGCAGGTACAAGAAACAGGAAGTTCAGCGGGCGTCGCCCTATGCAGCCAAAGTGGAGCAGAGCAGAGCACAAGGAAAGAAGCCAGACCAGGAAGCTGGGCGGGAGATGAAGTTTGCGATCTTGCATGATGAGAGATGGAACACCATGCAAGAACGCCGCCAGGTATGCTACAGTCTGGTAACCCTAATCAGTGTTAACCTTCCCCACCAGCTGGTCCCTTCCAAAACCATGGGCGTTTGTTGCATATATGGGGACACCAAGGACTACCCTCTGGCCAGAGTGACCGTGGGAACAGACTGTGGTACCCAGTCCCCCGAGGTTGGGGTGGTCAAGGACCTGATACAGCCCCTCATATTGGGGCACAATTTTTCCTTGTTTTGAGACTACTGGGAAAAGGGAACCCTATTTAGTCACTTGTGAGATATTGAGTCGCACTGAGATAGTGGAACAGCTGTTAGTTCCAGGACCATGCCGACGGAGGGTATTAGATACGGCCAATTCACATGTTCTGGGGGGACACCTGGGGGTCAAGAAAACTCAGGAGAGGATAATGAGGAGGTTCTATTGGCCAGGGTGTTACTGGGAGATCCTAGACTATTGTAGGTCCGCCCCACCTGCCAGATATCCACTCCCTCCTCCCACTTCCATACCCCTCTAGTCCCACTACCTGTGATAGAGGTTCCCTTTGAGAGGATTGCCATGGACCTAGTGGATCCCTTAGTTAAATCAGCACTGGACCACAAATACATCCTGGTGGTTATTGACTATGCGACCCGGTACCCACAAGCGGTACCACTAAGGAACTCGTCGAGTAGGAGTATAGCCCAGGAACTTGTCCATATATTTGCCAGGACCGGACTGCCAAAGGAGATATTGACCAGCCAAGTAACCCATTGATGGGCAAGGTTATGAAGGAGCTGTGTAGGGTCCTCCAGATTACCCAGCTGCGAACCTCAGTTTACCATCCACAGATGAACTGCCTAGTGGAGTGCTTTAATAAAACTTTAAAGGTGATGCTTAAAAAGGTCGTTGAGAAGGATGATCGATCGAGACTGGGACTACCTGCTGTGGTTCCTGCTCTTTTCTGTAAAGGTGGTTCGGCAAGTCTCTACTGGTTTCTCCCCGTTTGAGCTACTGCATGGCAGACATCCCCGAGGGCTCCAGGATATTGCCAAGGAAACTTGGGAAGCCAAGGTTACGACCCACCAGAGCATCATAGAACATGTCACCCGGATGCAGGAAAGAATGGCAAAAGTGATGCCTATCGTGAAGGCGCATTTCCTCCAGGCACAGGAGGCCCAGGCAAGGGTGTATAACCAGTCAGCAAGGCTGAGGTTGTTCCAGCCTGGGGACCACATTTTGATGCTTATCCTCACAGTTGAGAGCAAATTCCTGACCAAGTGTCAAGACCCGTATGAGGTGGTGGAGAAACTCAGCAAATAATTATTATTAATTATAAAATCCACCAGGGAGACCGAAGAAAGCCGCACCAGATATAGCATGTGAAATTGCTCAAACCATGGCGAGATAGGGAACCTGTGGGAGCTCCTTGCCTGGGATCCAGTCCCGAAGCAAAGGTGGAGGATGTTACGATAGCGGAAACTCTATCGCTGGCCCAGAAGCAACAGTCTCGAGAACTACTGCAGCAAAACAGTGACCTGTTCTTGGAGTTGCCAGGGTGTACGGGGGTGGTGGGGCATGAGGTGTTGACAGAGCCACATATAAGGGTGAAACTGAAGCCCTATTGGCTTCCTGAAGCACGCCGTGAGGGGATCTCAACCGAGGTGAAGAGGATGTTAGACCTCGGCGTGACAGAAGAATCAAAGAGAGGATGGTTAAATCCCATCGTTCTCGTGCCAAAGCCCAACAGGGAGTGGAGATTTTGCAATGACTACCACAGGCTGAATGAGATATCCAAGTGAGAAACATACCCCATTGTTGATGAACTCATTAAGAGGCTTGGACCTGCGAGGTACATTACCACCCTCGACCTGATGAAAGGCTACTGGCAGATCCGCATATCCCAGAGGGCCAAGGAGAAGGCACCTTTCTCGACACCTGATGGGTGTTTCCAATATACTAGAATGCCTTTTCGACTACAGGGGGCCCCAGCCACCTTGCAGAAGGCCATAGATCGGATCCTAGCCCCACATAAGAAGTATGCCGCAGCTTACCTTGATGAGTGGTCTTTAGCCCAGAGAGGGCTAGTCATCTACCAAAGGTACAGATGATTCTGGATGCTCTGAAGATGGCGGAGTTTACTATAAGTCTGAAAAAATGTACCATTGGGAAGGAAGAGACCAAGTACTTAGGCTATGTTGTTAGGAGAGGTGAAATTAAGCCGCAAGTAAATAAGGTTGAGGCAATCCAGAACTGGCCACAACCGCTCTCCAGGAAGCAAGTTAGAGTGTTTCTCGGAATCGGGGAATATTACCAGCGGTTTATCCCAAATGTTACCATGATAGCCGCATCACTGACAGATCTTCTGAAAGGCACCAAATCAACTATGGACAAATGGACTGCTGAAAGGGAGATGGCTGTCATGGTTTCACCCCTCACTGTGTCTGGGATGCAGTTACTGACAGCTCAGCTGTCCAATCTTGTACAGGGGCGTGCAGGAGTTGTCAGTACTGTGATTGACAGCTCGACCATCCAATCTGGTACAGGGGCGTGCAATAGCTGTCAGTGTGGTTATTGACAACTCGGCTGTCCAACCTGAGACTGGGAGGCACTGGCTATCTTTGGGTGTTCATTATTCCAGTTGAATGCCTGCCTACTTAACTGAGTTTTTTTCCGTCAGATCTCTGCCAGACTTACATTCAGCTAGTGTGTGGTTTGTTCTCTGTGCCTTGAGTTCTGTTTATTGATCTTCTGTTGCCTGACCTTGTTCTGACCATCCATCTGTTTAACCCCTTCTGCTCTGATCTGCTTTCCTCCTGGTATTCTGATCTACAAAACGCTACCTGACTACGCCTTTGCCTCTTCCCTCTGTTTAGGATGTACCCTCCTGGTTTTGACTTCGGACTCCTTGACTATCCCATCTCACGGCCTGGCCGTGAAAAGTGACTCAGCATCACAATGGCATTCCAAGAGCTGAAGCTGGCACTCTGTAAGCAACTGGTCCTGGTCACACCGGACTTTAATAAAGAATTTGTGGTCCAGACAGACGCTTCAGAAGTTGGCTTAGGGGCCGTGCTGTCCCAAGAGATAAATGGGGAGGAAGATTCCATCCTGTATATCAGCCAGAAGCTCTCTTGCTGCGAGAAAAACTATGCCATAGTAGTGAAAGAGTGCTTAGTCATAAAATGGGCTGTAGATACTCTGATATATTACTTACTAGGCTGGAAAGTTAAACTTGTGTCAGACCATGCCCCTTTGAGATAGTTAAGGTAAAAGGGTAAGAATGCCCAAGTGACTAGGTAGTTCTCAGGTCTCCAAGACTTTAGTTTTCACGTGGAGCACAGACCCGTGAAGTTACATGGTAGCGCGAATACCCTCTTTAGCATTCCCTGTCTGGAGTCTGAAGGTGCCAAAACCCCTGGCTTTGGGCAGTGGGGGGGGATATGTGACAGAGTCACTGGTGATGTATGTGAGGGGAGATATGTTTCCCTGCAGCTACTAGCTTCAGTGAACTGCAACCTAGAAATTCTCTCCAACATGTTCGATGCTGAAGAGGTTAATCGGCCATTTTGTTGGATGGGTTTTTTGTGAACAGGTGTGAGATGGGCAGGACGACTGCTCACCATATCTCCACCTCAAGGGTGTAGCTAGGGAGTTAAATGCCCAGCCACTGTTTTTATTTTCTAGAGTGTGGTCTGGAGAAGGAAGTCTCCAGACTCTATGTGTGGAAGCCAGAGAGCTCCACAGACGGACTTTGTGATGAAACCTTATTGTGCTATCCAGAGTGGGCGAAACGCTGCTTGCCTATGAACTGTGCTATACTTTATCTTTTTGTTTTTCCATTTTCCTGGAGAGACCATGTTTATTTTGTAGAACCCTGCCATGGTTTATGCTATGTATTAATAAACCAGCAGGAAGTTAACCCAAGAATTGTTTCCGTTGTCTGCCTCTGTGAGAGCCGATCAAGTCGCTTTACCACAATAGTTTAGTGTCGTCAGCAAAGACTTACACTTTAATCCTCAATCCCATCCACTAGGTCATTAATAAAGAGGTTAAAATGAATCGGTCCTAGCACAGATCCCTTCTGTACCCCACTGCTGACTGTATCCCATTTAGAGAACGTACCATTTAGGACTACTCTGTTTTCTGTCATTTAACCAGTTCCTTACCCATCTGCATATGGTTCCCCCAAGTCATTGCTTCTGCAGCTTCAGTATAAGGCTGTTATCCATTTGTAGAAGCCATCCTGCTTTCAACTTGGTCTTCCAGAGGACAAGATGCTTGGTCTTTCAGACCTTATCTTGACCTCCACTGTTCATGTTAACTGCCATTTCTCAATTACATTTTGAACTGAGGAAAGGACAACTTGAAAACGCATTGCTATCTTTTTATAGCCTTCTCCTGCTTTGTGGGCTTCCACCATTTTCATTTTCAGAGTGCTAGGCAGCTGCTTAGAAGAACCCAAGTCTGCTGTTTTTTGGCACAGGAATAGAATAGGCTGAGTTTTTATAAAGCTAGAATATTTGAATCATTTGGTCTTTCCTAATGATGATGGTGAGCTGTACATAACCCTAACAGGCTAAGGTCTGAAACCTTGGTCAAAGTTATTTGAGCATACAAATCTCCAAAAGGTGTCCAAACTATTGAATCGGGCCATTTTCCTTTTCAGAATTTGTAAAATGTAAAAAAATGACAATATATATAATTTTTTACATAAAGTACTAAGTAAATGTGTAATCTTTAACGTTAGGCCTTTTAGAGGTCATTTCATTTTCAACTTGCTTAACTGTTCACAATAAGAGTCTGTGCCCACGATGAGTTTTTCAAGCGTTTTTGGTGCGGAATTTTTGTAGCGTAAAGGCTTGGGAAATGCTTGGTAATCCTTCCCCCATGGTCCCCAATGTAAATCTGCAATTTCAATGCCCATGCTGCGGAATTTTTCGCAGCATTTTTTATGTGCAGAAAATTCCGCAGCATGTCCATTATTTGTGCGTTTACGCATGCGGAATTGCCTTCTACAATGCATTAGAAAACGCAAGGCAATTCCGCATGTGCAAAACTGTTCAAAAACGCGCAAAAAACGCGTGTCAAATTCCCCACGTGTTTTTCCGGGCAAGGAGATGCAGAAATGAAGCAGAAATTTTCTGCTTCATTTCTGCATCGTGGGCACATAGCCTTACAGTAATTCTGACCAGGCGTGCCCAAACTTTTACATGTCACTGTATACATTGCTGGACAGTTTGCTTTTAACTTATTCCTTTCTTCGATCTTACAAAGTTCTACAAGCCATTCATTACGTGCGGAGGAAAGGTGATTTTGGCATAAATAGTAAAGGATCCATTACAGTTAGATCAGTCAGACTGAGGAAATCCCTACTGCAAGAGATAGGAATAGCATGAAACATATTCATATACTCAGGGGCGTAACGATTTGGGCCTGGAGGGAAAGGGGACACACCTGGATCCTTGGGCAGGCACTGTTTTCAACAGTATCTACACCAATGGCTCCATGCTTCGCCTCTAGCTCTAGTCACAGGCTGCCTGTTTTTTCTTTTTTTTTGTTTTAAACTTAAAATTAATGCATTGGAGGGCACAAAGGGGGGTGGGAACATCATTATCACATAGATATTGCATTGAGCAAACAGGGCACTTATACTGTGTGGAGGTGTAACGGGAGGCAGGGTGGTAGTCAGTGGCGAGGGGAGCTAGTGCTTCATCACCCCGGCTTGCTACAGACATATGGGGACCTTCATGTCTCTGGGTGCTTGTGTGTTGTGGTGCTTCAGTGGAGTAGACATCAATACTCACTTCTGACCCTCCAGCCGGGGTGCCAATTATTTTGGACTTCAGAATGAGGAAACCATATCAGCTTGAAAACTTCTTTACTCACAACAATCGTTAAATACAGAGAATAGCATGTGACACCGTTTCCTTTATTTTCGTTCACATACAACTGCACTTTTCCAGTGATGATAAACACAGACACAGATTTTGAAATGAAGAATAACGCAGAATGCATCAGCCCTAGGGGAAACTCCATCTTCTGGTCCCGCTGCCTGACCTTCTTGGATCCACCTCGCTAATAAGGCTGTTCCAGTCCCAGCATGTTCGGTGGAGTTCCCAAATTGGCTGTTATGATCTGCAACAAGTACTAAGGAAAGATAGGGGAAAGCTGTCCCTACAATAAAACTAAGCTGAATCCCTACGATGTAGCGCGCTGACTGTTCCTAGCGAACAGACCCGCCTTAGTCCTCGGCTAGTATGAATGAAGACCTATAGCATAAGGGGAGGGGTCCCTAATAGAGATGAGCGGTGTTCGACTTGAACTGTTCGCCAATCTCAAATTCGAGCTGTTTTGGGCGGTGTTCGAGTTGTTCGACGAACCCGAACGATTTGCAAAAAATTCGGCTGTTCGAGGTTATGTTCGATAACTGTTCGTGCACCAAAAGCGTGTCCTGCATGTCTGGCGCTATTTAGAGAACCAATCATGCAGGGATTGTCTGCCACTCACTGTAATGCCACAGCCATGGTGGTTGTGGCATTACAGTGATTGCCCACATCGATGGGAACAGTGCCAACAGTGAAACATGAAAAGCCGGCAATTCAGCAGCGGCATACACCTGTACCCGACAATTTAGAACCGAAAGAATAGAGCTTCACACATAGATTAGATAGATATAAACATGTCAGCCACATATATACGAAGTACAGTGAAAGTGCTGCTTACTGTACTTGTCATTTAGCGTAAAGGATTTATCAAAAAAAATAATAGTGTTTTCATGCACCGTCTCTTTAAAAAAGCCGGCCGGCAATTCAGCAGCGGTACCCGACAATTTAGAATAGAAGGAATAGAGAATCACACATAGATTAGATAGATAGAAACATGTCAGCCACATATATACGAAGTACAGTGACAGTGTTGCTTACTGTACTTGTCATTTAGCGTAAAGGATTTATCAAAAAAAATAATAGTGTTTTCATGCACCGTCTCTTTAAAAAAGCCGGCCGGCAATTCAGCATCTGTACCCGACAATTTATAACAGACAGAATAGAGCTTCACACATAGATTAGATAGATAGAAACATGTCAGTCACATATATATGAAGTACAGTGATAGTGTTGGTTACTGTACTTGTCATTTAGTATTAAAATAAAGGATTTATTATAAAAAAAATTGGCGTGGGGTTCCCCTTAATTTTAGGCTCTAGCGGAGGTTAAGCAGACGGCTGGGGCAGATGTTTGAAGCCTGGGAAGGGGGTAATACCCACGGAGCTTTCCAGGCTACTAATATCAGCCCCCAGCTGAATACATAGCCTTTACTAGCTATTAAAATGGGGGACCCCCCAAAAGAAATGACGTGGGGTCCCCCCTAATTTAATAGCTAGCAAAGGCTAGGCAGACAGCTGGGGGCTGATATTAATAGCCCAGGAAGGGAGCCATGAATATTGGCCCCCTCCCAGGCTAGAAACATCAGCCGTCAGCCGCCCCAGAAATGGCGCATTCATAGGATGCGCCAATTCTGGCACTTAGCCTCGCTCTTCCACGCTGCCCTGGTGCGGTGGCAGGGGGTAATAGGGTTGGGGTTGATGTCAGCTTATAATGCCAGCTGACATCAAGCCCAGGTTAGTAATGGAGAGGCGTCTATAAGACACCCCCATTACTAACCCCATAGTCAAAGTTAAAAAAAACACAAACACCCAGAATAAAGTCCTTTAATTGAAATAAAGACACAATCCTTTATTGTTCTAAATTAAACCATACTTACCGTCACGCCCATTCCAGCTGAAGCCAACGATCTCCTGCAATAAAAGAAAAATAATAAAGCAACCTCATCCTTACCTTTCCATGGTTCCCACGACAGCTTCAGCTCTGCTACATCGAGATGACAGGCTGGACCGCAGCAGAACGCTGCCATCCAGCCTCTCATCCCGCAGACACTGAGAAGCGCAGGCTTGCTTGCGCTGCTCAGCGTCTCTCTGTGACGACATCCAGATGAGCCGAGTTCATGTCCAATGAACTCGGCTCACCTCATGCACGTCACTGACAGCGTGGGAAAATTCTCAAGCTGAAGCGGTGAGTGCAGGAGAATTCTCCCACGCTGTCAGTGACGTGCAGGAGGTGAGCTGAGTTCATTGGACATGAGCTCACCTTATGCACGTCACTGACAGCGTGGGAGAATTCTCCTGCACTCAGCGCTTCAGCGTGAGAATTCTCCTGCTGAAGCGCTGAGTGCAGGAGAATTTTCCCACGCTGTCAGTGACGTGCATAAGGTGAGCTCATGTCCAATGAACTCAGCTCACCTCCTGCACGTCACTGACAGCGTGGGAGAATTCTCCTGCACTCAGCGCTTCAGTGTGAGAATTCTCCTACGCTGAAGCGCTGAGTGCAGGAGAATTTTCCCACGCTGTCAGTGACGTGCATGAGGTGAGCCGAGTTCATTGGACATTAACTCGGCTCATCTGGATGCCCTCACAGAGAGACACTGTGGAGCGCAAGCAAGCCTGCGCTTCTCAGTGTCTGCGGGATGACAGGCTGGATGGCAGCGTTCTGCTGCGGTCCAGCCTGTCATCTCGATGTAGCAGAGCTGAAGCTGTCATGGGAACCATGGAAAGGTAAGGATGATGTTGCTTTATTATTTTTCTTTTATTTCAGGAGATCGTTGGCTTCAGCTGGAATGGGCGTGATGGTAAGTATGGTTTAATTTAGAACAATAAAGAATTGTGTGTTTATTTCAATTAAAGGACTTTTTTCTGGGTGTTGTGTTTTTTTTAAATACTTTACTAGAAATTCATGGTGGTCATGTCTAATATTGGCGTGACCCCATGAATTTCGGGCTTAGGGCCAGCTGATAATGCCAAGCTGGCCCTAACCCCTTTATTACCCAGTGAGCCACCGCATCAGGGCCCTGGATGAGTTGGGTACAGCGCCAGAAGATGGCGCTTCTATGACCGCGCAATTTTCCGGGGTGGCTGCGGACTGCAATTTGCAGCGGGGGTGGCCCAGAAAGCTTGGGCCTCCCTGCGCTGCGGATTCCAGCCCCCAGCTGCCTAGTTGTACCTGGCTGGACACAAAAACAGGGCGAAGCCCCACGTCAATTTTCTTTAAATTATTTCATGAAATAATTAAGAAAAAAAGGGCTTCCCTATATTGTTGTGTCCGGCCAGGTACAAATAGGCAGCTGGTGGTTGGGGGCAGCCCGTTCCTGCCTGCTGTACCTGGCTGGACACAAATATAGTGCGAAGCCCCACGTCAATTTTTTTTAAATTATTTCATAAATTTCCTGAAATAATTTAAAAAAATTGAAGTGGGGCTTCGCACTATATTTGTGTCCAGCCAGGTACAGCAGGCAGGAACGGGCTGCCCCCATCCACCAGCTGCCTATTTGTACCTGGCTGGACACAACAATATAGGGAAGCCCTTTTTTTCTTAATTATTTCATGAATTTCATGAAATAATTAAAAAAAATTGAAGTGGGGCTTCGCACTATATTTGTGTCCAGCCAGGTACAGCAGGCAGGAACGGGCTGCCCCCATCCACCAGCTGCCTATTTGTACCTGGCCGGACACAACAATATAGGGAAGCCCTTTTTTTCTTAATTATTTCATGAATTTCATGAAATAATTAAAAAAAAAGTACGTGGGGCTTCGCCCTATTTTTGTGTCCAGCCAGGTACAACTAGGCAGCTGGGGGCTGGAATCTGCAGCGCAGGGAGGCCCAAGCTTTCTGGGCCCCCCCCCGCTACAAATTGCAGTCCGCAGCCACCCCGGAAAATGGCGCGTTCATAGAAGCGCCATCTTCTGGCGCTGTACCCAACTCATCCAGGGCCCTGGTGCGGTGGCTCACTGGGTAATAAAGGGGTTAGGGCCAGCTTGGTATTATCAGCTGGCCCCAAGCCCAAAATTCATGGGGTCACGCCAGTATTAGACATGACCGCCATGAATTTCTAGTAAAGTATTTAAAAAAAACACAACACCCAGAATAAAGTCCTTTAATTGAAATAAAGACACAATTCTTTATTGTTCTAAATTAAACCATACTTACCATCACACCCATTCCAGCTGAAGCCAACAATCTCCTGCAATAAAAGAAAAATAATAAACCAACCTCATCCTTACCTTTCCATGGTTCCCACGACAGCTTCAGCTCTGCTACATCGAGATGACTGGCTGGACCGCAGCAGAACGCTGCCATCCAGTCTGTCATCCCGCAGACACTGAGAAGCGCACGCATGCTTGCGCTCCTCACTGTCTCGCTGTGACGGCATCCAGATGAGCCGAGGTCATGTCCAATGAACTCGGCTCACCTCATGCACGTCACTGACAGCGTGGGAAAATCCTCACGCTGAAGTGCTGAGTGCAGGAGAATTCTCCCACGCTGTCAGTGATGTGCATGAGGTGAGCTCATGTCCAATGAACTCAGCTCACCTCCTGCACGTCACTGACAGCGTGGGAAAATTCTCCTGCAATCAGCGCTTCAGCGTGAGAATTTTCCCACGCTGTCAGTAGCGTGCATGAGGTGAGCCGAGTTCATTGGACATGAACTCGGCTCATCTGGATGTCGTCACAGAGAGACGCTGAGCAGCGCAAGCAAGCCTGCGCTTCTCAGTGTCTGCCGGATGACAGGCTGGATGGCAGCGTTCTGCTGCGGTCCAGCCTGTCATCTCGATGTAGCAGAGCTGAAGCTGTCGTGGGAACCATGGAAAGGTAAGGATGAGGTTGCTTTATTATTTTTCTTTTATTGCAGGAGATCGTTGGCTTCAGCTGGAATGGGCGTGATGGTAAGTATGGTTTAATTTAGAACAATAAAGGATTGTGTCTTTATTTCAATTAAAGGACTTTATTCTGGGTGTTTGTGTTTTTTTTAACTTTGACTATGGGGTTAGTAATGGGGGTGTCTTATAGACGCCTCTCCATTACTAACCTGGGCTTGATGTCAGCTGGCATTATAAGCTGACATCAACCCCAACCCTATTACCCCCTGCCACCGCACCAGGGCAGCGTGGAAGAGCGAGGCTAAGTGCCAGAATTGGCGCATCCTATGAATGCGCCATTTCTGGGGGGGCTGACGGCTGGTGTTTCTAGCCTGGGAGGGGGCCAATATTCATGGCTCCCTTCCTGGGCTATTAATATCAGCCCCCAGCTGTCTGCCTAGCCTTTGCTAGCTATTAAATTAGGGGGGACCCCACGTCATTTTTTTGGGGGGGTCCCCCATTTTAATAGCTAGTATAGGCTATGTATTCAGCTGGGGGCTGATATTAGTAGCCTGGAAAGCTCCGTGGGTATTACCCCCTTCCCAGGCTTCAAACATCTGCCCCAGCCGTCTGCTTAACCTCCGCTAGAGCCGAAAATTAAGGGGAACCCCACGCCAATTTTTTTAATAATAAATCCTTTATTTTAATACTAAATGACAAGTACAGTAACCAACACTATCACTGTACTTCATATATATGTGACTGACATGTTTCTATCTATCTAATCTATGTGTGATGCTCTATCTTTCTGTTCTAAATTGTCGGGTACCGCTGCTGAATTGCCGGCCGGCTTTTTTAAAGAGACAGTGCATGAAAACACTATTATTTTTTTAAATAAATCCTTTACACTAAATGACAAGTACAGTAAGCAACACTATCACTGTACTTATTATATATGTGACTGACATGTTTCTATCTATCTAATCTATGTGTGAAGCTCTATTCTTTCTGTTCTAAATTGTCGGGTACAGATGCTGAATTGCCGGCCGGCTTTTTTAAAGAGACGGTGCATGAAAACACTAATATTTTTTTTAATAAATCCTTTACACTAAATGACAAGTGCAGTAACCAACACTGTCACTGTTCTTCTTATATGTGTGACTGACATGTTTCTATCTATCTAATCTATGTGTGATGCTCTATTCCTTCTTGTCTAAATTGTCGGGTACCGGTGTATGCCGCTGCTGAATTTGCCGGCCGGCTTTTTTAAAGAGAGTGTCTTCTGAGCAGTTTGTCAGCTTTTGGACACCTTTGCAGGTGTTTTCTATGTGTTTCTATGTGTTTTTGTTTGCCTGCCATTGGTTTTAACGGTGTTCGACGGTGTTCTAAGGTGTTCGACGAACAGTTCGACGAACAGTTCCTCGAACATCCCGGTGTTCGACGAACCGAACCGAACCCGAACACTACGGGGGTGGCTCAACACTAGTCCCTAAAAGAACTAAGTACTGGGACAAAAATCGGACACCTCCTAAACAGAGAAGTTGTTGCAGAACACAAAAAGACAAACTGACAAAAAGGTACTAGAGGTCCCAGAAGGACCAAGCAAACTGACAGAGAAAGGCACCGAAGCACCTGACTAGAGAAACAGTCAAACACTGAAGTCCAGCACAGTAAAAAGGGCGGAGCTGGAATATAAAGGTAAATGGTCACGTGACCGCAAAACACAAGATGGAAAAAACAAACAGGAGGGTTCTAACCGTACCCCCTCTTTATGAGGATCCTCCAGATCCTCCAGGCCCAGGCCTATCCAGAAACCTCTTGTGGAAAGCTTTAACAAGCCTAGGAGCTGAGAAATCATCCATCCTTACCCAGGAGTTGTCTTCGGGACCGAAACCCTTCCAGGAGACAAGATACTGTAATCTCCCTCTATGCCATCTAGAATTCAAGATACGTGAAATTTCATATTCGCCGTCTTCCACCACAGGAGGAACTGAGACAGTGGCATCCCTATCAGATACATCTGCCTTTTTCAACAAGGAAACATGAAACACAGGATTAATCTTCCAGGAAGTAGGGACATCCAACCTAACAGCAGACGGGTTAACAACCTGAAGCACTTTAAATAGACCCACAAACTTAGGACCCAGTTTTTTAGAGGGAATCCTCAACCGCAGATTCTTTGAAGACAACCAAACCATGTCACCCACAGTAAACAAAACCTCCTTACGTTTCCTGTCAAAATACTTCTTGGACTTCTTGTTAGCCTCTTGAAGGTTGCAATGTACATTAGTCCAAACTCTCTCCAAATCACCGGAAAAATTCTCCTCCTCCAGCACCTCCGATCCCAATTTGGAGAGCGAACCAAAAAACAGATGTCTCCCAGTACAACAAAAAAAAGGAGAACACTCAGCAGAGGAGGACGAATGATTGTTAAGAGCAAATTCAGCGAGAAGCAGAAACTCAGACCACACCTCTTGATTTTCCGCCACAAATCAACGCAAAAACTGTTGAACATCCTGGTTCTTTCTTTCAGTCTGTCCATTAGACTCAGGATGATAACCAGACGAAAATGACAAATGGACTCCCAACCTGTCACAGAAAGCAAGCCAAAAGGGAGCCACAAACTGAGGTCCTCTATCAGAAACAATATCCGTGAGAACACCATGGAGCTTGACCATCTCCTTAACAAATGCCTTAGCGAGTGTCTTGGCGCAGGGCAACTTAATGAATGGAACCAGATGACACATCTTACTAAAACGGTCCATGACCACCCAGATGACAGTAAAACCCTCGGACACAGGAAGATCAGTAATAAAATCCATAGTGAGATGCGTCCAAGGCGCACTAGGAACCTCCAGAGGGCAAAGCAACCCCGCAGCAGGAGTATGTGAAGCCTTTGACCTAGCACACACAGTACATTGACGCACCCACTTGATGACTTCCTTCTGCCATCCAGTCCATCAAAAACTGCGACTTATAAGTCTCTTATTCTCCAAAATTCCTGGATGACCTGCCAACCGAGACTCATAACACTCCACAAACAAATCTCTCCTAAAGGCTCTAGGCACGAACAACCTCCCATGGGAAGTGTTAGATGGAGCATCATCTTGAGCTTTCAGAATCCCATTCTCCAAAACGGAGTCCAATGCCACCACCACAACTCCTTTCTGTAAAATGCTCTCCTCCTCCTCGGCACCGACCGTAGGAGAGAAGCTGCGAGAAAAAGTATTGGCTTTAACATTCTTAGTACCAGGGATATAGGTAACAGAAAAATGAATCCGAGAAAAAAAAAAGTGCCCACCTAGCTTGACGGGCATTCAAGCACTTGGCAGCATCCAGAGAGATCAAATTCTTATGATCTGTGAAAACTTGAATAGGAAATTGAGCGCCTTCCAAAAAATGACGCCAATGTTCAAAATAGAGTTTAATAGCCAGCAACTCGCGATTTCCAACATCATAATTCAGTTCGGTTTCCGAAAATTTTTTTGAAAACAAGGCACAAGGATGTACTCCATCCTTGTTCTCCTGAGACAAAACTGCTCCGACCCCCACCGATGAAGCATCAACCTCGACCAAAAAAGGATTGGTCTCATCAGGCTGCATAAGGATAGGGGCAGAACTGAACCTTTCTTTGAGATACTCAAACGCTTCAATGGCCTCAGTAGTCCACTGGACCGTATTCGCACCTTTCCTGGTGAGATGGGTCAGAGGCTTAACAATTATAGAAAAATTCTTAATGAATTGCCTGTAGTAATTGGCAAAACCCTAAAATCTCTGCATAGATTTCAAACCAATAGGCCTAGGCCATTCCTGCACAGCCTGAACCTTCACCGGGTCAATCTCAAATCCCTCGCTGGAGACAATGTAGCCCAAAAAGCTAATTTTCTGCACAGCGAACTCACATTTCTCCAGCTTAGCAAATAGTGAATTATCACTCAATAACTGCAAAACTTCACGTACACTCTGCCAATGGGACTCTAAATCTGGTGAATAAATCAAAATGTCATCCAAATTCACAACCACATTCTTACCAATCAAAGGATATCATTAATAAGGTTCTGAAAAAATGCAGGTGCATTGGTAAGACCAAAAGGCATCACCATATTCTCAAAATGACCTACCGGAGTGTTAAAAGCAGTTTTCCATTCATCACCCTCCTTCACTCGTAACAAATTGTATGCCCCCGTAGATCAATTTTAGAGAACCACTTGGCCCTCAGAAACTGGTTAAGCAAGTCAGGAGTTAACTGCAATGGGTAGGAATTGCGTACCGTAATCTTATTAATTTCACGAAAATCCAATCATGGACGTAAACCCCCGTCCTTTTTTTTAACAAAGAAAAATCCAACTGCCACAGGCGATTTAGTGACCAGCAGCCAGGCTAGTCTGTATGTACTCCTCCAAGGCTTTTCTTTCAGGAAGTTCAGTAATAGTCAGATTAAACAAGCGACTCTTGGGAAGAATAGCACCAGGAACAAACTCAATGGCGCAATCATAATCCCTATGAGGAGATAAAACTTGCGACTCCTCCTCTGAAAAAACCCTCCAAAAATCTTGAATAGGTACAGGTAATTCCCTTTTTTCCACAGCCGCAATGCGACCATTACAGCATTTATCATAGCACTTCAGACTCCAAGACTTAATCACATTAGTAGACCAGTCCAGCAAAGGATTGTGCAGTTTTAACCAAGGCAAACCTAAAACGACCGGAGAGGGTAAATTATCTAACACAATCAAGTCCAAAATTTCCTGGTGAACTCCATTGATAGTGAGGGGAAATGCAGCAACCTTGTGAGTAATACATTTCAAGGGAGTGTTATCAATTGCAATCAAAGAAATAGGTGAAGACAAAGGTTTGGTTTTCAATTTAAGGTTTTCCAAAAACCCTTTATCAATCACATTAAGTGTTGAACCACAATCCACAAATACCTGAAATTCAATCAAATTTTCCTGCAAAGTAGTACTCTCAGAAAGAAATACTCCTGCAGAGCATAAACAAGCTATACGGATGTAACTGACTTTGTTTTTTCTTTACTTAAACGAAGCTCACAATACTTAATCAAATGGTCAGCTTTACCACAATAAAGACACAATCCCTCGGCGAACCTCCGGTCTCTTTCCTGAGAGCGGAGTCACAACCCCCTAACCTCCCTCGGTTCTCCACAGTCAGAGCATATTTTCTGGGGACTAGGACCTGACATTACAGGAGTCTTTACCTCGTTCACCCTGAACCTCAGTCTCCTGTCCACACGAACAGCTAACTGCATGGCATCCTGCAGAGTCTCAGGTGCGGGGAATGCAATTAGCAGATCCTTAAACCTTTCACTCAGGCCAGCAAGAAATAAACATTTCAGCGCAGGATCATTCCATTTGACTTCTGAAGCCCATCTCCTGAAGTGTGTGCAATAATTTTCAACATCACCTGACCCCTGATTCAAACGCCTGAGTTCTGCCTCAGCAGATGAGATTCTATCAGGATCATCATATAATAGCCCCATAGCAGAAAAAAATTCTTCAACAGACCTTAAACACGGATCATTAGGTTGGAGAGAAAAGGCCCACCCCTGTGGTTCATTGCGCAAAAGTGACATAATAAAACCAATGCACTGTGATTCATTCCCAGAGGACCTTGGTCTCAAACGAAAATATAACAAACAAGCATTTTTAAAGGAAAAAAAATCTTGCTGTTTACCATAAAAATTGTCAGGCAGTCCTACCTTGGGTTCCACAAAATGCGCTCCAGAACAGCTACTCACGTGTTGCTGTAGCTCGGCCACCTCCAGAGACAATCCCTTCAAGAATTGAGCCAAATCCTGGACGGAAACCATATTGATCCCCGAATTTCTTTCTTTATAGTTTTTTGGGCTGGACTTACTGTTATGATCTGCAACAAGTACTAAGGAAAGATAGGGGAAAGCTGTCCCTACATTAAGACTAAGCTGAATCCCTATGATGTAGCGGGCTGACTGTTCCTAGTGAACAGACCCGCCTTAGTCCTCGGCTAGTCTGAACGAAGACCCATTGCATAAGGGGAGGGGTCCCTAAAAGAACTAAGTACTGGGACAAAAATGGGACACCTCCTAAACAGAGAAGTTGTTGCAGAACACAAAAAGACAAACTGACAAAAAGGTACTAGAGGTCCAAGAAGGACCAAGCGAACTGACAGAGAAAGGCACTGAAGCACCTAGCAAGAGAAACAGTCAAACACTGAAGTCCAGCACAGCCAAAAGGGCAGAGCTGGAATATAAAGGCAAATGGTCACGTGACCGCAAAACACAAGATGGAAAAAAGAAACAGGAGGGTTCTAACATTGGCCTCTTCAGGTAAATCTGCTATGATTGTCCTCACTGTTCCTATTCTCCATTATTCGACACATACACACACACACACCCTTCTCTTGTTCTGGACTAGTTCATCTCTTTTCTCCTCCGTCTGCCTTCCCTGAGACTCACTTACTCACTACTCAAGATGGCCGTCTCAACTCCCAGTAATGCTTCAGTCTCTGTCACTGGGGCCAGCCCAAACTGGTTAATTACCTGTATCCCAACTGACATGCAGGCAGTAAGAGGAATGTGCCCACTGCTGTCATCTAATGGCCAAAACACCAATAACATCTTTTGTGTTTGTACATGTAATACATGTCTACTAAAACAGTTTTAAAGAGGAGTGGAGTAGGAATCTTCAATCACCCCCCTCACAGAGGTAGCAGGATTACGACGTTAGTTGTGGAGGGCACAATATTGTCATATGGCAATGGGGAATTCAATTACTCCTGTTTAGTGTGCCATTTATTTCTATTTTTTTAGAGGTGGGTAAAAACTATGAGCAAACATTTGTGTGCCACATCCAATAGAAACAAGATGTGTATGTTATGTAGTTGTCATGAATAAACAGTGTCTGTGAAGGGAGAAACATACAATAGGGTAAAACCCTAATACTGTAGAGGAGATAGTATAAACAATAGGTTTGCTCACCTTGGGTGATTGTGTGAAGCCTCAACCACAATAAAGGTTTAGATATCCATCTGCCACTGCCCCGTGGCTGGGGGAGGATCCACCTGAGGGAAATTACCAAAACAGAGTAAAAACACGTTTAAAAAATGGCTGCGCTGCTGGAAGGAAGTCTCTTGCTGCGATATTCATTAAAAGGTTCTTTAATCTCCACTACTATTAGTATTTATAGACCAAAATGAGCACCAAAAAGACTAGGGTGCCACCCACTGAGGAAACCTGGAAACCAGGCCTCTTTTTGAATTTGAACCCCAACCCACCCCTCAGTAGGTGGTACCCTAGTCTTTTTGGTGCTCATTTTGGTCTAGAAATATCTCCATGTATCAGTCTGTGTAACCTGTTGTTGTTTTTTTTACACTTGATGAAGATGCCAGTACGACATTGAAATGCGTAGTGGACATTAAAGAACCTTTCAACGAATATCGCAGCAAGAGACTTCCTTCCAGCAGCGCAGCCATTTTTTAAACGTGTTTTTACTTTGTTTTGGTAATGTAGTTTTCATGGCATTCTGGACTGAATATAGAAGAACAGAGCAAATGAAAGACTGCAGTCACAGAAAATGTCACTAGAGAGTTGCTGGATTTATCTGTTCTGAGTACCCATACACTGTAGGTTATACAAGGCACTCGTGTACAACTGATATCTTCCATTTTTATAGTCACTCTGTGATGGTAATATTGGTGTTAGTATATATGTTTTTGTTAATGATCCATATGGCGGTATCAGTCTTCACTATGCAGTTGCAATATGTGGTCATGGTGTGGCTGTAATGTTTGTTCCTTATGCAGTGGCATTGTTGGTAGTACTAATGTTATAATTGTGGGTTTTGTTCAGTAATAGTATGGAGTTATTACTTACTTGTATAGTGGTATAAGTTTTTAATTGTAAAACATTATATATTTGTTATTTTTTAATGGAGGGGGAACATATTTTTACAGACCTTAGTAGGGCCACATGGGCTTATGCATCCAATCAACATGACCACATGTGTCCCTGCTGTGAACTGTGTAATGACTGTGTCAGACAGTGCAAACCATGGTCTTGTAGCACCCTGAGGATTCGGCTGCTACAGGGGTATTGCACCTCAACCCAGAGGTGTGATATTCCACTCCCGGGTAAGGATGGAGTGTGGGACTGAGCCCAGAGAGCTGCATGCACTACACACATCCCATTTCCGGGGAACAGACCAACGGTACTCCCACTTGGAAATGTGCAGGTACGACCGAGTCTGTTCCTGGCTGGAGTGGGAGGGGGGTGGTACATCCCAAGTAGTGTAGGGGCAGATAGGGGGAGCAGCCTGGGTAAAGATAGGAGCTCATTGGGTGCTGGTCACCTGAGCTCACACATAGAGGGAGTATTTAAGGTGGGCACCATCTAAGATCAGGGTCAGTCTGAGAGAAGTCAGAGGAAGAGGAGCAGAGCAGTCCCAGAGAGAGTGAGAGAGGAGAGTCAGAAGGACCCAGAGAAAACAAGCAGGAACTCTGAGAACCCATATACAAACCGAGGGTGAAGAGTTGGCAAAAGGGTACCGGATCCCAAACTGGTGGGGGCTCAAGCACACCTCAGCCAGAGACCGGAGGCCGTGGGCAGGATCTGCCACGGCCACCCACCATATCCACCCTGAAGGCAAACCACGTGTAGGGTCAGGGAACCCAAGGCCAAGGGTTTCTCAACAGAAGGCCCGAGGGAGCTGGACCTAGGTGGATCCCTGGTGGGGACGGCCAGAAGACAGGACAGGAAGGAGGGCTCAGGGACACGCTCCGGACTTGCTTGGGGGTTAGCTGAATCCAGGACCTGGTGGACGCAGCACGGCTCGGGTGGTCACTTGAAGCTGGAGTGACCGGAACATCAGCAGTAAGTAAATACCCTAAACTGCACAACCCGACTCTGTCTTTAATTACCATCTATGCTGCACCACCACAACCCCCATCCTCTGCACCTGACCCCCTGAGGCTATACCCCACCCGTTGGGGGTTATACTATCAAAAGCTGCACCAACACCATCAGCCTCAGCGGACCCTGCTGCAGTGGCGGCCGTAGTGACCGCAATACAACGGGTGGCGTAGTCGACATAAAGAACTTTATAACATCTGTAGGACTGCCACATACTCTGAGCTTGACACCCTGGGCACGGACCGGGTCACAGCCACTCGGAAGACTACAACCCCCATCTGATCCGGCTCCGGGTATTCCCCTAAAGAATATGGCCCAGGGGGTGCGTCAATTTTGGCGTAGTCGGCAGGATTACGTGCCCGCAACACCCGGGTACTGCGTGCCTGAAGAAAAGAACAAGTTTACCTCAAAAAGAAGTCTCCTGCCGGTTCCGGAGGGTCCCCGCCATCGGACTCCATCACAGATCGATTCCCGCCGGTTGTCCGCCATTAACAGCTTTTTCCCGCCATCTGCAGAGTTTCCCGCCACTGGGAGACGGTTCCCGCCATTTCCGAAGGTTTCCCGCCTTAGAAGAGCGGACGCCATTATGGGCGTGCCAGAGGGTGGCAAGAGGCCGCCTCCCATCGTGGGCCAGGACCGAAAATGGCGCCAAAAGTGGAAACCGCCCCCACCAACAGAGACTGTGATGCTAGAGGTGTCTGTCAGCGTGAAAGAACTGCCCCTGGAGCTGACAATCACCAAGTGGCCCCGGGACCGCCCTCGAAGTGGGAGGACTGAGAAGAAGAGAACAAAGATGGGTGTCGCCTGGAGCAGTCTGGAGAGAGCGCACCCGGAGACAAGAAGCCTAGAGCTGAGTCCAGAAGAAGCTTACCCGGAGATGGGAGAAGAGCAGAGCAGCACCGGCCCGCTGGCCAGGAGCCTGCTGGAGACAACAGAAGGAGAGCAGAGCAGCACCGACCCGTTGGTCAGGAGCCTGCTAGAAGCAACGACCCCACTAGGCCTAGTGGAGGTCCTGGCACAGCTCCCCCGAGACCGGGAGTGTGCGCAGACCGCTCTGGAGGGCCTCGCAAGGAGGATGGCCCGGGTGCAACGAGAGACGTTGGCGGAGTGGAGCCGAGAGATGGCCCAGCAGACAAGAACCCGTCAGCGGAGCACGCCACCCGAGACGAGGAGACAAACCGCCTCTGAGGATGGCGCAGGAGGACTGAAGGCCGGAGACGGCGCCGAGAAGGGAGCCGAACGAGTGGAGGCAGGTAAAGGGGACGTCTCTACCCCAAAGCGGGAAACCGCGTACCTGCCCCAGCTCCCCGTCGCAGAGCCCGAAGTACCCCCTGCCGTGCCCGTAGCCGCAACGTCACCGCCGCAGACTAGGCCTCAAATGGGAGCCGCGACCCCTGTGACATCACACGCCTCGACCCCGAGCGTGACCAAGCAGGAAGAACCACCAGCCTGGTCGCAAGGCCTAGTACCCCCGGGCGCCGCAATACCAACAGCGCCCCCTACCTCCGCGGAGCCCCCGGCCTGGTCGCAGGGCCAAGTAGCCCAGGGCGCCGCCGTCCTTACGGTGCCCTTCACTTTCCAGGTGCCCCAGGCCTGGCCGCAAGGCCTGGGCAACCCGGGCGCCACCACCACCGCGCCCATAAAACCAAGAGTGCCGCATCTGGGAGAAGATCTGTTCGCCCAACATACGTGCCCGGATGGGCAGCCCTTTATATGGCCACCGGAGTTTCACCATCCCCGACTCCGGAAAGAGAGACCCCTAGATGAACCCCTGATCCCGGCTTCAAAGCCCGTAAAGAGGATCTCGCCCCCGCTGGCAGAAGCGCAGTTTGAGTGGGACCCCACCGGAGAAGATCTCATGGGGTTCACTCAGGAGACCCGGGCAGCCGCAGCGGAGCGTGCAGAGTGCTGCCGGCAGCAGCTCGAGGTCTTTGAGAGGGAGCGGAGAGAGAGGCGGGTCCGGGAACAACAAGCCCAGATAAGGAGCGCGGAGCAGAAGAGCCGGGCCAGAAGGAGTCCCCGTGCAGCTCATGGTCCCCCTTCCACCGGGACTGTGATAAAGTTCAATCTGCAGCACGGGTGGGGCTTCATCCGAGATCACCGCACCCCAGGCGACGTCTTCGTGACAAGAAGAGACGTTGAGTCCCACCTACCGGAGGGACACAGAGGACGTGACCTGTATATAGGGGACGAGGTCACCTTCACCCGGCACAAGTGTGCCAAAGGACCCTACGCCCTCCATGTGCATCGCCTGACGGAGGAGGAGCTGCGGTGTGAGGAAGAACAAGAGGACCCGGACGGGTCTGAAGCTAAAGGTAACCACAAAGAAAGAGCAGGAGGACGTCGTCGTTGAGTACAGCAGAGTACAAGCTGTATATAGTTGCCCGTCGGGGCACAGTGAACTGTTGCTGCTATTATAGTCCCCGTTGGGACCAGCAAGTGTGAACTGTTTACCCGTTTAACCCTTAAATCCCACTGACCGAGGACTGAGAGCGGTCATTCCTCCCTAATACCTGGCCGAGGACTGAGAGCGGCCATATCCCTTGTAAATAGTTGCGCGTCCTAAAGCGCCCCTACTGGTTTTATAGGAAAACCACGAGTTCTAAAGACTGTCGCACTTTACCCGGTCACACGTTGCACAGTGACCGGAGGAGAAGCCAGAGGCGATGAGAATGTTATTAATATGAAAAGTTTTATGATGATGCTGATATGTATATGATATTTTATATGTTTTTATTATGTTGTTTATATGAAAAAAAAATGTATGTTTGTGGATGTTTTATATCTTACAGCCCGAGGACGTGCTGTGATTTACCAGGGGGGAATGTAGCACCCTGAGGATTCGGCTGCTACAGGGGTATTGCACCTCAACCCAGAGGTGTGATATTCCACTCCCGGGTAAGGATGGAGTGTGGGACTGAGCCCAGAGAGCTGCATGCACTACACACATCCCATTTCCGGGGAACAGACCAACGGTACTCCCACTTGGAAATGTGCAGGTACGACCGAGTCTGTTCCTGGCTGGAGTGGGAGGGGGGTGGTACATCCCAAGTAGTGTAGGGGCAGATAGGGGGAGCAGCCTGGGTAAAGATAGGAGCTCATTGGGTGCTGGTCACCTGAGCTCACACATAGAGGGAGTATTTAAGGTGGGCACCATCTAAGATCAGGGTCAGTCTGAGAGAAGTCAGAGGAAGAGGAGCAGAGCAGTCCCAGAGAGAGTGAGAGAGGAGAGTCAGAAGGACCCAGAGAAAACAAGCAGGAACTCTGAGAACCCATATACAAACCGAGGGTGAAGAGTTGGCAAAAGGGTACCGGATCCCAAACTGGTGGGGGCTCAAGCACACCTCAGCCAGAGACCGGAGGCCGTGGGCAGGATCTGCCACGGCCACCCACCATATCCACCCTGAAGGCAAACCACGTGTAGGGTCAGGGAACCCAAGGCCAAGGGTTTCTCAACAGAAGGCCCGAAGGAGCTGGACCTAGGTGGATCCCTGGTGGGGACGGCCAGAAGACAGGACAGGAAGGAGGGCTCAGGGACACGCTCCGGACTTGCTTGGGGGTTAGCTGAATCCAGGACCTGGTGGACGCAGCACGGCTCGGGTGGTCACTTGAAGCTGGAGTGACCGGAACATCAGCAGTAAGTAAATACCCTAAACTGCACAACCCGACTCTGTCTTTAATTACCATCTATGCTGCACCACCACAACCCCCATCCTCTGCACCTGACCCCCTGAGGCTATACCCCACCCGTTGGGGGTTATACTATCAAAAGCTGCACCAACACCATCAGCCTCAGCGGACCCTGCTGCAGCGGCGGCCGTAGTGACCGCAATACAACGGGTGGCGTAGTCGACATAAAGAACTTTATAACATCTGTAGGACTGCCACATACTCTGAGCTTGACACCCTGGGCACGGACCGGGTCACAGCCACTCGGAAGACTACAACCCCCATCTGATCCGGCTCCGGGTATTCCCCTAAAGAATATGGCCCAGGGGGTGCGTCAGTCTGATCATACCACATCTCCTGGGATGGTCAGGAAGCAAAAGATAATATACAGACAGGACAGCAGGGGATCAGAACGGATTATTTATTTGAGGTAAAACATTGTTTATAAACAGGTAGTGAAATGTTTTGTCTCAAAAAAAGAATCAGCTGTGATCCCATACTATTCTGTCTGTATACTCTTTTCCTCCCCTGCCCAGGAGCTGTGGTATGATCAGACCATGTCCCAGTACGGTCAGACACAGCTATTACACAGTACACAGCCGGGGCACATTTATAAGATTATCTCAGCACAGGAACATTTTTTAACACATTCAATTGTGGAACTTATCATTCAAACATCTATTGATTAAAATGTTGATTAAAATTAATGTTCATCAAAAAACTCCTTTAAGTCATCATGATCAGATTGGTAAAGGGCTCACACCCAGCACCTGCACTGATCAGTGGTTAGCAGCTCTTGCTTTGGCTGAATCTATGCAGCGTACAGAGCCACAACAGTATAGTTCTATACACATTTTGAAGCAGCCATTCTCTGGTATTGCAGTTCAGTTTCCATTCACTTGTGTAGGAGCTGAGCTAAAGTACCCAAAAATGGCCACTACACAGTATGCAGGTCTGGCTCTATACATAGTCTAGCACATGCTGTCACAGTAGGAGCTACAAACAGCTGATGGGTGGATGGTTAAATGTGCTGGGGGTCAGATACCTAATCACTATAAAAGGACAGTCAATAATATTAATCAAACCTACATATCTATTACCTGTTTGGCAACAGAGCTGAGTTCCACTGCCAAGTCACCACCAGAATTTCCAATTCCAATCACAATAATCCTTTTATCTGCAAATTGCATTGGATATTTATAATCCCGACTGTGTAAATATTGGCCTTTAAATTTGTTAATGCCTATAAAAAAGTAGAAAATAAATTAAAGTTTGTAAAAATTTAAAATGTATGTGGAACAGGCAGGTATATTAATAGTTTGTTATCTGGACATTTTCTTCTTCTCAGTTGCTTGCATAAATTCACAGTTTTAAACGGAACAGTATTAAACAGAAAAGTAAAGAGGTGTCACTAGAAGATGCCGGTAGGCGTCATGAACTGGCTTTTTCCTTCTATTTGTAATGGTATAATCACAGCAGTTTGCCACGGATTTTGGAGCGGCAGAGGCTGAGTACTGCATATTGTTGGACAGTATAATCAGTAGATATGAGCGAACATTTCAATGTTACATTTGGTTTATGATCGTCGAATTCGCAATATTCGCCGATTAATTCGTTGAACATTTGCTGAACATATCCGAACACCATTGGGTTCTATGGGAGGCAAAACCAAACGCATACACAACACTTTCAAATGGGCCCCAAAGCTGCCAAAACAATCAAATTGGTGGCAGAAACCAGGAAAGTGGCCTCAATTGACACACAGTACAAATTTTATAATGGCACAGCAGCATTCAGCCATGGGCCATGCATGAGGTATCAGGGTCTGGGCCAGCATTTGTAGCTTTGAATTGAACTTGAAATTAAGACGAGGTGGGTGAGGGATTCGTGTAGATCTGCTGTGCTGGAAGCCCTGATACCACATGCAACAAGCTCAACCTGCTTTTCTGCTCAGCCACACTCCGATGGCAGAAAAATTGGCTTCATAGATTATTATTGGTACAAAAATTTAAGTAAGTGGAGGCCTGCCGGTCTGGGAGGCATGCTGCTACAGGCAACACACATGAAGGAGACTCAACCAGGAGTCGCTCCATTTCCAAAAATTGAGGGCTGACACCACCAAAGTGGCATCAATTTCAATGGAGTAGAAATAGTATAATTAGGACCGATACCTCTTACACTACAGCCAACCTATCAGTTGGTGACCCAACCAAGAATGTTCGCATTCCCCTAAATTGGAGACTGACACCACCAAAGTGGCATCAATTTCAGTAGAGCAGAACTAGTATAATGGGAATCGGCACCTCTTCCACTGCAGCCAACCCAGCAGATAGAGACCCAACCCGGAGTCTTCACATTTCCCTAAATTAGGGGCTGACACCGTCAAAGTGGCATCAATTTCACCAGAGTATACAGTAAATAGTATAATTAGGACTGACACCTCTTCCACTACAGCCAACCCAGCAGATGGAGACACAACAGGAGTCTTCACACTTACAAAAATTAGTGTTAACATCTGCAGCAGCAGCAACAGCAGGAACAGAAGCCATACTAAAAATATCACAGACTGAAATTAAGCGAGATCAATGCAGCACACTAAAAACTAGAACATAGTCTGTACAGTCTGTGACTGAGGTGCACAAGTCCATGGAGATCCATGACTTGTTCATCTTGATGAAAGTTAGATGGTCTATACTTTCAGGGGACAGCCGGCTGCACTTATTCGTCAGGACACCACCAGTAGCGCTGAAGACACGTTCTGAGAGAATGCTGGCTGCAGGGCATGATAAAACCTCCAAGGCATGACTGGCGAGCTCAGGCCACTCTTCCATTTTTGAAGACCAAAATGTAAAAGGATCCAAACCCTCCCTGATGGTATTGATATTCAGTTCTAGATACTCCTGCACCATCCTCTCCGGTCTAAAGGCTGGTCTAAAAAAATGTGTGAAAGGACTCACAGAAATTGCTTCTGCCACTTACACTGCTGCTGCTAATATTTTGACATTGACGAATTGACGTACTGGAGGTTGAAAGTCAAGAGCTGAGATGCACACTGTGTGCCACACTGCTGTCTTGGGGAAAACCTCCCCTAAGGTTGTGTAAAAGCGTGTTTCAATACTCTCCCTATTCGCAGGTCCCTTTCCAGGGCGGGAAGCATCTGGCAAAATTTACTCTTATAAAGGTGAATCTAACAGTGTGACAACCCAGTAGTCAGCACTATTTCGAATCATAACTATACAGGGATTATATTGCAGATAGTGCAGCAAGAAGGCACTCATATGTCGGGCTCTTCCATGAGGTCCAAGCCCATGCTGTCTTGATGGCGGGGTAACACTGATGCTTGTTTCCTCCATCCCCTCCTGCCAACCATGAACAACAGAGAGGGGATGATTATGCTCTTCATCTCCTGACTGTTGCTCGCCCATCACCGCTTTCTCCTCCAATTGTTCCTCAGCTCCTGCACTTTCACTAACAGTTTGTCAGGTATCAACAGCACCCCCCTCCTTCGGCACCCACCTGTGTGATGACAGTCTGGAACTTTGAGACATTCTTATCCCTTCTTCATCCTCCTCTTTTTCTGGGACCACGACCATCTCCCGCAGGCTATTCAAAGTTTGTTCCAGCATGTAGATGACCGGAAGAGTGATTCTGATGATGGCATCATTAGCACTAACCATCTTCAGGGCCGCCATCAGGGGATTACTGCCCTTACTGCTGTATGGGGCCCGGTGAACAGCAGTAAAGAGCAGGGGCCCAGGCATGGTCTGGAGCCCCTCCTCTTGTGCTTCTGCTCACCATGCCCCAGGGTATCGCGTACCACCAGAGGCTTACTTGTCCTCTGTGAGCATGTGAACTGTGATAGCAGCAGGAGAGCATTAGGACCCTGTGGGTCTTGCCTGGCTGAGCTCAGAGCAGGGGCAGACTGGGAGACCCTATTTGTTCTGAGGGTATCTGCTGTGTGAGACGCTGGAAGAAGAGTCTGAGGAGAACTGTGAGGACTGAACTTCAACAAGACTCTCTCTCTACAAGCTTTCCTGTGGGGGTTGTTAGCCCCTGGCCTTGGTGAAGCTGTGTCCCTGCTTAAGAAAGAGTGCTGAGCTGGGGAAAGCTGTGTGGCTCTTTGGAGTTTTGTGGAAGTCTATGCTGAGTGGACTAGAGACTTTGTGCTGAACGAGCCAAGTGTCGAGTGAGAGGGAAAGAGACTCAGGATAACATCTCTGTGATGGAGTATGTATGTGGTCGGTGGTCTGGAAAACAGTGAGTGACTGCAAGAGGAGAGACGGGTTCCGGTGCCATTCACATTGAGAGGATACTGACAAGTCTGGTGAAGAGTTCTTCCCGGACCTTAACCTGAGGCTACAGGACTAAAGTGCCCAGTGTGTGGGCTCGGCATTGGCCGACAAGACAAGGAACCTTTGCTGTTTTTGTAAACGTTGCTTTTTATTTGGCGCCAAAGTTTTCCAGGACTAGCTGCAGCCACCCAGATTCACAGGCCTGTGATAGACCACATCTGAGGTTAATGGTACCGTAGCTTTAAGATACCCTGGTATCCTTATACTAGGGGTATAAGAGCAATTGGTATAGTCTGGCTCACCTAGAAAATACAAAGCTGGGAGCATTGGAGCAGCGGTGGGTCGCTCGCCTTGCTAAGTTTAATTATCGAATTAAGTTTCGCTCTGGGCAGGAAAACGGAAAAGCAGATGCACTCTCAAGGGTGCCCCTTGGTCCTCGGGGGAAAATGTTGATGACCAGCTTGAGGACATTGATACCCCTGACTTGGGGCAGGTACCTATCTTCTGAAGTGTGGTACATTCAAGTGGGGTGGCGTCAGGGATGCTGTGTGTTCTGGGAAAAACACCCTCGGATTGGGCGAAAAACCAGAACGATTGCCCAGACATTGCACTAGTGCACAATTGAGTACAAAAAGGGGTCTGGCCGCATACAGAGGACAAGGCCCAGCTGTCCGCGGAAGGAATGAAACTACTGCAACAGTGGGATCAGTTGTGTGTGGAACAGGGCCTCTTGTACCGTAAGGTGTACCTGCCATCTGAGCTGCAGCAAAGGTACCAGCTAGTAATCTCTATGGGGATGGGTCTGGTGGTCGCTCGCAAGGTGCATGAGAAGGGTGCCCACTTTGGGAGTGAAAAGACACTCCAGTGGCTACAGCGAGTCCTCTATTGTCCTGAATTGGGGGGGGATTGGTGACAGAGGCATGTATGCAGTGTCGCGTCTGTGGGCTCAGTAAGAGCCCTGAGCAGCAGGCGCCCTTGCAATCTATTAAGACTTCCGCTCCCTTAGAGCTGCTCATGATTGACTATGTCTTGATAGGATACTCAACGTCTTGGTATTCCTATTGCTTGGTAATAACAGACCACTTCACCAAGTATGCTGTAGCAGTGCCAACAAGAGATCAGACGGCGGAGTCGGCTGGAAGGAGAGTCTGGGGAGAACTGTGAGGACTGAACTTCAACAAGACTCTCTCTCTACAAGCTTTCCTGTGGGGGTTGTTAACCCCTGGCCCTGGTGAAGCTGTGTCCCTGCTTAAGAACGAGTGATTTAAGATACCCGGGTATCCCTATACTAGGGGTATAAGAGTAATTGGTATAGTTTCATGCATTGTTATTGTTAATAGTGGTAGGATTGTACTCAGTGTGCCTTTTCAGGGGTCCCCATAGAACACCCACACTAGATTGACACAGTGTTTAGGTAAAATTGTTCCAGATCTTTAGTATAATTTACATAAACTGGAAACTTTGAGATTGGCACATTGATTTCACCTTTTGCAGATTGTGTGTAGTTAGTAGAGACAGTGTCCCTGGTGGAACCTGAGACTGATTCATGTAAGGCTGCGTTCACACATTGCGTATTTTCGTGCGCTTTTTTGCGCGTGCTTTTTGAAAATACGCAATGTGCTTTGCGTCTGCCAGCAAAGTGAATGGGAAATTCACTTTGCCATTCAGACACTGTGTAATTTTACGCAGCGGGAAAGCGCAGCTGCGTAAAGAATTGACATGTCAATTCTTTACGCAGCTGCGTCCCGCGCTTTCTCTCTATTGTGCCCATTATAAGCGATGGAATTACGCAGCGGTGTTCACACACTTCGTAATTCCATCCCTTTTTATGGAGGCGCAGGATGGATACTCACCTACCCGATGTCAGGGGAGAGGCGTCCGGTCCGGTCCGCTCCAATCCCGCGCTTCCAGCATCTGCCGGTGAGCCGATCAGCTGATTACAAGCCGGTCACATGACAGTCAGCTGATCGCTTCACGGCAGATGCTGCAAGCGCGGGATGGAGCAGACGCGTCTCTCATGCATCGGGTAGGTGAGTATCCATAGTCTGTACATACATTGCTAGGGACACACACAGGACACATAGACACACAGGACACATAGACACACACGACACACAGACACAGACAGTACACATGTCACCCTTCATTTTCACACTGCGTTTTTTTGCTGCGCTTTTTTACGCAGTGTGTGAATGGAGGTGCTTTTTTTACCTGCTTAAAAAAACGCAGGTAAAAAAGCAGGAAAATACGCAGCGTAAAAAAATGCAGGGAAATACGCAATGTGTGAACGCAGCCTAATACTGAATTTTAGTCTAATCCCTGTTTTAGTAAAAAAGTGCTGTTTATTTCTGTCTCTGTCTCAGTTTGTGACTCACTGGATCTCTCTCGGACCTCCGGTCATTACATTTTTGGCATAGTCGGCACTATCCAGTGCTTGTCATGGACGGAGCTGAGGGAAGAAATGACTCTGCCGCACCAGCAGCCCCTTCACTGGTTGCGGAACCCCTGGCAGCCGTGGCGACTTTGGGAGGGTATGTGCTGTTAGGAGCTTTACTCCAGCACATACTGAAATACGACGGGCGTAGCATGGCGTGGCAGGATTGGGCTGAGAGGGTCCGAAGTATTCTGCTGATGTGTTATCTGGCCCCGCATTACGAACAGAGCTGGCATTAAATGCACTAGAGGGCGACGGCGGGCTAGGCGGATGGTGATGATACGTCCAGAGTCAGAGAGGAGCATGTTAGAGAAAATCTTGGAGCTGTTAGAGGGGAGATTGCGAGGCCAGGCTCGCGTTTCCCAGCTTCGATCCTTGTTTTTCAATCGGCCCCAAAGGGAATGTGAGACCTTGATGCAGTACTCTAATACCTTAAAGGAGATGTTAAATGAGATGCAGCGACTAGATCCAGGGGGCATGGGGGTATTCAGAGAGGTAGACCGCTTGCTCCGGGATCAATTCATAGCAGGGTTAGCCAATAAAATCCCTTGAGACAAAGTGATTGAGATGACCCGGGCTACCCCGGAATTATCCTTCTGGCAGATTTATCGGGCCGCGGTGGAAAGGGAGGAGGAGTCTACTCTGGTGGTAGAGGGGGCAGTGGACAGTGCACAGCTGGAGGGAGGTGCGGTCCCTCGGGCCCGGGTGGGCCTGGTACGAGTGCCATCACAAACTACGATCTTTCTAGCGCCCCGACAAGATGAACTCTTAATGCTACTGGTGGGGGCTGCGCAGAGTGTGGAAAAAAACAAACCCTTCTGTTTGTTTTTTTCCATCTTGTGTTTTGCGGTCTCGTGACCATCTGCCTTTATATTCCAGCTCCGCCCTTCTGGCTGTGCTGGACTTCAGTGTTTGACTGTTTCTCTAGCCTTGTGCTTCAGTGCCTTTCTCTGTCAATTCGCTTGGTCCTTTTGGGACCTCTAGTACATTTTGTCAGTTTGTCTTTTTGTGTTATGCAACAACTTCTCTGTTTAGGAGGTGTCCCATTTTTGTCCCAGTCCTTAGTTCTTTTAGGGACCCCTCCCTTAATGCTATAGGTCTTCGTTCAGACTAGCCGAGGACTAAGGCGGGTCTGTTCCCCTATCTTTCCTTAGTACGTGTTGCAGATCATAACAGTACGTCCAGCCCAAAAAACTAAAGGGAAAGAAATTCGGGGATCAGTATGGTTTCCGTCCAGGATTTGGCTCAATGCCTGCAGGGATTTTCATTGGAGGTGGCCGAGCTTCAGCAACATGTGATTAGCTGTTCTGGAGCGCATTTTGTGGAACCCAAGGTAGGACTGCCTGACAATTTTTATGGTAAACAGCAAGATTTTTTTCCTTTAAAAATGCTTGTTTGTTATATTTTCGTTTGAGACCAAGGTCCTCTGGGAATGAATCACAGTGCATTGGTTTTATTATATCACTTTTGCGCAATGAACCACAGGGGTGGGCCTTTTCTCTCCAACCTAATGATCCGTGTTTAAGCTCTGTTGAAGAATTTTTTTCTGCTATGGGGCTATTATATGACGATCCTGATCGAATCTCATCTGCTGAAGCAGAACTCAGGCGTTTGAATTAGGGGTCAGGTGATGTTGAAAATTATTGCACACACTTCAGGAGATGGGCCTCAGAAGTTAAATGGAATGATCCTGTGCTGAAATGTTTATTTCTTGCTGGTCTGAGTGAAAGGGTTAAGGATCTGCTAATTGCATTCCCTGCACCTGAGACTCTGCAGGATGCCATGCAATTAGCTGTTGGCGTGGACAGGAGGCTGAGGTGCAGGCTGAATGAGGTAAAGACTCCTGTAATGTCAGTACCCAGACCCCAGAATATCTGCTTAGACGGCGGAGAACCGATGGAGGTTGGGGCGATGTCACTCCGCTCTCAGGAAAGAGACCGGAGGTTCGCCGAGGGATTGTGTCTTTATTGTGGTAAAGCTGACCATTTGATTAAGTATTGTGAGCGTCGTTTAAGTAAAGAAAAAAAAAGGTCAGTTACTCCTGTATAGCTTGTTTGCGCTCTGCAGGAGTATTTCTTTTTGGGAGTACTACTTTGCAGGGAGATTTGATTGAATTTCAGGTATTTGTGGATTGTGGTTCAACACCTAATGTGATTGATAAAGGGTTTTTGGAAAACCTTAAATTGAAATCCAAACCTTTGTCATCACCTATTTCTGTGATTGCAATTGATAACACTCCCTTGAAATGTATTACTCACATGGTTGCTGCATTTCCTCTCACTATCAATGGAGATCACCAAGAAATTTTGGACTTGGTTGTTTTAGATAATTTACCCTCTCCGGTTGTTTTAGGTTTGCCTTGGTTAAAATTGCACAATCCTTTACTGGACTGGTCTACTAATGTGATTAAGTCTTGGAGTCTGAAGTGCTATGATAAATGTTGTAATGGTCGCATTGCGGCTGTGGAAAAAGGGGAATTACCTGTACCTACTCAAGATTTTTGAAGGGTTTTTTCGTAGGAGCAGTCGCAAGTTTTATCTCCTCATAGGGATTATGATTGCGCCATTGAGTTTGTTCCGGGAGCTACTCTTCACAAGAGTCGCTTGTTTAATTTGACTATCCCTGAAAGAAAGGCCTTGGAGGAATACATACAGACTAGCCTGGCTGCTCTTCACATCAGACCTTCTAAGTCGCCTGTGGCAGTTGGATTTTTCTTTGTTAATAAAAAGGACGGGGGTTTACGTCCATGTCTGGATTTTCGTGAAATTAATAAGATTGCTGTACGCAATTCCTACCCATTGCAGTTAATTCCTGACTTGTTTAACCAGTTAGTGGGAGCCAAGTGGTTCTCTAAAATTGATCTCCCGGGGGCATACAATTTGTTACGAGTGAAGGAGGGTGATTAATGGAAAAATGCTTTTAACACTCCGGTAGGTCATTTTGAGAATCTGGTGATGCCTTTTGGTCTTACCAATGCACCTGCATTTTTTCAGAACATTATTAATGACATCCTGAGACCTTTGATTGGTAAGAATGTGGTTGTTTATTTGGATGACATTTTGATTTACTCACCAGATCTAGAGTCCCATTAGCAGAGTGTATGTGAAGTTTTGCAGTTATTGAGTGATAATTCACTCTTTGCTAAGCTGGAGAAATGTGAGTTCACTGTGCAGAAAATTAGTTTTTTGGGCTACATTGTCTCCAGCGAGGGCTTTGAGATGGACCCTGTGAAGGTTCAGGCTATGCAGGAATGGCCTAAGCCTATTGGTTTGAAATCTATACAGAGATTTTTGGGTTTTGCCAATGATTACAGGAAATTCATTAAGAATTTTTCTGTAATTGTTAAACCTCAAACCGATCTCACCAGGAAAGGTGCGAATACAGCCCAGTGGACTACTGAGGCCATTGAAGCATTTGAGTATCTCAAAGAGAGGTTTAGTTCTCCCCCTATCCTTTTGCAGCCTGATGAGACCAAGTCTTTTTTGGTCGAGGTTGATGCTCCATTGGTGGGGGTCGGAGCAGTTTTGTCTCAGGAGAACAAGGGTGGAGTACAACCTTGTGTCGTCTTTTCGAAAAAAAAATTGGAAACCGAACTGAATTATGATGTTGGAAATTGGGAGTTGCTGGCTATTAAACTCGCGTTTGAACATTGGCATAATTTTTTGGAAGGCGCTAGATTTCCTATTCAGGTTTTCACAGATCATAAGAATTTGTTCTATTTGGATGCTGCCAAGTGCTTGAATGCCCGTCAAGCTAGGTCGGCACTTTTTTCTTCTCGGTTTCATTTTTCTGTTACCTATATCCCTGATACTAAGAATGTTAAAGCCGATGCTTTATCTCGCAGCTTCTCTCCTACGGTCGGTGCCGAGGAAGAGGAGAGAATTTTACAGAAAGGAGTTGTGGTGGCAGCATTGGACTCCGTTTTGGACAATGGGATTCTGAAAGCTCAAGATGATGCTCCATCTAACACTCCCCATGGGAGATTGTTCGTGCCTAGAGCCTTTAGGAGACATTTGTTTGTGGAGTGTCATGAGTCTCGGTTGGCAGGTCATCCAGGAATTTTGGAGACTAATAGACTTATCAGTTGCAGTTTTTGGTGGCCTGGATGGCAGAAGGAAGTCATCAAGTGGGTGCGTCAGTGTACTGTGTGTGCTAGGTCAAAGGCTTCACATACTCCTGCTGCGGGGTTGCTTTGCCCTCTGGAGGTTCCTAGTGCGCCTTGGATGCATCTCACAATGGATTTTATTACTGATCTTCCTGTATCCGAGGGTTTTACTGTCATCTGGATGGTCGTGGACCGTTTTAGTAAGATGTGTCATTTGGTTCCATTCATTAAGTTGCTCTGCGCCAAGACACTCGCTAAGGCATTTGTTAAGGAGATTGTCAAGCTCCATGGCGTTCCCACGGATATTGTTTCTGATAGAGGACTCCATTTGTGGCTCGCTTTTGGCGTGCTTTTTGTGATAGGATGGGAGTCCATTTGTCATTTTCGTCTGGTTATCATCCTGAGTCTAATGGACAGACTGAAGGAAAGAACCAGGATGTTGAACAGTTTTTGCATTGTTTTGTGGCGGACAATCAAGAGGTGTGGTCTGAGTTTCTGCCTCTCGCAGAATTTGCTCTTAACAATCATACATCCTCCTCTGCTGAGTGTTCTCCTTTTTTTGTTGTACTGGGAGACATACGTCTTTTGGTTCGTTCTCCAATTTGGGGTCGGCGGTGCAAGAGGAGGAGAATTTTTCTGGTGATTTGGAGAGAGTTTGGACTAATGTACGCTGCAACCTTCAAGAGGCTAACAAGAAGTCCAAGAAGTATTTTGACAGGAAACGTAAGGAGGTTTTGTTTACTCTGGGTGACATGGTTTGTTTGTCCTTGAAGAACCTGCAGTTGAGGATTCCCTCTAAAAAACTGGGTCTTAAGTTTGTGGGTCCATTTAAAGTGCTTCAGGTAGTTAACGTGTCTGCTGTTAGGTTGGATGTCCCTACTTCCTGGAAGATTAATCCTGTGTTTCATGTTTCCTTGTTGAAAAAGGCTGATGTATCAGGTAGGGATGCCACTGTCACAGTTCCTCCTGTGGTGGAAGACGGCGAATATGACATTTCTCGTATCTTGAATTCTAGATGGCATAGAGGGAGATTACAGAGTCTTGTCTCCTGAAAGGGTTTCGGTCCCGAAGACAACTCCTGGGTAAGGACGAATGATGTCTCTGCTCCTAGGCTTGTTAAAGCTTTCCACAGGAGTTTTTCCGGATAGGCCTGGGCCTGGAGGAGCCGGAGGATCCTCATAAAAGAGGAGGTACTGATAGAACCCTCCTGTTTGCTTTTTCCATCTTGTGTTTTGCGGTCACGTGACCATCTGCCTTTATATTCCAGCTCTGCCCTTCTGGCTGTGCTGGACTTCAGTGTTTGACTGTTTCTATATCCTGGTGCTTCGGTGCCTTTCTCTGTCAGTTCGCTTGGTCCTTTTGGGACCTCTAGTACCTCTTGTCAGTTTGTCTTTTTGTGTTCTGCAACAACTTCTCTGTTTAGGAGGTGTCCCACTTTTGTCCCAGTCCTTAGGTCTTTTAGGGACCCCTCCCTTAATGCTATAGGTCTTCGTTCAGACTAGCCGAGGACTAAGGCGAGTCTGTTCACTAGGAACAGGTAGCCCTCTATATCGTAGGGATTCAGCTTAGTCTTACTGTAGGGACAGCTTTCCCCTATCTTTCCTTAGTACATGTTGCAGATCATAACACAGAGACTGAATGGGCTTGAAGTACTAATCAAGCCAGCCCCACAGAAGTCTTCGTTCACAAAGGTGCACGTGGCCCGGTCTCTGGAAATTGTGAAGAATGGACGGGTGCCGGTCAGATGCATCAACATTTTAGATTAGGCTGTTACAATTCCTGCTGGGACCATTCTGGCTGAACTGTTCGTGCCGGCGGGGAAGGTGCCTGACAAGGTAGTGTTCGAACTGCGTCCAGATGAACAGTCTTCCTGGACATACGTGGTCGAAGTAGGCCGGACCGAATCTTCTACCGAAGAATGGATTGGTCGTGTGATCATGAACCAGATGGGATTGGATAGGGAGAAACTGACCGCCGTTCAATTGGAGCAGCTGGAGAGGGTCTTGTAGGAACATCAAGAGACCTTTTCGCTACATGAGGAGGACTTTGGTTGTTCCCAGACGATTGAGCATGAGATTCCCACGGGGGATACCCCTCCTATTAGGGAACGTTATCGTCAAATTCCCCCGACACTCTATCAAGAGGTGAAGGGCATTGTGGCCAGTATGCTTGACAACCAAGTGATCCGAGAGAGCCAGAGCCCCTGGGCTGCCCCTGTGGTCTTGGTGCAGAAGAAGGATGGGACCCTTCGGTTTTGTGTGGACTATCACAAATTGAATGCTCACACGGTGCGGGACGCATATCCATTACCTCGCATAGAAGAGTCTCTGTCAGCATTGGGTCAGGCCAAATGTTTCTCGACGTTGGATTTAGCAAGTGGCTATTGGCAGGTACCAGTGGCCGAAAAAGATCGGGCTAAGATGGCGTTTGTCCTACCAATGAGGCTCTGCGAATTCAACTGGATGCCCTTTGGGCTCACTAACGCCCCAGGAGCTTTCCAACGCCTGATGGAACATTGCTTAGGCAATCTGAGTTTTTAATCAGTTCTGATATATCTAGATGACTTTGTGGTGTTCGGGACCTCATTTGAAGACCATCTTGAGAAGTTACGTCAAGTTCTCCAGCGGCTCCGTTGTTACGGCTTAAAAATAAAACCAAAGAAGTGCCAACTGTTAAAGAGTCAGATTGAGTATTTAGGCCGCCACGTGGTGACTCAGGACGGGGTGCTGCCCGTGACCAGTAAAGTCATGGTCATGCTGTAGTGGCCACCTCCCCGTACCCTGCGAGAGGTTCGGACCTTCTTGGGTATAGCGGGGTACTATCGGCGATTTGTACCTAAGTTTTCACAAGTACTGAGTCCCCTGAATGAGCTTTTAAGAGGGACGGAACAGAGCCCCCAAAATCGCCCCATCCCATGGGGACCCCAGCAGCAAAAGCCATTTGAGGAGGTGAAGGCCGCCCCAATGAGTGCTCTGTTGTTGGCGTATGTCCGGTTTAATTCCCCTTTCCTGTTATACACCGATGGCAGTCTGCATGGGCTGGGGGCGGTACTAGCACAAGTGCAGGATGGTCAGGAGCGAGTAATCGCCTATGGCAGCAGGTCTTTAAAAGACACTGATTGCAACCCAGCTAACTACAGCTCGTTTCGCCTAGAGCTACTGGCCCTGGTGTGGGTGATGACAGAACGCTTTGCCAAGTATTTAAGAGGAGCTGAGGTGCTAGTCATGACTGATAATAACCCTCTGGCTCACCTAGAAAACGCAAATCTGGGAGCGTTGGAGCAGCAGTGGGTCGCTCGCCTTGCTAAGTTTAATTATCGAATTAAGTTTCGCTCTGGGCAGGAAAACGGAAAAGCAAATGCACTCTCAAGGGTGCCCCTTGGGTTCTTGGGGGAAAATGTGGATGACCAGCTTGAGGACATTGAAACCCCTGACTTGGGGCAAGTACCTATCTTCCGAAGTGTGGTACATTCAAGTGGGGTGGCGTCAGGGATGCCGTGTGTTCTGGGGGTAAAAACACCCTCGGATTGGGCAAAAGACCAGAACGATTGCCAAGACATTGCACTAGTGTGCAATTGGGGACAAAATGGGGTATGGCCTCAGAGAGCAAGGCCCAGCTGTGCACGGAAGGAATGAAACTACTGCGACAGTGGGATCAGTTGTGTGTGGAACAGGGCCTCTTGTACCATAAGGTGTACCTGCCATCTGAGCTTCAGCAAAGGTACCAGCTAGTAATCCCTATGAGGATGAGTCCGGTGGTCGCTCGCGAGGCGCATGAGAAGGGGGCCCACTTTGGGAGTGAAAAGACACTCCAGTGGCTACAGCGAGTCCTCAATTGTCCTGAATTGGGGGGGGTTGGTGACAGAGGCATGTCGGCAGTGTCGGGTCTGTGGGCTCAGTAAGAGCCCTGAGCATCAGGCACCCACGCAATCTATTAAGACTTCCGCTCCCTTAGAGCTGCTCATGATTGACTATGTCTTGATAGGATACTCAACGTCTGGGTATTCCTATTGCTTGGTAATGACAGACCACTTCACCAAGTATGCTGTACAAGAGATCAGATGGCGGAGTCGGCGGCTGAGGCCGCGTGTCGACATTTCATCCAGGTGTTTGGGTGTCCACAGAGAATACACTCGGATCAAGGGGCATGTTTCCAGGGGGCATTGATGAAGGAGCTGTACCAGCTGTATGGCATCTCACCTTTGAGAACAACACCTTACCATCCCCAAGGTAACGGAGCTTGTGAGCGCTTTAATCGGACTCAGTTGCAGATGTTGAGGAGAGTAGAGGGTAAACAGCAGGTACGCTGGCCTGAGTATCTCCCCGAATTGATGTGGACCTACAATAATTGAGTGCACAGCACTACTGGCTACTCACCACACATGTTGATGTTCGGGAGGCCAGGGCGGGACATTGAGGATTTGAATATGCCAGGTCCCTCCTCCAATCCCGCTCGGACGGCATGAGAATGGGTTCAAGAACACCGGCGGCAATTAAGGGTGGTGCATCAGGTGGTGGGTGATCGACTCAGTCAGGTGACCCATAGTGACGCTCGTCCCGTGCCAGCCGAGCCTTTCTCCCAGGGGGATAGAGTGTTGGTGATAATCAAACAACAGTCCGGAAAGCTGAGTGAACGATGGGAGGCGACTCCATACCTGGTAAAAAAACGGATGAGCCCTGAGATTACAGTCTGCGAGGTTGAGCCGGTGGGGACAGGGGGGCCAACCCATAATCTTCATCGTAACATGCTACAATGGTGCTGGTTTGAAGATGCGGTCCCCGTTCCCACGGAACCACAGGCTGTGTCCCGAGGGGTGGGCATTCCTAATGCTCTTGAATTTGATGGTGAGTCTCCCTCTGCGCCTGCTTACTTGCCCCCTGTGATCAAGCTGTCCCCGTTTGGAGAGATTGTTGAGAATGTGGTATGTCCTTCAGAGAACAGGGAATCAGGTCAGTTGTCTGACCCGGATGATGTGGAACAGGGCACCACACCTCAGGAGGGAACAGCCTCATTGTCTCCCTATGATGATACCACTGAAGAGACTTCTGCCCCCTTGGGAACCGAGACTGTTGGGGTGGGTCTCAGGAGAACTACTCAAGCTATGGCGGGTATATGCCCCCAGTGCTATGCACAAGACGACTTTGAGTGTGGAGGTGTGTTGAGGATGCCAACCTCTAATGGGGTGGCATGTGAGAGTGTGAACTGTGATAGCAGCAGGGGAGCATTAGGACCCTATTGGTTTTGCCTGACTGAGCTCAGAGCAGGCGCAGACCAGGAGACCCTGTGTGTTTTGAGGGTGTCTGCTGTGTGAGATGTTGGAAGGAGAGTCTGAGGAGAACTGTGAGGACTGAACTTCAACAAGACTTTCTCTCTACAAGATTTCCTGTGGGGGTAGTTAACCCCTGGCCCTGGTGAAGCTGTGTCCCTGCTTAAGAACGAGTGCTGAGCTGGGGAAAGCTGCGTGGCTCTTTGGAGTTTTGTGGAAGTCAATGCTGAGTTGACTAAAGACTTTGTGCTGAACGAGCCAAGTGTCGAGTGAGAGGGAAAGAGACTGAGGATATCATCTCTGTGACGGAGTGCGTGGTCATTGGTCTGGAAAACAGTGAGTGACTGCAAGAGGAGAGACGGAGTCTGGTGCCATTCACATTGAGAGGATACTGACAAGCCTGGTGAAGAGTTCTTCCCGGACCTTAACATGAGACTACAGGACTAAAGTCCTGTGGGCTCAGCATCGGCCAACAACACAAGGAACCTTTGCTGTTTTTGTAAATGTTGCTTTTTATTTGACACCAAAGTTTTTCGGGACTAGCTGCAGCCACCCCGATTCACAGGCCTGTGATACACCACATCTGAGGTTAACGGTACCGTAACTTTAAGATACCCGGGTATCCCTCTACTAGGTGTATAAGAGCAATTGGTATAGTTTCATGCATTGTTATTGTTAATAGTGGTAGGATTGTACTCAGTGTGCCATTTCAGGGGTCCCCATAGAACACCCACATTAGATTGACACAGTGTTTAGGTAAAACTGTTCCAGATCTTTAGTATAATTCATATAAACTGGAAACCTTGAGATTGGCACATTGATTTCAGCTTTTTCTAATTGTGTGTAGTTAATAGAGACAGTCTCCCAGGTGGAACCTGAGACTGATTCATGTAATACGGAATTTTAGTAAAAAAGTGTTGTTTATTTCTGTCTTTGTCTCAGTTTGTGACTCACTGGATCTCTCTCGGACCTCCCGTCATTACTAGTGTTGAGCCACCCCCGTAGTGTTCGAGTTCGGTTCGGTTCGTCGAACACCCGTATGTTCGCCGAACTGTTCGTCGAACTGTTTGTCGAACACCTTCGAACACCGTTAAAACCAATGGCAGGCAAACAAAAACACATAGAAACACATAGAAAGCACATAGAAAACACTTTAAAGGTGTCCAAAAGCTGACAAACTGCTCAGAAGACACAACTAACACATGGAAAAGTGACAAGTACATGTAGTTATGCGAAAAGAAAAGAGGTGGAGGAGTAAAAGGAGGGGGAGACACAGATATAGGCATGTCATGTTCTTCTAAAATCAAGAAAGGCTGGAGTAAAAATGTAAAATCAGCCTACCAACACCCAGACGTTGTGACAAGAAAATTAAAAAAAGAAATATCTTTAGGTAGAATGGCGGTTCCATTCAGAACACTTTCCTTACTAGACGTAGTGGTATCCCTGTTGTGAGTTGTGCCAAAAACGGAACCCAATACATTCGGACTAATCCACCATTTGTCATATCCAAGGGGCAGGTCAGTAAACGACAACATCGACGCGGAACCAGTTACAGTAGTATATACTGTACATCCTTTGACAAGGCAATCAGGCGGATCAAGAAGTTGGGAAGAGTCACCCTAATGGCCAAAACAGACACTGATGCGGCGTTCCGGTTACTTACTACCTGTGCCTCCGAATAGTGTCCACCTATTGGGCTGCTTCTGGGAAGGAGCATACTATATAGATCCCTGTTTGTGTAGCACCCCGAGGGCTCGGTTTCTACAGATGTATTGCACCTCATCCAGATGTGTGATATCTCACTTCCAGGTAAGGATGGAGTGTGGATCAAGACCCTGACACCTGCATGCGTTACACCACATTTCCAGGGGGCAGGGCAACCGATAAGCTCCAAATAGAGCACAACAGTCCCTGTCCCTGGCTGGAGTGGGGGGAGGGAACACCGAGGAAGGGGGGACCCTGTAGTGCATAGGAGGGAGAGGGCAGTTCCTGGGTGCATTGAGATGGAGGTATAAAAGGTGGGCACCATCTTAGGTTCAGAGTTAAGTTGAGACAGAGAAGAAGAGGGAGCAGGAGGTGGGAGCAGAGGCTCTGCATGGGCTCTGCTCCGCAGGCAGGCCTAAGAGAGAGGCTGGAGCCTGGAGGAAGCAGAAGGAAGGAGAAGGAAGAGGAGCGGAGGAGTCTCCAGGAACAAGGAACAAAGGGACCCCAGGGGTGTGGACCAGCGAGTCGCCACTGCACACCCGAATCTACCTGCGTAGGGGGGGTCAGGCCAAAGGGGGAAACCGGTCCCCGAAACTAGTGGAGGCGGGGAACTACCCTCCGCTAGAAACCGGAGGCTGTGACATTTCATGTGGCACAGCCCCTCGCTACACCCGCTAGGAAGGCACCATATAGGGTCAGGGAAACTGGCGCCAAGGTTTACCAGAGAAGGCCCGAGGCAGCCGGACAGAAGCGAGGTCACTGGCGGGGTATGATAGGCCAGAGAAAGGACACAAAGGGGGTCCTGTGAAATGCTCCAAAGTTATCTGGGAGTAGGCCGAGCCCCTCACCTGGTGAGCACAGTGCAACAAGGGACGTTATGACCAGCTGTAGTAACATGGATAAAGAACTGTGAGTAAATACCCTGGACTGCATTACAGGACTTTGTGTCGTTACTGCTGCTCCCGCGCACCATCACCCCCAACATCCACACTTGCTGCCCTGAGGCTATACTCCTCCCATGGGGAGTTATACTATCCTCTGCTGCACTCCCAACACCAGCCTCAGCGGTCTTCCCTGCAACGGCGGTTCATTCTGACCGCAATCCACGGGTGGCGTAGTCGGACATTCGGTATATAGACCACCATTTGAGTTGACCACCCTGAGCCACGGGACCGGGTCCCCGGCACACGAGGACTACAACCCCCAGCATCCGCAACGGGTCCGGTTCCGGGTATCCCCACACACGCGCGGCCCAGGGGGTGCGTCATTTGCCCATGGGGTGGTCCAGATCCTGCTCACTATTTGAGGCGTTTAGTTGCTTCCTCGAATGGGTTGTAATGGACATTTCTAAGGGGGCACATATTATCCATTACCTTGACAACTTCTTATGCCTTGGCCCAAAAGATTCACCACAGTGAGAATACACATGGTAGTCCACCTGTGAGAAGGAGAGAGCTGGAGGGAGAGCGGACACCACAGAGCCGAGGGGTTAGATGGAGAACGGAAGAAGGAAAGAGGGCGAGAGAGGTAAGGGAGTACAGTGGAAGGCCGACCTGAGCTCCCCCACGTTCCTGCTGGGCGGGGAACAGCCCTGGGAAGAAAAGCCGCTTGCGCATCCCTTTGAGGTTACGGGCGCGAGCGGGCAGAGGGACTACGCTGGAGTGCGAAGCCGACACGGACAGTCCGTTTCTGCCCGTGCGACCTCCGTGTCGCCAGGTTTGTGCCAGAACCGCGGTGGACCCTGACGGCCAGCCCCCCTCTCCCAATAATGGTGCCTGTCCGCTGGTGGGTCTAGCCCCCCCGCGGTGGGGGGGAGTAAAATCTGCAGAAGAAAGACCATCTTCCAGCCAAACTAAGATGTCTACTTCTTTTCGTGGAAAATGTGATAAGATCCCTTTCTTACGGACACGCCCATCGCTACAAATTCCAGATGAGGCACAAAAACAGCAGGTGCTTCAATGGATATCAAGTTCTCCTTCAAGTGGGCTCTCCTCCACCTCAACTTCAACATCACAAATACTCAAGTCCTCAGAGGTGTCACCCCAATCGCACTTGCTTCCTCACAGCTCCCAAGTCTCCAGCTGTCCGTCTGAGTATGGGGTAACACAGATGGTTGAGTCTGCACAGCTGTTTACTCATACGATAGCCTGGGAAACGGAGGTCTGCTCCAGAGCTTCTGTTAATCCAGATGAGGAAATGATCTGCACTGATGCCCAGAATCTTTATGAGTCGGATCCAGAACCAGATGAAGAAGGTTCTGAGCATAATGTAGACCCTCGTTCCCAAACTGTAACTCCTGTTGGTGGAGACAATAATGAAGACGATGATGAGACTCAAATACCTGATTGGAGAGACAACTTGACTTTTCGGTCAGGGCAGGAAGAGGTTGGCTCTGAGGACGACGGGTGTGAGAACACACAGGGTGATGATGACGAGGCTGGAGATCCCACTTACTGTCAACCCACAGTCAGCCAGTCGATGAGGTCAGCAGTAGAGATGAGCGGTGTTCGACTAGAACTGTTCGCCAATCTCAAATTCGAGCTGTTTTGGGCGGTGTTCGAGTTGTTCGACGAACCCGAACGATTTGCAAAAAATTCGGCTGTTCGAGGTTATGTTCGATAACTGTTCGTGCACCAAAAGCGTGTCCTGCATGTCTGGCGCTATTTAGAGCACCAATCATGCAGGGATTGTCTGCCACTCACTGTAATGCCACAGCTATGGTGGTTGTGGCATTACAGTGATTGCCCAAATCGATGGGAACAGTGCTCACAGTGAAACATGGAAAGCCGGCAATTCATCAGCGGCATACACTGGTACCCAACAATTTAGAACCGAAAGAATAGAGCTTCACACATAGATTAGATAGATATAAACATGTCAGACACATATATAATAAGTACAGTGAAAGTGCTGCTTACTGTACTTGTCATTTAGCCTAAAGGATTTATCAAAAAAAATAATAGTGTTTTCATGCACCGTTTCTTTAAAAAAGCCGGCCGGCAATTCAGCAGCGGTACCCGACAATTTATAACAGACAGAATAGAGCTTCACACATAGATTAGATAGATAGAAACATGTCAGCCACATATATACGAAGTACAGTGACAGTGTTGCTTACTGTACTTGTCATTTAGCGTAAAGGATTTATCAAAAAAAATAATAGTGTTTTCATGCACCGTCTCTTTAAAAGAGCCGGCCGGCAATTCAGCATCTGTACCCGACAATTTATAACAGACAGAATAGAGCTTCACACATAGATTAGATAGATAGAAACATGTCAGCCACATATATAATAAGTACAGTGAAAGTGCTGCTTACTGTACTTGTCATTTAGCGTAAAGGATTTATCAAAAAAAATAATAGTGTTTTCATGCACCGTTTCTTTAAAAAAGCCGGCCGGCAATTCAGCAGCGGTACCCGACAATTTATAACAGACAGAATAGAGCTTCACACATAGATTAGATAGATAGAAACATGTCAGCCACATATATAATAAGTACAGTGAAAGTGCTGCTTACTGTACTTGTCATTTAGCGTAAAGGATTTATCAAAAAAAATAATAGTGTTTTCATGCACCGTTTCTTTAAAAAAGCCGGCCGGCAATTCAGCAGCGGTACCCGACAATTTATAACAGACAGAATAGAGCTTCACACATAGATTAGATAGATAGAAACATGTCAGTCACATATATATGAAGTACAGTGACAGTGTTGCTTACTGTACTTGTCATTTAGCGTAAAGGATTTATCAAAAAAAATAATAGTGTTTTCATGCACCGTCTCTTTAAAAAAGCCGGCCGGCAATTCAGCATCTGTACCCGACAATTTATAACAGACAGAATAGAGCTTCACACATAGATTAGATAGATAGAAACATGTCAGTCACATATATATGAAGTACAGTGATAGTGTTGGTTACTGTACTTGTCATTTAGTATTAAAATAAAGGATTTATTATTAAAAAAATTGGCGTGGGGTTCCCCTTAATTTTAGGCTCTAGCGGAGGTTAAGCAGACGGCTGGGGCAGATGTTTGAAGCCTGGGAAGGGGGTAATACCCACGGAGCTTCGCAGGCTACTAATATCAGCCCCCAGCTGAATACATAGCCTTTACTAGCTATTAAATTGGGGACCCCCCAAAAAAAATGACGTGGGGTCCCCCCTAATTTAATAGCTAGCAAAGGCTAGGAAGACAGCTGGGGGCTGATATTAATAGCCCAGGAAGGGAGCCATGAATATTGGCCCCCTCCCAGGCTAGAAACACCAGTCGTCAGCCGCCCCAGAAATGGCGCATTCATAGGATGCGCCAATTCTGGCACTTAGCCTCGCTCTTCCACGCTGCCCTGGTGCGGTGGCAGGGGGTAATAGGGTTGGGGTTGATGTCAGCTTATAATGACAGCTGACATCAAGCCCAGGTTAGTAATGAAGAGGCGTCTATAAGACACCCCCATTACTAACCCCATAGTCAAAGTTAAAAAAAACACAAACACCCAGAATAAAGTCCTTTAATTGAAATAAAGACACAATCCTTTATTGTTCTAAATTAAACCATACTTACCATCACGCCCATTCCAGCTGAAGCCAACGATCTCCTGCAATAAAAGAAAAATAATAAAGCAACCTCATCCTTACCTTTCCATGGTTCCCACGACAGCTTCAGCTCTGCTACATCGAGATGACAGGCTGTACCGCAGCAGAACGCTGCCATCCAGCCTCTCATCCCGCAGACACTGAGAAGTGCAGGCTTGCTTGCGCTGCTCAGCGTCTCTCTGTGACGACATCCAGATGAGCCGAGTTCATGTCCAATGAACTCGGCTCACCTCATGCACGTCACTGACAGCGTGGGAAAATTCTCACGCTGAAGCGGTGAGTGCAGGAGAATTCTCCCACGCTGTCAGTGACTTGCATAAGGTGAGCTCATGTCCAATGAACTCAGCTCACCTCCTGCACGTCACTGACAGCGTGGGAGAATTCTCCTGCACTCAGCGCTTCAGCGTGAGAATTCTCCCACGCTGAAGCGCTGAGTGCAGGAGAATTTTCCCACGCTGTCAGTGACGTGCATAAGGTGAGCTCATGTCCAATGAACTCAGCTCACCTCCTGCACGTCACTGACAGCGTGGGAGAATTCTCCTGCACTCAGCGCTTCAGTGTGAGAATTCTCCCACGCTGAAGCGCTGAGTGCAGGAGAATTTTCCCACGCTGTCAGTGACGTGCATGAGGTGAGCCGAGTTCATTGGACATTAACTCGGCTCATCTGGATGCCCTCACAGAGAGACACTGTGGAGCGCAAGCAAGCCTGCGCTTCTCAGTGTCTGCGGGATGACAGGCTGGATGGCAGCGTTCTGCTGCGGTCCAGCCTGTCATCTCGATGTAGCAGAGTTGAAGCTGTCATGGGAACCATGGAAAGGTAAGGATGATGTTGCTTTATTATTTTTCTTTTATTTCAGGAGATCGTTGGCTTCAGCTGGAATGGGCGTGATGGTAAGTATGGTTTAATTTAGAACAATAAAGAATTGTGTGTTTATTTCAATTAAAGGACTTTTTTCTGGGTGTTGTGTTTTTTTTAAATACTTTACTAGAAATTCATGGTGGTCATGTCTAATATTGGCGTGACCCCATGAATTTCGGGCTTAGGGCCAGCTGATAATGCCAAGCTGGCCCTAACCCCTTTATTACCCAGTGAGCCACCGCATCAGGGCCCTGGATGAGTTGGGTACAGCGCCAGAAGATGGCGCTTCTATGAACGCGCCATTTTCCGGGGTGGCTGCGGACTGCAATTTGCAGCGGGGGTGGCCCAGAAAGCTTGTGCCTCCCTGCGCTGCGGATTCCAGCCCCCAGCTGCCTAGTTGTACCTGGCTGGACACAAAAACAGGGCGAAGCCCCACGTCAATTTTCTTTAAATTATTTCATGAAATAATTAAGAAAAAAAGGGCTTCCCTATATTGTTGTGTCCGGCCAGGTACAAATAGGCAGCTGGTGGTTGGGGGCAGCCCGTTCCTGCCTGCTGTACCTGGCTGGACACAAATATAGTGCGAAGCCCCACGTCAATTTTTTTTAAATTATTTCATGAATTTCCTGAAATAATTTAAAAAAATTGAAGTGGGGCTTCGCACTATATTTGTGTCCAGCCAGGTACAGCAGGCAGGAACGGGCTGCCCCCATCCACCAGCTGCCTATTTGTACCTGGCCGGACACAACAATATAGGGAAGCCCTTTTTTTCTTAATTATTTCATGAATTTCATGAAATAATTAAAAAAAATTGAAGTGGGGCTTCGCACTATATTTGTGTCCAGCCAGGTACAGCAGGCAGGAACGGGCTGCCCCCATCCACCAGCTGCTTATTTGTACCTGGCCGGACACAACAATATAGGGAAGCCCTTTTTTTCTTAATTATTTCATGAATTTCATGAAATAATTAAAAAAAATTGAAGTGGGGCTTCGCACTATATTTGTGTCCAGCCAGGTACAGCAGGCAGGAACGGGCTGCCCCCAACCACCAGCTGCCTATTTGTACCTGGCCGGACACAACAATATAGGGAAGGCCTTTTTTTCTTAATTATTTCATGAATTTCATGAAATAATTAAAAAAAAAGTACGTGGGGCTTCGCCCTATTTTTGTGTCCAGCCAGGTACAACTAGGCAGCTGGGGGCTGGAATCTGCAGCGCAGGGAGGCCCAAGCTTTCTGGGCCCCCCCCCGCTACAAATTGCAGTCCGCAGCCACCCCGGAAAATGGCGCGTTCATAGAAGCGCCATCTTCTGGCGCTGTACCCAACTCATCCAGGGCCCTGGTGCGGTGGCTCACTGGGTAATAAAGGGGTTAGGGCCAGCTTGGTATTATCAGCTGGCCCCAAGCCCAAAATTCATGGGGTCACGCCAGTATTAGACATGACCGCCATGAATTTCTAGTAAAGTATTTAAAAAAAACACAACACCTAGAATAAAGTCCTTTAATTGAAATAAAGACACAATTCTTTATTGTTCTAAATTAAACCATACTTACCATCACACCCATTCCAGCTGAAGCCAACAATCTCCTGCAATAAAATAAAAATAATAAACCAACCTCATCCTTACCTTTCCATGGTTCCCACGACAGCTTCAGCTCTGCTACATCGAGATGACTGGCTGGACCGCAGCAGAACGCTGCCATCCAGTCTGTCATCCCGCAGACACTGAGAAGCGCAGGCATGCTTGCGCTCCTCACTGTCTCGCTGTGACGGCATCCAGATGAGCCGAGGTCATGTCCAATGAACTCGGCTCACCTCATGCACGTCACTGACAGCGTAGGAAAATTCTCACGCTGAAGTGCTGAGTGCAGGAGAATTCTCCCACGCTGTCAGTGATGTGCATGAGGTGAGCTCATGTCCAATGAACTCAGCTCACCTCCTGCACGTCACTGACAGCGTGGGAAAATTCTCCTGCAATCAGCGCTTCAGCGTGAGAATTTTCCCACGCTGTCAGTGACGTGCATGAGGTGAGCCGAGTTCATTGGACATGAACTCGGCTCATCTGGATGTCGTCACAGAGAGACGCTGAGCAGCGCAAGCAAGCCTGCGCTTCTCAGTGTCTGCGGGATGACAGGCTGGATGGCAGCGTTCTGCTGCGGTCCAGCCTGTCATCTCGATGTAGCAGAGCTGAAGCTGTCGTGGGAACCATGGAAAGGTAAGGATGAGGTTGCTTTATTATTTTTCTTTTATTGCAGGAGATCGTTGGCTTCAGCTGGAATGGGCGTGATGGTAAGTATGGTTTAATTTAGAACAATAAAGGATTGTGTCTTTATTTCAATTAAAGGACTTTATTCTGGGTGTTTGTGTTTTTTTTTAACTTTGACTATGGGGTTAGTAATGGGGGGTGTCTTATAGACGCCTCTCCATTACTAACCTGGGCTTGATGTCAGCTGGCATTATAAGCTGACATCAACCCCAACCCTATTACCCCCTGCCACCGCACCAGGGCAGCGTGGAAGAGCGAGGCTAAGTGCCAGAATTGGCGCATCCTATGAATGCGCCATTTCTGGGGCGGCTGACGGCTGGTGTTTCTAGCCTGGGAGGGGGCCAATATTCATGGCTCCCTTCCTGGGCTATTAATATCAGCCCCCAGCTGTCTGCCTAGCCTTTGCTAGCTATTAAATTAGGGGGGACCCCACGTCATTTTTTTTGGGGGGTCCCCCATTTTAATACCTAGTAAAGGCTATGTATTCAGCTGGGGGCTGATATTAGTAGCCTGGGAAGCTCCGTGGGTATTACCCCCTTCCCAGGCTTCAAACATCTGCCCCAGCCGTCTGCTTAACCTCCGCTAGAGCCTAAAATTAAGGGGAACCCCACGCCAATTTTTTTAATAATAAATCCTTTATTTTAATACTAAATGACAAGTACAGTAACCAACACTATCACTGTACTTCATATATATGTGACTGACATGTTTCTATCTATCTAATCTATGTGTGATGCTCTATCTTTCTGTTCTAAATTGTCGGGTACCGCTGCTGAATTGCCGGCCGGCTTTTTTAAAGAGACAGTGCATGAAAACACTATTATTTTTTTAAATAAATCCTTTACACTAAATGACAAGTATAGTAAGCAACACTATCACTGTACTTATTATATATGTGACTGACATGTTTCTATCTATCTAATCTATGTGTGAAGCTCTATTCTTTCTGTTCTAAATTGTCGGGTACAGATGCTGAATTGCCGGCCGGCTTTTTTAAAGAGACGGTGCATGAAAACACTAATATTTTTTTTAATAAATCCTTTACACTAAATGACAAGTGCAGTAACCAACACTGTCACTGTGCTTCTTATATGTGTGACTGACATGTTTCTATCTATCTAATCTATGTGTGATGCTCTATTCCTTCTTGTCTAAATTGTCGGGTACCGGTGTATGCCGCTGCTGAATTTGCCGGCCGGCTTTTTTAAAGAGAGTGTCTTCTGAGCAGTTTGTCAGCTTTTGGACACCTTTGCAGGTGTTTTCTATGTGTTTCTATGTGTTTTTGTTTGCCTGCCATTGGTTTTAACGGTGTTCGACGGTGTTCTAAGGTGTTCGACGAACAGTTCGACGAACAGTTCCTCGAACATCCCAGTGTTCGACGAACCGAACCGAACCCGAACACTACGGGGGTGGCTCAACACTAGTCAGCAGAGGAGGTGGAGGAGGATGTGACTAGCCCAGGGGATGGGGATGGCTCGGTACCCGGGCCTTTGCCTGGCCTTGGGGATGTCGCGGTGGTCGGCTCCCGGGCCCGTACCCTGGGGTCACTCTTTAAAAGGGTGGATAATTGTTAATTTTATAAGAGTTCATGACGCCACCTGTGGTATCTGGTGAGAAGCACCAGCGCTGCAGCAGTCCACTGAGGCCGGTGATAAGGCAGCTCGATGGTATAGCTCCCCACAGGTGGAGCTAGGCCTCAGGGCAGCATATGCAGGGTGAATGCAGGACAGGCGAGACCCAGCTGGGTCAGAGCAAGAACAGGAACAGACACGGTAGTCACTTCAGTACCTTTTACTGGTGGAAATTCAGGCCCATTTCGGAGCACTGTAGGGTGAAGGATGCATTTCAGGATCCTCCCCAATGAGCGGGTGTAGGGCCTCCTGTTTATTGCCTCTGCGCAGTAAGTTTCTGACCTGCCTGGAGCTAGGCCTAACTTTGTCTCTGTCCTGCGCTGGCTGACCATGTGGTAGGGCCTTGTCTTGGAGTTCACGCTCTCAGTATGCGGGGCCTAAGCGTCTCCTGGCTCTGTTACGTATCAGCACCTTAGCGATACCTGGGACTTGTAGTTCTCCAAGGATTCCGGTTATGCCTTACTGGGTCATAGAGATCCGGGTAAGCTCTGATCCGGTGTCCGGTAAATGCTTCGGGGTGAGCTGGTTAGCTCCTCTGCCCCCTATGTACTAACTCTCCACTCGCCTTCGGCCTACTCGGGCCCTCACTAGGCTATACACGCTTGCCGCGCTTCACCGATCTTATGGCGCCGGCGCACCTTAAGCTCTAACTGGGCTCCCTGAATCTAGCTAGCAGGAGCCTCGTGCTCCACTGCTGAACTATTAACTGAGTTCTCTAGACTAGACTGAGCTCCACTGCAGACTGACCTCGCTTAGGCTTCTCTACTGCAGGAACTCTTCAGAGGAACTGAACTGCCTAGCTCCACCTTCCCTATTTATATCCCTAAAGGGCTCCCTCTGCTGGTCTGAGGTGGAAGGTGGAGATGTGTGAATGTTTATGGGGGCCTCTTGTGGAGGATTCCATCAATGCACTCTTCTAGGATCTGTTATACCAAGCGAAGCTGGGCGTCACAGATGCTATTGACGACGAGGTTAGGTTGCGCCTTCCTGGACAGAGACGGAGTACTGGAAGCACGTCAACAACTGCATCCTCAACCACACCTCTGCCTCTGACCACAAGTCGTGGTGGCTCTTCAGGTCGCATGGGCTCTAAGCCTTGCATAGCCTGTGCATTTTTTCAGATCGATAAGGATGACCCAACTCGTGTTATCTGTAATATTTGTCACCAAAAGCTAAGTAGAGGCCAAAAAATCCATAGTTTGAGTACTTCATGCATGAACCGTCACATGGATATGAAGCATAAGTTGCAGTGGGAAGCTCACTGTGCTACAATGCAGCCTAGCGGGCCGGGCCAATCACCGTCTGCCCCATCTTGTGCATCCGCGGCCTCTTCATCCTCTGTGACTGGGGGGACAGCAGTCACACATGTTTTTGGACGCAGTCCTGTTACCTCTTTACCCACAACAGCCAGTGTGATTGGCAGGTCATGATTTCATTTGGAAGTGGAAACACCAGCTGGTGTTGAGCGCTCTCTGACATCGAGAGCACCACCTTTGGATCAAGGCAACCTAACTTTTCCGCCTGCATCTTCCTCACAGACTGGCAGTTTGCCGGGGACACCCTACTCAACCCCATCTAAGCACAACAGCCAGCCCTCGGTCCCTCAGATGTGGACAAGTAAAAGACCATTTCCTCCTAGCCATGACAAAGCTAAGAGGTTGAATTTCACCATCTGCAAGCTCTTGGCAACAGAAATGCTGCCTTTCCACCTGGTGGACACAGAGGATTTTCGAGACCTTATGTCCGTCGCAGTGCCCCAGTACCAGATGCCCAGTCGGCACTTCTTCTCAAAGAAAGGTGTGCCTGCGTTACACCAGCATGTCGCACACAACATCACCGCTTCTTTGAGAAACTCTGTGTGTGACAGGGTGCATTTCACCACAGACACTTGGACGAGTAGGCATGGACAGCGGCGTTACATGTCGCTGACTGGGCACTGGGTAACTATGGTGACAGCAGGACAAGGGGCTGCTGTCCAAGTCTTGCCATCCCCACGAGTTGTGCGTCAATCCTCTTTATCTAGAAGTTCCTCCACTGCTTCTGCCTCCTCAACCTCCTCTCGGTCCTCCACCTGCACCCAAAGCCTGTCTGGTAATGCCATCCGCATTCTAACTGCGCAGAAGTAATCCTGCATACCTCCTTACTATGCTGGCAGCAGGGCTCAATGGCATCAGGCGGTGTTTACTTTTGAATGTCTGGGAAATGTGAGTCACACAGCTGAGGAGTTGTGGTCAGCTCTGGAGACCCAGTTCCATGAATGGTTGTCTCCACTGGACCTGCAGCCAGGGAAGGCTGTGTGCGACAATGCTGCCAATCTGGGTGCGGCCCTTCACCGGGGCAATGTCACACATGTGCCTTGTATGGCTCACGTGTTAAACCTGGTTGTCCAGAAATTTTTAGCCCACTATCCCGGACTAGATGGCCTTCTGCAGAGGGCACGGTCGCTGTGTGCTCACTTCCGCCGTTCGCATCCCGCAGCTCAACGACTTACATCTCTATAGAAGTCGTTGGGCCTGCCAGTTCACCGGCTGAAATGCGATGTGCCGACACAGTGGAATTCAACTCTGCACATGTTGCAGCGACTGTGGCAGCACCGACAAGCCCTGGTGCAATACGTTCTGACGTATAGCCTGGGCCAACGAGATCCAGAGGTGGGGCAAATCACGCTGCAGGAGTGGTCTCAGATCAGGGTCCTATGAAGTTGACGCGCCTCCTGGGCCATGGGGTACCCGGAGCCGGGCCAGTAGACGCTGGGGGTTGTAGTCACTGTGGCGGTGACCCGGTCCGTGACCCAGGGCGGTCAATCCAAGGGTAATTTGTATATATGGGTTTTATAATGTACGACTATGCCACCTGTGAAGTGCGGCCAAAGGGGCCACCAGTGCGGAACAGTGCTCTGAAGCTTGTGGTTTTGCAGCAATGGTATTATTACTCCCCACAGGAAGAGTGTAGCTTCAGGGCAGTGTGGGTGGATGATGGTGGTTGTAGTGCAGGGAGTCAGTAATGAACACAGAGTCCGTGTGATGCAGTCCCAAGATCTTTACTCACAGTTGTTGCAGTCCAGATTACAGGTACCAGAGCAATCTACCCCTCATGCTGTGCGTACTCAGTGAGGGGCTCAGTCCACCCCCAGATAGCTCCGGAGTACTTAGCAGGACACCCTTCTGTGTGTCCTTTCTCTGGCCTTCTACGTGCACCTCACACCCAGTGACACTTCTATCCGGTATCCTCGGGCCTTGGCGGGCGACGTGTGTTCCTTCCCCTGGGTTTTATGTGGCTACCTTCTTAGTGAGACTGGTGTGGACTTTGGCCTGCAGTACACGAAATTCTGCAGCTTCCGGTTTCTAGTTGAGCCTTGCTGTTTCTCCGCTAGTTGAGGGACCGGTTCCCCTTATCTGGCCTGACCCCTCTACCTCCTGGTAGCAGCGGGCGTACGGGTGGCCTTCTGCACAGTCCGTACCCCTAGGGTCCCTTCAGTTCCTGGAGCCTTCCTGCTCCCACTCCTCTCTTCTCTCCTTCAGTCCTGGGCCTCCCAGGCTAGGCCCGCCTCCGGAGCAGAGTTCATGCAGAGCCTCTGCTCCTGTCACTTCTCCTCCTCTGACTAGCTTGCTCTTTCTAAGATGGCTTCCTATTTTTACTCTCCCTGTCATGTCCTCCCCTAAGCTGCTTTCTCCACCCACACCCACTACATAGGACTCGTCCGCCAGCTAGGGACCTGGGACTGTGCTCTCCTTTAGGAGCAAGCTCACCCTACCCCCACTACGGGTATGTGTTATATGTCGTATGCGGAAGGGATAACATCTCCAAGGTCCAGACGGTCTGCAGCACCAAGGCGGCAGGCATGGGAGGGTGGGGGAGAGGGATTAACCAGGGCGCATGGTAGCAGCCAAACTGTTGAGGAAGGTGCAGGAGCCGAGGAAGAAGTGGAGGATGAACTGGCGATGGGCATGTAAGACTCATCAGATGAGGGAGACCTTGATCACATTTCTGTTGTGTGAGGTTGGGGGGAGAGGGCAGAGGAAGGAAGCATGATTCTTACCTCGCTACCAACACAACAAGGACTTGGTGCTCCCGGATGCGCAAGACACATGAGTGCCTTCTTGCAGCACTACCTGCAACATGACCCTTGGATTGTCAGAATTCGAAGTATTCCCGACTACTGGGTTGCCACACACTTAGATCCCCGGTACAAAAGTAAATTTGCCGAAATAATTCCTGCCATAGAAAGGGATTCACGCATGCAGGAGAATAAGCAGCGGCTGTTGCAGAATCTTACATGTGCTTTTCCACAAAACACCCGTGGTGCACGTAGTGAATCTCACAGTTCTAACTTGCCAACCGTGAGACTGTCGAGTCTTCATCACTCAAACCGTAACAGTAACACAGTATCTGCTGGTAACAGCAATTTTGTGGAATCGTTTCACCACTTTTTTAGACCATCCTTTGCAAGGCCAGAGGAGACAAGAAGTCTGACACAAAGTCAACGCCTAGAGAGGACGGTACAGGAGTATCTCCAAGTGAACATCGAAGGCATGACTGTGTCACTGGACCCTTGCTCATTTTGGGCTTCCAATCTGGAAAAATGGCCGGAGCTCGCCACTCACACCTTGGAGATCTTGTCATGCCCTGCAGCCAGCGTTCTCTCTGAACGTGTGTTCAGCGCTGCTGGTGGTGTGCTGACAGATAAGCGCACGCGGCTGTCCATTGAGAATGTAGACAGACTCATGTTCATAAAGATGAACAAATCATGGATCCGCAAGGACTTTTCTGCCCCTGTGTCATCCTGGGGAGACTAAAAGCTTGAGGATTTGGTAAAATCACCTCACCAATCGTTTTAAGCAACTCTGGGGCAAATGATGCCACTTAAGTGGTGTCTGTGCCACAATTTTTGGAAAAAATGGAGACTCTTTTTGGAGTCCCCTTCATGTGTTTTACGTGACGTTGGCATCGTCAATTCCAGGTGGGTTGGGTCGCTCCCCCCCTTTTAACTGTAAGAAACTACATACACTATGGCTTGGGGTAAAACAGATGGTTGAGTTTGAAGAGCTGTTTACTCAGAGGTCTGCTCCAAAGCTTCAGTGTCTGCTAGTCAGCATAGAATTTTTAACTGCATCTAGCCTAGGCAATATTTTGGGCGTAGTAGCCCAGCTGTGAAGCAAGCTGCACCGCCTGTGTATCTAATAAGAATTTTTACACTTGTTGGCCAACTTGCCGGTGCACCGCCTGTGTATATAATAAGAATTTTTAACTGCATTTAGCCCAGGCAATACTTTGGGCGTAGTAGCCTAGATGTTAAGCAAGCTGCACCACCTGTGTATCTAATAAGAATTTTTAACTGCATTTAGCCCAGGCAATACTTTGGGCGTAGTAGCCCAGCTGTGAAGCAAGCTGCACTGCCTGTGTATCTAATAAGAATTTTTAAATGCATCTAGCCTAGGCAGACTGTGGGACCCCCAACCAAACCCAGATGCTCAGCCCCCCTACCGCCCCCCTTTCCTTGACAATACAATAATGTAACTCTTACAACTGGATTGGTGAGGATCAGCCACAGCTTTATTAACTCTTTATACTCATTCCATTAGAAAGGCATTTTATTTCTAAAATAATTCAGCTTGTTGCAGCATGCCCTGGGTTTCCACACCGGCAAGTTGGCCAACAAGTGTAACTCTCCAACATGTCCTTTCTATTTTCAGACCACGGAGGATCCTGCGTACTCATATGCAGGACTCTGACCCCCATCCATCACTCTTAACTCTTGTTCCACTCCGTCCTGGAGTCCTGACAGGAATAGGTCTTGTCCATTATCCATTAAGTAAACAACGTCAGGCCGTATGAGGCCTGCTTTATCTCCTTCCAGTTGTCGGTGTTGTATCACTACATCGCCTCTGTCTCTTCTAAATTTTGCCATCCGAATATTTATTACCCGCCTTGTCCGTTCGATGGCCGTGATGTCTCACGCACCTTGCTATACCACTATCGGCACAATCTCTGACCATACTATAGTTAGTTTTGTGAAAAATTCTCTGAAGCGCTCAGTGTCTAGTTTCATTATTGCCATTAGTTATGCGCTCTTGTGATGACCCAGGTCGTTTCCCCCGGCCTGTATAACTAAGATGACCGGACCTCTTGCCTCTCTCCCTACCTTGATTACCTCCATTAGTACCTGTGGCCATAGCAGGCCTCTAATACCTCTCCAGTTGAAATATGTGTTATGAAACTCAAATTTCCTCCCGCCTGGGCGGACTTTCGCCCTTTTTTCAGCCCAATATATATACAAGTGGCCTATCACCCACACTGTTGGCTTAGCGTCACCTGTAAAAGAAACAAACCACGTTAGGATAACAAGTCCGGTCTTATTTATCTCGCCAAACACGTGGATCGTCATCTCCCTATCCTCTGAACTTCTGTTTCTGACAGTCCTGCTCTTCCGTGGCCGCGCCTATGCGGAATGAATGTGTCCCGTAATCTTTGGGGTGGTTCCTGGCCGATGTTAGGCATTTATTAAATATAGCTTGGAACTGGTATCTTGATAATGGCGTTCCATCAATGTGTGATAGGAAGAAATTAATTTGTGATCTGATGGTTATATATGTTTTTACTATTGTTACCCGACTCAGTGTACCGTTTGTGGGTTGTAGAAGTACCCAAGTGCCCCTGCCCGCTGGAACCGTTTTCGATTTGCGTATGCGTAGATGTATTGCATTATTGGCTATGACTACATTCTGGTATAATAAGCCTCCACTGGTGGTAATTTTGGATTGAGGGACTAATTCGCTTATGCATAGCGCCCCGAAGAAGGCGATCGCAAATGCAGTAGACAGTAGTGTTGCTTCAAATTGTGAGTGTCATGTTAATGGTGTTAGGGATATGATGTGAGAAATCAGTTTTAGTGACACGGGACGGGACGTCTACACTCCTGACTTGGCTGACCCCTTTTCCAACCTTTTATGGATTGTCTGATGATTAATCTCTTTGTCACATCTCCCCAATTCAGTAGTTGGAAGTGAAATGCTACTCCGGTCAGACACCGCTGCTCTGATGCCCCTGATATGCCCCTCATCATTAGCTGGTGGAGAAATTCTATGGTGACTTGTAATCTGGCTTGTTCACATTGGTCAACCCGTCTGCCTGCTACTAGTCGTGTCCACTCTTCCCATGCCTTACCGTATGCTTGCCACGTCGACGGGGCAACTGACGCTCTGATTAATGGCATCAACTATTCGCTACTAGATCCCATAGGGAGGGTGGGCAACTGTTGCCCGATGGGTGGGCGTTGGGGAGCAGCTCTGTGAAAATCTGCCAACTGAATTGTGATAAAGCATTAGCAGCAGCGTTAGACCCCTCAGCATCGTGGCTAGCGTGGACCCATACATTGTGTTTTAGGCACAGGAATGCTAGCCGACGTAGTAGGCCTAGCACTGGGAGAGACGATGATGCCATCTTATTAATGCAGTGCGCTAGGCTGGTGTTTTTTGATATGAAGCGTATATTTTTGTTAGCCAGGCGCGCGCCCCATATTTCTATTGCTACCACTATTGGGAAGAAAAATTATTTTCCGGGCTAGATGCAGCTAAAAATTATTATTAATTTCAAAGCTAGTGGAGCTTGGTATAGATGGCCTAATACAATGAGTACCACACACTGATACTATGCCCAAAATTATTTTCCGGGCTACATGCAGCTAAAAATTATTATTAATTTCAAAGCTAGTGGAGCTTGGTATAGATGGCCTAATACAATGAGTACCACACACTGCTACTATGCCCAAAATTATTTTGCGGGCTAGATGCAGCTAAAAATTATTATTAATTTCAAAGCTGGTGGAGCTTGTTATAGATGGCCTAATAGAATGAGTACTACACACTGCTAATATGCCCAAAATTATTTTACAGGCAAGATGCAGCTAAAAATTATTAGTAATTTGAAAGCTGGTGGAGCTTAGTATAGATGGCCTAATAGAATGAGTACCACACACTGCTAATATGCCCAAAATTATTTCACAGGCAAGATGCAGCTAAAAATTATTACTAATTTAAAAGCTGGTGGAGCTTAGTATAGATGGCCTAATATAATGAGTACCACACACTGCTAATATGACCAAAATTATTTTACAGGCAAGATGTAGCTAAAAATTATTAGTAATTTGAAAGCTGGTGGAGCTTAGTATAGATGGCCTAATACAATGAGTACCACACACTACTACAGGCCCAAAATTATTTTCCAGGTAAGATGCAGCTAAAAATTATTAGTAATTTGAAAGCTGGTGGAGCTTAGTATAGATTGCCTAATAGAATGAGTACCTCACACTGCTAATATGCCCAAAATTATTTTACAGGCAAGATGCAGCTAAAAATTATTAGTAATTTGAAAGCTGGTGGAGCTTAGTATAGATGGCCTAATAGAATGAGTACCACACACTGCTACTATGCCCAAAATTATTTTACAGGCAAGATGCAGATAAAAATTATTAGTAATTTGAAAGCTGGTGGAGATTAGTATAGATGGCCTAATAGAATGAGTACCACACACTGCTACTATGCCCAAAATTATTTTACAGGCAAGATGCAGCTAAAAATTATTAGTAATTTGAAAGCTGGTGGAGCTTAGTATATATGGCCTAACAGAATGAGTACCACACACTGCTAATATGCCCAAAATTATTTTACAGCCAAGATGTAGCTAAAAATTATTAGTAATTTGAAAGCTGGTGGAGCTTAGTATAGATGGCCTAATAGAATGAGTACCACACACTGCTAATATGCCCAAAATTATTTTACAGGCAAGATGTAGCTAAAAATTATTAGTAATTTGAAAGCTGGTGGAGCTTAGTATAGATGGCCTAATACAATGAGTACCACACACTACTACAGGCCCAAAATTATTTTCCAGGCAAGATGCAGCTAAAAATGATTAGTAATTTGAAAGCTGGTGGAGCATAGTATAGATGGCCTAATAGAATGTGTACCACACACTGCTACTATGCCAAAAATTATTTTACAGGCAAGATGCAGCTAAAAATTATTAGTAATTTGAAAGCTGGTGGAGCTTAGTATAGATGGCCTAATAGAATGAGTACCACACACTGCTACTATGCCCAAAATTATTTTACAGGCAAGATGCAGATAAAAATTATTAGTAATTTGAAAGCTGGTGGAGATTAGTATAGATGGCCTAATAGAATGAGTACCACACACTGCTACTATGCCCAAAATTATTTTACAGGCAAGATGCAGGTAAAAATTATTAGTAATTTGAAAGCTGGTGGATCTTAGTATAGATGGCCTAATAGAATGAGTACCACACACTGCTACTATGCCCAAAAGTATTTTACAGGCAAGATGCAGCTAAAAATTATTAGTAGTTTGAAAGCTGGTGGAGCTTAGTATAGATGGCCTAATAGAATGAGTACCACATACTGCTACTATGCCCAAAATTATTTTACAGGCAAGATGCAGCTAAAAATTATTAGTAATTTGAAAGCTGGTGGAGCTTAGTATAGATGGCCTAATAGAATGAGTACCTCACACTGCTAATATGCCCAAAATTATTTTACAGGCAAGATGCAGCTAAAAATTATTAGTAATTTGAAAGCTGGTGGAGCTTAGTATAGATGGCCTAATATAATGAGTATCACACACTGCTAATATGCCCAAAATGTTTTACTTGGCTAGGTGCAGTAAAAAATTTGTATTACTTACACAGGTGGTGTAGCTTGCAACACAGATAGGCTAATCCACTGACTAACACACACTGCAAGAGGCCCAAAAGGATTTGCTTAGCTAGATTTAGCCAAATGCTGTGAAAAACACTTGCACAGCTCTAAAATAGACCTGCCTGGCAAAAAGTGATAGGAACTGATGTAACCTAGTCCTCAAAAGGGCTGCAATTACAACTAGTCACTACTCCCAACCTATCTGTCTATTTAAGAGCACAGACCTCCCTGCTAAAAGTCGTAGTAAATGCTGTAACCTAGCCCTCAAAAGGGCTGCAATTAGAACAAGTCCCTACTCCCAAGCTATCTGTCTATTTCAGATACAATTCGCTTGCAATTCACACAGTTATACTGTATAGCACGCACACAGCAGCAGCGGTGCCGTCTAACACTCAGCTGCAGCAGTGAAAAAAATGGTGGTGACGGGGAAAATGGCTGGGTCTTATAGGGCAAGGACATGTGACATACACAGCCAATGACACATGCCCTTGCTTGTGTGAAAAAAAGCACTTCGCTCCGTGTGTGCGCTGCTGATAGGCTGACAGACTGAACCTCCCCACTGTAAATGCGGGAAAGAGAAAAAAAATGGAGATCTTCATTATTTCTGCAGAGATCCATCCTCTGCCCCTCCCCCCGCCCCGCTGTGGATTAACATTGATTATCAGCATTACTGTGAAAAAATCCAGTAACGAACAGTTATCGAACATAACCTCGAACAGCCGGATTTTTTTCAAATCGTTCGGGTTCGTCGAACGGCTCGAACACCGCCCAAAACAGCTCGAATTTGAGATTGGCGAACAGTTCGATTTGAACACCGCTCATCTCTACACTTAACCCTATATGTTTTACATAAAGAACATTATACATTCACTATATTACAATACGCTAACTGAGCACACTAGTGCTCATAGAACTCAATACATTCCACATATGATAGCAGTCACAAATCAGCATGAATACTGTTTAGAGAGGGAGAGGCATGTGACAGCCCCATGCAACAGTTACTTAACATTTTTTCACTTAAAACAACCAGAGTCCTTTACTTGTCGACCATCATTGACCCTGCTCCTGGTAAGTACTGGTCCCGGTCCCACTTGGTTGGGACCCTGGAACGTACAGTTCAAGTTCCTTTAAAACATAACAGACCCATTGGCCAACTAATCCTGCTCTGGGTATCCAAACACAGGAAGTCCATATTATAGATAATGACCAGTGGTCAACTCACAACAGCTCTGAGAGTCCAGGAGCGTTCACAGTCCTGACCTGGCTCATTCCTCGGGTTGTGCATTCAGTTTTCCCCCTCCCTCCATTTTGCGGAGTATGGCCCCTTCAAAACAAGTGTGCTGCTCATCAGTCGCTGGGGAAAAGTTAATGGAAAAACATTAAGGATAGTTCATGGGGACAATGGGACGAAGTCCATGGGCAAGTTGCACACGGTACACAGGGCCATCAGAATTCCTGGCCCTTTAAAGAGTTCACAGTCCCACAATCCAGCAGCGGGGGTACGCAAACGAGTGCAAAACAAACTTGTGAAGGAAAACGTAACACTTCACACAAAACAAATTAAACCTTCGGCCGCACTGGCCAACACCGGTAGCTCCCGGCACTCTTGCACACGATCAGTTATTCAACTTCCGGACACTATTTTTAACCTTTTAACTGGCCAAATTACACCTACAGCTCACGGGCTTTTCTCTTGTCCATGTAGGTGACTGACTTCAGGTCTTGGCACACATACACGATGGTGCCCATTGCCTCCATCTGGCTCCAATAAACAATATGGATATCGTGCTGGACAAGACCCAGCTCTGGACGCGGCATAGCCTCCCAGTGAGCGGCGGCCAGCATGGGAACCACTTCCTCCTCCTCTTGCAAGATTTTCCTGGCTACGGCCCCTGGGGTGGTGAGGTGAAGCACTCATCATCTTAGCTACAGTCCATGTCATCCGGCTCACGTGTGAAGTAAACTGTTTGACTCATCTTCACTGACAGGAGGAACACATCTTCTCCTTCGCTGTGCAATAAGTGGAATGGCGCCGGCAAGTCACTTCCGCTGCGCTTCCCGCCCGATAACCTCCGCCTTTCCAGCGGTCGCACCGGTGACGTGGACGACATCTCTGTAGCCACTCCTCTCGACTCCGCCTCTTGCCACTCCCACTGATCTCGTCGTCTTTTACCAGGTGAGGCCTCTCTCTTCCTGGTACGCACCTTCTTTTGTATGGCTGCCCCTCTTCTGGGCCGAATCTTAGGTCTGGAACACCCCGTGAAGGATGGTCATACACTCCATTTTCGTGTCTTTAGTCTCTTACCATGCGCACGATAGGCCGAATCTTTTCTCGGACCCACATTGCTGTCCGCCATCTTGGGAAACATGTCGCCATCCACCATTCTGGCACGTATGCCGCTATTCACTTTTAAGGAACTGAATTCTTTTTTTCTGGCACTTAACATCTGGCCATCCACCATTCTGGCATTTTTCATCTTTTTCTTCACCTGCACAGTACTTGTTTATTTCCTTTACCTTGGTTTCCTCATTTTTTTTCCTTTTCTTCATTTTCTTTAGTTTCTTTACTTTCCAGGGCCTTGCACCCTGCTCTCAGCGCCACCTGTAGAGGGGAGCACCCCGGGCCATTACCATCACTCTGTGTGCCGAAACTCTATGTTCTTTGCCCAATGCCCCCTCTACTATTAAGGACTGAGACCGGAGTGTGTGCTGCAATGGACGATTCTCTACTCACTGTTAGACCATCCCTGGGACCGGAATCGACTTCAAGCAAGAGAGGAAATCATGGATCCGGGTTAACAGACTCCCTTTTACTGTGCAATTCTTCCATACATGGCTGCAATATACAGATCATGACAAGTTCTTTGATTAGTTAAGTACCCATGGTTATGTACCTTTCCAGTGTTCCTACTCTTCCTGTCCTGAGACCCAACATCATCCTCTTCTTCTGTGACCCAGCTGAGGATCACTGCTCTAGGGATATGGAGGCCTTGCCTTGAGCACCTCTGACAGGCTGTGAGCCTAGGACTGTGCCGGCATCCAGAATCAGTTTCAAATGTGTCCTTATTTTGTTTAGATAACTTGTACTAGTAAAAAACTTCTTCACTGCTGCAACTGCTAATGAAGTTTGCCTTCCTGTCTGCTCAGTCTTCCTCCACACTCCGTCTCTCCCTCTCTCTCTTGTTATGGAACAGGCCCTACACTGGACCTGTGCATTTGGGTCTTGAACCCAGGACTCAGATTATTATATCTTGTACAGTGTTCAGTACCATCACAGATCAGTAATCACCAGAGGAGCAAAGTTTGTATCGCAGAGGCGTTAAACATCTCCAGAGTCACGGGTTATTATGATACAGTGGGGGAAATAAGTATTTGATCCCTTTTTGTAAGTTTGCCAACTGACGAAGACATGAACAGTCTATAATTTTAAAGGTAGGTTAATTTTAACATTGAGAGAATATCCCCCCCCAAAAAAAATCAAGAAAATCACATTGTATAAATTACATAAATTTATTTGCATTTTGCAGTGAGAAATAAGTATTTGATCCCTCTGGCAAACAACATTTAATACTTGGTGGCAAAACCCTTGTTGGCAAGCACAGCAGTCAGACTTTTTTGTAGTTGATGAGGAGGTTTGTCAGGAGGAATTTTGGTCCACTCCTCTTTGCAAATCATCTCTAAATCATTAAGATTTTGAGACTGCCGCTTGGCAACTCGGAGCTTCAACTGCCTCCATAAGTTTTCTATGGGATTAAGGTCTGGAGACTGGCTAGGCCACTCCCTGACCTTACTGTGCTTCTTTTTGAGCCACTCCTTTGTTGCCTTGACTGTATGTTTTGGGTCATTGTCTTGCTGGAAGACCCAGCTATGACCCATCTTCAATGCTCTTAACTGAGGGAAGGAGGTTGTTGGCCAAAATCTCACGATACATGATCCCATCCATCTTACCTTCAGTACGGTGCAGTAGTCATGTCCCCTTTGCAGAAAGCACTCCAAAATCAAATGTTTCCCCCACTATGCTTCACGGTTGGGATGATGTTCTTTGGGTTGTACTCATCCTTCTTCTTCCTCCAAACAAGGCGAGTTGAGTTAATGCCAAAGAGCTTAATTTTTGTCTCATCTGACCACAGCACCTCCTCCCAATAACTCACAGAATCATCCAGGTGTTCATTGGCAAACTTCAGATGGGCCTGCACATGTGCCTTCTTGAGCAGGGGGACCTTGCAGGCACTGCAGGATTTTAAACCTTTAAGACGTAATGTGTTACCAAATGTTTTTTTGGTGACTGTGGTCCCAGCTGCCTTGAGATCATTAACAAGTTCCCCCCTTGCAGGTTTAAGGCTGATCTCTCACCTTCCTCATGATCAAGGATACCCCACGAGGTGAGATTTTGCATGTTGCCCCAGATCGATATCGATTGACAGTCATTTTGTATTTTTTCCATTTTCTTACTATTGCACCAACAGTTGTCTCCTTCTCACCCAGCGTCTTACTTATGGTTTTGTAGCCCATTCCAGCTTTGTGCAGGTCTATGATCTTGTCCCTGACATCCTTAGAAAGCTCTTTGGTCTTGCCCATGTTGCAGAGGTTAGAGTCTGACTGATTAATTGAGTCTGTGGACATGAGTCTTTTATAAAGGTGACTATGTAAGACAGCTGTCTTTAATGCAGGTAACAAGTTGCTTAGGAGCGTCTAACTGGTCTGCAGGAGCCAGAACTCATAATCGTTTGTAGCGGATCAAATACTTATTTCTCACTGCAAAAATGCAAAAAAATGTATCTAATTTATACAATGCGATTTTCTTGATTTTCTTGATTTGGGGGATATTCTATGTCTCAATGTTAAAATTAACCTACCCTTAAAATTATTGACTGTTCATATCTTTGTCAGTGGGCAAACTTACAAAAACAGCAAGGGATCAAATACTTATTTCCCCACTGTATGTGTTTATTTATGAAAATATTGAAAATTTGACAAATTTAGAAAAATTAGCAATTTTTAAGCCTTGAATTTTTATACCCTTTAAACAGATATTCATACCACTCAAAATAATTAATAAATATTATTTACACCATTTCTACTTTACATCAGCAACATTTCTGAAACCTATTTTTTGACAGAAATGTAAAAGAGTTAAAAATTTAGCAGCAATTTATCATTTTTCCAACATAACTTACAAAACCTATTTTATTAGGAACCATTTTACGTTTCGTGACTTTTAGGGACCTATGTGTCAAAAAATGCCCCAAAGTGACCCACATTATAAATAACTGAACTCTTCAAGGTATTTGAAACTACATTTAGAAAGTTTGTTAATTCCTGTGATGGGTTAAAAAAAATGTAAGCAAAAAATGAAAAATTAGTTATTTTCCACAAATATGTTAATTGTAAAGTGCTGCGGAATATGTTGGCACTATAAAAATAAAAATTATTATTATTATTATCATTATTAGTAATAATATGTTAGTTAAGACCTAAAAATTGTCATTTTCACATGGGTAACAGGAGATTATGGAACCCCAATTTGTTCTGCAATTTTCCTGAGTAAAATGATACCCCATATGTGGTCAGAAAGTATTGTTTGGGAACATGGGAGGGTTCAGGAGGGAAGGAGCACTATTGGAATTTTAGATGTAAAAGACTGTGGACACCATGTTGCTGTGCCCAGAGGTGCTTAAAGAGTAGAGATGAGCGTTGTTCGACTCGAACTGTTCGCCAATCTCAAATTCGAGCTGTTTTGGGCGGTGTTCGAGCCGTTCGGCGAACACGAACGATTTGAGAAAAACCCTTTCATGCTGTAAGTATCCCTCCTGCACATAATAGCGCTACGATCAATCACCTCCCTGAGCACAAAATCCTATGCTGGGATGATGCAGGCGGGCATTCAGTGCCCAACGCGTGTCGCCACTACACGTGGCTTCATCAGGGGTCTATAGGGCACAGGTAAGATGTGATTTATACCCTGAATAGTACTTTTTGTGGTATGTGAGTATATAGTATTTGTCAGCTCAGATATTCTATATGGGCTTCATTTATGTTTGGGACTTTTTGTATTTTTCAATATATACTCTGCTGTAGTAGGTACATACTTCCCTCTTCATCTTTCTGGACTATAGTACACCTCCTTGAATACTAATGTCAGGCAGTCATAACTAATATGTATGTGTACGATATTGATCACCAGGGATAATACTGGCACTTGTTGTATTATGGTACTACTTGTTCTGTTGTAACTAGGGATGTTTTTTGGAGCAGGTGGGCTTCAAATTAGTGGGTAACCCACTATATTGATTTTACTTGTGTTTTAGCTATTTGGGTTTTTTGACGTTGTTTGTATGTATTTATATTTGTAATGAATAAAATTTATTGTAACTTATTATAACGTATGATAATTTATTGAAGTATTGTTGGGTGATCACTGCTTCATAGCACACCTCTTTTCCTTTTTTCACGTGTATTTATGTGGTGTGCAGCATGTTGATCCCCTTTTTGATTTGGATGGTGCCCTCCATAGTTTAGTGTTTATTGGACTTGTTCTATTAGTCCACCTATACTGACCTCCATCAGGTTGCAAACTGAATATAATTTTTTTCTGCATCTACCTCTGAAAAAATATTTGGGCTTCTAGCAGTGTGTGGGACTTGTTTTATTAGTCCATCTATACTGACCTCCATCAGGTTGCAAATTAAAAATATTTTTTGTCTGCATCTAGCTCTGAAAAAATATTTGGCCTTCTAGCAGTGTGTGGGACTTGTTCTATTAGTCCATCTATACTGACATCCATCAGGTTGCAAATTGAATATAATTTTTTTCTGCATCTAGCTCTGAAAAAATATTTGTCCTTCTAGCAGTGTGTGGGACTTGTTCTACTAGTCCATCTATACTGACCTCCATCAGGTTGCAAATTGAATATAATATTTTTTTGCATCTAGCTCTGAAAAAATATTTGGCCTTCTAGCAGTGTGTGGGACTTGTTCTATTAGTCCATCTATACTGACCTCCATCAGGTTGCAAACTGTATATAATTTTTTTATGCATCTACCTCTGAAGAAATATTTGAGCTTCTAGCAGTCTGTGGGACTTGTTTTATTAGTCCATCTATACTGACCTCCATCAGGTTGCAAATTAAAAATAATTTTTTGTCTGCATCTAGCTCTGAAAAAATATTTGTCCTTCTAGCAGTGTGTGGGACTTGTTCTATTAGTCCATCTATACTGACCTCCATCAGGTTGCAAATTGAATATAATTTTTTTTCTGCATCTAGCTCTGAAAAAATATTTGTCCTTCTAGCAGTGTGTGGGACTTGCTCTACTAGTCCATCTATACTGACCTCCATCAGGTTGCAAATTCAAAATAATTTTTTGTCTGCATCTAGCTCTGAAAAAATATTTGGCCTTCTAGCAGTGTGTGGGACTTGTTCTACTAGTCCATCTATACTGACCTCCATCAGGTTGCAAATTCAAAATAATTTTTATCTGCATTTAGCTCTGAAAAAATATTTGTCCTTCTAGCAGTGTGTGGGACTTGTTCTATTAGTCCATCTATACTGACCTCCATCAGGTTGCAAACTGAATATAATTTTTTTCTGCATCTACCTCTGAAAAAATATTTGGGCTTCTAGCTGTGGGTGGGACTTGTTCTATTAGTCCATCTATACTGACCTCCATCAGGTTGCAAATTGAATATAATTTTTTTCTGCATCTAGCTCTGAAAAAATATTTGGGCTTCTAGCAGTGTATGGGACTTGGTCTATTAGTCCATCTATACTGACCTCCATCAGGTTGCAAATTGAATAAAATATTTTTCTGCATCTAGCTCTGAAAAAATATTTGGCCTTCTAGCAGTGTGTGGGACTTGTTTTACTAGTCCATCTATACTGACCTCCATCAGGTTGCAAATTCAACATAATTTTTTGTCTGCATCTAGCTCTGAAAAAATATTTGTCCTTCTAGCAGTGTGTGGGACTTGTTCTATTAGTCCATCTATACTGACCTCCATCAGGTTGCAAACTGAATAGAATTTTTTTCTGCATCTACCTCTGAAAAAATATTTGGGCTTCTAGCTGTGTGTGGGACTTGTTCTATTAGTCCATCTATACTGACCTCCATCAGGTTGCAAACTGAATATAATTTTTTTCTGCATCTACCTCTGAAAAAATATTTGGGCTTCTAGCAGTGTGTGGGACTTGTTCTATTAGTCCATCTATACTGACCTCCATCAGGTTGCAAATTGAATATAATTTTTTTCTGCATCTAGCTCTGAAAAAATATTTGGGCTTCTAGCAGTGTGTGGGACTTGGTCTATTAGTCCATCTATACTGACCTCCATCAGGTTGCAAATTGAATATAATATTTTTCTGCATCTAGCTCTGAAAAAATATTTGGCCTTCTAGCAGTATGTGGGACTTGTTCTATTAGTCCATCTATACTGACCTCCATCAGGTTGCAAACTTAATATCATTTTTTTCTGCATCTACCTCTGAAAAAATATTTGGGCTTCTAGCTGTGTGTGGGACTTAGTCTATTAGTCCATCTATACTGACCTCCATCAGGTTGCAAATTGAAGATAATATTTTACTGCATCTAGCTCTGAAAAAATATTTGGCCTTCTAGCAGTGTGTGGGACTTGTTCTTTTAGTCCATCTATACTGACCTCCATCAGGTTGCAAACTGAGTATAATTTTTTTCTGCATCTACCTCTGAAAAAATATTTGGGCTTCTAGCTGTGTGTGGGACTTGTTCTATTAGTCCATCTATACTGACCTCCATCAGGTTGCAAATTGAATATAATTTTTTTCTGCATCTAACCCAGCCAATAGTTTTGGCCTAATACCACAGTTTGGCCACTCAGCTCTGCTCGGTTCCCATCCATTGTTTTTTTGTGCAAACAACTCCAGAGTTGTGAATTAGTTAACCACCAAAATAAGAGGAATAAGGCCTGCTGCTGGTGGAAAGGGGAATAGGCGTGTTGGGAAGGGGAAAAAAGGTTGTGTCCGTCGGGTAGGTGTTAAAGCAACAGTAACATCTGCAGAAGAAAGACCATCTTCCAGCCAAACTAAAATGTCTACTTCTTTTAGCGGACAATGTGATAAGATCACTTTCTTACGGCCACGCCAATCGCTACAAATTCCAGATGAGGCACAAAAACAGCAGGTGCTTCAACGGATATCAAGTGCTCCTTTAAGTGGGCTCTCCTCCACATCAACTTCAACATCACAAATACTCCAGTCCTCAAAGGTGTCACCCCAATCGCACTTGCTCCCTCACAGCTCCCAAATCTCCAGCTGCCTGTCTGAGTATGAGGTAGAACAGATGGTTGAGTCTGCAGAGCTGTTTACCCATACTATAGCCTGGGAATCAAAGGTCGGCTCCAGCACTTCTGTGAATCCAGATGAGGAAATGATCTGCACTGATGCCCAGAATCTTTATGAGTCGAATCCAGGACCAGACGCTGAAGGTTCTGACCATATTGTAGACCCTCATTCCCAAACTGTAACTTCTGTTGGTGGAGACAATGAGGAAGACGATGATGAGACTCAAATACCTGATTGGAGCAACAACTTTAGTTTTTTGTCAGGGCAGGAACAGGTTGGCTCTGAGGACGACGGGTGTGATAACGCACAGGGTGATGATGATGAGGTTGGAGATCCCACTTACTGTCAACCCACAGTCAGCCAAGAGATGAGGTCAGCAGAGGAGGTGGAGGAGAATACTAGTGACGACGTGGTCAGGTTGCGCCTTCCTGGACAGAGATGTAGTACTGGAAGCACGTCAACAACTGCATCCTCAAACACAACTCTGCCTCTCACCACAAGTCGTGGTGGCTCTTCAGGTCGCATGGGTGCTAAGCCTTGCATAGCCTGGGCATTTTTTCAGAACAATAAAGATGACCAAACTCGTGTTATCTGTAACATTTGTCAACAAAAGCTAAGTAGAGGCCAAAAAATACATAGTTTGAGTACTTCATGCATGAACCGGCACATGGACATGAAGCATAAGTTGCAGTGGGAAGCTCACTGTGCTACAATGCGGCCTAGCTGGCCGGGCCAACCACCGTCTGCCATATCTTGTGCATCCGCGGCCTCTTCATCCTCTGTGACTGGGGGGACAGCAGTCACACCTGTTTTGGGACGCAGACCTGCCACCTCTTTACCCGCAACAGCCAGCGTGATTGGCAGGTCATCATTTTCTTTGGAGGTGGTAACACCAGCTGGTGTTGAGCGCTGTTCGACATCGATAGCACCACATTTGGATCAAGGCAACCTAACATGTCAACCTGCATCTTCCTCACAGACCGGCAGTTTGCCGGGGACACCCTTATCAACCCCGTCTAAGCACAATAGCCAGCCCTTGGTTCCTCAGATGTGGACAAGTAAAAGACCATTTCCTCCTAGCCATGAGAAAGCTAAGAGGTTGAATTTCACCATCTGCAAGCTCTTGCCTACAGAAATGCTGCCTTTCCGCCTGGTGGACACAGAGGATTTTCGAGACCTTATGTCCGTCGCAGTGCCCCAGTACCAGATGCCCAGTCGGCACTACTTCTCAAAGAAAGGTGTGCCTGCGCTCCACCAGCATGTCGCACACGACATCACCGCTTCTTTGAGAAACTCTGTGTGTGACAGGGTGCATTTCACCACAGACACTTGGACGAGTAGGCATGGACAGGGGCGTTACATGTCGCTGACTGGGCACTGGGTAACTATGGTGACAGCAGGACAAGGGGCTGCTGTCCAAGTCTTGCCGTCCCCACGAGTTGTGCGTCAATCCTCTTTATCTCAAAGTTCCTCCACTGCTTCTGCCTCCTCAACCTCCTCTCGGTCCTCCACCTGCACCCAAAACCTGTCTGGTCATGCCACAAGCTTTCTAACTGCGCAGAAGGGATCCTGCACACCTCCTTACTATGCTGGCAGTAGGGCTCAATGTCATCAGGCGGTTTTTACTTTGAAATGTCTGGGAAATGTGAGTCACACAGCTGAGGAGTTGTGGTCAGCTCTGGAGAACCAATTTCATGAATGGTTGTCTCCACTGGACCTGAAACCAGGGAAGGCCGTGTGCGACAATGCTGCAAACCTGGGTGCGGCCCTTCGCCGGGGCAATGTCACACATGTGCCTTGTATGGCTCACGTGTTTAACCTGGTTGTCCAGCAATTTTTAGCCCACTATCCCGGACTAGATGGCCTTCTGCAGAGGGCACGGTCGCTGTGTGCTCACTTCCGCCGTTCGCATCCCGCAGCTCAGCGACTTACATCTCTACAGAAGTCGTTGGGCCTGCCACTTCACCGGCTAAAATGCGATGTGCCTACCCGGTGGAATTCAACTCTGCACATGTTGCAGTGACTGTGGCAGCACCGACAAGCCCTGGTGCAATGCGTTCTGACGTATAGCCTGGGCCAACGAGATCCAGAGGTGGGGCAAATCACGCTGGAGGAGTGGTCTCAGATCAGGGACCTATGCACCCTTCTGCACAGTTTTGAAATGGCGACGAAGATGTTTAGTGCTGACGATGCCATTATCAGCATGACTATTCCGGTGATTTACATGCTGGAGCACATGTTAAACAGAATTCGGAGTCAGGTGGTGGCACCTAGGAGGTGGAGGAAGTAGAGGAGGAGGAGTTGTATGTGGAAGGGCTAACATCTGCAAGTTCCAGACGGTCGGCAGCACCAAGGCGGCAGGCATGTGAGGGTGGGGGAGATGGTTTTACCAGGGCGCATGGTAGCAGCCAAACTAGTGAGGAAGGTGCAGGAGCCCAGGAAGAAGTGGAGGACGAACTGATGGAAGACTCATCAGATGAGGGAGACCTTGATCACATTTCTGTTGTGCGAGGTTGGGGGGAGAGGACAGAGGAAGGAAGCATGATTGTTACCTCGCCACCAACACAACAGGGACTTGGTGCTCCTGGATGCGCAAGACACATGAGTGCCTTCTTGCTGCACTACCTGCAACATAACCCTCGAATTGTGAGAATTAGAAATAATCCTGACTACTGGGTTGCCACACTGTTAGATCCCCGGTACAAAAGTAAATTTGCAGAAATTATTCCTGCCATAGAAAGGGATGCACGCATGCAGGAGTATCAGCAGAGACTGTTGCAGAATCTTACATGTGCTTTTCCACAAAACACCAGTGGTGCACGTAGTGAATCTCACAGTTCCAACTTGCCAACCGTGGGACCGTCGAGTGTTCAGCACTCAAACCGTAACAGAAACACAGTATCTGCTGGTAACATCAATTTTGCGGAATCATTTCACCACTTTTTTAGCCCATCCTTTGCAAGGCCACAGGAGACAAGAAGTCTGACACATAGTCAATGCCTAGAGATGATGGTACAGGAGTATCTCCAAGTAAACATTGAAGCCATGACTGTGTCACTGGACCCTTGCTCTTTTTGGGCTTCCAATCTGGATAAATGGCCGGAGCTCGCCTCTTACGCCTTGGAGATCTTGTCATGCCCCGCAGCCAGCGTTCTGTCTGAACGTGTGTTCAGCGCTGCTGGTGGTGTGCTGACAGATAAGCGCACGCGGCTCTCCACTGATAATGTAGACAGACTCACGTTCAAAAAGATGAACAAATCATGGATCCGAAACGACTTTTCTACCCCTGTGTCATCCTGGGGAGAGTAAAAGCTTGATGATTGGTTAAAATCACCTCACCAACCGTTTTAAGCTTTCAAATTACTAATCATGTTTATCTGTATCTTGGCTGGAAAATAATTTGGGCTTTGTAGCAGTGTGCAGTACTGATTCTATTAGGCCATCTATACTAAGCTCCACCAGATTTAAAATTACTAATCATGTTTATCTGTATCTTGGCTGGAAATTAATTTGGACTTTGTAGCAGTGTGCAGTACTGATTCTATTAGGCCATCTATACTAAGCTCCACCAGATTTAAAATTACTAATCATGTTTATCTGTATCTTGGCTGGAAAATAATTTGGGCTTTGTAGCAGTGTGCAGCACTGATTCTATTAGGCCATCTAAACTAAGCTCCACCAGATTTAAAATTACTAATCATGTTTATCTGTATCTTGGCTGGAAAATAATTTGGGCTTTGTAGCAGTGTGCAGTACTGTTTCTATTAGGCCATCTATACTAAGCTCCACCAGATTTAAAATTACTAATCATGTTTATCTGTATCTTGGCTGGAAAATAATTTGGGCTTTGTAGCAGTGTGCAGCACTTATTCTATTAATCCATCTATACTAAGCTCCACCAGATTTAAAATTACTAATCATGTTTATCTGTATCTTGGCTGGAAAATAATTTGGGCTTTGTAGCAGTGTGCAGTTCTGATTCTATTAGGCCATCTATACTAAGCTCCACCAGATTTAAAATTACTAATCATGTTTATCTGTATCTTGGCTGGAAAATAATTTGGGCTTTGTAGCAGTGTGCAGCACTGATTCTATTAGGCCATCTATACTAAGCTCCACCAGATTTAAAATTACTAATCATGTTTATCTGTATCTTGGCTGGAAAATAATTTGGGCTTTGTAGCAGTGTGCAGTTCTGATTCTATTAGGCCATCTATACTAAGCTCCACCAGATTTAAAATTACTAATCATGATTATCTGTATCTTGGCTGGAAAATAATTTGGGCTTTGTAGCAGTGTGCAGTACTGATTCTATTAGGCCATCTATACTAAGCTCCACCAGATTTAAAATTAATAATAATTTTTAGCTGCATCTAGCCCGGAAAATAATTTTGGGGCTCCGAGATGCGCAAGACACTTAAGTGCCTTCTTGCTGCACTACCTGCAACATGACCCTCAGATTGTCAGAATTCGAAGTAATCCTGACTACTGGGTTGCCACACTCTTAGATCCCCCACACTCTTCGATCAACCTTTTCATTTTAATAAAGACCAAAAAAATGGTCATTTTGAAATTATAAGCATTAGCAGGTTATTAGAAACTGAAATCAAACAGTTTTCAACTCAAAACTTTATTAAAGGTGATGTTACATTTGCACATCGGACCCCTTGTTCGAAAGGAGCTTCTGAACTCTCTCGTCCATTGAATTTGTCAGGTTTTGGATGGTTTCTGCTTCAATTGTTTTGCATGAGGACAGAATACCCTCCCAGAGCTGTTGTTTAGATGTGAACTGCCTCCCGCCATCATAGACACTCCTTTTGATGATGCTCCAGAGGGTCTGAATGGGGTAGAGGTCAGGGGAGCATGGCGGTCACACCATAAGTTTGTCCCCTTTTATGCCCATATCAGCCAGAGATGCAGATGTGTTATGTGCAGCATGAGACGGTGCATTATCATGCATAAAAATGATCTTGCTGTGGAATACACGGTTCTTCTTCTTAAACCATGGCAGGAAGTGCTGTTTGAGAAACTCCACATACATAATGGAGTTCATCTTTACCCCTTCAGGGATCCTAAAAGGGCCGACAATCTCTCTCCCCATGATTCCAGCCCAAAACATTACTCCACCTCCTCCTTGTTGGCGCTGTAGCCGTGTTTGCGTGGGGTGTCCATCAACCAGCCATCCTCCACTCCATCCATCTGGACCATCGAGCGTTGCACGGCACTCATCCGTGAACAAAACAGTTTTGAAATCAGTCTTCATGTAATGTTTGGCCCACTGGAGCCGTTTCTGCTTGTGTGAAGTGGATAGAGGAGGTCGACAGATGGCGTACGCACAGCTGCAAACCTCTGAAGGACCCTGCATCTTGTTGTTCTGGGGACGTTGGAGGCACCAGCAGCTTCAAAAACTTGTCTGCTGCTATGACAAGGCTTTTTTGCCGCTGCTCTTTTAACCTGACGTAATTGCCTGTAGGAAAGAGTCCTCAATTTGCCCTTATCAGCACGCACACGTGTGTACTGTGAATCAGCTACATACTTCTTGATTGCCAAGACACTTCATCCTGATCATTGCACAATGTTGATTGTAGTCATGCCTTGACCTAAACACTCCACAATTTGTTGCTTCTCAGCAGCCGACACATCCTTTTTCTTTCCCATTTTGGCAGAAAATGTAGGCTGCTTAATAATGTGGGACAGCCTTCTTAAGTAGTCTTGCCTTTCATTGGACACACCTGCCAAACTAATTAGCACAGGTGTCTGCATTTGCTTACAGTGATATAAAGAGCCCTGACACACATCACCATCAATGAGTTTAACTGACAAACAAACAAATTCTTACCTTATCACTCCTAAACACTTTTTGCATAATAATTTGGAACAGAGTACATGTGCTTTTCCACAAAACACCAGTGGTTCACGTAGTGAATCTTACAGTTCTAACTTGCCAACCGTGGTCTGTATGGAGTTGTTCAATAAAGAGCCCAAAATTAAGATAACATTGACGGGAGAGGTCTCTATGAATAGGAATTCCTAAGTATTTGATACCCTGTGAGGGTCAGGCAAAGGGAAAGTTGGACTGGATGGAATCCTGTATGGATTTGGGGAGGGAGACATCGAGGGCCTCAGACTTCGCTGCATTGATTTTAAAATTTGACCATGTAACAAAGTGATCTATTTCAGCCATAACAGCAGGGATGGATATATGTGATTGAGTGATATATACTAGGACATCATCAGCAAATAGAGAGCACTTGTACTCGGTGCCTCCCACCTCAATCCACCTAATATTGGGGTTATGGCGAATTGATGAGAGCAGGTGCTCCATCACTAGGATGTATAAGAGAGGGGACAGAGGACATCCCTGCCTTGTCCCATTAGTGATTATGAAAGGTGATGAAAATGTTCTGACGCGCCCCCTGGGCCTTGGGACACCCGGAGCCGGACCCTTTTTGGTGGATGCTGGTGGTTGTAGTCTCCGTGGCGGCGTCCCGGTTCCGTGGCTCAGGGCGGTCAAACCAGTGGCGGAACTATTTATGTGGTTTTGATGTTTAAATATCCGACTACGCCACCCGTGGATTGCGGTCAGAGTGAACCGCCGCTGCAGGGCAGACCGCTGAGGCTGGTGTTGTGGGTGCAGCAGAGCGTAGCATAACTCCCCACGGGAGGAGTATAGCCTCAGGGCAGTGTATGCGGAGGATGGGGGTGATGGTGCAGGGCAGCAGCAGTAACGACACGGAGTCAGTGATGCAGTCCAGGGCCTTTACTCACAGTTCTTATTATCCAGACTACTTCTGCAGGTAACGGCTGCCCACGTCGTACTGTGCTCACCAGGTGAGGGGCTCAGACAACTCCCAGATAACTTTGGAGCACTTCACAGGACCCCCTTTGTGTGTCCTTTGTCTGGCCTTTCTTACCAACCCTTCTGTCCGGCTGCCTCGGGCCTCCTCTTGGTAAACTTGGCGCCAGTTTCCCTGACCCTATGTGGTGCCTTCCTAGAGGGTGTAGCGAGGGGCTGCGCCACATAAAATGTCACAGCCTCCGGTTTCTAGCTGAGGGTCATTTCCCGCCTCCACTAGTTTCGGGGATCGGTCTCCCCCTTTAGCCTGACCCCTCCACGCAGGTGGATTCGGGCGTGCGGTGGCGACTCGCCCGTCCGCACTCCTGAGATCCCTTCATTCCTCATTCCTGGAGCCTTCTCCGCTCCTCTTCCTTCCTTCTCCCTCTTCTAGGCCTGGGCCTCTGTTACTAGGCCCGCCTCCGGAGCAGAGCTCATGCAGAGCCCCTGCTCCCTGTCACTTCTGCTCAGACTTCTCTACACTGAACTAAGATGGTGCCCACCTTTTATACTCCCTTCTCAATGCACCAAGGAACTGCTTCCTCCCTGCTCCTGCACTACAGGGTTCCCCTTCCTCAGTGTTCCCTCCCCCCACTCCAGCCAGGGACAGGGACTGTCGTGCCCATCTCAGGGGCATATTGGTCGCCCTGCCCCACGGCAATGTGGTGTAATGCATGCAGGTGTTGGGTCCTGATCCACACTCCATCCTTACCTGAGAGTGAGATATCACACCTCTGGGTGAGGTGCAATACCTCTGTAGAAACCGAGCCCTCAGGGTGCTACAGTTCCATTTATCTTCAGCCTAGGTGACGTATTGCGATACAGGGCCATGATTTTGGCTATAAAAGGGTCCCCTAGACCCCTACCCCAAGCCTTTTAAGAGAATAATATATGGCGTGCCAGGATACTCTATGGAATGCTTTCTCAGCATCCAACGAGAGTATCTAATTACAAATTTTTAACTGCATCTAGCCCAGGAAATACTTTGTGCCTAGTAGCAGTGTCTGCTAGTCAGCGGATTATCCGGCTGTTAAGCAAGCTACACCACCTGTAGTTTGGACACTTAATTTTTTCAAAGGAAATGCTTCGGGACCACGGGATACTCAGTGAAGAGCATCAGGAGGCACCCCAAGGCATAGGGGCTGGGACTGGCGGTAGGATGCCTTGCGGTGGACAGCCGAGCTCGATCCTTATAAAAGCTTTTTAACTGCAGCAGTGGACGCTACTGGAGCTGGAATTACGCGGCTGCTGGCATGAGACTTGCCCTTCAATAGATCCTTGTAAAAGGATTTAAAGTGTATTCATTCAAATTAGAGAGATAATTTAAATTAAAAAGCTTAGAGCTGCCTCCACCACAGGGGGGCTCGCTCGACCCACCAGTGGACAGGCACCAGTATTGGGAGAGGGGGGCTGGCCGTCAGGGTCCACCGCGGCTCTGGCACAAACCCGGCGACACGGAGGTGGCACGAGCAGGAACGGACTGGCCGTGTCAGCTTCTCACTTTTTGGATTTTAGAAGGGCATGACATGCCTATATCTGTGTCTCCCCCTCCTTTTACTCCTCCACCTCTTTTCTTTTCGCATGACTATATGTACTTGTTCCTTTTCCATGTGTTAGTTATGTCTTCTGAGCAGTTTGTCAGCTTTTGGACACCTTTGAAGGTGTTTTCTATGTGTTTCTATGTGTTTTTGTTTGCCTGCCATTGGTTTTAACGGTGTTCTAAGGTGTTCGACGAACAGTTCGATATGCCATCAGAGCGAGACACTGAGAAGCGCACTGTTCTTAAAGAGGCAGCACACACATAGTAAATGCTCCCAGCAACTGCTGGGAGGCATTAAGTCAAGTATATGTTCATCTGCAAGATGTCTCCCAGCGAAAAGTTGGGAGACATCTTGCATAAGCGTCACCCTCCATAATTGGGAGGAGCCTGAGCAACCACTATAGATATGTTAGGTGATTAATGTGAGCAATTGTTTGTTGCCACGTTCCCTGTACCTAGCCTGTTATAGTTATCCCATGTCCCATATCCTGAGTTCCTTAAGTCCAGTCTAGTTGCCCTTTTTCCTGAAACTGCAGGTGCGGTAACTGTCTGCCACCCTGGGGGCTGAATACTAGAGATGAGCGGTGTTCAACTCGAACTGTTCGCCAATCTCAAATTCGAGCTGTTTTGGGCGGTGTTCGAGCCGTTCGGCGAACACGAACAATTTGAAAAAAATCTGGCTGTTCGAGGTTATGTTCGATAACTGTTCGTGCACCAAAATCATAACTGGATTTTTTCTCAGTAATGCTGAAAATTAATGTTAATACGCAGTTTGAGTGTACAGCGGGGCGGGGGGAGGGGCAGAGGATGGATCTCTGCATAAATAATGAAGATCTCCATTTTTTTTCTCTTTCCCGCATTTACAATGGGGAGGTGCAATCTGTCAGCCTATCAGCAGTGCACACACGGAGCGAACTGCTTTTTTTCACACAAGCAAGGGCATGTGTCATTGGCAGTGTAAGTCACATGTCCTTGACCTATAAGACCCAGCCATTTTCCCCGTCGTCACCATTTTCTCACTGCTGCAGCTGCGTGTTAGATGCCACTGCTGTTGCTGTGTGCGCTATACTTTGTTAATTTCAAGGCAATTTTCGCACAAATCTACAGATAGCTTGGGAGTAGGGAATAGTTGTGATTGCAGTACTTTTAAGGACTAGGTTACATCATTTCCTATGACTTTTTTCAGGCAGGTCTGTGCTCTTAAATAGATAGGTTGGGAGTAAAGACTAAATGTAATTGCAGTCCTTTTCAGGGCTAGGTTACATCAGTTCCTATCACTTTTATCAGGCAGGTCTGTGCTCTTAAATAGATAGGTTGGGAGTAAAGACTAATTGTAATTGCAGTCCTTTTGAGGGCTAGGTTACATCAGTTCCTATCACTTTTTGCCAGGCAGGTCTGTGCCAGTGCTGTGCAAGTTTTTTTCAAACCATTTGGCTAAATCTAGCAAAGCAAATCCTTTTTGGCCTCTTGCAGTGTGTGTTAGTCAGTGGAGTAGCCTATCTGTGTTTCAAGCTACACCACCTGTGTATAGAATACCAATTTTTTTACTGCACCTAGTGAAGTAAAACCTTTTGGGCATAGCATCATTCTATTTGTCCATCTATACTAACCTCCACCAGGTTGCAAATTCAAAATAATTTTTATCTGCATCTAGCTCTGAAAAAATATTTCGGCTTGTAACAGTGTGTGGGACTTGTTGTGTTAGTCCATCTATACTAACCTCCACCAGGTTGCAAATTCAATATATTTTTTTCCTGCATCTAGCTCTGAAAAAATATTTCGGCTTGTAGCAGTGTGTGGGACTTGTTCTATTAGTCCATCTATACTAACCTCCACCAGGTTGCAAATTCAAAATAATTTTTATCTGCATCTAACCCAGCCAATACTTTTGGGCTAATACCACAGTTTGGCCACTCAGCTCTGCTCGGTTCCCATCCATTGTTTTTTGTGCAAACAACTCCAGAGTTGTGAATTAGTTAACCACCAAAATGAGTGGAAAAAGGCCTGCTGCTGGTGGAAAGGGGAATAGGCGTGTTGGGAAGGGAAAAAAAGGATGTGTCCGTGGGGTAGGTGTTAAAGCAACAGTAACATCTGCAGAAGAAAGACCATCTTCCAGCCAAACTAAGATGTCTACTTCTTTTAGCGGACAATGTGATAAGATCCCTTTCTTACGGCCACGCCAATCGCTACAAATTCCAGAGGAGGCACAAAAACAGCAGGTGCTTCAACGGATATCAAGTGCTCCTTTAAGTGGGCTCTCCTCCACCTCAACTTCAACATCACAAATACTCCAGTCCTCAGAGGTGTCACCCCAATCGCACTTGCTTCCTCACAGCTCCCAAGTTTCCAGCTGCCCGTCTGAGTATGGGGTAGAACAGATGGTTGAGTCTGCAGAGCTGTTTACTCATACTATAGCCTGGGAATCAGAGGTCGGCTCCAGAGCTTCTGTGAATCCAGACGAGGAAATGATCTGCACTGATGCCCAGAATCTTTATGAGTCAGATCCAGGACCAGATGCAGAAGGTTCTGACCATAATGTAGACCCAAGTTCCCAAACTGTAACTCCTGTTGGTGGAGACAATGAGGAAGACGATGATGAGACTCAAATACCTGATTGGAGCGACAACTTTAGTTTTTTGTCAGGGCAGGAAGAGGTTGGCGCTGAGGACGATGGGTGTGATAACACACAGGGTGATGATGACGAGGTTGGAGATCCCACTTACTGTCAACCCACAGTCAGCCAGTCGACGAGGTCAGCAGAGGAGGTGGAGGAGGATGCTAGTGACGACGAGGTCAGGTTGCGCCATGCTGGACAGAGACGTAGTACTGAAAGCATGTCAACAACTGCATCCTCAAACACAACTCTGCCTCTGACTACAAGTCGTGGTGGCTCTTCAGGTCGCATGGGTGCTAAGCCTTGCATAGCCTGGGCATTTTTTCAGAACAATAAAGATGACCCAACTCGTGTTATCTGTAACATTTGTCAGGAAAAGCTAAGTAGAGGCCAAAAAATACATAGTTTGAGTACTTCATTCATGAACCGGCACATGGATATGAAGCATAAGTTGCAGTGGGAAGCTCACTGTGCTACATTGTGGCCTAGCCGGCCGGGCCAACCACCATCTACCACATGTTGTGCATCCGCGGCCTCTTCATCCTCTGTGACTGGGGGGACAGCAGTCACACCTATTTTGGGACGCAGACCTGCCACCTCTTTACCCGCAACAGTCAGCGTGATTGGCAGGTCATCATTTTCTTTGGAGGTGAAACGCCAGCTGGTGTTGAGCGCTGTCCGACATCGATAGCACCACCTTTGGATCAAGGCAACCTAACATGTCCGCCTGCATCTTCCTCACAGACCGGCAGTTTGCCAGGGACACCCTTATCAACCCCGTCTAAGCACAATAGCCAGCCCTCGGTCCCTCAGATGTGGACAAGTAAAAGACCATTTCCTCCTAGCCATGAGAAAGCTAAGAGGTTGAATTTCACCATCTGCAAGCTCTTGTCAGCTTCTCACTTTTTGGATTTTAGAAGGGCATGACATGCCTATATCTGTGTCTCCCCCTCCTTTTACTCCTCCACCTCTTTTCTTTTCGCATGACTATATGTACTTGTTCCTTTTCCATGTGTTAGTTATGTCTTCTGAGCAGTTTGTCAGCTTTTGGACACCTTTGAAGGTGTTTTCTATGTGTTTCTATGTGTTTTTGTTTGCCTGCCATTGGTTTTAACGGTGTTCTAAGGTGTTCGACGAACAGTTCGACGAACAGTTCGGCGAACACAAGGGTGTTCGACGAACCGAACCGAACTCGAACACTACGGGGGTGGCTCAACACTATTAAAGAGCAGAAACACCCACAAGTGACCCCATTTTGGAAACTACACTCATCAAGGAAATCATCTAGGGGTGTGGTGAGCATACTGAACCCACAAGCATCTTACAGAATTTTACAACATTGGAATGTGAAAGTGAAAAATTGCATTTTTCTCAACAAAAGTTTTGCTTTAGGCTGCGTGCACACGATGCGTTTTTCATGCGTTTATGCTGCGGAATTTCCGCAGCGGAAACGCATCAAAAACGCATGGTAATCCGCACCCCATGGTCCCCAATGGCATTCCGCAATGTCAATGCACATGCTGCGGATTTTTCCTCAGCGTTTCTGCAGCGCAAATAAATCCGCAGCATGTTCATTTATTTTGCGGAAGCGCACCGGAAGCGCCGCCATTGACTTGCATCGAGATGCATAATATCCGCGTCTGTACATTTGTACAAGCGGATTTTATGCGTCTCTATGTGCGGATAGTACCCAGTTCTGGAGGAGAGGAGACTCTCATCCAGACCTGGGTACCATTGTACCTGTGAAAAAAGAATGAAATTAAAAATAAAGTTATATTCACCTGTCGGGCGGCTTCTCTCTGCTGGCCGGCTGCGCTTCTCCTTTCAGGACCTGAGATGACGTCGCGGTCATGTGACCGCAGGCTGTCTCGCGATGTGCCGGCAACCCGGAAGAAGCCAGGACGAGCGCTGCAGCACACGCGGCGGCATCGGAGGTAAGTATAGCTTTTTTTTTTTTTTTTTTTACGGTCACACTGTATAAATCCATGCCGTTTGCATGGATTTATACAGTGTGACCTAGTTGTCAAGCACTTTCCAAGTGATGCTATCGCCTGGAAAGTGCTTGCCAGTGCGCATGCGGAAACACATGCGTTAACGCATGTGGATACGCATGTGAATTCGCATGTATTCCGCATATATTCTGCAGAAAAAACGCATGCACAATCTGCATGCGTTTTTTCTGCCAGGGAGATGCAGAAATGCTGCAGAAATTTTCTGCTTCATTTCTGCATCGTGGGCACATAGCCTTAGTCCCACAGTTCTTATTTTCACAAAGGTAATACAAACTGGACCCCACAATATGTTTTACTATTTCTCCTGAGTACACATATACACTAATTTCAGATCACATATAAAGGATGGACAATGACAAGTCTAGGAAGGAGCACCATTTGAATTTTGTTGACCAAATTTTGCTAGAATAGATTGTGGGCCCCTAGTTACATTAGAAGAACCCTTGAGTTGCCATAACAGCAGTAACCACCTACAAATGATCCCATTATGGAAATTGCATCTTGAGAAATTCATCTAGAGGTGTATTGAGCATTTTAAACCCACAGCTGATTCACAGAATTTTATAACGTTTGTGGAAATTAAATTATTTTTTTCCACTAAAATGTTAATTTAGCTCTAGGTTATTAATTTTCAAAAGAGCCAATAGGAGAAAATAATTTGTTACATAATTTGTTACACAATTTTTTCTGAATTCCTCCAATACCCTATATGTTGCCAGAAACCACTTTCCAAACAGTGCAATGCTCAGATGGGAAGGAGCCCCATATTACATTGTAGATTTTGCTGTTCGTTTCTCATAGTGCACTCAATCTTCTTTTTGTTTTACCTTTTGAAATCCTGACTTGAGATTGTACATGTCTGGCATTTTTGATTGTTCCCAACAATGCTTTGGTGCATACGAGCTCATGTGATTTTAATGCACATGCCCGGACTGACTGGCGTGTTCGTGTTTAGTGTTTCCACTGTGCCATGAACTGGAGAGTGCCTGGAGGGGCATAACTAAGTATCTGCCCGATCCGACCAAGGTCGCACGACGGCATACGACGCCAGTGCACCAGGGAGGAACCGAGCAGAGGGACCAGGGTCTACTCCAGGTCAGACTCCGGACACGGCTGTTGACCCACACCAGGGAATACAGGAACAGGCAGGCTGGGTAGGGTCCAGTACAGACTGGGAGGCAAAATTCAGAGCCGCAGATGCGGTCAACAAACAGAGTAAAGCGAAACCGCAGGTGCGGTAGACAAGGCAGAGAAAAGCGAAACCGCAGACGCGGAAGACAAGGCTGAGCAGAGCGAAACCGCAGACGCGGTAGACAAGGCTGAGCAGAGCGAAACCGCAGACGCGGTAGACAAGGCTGAGCAGAGCGAAATCGCAGACGCGGTGGACAGGGCTGAGCAAAGTGAAACCGCAGACGCGGTGGACAGGGCTGAGCAATGCGAAACCGCAGACACGGTGGACAGGGCTGAGCAAAGCGAAACTGCAGACGTGGTGGACAGGGCTGAGCAAAGCGAAACCGCAGACGCGATGGACAGGGCTGAGCAAAGCGAAACCGCAGACGTGGTGGACAGGGCTAAGCAAAGCGAAACCGCAGACGCAGTGGACAGGGCTGAGCAAAGCGAAACCGCAGACGCGGTGGACAGGGCTGAGCAAAGAGAAACCGCAGATGCTGTGGACAGGGATGAGCAAAGCGAAACCGCAGACGCGGTGGGCAGGGCTGAGCAAAGCGAAACCGCAGACGCGGTTGACAGGGCTGAGCAAAGCGAAACCGCAGACGCGGTGGACAGGGCTGAGCAAAGCGAAACCGCAGACGCGGTGGACAGGGCTGAGCAAAGCAAAACCGCATATGCGGTGGACAGGGCTCTGTTCACACGGAACAGACTGGAAGGGAAAGGCAGAACCAGATACCCACAGGGTACTTGCAGTGAAGTAGCGAGTGGACCACAAACTCACAAACGGAAGTACAGTGACAATGAACAGGAGTAGGTACGAGTTCAGACTCTGCAGAAAAAGGAAAGGTACGGACATAGAGAAAAACAGGAAACAGGCTAGAAGAGTATTCAGACAAGAACAGACACAGTAGCAAGATACAGGAGTGGGTCTAGTTATGCAGCCTCTAGAAGGCGGGAGGAACAGGCTAGGAGCGTGTTCAGACAGGCCTGGAAATACAGCCTCCAGGAAAAGCAGGCAAGCAAACACAGAAAGGGACCTGGCACGTTCAGAGTGAAAGAGCACACTGAATGAAACACAATGCTCAGGCAGGGATTCATTGGAGCAGCTGGGTTAAATACCAGGTGACAGACAGCAATAGGCTGAGGACGCACAAGGGGTGTGCCCGCAGCAGGTACAAGAAACAGGAAGTGATCGGGCGCCGCCCTTAAGCTGCAGAAACAGAGGCAAGCAGACAGCATGGAGGGAAGCCAGGCTAGCAGACTGGACTGGAGATCAAGTGCGCGCTCTTGCACAGTGGGAGATGGACCACTATGCAAGGACGCCACCAGGTATGTTACAGTGATCAAGGTCATGACTACAGTTTGTATTGTTCATTGAGGTGTAATAAGCCAAGCGGAGGCATGACATCACACTTTTGATGCTACTAGGAAAGAAGATTGTTATTTTCATTCAGATATCCCACATCCCGAAAACCACCCAGTCTTTTTTTTTTACATTTTTGCACCACAGAGAAATAGTTAATCCCTTTTAGTGTTCCCACTGACTAAAATACTCCTTCATGGCTTCATACATTATGATGCCTCCCCCACACAGATTGAATCTTCCAAAGAGTATAATGTTCCCAAAGATGACATTCACAGTTTGATGACCTCACAGTGCATTTTCCAATGCAAATTGCAACTCCACCCACACAGTATGATAATCTTATAGTGCATTCCTCACACATAGTGTGAGATTATTATTATTATTATTATTATTACATAGTATGCACTCAGAGTACATCATCCCCTCACACTATGATGCCCCATAGTGCCATCCAGACATGCTGCCCTGCAGCACCCCACCATTGCATGATGCCCCCCACAGTGCATTCCCACACATTTTAAAACCCCAGTCACAGTATGATGCTTCAATAAAGTTCCCTCCCCCCGGGATCCACCAACGTGTGAGCCCAACAGTGCCCCCACAGTTTTAGCCCAATTTAGAATAGTGTATTTCCTAAATAAAAAATATACTCATTTAGCCACACTCTGCTCTGGTGTGCACTTGGAGTAATTTTGCACAGTCAGCAAGACCAAGTTATGTCATTGTGCCTCACTGCCATTGAGACAGACACTGGCTGGACAGATGGCTTCTTGTTTCACCATAGTATTTAACTCTATCTGTCCCAAGGATGCCTGATATCACAATATATCCGCAACCTACTGGGACAGCTATACAAATCCAGGAATATTCTTCGGGATCCGAGTTGGATGCTATGCTTACAAAAGGGGGCAGAAGTGGACATGTCAAAAAGATATCATGAGTAAATTATCACAATCGAAAATAAATCCGTAAATGGATGGCAAGTAGGTATTTTTCGGAAATATCTTAAACAATATTTTAAATAAATCTCATCTTATTAACATAGTTTTAAATAAAACTTTAAAAACTGAATAAAAGATTTTCTCCTTCATATACAATAATTTTTCATACCCTGAAAAGAATGTAGTGGTAAATGTGGAAAGGTATGATGCCCACTACAGACAAGTATTCCATCAAAAATTCCAACTTCTTGCTTTCCATCACATTCTGTTACAACATCCCATTGGCCTGTAGTTGCAAAATCCAGACACTTTTTTATGTTGCACACCTTGGTCTGAAAGATTAAAAACAGCAATAGTTTTTATGGTTTGTAATTTTTCAGTTAAATGCTATTGTAAAGTCATGCAACTGACTTACTATTGATTTTCATCAACAAAAAATAATCAATGCTATAAACTAACTACATGTAAAAGAATTGCTGTTTTACATGAGTTTTCAAAGATTTGCAGTAAAAGTAGTTCTAGTACCCATTTTTTACTCACTTATGTCAAACTTTGCATAAATTAAATAGTACAAGTATAAGAAACTTTGTAATACATCTTACCAGATAAATCTCCTTTGTCCACGCATGAGTCACTTCTTCCTCTACCAAATAAGCAAATTGCATACACAGTGACATGACCACCCTCTCGCATGGGGAACAAGGGAATTGTGACGTGATTGTTGATAATCAGTTATAATGGTATAAAAAGACTAAATTATTTACCAATAATGAGATTTTCCAGAGCACATGACAGCACAACACAAGACAGGGTATCCACCCATCAAGGACAGGAAAACTACTGAAAAGGCAGAAACTCTCCACCGCATGAGTTTGGTTACACAACATGAGAACTTAAACTAGACACCTAATGTTTAATTAATGCACACCAAACCCAGTGACGGAGGGAGGGGGGGATATAAGGGTGTGGTCATGGGCTCTGGGAAATGCCATTACCAAAAAGCAATTTAGTATTTTCCTTTCACCCATGACAGCACCACATGAGAGATTTACAGAGAAAACACATCCACCATAGAGAGGGACCACCTCTTATAGAACTCTTCTACCAAAGGTTAGATCAGCTGAGGAGGATAAATCCTGTCTAGTGTCTATAGAAGGTTGACAAGAAGACCATAATGCTGCCTTACAGGTTTGGTCGTTGGGTATATCTGCTTCCTTTGCCCAAGAGATTGAGACAGCCCGAGTAGGATGAGCTCTTATACTCTCTGGGACTGATACAGCACTAGCGGAATAAATTACTCTAATGGCTTCTGTAATCCACCTCACTAGGGTGCCCCCTGAGACTTTCAGACCCTTCCTAAAGCCCTGGAAGGAGCCAAATAATGACTGACTCTTCCTCCACTAAGTGTCCTCCAAACATCCATCTTGTGGAACTTTTCTTCCTTTGGGTTCTTTGCATTATCACAAAAGGAAAGAGAAGCACAATCTCTTGAATCCTATAAAATTTCATGGTTACTTTTGGAATATAGGCAGGATCTGGATTCAAAACAATTGTCCTCATAAATTTGTGTGCATGGGGGATTCATTGATAAAGGCCTGAATGTTACTATGGGCTAAAATCACTAATTATTGCTTTCAAAGGTGAAATTTAATGCTTTTTAATGGATGACTCCTGTAATGGCTCGAAGGGGATTTGGATCAATGCTTCCAATACTAAGTTCAAATCCCAGTGAGTAACTTTTGGACTGGGATCCAGTCTACAATAATCACAAGACATAATGAATCTAGTTACCCATCTATTAGCTGCTTGCTAGTGTAAGCTAGTCCCCGGCAGTAGTCGTGTGAGTGGGCCGCCTTTTCCATGTTGGGGCCAGTTACAGGAAATTGAGTGTCATTAGTGGGTGTGTGCGACATTGTACCTGGATCTACTGCTTTCATCATCATATCTGATGCACTTAATGCAATCCCACTCCCTTTTACCAATCAATAAGCCAGACCAGTCCTTAAAAGCAATGTCCATTTTATACACGGCCAAACTGGTGAACAGGGGATAACAGGTTATACATTCTCTTTCTCCTTCCACACAATACACTGACTTCTTTCCCAGAGATAGATAGCATTTTGTTCCCGACAACAGGTACCGCAGGGGGCATGGGGTCATACGGGTCTACATGTTTTGCCATGACCCTATTTCCCAGAGTCTTTAGCTATGCAAGTACCAGGAGCCGCTCACTGAGACAATGCTTACTTTTTAGTACTCACTTTTCCTAAGGTCCCCCTTTTCCACTGGACCATACGTTTTCCAGACTTCTAAGCTTTTCCTCAGTGCAGGGGTCACCACTTGACTGAGCTGTCCTGCCGCCTTTGTAGCTTCTTTCCATGCTAAGACTTGTAGTTCGCCAACTTATTAACCTGTCTCCCTGCTTTCACCTTCTTCCCAATACACAACCTACTCAACACTCTGCTTACTCAACACTGCCTAACTAGTTCCTATACCTCTATAGCCTTCCCATTGGTTTCCCCTGTAGGGCCACCCTCATACACGCTCTGGGGATGGGTGGCTTGCGATTAACGCTGCAGGAACCTGACACACATATTGGGCATAGGGATAAAATACTTTTCTTTATAACAAACAGAAATATAGTCACACAAAATAATTTTCAACATCTTGCCTTGACGTCTTCTTGAGGGGAACAGGATTCATGTCCACCCTCTTACACTAAATTACAATCACACAATGCTCCTAGGGTCGAGATCTGAACTCTAGGGGTGCTGGTATATAGCCCAAGCTACACTCCTTTCTGGAGAAATTCCAATGTAAAATCTATCGGGACTTTACTCAACCTTTCTCCTGAACTAGACAGAAACTTCTTCAAAGTTCTACCATATATTCTTGTCACCACCGGTTTTCTGCTCTCAAGAAGAGGATATTTATCCTGGAGAAAACCCTTTCTGGATGTAAGGGCTCATACTCATATGCGAGAAAAACAGACGAGAGCAATCCGATAAAAAATCGGTTTGCACTCGGACCAATTTAATGTATGAGGTACATCTCATATGCGATTTTTTTTCTCAGCTGAAATCAGACTGAGAAAAAAATCGCAGCTTGCTGCGTATTGCTGTATATATCGGACGAGACTCGCGAATGCAAGTCAGTGGGTGCGAGAAAAAAAACAGACGGCATACGGACCATGCAAGTGCCATCTTATTTTCACGCACCCTTATCTTTAAAAAAGCCGGCAATTCATCAGCCCCGTACAGTTACAATACATCGGCACCCGACAATTTAGAATAGAAAGAATAGAACAACTCACATACAATAGATAGATAGAAAGATGTCAAAAAGGAGCCCTCAGCAGCCCTAGAAATGGCGCATCCATAGGATGCACCAATTCTGGCAATTAGCCTTGCTCTGCCCACTGCCATGTAGCGCTGGCAGTGGGGTTATAGGGTTGGGGTTGATGTCAGCTTATAATGCCTGCTGACATCAAGCCCAAGGTTAGTAATGGAGAGGCGTCTATAAGACGTCCCCATTACTAACCCCATAGTGCAAGTTATATGGGAAATAAAGACATCCACACCGTGAAGAAAATAATTTATTTGAAATAAAGACAGACATACTTTATTAATCTAAACTAAACTCTACTTACCGTCACGCTCATTTCACCTGAAGCCAATGTCACCGGCAATAAATGTAAAATAAAAAAGCAACCTCATCCTTACCTTTCCAACATGAGGAACATCCATGTGTCTCACGACGGCTCCAGCTTTGCTATGGCTAGATGGCAGGCTGGATCGTAGCTGGATGCGACCATCCAGCCTTCCATCCTGCATGCGGTGACTTAATTTCTCCCACGCTCACAGTGACGTCAATGAGGTGAACTGAGTTCATGTTACATGAACTCAGATCATCTATATGCCATCAGAGCGAGACACTGAGAAGCGCACTGTTCTTAAAGAGGCAGCACACACATAGTAAATGCTCCCAGCAACTGCTGGGAGGCATTAAGTCAAGTATATGTTCATCTGCAAGATGTCTCCCAGCGAAAAGTTGGGAGACATCTTGCATAAGCGTCACCCTCCATAATTGGGAGGAGCCTGAGCAACCACTATAGATATGTTAGGTGATTAATGTGAGCAATTGTTTGTTGCCACGTTCCCTGTACCTAGCCTGTTATAGTTATCCCATGTCCCATATCCTGAGTTCCTTAAGTCCAGTCTAGTTGCCCTTTTTCCTGAAACTGCAGGTGCGGTAACTGTCTGCCACCCTGGGGGCTGAATACTAGAGATGAGCGGTGTTCAACTCGAACTGTTCGCCAATCTCAAATTCGAGCTGTTTTGGGCGGTGTTCGAGCCGTTCGGCGAACACGAACAATTTGAAAAAAATCTGGCTGTTCGAGGTTATGTTCGATAACTGTTCGTGCACCAAAATCATAACTGGATTTTTTCTCAGTAATGCTGAAAATTAATGTTAATACGCAGTTTGAGTGTACAGCGGGGCGGGGGGAGGGGCAGAGGATGGATCTCTGCATAAATAATGAAGATCTCCATTTTTTTTCTCTTTCCCGCATTTACAATGGGGAGGTGCAATCTGTCAGCCTATCAGCAGTGCACACACGGAGCGAACTGCTTTTTTTCACACAAGCAAGGGCATGTGTCATTGGCAGTGTAAGTCACATGTCCTTGACCTATAAGACCCAGCCATTTTCCCCGTCGTCACCATTTTCTCACTGCTGCAGCTGCGTGTTAGATGCCACTGCTGTTGCTGTGTGCGCTATACTTTGTTAATTTCAAGGCAATTTTCGCACAAATCTACAGATAGCTTGGGAGTAGGGAATAGTTGTGATTGCAGTACTTTTAAGGACTAGGTTACATCATTTCCTATGACTTTTTTCAGGCAGGTCTGTGCTCTTAAATAGATAGGTTGGGAGTAAAGACTAAATGTAATTGCAGTCCTTTTCAGGGCTAGGTTACATCAGTTCCTATCACTTTTATCAGGCAGGTCTGTGCTCTTAAATAGATAGGTTGGGAGTAAAGACTAATTGTAATTGCAGTCCTTTTGAGGGCTAGGTTACATCAGTTCCTATCACTTTTTGCCAGGCAGGTCTGTGCCAGTGCTGTGCAAGTTTTTTTCAAACCATTTGGCTAAATCTAGCAAAGCAAATCCTTTTTGGCCTCTTGCAGTGTGTGTTAGTCAGTGGAGTAGCCTATCTGTGTTTCAAGCTACACCACCTGTGTATAGAATACCAATTTTTTTACTGCACCTAGTGAAGTAAAACCTTTTGGGCATAGCATCATTCTATTTGTCCATCTATACTAACCTCCACCAGGTTGCAAATTCAAAATAATTTTTATCTGCATCTAGCTCTGAAAAAATATTTCGGCTTGTAACAGTGTGTGGGACTTGTTGTGTTAGTCCATCTATACTAACCTCCACCAGGTTGCAAATTCAATATATTTTTTTCCTGCATCTAGCTCTGAAAAAATATTTCGGCTTGTAGCAGTGTGTGGGACTTGTTCTATTAGTCCATCTATACTAACCTCCACCAGGTTGCAAATTCAAAATAATTTTTATCTGCATCTAACCCAGCCAATACTTTTGGGCTAATACCACAGTTTGGCCACTCAGCTCTGCTCGGTTCCCATCCATTGTTTTTTGTGCAAACAACTCCAGAGTTGTGAATTAGTTAACCACCAAAATGAGTGGAAAAAGGCCTGCTGCTGGTGGAAAGGGGAATAGGCGTGTTGGGAAGGGAAAAAAAGGATGTGTCCGTGGGGTAGGTGTTAAAGCAACAGTAACATCTGCAGAAGAAAGACCATCTTCCAGCCAAACTAAGATGTCTACTTCTTTTAGCGGACAATGTGATAAGATCCCTTTCTTACGGCCACGCCAATCGCTACAAATTCCAGAGGAGGCACAAAAACAGCAGGTGCTTCAACGGATATCAAGTGCTCCTTTAAGTGGGCTCTCCTCCACCTCAACTTCAACATCACAAATACTCCAGTCCTCAGAGGTGTCACCCCAATCGCACTTGCTTCCTCACAGCTCCCAAGTTTCCAGCTGCCCGTCTGAGTATGGGGTAGAACAGATGGTTGAGTCTGCAGAGCTGTTTACTCATACTATAGCCTGGGAATCAGAGGTCGGCTCCAGAGCTTCTGTGAATCCAGACGAGGAAATGATCTGCACTGATGCCCAGAATCTTTATGAGTCAGATCCAGGACCAGATGCAGAAGGTTCTGACCATAATGTAGACCCAAGTTCCCAAACTGTAACTCCTGTTGGTGGAGACAATGAGGAAGACGATGATGAGACTCAAATACCTGATTGGAGCGACAACTTTAGTTTTTTGTCAGGGCAGGAAGAGGTTGGCGCTGAGGACGATGGGTGTGATAACACACAGGGTGATGATGACGAGGTTGGAGATCCCACTTACTGTCAACCCACAGTCAGCCAGTCGACGAGGTCAGCAGAGGAGGTGGAGGAGGATGCTAGTGACGACGAGGTCAGGTTGCGCCATGCTGGACAGAGACGTAGTACTGAAAGCATGTCAACAACTGCATCCTCAAACACAACTCTGCCTCTGACTACAAGTCGTGGTGGCTCTTCAGGTCGCATGGGTGCTAAGCCTTGCATAGCCTGGGCATTTTTTCAGAACAATAAAGATGACCCAACTCGTGTTATCTGTAACATTTGTCAGGAAAAGCTAAGTAGAGGCCAAAAAATACATAGTTTGAGTACTTCATTCATGAACCGGCACATGGATATGAAGCATAAGTTGCAGTGGGAAGCTCACTGTGCTACATTGTGGCCTAGCCGGCCGGGCCAACCACCATCTACCACATGTTGTGCATCCGCGGCCTCTTCATCCTCTGTGACTGGGGGGACAGCAGTCACACCTATTTTGGGACGCAGACCTGCCACCTCTTTACCCGCAACAGTCAGCGTGATTGGCAGGTCATCATTTTCTTTGGAGGTGAAACGCCAGCTGGTGTTGAGCGCTGTCCGACATCGATAGCACCACCTTTGGATCAAGGCAACCTAACATGTCCGCCTGCATCTTCCTCACAGACCGGCAGTTTGCCAGGGACACCCTTATCAACCCCGTCTAAGCACAATAGCCAGCCCTCGGTCCCTCAGATGTGGACAAGTAAAAGACCATTTCCTCCTAGCCATGAGAAAGCTAAGAGGTTGAATTTCACCATCTGCAAGCTCTTGACTACAGAAATGCTGCCTTTCTGCCTGGTGGACACAGAGGATTTTCGAGACCTTATGTCCGTCGCAGTGCCCCAGTACCAGATGCCCAGTCGGCACAACTTCTCAAAGAAAGGTGTGCCTGCGCTCCACCAGCATGTCGCACACAACATCACCGCTTCTTTGAGAAACTCTGTGTGTGACAGGGTGCATTTCACCACAGACACTTGGACAAGTAGGCATGGACAGGGGCGTTACATGTCGCTGACTGGGCACTGGGTAACTATGGTGACAGCAGGACAAGGGGCTGCTGTCCAAGTCTTGCCGTCCCCACGAGTTGTGCGTAAATCATCTTTATCTCGAAGTTCCTCCACTGCTTTTGCCTCCTCAACCTCCTCTCGGTCCTCCACCTGCACCCAAAGCCTGTCTGGTCAGCCACAAGCTTTCTAACTGCGCAGAAGGGATCCTGCACACCTCCTTACTATGCTGGCAGCAGGGCTCAACGTCATCAGGCAGTTTTTACTTTGAAATGTCTGGGAAATGTGAGTCACACAGCTGAGGAGTTGTGGTCAGCTCTGGAGAACCAGTTTCATGAATGGTTGTCTCCACTGGACCTGAAATCAGGGAAGGCCGTGTGCGACAATGCTGCAAACCTGGGTGCGGCCCTTCGCCGGGGCAATGTCACACACGTACCTTGTATGGCTCACGTGTTGAACCTCGTTGTCCAGCAATTTTTAGCCCACTATCCCGGACTAAATGGCCTTCTGCAGAGGGCACGGTCGCTGTGTGCTCACTTCCGCCGTTCACATCCTGCAGCTCAGCGACTTACATCTCTACAGAAGTCGTTGGGCCTGCCACTACACCGGCTAAAATGTGATGTGCCTACCTGGTGGAATTCAACTCTGCACATGTTGCAGCGACTGTGGCAGCACCGACAAGCCCTGGTGCAATACGTTCTGACGTATAGCCTGGGCCATCGAGATCCAGAGGTGGGGCAAATCACGCTGGAGGAGTGGTCTCAGATCAGGGACCTTTGCACCCTTCTGCACAGTTTTGAAATGGCGACGAAGATGTTTAGTGCTGAAGATGCCATTATCAGCATGACTATTCCGGTGATGTACATGCTGGAGCACATGTTAGACAGAATTCGGAGTCAGGTGGTGGCACAAGAGGAGGTGGAGGAAGTAGAGGAGGAGGAGTTGTATGCGGAAGGGCTAACATCTGCAAGGTCCAGAAGGTCGGCAGCACCAAGGCGGCAGGCATGTGAGGGTTTAGGGAGATGGTTTTACCAGGGCGCATGGTAGCAGCCAAACTAGTGAGGAAGGTGCAGTAGCCCAGGAAGAAGTGGAGGACGAACTGATGGAAGACTCATCAGATGAGGGAGACCTTGATCACATTTCTGTTGTGCGAGGTTGGAGGGAGAGGGCAGAGGAAGGAAGCATGATTGTTACCTCGCCACCAACACAACAGGGACTTGGTGCTCCTGGATGCGCAAGACACATGAGTGCCTTCTTGCTGCACTACCTGCAACATGACCCTCGAATTGTGAGAATTAGAAATAATCCTGACTACTGGGTTGCCACACTGTTAGATCCCCGGTACAAAAGTAAATTTGCAGAAATGATTCCTGCCATAGAAAGAGATGCACGCATGCAGGAGTATCAGCAGAGACTGTTGCAGAATCTTACATGTGCTTTTCCCCAAAACACTAGTGGTGCACGTAGTGAATCTCACAGTTCCAACTTGCCAACTGTTGAACCGTCGAGTGATCAGCACTCAAAACGTAACAGAAACACAGTATCTGCTGGTAACATCAATTTTGCGGAATCATTTCACCACTTTTTTAGCCCATCCTTTGCAAGGCCACAGGAGACAAGAAGTCTGACACATAGTCAACGCCTAGAGACAATGGTACAGGAGTATCTCCAAGTAAACATTGAAGCCATGACTGTGTCACTGGACCCTTGCTCTTTTTGGGCTTCCAATCTGGATAAATGGTCGGAGCTCACCACTTACGCCTTGGAGATCTTGTCATGCCCCGCAGCCAGCGTTCTGTCTGAACGTGTGTTCAGCGCTGCTGGTGGTGTGCTGACAGATAAGCGGCTCTCCACTGATAATGTAGACAGACTCAGGTTCATAAAGATGAACAAATCATGGATCCGAAATGACTTTTCTATCCCTGTGTCATCCTGGGGAGAGTAAAAGCTTGATGATTTGTTAAAATCACCTCACCAACCGTTTTAAGCTTTCAAATTACTAATCATGTTTATCTGTATCTTGGCAGGAAAATAATTTGGGCCTTGTAGCAGTGTGCAGTACTGATTCTATTAGGCCATATATACTAAACTCCACCAGATTTAAAATTACTAATCATGTTTATCTGTATCTTGGCTGGAAAATAATTTGGGCCTTGTAGCAGTGTGCAGTACTGATTCTATTAGGCCATCTATACTAAGCTCCACCAGCTTTCAAATTAATAATAATTTTTAGCTGCATCTAGCCCGGAAAATAATTTTGGGGCTCCTAGATGCGCAAGACACATGAGTGCCTTCTTGCTGCACTACCTGCAACATGACCCTCAGATTGTCAGAATTCGAAATAATCCTGACTACTGGGTTGCCACACTCTTAGATCCCCCACACTCTTCAATCAACCTTTTCATTTTAATAAAGAACAAAAAAATGTTCATTTTTGAAATTGTAAGCATTAGCAGGTTATTAGAAACTGAAATCAAACAGTTTTCAACTCAAAACTTTATTCTAGGTGATGTTACATTTGCACATAGGACCCCTTGTTCGAAAGGAGATTCTGAACTCTCTCGTCCATTGAATTTGTCAGGTTTTGGATGGTTTCTGCTTCAATTGTTTTGCATGAGGACATAATACCCTCCCAGAGCTGTTGCTTAGATGTGAACTGCCTCCCGCCATCATAGACACTCCTTTTGATGATGCTCCAGAGGTTCTCAATGGGGTTGAGGTCAGGGGAGCATGGGGGTCACACCATAAGTTTGTCCCCTTTTATGCCCATATCAGCCAGAGATGCATATGTGTTATGTGCAGCATGAGACGGTGCATTATCATGCATGAAAATGATCTTGCTGCGGAATACACGGTTCTTCTTCTTGAACCATGGCAGGAAGTGCTGTTTGAGAAACTCCACATACATTATGGAGTTCATCTTTACCCCTTCAGGGATCCTAAAGGGGCCGACAATCTCTTGTCCAGCAGCTTCAAAAACTTGTCTGCTGCTATGACAAGGCTTTTTTGCCGCTGCTCTTTTAACCTGACGTAATTGCCTGTAGGAAAGAGTCCTCAATTTGCCCTTATCAGCACGCACACGTGTGTACTGTGAATCAGCTACATACTTCTTGATTGTGCGATGATCAGGATGAAGTGTCTTGGCAATGTTGATTGTAGTCATGCCTTGACCTAAACACTCCACAATTTGTTGCTTCTCAGCAGCCGACACATCCTTTTCTTTCCCATTTTGGCAGAAAATGTAGGCTGCTTAATAATGTGGGACAGCCTTCTTAAGTAGTCTTGCCTTTCATTGGACACACCTGCCAAACTAATTAGCACAGGTGTCTGCAATTGCTTACAGTAATATAAAGAGCCCTGACACACATCACCATCAATGAGTTTAACTGACAAACAAAAAAATTCTTACCTTATCACTCCTAAACACTTTTTGCATAATAATTTGGAACACAGTGTACATGTGCTTTTCCACAAAACACCAGTGGTTCACGTAGTGAATCTTACAGTTCTAAGTTGCCAACCGTGGTCTGTATGGAGTTGTTCAATAAAGGGCCCAAAATTAAGATAACATAGACGGAAGAGGTCTCTATGAATACGAATTCCTAAGTATTTGATACCCTGTGAGGGCCAGGCAAAGGGAAAGTTGGACTGGATGGAATCCTGTATGGATTTGGGGAGGGAGACATCGAGGGCCTCAGACTTCGCTGCATTGATTTTAAAATTTGACCATGTAACAAAGTGATCTATTTCAGCCATAACAGCAGGGATGGATATATGTGATTGAGTGATATATACTAGGACATCATCAGCAAATGCAGAGCACTTGTACTCGGTGCCTCCTACCTCAATCCACCTAATATTGGGGTTATGGCGAATTGATGAGAGCAGGTGCTCCATCACTAGGAGGTATAAGAGAGGGGACAGAGGACATCCCTGCCTTGTCCCATTGGTGATTATGAAAGGTGATGAAAATGTTCCATTTATCTTCAGCCTAGGTGACGTATTGCGATACAGGGCCGTGATTTTGCCTATAAAAGGGTCCCCTAGACCCCTACCCCAAGCTTTTTAAGAGAATAATATATGGCGTGCCAGGAGACTCTATGGAATGCTTTCTCAGCATCCAACAAGAGTATCAAATTACACATTTTTAACTGCATCTAGCCCAGGAAATACTTTCCGCCTAGTAGCAGTGTCTGCTATTCAGCGGATTATCCGGCTGTTAAGCAAGCTACACCACCTGTAGTTTGGACACTTTATTTTTTCAAAGGAAATGGTTCGGGCCCCCGGGACACTCAGTGAAGAGCATCGGGGAGGCACCCCAAGGCACAGGGGCTGGGACTGGCGGTAGGACTCCTTGCGGTGGACCGCCAAGCTCGATCCTTATAAAAGCTTTTTAACTGCAGCAGCTTTAGTGGATGCTACTGGAGCTGGAATTACCCCGGCTGCTGGCATGAGACTTGCCCTTCAATAGATCCTTGCAAAAGGATTTAAAATGTACTCATTCAAATTAGAGAGACAATTTAAATTAAAAATATTAGACCTGCCTCCACCGCAGGGGGGCTCGCTCGACCCACCAGCGGACAGGCACCAGTATTGGGAGAGGGGGGCTAGCCGTCAGGGTCCACCGTGGCTCTGGCACAAACCCGGCGACACGGAGGTCGCACGGGCAGGAACGGACTGGCCGTGTCGGCTTCGCACTTTTTTGGTTTTAGAAGGGCATGACATGCCTATATCTGTGTCTCCCCCTCCTTTTACTCCTCCACCTCTTTTCTTTTTGCATGACTATATGTACTTGTCACTTTTCCATGTGTTAGTTGTGTCTTCTGAGCAATTTGTCAGCTTTTGGACACCTTTGAAAGTGTTTTCTATGTGTTTCTATGTGTTTTAGTTTGCCTGCCATTGCTTTTAACGGTGTTCGAATGTGTTCGACGAACAGTTCGACGAACAGTTCGGCGAACATACCGGTGTTCGACGAACCGAACCGAACTCGAACACTACGGGGGATGGCTTAACGCTACTGAATACCCAGGTCTGAACTCTAAACCTGTCGCTTAGGCCGTCCTGTCGGTATTACCTGAACCTGTCCCTGTGGCCGTCCTCTCTGCTCAGTGTGTACCTGTCCCTGTGGCCGTCCTGTCTGCACATTGTGAACCTTTCCCTGTGGCCGTCTTGTCTGCACAGTGTGAACCTGTCCCTTAGGCCGTCCTGTCAGTATTACCTGAACCTGTCCCTGTGGCCATCCTGTCTGCACAGTCACAGTGTGAACCTGTCCCTGTGGCCGTCCTGTCTGCACAGTGTGAACCTGTCCCTTTGGCCGTCCTGTCTGCACAGTGTGAGCCTGTCCCTGTGGCCATCCTGTCCGCACAGTGTGAACCTGTCCCAAGTGGCCATCCTGTCTGCACAGTGTGAACCTGTCCCAAGTGGCCTCGGGACAATTTATGGTCTCCGGACATGACTGTGGCCCATCACTGATAGTCCACACTGCAAGTGGGGTAGGCATACTAAAAACACCAGCATCCCAGGCTACAGTCCATTTGCTCGGAGGTCAGGGGACAACGGTTGGCTATATGACCTGGGCCGTGACATTTCCAGAAGATAATATCACCAGCAGGGACCTTGGGCATCACCTCCCCCACCCCTTTGGACCTTGGATGCCCTACCTCCTTTTGAGCCTCCCAGTATGAAGTGGGCTGCTTTCCCAAAGAACCCACAATCCCCTGATACCTCTTGACCAATCCATCAATGTCCCGGGGATCACACTGGGCAACACATGTTTGTATCGGCCTCGGAAGGGAATACACAAACTGGTCCATCACCAATTTCTCTACCATCTGGGTAGAGGATTCTAGCTGCAACTATTTTTGGACCAGGTGCAGTAGGTCAAACATGTGGGAGGGTGGGGGTTTCTCACGGTGATATGCCCAGAGGTAGACCCGCTGCGCCCTGACAGTCATAGTTAACCCCAAGGGTACCTAAATTTCAGCTTTCAATTTGCCGTATTCCTTGACATCTTGCAAGGCCAAGTCATATTAGGCCTTCTGGGGCTCCCCTGTCAAGTATGGCGCCAGTAACTCTGCCTAATTCTCTGGTGGAAGTCACTCCCTCTCTGCAAACCTTTCATAAACTGTCAGAAAGGCCTCTATATCACCCAGGGTCATTTTCTGCATATCTCATCTTACCACCTTCCGGACATGGGAGTCATCATGCGGACATGGGGGTGGGGCAGTCTGTTGGCCCTGGATGGCATTTGCTGATCCTGATCCGGCTGCTGTTGCGTCAGGACCAGGTGTTTGATTATGTCCTCTATGCTGCCGGACATCACTCGCTGGCATTTACCCAGGACATGCAATGTTTTCTGTAGCAGCTACACGTGTTGTTAGTTCGTTGAATGCATTCGAAACACCACCTGTCGTAGATTGGCTGACTCTGCTGCACTCGGAGGTACACTGCCTCTTTAAATTCATTGTTGGTTTATTTAAAACAGCATAAACCACTGTAAACTTCATAAAATAAACACAGCCCTTCTGGTATAACAATAAAGAAAAAGAAAAAGAAAAAGGTACAGATCAGTCCTTAACAACAACACACGGTCCAGGTTAGCACAAAACAGTTAGCTTCTCCATACACTGAACACCTCATGATTCAAAAGGCTGTCTATTTAAACCCCAGACCACACCCTGGGGTGGAGATATTGTAAACGACCTCCCACCCGCACTATGGTTGTTCACAAATAACACGCTGTGAAGATATTTAAGGTAATTCCCTGTCGATCACTGTGCAACGGCAGGCGGGTTTTACAGAGCTCTACATATGCAAATCCGACGCCACTGCAGCAAGCAGAAGGGAGGGGGGCTGAGAAGCAGGGAGTGAGATCTCGCACAGCAGCTGTGAACGGCACAGGATGGCCCATCCCCTGGCCATGTGCTCCCTTTTTTAAGAAACTATAATTCAACGGCGAGTTATGGGAAAATGATTCATCTCAGTGATACACAAAATAGATTATTGGACACACGAGGAAATGAGGAATGTAACACTAGTTTTAAATATAGTCCAGCATGTAACGTAAAGGAGGTACCCTGCACAGCCTTGCAGGGGCCCCTAGAACCCCGGTGTTGGGTATCCACGTGTAGCAGAGGCACGGCTGGGTCTGATGACATCAGAACCGGCTCCCTAGGACCATCCAGGAAGGACACCTGTAAGGTGTCTCCCAGCCAATAGCTGGGAGACATCTTGTATAAGAGTCACCCTCCTCAATTGGGAGGTGCCCGAGCAACAACTATAGATATTTTAGGTGGTTAGTGTGAGCAATTGTATGTTGCCAGGTTCCCTGTCCCTAGCCTGCTGTAGTTATCCCATGTCCCGTATCCTGAGTTCCTTAAGTCCAGTCTAGTTGCCCTTGTTCCTGAAACTGCAGGTGCGGTACCTGTCTGCCACCCTGGGGGCTGAATACCCAGGTCTGAACTCTAAACCTGTCCCTTAGGCCGTTCCGTCGGTATTACCTGAACCTGTCCCTGTGGCTGTCCTGTCTGCTCAGTGTGAACCTGTCCCTTAGGCCGTCCTGTCAGTATTACCTGAACCTGTCCCTGTGGCCATCCTGTCTGCACAGTGTGAACCTGTCCCTGTGGCCATCCTGTCTGCACAGTCACAGTGTGAGCCTATCCCTGTGGCCGTGCTGTCTGCACAGTGTGAACCTGTCCCTGTGGCCATCCTGTCTGCACAGTGTGAACCTGTCCCTTTGGCCATCCTGTCTGCACAGTGTGAACCTGTCCCTGTTATAGTTATCCCATGTCCCATATCCTGAGTTCCTTAAGTCCAATCTAGTTGCCCTTGTTCCTGAAACAGCAGGTGCTGAACCTGTCTGCCACCATGGGGGCTGAATACCCATGTCTGAACTCTAACCTGTCCCTTAGGCCATCCTGTCTGCACAGTGTGAACCTGTCCCTGTTGCCATCTTGTCTGCACAGAGTGAACCTGTCCCTTTGGCCATTCTGTCCGCACAGTGTGAACCTGTCCCTGAGTCCGCCCTGTCCGCACAGTGTGAACCTGTCCCATGTGGCCATCCTGTCTGCACAGTGTGAACCTGTCCCAAGTGGCCTCGGGACAATTTATGGTCTCCGGACATGACTGTGGCCCCTCACTGGACTGATAGTCCACACTGCAAGTGGGGTAGGCATAGTAAGAATACCAGCATCCCAGGCTACATTCCATTTGCTCAGAGGTCAGGGGGCAATGGGTGGCTATATGGCCTGGGCCGTGACATTTCCAGAAGATAATATCACCAGCAGGGACCTTGGCCATCACCTCCCCCACCCCTTTGAACTTTGATACCCTACCTCCTTTTGGGCCTCCCAGTATGGAGTGAGCTACTTTCACAAGGAACCCATGACCCCCTGATACCTCTTGACCAATCCATCAACGTCCCGGGGATCACCCTGGACAAACCAAGTTTGTATCGGCCTCGGAAGGGAATGCACAAACCGGTCCATCACCAATTGCTCTATGATCTGCGCAGTGGTAGAGGATTCTGGCTGCAACCATTTTTGGACCAGGTACAGTTGGTCACATTTGAGAGCGATGGGGTATCTCATGGTGATACGCCCAGAGGTAGACCCGCTTCGCCCGGACAGTCATAGTTAACCCCAAGGGTACCAAAATTTCAGCTTTCAATTTGCCATATTCCTTGATATCTTGCAAGGCCAAGTCATAGTAGGCCTTCTGGGGCTCTCCCGTCAAGTATGGTGCCAGCAACTCTGCCCAATTCTCTGGCGGAGGTCTCTCCCTCTCTGCAAACCTTTCATAAACTGTCAGAAAGGCCTCTATATCACCCGGGATAATTTTCTGCATATTTCATCTTACCACCTTCCGGACGTGGGAGTCATTATGCGGACATGGGGGTGGGGCAGTTTGTTGACCCTGGAATGGCATTCACCAGAAGCTGCATCTGCTGCTCCTGATCCTGCTGCTGTTGCGTCAGGACCAGGTGTTTGATTATGTCCTCCCTGCTGCGAGACATCACTCGCTGGCATTTACTTAGGACATAAAATGTATTCTGTAGCAGCTACACGTGTTTTTAGATCGTGGCATGCATTCAAAACACCACCTGTGGTAGATTGGCTCGCTCTGCTGCACTCGGAGGTAGATACAGAACACTGCCTCTTTAAATTCATTGTTGGTTTATTTAAAACAGCATAAACCACTGTAAAGTTCATAAAATAAACACAGCCCTTCTGGCATAACAGTAAAGAAAAAGAAAAAGGTACAGATCAATCCTTAACAACAACACACGGTCCAGGTTAGCACAAAACACAAGCTCCTCTCAGGAGCTAGCTTCTCCATACACTGAACACCTCATGTTTAAAAAGGCTGGCTATTTAAACCCCAGACCACACCCTGGGGTGGAGATATTGTGAACGACCTCCCACCCGCACTATGGTCGTTCACAAATAACACGCTGTGAAGATATTCAAGGTAATCCCCTATTGATCACTGTGCAAAGGCAGGTGGGTTTTACAGAGCTCTACATATGCAAATCTGACACCACTGCAGCAAGCATAAGGGAGGCCGGCTGAGAAGCAGGGAGTGAGATCTCTCACAGCAGCTGTGAGTGGCACAGGATGGCCCATCCCCTGGCCATGTGCTCCCTTTATTTAAGAAACTATAATTCAACGGCGAGTTATGGGAAAATGATTCATCTCAGTGATACACAAAATAGATTATTGGACACATGAGGAAATGAGGAATGTAACACTAGTTTTAAATATAGTCCAGTGTGTAACGAAAAGGAGATACCCAGCACAGCCTTGCAGCGGCCCCTAGAACCCCGGTGTTGGGTATCCACGTGTAGCAGGGGCTCGGCTGGTTCTGATGACATCAGAACCGGCTTCCTAGGACCATCCAGAAGGACATATGGCCCATTTTAGTTTTGGAAGTTTGTTAGCTAAGAGAGTCCAGAGGTGGAGATCTAGGTCCAGCCCAGAAGCCGTAAGAGGAGTGACCCAGAGAGGTTAAAAGATCCTTCCGCCTAAAGTCCATTGTCTTTTTTCCTGGGGGGGGCTGTGACGTCAGTCGTGTGGAAGGAGTCCATTCAACAAGAGAGGACCCACAAGCCTCCCATGTAGCAGCCCTCCCCCCACAAGCCAGGCCTCTAACCGGTAATTGACTTATAATAACTGCTTTATATCTTTTGTACCCATGCTTTTGTGTTTATAACTCTGACAACTGTGTATGTATTACCCTTATGTATATAGTGTATTGTTTAGTGTGCCCTTATGGCGATTAAATATATAATTTAACCTTGGGCTGTTCTTTATCTCGATCCACGATCCTCACGTCATTTTTTCGGTCCAACGAACACGCTACCGGGCTGATTTCTAGCCCGATATAAGTCCGTTATATCAAATAGAAACTGGTAGGAGCTCTCCCATGCCAACCAAGCTCTGCTTCACTGGAACTAGTGAAAGCAGCCTCTCAGCCTGTCCTGTCAGGGTTGTGGGAGAGTGTGGTGCCACGTCAGTGACTGAGTGGGCTTCCTTTCCTCACTCCCTGGTACCTTCCTGTACCATGTGGACAGGGGGTGTCTGTGCAAAACGTACCAACCTGACCTTATGCATCCCTCAGGGGGGTGCGGGACGTCACGTAGGTTCAGAGGGCAGGTCCATACCACGTGCTCCATCTGACGTAACTGTGACATCAGGCAGGAGGTGGGGTGTGGATCCATCACAAGTGGTGGCAACAGAGAGAATCTGTGGGGGCTCCCTGTTGCCGTTTCCTCACATTGGTGACAAGAGGTGTGGTATCATGAATAATGTGTGTGAGTGTGGAACGCATACCCACAGACACTAAAGACTGCCATTAGTAGCTTTTGCTGTTGGAGACTGCACTAGACATTCGGAGTGTTTTTCCAACTCACCAACTTCCTAGGAAGTATTTTTCTAGAAAGTGCACGGATCCAGAAAGGGCTTGTGTCGGTGCAAGTTGAACAAGGCAAAAAATGAAGAATGCATCCAGCACTGGAAATCCGGAGAAGTTATATTTCTATTTAAAAAACAACATTTTATTGAAAAAAACAAGTAAAAAACATGATTTTTAAAAAAAGGCGTATGCCATACTAAGATTAAGAACAACTTATGTTCGAAATGCATCAGTGAGCATGACCCTGACCATACGCCTTTTTTAAAAAAATCATGTTTTTTTAATTGTTTTTTTCAATAAAATGTTGTTTTTTAAATGAACATTTAACTTCTCTGGATTTCCAGTGCTGGATGCATCGTTTTTAATTTTTTGTCTTGTAAGCGGTGTGGGCACATCAGGTTGCAGTTCAGTGTCAGTGACTGTAGATTGCAAGGATGGAGAGTGGCACCAGGGCCAGAACCAAGGAGATGGCCGATGCTACGAGTGGTGTTGAAGAGGTGGAAGACGAGGTCGGTCTAAGAGAAGGAGAGTCCAACCTAGGCCCCCCAGAGAGAGTGTCACTAGCGGTTGGCCCCGCAGGGGATCACCAACCATCTGTCCTTCCACCCAGGCAGGCAGGCTTGGATGACCTTGTGCAAGCTGCCTTTGCCCGTCTCATGGCTGAGGACAAGGCCACCTACGAGGCCCTCAAAGTAAAAGTGGAACTTCGCAAGACAGCCGCCGCAGAAGAACGCCAGCAGGAGCGCGAGCACCAGGAAAAAATACTTCAGCTCCAGCTGCAGGCCCTAGCCAGTCGTGAGTCCCCTGAGATCTGAGTCCCAAAGCTATGGGCAGAGGACTTCCCCCTGCTGGATAAAGGGGGGACTTGGACATGTTCTTGCTTGCATTTGAAAAAACCTGCCATCAGTACCATCTGCCTCAGGACCAGTGGGTCCAGTTCTTAACCCGTCGCCTTAGGGGTAAGGCCCTGGAAATCTTTGTGTACCTGCCCAGTGAGACCACCCTGAGCTATGAGGACATCAAGCAGGTTCTGGACCAGTAGTACAACTTGACCCCTGAGATGTACCGGAAGAAGCTCCGGAGTGTGCAGCGGGGTCCGGCAGACAGCTGGGTCGACAACATACGGACCCTACTGTGGACCGTTGATCAATGACTTCAAGGACTGAAGCTCACCACCATCCAGCAGCTGAAAGAGCTCATCATGACTGAGCAGTTTCTGTGGAACTGCCCGGAGTATCTCCAACAGTACCTCCGTGGCCGGAAGCCAAAAGGGGCCTCTGCAACGGCGACCCTTGCCGACGAGCACTCCAACAACAGGACTCCAGAGGCCAAGAAACTTGCCAGCTGGAGAGGGAGTAAGACAAACGCTATGCCTGCTGTCCCTGCTCCCAGGCCCAAGGGGCCACCTCCACATGCTTTCCCCTCCACACCGGTGGGGGAACCCCAACTGGCACCTTTGCAGACAGCCGGGCCACTTCAAAGTCATGTGTCCCTAGCGCCAGAAGGGCCTGTCCCAGAAACCATCCACTGTTTTACGTTTCAGTGGGGGTGGTAGGAGGGGAGGCATCGAGCCGGCGCTGCCCGTCACCAGAGTGTATTTGGACTGGGGTACTGGGAGGGGAGTGCAGGAGGTGGGGGTAACTCTGAACATTGCCCCGAGTGTTTTACTTTTGGAGAGACTTGGGGCGGCTAGTGTCCCACTATGTGGCCACTGAACCCCCAAGGCCTAACTCTCCAAACCATGTCATGTCCACCCCTATTGCTGCTAATATTATTAATATGCCTACTGATGGGGATGTTTGGGTGGGTGATGAACTGTGTCCCTCTCCCCTCGGGGGGGGAGGAGATTAATCAAGTCGGCTATGACAAGGCTTTAGAGCATAGCCAACCAGCAGGCTGGAACAGTTTGCCTTGTTAGGTTGTCACAGAGGGGGCAGACAGGGGGCAAACAGCTGTGGAGGAGGAGAATGCCATGGAGGGAGGGGCAGTCCCAGGAGAGGTAGGGCTCCCAGGTAAGGCCGCATGTCAGGGTTCCTCCACAACCGGGAAGTCAGAGGGCCAGAGAAGTCTGTTTAGACCAGAGGCTTGGTCAGAAGCGGAGGAGAAGCGGGCTCTACCAGTGGTCACAGCAGCCGCTGTCAAGTGCAGTAGTGACACCCGGGCGCCAGGGGTCCCTCCCGAGTCTGACGGTTTCTTCCCTTCTGACCAAGTGGCTGCCGGGTCACACGGAGGCCAGGAGACAGGACCCGGGGAACTGACAGAAGACGTGGCAGTTTTGTCTATTCTGGCTATGTCCAGTCAGGGGTTTCAGGCGGCATTAGAGACTGATGTCAGCCTGAAAGTTCTTAAGGAGCAGGCGGCACAGCCTTCCTCGGACTCAGAGCTCGAGTGGATGGTCTGGGACCAAGGAAGGCTGTCCTGGGTAAAGGTCCAGCGAGGTTCAACGTAGGTGTGGCGCAGGGACCGACAGTGGTACCCTATCCGTTCAGGGTGGAGTTGTTGCAGATTGCGCATGAGATTCCGATGACCGGACATTTAGGGATCAATAAGACCAAAGCCAGGTTAGCCCAGCATTTCTACTGGCCAAAGATGGGAGCCGAGGTGACTGCCTACTGCCTGTTGTGTGACACATGTCAGAGGATGGGGATGGTGGGGCGGCACCCCAAAGCCCCACTGGTAACTCTGCCCATCATCGAAGAGCCTTTCAGGGGGATGGCTGTGGATTTGATTTGCCCAATGGCCACTCCCAGCAGCTCTGGGAAATGCTTCATACTGACGGTAGTAGAATATGCCACCCGATACCCGAAAGCGTAGCCTTGTGGTCCATTTGGGCAGACAAGGTGGCTACCGCCTTACTGGAGATCTTTTCCGTAGTGGGCTTTCCCCAGGAAATGCTCACCGACCGGGGAACCCAGTTCATATACTCTTTGACATTCAGGAGTATATGCAAATTACCATTACAAAAAATGAAGCAGTAAACTTTGGAAAAATTACTATTTGTCTCATTCTCAATACTTTTGGCCATGACTGTAGTAGCCTGGCAAAGCCCCTAATGGACCTCACCGAGAAAAAGCTGCCCTCCGCAGTCGACTGGACAAACGACTGTGAGATGGTCTTCCGGGCGCTGAAGACGGCCCTTCTAGCTCCCCAGTACTACAGGCAGCCGATTTCACACGACTTTTCGTAGTGCAGACCGACATCAGTGACTTTGGCCTTGGTCCTATGTTCAACCAGGTCGACACAACGGGCCAGGAACACCCCATTTTGTACCTGAGCCGGAAGCTCCTGCCAAGGTAGGTGGCCTATTCCACAATGGGGAAGGAATGTCAGAAAATTGTGTGGGCCCTGCAGCATCTGCAGCCATACTTATACGGATGCCAATTCACCCTGCAAACAGATCAAAATCCTCTCAGCTGGTTACACACCGTATTCGGGATGAATGGGAGGCTACTATGCTGGAGCTTCGCACTCCAGCAGTACCACTTCGCCACTCGCTACAAAAAGGGCCGCAAACAGATAGGCGCCCTCGAAAGGGGGGAGATGTGAAAATATTCAAGGTAATCCCCTGTCGATTACTGTGCACTGGCAGGTGGGTTTTACAGAACTCTACATATGCAAATCCGACACCACTGCAGCAAGCAGAAAGGAGGGGGGCTGAGAAGCAATGAGTGAGATCCCTCACAGCAGCTGTTAGTGGCTCAGGATGGCCCATCTCCTGGCCATGTGTTCCCTTTGTTTAACAAACTATAAGTCAACGGCGAGTTATGGGAAAATGATTCATCTCAGTGACACACAAAATAGCTTGTTGGAAACCTGAGGGGATGAAGAATGTAATCCTAGTTTTAAACATAGTCCAGCACATAAGCAAAATGAGATACCCAGCACAGCCTGGCAGGGGCCCCCAAGGAACCCAGTGTTTGGTATCCACGCATAGCAGAGGCCGGGCTGGGTCTGATGACATCAGAACCGGCTACGAAGGACTGTCCAGTAAGGACGTATGGCCCATTTTCATTTTGGGAGTTTGTTAGCTAAGAGAGGCTAGGGGTGGAGATCTCGGTCCAGCCCAGGGGCCATAACAAATCCATTGTTTTTTTTCCTGGGGGGGCCGTGACTACAGTCGTGTGGAAGGAGTCCATTCAACAAGAGAGGGCCAACCAGCCTCCCATGTGGCAGCCCTCCCCCCACAAGCTAGGCCTTTACATCTAACTTGTAATTGATTTGTAATAACTGCTTTATATCTTTTGTACCCATGCTTTTGTGTTTGTAACTCTGACCACTCTGTGTAACATCCCTGGTGGCGTGCTTGCATGGTGCACCACCTCCCACCATGCAAGACCGCAATCTTACCTGTCAGTCCATGCTGCACTCTTTCCTCCAGTACCTGCTCTGCCCTTGTCTCTTGTCTGATTGCTTACGGCGTCGGCGCGGCTTTTTGCTTATATCTTATAGCTACTGTGTGCACAGTCCTAATGCGTCCCCAGCCTATTGCTGTGAGTCACTGGATACTTAAACCCTCTCCACCCAGTAGGAGGTGCCTGAGCAACACTTTCACTCAGTTTGTCTTTTGCAACTGAGTTGCCAGGTCCTGCCCTGTATCTAGTCTGTTCCCGCCACCCTGGGGGCTGAGTACCCAGGGCCGCTACCTGTATCTCTGACTTCTAGTCTGTTTCCGCCACCCGGGGGGCTGAGTTCCCAGGCTCGTTCTTGTAACGTGTTCCCGGTTCAGTTCCTGTCTGAACAGTGTCCTAGCCCATTACTTGTTTCTCTATATGTCCGTACCTTCGCTTTTCCTGCAGTGTCTGAACCTGCACCTAACTCCAACTCGTTGTCTCTGTACTTCTGTTTGTGAGTTTTGTGTCCACTCGCTACTTCATTGTAAGTACTTTGTGTGTATCTGGTTCTGCTTGTCCCCTTTCCCTGCCTCCGTATCTACCTTCTGTGTTTTATCATCTTCCTGTATTTTCCAGTCTGTTGCATGTGAACAGAGCCCTGTCCTTCCTGCCTTCACCTTCTGCTCTGTTCTGCTCTGCTTGTTCACCGCTCCGGTGGTTCCGCTCTGCTCCACTTGTTTACCGCACCTGTGGTTCTGTTCGGCTCTGCTTGTCCACCGCTCCGGTGGTTCCGCTCTGTTCTGCTTGTTTACTGCACCTGCGGTTCTGTTCTGCTCTGCTTGTTCACTGCTCCGGCGGTTCCGCTCTGTTCTGCTTGCTTACCGCACCTACGGTTCTGTTCTGCTCCACTTGCTCACCGCACCTGCGATTTTGCTCCGCTCTGCTTGTTTACCGCACCTGCGGTTTTGCTCCGCTCTGCTTGTTCACCGCACCTGCGGTTTTGCTCCCCTCTGCTTGTTCACCGCACTTGCGGTTTTGCTCCCCTCTGCCTGTTTACCGCACCTGCGGTTTTGCTCCGCTCTGCTTGTTTACCGCACCTGCGGTTTTGCTCCACTCTGCTTGCTCAACGCACCTGCGGTTTTGCTCCCCTCTGCTTCTTTACCGCATCTGCGGTTTTTCTCCACTCTGCTTGTTTACTGCACCTGCGGTTTTGCTCCGCTCTGCTTGTTCACCGCACCTGCGGTTTTGCTCCGCTCTGCTTGTTCACCGCACCTGCAGTTTTGCTCCGCTCTGCTTGTTCACCGCACCTGCGGTTTTGCTCCGCTCCGCTTGCTCACCGCACCTGCGGTTTTGCTCCGCTCTGCTTGTTCACCGCACCTGCGGTTTTGCTCCGCTCTGCTTGTTCACCGCATCTGCGGTTTTGCTCCGCTACGCTCGTTCACCGCACCTGCAGTTTTGCTTCACTCTGCTTGTTCACCGCACCTGTGGTTTTGCTTCGTTCTGCTTGTTCACCGCACCTGCGGTTTTGCTCCCCTCTGCTTGTTCACCGCACCTGCGGTTTTGCTCCGCTTGGCTTGTTCACCGCACCTGCGGTTTTGCTCCGCTCTGCTTGTTCACCGCACCTGCGGTTTTGCTCCGCTCTGCTTGTTCACTGCACCTGCGGTTTTGCTCCGCTCTGCTTGCTCACCGCACCTGCGGTTTTTCTCCGCTCCGCTTGTTCACCACTCCTGCGGTTTTGCTCCGCTCTGCTAGTTCACCGCACCTGCGGTTTTGCACCGCTCTGCTTGTTCACCGCACCTGCGGTTTTGCTCCGCTCTGCTTGTTCACCGCACCTGCGGTTTTGCTCCGCTCTGCTTGTTCACCGCACCTGCGGTTTTGCTCCGCTCTGCTTGTTCACCGCACCTGCGGTTTTGCTCTGCTTGTTCACTGCACCTGCGGTTTTCCTCCGCTCTGCTTGTTCACTGCACCTGCGGTTTTGCTCCACTCTGCTTGCTCACCGCACCTGCAGTTTTGCCCTGATACGCTTGTTCACCGCTCCTGCGGTTTTGCTCCGCTCTGCTTGTTCACTGCACCTGCGGTTTTGCCCCGCTCTGCTTGTTCACCACACCTGCGGTTTTGCTCCACTCTGCTTGCTCACCGCACCTGCAGCTTTGCTCTGCTACGCTTGTTCACCGCTCCTGCGGTTTTGCTCCGCTCTGCTTGTTCACCGCACCTGCGGTTTTGCTCCCCTCTGCTTGTTCACCGCACCTGCGGTTTTGCTCCGCTCTGCTTGTTCACCGCACCTGAGGTATTGCTCCGCTCTGCTTTTTCACCGCACCTGTGGTTTTGCTCCGCTCGGCTTGTTCACCGCACCTGCGGTTTTGCTCCGCTCCGCTTGTTCACCACTCCTGCGGTTTTGCTCCGCTCTGCTTGTTCACCGCACCTGCGGTTTTGCTCCCCTCTGCTTGTTCACCGCACCTGCAGTTTTGCTCCGCTCTGCTTGTTCACCGCACCTGAGGTATTGCTCCGCTCTGCTATTTCACCGCACCTGTGGTTTTGCTCCGCTCTGCTTGTTCACCGCACCTGCGGTTTTGCTCCGCTCCGCTTGTTCACCGCACCTGCGGTTTTGCTCCGCTCTGCTTGTTCACCGCACCTGCAGTTTTGCTCCGCTCTGCTTGCTTACCGCACCTGCGGTTTTGCTCCACTCCACTTGTTCACTGCTCCTGCGGTTTTGCTCTGCTTTGTTTGTTCACCGCTCCTGCGGTCTTGCTATGCTAGTCCACCGCACCTGTGGCTCTGTTCCTGAATCCCAGTCTGTACTGGTCCCTATCATGCCTGCGTTCATACCTGCCAATATCTGCCTGTCTGCATACCAGCCGTACCTGTCAGCACCCACCTGTCTGCATACCAGCCGTGCCTGCCAGTACCCACCTGCTGTCATACCAGCCGTGCCTGCCAGTACCCACCTTTCTGCATACCAGCTAACCTGCCTGTTCCTGCATTCCTCGGTGTGGTTCAACAGCTGTGACCGGGGTCTGACCTGGAGTAGCACCTGGTCCCTCTGCTCGGTTTCTCCCTGGTTCACGGAGTCGACTGAGCCGCCGTGCGACCTTGGTCGGATTGGGTTGATACTTAGTTACGCCCCTCCAGGCACTCCTCGGTTCATGGTCCAGTGGGATCACTAATCACGCTCATGCCAGTCAGTCCGGGCGCGAGCGTAACACTGTGTATGTATAACCCTTATGTATGTAGTGTACTGTTTAGTGTGCCCTTACGGTGATTAAATATATAATTAAACCATGTGTTTTTAAACAAACTCTATGCGGCTTTCATATGTCTTGCACTGAGGAGAGGCTTCAGTCGAGCCACTCTGCCATAAAGGCCCGACTAGTGGACGGCTGCAGTGATAGTTGACTTTGTGGGGACAGAGTATGGTCACAAGGCATGAGGTTGTGAAAAGCTTCCGCCTCCATGAGCCTAAAAGGCCACATTTCAAGTGCAAGCAGCTGCCCAGAAATCTGGCAGGTTAGTATTGCGGCCTGTGGGTGGGTGGCTGGCTACATACTTGCGCTTGCATTTCAAGTAACAGAAAACTAAGCAGATGATGGACTTTATCATTATCATGGCCTCACCTCAGCACTACGAACTCTCCTGAAGGAAAAGCCAGGGCCCACCGGAGGAGTCTCCGGTTTTCTGGTGGGTCCATCCATCCCTGCCAAGATGCAGCGCTGGTTGAGAAATGTGTGGGGGAAGGTTCCCAGACACTCTGTGGCTGCTTTTTTAATGTGGATCGGACGTGCTTATGCATGTTATTTCTCAAACCGCATTGCAGATCAGGTCATTGCCCAACTCTGTAGTCATGAAATTAAATGCGTAAAGAAAGATGTTTGTGAGTCAAAGAACCACGACAAGTGTGAGTTGATGTTCCGCCTCCACAAGCCTAAAAGGCCACATTTCATGTGCAAGCAGCTGTCAAATATTTGGCAGTATAGTATTGCAGCCTGTGGGTGGGTGGGTGGCTGGCTGCACACTTGCGCTTGCATTCCAAGGAATAAGGTAGGGACAACTGAATGTTGCACTGGGACAAGAACGTGGACGGTGATTGTTGCAAGTCTGCAGGTGCATGGTGGGAGGCATCTTCTCATTCACCAAGGATCACTTATGATGGGCACACTTTTAGGCAGTGATCTGGGAGTCAGAGATGCTTCCAGAGGTCTTCCCCATTCTGTTCCCATGTCTTCAGCATTGTATGCATGTGTCTGATGATGTGTCACACACCACATGGCCAGATAAGGTAGTAAAATGTTAAAATGACATTTCCCAGTGAATGCATTTGTCTTGGTTGAAAGCAATGCAAAAGTGCAAAAACGCATAAAAACGCGACGTGTGAACATAGCCCAAGGTGTGGAGGAGTATTTTTGTTTTTGGTTATTTATTTTGCCTTATATACAAGTCGTTACCCTGGAAAGGATGTTCCTTAACATATTTCCCAGGAAAATCCATTTTGGTTTAGTTTTTGTATGTTTTATTGTGAGTCCATAAAAGTGGGGTAATACTTCTGACAACGTTGTTGACAGCAGTGACCTGGGAGTCAGAAATGCTTCCAGGGGTCTTCCCCATGCTGCTCCTATGTCATTTGAGCACTGTTCTCATCGATTTGGGCAATTTTTATGTCCTCTGCAGACTGCCGGGGGGAGCCACCTGAAAAATGCTCGAGTTTCCCATAGACTTACATTGGGCTTGTTGTTCCGGTCGAGCACCCGAGTATTCCAATTTGCTCGACCAGAGCATCGAGCATCCGAGCATTTTAGTGCTCACCCATCACTAATCTCGAGCACTGTGAACATAGCCCAAGGTGTGGAGGAGTATTTTTGGTTTTGGTTATTTATTTTGACTTATGTACAAGTCATTACCCTGGAAAGGATGTTCCTTAACAAATTTTCCAGGAAAATCCATTTTGGTTTAGTTTTTGTATGTTTTATTGTGAGTCCGTAAAAGTGGCATAATACTTCTGACAACATTGTAGACAGCAGTGACCTGGGAGTCAGAAATGCTTCCAGAGGTGTTCCCCATGCTGTTCCCATGTCATTTGAGAACTGTTCCCATCGATCTGGGCAATTTTTTGGGCCCTCTGCTGACCGACGGGGGGAGCCTCCTGAAAAATGCTCGAGTTTCCCATAGACTTACATTGGGCTCGTTGCTCGGGTCGAGCACCCGAGTATTCCAATTTGCTTGACCTGAGCAACAAGTACCCAAGCATTTTAGTGCTCTCTCATCACTAGTGATCATAGTCCAAATCGAATATTGAAACATTCGCTTATCTCTAGTCATAATGCTCAGGTGCTTGAGGGGGTCTATAAATTGGCCTAATCAATGGAAACAGTGCACAAATGTTATGGGAACAGCATTGGGAAGACCCCTGGAAGCATTTCTGACTCCCAGATCACTGCTGTGAATAATGTTGTCAGAGTATTATGCCACTTTTACGGACTCACAATAAAACATACAAAAATGAAGTCAAAATGGATTTCCCTGGAAAAAATGTTAAGGAACATCATTTCCAGGGTAATGACTTGTATATAAAGCAAAAAAATAACCAAAAGCAAAAATGCTCCTCTACACCTTGGGCTATGTTCACACGTAGAGTTTTTAATGTGTTTTTGCTCTTTTGCATTGGTTTCAACAGTGAAAAATGCATTCACTAGTAAATGTAATTTTACCATTTTACTACCTTATCTGGCCATGTTGTGTGTGAGACATGATCAGACACATTCATACAGTGTTGAAATGACATGGGAACAGTATGGGAAAGACCTCTGGAAGCATTTCTGCATCCCAGGTCACTGCCTAAAACCGTGGTCATGAGACGTGATCCTATATTACTGCGGTAATAATACAGACATTTTTGGAGACATGACAAATATAAAACTCCATTTAGAATAGGCAAGGCGAGTGGCAAGGTACGGGAAAATGGATGTAATGATGATGGTGCACTCAGAGGCCGAGGCCGTGGGCAAGATGAAACGGTGTCTGCTGAGGGAGCACAACAATCACCCACATCATGTCGACCTAGCTTCCTTTCCCACTTTCTAGAGGGCTGCGGAATACCACTCTTGAAGCCAGACCAGTGGGAAAAGGTTGTTGGTTGGATAGCAGATAAATAGATAATTCGTCCCATCAGTTTGCAACCACCACCACTACCCTGTCTTCCACATGGTCCAGTCTCAGTAGCCGTGAGTCTGGACCACATTATACAGTGGAGAAAAAAGTATTTAGTCAGCCACCAATTGTGCAAGTTCTCCCACTTAAAAAGATGTGAGAGACCTGTAATTGACATCATAGTTAGACCTCAACTATGAGAGACAAATTGAGAAAAAAAATCCTGAAAATCACATTGTTTGATTTGGTAAGAAATTTTTTTCAAATTTTGGTGGAAAATAAGTATTTGGTAAATTACAAAAGTTCATCTCAATACTTTGTTATATATCCTTTGTTGGCAATGACAGAGGTCAAACGTTTTCTGTAAGTCTTCACAAGGTTGGCACACACTGTTGCTGGTATGTTTCGCCCATTCCTCCATGCAGATCTCCTCTAGAGCAGTGAATTTTTGGGGGCCGTCGCTGGGCAGCATGGACTTTCAACTCCCTCCAAAGGTTTTCTATAGGGTTTAGATCTGGATACTGGCTAGGCCACTCCAGGACCTTGAAATTCTTCTTACGAAGCCACTCCTTCATTGCCCTGGCAGTGTGTTTGGGATCACTGTCATGCTGAAAGACCCAGCCACATTTCATCTTCAATGCCCTTGCTGATAGAAGGAGGTTTGCACTCAAAATCAAAATCTCACGATACATGGCCCCATGCATTCTTTCATGTACATGGGCAATGTACATGGATCAATCGCCCTGGTCCCTTGGCAGAGAAACAGCCCCAAAGCATGATGTTGCTACCCCCATGCTTCACAGTAGGTATGGTGTTCTTTGGATGCAACTCAGCATTCTTTCTCCTCCAAACACGCCGAGTTGTGTTTCTACCAAACAGACACAATGGACAGAAAGTCAGGAGGACCAGGGTGCGGAAGTGTAAGACGAGGTGGTGGATCATGAAGTCACTGACCCAACCTGGTAAGATGACATGCATATTGAGGACAGCAGCACAGAGAGGGATGGAGGCATAGCACTATAACAGAAACAAGACAGGCAACTATTCTCCAAAACACCAATACCAGGGAAGTTGCCGGCCAACTGCTAAATCTTCCTGAGTCTGGCTCTTCTTTAAAGAATGTCCAGTCAACCCCAAAAAGGCCATTTGCAACATCTGTCATTCCAGCATCAGAAGGGGCAGCAAAACTACCAGCCTGACAACCACCAGCATGCTCAGGCACATGACAGCAAAGCACCCAAGCAGTTTCGCCAAATGCCAGGGTCCAGAAACAGTGTCTGCAGGTAACACTGCCTCTTCCACTGTTGTACGTGCACGCCAAGCCTCCATCCAAGATGCCTCCCACCCTGCACCTGTCATTGCACACTTGCAACCATCACAGTCAGCAACCACGTCCACATCCTTGTCTCAGTGCAGTGTTCAGTTATCCCTATCCCAGACCTTGGAACGCAAGCACAAATGTGCAGCCACCCACAAGCCACAATACTAAACTGCCGCATTTCTCGACTGCTGGTACTAGAAATTTTGCCTTTTAGGCTCATGGAGGTAGAAGCTTTCCACAACCTCATGGCGGCAGCGGTCCCTCGGTACTCGGTCCCCAGCCGCCACTATTTCTCCCAGTGTGCCGTCCCCGCCTTATACAAGCACGGGTCCCAGAACAAGACCCATATCCTCACCAACGCAGTTACTCGGAAGGGCCACCTAACCACAGACACGTGAACAAGTGCTTGTGGTCAGGGACGGTACATCTCACTGTTGGCACACTGGGTTTATATTGTGGAAGCCGGGACCCAGTCGAACCCTGGAACAGAACACGTCCTCCCGATGCAGAGGATTGCAGGCCCTGGATCAATCAGGATTGCCCCCACATTCTACAGCTAGTGCACCTCCTCTTCCTATTCGGCCTCCATCTCTGAAATGACCACATCAGTTGCAAGCTGGAAGCACTGCCTCTGCCAAGCGGCAACAGGCTGTGCTGAAGATAATATGCTTAGGTGACAAACCACACAACGCTGAAGAGTTGTTGAAAGCAGTAATAGAGCAGGCAGATCTGTGGCTCTCACCACTGAACCTACAGCCAGGCATGGTTGTGTGTGGCAATGGGCTGGAACCTGGTGGCGGCTCTAAGGCTTGGCAACCTGCACACGTACAAAGGCTGGCCCATGTGCTCAGTTTAGTAATTTAGTGGTTTCTCAAAACCTACCCAGATCGGCCAGAGCTGCTTGTGAAAGTATGCCGCATGTGTGCACATTTCATAAAGTCAGCTACAGCTCCTGCCAACCTGACAGTGCTACAGCAGCATTTGAATCTTCCAGCTCACCGATTGATGTGCAATGTGACCACACATTGGAAATGACCGTTGCAGATGTTGGGAAGGATTTGTGAGAAGCAGAGGGCAGTTGTTGAGTACCAGCTTCAACACGCCCATTGGAATTCAGGTCAGCCTCCGCACATAAGCGCTGATGAGTGGGCATGGATGTCTAACATCTGTGCCATCCTCCAAAACTTTGAGGCCTCCATCAAGATGGTGAGCGGCGATGACGCCATAATTAGCATCACCATCCCACTTCTCTGTCTACTGAAATGCTTGCTGCTCACAATTAAAGTGGAAGCATTGCAGGCAGAGCAAGGAACTATACAGGGTGATGCTACACAGCCCAGCCTCATCTCATCTCATCGCAGATTGGCTGATAATGAGGAGGAGAAGGAGGAGGAGGATGAGAAGGAGAACATGGACATCCTCTTGGTGAGGACAGGTAAGTCTTGGCTGTTGGCAGTCTGGCACACATAGCTGACTTTATGTTCCGTAGCCTTTACCATCACCCTCACGTTGTATGCATTTTGGGCGACAGTAATTATTGGTTGGTCACACTTAATAATAATAATTTTTATTTATATAATACCAACATATTCCGCATCACTTTACAATTAACCCCTTAATAACCTGGGGCGTATTAGTACGCCCCAGGTCATCACCCCCGGTTCAGCCCCGCCCATCGGTGAACCCGTCACATGATCGCGGGTCACTGATGGGTGGGTATAACAACCCGGGGTCTGCAGCAGACCCCTGTGGTTGTCATGTCTCGATTGCTATAAGCACCACCCAGTGATCGGCGCTCATAGCAAGTGAGCATTTCTGCTACACAGAGGCGATCTGCTCTTCACCTGTGTGTAACAGAAATGATCAGATAACTGCTGCTTCTAGTCTCCTATGGAGACCATTGAAGCAAGCAGAAAGTGTAAAACAAATGTTTTTAAGAATATATAAAATGCAGTCAATACAATGTATCACATTTCAACAGTTACAGGAGGAGTGAGGGCCCTGTTGGTATGCTTACAATCTAAATGGAAATAGGGGGACAGAATAGGTAGAACATGGTCATCAGCCAGTATCTGTCTAAGTGCAGTCACCGTGTGCAATTGCGTGCATGGAGGATGTGGAGACAGATGAATAGGCAGGAGCAGTTTAAGATTAACATTTAGGAGGGAACAAGGGGAGAGTTGGGTTAGTGAGTTGAGGTGATAGGCTTGTCTAAACAGATGTGTTTTTAAAGCATGTTTAAAACCATGGGGGCTAAATATAAGTTGCATCGTTTGGTATAATGCATCCCAGAAAACTAGAGCGGCATGAGAGAAGTCTTGGAGATGGAGGTATGAGGTTTGGATTAAGGAGGATGTTAGTCTTAGATCAGTTGCAGAACAGAGGGCATGGGAGGGGTGATAGACAGAAATGAGAGATGAGATATTTGGCGGTGCAGAACTGTGGAGAGCTTTGTGGGTGAGAGAGGTGACTTTGTATTGTATTCTGTAGTGAATGGTTAACAAGTGCAATGACTGGCACAGGGTAGAGGCATCAGTGAAGCGGCTTGATAGAAATACGACCCTGGCTGCTGCATTCAAAATTGATTGGAGAGGAGACACTTTGTTTAGAAGGAGACCAATTAGAAGAAAGTTGCAATAGTGAATAAGAGCGACAGTAAGTGTTTTTAAAGTATCAAAGGTGAGAAAAGGTCGGATTTTAGAGATGTTTTTAAGGTGCAGGTGACATGAGCGAGTGAGTGATTGTACATGGGGAATAAAGGAAAGTTGTGTGTCAAATATGACTACAAGACAGCAGGCGTGCTGTTTCGGAGTTATAGTGGCACCACCTAAGTAAATTGCAAAGTCAGGTATAAATAGGTTAGTAGAGGGGAGGAAACACAAGGAATTCAGTTTTGGAGAGATTCAGTTTCAGGCCCTTGTTGAAGAATTCATTGGACAACCAAGGAGTATAGGCGAGAGAGACACAAACCAGATGAAGCTGAGGCAGGGGAACACTCTCAAAGGTCTGGGACAGTTTTTCTCAGACCCTCCCAGCGCCCAGGCCCTGATACACAGGGTACTCTGGCAAGGAGGGAAAAGTTTTGGAAGATGCTGACCTTGGTGACCATACCAGTGTCCTCCATGATTCCTCTTTGTGCTTTACAACTGTTGGGTATCCAAGCTGGACACGTGGCATGAACTGTCTTTTTACGCCTTGGAGGTCCTGGCCGCTAGCGTTTTATCAAACATTGTTTTTAGTGCCGCCGAGGGTATTATAACTAATATAACTGATAGGCGCATCTGCCTGTCAAAAAAAATGCTGTACAATGGCTGGATTGGGCCAGACTTCTCAACACCACCAGATGATCACATCAGCACCTAAACTCAAATCGAGTGTTTCTTTTTCTTTTTTTTGGGAGGGGTCTATTCCAATGCACCCCTTCACGCCCAGACATGTATATACGCTTCAGGATTTATTCTATTTTATATTGCCCTCCTTGTTCTCCTCATACTCCACCACCATATGACCAGGTTGACCATCATGCAACGCCCACATAATTTTTATTAAGGGTGTTTATGCTGCGCGTAGGAACTATTTTTAGAAGCCTACCTCTAACTTCATATATAATATATATGTATACCTCCCAGGGGTCAATGTTTTTCAGCCCATGCAGTTAGTGCATGGCCATTACCAGTTTTGGAGACCCACTCCTTAATTCTAGAAAATACAATTTTTAACTGTGACCATCCACTACGTCTCTTCAAATGTGTATTGGAGTGCGTCCTAATTTTTGGCAGCCATTGAAATTGCTGCATATGCAATAACAGTATAGGAGACCCACTCCTTAATAATGGGAATGATAATTCAAATAGGTAATATTCTAGAATATGGAATCTATCTTATCGGAAATTCGTTTAAGGGTGAGCTATTGCAGTATGGATCCGTAATCCAGCCAGGTATTATTGTCTTATATTGCGTGCTGCAGAAAAAAAATACAAATCTATTCCATATTGATACCGCTGTTAGATGCATTTACAATAGGGACAGATGCTGCTAGGTGGTATAATCACCAGCTACAGATGAGTGTTCATTCTGGTCGCATAAATCTCTTCCACAGTTTTTAACTTTTTTTTTTGTTATTTATTTGGCCTTATATACACACAGGTCATAACCCTGCAAAGAATGTTTCTTAACATTTCTTCCAGGAAAATCCATTTTAGCTTAATTTTTGTATGTTTTATTGTCAGTCTGTAAAAGTAGCATATTATTCTGACAACATTGTTCGCAGATATGCTATTGGTCAGCAACCTAGTGTAAATAGGTTTGAACAACACACTACTGGCAGACACTTAGCAGACTGGAGATATGACAGGTTCTTTTGGTCCGTAATAACAGTAAGAGGATGGAGTGCCCCCTCCAACCAATGTTGTCAATTCTTGAAAGCCAATTTAATCGCCAAATGCTCCCTATTACCCATGTCATAATTTCTCTCAGCCAAAGACAGCTTCTTGGAAAAGAAAGCATGTGGACACCATTTACCAGGGGTCGGACTCTGAGACAACACAGTGCCAACCCCCACCTCTGACGTATCAACTTCAACCATAAAGGGTTGAGACACATTGGGATGACTGAGTATAGGTGCCGTGGCAATACATCTCTTTACAGAGGAAAAAGCTTGCTGGGCGGTATTCGACCAATTAGAAAAATCCGACCTTTTTCTTGTCATGTCAGTGAGGGGTTTCACTATTACCGAATAATTTTGGAAAAACTTCCAGTAAAAATGAGTAAACCCCAGAAAGCACTGCAATGCCTTCAAGTTCTCAGGACGATCCCAATCAAGTATAGCACGGATCTTCTCCGGATCCATCTGAAAACCAGATGGTGACAACAGGTACCCCAAAAATTGCACCTCATGGACAGCGAAAACACATTTCTCCAGTTTGACGTACAGTTCGTTATCTCTTAAAATCCATAGTACTTGTTTAACATGACCCTGATGTGTCTCTAAATCAGGTGAGTAAATCAAAATATCATCCAAATAGACCACGACAAACCTGACTACCAAATGGTGGAAAATATCATTTATGAAATGCTGGAAAACTGCAGGTGCAATTGACGCGCCACCTGGGCAGTGCGGGGGAACCCTGAACCGGGCCTTGTTGGGTGCTGGGGGTTGTAGTCACCGTGGCGGCGACCCGGTCCGTGACCCAGGGTGGTCAAACCAGTGGCAGTCTATGTGTATAGGTTTATATAGTCCGACTACGCCACCTGTGGATTGCGGTTATTCAGAACCGCCGCTGTGGAGCAGTCCACTGAAGCTGATGGTATGCGCAGCAAGTGTAGTATAACTCCCCACAGGAAGAGTGTAGCTTCAGGGCAGCGCAGGTAAATGATGGTGGTTGTGCGGGGCGTCCCAATGCAGTGAGTGCTGGCGCGGTAAGAAACACGGAGACAAGGTGATGCAGTCCCAGGGTCTTTACTCACAGTTATCAATCCAGATTATTACGGCCGGTCATAATCTCCCGAGTCGTACTGCGTTCACCAAGTGAGGGGCTCGGCCGACTCCCAGATATCTTTGGAGTACTTATCAGGACCCCCTTCATGTGTCCTTTCTCTGGCCCTTCGTGCCTCACACCTTACACCACTTCTTGGCGGGCGACGTGTGTTCCGTCCCCTGGACCCTATGTGGTGCCTTCCTAGCGTGGACTGTGAGGGGCTGTGACACATGCAATGCCACAGCCTCCGGTGACTAGCTGAGCGTGGTTTCTGCCTCCACTAGTTAAGGGAACCGGTTCCCTGTATTGGCCTGACCCCCCTACCTCCTGGCAGCGGCGGGCGTACGGGTGGCGGCTGCACGGCCCGTACCCCTGGGGTCCCTTGAATTCCTTTCCTGGAGCCTTCCTGCTCCCTCTTTCCTCTCCTTCCTTCAGGCTCAGGCCTCTTGGCTAGGCCTGCCTGTGGAGCAGAGCTCGTACAGAGCCCCTGCTCCTGCACCTCTCCTCCTCAGACTGAACTCGACTCTGAACCAAGATGGTTCCTACTTTTTATATGCTCCTACTCCAGTGCTCCCAGGATCTACGCCCTCCACCCATCCACTACATAGTTCCCCCTCTCTAAGTGGTTCCTCCCCACTCCAGCCAGGGATCAGGGACAGTTGTGCTTCCCCACAGGAGCATTGTCGCCATGTCCCCCGGAAATGTGGTGTAGTGAATGTAGTGTTAGGGTCCTGAGCCAAACTCCTCCTTTACCTGAGAGTGAGATACCACACCTCTGGGTGAGATGCAATACCTCTGTGGTGAGCGAACCCTCAGGGGCGCCACACATTCGTGAGACCAAAAGGCATAACCAGACTCTCGAAATGCCCCTCAGTGGTTTTGAAAGCCGTTTTCCATTCATCCACCTCTCTGATTCTAACCAGATTGTAGGCTCCCATTAATCCAACTTGGAGAACACTTTAGCTCCCACAATCTGGTTGAATAAATCCAGAATCAGAGGAAGAGGATACGGATCTCGGACGGTAATTTGATTCAATTACCGGAAATCTAAACAGAGACAGAGACCTCTATCTTTCTTCTTGATTAGGAAGAACCCTGCCGCCATGGGTGAAGAGGAGGGTCTGATATGTCCCTTCTGCATACTCTCAGCAATGAAATCCTTCATGGCTTGTCTCTCTGGACTGGAAAGATTATACAGTCTGGACGTGGTTAGGTTAGCTCCAGGAATCAGGTTAATGGGATAATTATACGCACGATGAGGAATCAAATCCTGACACCCCTTATTAGAAACTACATCCTCAAAATCAGTCAGAAATGCAGGTAAGGTCTCCGTAGAGACTGCAGAAAGAGAAATTCTTCAGCAGTTTTCATGACTAATCTCTCCATTTCACAAGGATTATTTTTCATCAGCCAGGGTAGACCCAGTACAACAGGAGTGGGAAGGCCCTCCAGGACATAACAAGGAATTACTTCATAATAAAGGGGCCCCACCCTCAGTCTTATATCATGTACAATCTATGTCAGACATCTCTGAGCAAGTGGCGCTGAGTTGATGGCATAAATGGGGGATGGGCTTAGTTAAGTACTGCAAGTAATCCCATAAGTTCTCACAAACCCAGCACCATCCATGCTGACTCCAGCTCCACTGTCTACAAACATAGAAATTTTCTCAGTCCTGCTCTCTAGCACCACCTCTGCCATCAGGACAAACTAAGAGCTGCATGTAGAAGACAAACAAACCCCTTGATTATTCAACCCCACACTACCAATTGCCAATCGAGTTCCAGATCTTCATTTTGCTTAGGAATCAAGGGACAGACCCCAATAAAATGTCCCTTTTTATCACAAAAAACACCCCCCCTTTCTCTTGCGGATTTAAGAGGAAATATGTGATGCAGTAGCTCCCCTAACTGAATGGGCTCCTCAAAATCCAGGAGTACAGGTTCACCTCCAGCCGGCCCCCCCGGCAATGGTGTGTTGCCCTGAAAAAGGGGCTCCAAAGAAGGTGTTTTTTTTCCCATTTTCCTGTACACGATATGGTAAAACTAGTAATGGCGTTATAAAGTACAACTCGTCCTGCAAAAAATAAGGCCTCGCACGGCGATATTGACCAAAAAATAAAAACGCTATGGCTCTGGGAACAAGGGGAGCAAAGAACGAAAATGCAAAAACGGAAAACCCCAGAGTTGCAAAGGGGTTAAAGTATAATTTACAAGCTTACTTAAACACTAAAAATTTGTCTCTACCTCTCGAAAGCCTGTCTGGGAGGGCAACTTTGGGTTCAAGCTAGACCGGCCTACCTGCAGAGTCCCCAACATTAGGAGTCTGCGGCCGCTGCTGTTGCTGCTGAGCAACAGCAGCAACAAAGGTCAGCTACCTACCAGTGACAAACTTCGAAGCCACTGAGCCAGCACCGAAGCAGAATCCATAACACCACAAAAAAAAAAAAAAAAAAACAACCGAAAGTCAGGTTTTTTTAACTGGCTGGTGATAATGTCACGCTAGGTATGGGGAGAACCCAGCGTATAACAAGGGGAAAAGTGGAGGGAGCACTAGAGCTAGGGAAGGGGAGAGTAGAGACCCCTAAGCAGATCTAACGACAAACTTTGACTCCCCTATAGACCCTAAATAGGTTCTGCACCTATCACTGAGCAGGAAACCTGGCCCTAGCTGACCCTAAAGCTAGGCCCTAGGTAGGGAATGGGAGGGGTGAGCACTAAGTCAGCCCCACTACAAACTAAAGTACACATAGGGGAAACAAACAGGGGAATACATTTAGCTCCTAGATGATACCGGAGAAAGCATGGCAACAATCCATGAAGGAACCCCAAGGTAATTCTAGTCCACCACTAGAATCCAAGTCTGAATAGGTATAACACGCAATCACCAGCAACTCTCTGAGGATCTGAATGTATTTAAAGACACAGCAAGGAAGTGATGATTAACAGCAGAAAGGTGAGGATACCTCACGGTCCTAAAGGGAAAGGTATAATCCCCAAGCAAGGTGAGGATCACCACTGGGTCCTAAAGAGAGAGGAATCATAAAAGGATCAGGGAGATGTTTGTAAGGCCAAAGCATTGACCTTCTACAACCGGACACCATATGACTGTCTGTCATCCCTGACACACCCGTGACACTATATCTATGGACTTTATTGTGGAACTATCAGTTTCAAAGGGAAAGTGTTCAATCCTTGTAGTGATGGACCAACTTACCAAAGCAGCACATTTTGTCCCCTGCACTGGTATACTTTTTGCTAGAGAGACTGCTGTTCTTGTAATTCAATCAAAATGTGTTTCGCCTTCATGGGGTTCCAGATGAAGTCGTCTCTGATCGTGGAACACAATTTACATCAAGATTCTGGAAGAATTTGTGTGCAGCATGGGACCTTGATGTCAGTTTATCTTCTGCATTCCATCCCGAATCTAATTGTCAGACTGAATGCACAAACCAAACCTTAGAGTAATATGTCAGATGCTACATTTGTCATCTCCAGGATGACTGGGTTTATTTGCTTCCTGGGTTGAATTCTCAAAATTCTTTGACCAAACAAACACCATTCTTTGCAAATTCTAGGTACCATCCAAGTATCTTTCCTAATTTTCCAAGAGAAATGCCTATCGCTGCTGTCACCGACAGAATACGATCCCTGCAATCTGGAAATACTAAAGGACACTTTAAGAATTGCCCAGGAGAAATATAAGGAAGCAGCAAATAAATCTTGCAGATGAAGTATGTCTTCCACCAAGAATTTGAAACTCCATATACCCTCACCAAAACTGGGTAAAATATGAATTGGTCCATTTCAAATAATTAGACAAGATAGCGCAGTAGCTTTTCGCCTTCAACTTCCCAAAACAATGAAGATACATCCAGTGTTCCATATCTCCTTACTAAAGCCATTTGTTCCAAATCCTTTTCCAGGGCATCGTCTACCTCCTACTGATCCTATTGAAGTGGATGGGCAAGAATATTATACAGTTAAAAAGGTCCTGGATTCCAGAATATCCAGAAAAAGTTGCAGTACTTAATAAAGTGGCAAGAATATGGTCCTGAAGATAACTCCTGGGAACCTGTAGAAAATATCAATGCTCCTCGACTCCTTAAAGAGTTTCACCAAAAATATCCATATAAGCCAAGCATCGTCTAGAGGTCGCTGTTAAAAGGGGGGAATAATGTCATAATTCCTGTTGTCCATAAACAGGTGGGTTGGTTGCGTTCTTATGCAATTTAGGGAGGAAATAACAGAAGGGGGTTTTATAACAGGGAATATCCAAACATGTTTCTAATTTTTATTCAGGATCCCTTTCTCCCAAGCTTTTTTTACTCTCCAGAGTATTATAATTCAAGTATATTGATATGGAAGGGTCTGAATCTAAGATTTGGTAGTAATCCTGATCACCCAAAATTCGTCTCCCCTCATTCAGAAATCAGGTCCTATCCATTATCACAACTCCACCCCCCTTGTCTGCACTTTTTATTATAATCTCTTTATTCTCCCTCAAAGATATTAGTGCTTTCCTTTCTTCCACTTTAAGATTATCCAATTTTTTACAATGTTCAATAGAGTGCAAATTTTTTAATACTACCTGTTGGAAGGTTTCAACATGAGCACCTTTATGGTGTAAGGGATAAAAATTACTTGAAGTCCCCTTCACTGGTACATGTGCAAATTAAATGTCAGGGGTCATACAATGGTTTCCACCTTCATCTATCATGGCTAACAGGGGGTTGACTTGATCTTGCTCTTATCTTCTTTAATAAAATGATGTTTAATCGTGATCTTCCTGAAGAACTCATTTAAGTCTAAATACAACTTAAAAGAATTTAACATAGAGTTAGGACAAAATGAAAGACCCTTTTTTAGAAGAGAGATTTCTCCACTATTCAACTCATAGTTGGAAAGGTTAAAAATACCAGTTGGATCAATATTAGTATTATCTTTTCTAATCCTTATTAAATCGCTTTCGTCTTCTTTTGGGTCTGATTTCCTTCTTGAACTACGTTTATAAGAAGTTTTTCCACTTCCTCTACACCCCATCCTCTTTTTCTTTTCGGGTGTCGCCCTGGAACCAACCGAAAAAATTGAATGATTTTCGAGTCCTTCAAGTTTTTACCCAATCTATTTTTTTAAACTGCTACCTTAGGAAACAATGCCAATTCAAACACAACATTTACCTGTTCTTATAACGGCAAAGTTAGATCAAGTGAAGAAGATAAATTCTTTAAGGGTGGTGAAATGGTAGTGTGTCCTATATTAACTGAGCTACCTTTCATAGTGATTCCAGAAACCAAACTATCCTGTGATAAGGATTGTGTTTCTATTATTGTATCCAAATTAGTATGACTCTGGTCTACTGGTAGTTCCGTTCCCTTTTCCATTTCCATGATAGTGTCTAACGTGGGTTCCAATGTTTGAGAATCTAGTACATTGATTTGAGACATTGTTACAGGGTGAACTGTCAAAAAAGAGGAAAAATCTGTTTGTGTACTTACTTGAGTGGAAGAAATAAGCGTAAGATCCTTCAACCCAAATTCCAGAGAAGGATTGGTATTCATAAGAAGAATTGATTCTGTATCTAAATTAGAAAGTACAACTTGTGGATTGGTATGTGTGAGTGAAGTGTCCTTTGTAGTTATCTGTATGGGAGAGCTATTACCATTAGTATCTTTCATCCCTGACCCCACATTGGTATTAATGACTGTGTCTAACTTCTTGAATTTCAACACTTTCTTTGAATGTCCTTTTAAAGATCTTTTATGTTTTTCATATATCTCCCTCTGTTCACTGGTATTTAAAGAGTTTATAGAATTCTTGGAGCTCAGACTCTTATTTTCAATTATATTCATCTCAGAAACTTCCGTTAGGTTCGATGTTGGGGTGGCTACAATCTCCATAGGTTCTTCAGGGACTGTCCTCTCCCTCTTATCACTTGTGATTTTAGCTGCTTTTTTCTGATGATCTCATTCTCTAATTTTTGTAACCTTGATTTTAAATGAGGATCATCATCTTCAAAGTCATTTGCTAGTGAATATAGTTCTAACCTCCCTCTCAAGGCTCTTATTTCCTCTATAGCCATGTCTGCTAAACAGATTCTTTTCTTTATCAATAACTCCATCATGCACACAGAGCAGTTTAGCAAGTAATCGTCCCACTGTTTTGTAAATATGGGATCTTGGGGAAATTATGATTTCAATGATAAACCTAGGCCTCTGAGTGTTAATCCATTTACAATGTAAGATTTTGAAAATAGGATATATAGATGGTTAATGATCTCAATTTTACATTTGTTTTCATACTCTAGAAGTAAGTCTAGCATATATTTTTTATTCTCTTCATTTAAAGGGCCTGCGCCCGCATTAGCACTTTCTTTTGATGCTAGGGATGTGGACAATTCCCCTATGGCCTCATATATTAACTGCTCTCTATTTCGCTCTCTATTTGAAACAAAAGATTCCATAATGAGGGGGATACCCTTTTCCTACCCCCTTCCTTTCCTCTTCTTCTTTACTCCCTTTTTCCTTTCTCCCAAACTCTAGTCTAATTATAATGGTCAGCTATAATCAAGGACTACATATAATGGAGTATAAAAACATCAACAGTAGCAGAAACCAGTGACCGCAATGTAGTCCACTAAAGTGATATGACAATGTCCCATTCAATATCCGAATGGATTCATTAAAATGCAGGTAATGTCAGAAGAGTTAGTACTTATCACCCAATGATTAAGCTTCCATACATCAATATATTGTGATTTTGAAGGAACGGACCATTTGGTTTCAAAGCGCTGCTCCTTCTTCCAGGTACTCTCCCACGCTCAACAGCATTGTATATGTAAAACAAATAGACATGGAAGCATGAGAAGCACCTGATGGTCTATGGGGATATTCCAACCTCAGTGACGGGCGTCTCCGTGCACTCCTGCTGTGTTGCTCCGGACAGCTCCTGTGCTATGCTTCCTTCCACTAAACAGGATGTGACGTCGCTGCAGGTCCTGATGTCTGGAGATGCTCTAGCGCCCCAAGCTTCTCCAGCCACAATCCCTCAAGGGGAATATCAAAGTTTTAAAGAAAATATTTGTGGTCAATTGGAGGAGCGCTATGGCTAGAGAACACACTGTAATGGATAGATAATAACAAACCTTTTATTGAACCACTATGTGTTTCAGCAGCGGGCCGCTGCCTTCCTCAGGTGGATTTACAAACAATGGAGGAAGTGACACATTAAATCGGGGTAGTGACCAATAAGATGGAAGCATTCAATAATGTCAATTAACCCTTTGTATATCTGCGGTCAGCTATCAGAAATGCAACAATTAAAACCAAAAATTAAAGAAAATAATCGAAAAATAATATGCACAACCCTTCCAGGTGAAAGCCTATAAAAAACCCACCTTTATTGGAATATCCCCCTAGACCATTAGGTGCTTCTCATGCTACGCTCTTCCATGTCTATTTGTTTCTTGTTTGGGCCTACTTAAAGCCACATGGATTACTCACTCATTGCTTGAGTGTTTCCTACAACTCCTTTGCTATATCCAAGAACATCTATAACCACTTGCTCTTCCTGCTTGTGCTCCTTTGGCCACTGGCTTCCAGCAGTGCTACCCCAGTATTGTAACATGGTGATAGATGCTGCAGGGAAGTGATTGCAGCCCCAGCCTCCTGTGATGTCCCGTTTGAGACTCCTCTCAAACAAAACTTCACATGGAGTGCACTAAAAAAACACATTAAGACATTAGATAGATAGGGAGAAGTGTAGGAGATTGTGTAATAAAGCTAATTACAAGAGATGTCATGGTGTAAAGATAGATATGAAAAGACATTTTAGGTGCCAGACCATGCCTTTAACTGCACTTGAAATGGCTAGTAAATTTCAGATTGAATGGATTGTTAATATAGTTTTGAAAGGAGTCGATTTCCTCTGGTTTGTCTTCCCACACCATTAAATGCATGCAACCTATATGCAAGCTATAGGAGCATCTACTGTGTCTAAACATTTTTTAAATATACCGTATTTTCGGACTATAAGATGCACTTTTTTCCTCCAAATTTTGGAGGAAAATGGGGGGTGTGTCTTATAGTCCGAATGTAGGGGGGGTTATAAATATATATAAATATATATATACTGTGTGGGGTGTGGGGGAGCGGTAGCGGCGGAGGAGCGGGGCACAGGAGGCAGCAGCCGCCCGCTGCAGCCTACACTGTCCCCGCTGCTAAAGAAAATGAATATTCAGTGCTCCCCACGCCCATGGGGTGTGGGGAGCATTGAATATTCATGCTCCTTAATAGCGGCACACAATGTATCAGCAGCACGGCTCCTGCTGCTGCTGGGCAATCGCATGTGCCCGCTTTTAAAGGGCATGAATATTCAACCTCTCTCCACGCCCATAGGCGTGGGGAGGGGTGAATATTCATGCCATTGAATAAGCGGGCACACGAGGTAGTCCGGCAGCAGCAGGAACCGCGTGGTGACTACGCTATGTGCCGGCTACGCTATGTGCTGGCTATTAAGCAGCATGAAGTCACTGCTCCCTGTGCGCACAGTCCCAGCGTGAGGAGCAGTGACTTCCGGCAGCTGATCTCTCCTTGTGAGCCGTGCATGGCAGTGACGCCATGAGCGGCTCACATGGAGAGATCAGTGCGGGCAGACAGGACGCAGCGCTGGAGGAGAGAAGAAAGATAGTAGGAGTGATTATTTTTTTTATGTGCAGCATGATTGGGATTAGGGGGACCATGCATATTAGGATAAGGATGAGGGGGCATACATAACAGGATAAAGATGAGGGGGCCATACATACCAGGGTAAGGAAGAGAGGGCCATGCATACCAGGATAAGGATGAGGGGGCCATGGATACCAGGATAAGGATGAGGGGGCCATGCATACCAGGATAAGGATGAGGGGTGCCATACATACCAGGATAGGGATTAGGGGTGCCATGCATACCAGGACAGGGATGAGGGGGCCATGCATACCAGGACAGGGATGAGGGGTGCCATGTATATCAGGATAGGGATGAGGGGTGCCATGCATACCAGGATGGGGATTGCTGTGCTATGCATACCAGGATGGAGATTGCTGTACCATGCATACCAGGATGGGGATGAGGGGTGCCATGCATACCAGGATAGGGATGAGGGGTGCCATGCATATCAGGATAGGGATGAGGGGTGCCGTGCATACCAGGATAGGGTTTAGGGGTGCCATGCATACCATGATAGGGATGAGGGGTGCAATGCATACCAGGACAGGGATGAGGGGTGCCATGCATACCAGGATAGGGATGAGGGGTGCCATGCATACCAGGATAAGGATGAGGGGTGCCATGCATACCAGGATGGATGGGTTCTATGCATACCAGCATGGAGGGATGCCAGGCATACCAGGATGGGGATGGGGACCACGTATAAAAGTAAGGGGGAGGGGCATATATACCAGGATGGGGGATATTGTCAGAATTGGGGGACATTACCCCTATACCAGTGTCAGCAGAAGACACCCTCCCCCTTGAAAGTGCGTCATGAACACAGTTTTTGCTTAAATTTTTTTTTTTATTTTACTCTTCTGAAACCTAAGTGTTTCTTATGGTCCAGTGTGTCTTATAGTCCGAAAAATACGGTACATAAAAAGTTGTCCAGCCCTTAGATTTATAGAAATATAAAAGGTTTATAAACCAACACAAGAGGTAACCATATCAGAAAACTTCTAAATAGGGAATCAAAGTGAATCATTGCAACGTGGCGTGGGGCGGTAGCCGCGGGCAAGGTACTCTTCTTCCATGCCCCGGCACGCTACATGAAAATGGGGGTCCTGGATGGGTGTGTGGGCTTAGTCTTTTAGAAGTGCTATCCTTTGCAGGCTGCATGATGCCGATGAGTTCAGCTGGCCAGGACTGGATGTTGTACAGTTCAGTGAGGGAGACCACCACTCAAAAATAAACAGTTTTTTACTTAATATTTACTTGGTGAGAACTATGTACTGTACAATAGATATCGGGTGCATAACTTAAATGTTTCCTTTACAACATGGAGCATCTTCACACACAGTCTCTACTTCTTCCAATCTGACTTGTCTCTGTCTCAAGTTCCTCTGTTTTCACCACAACCCAGCACAGTACTACAGTTCAGAAAGTGAGAGTCCTGTACTCAACCCACGAGTCTGTGTCTTTTTTCCTTAGTGGAGCTAGCTTTCCACTATTGCCTTTACTTAGGATTTCTGCTTGCCGACACCTTTGAATTCCTGTCCGAGGAAGTCTCAAGTCTCTTCATCTCATGCTCCCTGTTCTGTCCTAGCCTGTTAACGCTCTATCTGGTGAACTCGTGGATGTATTGCTAGGCATCTTATCCCAGGATCCATCTCCACTGTATCATTCTGTCCTTTGATTACTTTTGCTTCCTTTAATTTGGATCTCTCTATCCACTGCCTCGGTCTCCACTAACATCAGAGATACCCACGTCACGTGGCTTTGCTGACTAATCAGACCTTAGGTCCGCTTCTATTGCACGCTGGACCTGATCTGACTTCCAGACAGCAAACTATCTCTCCCACTCTGGGCTAGTCCCAATCATTAACCCCAAATCTCCCCACTGTTGATCAAACGATAATGCAGTCACTAACACCATATGTCACAATACACATTACACATCATAACAATGCACAGGTCTTCAAGGGGGAACATGAGCAATATGTTCATCTCCTTACATTTTCACTCTGCAGAGTGCTAGACTCTGCTAGCCAGTTATCCCCTGTATGTCCTGTAAGGTGTCTCCTTTTCCCTTTTTTTAAAATATTGGAACCTATGTTGTAGATATATTATAATCTAAAAATCTAAGATAAAAATGGTTATGCAAGTCTGGCATTAAAAAGTACTTCATGTGTACATTCAATTCACAGTACAAGAGAATATAGTTACCTTGAAGTGTATGTATTTCAAAAGGTCAAAATGGCTTGCATACAGTCGGAAGTAGTCCATGATTTTGGAATTATGCATATAATTTGGAAAGTCCTCTGGTATGGGATAATCACTGAAGCACATCATTTCTTTTGATGTATTTATAATAACAGATTTGTAGATACTGGCTCTAGAATCCTCTGGAATTTCCTGAAGAAAAAAAAAATAGTTCTAAATTCTGATAATCTAATATTCTAAAACTGTCGCAATCTAATTGATTTTTTTACATGTCAAACTGCTTTGCTTTTTATAGATAATTTTAAAATCCTGTCTGGCATCACTTGTTTAAAAAAAAAGTAAAAGCAAAAAAAAACCACACAGCTTTTCCAAGCATTCCCCATTTCATTGCCAGCTCTCCTTAAGGCTGTGTGCCCACTGGGCGTTTTTTAAGCGTTTCCGCAGCGGCAATTTCGCAGCGGAAATGCTTAAAAAACGCTTGGTAGAAGGTCTGCAATGTTCCCCAATGATAATCCGCATGTACTGTGCACATGCTGCGGAAATTTCCGCTGCGGATTATCATTGCAGAAAAATAAGCAGAACATCCATTAATTTTGTGCAATCGCAGCGTTTTAGCCGCCATTGACTTGCATTGGACCGCATAACATCCACATGACTACACAGCTGCACATGCGGATATCATGCGGTTCAATGCGTGGATGGTACCCGGGTCTGGAGAAGAGGAGACTCTCCTCCAGCCCCAGGTACCATAGTACCTGTAGTTAAAAAAGAATTAAAATAAAAAAAACCCTTATACTCACCTCTCCGGCGCCCCTTGGTCTCCTCTGCGCGGCGCTGCTGTCTCCTTGGCTACCGGCGGTGGTCTGCAAGGACCTTCCATGACGTCATTTAGTCATGTGACGGTCATTCGACCGCTGACGTCAGGTGATGGTCGCATAACCATCACATGACTTACTGACGTCATGGAAGGTCCTTTTTAGAGCATCGGGAGCCGCCGAAGATACCGGACGCATCGCTGAGGAGACCGGGGGCCATCTGAAGGTGAGTATAATGGGTTTTTTTCACTATTGATGCTGCATTTGCAGAATCGTAACTTGGTCACACTATATAAATCCATGCCGGTTGCATGGATTTATGTAGTGTGACCAAGTTGTCAAACACTTTTCTAAGTGATGCTAAAAATGCTTGGAAAAGCGCTTCGCAACCCGCATGCGAAATCGCATGTTCAAAAAACTTCACTTACGCTTCTACATGGCAGAAAAAAGGCATGTAAAATCCACATAAGTTTTTCTGCCAGGGAGATGCAGAAACTCTTAGGAAAAATCTGCAGCATTTCTGCATCATGGGCACATAGCCTAACAGCTCCCAATGATTGTGTTCAGGCTGCAGTGGTGACATCACATCTACAGCACATGTGACTACTGCAGCCAATCACCGGACTTAGCAGTTTCCTCTTTATGCACCACAGAGCACAGTGACGGGCTGCAGCACTTACCTCTGACTTCCAGTCAGTCTGAAGTTGTAGTCACAAGATGGTGGCATGGGACTTGGTTGGCGCTTATAACAGCTGATACAGCGGCTGATAAGTAGGATACTTGGGTCAGGGAACTTACATTAGTTGTACCATTCCAGTGGTAAAATAAAAAAAATGCTGGAGTGTGTTTTATATGCCATAATAGTCAATCATATTTACAATATATACACAAAAACATTGGAACTATTGCTCCCAATTGTTCTGTACTCAGCAGAACTGTCCTGCTTTGAGGGACCAAACCCGCAGTCTCGGCAGGTCTGGGTTTTGTCCCAACTTCCTCTCAATCTTCTCTTTGCGCTTTCTCTTCATCAACCCAGAGCTCCTCCTCCTTGTGGAGTGGAGTTAGCATCTTCTTTCTGCACACCCTTACATGAAATATTTATTATCTTATGATCTGGTCCCCACAGGCATCCAACCCACAACATTTATCTTTGCAGGCAGTAATTAAGTCTCTGAGCCACAGCATACATAGATCTGCATAGGAGAATTTGGTATATTTGTAGCTGCATTGCAGGCTCTGAACCCACAGACATTATACTGGTACATAGAGATACATCTGTACATAGCAGTGTATATCCATGTCCCTGTATGCTACATGTGGAAAAGTCAGAATTTTTTGCTTCAATAAAACTGCTAAAAAATAATGAAAAACAATTACAGTTTGAGATCTGGTCCACCAGGGGATCGAATCCACAACCTACATCTCTGCAGTCAGCAGCTAAAACAAAGAGCCAAAGCCTACACTGACCACAACGTGTGGATTTTGTATACTTGAATCTGCATTGCAGAGATATACAGGCAGGTATTTTTATGTACTTGTATTTTGGAGGGAAAATAAAAAAGAAAAAGCTTTTTCCTTCCTATTAAATTACTAAATAATAAAAAAAAGAAACAATTACAATAATAACATTTTTAATGTACTGTGGTAGATCAGCTTACTCAGCTGCACAATGAGGTAGACACAGGAATGCTGTCTTTTACATCTTCCACTGGTTTATTAAAGGTACTGCATAAACCAGTGCAGCTTTTAAAATAAACGTGGCCTATCTGGCCAATCTGGAAAACAAAACATAAAGTGCAACACAGTCTGTATTTCTGTGGGGGTCCACTCGCTCATGAACAAACATGCAAAGGTTCAGCTTTTCTAATCATGACAAATACAGCTTTGGATATCTCATGTCCAGGCACACCCAACAACTAAATGAGCCAGAGGGCTTAACCTCTGGACTACACCCTGGGGTGGTGATATGGTGGACAGCCTCCCACCCACACGTCAGCTGTCCACAAAAACCCAGCCCATAACATGGCTGAATAACCCCTCTCAACGCTTAGTGTGCTGGAGCATTTCTCCAGGTTCACATCACTGAAGCTAACATCGTAAGTAATACATATCTCCCCTCCAGTACTTTGCCAGTGACGTTTTCATGGTGCTTTTTAGAAAAGTATTTTATATCACAAATCAGCAAATAACAGACATCTTACGTGTCCCTGTAATAATAACGACCCACACAGCAGAGTGATCAGATTATTTATGGTGATTGATAAAGGGCAGAAAAAATAGCGTGTATGATTTTTTTCTTCATTAACCCTTTTACGACCTATGATGTATAGGTTGTAAAGGTACATCTCCCCATTTTTGATGCGGGCTCCGGCGATGAGCCCACATCGTTTTGCAGCATATGACAGCTGATTTCATCAGCTGACAAGTGCCCCTAACAGCAGCTGTGGAATCGCAATCCACCCATAGCTGTAAAGATATTAAATGCTGCTGTCAAACTCCAAAAGCGACATTTAACATGGCCACGCTGGAAGCGAGTCACTAGCTCCACCCAACGGTGGCCCTGTCACATGATCGTAGGGTGCCGATGGGTCAGCATGACAACACGGGGTCTGCAGGAAACCCCTGTGGTTTTCATTGCTGAACTGCTACTAATGCCGCCCCATGGTTATGCGCTCATAGCAGATGAGCATTTTTTCTATACATAGTAGAGCTAAGTGTTATGTTCTGCTACCAAAGCTAAGGAAAGAGAGGAGATCTGTCCCTACTATAGGACTCAGCTGAATCCCTACGATGTAACAGGGAACCTGATCCTGCGATCAGACCTGCTAAAGTCCTAATCTAGTCTGTACGGAGACCTATAGATGTGGGGAGGGAATCCCTACAAGTACTAAGGACTGGGAGGAATATGGGACACCTCCTAACAGAAATAGTAGCAGACAGACGAACAAACAAAATAGATAGAACATAGAGGTCCGTAGACCAAGCAAACTAACAGAGTTAGATACAGAGCACAGGCTAGCTAGAAAGTAGATATACAATGAAGTCCAGCAAAGCCAGAAGGGCGGAGCAGGATCAAATAGGCCAACAAGGTCATGTGACCAGCAAAGGAAAAAAAACCTAACAGCAAGGTTCTAACAGTACCCCCCCTTCTAAGAGGATCCTCCGGATCCCCTAGGACCAGGCTTATCAGGAAATCTCCTGTGAAACGCTCTGATAAGTCTGGACGCGGAAACATCATCTGACCTCACCCAAGAGTTATCCTCGGGTCCGAAACCTTTCCAGGCCACAAGATACTGCAAACTACCTCTATACCGTCTAGAGTCAAGGATGCGAGAAATTTCATATTCCCCGTCCTCCACCACCGGAGGAACAGAGGCAGAGGCGTCACCATCCGACACAACAGCTTTTTTTAACAGAGAGACATGAAAGACCGGATTAATTCTCCAGGAGGTAGGAACCTCCAACCTAACAGCAGATTGGTTGACAACCTGAAGCACCTTAAAGGGCCCTACAAACTTGGGACCCAATTTCTTAGAAGGAATCCTCAACCGCAGATTCCTAGAGGACAACCAAACCATGTCACCAACAGTGAACAAAACCTCCTGTCGTTTCCTATCAAAGTAGTCTTTAGATTTTCTGTTGGCCTCCTGAAGATTACCACGCACATCCGTCCAAACTCTTTCCAAATCACCGGAAAAATTCTCCTCCTCAGGCACGGCAGATCCCAACTTGGAGAACGACCCAAACGACGGATGTCTCCCAGAACAACAAAAAAAAGGCGAACAACCAGCAGAAGAAGATGTATGATTGTTCAGAGCAAATTCGGCAAGTGGCAGAAACTCAGACCACTCCTCTTGATTGTCTGCCACAAAACAACGCAAGAACTGCTCAACATCCTGGTTTTTCCTTTCTGTCTGGCCATTAGATTCAAGATGATATCCGGACGAAAACGACAAATGAATTCCCAACCTGTCACAAAAGGCACGCCAAAAACGAGCCACGAACTGAGGACCCCTATCAGAAACAATGTCAGTAGGAACGCCATGAAGTCTGACAATTTCCTTGACAAAGGCCTTAGCGAGAGTTTTAGCGCAGGGCAGTTTGACGAAGGGAACCAAGTGACACATCTTGCTAAAACGGTCCACGACCACCCAGATGACAGTAAAACCCTCAGAGGGGGGAAGGTCAGTTATAAAGTCCATAGCCAAATGTGTCCAAGGAGCACTGGGGACCTCCAAAGGACAAAGCAACCCCGCAGCAGGAGTATGTGAGGACTTAGATCTAGCACATATAGTACATTGGCGCACCCACTTAATGACTTCCTTCTGCCATCCAGGCCACCAAAAACTGCGACCCACCAGTCTCTTGGTCTCAGAGATTCCGGGATGACCTGCCAACCGAGATTCGTGACACTCAACAAACAAATCTCTCCTAAAGGTCCCAGGCACAAACAACCTCCCATGAGGAGTGTTAGATGGGGCATTCTCCTGAGCTTTAAGAATCTCATCTTCCAAAACGGAGTCTAAAGCAGCTATCACAACACCTTCTTGTAAAATGTTCTCCTCTTTCTCACCACCGACTATGGGAGAAAAACTGCGAGACAAGGCATCCGCCTTAACATTCTTAGTACCAGGGATGTAAGTAACGGAGAAATTAAACCGCGAGAAAAACAGTGCCCACCTAGCCTGACGGGCATTCAGGCGCTTGGCAGCATCAAGATATATCAGATTTTTATGATCCGTAAGAACCTGAACGGGAAATTCCGCACCTTCCAAGAAGTGGCGCCAGTGTTCAAATGCGAGTTTAATAGCCAATAATTCCCGATTACCAATATCGTAATTCAGTTCAGTCTCCGAAAATTTTTTTGAAAAAAAGGCACAGGGATGTAATCCATCCCCGTTATCCTGAGACAATACTGCGCCAACCCCCACAGAGGAAGCATCAACCTCAACCAAAAACGGCCTAGTAACATCAGGCTGCATAAGGATGGGAGCAGAGGTGAACCTCTCCTTGAGATACACAAAAGCTTCAATGGCCTCAGAAGACCACTGAACCGCATCAGCACCTTTCCTGGTGAGATCAGTCAGAGGTTTGACAATACTAGAAAAATTTTTTATGAATTTTCTATAGTAATTGGCGAAACCCAAAAACCTCTGTATCGATTTCAAACCAATAGGCCTAGGCCATTCCTGCACAGCCTGAACCTTAACCGGATCCATCTCAAAACCTTTGCTGGAGATAATGTAGCCCAAAAAACTAATTCTCTGTACAGCGAACTCACATTTCTCCAGCTTAGCAAAAAGCGAATTGTCCATTAATAACTGTAATACCTCACGCACGCTCCGCCAATGAGACTCCAGATCTGGCGAATAAATCAAAATGTCATCCAAATACACAACCACATTTTTACCGATCAAAGGTCTAAGGATGTCATTAATCAGATTCTGAAAAAATGCAGGAGCATTAGTAAGACCAAAAGGCATAACCAGATTCTCAAAATGACCCACAGGAGTGTTAAAAACAGTCTTCCATTCATCACCCTCCTTCATGCGCAACAGATTGTATGCCCCCTTAAGGTCAATTTTAGAGAACCACTTGGCCCCCAATAACTGGTTAAACAGATCAGGAATCAATGGCAGTGGGTAAGGATTGCGTACCGTAATTTTGTTAATCTCACGAAAATCCAGACAAGGACGTAAACCGCCGTCCTTTTTTTTTACAAAAAAAAATCCAACCGCCACAGGAGACTTAGAGGGCCTAATGTGACCGGCGGCCAAGCTTGTCTGTATGTATTCCTCCAAAGCCTTCCTCTCAGGAATAGTAAGGTTAAATAAACGACTCTTAGGAAGAGTCGCTCCAGGGACAAATTCAATAGAACAATCATAGTCTCTATGGGGAGGCAAAACCTGCGATTCTTTCTCAGAAAAAACTCTCCAAAAATCCTGAATAGGAACAGGCAATTCTCCCCTATCCAAAGCTGCAATACGCCCGTTACAACACTTGTCATAACATTTATGGCTCCAGGATTTAATTTCACTGGTAGACCAATCCAGTACAGGATTGTGAAATTTTAACCAGGGCAAACCCAATATTACTGGAGAAGGCAAGTTATTCAACACTACCAAATCCAATTTCTCATGGTGAACACCATTAATAGTGAGAGGAAATTCACTGACCTTGAGAGTAATATTCTTCAAAGGGGAGCCATCCACAGAAACCACAGCAATGGGGGATGATAAAGGTTCAGGTTTTAAATTGAGTTTTTCCACGAATCCCCCATCAATTACATTCAGTGTAGATCCGCAATCAACAAACACCCGAAATTCCATCAATTTTTCCTGAGCAATCGTGGAAGCAGCTAAAAATATACCCTTGGAATTTAAACAGGCAATACGGGCGTGACTGACCATTTTTTTTTCTTTCTTCATACGAAGCTCACAGCCTTTAATCAAATGACCAGATTTTCCGCAATAGAAACACAAGCCTTCCGAAAAACGACGGTCTTTTTCTTGAGAGCGAGGTGCCACCGATCCAATCTCCATCGGTTCACCACTGTTAATACACACATTATCATAACCAGAAACTGACATAGCAGAGGATTTGCTCTCATTAACCCTAGCACGCAGTCTTCTATCCACCCGTATAGCTAATTGCATAGCCTGTTGCAAATCCTCAGGTGTAGGATAAGCAATTAGCAGGTCTTTAACCCTTTCACTGAGCCCAGCAAGAAATAGACTTTTCAGAGCAGAATCGTTCCACCCTGTTTGAGTGGACCAACGACGAAAATGTGTACAATATTTTTCCACATTACCCGATCCTTGTTTTAAACGTCTCAACTCAGTCTCAGCTGATGCGACACGGTCAGGATCATCATATAATAGCCCCAAAGCAGAAAAAAAACTATCCACTGATCTGAAGCATGAATCACTAGGTTGCAAAGAAAAGGCCCACTCCTGAGGCTCTTTGCGCAAAAGTGACATTATGAACCCTACGCGCTGGGATTCATCCCCAGAGGACTTAGGTCTCAAACGAAAATACAATAAGCAAGCATTTTTAAATGAAAAAAATTCTCGGTGTTCACCAAAAAATAAATCCGGCAAACATACCTTAGGCTCCAAGAAATGTGCTCCAGGACAGTTACTCACGTGCTGACGGAGCTCGGCCACCTCCAGAGAGAGTCCCTGCAGGCGATGAGCCAAATCCTGAACCGACACCATGATGGAACAGAAAAATCTTTCCTTAGAGAATTTGCTGGCTGGACTTACTGTTATGTTCTGCTACCAAAGCTAAGGAAAGAGAGGAGATCTGTCCCTACTATAGGACTCAGCTGAATCCCTACGATGTAACAGGGAACCTGATCCTGCGATCAGACCTGCTAAAGTCCTAATCTAGTCTGTACGGAGACCTATAGATGTGGGGAGGGAATCCCTACAAGTACTAAGGACTGGGAGGAATATGGGACACCTCCTAACAGAAATAGTAGCAGACAGACGAACAAACAAAATAGATAGAACATAGAGGTCCGTAGACCAAGCAAACTAACAGAGTTAGATACAGAGCACAGGCTAGCTAGAAAGTAGATATACAATGATGTCCAGCAAAGCCAGAAGGGCGGAGCAGGATCAAATAGGCCAACAAGGTCATGTGACCAGCAAAGGAAAAAAAACCTAACAGCAAGGTTCTAACACTAAGATCCTGCTATGTGTAGCACAAGCAATTGGATGAACGCGACTTCTAGTCTCCTATGGAGACTATGGTAGCCAGTAAAAAGTTTTTAAAAAATATTTTAAAAATATAAAAGTTTAAATCACCTCCCCTTTTGCCCCATTCAAAATAAAACAATAAAAAAAAATCAAAATAAAACATACACATGTTTGGTATCGCCACATTCGGAATCGCCCCATGTATCAATGTATCAAAAGAATGAATTCGATCTGTAAATGGCGTAACGAGAAAAAAAAAATGCCAGAATTCACTATTGTATGGGGTATCCTAGGGCAGCACGATGGTTCAGTGTTTAGCACTGCAGCCTTTCCCCGCTGGGTTCCTGCATTCAAATACCACCAAGGACAACATCTGTAAGGAGTTTATATGTTCTCCCCGTGTTTGTGTGTGTTTCCTCTGGGTTCTACGGTTTCCTCCCACACTTCAAAGACATACTGATAGGGAATGTAGATTGTGAGTCCCAACGGGGACAGTGCCCATAATGTCTGTAAATTGTCTGAATTGTACAGAGATGCGGAATATGTTGGCGCTATATAAATAAAATTATTATTATTAAAGAGAAAAAAAGATGTGGCGCTATCTAAGCTTAGTGAGTTTAGGTTAAAAAAGTTGGCCACTACTTTTTATGATTGGGGCAATCGATTGACCCTGTGCCCCTAAGTGTTTTTTCTAATTACCACCTGCTGTTCTTCATGCCTGTGAGCGGCGCTATCACTGGCCGCTCACAGGCATGATGTGACCCCCGCTTGGAGCCGGCTCTGACATCCGCTGATGTCACGTAAAGTTCTGGCTGCAGCTGGGGGTAACTCACTTCTGCGTTCCACGGTGGATGCTGGGCTGTGGGTGGGGTTACCCCGCTCGTCACACCCAGCATCCACCGAGGGCTCTCCCTCCCCCCATTTGGGAAAGCATGCGGTGGATACTGAGTGTGACGCACAGGGTAACCCCACCCACAGCCCATCAGCCACCGTGGGGACCGCGTCACTGATGTCACGCCTCACTTGAAGTGACATCAGCTTGGAGTAACGTGATGGCTATGAGTGGCCAGCGATAGCGCTGCTCACTGGCATGAAGAACAGCAGGAGGTTATTACAAAACCACTTAGGGGCACAGGGTCAATCGATTGCCCCAATCATAAAAAGTAGTGGCCAACTCCTTTAAGTTGTAAAAGGCAAGTTGTATAAGAAAACTTGCTCACCTGATATAGTTGTTCTGCCTGAGGCACAACTCTCATTTTGGTTTGGATTCAAAAGTGATAGACTGCATCTATTCCTGGAGAGACAGGGGAAACCACCTCCATGAGTTTCCCACAGTAGAAGAATCAGAAATGGAGACCAGGATCAGTGCAGTCTTCTGTTGCAATAATTTAATCAAGGATGTTATCTTTTTTGATTGTTTCAATGAGCATTTATTTAAAAATAAAAATTATTAAAACACTAGTTTACACACATTATGTCTGTTAAAAAACCCTCCAGACCACACCATCTCTCTTTCATATAAACTCTACTAAGAGGGACAAACAATCCCATACAATTTCCCTCTGTTCTTTGTAAAGTGGGAGAATGAATTAGGTAGCTCCTTGTAGCCGGAAGATCGATCGAAAATCCGTCTATTTACGTTAAGGTCTTCATTGTGCTCGGTATCACAGGAGAGGAGTTACAAGATCTTAACAAGATGGTACAGATGCGCATCTACTATACATTCAATTTTCCCCACCACTCCAGATACTTGTTGGAGATGCCTAGAAGAAAAAGGTTCATTCACACATACAGTGTATATGGTGGGCCTGCTCATCTATTAAGAAATTGTGGGGGCAACAAACTCGCTTTACATAAGGTTCAACCTTCAATGGAATTAGCTCTATTATCTTTGAGTGACATTTTAATCTCCAAATTCAAGAAGGGCCTCCTCCGACATTTTCTCATGGCCGCTAGGAACTTAATCCCCCGGTACTGAAAACAAGATAAATCACCATCATGCTCTGAATTTATATCGAAATTAACAACATCTACAGAATGGAGCAACTGATAGGTCAAATTACTGGAGATCCTGATAAAATCTATAACACATGGGCCCCCTGGATTGCGTTTAGAGAAACACCAGAATTAGACTCCTGGTTGTCTAGGCATCAATCTACATCTTAACGTAGATTGCTCAATACCAGTACATGCCTTATCGTGCTTCTGAAAATTATGGTCAGGAACTCCGACCTTGCCCACCCACTGGTTGACAGCTCGGACCTGCCCAGAGGAGGGATCTAAAACCCAACCCCTTCCTTTCTTTCCCCCCTTTCTTAACTTTTCTTCTCACACAACTTACCCCTTTTTCTTTATCCCCACCCTTCATTTGTTTGTTTTTTTTTATTTGCTTTTATTTGCATTCCTTGATATTTACCACAGTTATTATCAATGCTTATAAATATACATCGTGTATACAGTTAATTGTTATCTAAATGTAATTTGCAATTCTATCAATAAGAAAAATTAGTGGTTTTGTATTGTGCCATGTTCAACTCATAGAATAAATTTGATTTACACAAAAACACTAGCTTACACAACGAGTATAAAAATATACTTCTCCAAATTAATATCCTCCACCACCAGGAAGTGGGAGGAATGGATAGAGGACAGGGGGGAGGGGGAGAGGGTAGGGGAGGGAAAGGTTTAATCATGTTCCTATTTAACCCTTGCTCTATACTTTTGTTTGGAACCATATTCACACTGTGTCACGATAATCCTGTTCCTGTTTTATATTTTTCCGCCGGTTAAATTACTAAAATCCATCTGTTCAATATATAGTGCATACAAAAATGCGATAACACTGTACAAAAAAATAAAATAATAAAAAAATAATTAATAAAGAATTAGAAAAATATATATATTAAAAAACATGTAAAAATAAAAATTGTTTTTCCTTTTTTTTCCCCCTTTTCACTCTTTCATTCCTTCCTTTCTTTAATTTATTTTCTCCATTTTTATTTAGGTCTTATTCCTTTCTATTATTTTCTTTCTTCATTTTTATTTATGTCTTTCTGCACGACCACTACATAGTGTTTATAATGGATTTGTGAAGAAAGAAACAAGAATTCTTTTTAAAAACATGTCATCGCTTGGTTGTGGGATGTGAATAAGTATATTCCTCAGCCTCAGGAACTTGAACTGCCATTTTACTCCCCAAAAATAGTGTCCATATGGACCCCCAAGTCAATAGACAACTGGGTCTCGTAAACCTCGTAAATGCCAGAATTAAGTTTTTTTGGTCGCTGCAACGTTTCATTAAAATGCAATAACGGACGATCAAATAGTATCTACCTCAAAATAATATCAATAAAAACATCAGCTCAGCATGCAAAAATAAGCCCTCACCTGGCCTCATATCATGAAAAATGGAGACGCAACGGGTCTCGACATTTTTTTTTTACAAACTTTGTTTTTTTTTTTCACCACTTAAATAAAAAAGAACCTATACATGTTTGGTATCTATGAACTTGTAATGACCCGGAAATCATAATGGCAGGTCTGTTTTAGAATTTATTGATCATGTTAAAAAGAACAACTCAATGGTGTTGTTCAAAAGTACAACTCCTCCTGCAAACAAAAAGCCATCACACTCAAAAATGGAAAAACCCAAAGTGGTAAAGGGGTAAAAAAATGTAACAAAAAATGTAATGCTGAGGCTGTGTTCACATGTAGTGTAAATGCTGCATTTTATCCTCTGCTTTTTTTTTATATTTTGTTGTGTTTAGCTGTCCAAGCAAAAGTGGATGTGATTTTATGAAAACTCCTGTGTGTCCAAAGACACCGATGAACTGTTGTGGTTCGGTGCTTTTTTCCTCTAGAAGCTTTTATGTAGAGGTTAAAGAAAACGCAAGGAAAAAAAGTGCAGTTACTGCAAATCAAAGCTTTTTTGTACTATAAAAAAACAAACACTGCTTCACATTTGCACCAAAAACACATCAAATAAGGGGGAATGCCATTAAAAAAAAATGCAATAGTCAAAGAAGATTGTTATTGCATATTTTGGTGTGGACCCTTTACAGACACAAAAAATCCTGATGTTATATAGTAATGCTAAGTAAAAATGAGAAAGTTATGGCTGCTACTGCTATGAATGAATGAACAAAAATTAAATCCATAGTTCCCAACTAGAGATGAGCATGACGCACAGATGATGTTGCGCCAGCCCTGGCTAAGTCAAAGGCTGTGCCAGGGACGCCAGAAGGTAAGATTTGCAAGGCTCCTGTCCAGCCACCAGGTACCACTGAGCTGGACAGGAGTACCATGAATCGATCCGCTCATCTCTAGTCCCAATCATCTAAGGCCGGTTTCACAAGTCTGGATATTTCTGGTATCAGAAAAAACAAACAGTTCTGGAGATATCCGTGTCCGTGTGCACCTGTGTGGCACACATGTGGCAACCGTGTGCCGCATCAGGAGCACATGTACCGGCGCTCGGGAATTAGCAGAACAGCTAGCGCTGTTCCCAAGCGCCGGGTGTTGAATGCTGCCCTCATCATTGTTCCCTGTTAACGCTGTTAACGCAGCACCAGCAAGAACAATGATGAAAGTAGTAGTATCTGCTCCCACAATGTCCAACTGTTAAAATAAGAATAAAATAAAAAATCCATATACTCACCTGTCCTAAGTGTCTCCCACTGTAATCCATGCGACCAATCACGCCGATGAGCCAGGGAGAATGAAGCGCTGCAGCAAGAAGGCCCCGAAGCTGCGCTCACCTAGCGGTGTCCTGTCACTCACTGAGCGCAGCTCCGGGCCCGCTCACTGCAGCAATTCATTCTCTCCAGCTCCTCGGCGTGATTGGTCACATGGATTACAGCGGGGGACACTTAGGACAGGTGAGTATAAGGATTTTTTATTTTATTCTTATTTTAACAGGTGGCGACACTGGGAGCAGACACTACTACTCTCATCATTGTCCCTGCTGGTGCTGATCACAGCACCAGCAGGGAACAATGATGAGGGCAGAGTTCAGCACCCAGCGTTTGGTAACAGCACCAACTGAACTGTTGATCCCCAAGCGCCAGTACTTGTTACACAGATGGCATTCGTGTGTGGTACGTGTTTACATGGACCCATTGACTTGAATGGGTCCATGTGATCCATGCTGCCGGCCAAAAACGAATATGTCTATATGTGGGTCACACAGCGCACGGTCCGTGGAAGCACGCTGACATGTGCGCAAACCCATTCATTTGAATGGGTCCATGTGCGTCAGTGTCTCTGGAACGTGTGGAGACTGTCACCACACGTATCGGACACACTGACGTGTGAAAGAGCCCTAAGTTACAGTGGGACAGTCTCAGATTTGGGTCTTTGCCCTGCAGCCTCCGGCGTCTGCTGAATGTCCCTCACTGCCACCTCGTCCTACCAGGGTAGAAAGAAATGGTAAATGGGTGTGGATCAGAGTGTGGCAAAATTTACCGTGGTGCCGCATGACTTCTCCATTTTTCTGTTCTTCAAAAATTGGGAGATATGCTGGAACACAAACCTTTATGACACCCCATTCTAAATCCATAGCAATTAATATGAAGTCAGAGTCAATCACCGCTAAAACAGTTTCCACTCTTCTCGGAAGGTTTTCTAGCATATTTTGGAGTGTGTGTGAGTTTATGTCCCATTAATCCAGAAGAGCATAATAATAATAATCTTTATATAGCACTAACATATTCCGCAGCGCTTTACATACATTATCGTCACTGTCCCCATCGGGGCTCACAATCTAGATTCCCTATCAGTATGTCTTTGGAGTGTGGGAGGAAACCCACGCAAACACAGGGAGAACATACAAACTCCTTGCAGATGTTGTCCTTAGTGGGATTTGAACCAAGGACCCCATGCTGCAAGGCTGCAGTGCTAACCACTGCGCCACCGCATTTGTGACAATAAACATGGATGATGGATGACAGGTCTGGCTCACAATCTCTGTTCTAATTTATCCCAAAGGGTTTAGGTCAGGGCAGAAATCTCATAGATGAGGAGTCGGGGAGGAGGGGATGACAGCTTCCTCGTTTAGAGCATCTGTTTCAGGACTGCTGAGAGTCCTCCTGCTCCTCCCTGACTCAACACTTGAAGGAGCTCTACAGGCAAAATGCTCTATGCAGAGGGGTGATCTGGATACTCAGAAAAGTACTGGGGAAATAACAGCTGTCAGTTAGCATGAGCTGCAGTTCATTGGTGACAGCTGGGAAGGGCATCTATACCTACCTTCTGCAACAGACAGTGGAGAAAGGAAATATTACAGCATGTTTACACAGTCTTGATGCTGATTGTTTTCTGGTTGTAAATAAATTACATTTCAAAACTCCTTCTATAAAAAAAGCAAACTTTTTTTGTGCAAAACTACATGGTGTTTGTTGTTGTATTAAAGCAGATGTAGACATGATTTTCATGTGTTATTTTTATGCGGTTTTAATTATTAGCATATGTTCACACAGTTTTGGGAGTTTTTTTGTGGATCTGCTGACAGTGTTGTGATCAGTGACTGTAGCACCTCCCACATGTATAACTGAGTCATACTGCCATATTGCTCTTATAAGGATCCAATCGCTATCCACAGACTGGTCGGTAGCTCACCTGACCCAAGCATGACAGCATGTACAAGTGCATCTCACTAAATTAGAATATCATCAAAAATTTAATTTATTTCAGTTCTTCAATACAAAAAGTGAACTCCTATATTATATAGAGTAATTACAAACAGAGTGATCTATTTCAAGTGTTTATTTCAATTAATGTTGATGATTATTATTATTTCTATGCAGCTATCACGCTGAGGTCAGGAGAGCTGATGGCCAGTAAGAGGATTTCGATGCAATTCTCACGCGAGTAATACTGCAGCCTCACTGCACCCAAAGTAATCAGCTCCCTGAAGGAATAAAGTTAATTTTGTCCTAGGTGCTGCACTTTTAGCATGGTGGTTATGCACGTTTATAACACTATTAACCCTATATCTGCAAGTAAATAGCATTATTCGACATGACAGGTTATTTTTAAGCAATAGAACTGTGTAAACATGATCTTAATTTTTCACTTACCTTGAACCTCCATAAGCCTCCAATATCGTCAGATGATTCAAAGCAGATGGGCTCCAAATTTTCATCCAGACAGCATTTTATTGCTGTTAAACCACTAGAACCTGCCCCAATGATACAAATTTTCTTCACCATGACTTCAGAAGTTTCTGATCACTAAAAAGTGTAAGTTCCAGTTAGCACCGATAAAAGAAGAAAACTAAAATGACTATTCTTCACAGAGCTCCACTTGTTTTCTCCAACAGTGAGGATTACGTATAAACAAGTGGCTGACAGATAGAATCCAAAGCTGCAGTTCTAGTGTCCAAATGGAAAGATGCCATGTATATGCAATCTGAAAACCGCTTGTTTAACTTAAAGGGGAAACTAAATTCTTTTTTTGCTACGCTATGTTTAATTCTTCCCTCATATTGAGGATACTTGTCAATTCTCCCATTTTATGAGAACGCTTGTCATGATTTTAATCTATTAAGGCTGTAGGTGTGATGTATGGATGGCCAAATCAGTTCTCATACTTTGCACTGACGAGGGCCAACAGACTGAAACACCTTGTCTGCAAATTGATTCTGATTTGGCTTTTATCCTAAGTCATTTTGCACGACTCGTTAAAGGGTCAATTGTGACTTATAGGATTGCTGCTTCCAATAGGTGGCGCTATAGAGTTCAAGTCCTCTTTTTCTCTGAAAAGGCAATTTGCATGTGGATAGAAAGAGTAAACTGATAATATTGTTGATGGTTGTGCTTGCTTACTTACAAAGTTTAGGGACTGGAGTACATTTCTAATGCAAGTTACACCACAAAAGTGTCGTAACCTTTGAAAAATGTCTGGTGGGCTTCACCATGCCCTGTCTCACCCACTTTCACGAATCTGGTAAAAACTGATGTTAAAACGGCAAAAGTCACAAAATTTTCACGTAACGTTGAGCTACACAAAAGTATAGACACATTAGACATACATTCTACCCTTGATTTAATTGTTCATTATTTAGTTTACAGGGACATAACACTTGCATTAAAGAAGTGGTCCGCTACAATGTTTATTTTGCACTTCAATTTAAACCTTTCAAATAAATCTTTTTGCAAATATTAAATTTAAAGGCGAATGCCAAAAAGGAGAAGAAACATTCTGTCTGAAAATGATTTCTCCTTTAAAGACCAAATGAGAAACAGGCATTTCCCTTTTCATCCACAGTGTAGATGGCATGTTTCCAACTGGATTGTTGATGTAAGATTTGGACTTTATTTTTCACTGTTTCACAATCTTCATAGTTAGAACAAAAAAGTAAACAATGAGCTGCAAATGTAACTGTCGGGGATGGGGGCTGTTGAAGGGTATATTCCTTTGTCTCTATGTGTTTTTTTTCCTTTACTTGCTGGCAAGTAAACTTTCCTTCCTGTGCACAATTGTTTCTACAGTCAAACTGATTCAGTTTTCCCCACGGGCACCCAGTGTTATTATACCTGTATGTGTCTAAACTAGTGAAGGGTCATTCGCGAATGAACCGAGGCAAAGAGCCGGCTCCGTGCTGTGAACGATGAGAGCCAACACTCCAATGGGAGCCACTGAAATCTCTTAATCGCTCACAATAGGTGTAAAATTCAAGTGTTCGGCAAACAAAACCCAAGCCAACCAAGCAAAACCCCGCTCACTCATTAATTTATTTGACTATCTGCAAGTGGGTGTTGTTTCGACCATGAGTGGGGGTGGTTTCAGCCGTATTAATGTAATTTTAAATATGTATTCACCCAAGGTGAGCACATATTTAATAGAGATCCATTTAGGATCCAAAAGAGCCATCTCATTTTAGTGAGCGGAGCCGAGTGAGTTGGATTCCAAAAAAGAGCCGGACTGGCCATCACTATTCTAAACCTGAGTGCAGAGCATGAAGGGTTTATATAACATGTTCCTTATTAACACCAGGTGAAGCAAAGCTGTAATCTGATAAAACATACTTTTTTTTTTTTTTTTTGCTTCTTGTGTAAGTTTGGTTTGTTTCTTGATTTAGATAAAGATTGTGCGCTCCATTTTTACTTTGAAAGGCATAGTTATTTATAATATTCATGTATTATAATTAGGGATGAGCAAGCACTAAAATGCTTGGATGCTCATTACTCAGAGCAATTCCTATTGCTCGGATGCTCATTTCGAGTAATGAGTATTTTGGGAGTCAATGGGAGGTCTGGGGGGGCAGTGAAAATATTGAAATCGATGGAAGAAGTGCTGAATGCAAGGAGAACGGCATGGGGAAGACCCCTGAAATCATCTCTGACTCCCAGATTGCTGCTGAGAACAATGGTGTCAAACTTTTACTCCACTTTAAGGACTGACAATTAGTGATGAGCGAGCATGCTCGCTACTGCTCGGTGCTTGCCCGAGCATCTTACTGCTCGAGATGCTCGGAGATCGCCGGGGTTGCTCGGCGGGGGCTCGGCTCTTTAGAGTGCCAATCAACATGCAGGGATTGTCTGCCACACACAGTAATTCCGCTGCCATGTTAGTTGCAGCATTACAGTGATTGGCTGGCCGCACAGCATCATCAGGTCTATATTAGACCTGGTGCCGCCAGGTTCGTCACAGTCTACTCCGCAATCAGGCAGTGTAAGGAGAGGTGATGCTGAGCTAGGGAGAGATTTGGTTGTTTATTAGTTAGTGTAGGTAATCTACAAGATTCTCTACATATCCATCACAACTAACAGTCCTTCTGAGGACTAATCCAGCTGCAGAGATATCAGTGCTAGGCAGGCAGGGTATACAGCAGACTGCACATAGCACATAGCAAGAGGGTCCATTCCAGTTCTGTCTACTGCAGCTCCAGACAGGAAGAGGAGGAGGAGGAGCCTGTTGGTGCTGGGAGTGTGTGCTGCTGTAGGAGCTGGGAAGGAGGGAAAAATACCTCCAGGACTTTTTCATCTGACCCCTTCCCAGCTACAGAAAGGTGAGCCTGGGACTGGCTTCTGGGGCTGGGCCCCTGGCTCCCACCTCCCAGTATAAGCCGACGGGGGGTGGAGGGCTCCGAATCCGGCTAGGGTGACCACCATTTCAGGCCAGGACTCCGGTGCGAAGACCCGCAAGACCCCTGAGACCATGGCTGCGGTGGAGTATGAGCAGGGGTGCAGCAGCCGTGCCCCTTGACTGAGACACTAAGGTTGCGAAGGAGTCTACTGTCAGCTATGGCTCCAGCATCCATGTGCATCTCTGCGAGTATGAGGAAGCCTCTAAACAGCTAAGGACCCTCTGGGGAGAGTTGACGGTAGCGAGGGATAGAGCCAACAGGGCCTCTAATGACAAGAGGGCCGCCCTCTCCACCGCGGTTAGGAAGCTGAAGGGGCATTGGAGGCTAGAAGATGTCACATCCTCACTGGCAGTTGCCCTTTACGGGAAAAGTTGGAGAACGGCGACCGGTTAAGAGCCATGACCGGTGAGGCACCTGGGGGGTCAGGGAGCCCCGTCCAGGTGGAGGAGGATTGCGAGTTGGAGTATGAGGAAGATGATGCACCCTATCTATCTGGTGGCCTGGTATAAGATCTCCAGGCGTCGCACAAAGGGATAGAACCCGAGCAAGTGGCTCTTCCACCAGATTCCACCCCCTCTTAGAGTAGCAGGAGCGAGGGGGAGGAGGAGGATGGTGGCAACAGCAGTGAGGGGTAGCTGCCTCATCCTGAAGCAGATCCAGCAGATCGAGTCCCCGGTACATTTTGACCAGCTTACTTTCGGGGACGAGGTCTGCGTGGATGAGGCAACCAGGAAGGGGATGAAGAGGTCAAGAAGGAGGCACAAGAGGAGTAAAACATCGGCGGTTGAAAAACTTGTGTATGTCCCCCTTCCTGGGGCCTCCCGGTTCCGCGGTGTGGCACCCGCTGCCCTCCCCGGCTCAGGCTCTGTGGTGGCTCCGCAGCAAGGGAGCGGGGAGAGTGTTGGCTATCAAGTGCAGGGCGCCGTCTCTGCTGGCAGTAGCAGAGAGGGTGGTGGCAGGCACGGAAAAATGGCAGAGGATTCTGGTAGTGATATGCATTGCGGTTTGGGTGGTACAGGTGTTAATAACAGTGTGTCTGCTGGTGTGCAGGGGTCGGCGTGCGTGACTGCCGCTGCCTCCTGCACTGCCGGTGGGGCACAGACAGCCAGGGCTGCATCTCTGGCGGTGAGTGCTGGGGTGTCTGGGTCCCCTACTCACGGATCCACTAAAAAGGCTGGATCACCTTTGGGGACCCATGCACTGAAGAAAATCAAGGGAGCGGAGCCTGGTTCTAAGGCTGGGGTCGCTCCCCTGGTGGGGTCCGCGGCCGGTTCGGGGCCCCCTGTGCGCATATTCGGTGCTGGGTCAGCACCGGGGGCTCCGCCGCCAGTGGGAGTGGCCCAGCCTAGGGCCGGCTGCAGCTGCTTCAGTGTCTGGCTCCCACATGGAGGGGGCCCGGTTCCTGGCGGCCGGTGCGGCGGCCTCAGGGGCCCCTGAATGCAGATCCAGTTTTGGGTCGGCATCGGGGGCCCTGGGGTGGCTGCCGGCGGGGGGGCTTGGCCTCTGTGCAGTCTGCCTCGGTGGGTGTGACTGTTTCAAAAATGCTGGCGGTGGCCGCTATGGATGTGTCCCCGCCTGCTTCAGCGGCGGGGAACGAAGATTGAACTGGGCTGCTGGGGTCTCCTGCATCTGTGTGCTTACCTGTGTTGGTGGCTGCAGGGGCCCCAGCAGCTGAAGATACTGCGGTGGTGGCAGAGGGAGGAGGAGCAGGAGCTGGAGGCACATCTGCTTCTGCTCCTGGCTCCGGTGCTAATAAACTGGGCGTTGCATCCCTAGCAGGGGGCGTGCTGCTGAAGCAGTGTGGCATCTCCCTTAAAGGGACAGCAGCACTCAGGACCAGTAAAGGTCTAAACCCCCCAGTGGCTGGTAATAAAAATAATGTTAATAAAAATAATGTTAATGAAAATAATAATAATGTTAATAAAAATGTGAGTGCAAGTGGGAGTATGAATGGGGTGAATGGTAGGGAGAGTGGGGTAAATGGTGGGGTGAGTGGAGTGGATGTTGGTGGAGTGGGTGCTGGCGGCTTGGATGAGGGTGGTATGGAAGTGTGTAGTGGTGGAGGTGTAGGGGAGGGGGCTGGCTCATCTGCACCCCCCCACCCGTAAGACCCCGAAACTTTTCGGAGGTTGTGGCTGGGGCTCCGGGGGGTTCTTGGGGGGCTTCCTCGTCTCTGGACTCCGGGGATGGCGTTTGGCACCCTCGTCTCCTGGAGGCCCTGTGTAAAGGAGAGAGGTCGATCAATGTAGAGGGCAGACAGGTGGATCTATCCTTCTGGATAGACAGGCATGGCCTGGCAGCCTTCCAAGAGAAAAGAGGGGGGGGGAAACCATATGGTCCCTCCCGACAGCCGGACCGGGGGGTAGCTAGGAGGAATATGGTCCATCTTCGGTGGAGGAGCAGTGAAGCGTGCCTGCCAAGAGCTAGGGTGGTGGAGCTCCTCCTGAAGATGGACTTCAGGGCAGCTGACATCTTCGCCTTGATACATCCTTTTGGCACCCCGTTTTTCGACGTCAGCTTTGTTCGGCCGGAGGGCTTGGAGCTCTTCTGGTCGAACTATGAGCTGGTGAAGGGAGAACCCGGCTGGCGAGATTTTGCCGTGCAGCGAAATCTCGCCAGAATGGTGTCAAGAAGGTGACAGTCCTAACAAGCAACGAGTCACTTTCTGGGGTTGACATCTTGAGGTGGCTTTCCCAGTATGGGGAAGTTACGGAGGTCCCCAAAAAAAACGGGACGTGTTTGCATTTTGGTCAGGGGGCTGGACCTTCATGGTAAAACTGAAGTGTTCAGGTGGTACGGTCACCCACATACCTTCCTCAACGTTCCTGGCGAGGGATAGGATCCTGATCTTCTACCAGGGGCAGCCGAAGGTCTGCCCAGGTGCGGTGATCCCCGCCACTTCAGCGCGGGCTGCAAGGTGCAGAAATGTGCCTTGTGTGGCGGGGTGGGTCATCTCGCTGCGTCCTGCGGTGACATTAGGTGTCACCTGTGTGGTGAATTAGGTCACCCATACAGCCGCTGCCCCCGTTCCTTTTCCAGTGCCGCCTCTAGCCAGGTGGGGGTGAACCGTGGGAAGGCAACCCCCGCTGGTGAGTCCTCTGCTTAAGCTGGGGGTGGGGCGGGAGAAGAGCTGAGGGGCTGGTGAGGAGTGACATGGCTGAGAACACCAATCACCAGTGGCAGGAGGTGAGGCGCTGCAGGGGCAGGGGGCAGGGAGAACCTTGGGAAACTGGGGTGATGTCTGTCCCCCCTCCGATGGGGGTGGCTGGTGTCTCTGAGGCCCTGGGGGAGGAAGCGGTGTGCGAGGAGATCAGGAAGCTGGAGAAGGGGGAGTCGACTGTCTCAAAGGTTTCCTCTCCAGGTGGCAGTTTGGGTAAGGAGGTAATGGAATACCCTAAAAAAAGGGTGGCACGAGTACCAAAAAGGGGGTTGAGAAATTTCCCCCTTCCCGGCCATTGAGGTGCCTACGGAAGGGCACACCGGCTCCCCTCTGATCCCCCTATCCAACCGGTTCCAGGCCCTCGATGACCCTGCTAAGATGGAAGTCGGGGGTGGAGGGCTGGGGGTAACACCTGGGGGGCTTTCGGGGGATGGCCGCGTCCGTCCTTCGGGGGACGTTAAGTCCTCTGGTGGAGGGACCGCTCGGGATTCCAGAGACGAGGAATCCAACATGGATATGTCTGTATCCCTAAAAAGGAAGGGAAGAGGGTCGGCCTCATCTGGGGCAGACAAGGATGGGAAGATTAAAAAGATGGAGGGGGTGGGGAAAGGAAAGGCCGTCTAACGGAATCACCCATTATGGCGGAATCTACCCCGTTGACTCTGGCGTCAATTAACGTCACGAATATAAAGTCAGATGCGGCTAGATTTGCGGCCTTTGAATTTTTCACCCGAGTTGAGGCTGATATTTTATTTTTGCAGGAGATCAGACTAATGGACATGGGATCCGTCTACAAAGCAAAGAGGGAGTGGAGGTGTGGGCCCTCCTACTGGTCTCTTGCGGCCGAGTCGTATAGCGGGGTAGCGGTCCTTTTTAAGTTTGCTTCGGTGGAATGCCGATGGGTGATTGAGGTAGAAATTGAGGCGAGGTACTTGGTCCTAGACATCTTCATGAGGGGACAGGAGCTTTGGCTCATTAATATCTACGGTCCACAATCCAAGTGGGACCAGAAATGTCTCTTCATGAAGGTTAAGCCCTATCTTTTTACGAGCAGGCAGGTGGTCTTTAACACCATAACAAGATCCCGTGATAGGGGAGGCCCCGTAGACCGGCTGGCTTACGATAGCGTAGAATTAAACAGCATAGCAAGTGAAGCTCGCCTGGTGGATGTCCACATCCAGCACATGTCAGGTCACGGGGGTTTCACCTTTCATAGAGGTAGCAGTAACTCTAGAATAGATTGTTTATTTTTAAAGGAGGAAGCTATCTCTTCGGCAGTGTCCACTGTTGAGGTGGAGATCTCCGATCACTGTTTTATTTTCTTTACTTTGAATGTTGCAGAGACTTCCCGGATGGGGAGAGGCCTTTGGAATTCATCCCTGTTGGAAGAAACGGAAGTAAGACAATCTTTTGAGGAATTCCTTCAGAGCCAGGTACCGCTCTTGGGTCTCTGTAGTATTAAGTCTGAGTGGTGGGAGATCTTCAAGAAAAGGGTGGCAAGGTTCTTCCGTCAGCTCTCGAGCCTTAGGGGCCTGAACAGGTATCGCCAGTATCGAGAGCTAGGGAGGAAACTCGAGCAGCTCGTCTCGACTGGGGTTGACCATGAGGAGATCTCCAGGGTGAAGTCTTTACTCAAAGGGTGTCAGTATGATAGGCCCACATCCTTGGTTTTTGAGAGGGATTTCAGGAAGTACTGCTCACCCGACCATTACAGGAACTTTAGGATGTCAGTGAGTTGTAAGGTGGTAACAGGACTGATTGACGGTACAGGTTCCTTGAACCGATCCAAATCAGGGATCCTGGAACTGGTCAGATACTTCTACTCGCACCTCTTGGGTGGGAGGGATCCCGATCGGGATGAGGTGTCGGCTTTCCTGGCTGAAACTATCCCTGTGCCAGGGCATGACCCCTCTCTTCATGTTTTGGCAGAGGTTATCAGGGAAGAGCAAGTGAGACTGGCGATTGATGGGCTCCAGCCCAAAAAGTCGCCAGGTCCGGATTGCTTAACATCCGAGTTTTACAAGACTTTTAGGGACTCCTTGGTCCCCCTGTTGACTGAGGTTTTTAATGAGTGTCTATCCTCGGACACTCTGCCCAGTTCAATGAGGAAGTCAGCCCTGATCATCCTGTCAAAGGGTAGAGACTAATCCCGTATTGAAAATTGGCGTCCCATAGCGCTTCTCGATACGGACCGAAAGGTTCTGGCAAAGGTACTTTTTAATCGGTTGGTGAAATTCACACCCCGGTTCCTTTCGGGGGCCCAGCACTGCTCCATCCCAGGCCTCAGTATGTTTAGTGCTGCGCTCAGTGTCTACGAGGCAGTGGAGTAGAGCAGGGCGGGTCACTGGAAGGGGTATTTGCTGTCGTTAGACCAAGCGAAGGCCTTTGACCGGGTTCACCATGAGTACATCTGGTCCGTTCTTCTGAGGAACGGTCTGCCTGGGAGGTTTGTCGATTGGTTCAAAGTGTTATACAATGGGGCAGAGACTTTTCTGCTTGTGAATGGTTGGGTCGGACACCCATTTGAGGTGAGGTCTGGTGTCCACCAGGGCTGTCCTCTGAGCCCGCTGTTATATGTGTTCGTGATCTACCCACTCTTAAGGAGGATGGAGCGTGGACAGTTGATGGGAGTTGGGATGGACCAGGCGGAGCCAGGGGTCACCTTGAGGGTAGTGGCCAAGCCGGGATCTGGAGGTGGGGCTCGGGTTATTAAACTGTAAAGGGATCCCATTGAAGTTTTGGGACTTGGCTTGGCGCTGTTTCCATGGGAGACTGTATGTGAGGGACAACCTGGAGTACAGGAACTCTGATGACCGGATTGTCCCCACGAGGAGTGTGGTGGCATGCTTGAAAGCATGGAGCACTTCCTGCTTCGGTGTCCTTTTAATACAGGGGTCTACAGTGAGGTGGGTGCTTCCATAGGCTGGCCCAGGCTGGCAGGCCTCTACTATGCGGAGTGGGCCTATGGGTCATTCAGGTCACTTGGTGGCCGAGATCGGGGCACTGTTTTTCTAGTTAGTTTAGTCATTAGGCTCTACACTTGTAACGCACAGTGTCTAGTGTCCACGCAGCAGAAAGCCCTCCCCTGTGAAGAGGTGATTAGAAACATCCTGGGTGACCTTGCAAAAGTGCGCTCTTTGGAGTTTGAGATGCTGGGTGCAAGGAGAACCTCCCTTCTGTGGAGGGCGTTCTCTTTTAATGTACCCTAGGGAGAGTTAGATTCTGCATGGGTGGGATACGGAGAGTCTAGTGTTTTGGTTTTTTTTTTATTTTTTTTTTTGTTTGTTTGTTTCTTTGTTTTGGTAGAGCCAGGTACATGGGTAGGGACAGTCAGGGACAGGTAGGGACAGCTTAAGGGATAGGCAGTAGGTATTAGGTTTGTTAGTGAGAGTCAGTGAGGGGCAGATAGGGAGAGATAGGGATAAGTTGGTAGAGCCTTAGGGACAGACCTTTTGTTTTCTTTCTTTGTTAGAGAGGGACAGGATGATAGGTAAGTTAGGGTGAGGGCCTCTTTGATCTCCAGTTTCTGGTGGTGGGGTGTTATCCTCACGTATAGCTTTTTGTTTTGAAAAGAATATCAAAGTTTTGGATATAGGGCTTGTAGGCACCGAACTTGGGTCTGGATAAAGGTTGTAGGTTATGGTGTTATTTCTGTAATTGGATAGGTTTATTATTATTGTTGCTAGTATTGTAAGGTTGTTATTGTTATTAGGTTTATTGTTGCTAGTATTGTAAGGTTGTTATTGTTATTATAGTTATTTGTTATTGTTATTCGTGTGTAATAGTGTTTGTTGGGGGGGTTAGCTTTAGGTTGGGTGGGTGATATGGGGGGTGGGATGGGATTTTCTTTAAAAAAAAAAAATGGGCATCCTACAGGAGGCAAATGAAGGCCATAAACTCTCATGGACCTTTTGGTGTGGTGCGGTGAAAAGGCCATAAACTTTCGTGGACCTTGTGGTGAGGTGGGTGGGATAAAATTAGTCTAGGCGTGGAGAATTTAAAAAAAAAAAAAATAAAAAATGTAAAAGTTTATAAAAAAAGCAAAACAAAAAAAGAGGCTTATTTTTGGCCAGATGGCCTACTTTTTTCTTTTGGGCAGTGGGACAGAGTTTTTTCTGTTTTTGTTTTCATTTAAAAAAAACTGTATTGGGGGTATGAATGTGAGAGTATGTGAAAAACTGGTAAGCTAGGTGTATGTTGAGGTAAAAGGTTTTCTCCTCAAAGGGGGGGTCTTGTTGGGACTTACTGATTTGTTTCTTTTTTTGTATTTTGTTGTGTTTGGTTTGTTAAAAGTAATGTTTGTATAGTTTTTGTATTGTGTTTTGTATTTTTCTAATTAAAAAAGAGCTCCAGTGCTGCAGCTCCAGACAGGAAGAGGAGGAGGAGGAGCCGGTTGGTGCTAGGAGTGTGTGCTGCTAGGAGTGTGTGCTGCTGTAGGAGCTGGGAAGGAGGAAAAAACATCTCCAGGACTTTCTCATCTGACCCCTTCCCAGCTACAGAGAGGTGAGCCTGGAACTGGCTTCCGGGGCTGGGCCCCTGGCTCCCACCTCCCTGTCCAAGCCGGCGGGGGGTGGGAGGGCTCCAAATCCGGCTAGGGTGACCACAAAGTCAGGCCAGGGCTCCGGTGCGAGGACCCGCAAGACCCCTGAGGTCATGGCCGCGGCAGCTCCTTTTCCCGGAGATAGGCGGAGTATGAACAGGGGTGCTGCAGCAGTGCCACTTGACTGGGGCACCAAGGTGGTAAAGGAGTCCACTGTCAGCTATGGCTCCTGCATCCATGCGCACCTCTGCGAGTACGAGGAAGACTCAAAACAACTCAAAACCCTCTGGGAAGAGTTGAGAGCAGCTAAGGAGAGGTTGGACAGAGCCTCCAGCAATAAGAAAGCTGAGCTATCCGCCGGGTTCAGGTGGATTAAATAGTCCATACAAGATCTGGAAAGCCGGAGGTGTGAGATCCTGGCTGGCAGCGGGCCCTTCCGTGAGAAGCTGGAGAACGGCGACCGGTTCAGAGCCATGACCGGTGGGGCACTGGAGGGGTCACGGAGCTCCGGCCAGGTGGTGGAGGAGGATGAAGAGGAAGAGGAATGCGAAGAAGAGATCTCGCCCTACCCACCGCCTGATGGCCTGGTAAGAGATCTCCAGGAGTCGCACAGTGGGATAGCCCCTGAGCAGGTGGCTCTCCGGCAGATTCTGGCCCTTCAGAGGGTAGCGGGAGTGAAGGGGAGGATGAGGATGGTGGCAGCAGCAGCAGTGAGGGGGGCTGCCTCATCATGCAACAGATCCAGCAGATCGAGTCCCCAGCACGTTTTAACCAACTGTCGTTCGGGGATGAGATCTATGAGGACGAGGCAACTGGGAGGGGGACGAAGAGAAAATCAAAAGCTAGGAAAAAAACAAGAAAAAAACATCGGTTATGCACAAGTTTGTGTATGTCCCCATTTCTGGGGCCCCCCAGGGCAGGGGATGGCGAAAGTAACTGCCGCTGCCTCCTGCACTGTCGGCGGGGTACTGACAGCTGGGGTGTCTGGGTCCCCCACTCACGGATCCACTGCTGGATCGCTATTGGGGACCCAGGCACCTGGAAAAATGAAGGGGGTGGAGCCTGCAGCTCCGGCAGAGCAGGCCGCCCAAAAGAAAATGGTGGGGCCCGCTCCCCTGGCGGGGTCCGCAGCGAGGTCGGGGGCCCCTGCGCAAGGATCCAGCAATGGTTTGGCGCTAGGGACCCCACTGACCGTGAATGGTGAGGGGGAGTGGCCCTAGCCTGCGACCGGACGCCGGAGTTGCTGCTGCTGGCTTGTTTTTGGCTAAGGGTGTGGTGGTGGGGGGTGCTGTCCCCTGGGTGCCGGGACCGCCGGACCGGGGGCCCCTGGGAGTAGATGCGGCTTTGGGGTCCTGGCGTGGCCAATTTCAGGGGGGGCGGCCTCTCAAACGCCCGCCCACGTGGATGCGGCGTCAGCCGAGGGGCGGAGCCTAGCAATAGCGGCGGCGGTCACAGCCGCATTGAATGGAGAGGCAGCTGCGGCAGGTGAAGGAGCTATGTCCGCGGCTGCGGCAGAGAGCATTGGGGGAGCCGGCCTGTGAATGTAAGCTTACCTGCAGCAGTGGCCCCAGCGGCGCAGGCTTCTCTGGACTCAGGAGCAGTGAGGCAGGACCAGGCTGGGGGAGTGGCTACTCCTGGCACTGTCCCTGCCTCTACAAGCAGTGTGAGTGCCGTGCCCCTAATGAACGATACCACGCTGCTTAAGCCCTGCAGCGTGGTTCCTAAAGGGGCCGCGGCACTCAATGTACCAAACCCCCCAGCAGGGAAGATGCCACCAGAATGTGGCAGTAACAATAATAATAAGAACAATAAAGATGGTAATGTTAGAACTCTCCTGTTAGGTTTTTTCTAGTTTGCTGGTCACAGGACCATTTTTGCCTATTTAATCCGGCTCCGCTCCCCTGGCCTTGCTGGACTTCATTGTATTTACTACTCTTGAGCTAGCTTGGTGCTCTGTTACCGTTCTCTGTTAGTTGTGCTAGGTCTTCGGACCTCTATGTTCTTTATTGTGTGTTTGTCTTTGACTGCTACAATTTCTGCTAGGAGGTGTCCAACTTTATCCCAGTCCCTAGTTCTTGTAGGGATCCCTCCCTTGCATCTATAGGTCTTCGTACAGACTAGCCGAGGACTTTAGCGGGTCTGATCGCAGGATCAGGTTCCCCGTTACATCGTAGGTGTTAGAACCTTGCTCTTAGGTCTTTTTTCCTTTGCTGGTCACATGACCTTGTTGGCCTATTTAATCCTGCTCCGCCCTTCTGGCTTTGCTGGACTTCATTGTATATCTACTTTCTAGCTAGCCTGTGCTCTGTGTCTTGCTCTGTTAGTTTGCTTGGTCTACTGACCTCTATGTTCTATATATTTTGTTTGTTCGTCTGTCTGCTACTATTTCTGTTAGGAGGTGTCCCATATTCCTCCCAGTCCTTAGTACTTGTAGGGATTCCTTCCCCACATCTATAGGTCTCCGTACAGACTAGCTTAGGACTTCAGCAGGTCTGATCGCAGGATCAGGTCCCCTGTTACATCATAGGGATTAAGCTGAGTTCTATCGTAGGGACAGATCTCCTCTCTTTCCTTAGTTCTGGTAGCAGAACATAACAGTAAGTCCAGCCAGCAAATTCTCTAAGGAAAGATTTTTCTGTTCCATCATGGTGTCGGTTCAGGATTTGGCTCATCGCCTGCAGGGACTCTCTCTGGAGGTGGCCGAGCTCCGTCAGCACGTGAGTAACTGTCCTGGAGCACATTTCTTGGAGCCTAAGGTATGTTTGCCGGATTTATTTTTTGGTGAACACAAAGAATTTTTTTCATTTAAAAATGCTTGCTTATTGTATTTTCGTTTGAGACCTAAGTCCTCTGGGGATGAATCCCAGCGCGTAGGGTTCATAATGTCACTTTTGCGCAAAGAGCCTCAGGAGTGGGCCTTTTCTTTGCAACCTAGTGATTCATGCTTCAGATCAGTGGATAGTTTTTTTTCTGCTTTGGGACTATTATATGATGATCCTGACCGTGTCGCATCAGCTGAGACTGAGTTGAGACGTTTTAAACAAGGATCAGGCAATGTGGAAAAATATTGTACTCATTTCCGTCGTTGGTCTATTCAAACAGGGTGGAACGATTCTGCTCTGAAAAGTCTATTTCTTGCTGGGCTCAGTGAAAGGGTTAAAGACCTGCTAATTGCTTATCCTACACCTGAAGATTTGCAACAGGCTATGCAATTAGCTATACGGGTGGATAGAAGACTGCGTGCAAGGGTTAATGAGAGCAAATCCTCTGCTATGTCAGTTTCTGGTTATGAGAATGTGTGTACTAACAGTGGTGAACCGATGGAGATTGGATCGGTGGCACCTCGCTCTCAAGAAAAAGATCGTCGATTTTCTGAAGGCTTGTGTTTCTATTGCGGAAAATCTGGTCATTTGATTAAAGGCTGTGAGCTTCGTATGAAGAAAGAAAAAAAAATGGTCAGTCACGCCCGTATTGCCTGTTTAAATTCTAAGGGTATATTTTTAGCTGCTTCCACGATTGCTCAGAAAAAATTAATGGAATTTCGGGTGTTTGTCGATTGTGGGTCTACTCTGAATGTAATTGATGGGGGATTCGTGGAAAGACTCAATTTAAAACCTGAACCTTTATCATCCCCCATTGCTGTGGTTTCTGTGGATGGTTCCCCTTTGAAGAATATTACTCTCAAGGTCTGTGAATTTCCTCTCACTATTAATGGTGTTCACCATGAGAAATTGGATTTGGTAGTGTTGAATAACTTGCCTTCTCCAGTAATATTGGGATTGCCCTGGTTAAAATTTCACAATCCTGTACTGGATTGGTCTACCAGTGAAATTAAATCCTGGAGCCATAAATGTTATGACAAGTGTTGTAACGGGCGTATTGCAGCTTTGGATAGGGGAGAATTGCCTGTTCCTATTCAGGATTTTTGGAGAGTTTTTTCTGAGAAGGAATCGCAGGTTTTGCCTCCCCATAGAGACTATGATTGTTCTATTGAATTTGTCCCTGGAGCGACTCTTCCTAAAAGTCGTTTATTTAACCTTACTATTCCTGAGAGGAAGGCTTTGGAGGAATACATACAGACAAGTTTGGCCACCGGTCACATTAGGCCCTCTAAGTCTCCTGTGGCGGTTGGATTTTTTTTTGTAAAAAAAAAGGACAGCGGTTTACGTCCTTGTCTGGATTTTCGTGAGATTAACAAAATTTCTGTACGCAATCCTTACCCACTGCCATTGATTCCTGATCTGTTTAACCAGTTAATGGGGGCCAAGTGGTTCTCTAAAATTGACCTTAAGGGGGCATACAATCTGTTGCGCATGAAGGAGGGTGATGAATGGAAGACTGCTTTTAACACTCCTGTGGGTCATTTTGAGAATCTGGTTATGCCTTTTGGTCTTACTAATGCTCCTGCATTTTTTCAGAATCTGATTAATGACATCCTTAGACCTTTGATCGGTAAAAATGTGGTTGTGTATTTGGATGACATTTTGATTTATTCGCCAGATCTGGAGTCTCATTGGCGGAGCGTGCGTGAGGTATTACAGTTATTAATGGACAATTCGCTTTTTGCTAAGCTGGAGAAATGTGAGTTCGCTGTACAGAGAATTAGTTTTTTGGGCTACATTATCTCCAGCAAAGGTTTTGAGATGGATCCGGTTAAGGTTCAGGCTGTGCAGGAATGGCCTAGGCCTATTGGTTTGAAATTGATACAGAGGTTTTTGGGTTTCGCCAATTACTACAGAAAATTCATAAAAAATTTTTCTAGTATTGTCAAACCTCTGACTGATCTCACCAGGAAAGGTGCTGATGCGGTTCAGTGGTCTTCTGAGGCCATTGAAGCTTTTGTGTATCTCAAGGAGAGGTTCACCTCTGCTCCCATCCTTATGCAGCCTGATGTTACTAGGCCGTTTTTGGTTGAGGTTGATGCTTCCTCTGTGGGGGTTGGCGCAGTATTGTCTCAGGATAACGGGGATGGATTACATCCCTGTGCCTTTTTTTCAAAAAAATTTTCGGAGACTGAACTGAATTACGATATTGGTAATCGGGAATTATTGGCTATTAAACTCGCATTTGAACACTGGCGCCACTTCTTGGAAGGTGCGGAATTTCCCGTTCAGGTTCTTACGGATCATAAAAATCTGATATATCTTGATGCTGCCAAGCGCCTGAATGCCCGTCAGGCTAGGTGGGCACTGTTTTTCTCGCGGTTTAATTTCTCCGTTACTTACATCCCTGGTACTAAGAATGTTAAGGCGGATGCCTTGTCTCGCAGTTTTTCTCCCATAGTCGGTGCTGAGAAAGAGGAGAACATTTTACAAGAAGGTGTTGTGATAGCTGCTTTGGACTCCGTTTTGGAAAATGAGATTCTTAAAGCACAGGAGAATGCCCCTTCTAACACTCCTCATGGGAGGTTGTTTGTGCCTGGGACCTTTAGGAGAGATTTATTTGTTGAGTGTCACGAATCTCGGTTGGCAGGTCATCCCGGAATCTCTGAGACCAAGAGACTGGTGGGTCGCAGTTTTTGGTGGCCTGGATGGCAGAAGGAAGTCATTAAGTGGGTGCGTCAATGTACTATATGTGCTAGATCTAAGTCCTCACATACTCCTGCTGCGGGGTTGCTTTGTCCTTTGGAGGTTCCCAGTGCTCCTTGGACACATTTGGCTATGGACTTTATAACTGACCTTCCCCCCTCTGAGGGTTTTACTGTCATCTGGGTGGTCGTGGACCGTTTTAGCAAGATGTGTCACTTGGTTCCTTTCGTCAAACTGCCCTGCGCTAAAACTCTCGCTAAGGCCTTTGTCAAGGAAATTGTCAGACTTCATGGCGTTCCTACTGACATTGTTTCTGATAGGGGTCCTCAGTTCGTGGCTCGTTTTTGGCGTGCCTTTTGTGATAGGTTGGGAGTTCATTTGTCGTTCTCGTCCGGATATCATCCTGAATCTAATGGCCAGACAGAAAGGAAAAACCAGGATGTTGAGCAGTTCTTGCGTTGTTTTGTGGCAAACAATCAAGAGGGGTGGTCTGAGTTTCTGCCACTTGCTGAATTTGCTCTGAACAATCATACATCTTCTTCTGCTGGTTGTTCGCCTTTTTTTTGTTGTTCTGGGAGACATCCGTCGTTTGGGTCGTTCTCCAAGTTGGGATCTGCCGTTCCTGAGGAGGAGAATTTTTCCGGTGATTTGGAGAGAGTTTGGACGGATGTGCGTGGTAATCTTCAGGAGGCCAACAGAAAATCTAAAGACTACTTTGATAGGAAACGACAGGAGGTTTTGTTCGCTGTTGGTGACATGGTTTGGTTGTCCTCTAGGAATCTGCGGTTGAGGATTCCTTCAAAGAAATTGGGTCCCAAGTTTGTAGGGCCCTTTAAGGTGCTTCAGGTTGTCAACCAATCTGCTGTTAGGTTGGAGGTTCCTACCTCCTGGAGAATTAATCCGGTATTTCATGTCTCTCTGTTGAAAAAAGCTGTTGTATCGGATTGTGACGCCTCTGCCTCTGTTCCTCCGGTGGTGGAGGACGGGGAATATGAAATTTCTCGCATCCTTAACTCTAGACGGTATAGAGGTAGTTTGCAGTATCTTGTGGCCTGGAAAGGTTTCGGTCCCGAGGATAACTCTTGGGTGAGGTCGGATGATGTTTCCGCGTCCAGACTTATCAGAGCGTTTCACAGGAGATTTCCTGATAAGCCTGGTCCTAGGGGATCCGGAGGATCCTCTTAGAAGGGGGGGTACTGTTAGAACCTTGCTCTTAGGTCTTTTTTCCTTTGCTGGTCACATGACCTTGTTGGCCTATTTAATCCTGCTCCGCCCTTCTGGCTTTGCTGGACTTCATTGTATATCTACTTTCTAGCTAGCCTGTGCTCTGTGTCTTGCTCTGTTAGTTTGCTTGGTCTACTGACCTCTATGTTCTATATATTTTGTTTGTTCGTCTGTCTGCTACTATTTCTGTTAGGAGGTGTCCCATATTCCTCCCAGTCCTTAGTACTTGTAGGGATTCCTTCCCCACATCTATAGGTCTCCGCACAGACTAGCTTAGGACTTTAGCAGGTCTGATCGCAGGATCAGGTCCCCTGTTACATCGTAGGGATTAAGCTGAGTTCTATCGTAGGGACAGATCTCCTCTCTTTCCTTAGTTCTGGTAGCAGAACATAACAGTAGGGATCCAGCTTAGTTCTATTGTAGGGACAGATCTCCTGTCTTTCCTTAGTGCTTGTAGCAGATCATAACAGTAAGTCCAGCCCAAAAAATTTCTCTAAGGAAAGACCTCCAGTTTCCATCATGGTCTCGGTTCAAGATTTGGCTCAACGCTTGCAGGGACTCTCTCTGGAGGTGGCCGAGCTCCAACAACACGTGAGTAGCTGTTCTGGAGCACATTTGGTAGAGCCAAAGGTATGTCTGCCTGATCTATTTTTTGGTGAACAACAAGATTTTTTTTCTTTTAAAAATGCTTGTTTATTGTATTTTTGTTTAAGACCCGGATCCTCTGGTGATGAATCACAGCGCATAGGGTTCATAATGTCACTTTTGCGCAAGGATCCTCAGGGGTGGGCTTTTTCTCTCCAACCTAGTGATCCGTGCTTTAGATCAGTGGATAGTTTTTTTTCTGCTTTGGGTTTGTTGTACGATGATCCTAATCGTGTCTCATCTGCTGAGTCTGAATTGAGACGTTTGAGGCAGGGATCAGGTAATGTAGAAAAGTATTGTTCTCACTTCCGTCGGTGGTTTGCCCAGGTGGGGTGGAACGATTCAGCTTTGAAAAGTTTGTTTCTTGTGGGGCTAGGTGAAAGGGTTAAAGATTTGCTGATTGCTTATCCCACACCTGGAATCTTGCAGGAGGCTATGCAATTAGCTATACGGGTGGACAGGAGACTGCGTGCAAGGGTTAATGAGAGAAAATCCTCTGCTATGTTAGCTCCGAGTCTTGAGAGGGTCTGTGCTGACAAAGGAGAGCCGATGGAGATTGGGGCGATGACACCCCGCTCTCAGGAAAAAGACCGCAGGCTTTCTGAAGGTTTGTGCTTCTATTGCGGAAATTCTGGTCATTTTATTAAGAACTGTGTGCTTCGTATGAACAAAGAAAAAAAAATGGTCAGTTATGCACGTATAGCCTGTTTAAATACAAAGGGAGTATTCCTATCTGCTACTACCGCTGCTCAGGATGAATTAATTGAATTTCGGGTATTTGTGGATTGTGGTTCTAGTCTGAATGTGATTGATGGGGGATTCTTGGAAAAACTTACATTAAAACCTAAACCTTTGTCATCCCCTATTGCTGTGGTTTCTGTTGATGGCTCTCCCTTGAAGAGTGTTACTCACAAGGTCTGTGAGTTTCCCCTCACTATAAATGGTGTTCATCAGGAGAATTTGAATTTGGTAGTATTGAATAATTTGCCTTCTCCAGTAATATTTGGGTTGCCCTGGTTAAAATTGCATAATCCTGTACTGGATTGGCAAGTGTTGTAACGGACGTATTGCTGCGGTGGAGAAAGGGGAATTACCTGTACCTATTCAGGATTTTTGGAGAGTTTTTTCTGAGGAGGAGTCACAAATTTTGCCACCCCATAGAGACTATGATTGTACCATTGAATTTGTCCCTGGAGCGACTCTTCCTAAAAGTTGTTTATTTAATCTTACTATTCCTGAGAGAAAGGCTTTGGAGGAATACATACAGACAAGCTTGGCCGCCGGTCACATTAGGCCTTCCAAGTCTCCTGTGGCTGTTGGATTTTTTTTTGTTAAAAAAAAAGATGGCAGTTTACGTCCTTGTCTGGACTTTCGTGAGATTAATAAAATTACTGTACGCAATCCTTACCCACTGCCATTGATTCCTGATTTGTTTAACCAGTTAGTGGGGGCCAAGTGGTTCTCTAAAATTGATCTCCGGGGGGCATACAATTTGTTGCGCATGAAGGAGGGTGATGAATGGAAGACTGCTTTTAACACTCCTGTGGGTCATTTTGAGAATCTGGCTATGCCTTTTGGTCTTACCAATGCTCCAGCATTTTTTCAGAATCTTATTAATGACATCCTTAGACCTTTGATTGGCAAAAATGTGGTTGTGTATTTGGATGACATTCTGATTTATTCGCCTGATCTGGAGTCTCATTGGCGGAGCGTACGTGAGGTTTTACAGTTATTAATGGACAATTCGCTTTTTGCTAAGCTAGAGAAATGTGAGTTCGCTGTACAGAGAATTAGTTTTTTGGGTTACATTATCTCCAGTGAAGGTTTTGAGATGGACCCTGTGAAGGTTCAGGAATGGCCTAGGCCTATTGGTTTGAAATCGATACAGAGGTTTTTGGGTTTCGCCAATTATTACAGAAAATTCATAAAAAATTTTTCTATTATTGTCAAACCGCTGACCGATCTCACCAGGAAAGGTGCTAATGCGGTTCAGTGGACTTCTGAGGCCATTGAAGCTTTTGTGTTTCTAAAGGAGAGGTTCACCTCTGCTTCCATCCTTATGCAGCCTGATGTGACTAAGCCGTTTTTGGTTGAGGTTGATGCTTCTTCTGTGGGGGTTGGTGCGGTGTTGTCTCAGGAAAGCAAGGATGGAGTACATCCCTGTGCCTTTTTTTCAAAAAGATTTTCTGAGACTGAACTTAATTACGATATTAGTAATCGGGAATTGCTGGCTATTAAACTCGCATTTGAACACTGGCGTCATCTCTTGGAAGGTGCTGAGTTTCCCATTCAGGTTTTCACTGATCATAAAAATCTGATCTATCTTGATGCTGCCAAGCGCTTGAATGCCCGTCAGGCTAGGTGGGCACTTTTTTTCTCGTGGTTTAATTTTTCCGTTACTTACATCCTGGGTACCAAGAATGTTAAAGCGGATGCTTTGTCTCGCAGCTTTTCTCCCATGGTCAGTGCTGAGGAGGAGGAGGAGAGCATTTTACAAGAAGGTGTTGTGATTGCTGCTTTGGACTCTGTTTTGGAGGATGAGATTCTTAAAGCTCAGGAGAATGCCCCATCTAACACTCCCCATGGGAGGTTGTTTGTGCCTAGGACCTTTAGGAGAGATTTGTTTGTTGAGTGTCATGAGTCTCGGTTGGCAGGTCATCCAGGAATTTCTGAGACCAAGAGACTTGTGGGTCGCAGTTTTTGGTGGCCTGGATGGCAGAAGGAAGTCATTAAGTGGGTACGTCAATGTACTGTGTGTGCTAGATCTAAGTCTTCGCATGCTCCTGCTGCGGGGTTGCTTTGCCCTCTGGAGGTTCCTAGTGCACCTTGGACACATCTGGCTATGGACTTTATTACTGACCCCCCCCCCTCTGAGGGTTTCACGGTCATCTGGGTGGTCGTGGACCGTTTTAGCAAGATGTGTCACTTGGTTCCCTTCATCAAACTGCCTTGCGCTAAGACACTCGCTAAGGCCTTTGTCAAGGAAATTGTCAGACTACATGGCGTTCCTACTGACATTGTTTCTGATAGGGGACCTCAGTTCGTGGCTCGTTTTTGGCATGCCTTTTGTGACAGGTTGGGAGTTCATTTGTCGTTTTCATCCGGATATCATCCTGAGTCTAATGGCCAGACAGAAAGAAAGAACCAGGATGTTGAGCAGTTCTTGCGTTGCTTTGTGGCAGACAATCAAGAGGGGTGGTCTGAGTTTCTGCCACATGCTGAATTTGCTCTTAACAACCATACATCCTCTTCTGCTGGGTGTTCGCCTTTTTTTTGTTGTACTGTGAGACATCCGTCTTTTGGGTCATTCTCCAAATTGGTATCGGCTGTGCCGGAGGAGGAGAGTTTTTCCGGTGATTTGGAGAGAGTTTGGACGGATGTGCGTGATAATCTTCAGGAGGCTAACAAAAAATCTAAGAGGTACTTTGATAGGAAACGGCAAGAGGTTTCGTTTGCTATTGGTGACATGGTTTGGTTGTCCTCTAAGAATCTGCGATTGAGGATTCCTTCGAAAAAATTGGGTCCCAAGTTTGTAGGGCCCTTTAAGGTGCTTCAGATAGTTAACCAATCTGCTGTTAGGTTGGAGGTTCCTACATCCTGGAAGATTAATCCGGTGTTTCATGTTTCTCTGTTGAAAAAAGCTGTCGGTTGGTGACGCCTCTGCCACTGTTCCTCCGGTGGTGGAGGACGGGGAATATGAAATTTCCCGCATCCTAAATTTTAGACGGTATAGAGGGAGTTTGCAGTATCTCGTCGCTTGGAAGGGTTTCGGACCCGAGGATAACTCATGGGTGAGGGCGGATGATGTTTCTGCTTCCAGACTTGTCAGAGCGTTTCACAGGAGGTTTCCTGATAAGCCCGGTCCTAGGGGATCCGGAGGATCCTCTTAGAAGAGGGGGTACTGTTAGAACTCTCCTGTTAGGTTTTTTCTAGTTTGCTGGTCACAGGACCATTTTTGCCTATTTAATCCGGCTCCGCCCTCCTGGCCTTGCTGGACTTCATTGTATTTACTACTCTTGAGCTAGCTTGGTGCTCTGTTACCATTCTCTGTTAGTTGTACTAGGTCTTCGGACCTCTATGTTCTTTATTGTGTGTTTGTCTTTGACTGCTACAATTTCTGCTAGGAGGTGTCCAACTTTATCCCAGTCCCTAGTTCTTGTAGGGATCCCTCCCTTGCATCTATAGGTCTTCGTACAGACTAGCCGAGGACTTTAGCGGGTCTGATCGCAGGATCAGGTTCCCCGTTACATCGTAGGGATCCAGCTTAGTTCTATTGTAGGGACAGATCTCCTGTCTTTCCTTAGTGCTTGTAGCAGATCATAACAGGTATTAAAGCTGGTAATAATAAATGTGCCCAGAAACAAAATAATACTGACCCCAGAGTGCATGAGAGTGGGAGTGGGTTGAGCGGGGTGAGTGGGGTTAATGATGACATGGATGAGTATAGCGTGGGTATGGATGTGTCTGTGGTTGAGGATGCGAGTGGCGGTGTGTCTGTGACGGAAAGTGCGGGTGGTGGAGTGTCTGGTGTTAGTGGAGGTGTGAGGGCATGGGGAGGAGGCTGGCCCGCCTTCCTCCCCGGCCGTGAGTCCCCGGAGTTTTTCGGGGGTAGTGGCCAGGGTCTCCTCAGGGGGCTTCCTCACCTCTGGACCTCAGGGAGGTGTCTTGTGGCTCCATTTCCTGGAGGCCCTCAAAAAGGGAGAGTGGACGATTCAGGTAGAGGGAAGAGAGGTGGACCTGGCCTTTTGGCTGGACAGACATGGCCTGGCTACCTTTCAAGATAAAAGGGAGGGGGAAACGGTATGGTCCCTCCCGACAGCCGGGCATGGGGTGGCCAGGAGGAATGTGGTCCGTCTTCGGTGGAGGGGCAGTGAAGCGTGCTCACCAGGAGCTAGGGTCGTGGAGCTCCTCCTGAAGATGGACTTCAGGGCGACGGTGTCACACTGTCACAGAATACTGGAGGTAGGGGGCCTAAGCTGACCCTAAGCTGGGGCCCTGACTAATCCCTCAACCTGGAGGTACTGTTAAAGGTACAGAGGTCCAGGCCGCCAGCGTAACCCCTACCTCCTGAGGATCCCTGCACCTCAGTAATCTAGTCCTGAGAAGGACCCCGATCACAACAATTGGGAACCAGAAATAATATGCCCACACACAGTATTTAGACGAACGAGACAGTACAAGGGAAAAACCAAAACCACCTTGCATACAACTTCTACACAACTACAACAGAGGGAACACCAACGGGAAAGGAGATAAATGATAAAGCGAGGAAAGGGAAAAAACACTTCCAAATACACTTATCTCAGCAACTCCAAACACCACGATCCGCTCTGTCAGTCTGAATGAAATGCTTTCACCGACACCTCCCAAACAGACCTGCAGGGATATGAAGGAGTCTCACTAAAGAAGCATTGATTGCAGCTGGGCGAGGCTGGACCTCAGCTAGCCCAGAGAGAGAGAGAATTAACTCCTTCACTGCCGAAAAAACACAAAGCACCAACAAGTCAGCTGCGAGAAGTCAGGCTGTGTACTCGTGACGATCTTCGTGGCAACACACCCGTGACAGTACCCCCCCTTCTACGAGGGGCCTCCGGACCCTCAGGGCCAGGTTTATTCGGGTGAGTCGTGTGGAAGGCCCGAACTAATCGGTCTGCGTTAATATCCGACGCAGGAACCCACATCCTCTCCTCAGGACCATACCCCTTCCAATGAACCAAGTACTGAAGGGACCGGCGATTAAAGCGTGAATCAATGACCCTCGATACCTGGAACTCCAAGTTACCATTGACAACCACAGGAGGGGGAGGTAAAGGTGACGGTACCACCGGCGCCACATACCTCTTAAGCAATGATCTGTGAAACACGTTGTGAATTTTAAACGTAGGGGGGAGGTCAAGACGGAATGCCACCGGATTAATAACAGAACTGATTCTGTACGGCCCGATGAACCTGGGACCCAGTTTCCAGGAGGGAACCTTAAGTTTAATATTCCTGGTAGACAACCATACCTGATCGTTCACACTTAGGTCCGGACCAGACACTCTCCTCCTATCAGCCATACGTTTGTATCGGTTCCCCATAGTATTCAGATTCTTCAGCACCCCTCTCCATACTGAAGCGAGAGATGAGGAAAATCGTTCCTCCTCCGGAACCCCCGAAGAGCCCCCCCTACTGAAAGTACAAAACTGGGGGTGAAAACCATATGCCCCAAAAAACGGGGACTTACCAGTGGACTCGCTCCGCCTATTATTGAGAGCAAACTCTGCCAGAGGTAGGAAAGAAGCCCAGTCCTCCTGGTTCTCTGACACAAAACACCGAAGATATGTCTCCAAGCTCTGGTTCATACGTTCCGTCTGACCATTGGTCTGAGGATGAAAAGCCGACGAGAATGACAAATGCATCCCCCGCCGTGCACAAAACGCCTTCCAGAACTTGGACACAAACTGAGACCCCCGATCAGACACCACCTCGGAGGGTACCCCGTGAAGCCTCACAATCTCCCCAATGAACACCTGCGCAAGAGTTTTAGCATTAGGGAGAGCCGGAAGAGCGATAAAATGTGCCATCTTGCTGAACCTGTCCACTACAACGAGTATGACCGTTTTACCCGAAGACGGAGGGAGGTCCGTAATAAAGTCCATAGACAGATGAGTCCAAGGACGCTCCGGGATCTTCAAAGGTAAAAGGGCCCCAGACGGACGGGTATGTGAGGTCTTAGAGCGCGCACAAACCCCACAGGACGCGACAAAAGTTACCACCTCTTTATGTAAGTTAGGCCACCAAAACCGACGCGAGAGGAGATCCACAGTTGCTTTACTCCCTGGGTGTCCTGCAAAAACTGAGTTATGGTGTGCCTCGATCACCTTTTGTCGCAACTGATCTGGAACGAACAGTCTCCCCGGAGGTCCAACAGGGGCGTCCCCCTGAGCCTCCAATATCTCCTCCTCCAGCTCAGAGCATACTGCCGAAACCACCACCCCCTCCTGAAGAATAAGAATCGGGTCGTCCGTATTCCCGGCCCCAGGGAAACTACGAGATAAGGCATCCGCCTTTACATTTTTAGACCCAGGACGATATGTAACGACGAAATTAAACCTGGTAAAAAACAATGACCACCTAGCTTGTCTGGGATTCAGACGTTTAGCGGACTCCAGATATAGCAGGTTCTTGTGATCGGTGATGACGGTGACCGGATGAACTGCCCCCTCCAAAAAATGGCGCCACTCCTCAAAAGCTAACTTAATGGCCAAGAGTTCCCTATTGCCGACATCGTAATTCCTCTCAGCGGACGACAATTTTTTAGAGAAAAAGGCGCACGGATGCCACTTACCAGGGGACGAACCCTGTGACAATACTGCTCCCACCCCTACCTCGGAAGCGTCTACCTCTACAAAGAATGGCTGAGACGCATCAGGTTGAATGAGTATGGGTGCCGAGGCAAAACATTTTTTCAAGGAGGAGAATGCTTGACAAGCCTTGTCAGACCACCTAGAAAAATCCGTCCCCTTTTTAGTCATGTCTGTGAGAGGCTTAACCATGGACGAGAAATTACGAATGAACTTCCGGTAATAGTTAGCAAACCCCAGGAAACGTTGTAGTGCCTTAAGATTCTCCGGCCGATCCCACTCAAGAACTGCCCGCACTTTCCCAGGGTCCATACGAAAACCGGACGCTGAAACCAGGAAGCCTAAAAACTGGAGTTCCTGTACGGCGAACACACACTTTTCCCACTTGGCATACAGTTTATTATCCCGCAAGATCTGTAACACCTGTCTAACGTGCTCCTGATGAGACACCAGATCCGGCGAGTAAATTAAGATATCATCCAGATATATGACAACAAACTGTCCCACCAGGTGGCGAAAAATATCATTAACAAAGTGTTGAAACACCGCCGGGGCATTAGTCAGACCGAATGGCATGACAAGGTTCTCATAATGCCCCTCCGGAGTGTTAAAAGCCGTCTTCCACTCATCCCCCTCCTTCATCCTAATCAGATTGTACGCCCCCCTGAGATCCAACTTAGAGAACCATTTGGCGCCCACGATCTGATTAAAGAGATCGGGAATAAGTGGGAGCGGATACGGATCTCGGACCGTAATCCGATTAAGTTCACGGAAATCCAGGCAAGGGCGTAGGCCTCCATCTTTCTTCTTAACAAAGAAGAACCCCGCGGCCACCGGTGAAGATGAAGGTCTAATATGCCCCTTAGCCAGACTTTCAGAAATATAATCCTTCATGGCCTGCCTCTCAGGACCAGAAAGGTTATACAACCTAGCTTTAGGTAACTTGGCCTCAGGGAGCAGTTTTACAGAACAGTCATACTCGCGATGAGGAGGTAGTTCCTGACACCCATTCTCCGAGAATACATCCTCAAAGTCCGCCAGAAATGGAGGTAAGACCCAAGGAGTAACCGCACCGATGACCGTGTTCATGCAGTTTTTATTACAGAATTTACTCCATTGGCTTATCTCTCTGGTTTGCCAATTAATAACCGGGTTATGCTTAGCTAACCAAGGAAGGCCCAACACTATAGGAGTGGGAAGACCCTCCAACACGTAGCAAGACAACAGTTCTTTATGTACTGCCCCCACTTGAAGTTTTACGCCATGCACAGCTTGCAAAAAACTTCCCTGACCGAGAGGCCTGGCATCGATCGAGAATATGGGGATGGGTTTAGCCAACTCACTCAATCGCATACCTTGAACCCGGGCAAACCGAGCATCAACCAGATTAGCCCCGGCCCCACTATCCAGAAGAACAGATATCCTCTCAGTTCTCGCACCCACCACCACCTCCGCCGGTACGAGAAACTGAGACGAACCTAGGGACGAAATACCTACTCCCAGATTGCCGTCCACCACACAACCTGGGATCAACAGTTTTTTCGACGACTCTTTACTCTGCAAGGGACGGGATGGACACCCCCCAATAAAATGTCCCTTTTTCCCGCAGAGGAAACACCTTCCTGTCTTATGGCGCTCCACCGGTCCCCTTCCCCGAAATGATGTCCCTCCTAATTGCATAGGCTCCTCCGGACTGACCAGGGGAACCACCATATGAGGGGACCTTGTAGGAGGTGGAGACATTACAGGGGGTAGAGTTATCCCGCACCTCTCCCGAAGCCGTCTGTCAACGCGAATGGCAAGGGCCATAGCGGCTTCCAGTGACGCGGGAGAGTCATACTGTGCCAACACATCCTGTAATTTGTCGGATAAACCATGACAAAACTGGCTCCTAAGAGCCGGGTCATTCCACTGGGTGTCCGTGGCCCACCTACGGAACTCCGAACAGAATTCCTCCGCCGGACGATCTCCCTGCTGAATCCTACGTAACTTAGACTCAGCAAGGGAGATCCGATCTGGGTCATCATATACGAGTCCCAGAGCAGCGAAAAACCTATCCACTGACTGGAGAACCGGGGAGCTTGGGGGAAGAGAGAACGCCCAAGATTGTGGGTCCCCTTGTAGGAGCGAGATGACAATTCCCACCCTTTGTTCTTCGCTGCCCGATAACCGAGGCCGCAGCCGAAAGTACAATTTGCATGCCTCCCGGAAAACAAAAAACTTGTCCCGCCCCCCAGTGAACCTGTCAGGGAGAGCTACTTTAGGTTCTGGTCCGGCTTGCTCCAGAGGATGCAAAACCTTGGACCTAACGTCCGCCAGCCCCATGGACAAACTCTGCAACTGCCGAGCTAGACCGGCTACTGGATCCATGGTAGCTGGAGAAAAACTAAGTTGGTCGGTGAAAATGTCACACTGTCACAGAATACTGGAGGTAGGGGGCCTAAGCTGACCCTAAGCTGGGGCCCTGACTAATCCCTCAACCTGGAGGTACTGTTAAAGGTACAGAGGTTCAGGCCGCCAGCGTAACCCCTACCTCCTGAGGATCCCTGCACCTCAGTAATCTAGTCCTGAGAAGGACCCCGATCACAACAATTGGGAACCAGAAATAATATGCCCACACACAGTATTTAGACGAACGAGACAGTACAAGGGAAAAACCAAAACCACCTTGCATACAACTTCTACACAACTACAACAGAGGGAACACCAACGGGAAAGGAGATAAATGATAAAGCGAGGAAAGGGAAAAAACACTTCCAAATACACTTATCTCAGTAACTCCAAACACCACGATCCGCTCTGTCAGTCTGAATGAAATGCTTTCACCGACACCTCCCAAACAGACCTGCAGGGATATGAAGGAGTCTCACTAAAGAAGCATTGATTGCAGCTGGGCGAGGCTGGACCTCAGCTAGCCCAGAGAGAGAGAGAATTAACTCCTTCACTGCCGAAAAAACACAAAGCACCAACAAGTCAGCTGCGAGAAGTCAGGCTGTGTACTCGTGACGATCTTCGTGGCAACACACCCGTGACAGACGGACATCTTTGCCATGATCCATCCTTTTGGTAGCTCCATCTTCGACATCAGTTTTGTTCGGCCGGAGGGCTTACAGCTCTTCTGGTCGAATTTTGAACTGGTGAAGGGGGAGCCCTGCTGGTGAGATTTTGCCATGCGATCCCTGCCACTTCAGCGCGGGATGCAAGGTGCAGAAATGTGCCATGTGTGGTGGGGTAGGTGATCTTGCCACGGCCTGTGGTGACATTAGGTATCACCTGTGTGGTGATCTAGGTCACCCATACAGCCGCTGCCCCCGTTCCTTTCCAACACCATCGCTGGTCAGGCAGGGGAGAGCCGTGGGGGGGGTCCCCAGTGGTGCAACCTCTGCTGAAGCTGAAGGTGGGGGCGGGAGGGGATCTGAGGGGTCAGTGAGGAATGGTGAGGCTGGTACATCTGCCCACCAGTGGCAACAGGTGAGGCGCCGTAGGGACAGAGGGCAGGATAAGCCTCAGCCGACTGGGGTGATGACTGTCCCCTTCCCGGGGCCGCAGCCGGTGTCTCTGAGGCCCTGGGGGAGAAGGTGGTGTGCGAGAAGATCAGGGGGATGGAGAGGGAGGAGTTGGCTGCTTCCGATGATTTCTCCCAGTATGAAAGTCTGGATGAGGAGGCTGTGGAACAGCCTAAAAAAACAGAGGCAGCAGTATTGGTAAGAGTCGAAGGAGGAGGAAGAACTGGGCTAAAACATCTAAAACCCCCCCCTGGCCGCTAAGGTGCCTATGGAAGGGTTCACCGGCTTCCCTCTGATCCCCCTCTCCAACTGGTTCCAAGCCATCGATGACTCTGCTGTGTTGGAGGTCGGTGGTGAGGGGCCGGGGGTAACTTTCCTCTGGGAGGGGACTACCTCGGGGTCCAGAGGCAAGGAACCCAGTGCTGGCAATGAGGGTATGGATACCTCAGTATCTCTAAAGAGGAGGGGTGAGTCTGGCTCTTCTTCAGAGGGAGAAAATAAATCGGGGGGTGCAGTTAAAAAGAAGGCCGTCTAACTTAATCACCCATGATGGCGGAACCTACCCCGTTGACTCTGGCGTCGATTAATGTCGCCAGCAGTCAGATGCGGCCAGATTTACAGCCTTTGATTTTTTCACCTGAGTTGAGGCTGATATTTTATTTTTGCAGGAGACCAGACTAACGAACATGGGGTCCATTTACAAAGTGAAGAGGGAGTGGAGGTGTGGACCTTCATACTGGTCTCTTGCGGCCAAGCCGTATAGTGGGGTAGCGGTCCTTTTTAAGGCTGCTTCGGTGGAATGCCGACGGGTGATTGAGATAGAAATGGGGAGGTGATTGATCTTAGACATGTTCATGAGGGGACAAGAGCTTCGGCTCATTTACATCTATGGCCCATAATCCAAGTGTCTCTTCCTGAAGATCAAGCGCTATTTTTTTACGAGGCGGCAGGTGGTCTTTGGTGGGTATTTTAATACCGTAACCATAGTTACATACATAGTTACATAGTTACATAGTTACATAGTTTTTAAGGTTGAAGGAAGACTAAGTCCATCTAGTTCAACCCATAGCCTATCATGTCCTGTGATAGGGGAGGCCCCGGAGACCGGCTGGCTTATGATAGTAATACTCTTAATAGCATAGCAAGCAAAGCTCGCCTGGTGGATGTCCACATCCGGCACACCCCAGGTCTTCAACTTTCATAAGAGTAGCAATAGGTCTAGGATAGATAGGTATTTTTTTAAGGAGGAAATCGTCTCTTCTGCAGTGTCCGTTGTTGAAGTGGAGTTCTCTGATCACTGTTTTATTTTCTTTACCTTGAATGTTGCAGAGACTCCCCGGATGGGGAGAGGCCTATGGAAGCTGAATTCGTCCCTTCAGAAAGAAGCGGAAGTAAGACCGTCTTTTGAGGAATTTCTTCAGACCTAGGTTCCACTCTTGGGTCTCTATGGCAGTAAGTCTGAGTGGTGGGAGATCTTCAAAAAAAGGGTTGCAAGGTTCTTCCGTCAGCTCTCGAGCCTTAGAGGCCTAAACAGGTACCGCCAATATCGGGATCTGGGAATGAAACTCGAGCAGCTCGTCTCGACTGGAGGGGACCGTATGGAAATCTCCGGGGTGAAGGCTTTGCTCAAGGGGTGCCAGTATGATAGGCACACATCCTTAATTTTTGAGAGGGACTTCAGGAGGTACCGCTTGCCCGACCATTACAGGAACTGTAGGATGTCAGTGAGTTGTAAAGTGGTAACAGGACTGATCGACAGTATTAGTTCCCTGGACAGATCCAAATCAGGGATCCTAGAGGTGGTCAGATCCTTCTATTCGCACCTCTTGGGGAGGGGGGAATCCTGATCGGGATGAGATGTCGGCTTTTCTGGCTGAAACCATCTCTGAGACGGGGGATGACCCCTCTCTTCATGTTTTGGCAGAAGCAATCAGGGAAGAGGAAGTGAGATGGGCGATTGATGGGCTCCAGCCCAAAAAGTCGCCTGGTCCGGATTGCTTAACATCCGAGTTTTACAAGGCTTTTAGGGACTCTCTTGACTGAGGTGTTTAATCAGTGTCTCTCCTGGGACGCTTTGCCCAGTTCAATGAGGAAGTCGGCCATGATTATCCTGTCAAATGGTAAAGACTCGTCCCGTATTGAGAATTGGCGTCCCATAGCGCTTTTCGATACGGACCGAAAGGTTCTGGCACAGGTGCTATTTAATCGGTTGGTGAAATTTGCACCCCGGCTCCTTTCCGGGGCCCAGCACTGCTCTGTTCCAGGCCGCAGTATATTTAGTGCTGTGCTCGGTGACCGGGAAGCAGTGGAGCAGAGCAGGGCAGGTCACTGGAGGGGGTACTTGCTGTCTTTAGACCAAGCGAAGGCCTTTGACTGCATTAACCATGAGTACCTCTGGTCCCGCCTTCTGAGGAACGGTCAGCCTGGGAGGTTTGTTGATTAGTTAAGAGTTTTATACAATGGGGCAGAGACTTTTCTGCTGGTTGAACGGTTGGGTCGGATACCCTTTTGAGGTGAGGTCTGGTGTCTGTCAGGGCTGTCCTCTGAGCCCATTGATATATGTGTTCGCGGTCGACCCCTTTTTATGGAGGGTGGAGCGCGGACCGTTGGTGGGAGTTGGGATGGACCGGGCGGAGCCAGAGGCCACCTTGAGGGTAGTGAAGTACGCCGATGATGTTTCTCTTTTCGTATCTGCAAGAGAGGAGGCGGTTTGGGTCATGTCTGAGGTCGAGCGCTACTCGGTGGCATCTGGGTCCATGATCAACTGGGATATGTGTGAGAGTCTCTGACTGGGAGGGGGATATCCAAGTTTTGATCTTCCAGACACCCTCCCAGGGCCTCAGGCCACAGCAAAAATTTTAGGCATCGATTTCGGCCGAGGGGACTTTCCCCAGCAAAACTTGGAGGGCAGACTTAAGATTGCCGCCCAGAAGGTGGATCAGTGGAAGGGTTGGTCCTTGACCCTGAGGGAAAGGGTTAGCCTGGCCAAAGGGTATTTGCTCCCTTTGTTAATATACTTGGGCAGCGTCTGCATCTTGGCAGAGCCTCTTTGGACACGGGTCTACAGCATGTTTTTCCTATTATTGTGGGGGAATAGGCTCAACCTAATCAAGAGGGAGGTCACGTACTGCACGAGGAGACTAGGAGGGTTGGGTATAGTCAACCTGGTGGTGTTTATAGTAAACACCTTTCTTAAAGCAAACATTGTCAACCTCTGGTTAGAGAGGGCTCCTCCATGGGTATTCTACTGTAGGGGGTGGTTTCGGTCTTTTTTCCAGGAATGGGAGACAGTAGGGCAGGTGAAGGACCTTTGAATTCCTCATGTATATCTTCCGGCTTATGCTACTCCGGTTCTGAAGGTAATCCGCCGGTGGGGTCTGGGAGTGTGGGAGATCAGGACCATGTCGAGGAGGTTTCTTGACAATAAGGTCCTGTTGACCCCCTTTCAGAAGCCCCTGACACTCAAGGATTGCCCAAGCTGGGATCTGGAGGTTGGGTTCGGGTTATTAAACTCTAAACGGATCCCCTTGAAGTTTTGGGACTTGGCTTGGCGCTGCTTCCATGGGAGACTGTATCTGAGGAACAACTTGAAGTACAGGAACTCTGATGACCGGGATTGTCCCTGCGAGGAGTGTGGTGGCATGCTTGAAAGCATGGAGCTCTTCCTGCTTCGGTGTCCTTTTAATATAGAGGTCTACAGCAAGGTGGGTACTTCCATTGGCTGGCCCTGGCTGGCAGGCCTTTCCTATGCGGAGTGCATTCAGGTCCCTTGGTGGTCGAGATCGGGGCACTGTTTTCTTAGTTAGTTTAGTGACTAGGTTCTACACTTGGAATGCACGGTGTTTAGTGTCCACCCAGTAGAAAGTCCTCCCCCAGAAAGAGGTGATTAGGAACATCCTGGGTGACCTGGCAAAAGTGTGCTCTCTGGCGTTTGAGAGACTTGGTGCAGGGAGGGCCTCCCTCCTATGGAGGGGGTTCTCTTTTAATTTGCCCTAAGGAGAGTTAGGTTTCTGGGTGCTTGAGATAGGGTGAGTTTAGTCTTTTTTGTCTTTATTTTGGTAGGGTCAGATAGAAATGTAGGGACAGACAGGGACACATAGGGATAGTCTCTAGTGACAGGTAGTTAGTATTAGGTTTGGTAGTGAGGGCCAGTGAGGGACAAAAAGGGAAAGATAGGGATAGGCTGGTAGGGCAGTAGGGACAGTTTTTCTTTTTCTTTATTAGGGAGGGACAGGGTGATGTGCTGTAGATTAGGGTGAGAGCCTCTTTGGTCTCCAGTTCCTGGTGGTGGGCTGTTAACCTCACTTATAGCTTTTTGTTTAGTAATATCAGAATAGTGAGTATAGGACTTGCAAGCACCAAACTTGGGTCTGGATAAGTTTTGTGGTTTATGGTAAGTTTGACATGTTCTTGGTCATTTGTTAGGTTTGTTATTGTAAGGATTGCTATTGTAAAGTTTGTGCATATTGTTTTCTTTTTGTATATGTGTGTACTGTGATGCTTGTGGATGGTTTAGTTTAAATGGGTGGAGGGGTTCTGGGGGAGGAGGAGAGGTGGGGTTGTCGGAAAAATGGACGTCCTGCGGGATGCCGGGAAGACAAGGAGAACCTATTTGCTTTAGAGGAGAGGCCATAAACTTTCATGGACCTTGGTGTGGTATGCGGGGTGTGATAGGCCACAAACTTTCGTTGGACCTTTGGGTGTTGGTATGTTGGTATAAGGGTTTCGTTTAGGTGGGGAGGAAAAAAAACTAAAAATAAAATAAATAAATAAAATAAATAAATATACACTGATAAAAAAATAAAGGGAACACTTAAACAACAGAATATAACTCCAAGTAAATCAAACTTCTGTGAAATCAAACTGTCCACTTAGGAAGCAACACTAATTGACAATCAATTTCACATGCTCTTGTGCAAATGGAATAGACAATAGATGGAAATTATTGGCAATTATCAAGACAACCTCAATAAAGGAGTGGTTCTGCAGGTGGGGACCACAGACCACATCTCAGTACCAATGCTTTCTGGCTGATGTTTTGGTCACTTTTGAATGTTGGTTGTGCTTTCACACTCGTGATAGCATGAGACGGACTATACAACCCACAGAAGTTGCTCACGTAGTGCAGCTCATCCAGGATGGCACATCAATGCGAGCTGTGGCAAGAAGATTTGCTGTGTCTGTCAGCGTAGTGTCCAGAGGCTGAAGGTGCTAACAGGAGACAGGCCAGTACACTAGGAGACGTGGAGGGGGCAGTAGGATGGCAACAACACAGCAGCAGGATCGCTACCTCCGCCTTTGTGCAAGGAGGAACAGGAGGAGCACTGCCAGAGCCCTGCAAAATGACCTCCAGCAGGCCACAAATGTCCATGTGTCTGCACAAATGGTTAGAAATGAGGGTGGTATGAGGGCCCAACGTCCACAGATGGGGGTTGTGCTCACAGCCCAACACCGTGCAGGACGCTTGGCATTTGCCACAGAACACCAGGATTGGCAAAGTTGCCACTGGCGCCCTGTGCTCTTCACAGATGAAAGCAGGTTCACACTGAGCACATTGGACAGATGTGACAGAGTCTGGAGACACCGTGAAGAGTGATCTGCTACCTGCAACATCCTTCAGCACTTCAGCATGACCGGTTTGGCAGTGGGTCAGTAATGGTGTGGGGTGGCATTTCTTTGGAGGGCCGCACAGCCCTCCATGTGCTCGCCAGAGGTAGCCTGACTGCCATTAGGTACCGACATGAGATCCTCAGACCCCTTGTAAAACCATATGCTCATGCGGTTGGCCCTGGGTTCCTCCTAATGCAGGACAATGCCAGACCTCATGTGGCTGGAGTGTGTCAGCAGTTCCTGCAAGATGAAGGCATTGAAGCTATGGACTGGCCCGCCTGTTCCCCAGACCTGAATCCGATTGAGCACATCTGGGACATCATGTCTTGCTCCATCCACCAACATTGCACCACAGACTGTCCAGGAGTTGGTGGATGCTTTAGTCCATGTCTGGGAGGAGATCCCACAGGAGACCATCCGCATCCTCATCAATAGCATGCCCAGACGTTGTAGGGAGGTCATACAGGCATGTGGAGGCCACACACAATACTGAGCCTCATATTGACTTGTTTTAAGGACATTACATCAAAGTTGGATCAGCCTGTAGTCTGTTTTTCCACTTTAATTTTGGGGGTGACTCCAAATCCAGGCCTCCATTGGTTAATAAATTTGATTTCCAGTGATGATTTTTGTGTGATTTTGTTGTCAGCACATTCAACTTTGTACAGAACAAAGTATTCAATGAGAATATTTCATTCATTCAGATCTAGGATGTGTTATTTGAGTGTTCCCTTTATTTTTTTGAGCAGTGTATATATATATATATACAGTGGAGGCCAAAAGTATTGGCACCCCTGCAATTCTGTCAGATAATACTCAGTTTCTTCCTGAAAATGATTGCAATCACAAATTCTTTGGTGTTATTGTCTTCATTTAATTTGCTTGCAAGGAAAAAACACAAAAGAGAATGAAACAAAAATCAAATCATTGATCATTTCACACAAAACTCCAAAAATGGGCCTGACAAAAGTATTGCCAACCTCAGCCTAATACTTGGTTGCACAACCTTTAGCCTAAATAACTGCGAACAACCGCTTCCGGTAACCATCAATGAGTTTCTTACAATGCTCTGCTGGAATTGTAGACCATTCTTCTTTGGCAAACTGCTCCAGGTCCCTGATATTTGAAGGGTGCCTTCTCCAAACTGCCATTTTGAGATCTCTCCACAGGTGTTCTATGGGATTCAGGTCTGGACTCATTGCTGGCCACCTTAGAAGTCTCCAGTGCTTTCTCTCAAACCATTTTATAGTGCTTTTGGAAGTGTGTTTTGGGTCATTGTCCTGCTGGAAGACCCATGACCTCTGATGGAGACCCAGCTTTCTCACACTGGGCCCTACATTATACTGCAAAATTTGTTGGTAGTCTTCAGACTTCATAATGCCATGAACACGGTCAAGCAGTCCAGTGCCAGAGGCAGCAAAGCAACCCCAAAACATCAGGGAACCTCCGCCATGTTTGACTGTAGGGACCGTGTTCTTTTCTTTGAATGCTTCTTTTTTTTTCCTGTACACTCTAAGTTGATGCTTTTTCCCAAAAAGTTCTACTTTTGTCTCATCTGACCAGAGAACATTCTTCCAAAACATTTTAGGCTTTCTCAGGTAAGTTTTGGCAAACTCCAGCCTGGCTTTTTTATGTCTTGGGGTAAGAAGTGGGGTCTTCCTGGGTATCCTACCATACAGTCCCTTTTCATTCAGACGCCAACGGATAGTACGGGGTGACACTGTTGTACCCTTGGACTGCAGGGCAGCTTGAACTTATTTGGATGTTAGTCGAGGTTCTTTATCCACCATCCGCACAATCTTGCGCTGAAATCTCTCGTCAATTTTTCTTTTCGGTCCACATCTAGGGAGGTTAGCCACAGTGCCATGGGCTTTAAACTTCTTGATGACACTGCGCACGGAAGACACAGGAACATTCAGGTCTTTGCAGATGGACTTGTAGCCTTGAGATTGCTCATGCTTCCTCACAATTTGGTTTCTCAAGTCCTCAGACAGTTCTTTGGTCTTCTTTCTTTTCTCCATGCTCAATGTGGTACACACAAGGACACAGGACAGAGGTTGAGTCAACTTTAATCCATGTTAACTGGCTGCAAGTGTGATTTAGTTATTGCCATCAACTGTTAGGCGCCACAGGTAAGTTACAGGTGCTGTTAATTACACGAATTAGAGAAGCATTACATGATTTTTCAAACAGTTCCAATACTTTTGTCCACCCCCTTTTTTAGGTTTGGTGTGGAATTATATCCAATTTGGCTTTAGGACAATTCTTTTTGTGTTTTTTCATTGAAGACAAATTAAATGAAGATAATAATACCAAAGAATTGGTAATTGCAATCATTTTCAGGAAGAAACTGAGTATTATCTGACAGAATTGCAGGGGTGCCAATACTTTTGGCCACCACTGTATATATATATTTATATATATATATATATATATATATATATATATATATATGTGTGTGTGTTAAAGGTAAGTTTTGGCCAGGCGGCCTAATTTTTCCTTTTGTTTTGGGCAACGGGCCAGATTTTGGTTTTCTTTTAAGTATATATCAGGGGGTTTAGGTGCGAATGTGAGGGCATGAATGTGTTTGGATGTTGATTTTTTGGGCATATTGACAATATGGTGGAAAGTCAAGGTTTCTTCCCTTGCTTGGGGGGGGGTTAAAAGAAAAGGGGAAAGGGGCTGGACTTGAACTTTGGACTTTCGGGGTTTGTGGGTTGATGTTTTTTTTTTGCTTTGGTTCAGTTTCTCTATGTGATGTTCGTGTTTATGTTTGTGTTTTGTATTTTTAGAATAAAAAAGAGTTCCAGTTCTGTCGGCTCGTGCTTTTACAGATATTTGTAGAAATAGGCAAAGGTATCGGGCCAGGAATAATTTTTTTGGGATCTTAATCCTGATTATTTTCTTAAAAAGCAATCCAGAGAACACCGTTTTTCTGGCCACTTGCTTGTAGGCACTGCAGAATACAGCCAGGTCCTTTCCATATTACAGCGCTAAAAATCCAGCTATTTAAAACTGTGGTTTGTCTGTCACACAGATCACATATAATTGCGCTAAAAATTCTACCATTTCTGGCCTCAATTGAAATTTTGTTGCAGTGTGTCAGCGAACTTATTGACACGAGGTCAGCGCTGGTAAAAATAGTTACCTACAGGCCAGCTATTTAAAACTGTGGTTTGTCCGTCACACGGATCACATATAATTGCACAAAAAATTCTGCCTCTTCTGGCCTCCATTAATATTTTGTTTCAGTGTGTCAGCAAAGTTATTTACACCAGTTTGATGTTAAAAATAGTTACCTACAGGCCAGCTATTTAAAACTGTGGTTTGTCCGTCACACGGATCACATATAATTGCGCTGAAAATTCTGCCATTTCTGGCCTCCATTGAAATTTTTTTCAGTGTGTCAGCGAAGTTATTGATACCAGTTTTCTGTTAAAGATAGTTACCTACAGGCGAGCTATTTAAACCTGTAGTTTGTCCGTCACACGGATCACATATAAGTTTGATCCAAATTCAGCCATTTGTAGTGAGCGTGGAAGATATTGTCCTCCATTAAAAATGGTCAAGGTGCGTGACAAGGGACGGGGAACTGGACGTCATGGTGATGGTGATGGTGCATGCAGAGGCCGAGGCCGTGAGCAAGCTAAAATTGTGCCACAACAAACACAACATCTTCTCGCTTGACCTTCCTGTCCCAATTAATAGGGTACCGCAGAACACCCCTATTGAACAAGAGCTGTGTGAAAAGGTAATTGGTTGGATAGCAGATAATGCTTCCAGTCACTTAGCCATGAGTTTGGACCACATATTCCTCACTCTGATCCTCCTTCCTCCCACCATGCCGAGTGCACAGAGACAACTGATCCCACACTTGGACACTCCGAAGAGCTGCTCAATTTTTTATTTATAGATTTGGGCCTCTCGCCTGGTCCACTAGAAGCGGGGCAAGAGGAGATCGCATGTAGCAATGCCCAAATATTTGAGCAGCCACGGTCATACGAAGTGGGAAAGTGTCACAAGATGTGGATGATGATGAAACACAATTGCCAGAAAGTCAAGAGGAGGACCAGGGTGCGGAAGTGGAAGACGAGGTGGTGGATGATATAGTAACTGACCCAACCTGGCAGGAAAACATGCAGAGCGAGGACAGCAGCACACTGTGGGAGGTATGCAGGGCACCCAACAGGCAGGAATAAGCAGTGTGCTGGTCGTAGAGAGAAGACAGACAACCGTTTCCCATAACACCAACACGACGGAAGTTGCCAGTACAACTGTTAGGTCTTCCCGAGTCTAGTTGTTTTTTTAAAGACTCTGCCAATAACTCCAAAAAGGCCATTTGCACCACCTGCAAGGCCAGCATCAGCAGTGGTAGCAAAACTAGCAGCCTTACCACCACCAGCATGATAAGGAACATGGCAGCAAAGCACCCGACTTTGTGGGCCGAACTCCAGGATTCAGGAACAGTGTCTGCGGGTGACACCACTGCTTCTTCCGCTGTTTGCATGCAAGCGAATCCCCTGTCCATAGTGTATGCGAAGATGCCTCCTGCCCTGCTCCTGTCATTGCACACTCTCAGCTAGCACCATAAGCAAGCACGTCCATGTCCCAGCGCAGCGTTCAGTTGTCCATACCCCAGTCCTTGGAACGCAAACGCAAATACGCAGCCAACGCCCCACAGACCACATTACTAAATTGCCACATTTCGCGACTGCTTGCACTCAAAATGTTGCCTTTTAGGCTCGTGGAGATGGAAGATTTCCACAACCTGATGGCGGCGGCCGTCAATCGGTACTCAGTCCTCAGCCGCCACTATTTATCCCGGCATGCCGTCCCCACATTACACAAGCACGTGTTCCACAGTATTAACCATACCCTTAACAATGCAGTTGCTGGGAAAGTCCACATAACCACGGACACATGGACAGGTGCTTGTGGGCAGGGACAGTACATATCGCTGACGGCACACTGGGTTAACATAGTGGAAGCTGGGACCCAGTCGGATCTTGGGACGGAACACATCCTCCTGATGCCAAGGATTGTGAGCCATAGGTCAATCAGGGTTGCCCTCACAGTCTACAGCTCCTGCACCTCATCCTACTCAGCCTCCTCCTCCTCTTCAGCCTCCATCTCTGAAATGACCACATCTGTCACAAGCTGAAAGCACTGCAGCACTGCTTCAGCCAAGCGGCAACAGGATGTGCTGAAGCTAATATGCTTAGGTGACAAACCGCACAATGCTGAAGAGTTGTGGACAGCTCTGAAAGAGCAGGCAGATCTGTTGCTGACAATGCTGAACCTACAGTCAGGCATGGTCACGTGTGACAATGGCCAGAACCTAGTGGCGGCTCTGAGGTGAGGCGAGCTCACACATGTACCATGCCTGGTCCATGTGCTTAACCTTGTGGTTCAGCGGTTTCTCAAAACTTACCCAGAGCTGCCAGATCGGCTTGTCAAAGTACGCCGTCTGTGTGCCCATTTTAGAAAGACAGCTACAGCTTCCGCCGTCCTTGCCGTGCTTCAGCTGTGTTTGCAGCTTCCAGCTCACCGACTGGTGTGTGATGTCCTAACACATTGGAACTCTACACTGCACATGTTGGAAAGGATTTGTGAGCAGAAGAGGGAAGTTGTTGAGTACCAGCATCAACAATGCCGTCGGTATTCAGTTCAGACTCCACACATAGGAGCTCAGGAGTGGACATGAATGTCAGACATATGTACCATCCTCCAAAACTTTGAGGACTCCACCAAGATGGCGAGCGTCGATGACGCCATAATTAGCGTCACCATCCCACTTCTCTGTCTTCTGAAACGCTCTCTGCTCACAATCAAAGAGGATGCATTGCAGGCGGAGCACGATGAGATGGAGCAACGAACCATACAGGGTGATTACACACAGCCCAGCCTCATCTCATCCCAATGTGGATTGAGTGACAATGAGGAAGAGGTGGAGAAGGAAGAACAGTAGCTAGTTTCATGCACTATAGATGGTACTACCTGCACAACTGTCATACTGTCTGTTCAGCGTGGATGGCCTGAGGATAAGGAGGAGGAGAAGGAGAAGAGCATGGTCAGTCGTCCTCTTGGTGAGGACACGAAAATCTTGCCTGTTAGCAATCTGGCACACATGGCTGAGTTTATGTAACGCTGCCTTTTCCGTGACCCTCGCATTCTCAAGATTTTGTGGGTGACAGTCATTACTGATAGGTGACACTTCTAGACCCACGCTACAAGGAGAACTTTCTATCTCTTATTACTGAGGCGGACAGGTCTACAAAAATGGGGCAGTACCAGAAGGCACTAGTTGCTATTAACTATTAAAAAAATTCCCATCTGAAAACATTGGCGGCAGAGGTCACAGTTCATTGGACAACCAAGGAGTACAGACGAGAGAGACACAACTCCAATTCAGCAGAGGCAGGGGAACACTGTCAAAGTTCTGGGACAGTTTTCTCAGACCCTCCCATGTTACAAGCCCTGAGGTGCGGGGTACTCTCGCAAGCAGTTTGGGAAGATGCTGAGGGAGTACCTTGCCGACCGTACTAACGTCCTCCGTGATTCCTCTGTGCCTTATAATTATTGGGTATCCAAGGTGGATATGAGAAATTAACTGGCTCTCTACGCCTTGGAAGTCCTGGCCTGCCCTGCCGCTAGTGCTCGCGCAGCGTGGTTATAGCCGCAGATGTATTAAATATAGATACGAGAGAGCTAGAACTCCATGGAATGATTTACTTCACACTTCCAAAAGGAGAGGTGTTGTAAATGATAAAATCAGATTTATCTCCGTATATAACCACGAGTGGTCGAGCATGCGCCAGGCCCTGGCCAAGCATTGGGACATATTGATGACGGAGCCCTCCCTGAGAACCTATTTGGGGGATTGTCCTTTGATGACCCCTAGGAGATCCAAGAATTTAGGTGATCTCCTGGTCCAGAGCCACTATATCCCAGAGAAACAGTGCCCATTTGGCTCAAGGGGACCTTTGTCGGGTTGCTATAAATGTGGACATTGCCTGGCTTGTCCCAATATTCTCCGGTGTACTTCATTTACTTCGGCGGACAGGAGGAGGACCTTCAACATAAGACACCACATATCATGCAGCACTTTAAATGTGATTTATTATGCTACATGTAGCTGCTCTTTAATCTATGTGGGTCTGACGTCGAGGGAGCTTCATGTCCGTGTCCGCGAACATGTGAGAGACATTGGGGCAGCCAGGATGGTACTAGACCCGGCCCTTCTTAAGACCATCCCACGTCATTTTAGGGATAAACACAATTGTGACCCCCGGTCCCTTTTGGTACATGGAATTGATGTTGTGAATTTGGGGATACGGGGTGGCAATGTTAAGAAGAGCCTCGCACAGCAGGAGGCTCAATGGATTGTGAGGTTAAACACAGTTACGCCCCTTGGTTTGAATGAAACCTTGAGCTTTTCCTCCTACTTGTAATTGTAATTTTAACTGGCATCCCATCAGTATATTCCCGCTTATTTTCTCAGCGCTTTTGGTTTTTAATTTTCAATGTTTCAATTCTTGGTATTGTGTGTTTCTTCATTATTCATCAATTTTTCTGTTTTTTTCTTTTCTATATATTTTTTCTTCTTATTTTAGTTTATGACAGAATCGCAACATGGCTCATCGTTACAAATCTACAGCTACATGGCCTTATGTTCATGGTGTCATCTGTTTCAGCTGTTGTTTTTATGTATTATGTGTGCTGTTTTCCTTCAGCAGTGTTCCCATTGGCACAGCCTTATTTTTTCTGGCTGTGCAATGTAGGGGTATGTGGTGCGCATGCACCCCATGGTGACCATGCCTGTCACGCTCCCGCCTGTCTCTATGCCGCCTTGCGCTCTCACCATGCACGCACAGGTGGCTGGGGGGCGTTCCTGGGACTCGGGTCGCGGCGGCGCGCATGCGCCACTAAACACACACCCCCGTGACCACGTGATACCGGTGACGCATTTCCGGTATCAGCGCTTGCACTTCCGGCTTCCTCGCCACACATGCCGCTTATAGCGCATAAATATATGGGCCTTACACTCTACACACACACTACCTCGGTCCTTGATAAAGCGGACAGTCTTAGCGCGAAATGCGCGTCGGGCGCATTTACCTCCCACTACTGCCTCTCCACTCCTGGGTAAGCAATATGACTACTGTACTGCTTATGCGTCTATTTCCTGCACCTGTCGATTTGACTATTTGGCCCCCTCTTATATCGTGCTCTCTTGACATAGTTTGGGCCACTGAGCCCTAGTTTACTGACTGCTAAATGTTTCCCTATTAGCTAATCACATACCTGTGAAAGACTTTAGGCCATTTGGGCACTTTGCAATAATGGGAGACCGTGACTACACATGTTTTTGACATGGTGTTTTTTATGTATATCGCTTAGTGTCACAATATCTGTATTTGCTCCTGCCAATAATTTTGATACAGGGGCATATACAGTTATATACATCTCATCTTGCTTCCACCTTGTGTACTGTCTTTATAAACCCTCCTTTTAATATAAATTAATAAAATTAATTTTTACATTTATACCAGGTTGTCTGTCTTCTTCTCCTATTGAATCACAACTCCAATCCAGCAGAGGCAGGGGAACACTGGTGGATACGTGGAATTAACTGGCTCTCTACGCCTTGGAGGTCCTGGCCTGCCCTGCTGCTAGCATTTTATCAGAGCGGGTTTTTAGTGCCGCTGGTGGAATTATAACTGATAAGCGCATCCGCCTGTCAACTGAAAATATTGCCAGGCTGACTCTTATAAAAATGAACAAGGGCTGGATTGGGCCAGACTTCTCAACACCACCGAATGATAGCAGCTTAACATAAGCTCAAATAAAGTGTCTTTTTTTGGGAGGTGTATTCCCATGCACCTTTTCACACCCACACATGGATTTACGCTTCCTGATTTTGGCTATTTGCTCTTGTCCTCCTCCTTCTCCTCCTCCTCCTCCTCCACCACCATATTACCAAGATGACCGTGGTCCGTGATGCAAAACCCACATAATTTTTTTAAAGGGTGTTTATGTTGCCCGCAAATTTTTTTTTCTATACAATATGTTCTTGTACACCCCCCAGGGGTAAATGTTTGTCAGTCCATACACTTAGTGCATGGGCATTACAAGTATAGGAGACCCGCTCCTTTCTAATGGGAACATTTTTTTATTAGGCCCTCCTCCACGTCTTTTCCAAGGGCCACTGGAGTGCCCCCCAATTTTTGGCCGCCCTTGCATTCACTGCATAGGCCAACACTATGGGAGACCCAATTCCTAATAATGGAAACATTGTTTTCAGGAGGCCCTCTGACCTTCACATCTCTTCCAAAGGGCATTGGAGTGCCTTCAAATTTTTGGCAGCCCTTGCATTCACTGCATAGGCCAACACTATGGGAGACCCACTTCCTAATAATGGGAACATTGTTTTCAGGAGGCCCTCTTCTAAGTCTCTTCAAAGGGGTATTGGGGTGCGTCCAAATTATCAAAGGGATATTGAGGTGCGTCCACATTTTGGGCAGCCCTGCCACTTACTGCATATGCAATAACAGTATAGGAGACCCACTCTTTAGTAATGGGAACAACAAAGCATAGCTGACTGATGGCTCTCTAACAATAGTGAGGGTCGACTGTTGGCCCTTTAAGAATAGTAAAGGCCGTCTGATGGCCCTATAAAAATAGACTTTCAGAGTCCCTCCTTCATAAACGAAACAGAATGTGTCTGATCATGTCTCACACACCATATGGCCAGATAAGGTTGTAAAATGTTAAAATTACATTTCCCTGTGAATGCATTTGTCACGGTTGAAAGCAATGCAAAAGTGCAAAAACGCATCAAAAACGCTACGTGTGAAAATAGCCCAAGGTGTGGAGGAGTATTTTTGTTTTTTGTTATTTATTTTGCCTTACATATAAGTCGTTACCCTGGAAAAGATGCACCTTAACATATTTCCCAGGAAAATCCATTTTGGTTTCGTTTTTGTATGTTTTATTGTGAGTCCGTAAAAGTGGTGTAATACCTCTGACAACGTTGTTGACAACAGTGACATGGGAGTCAAAAATGCTTCCAGGGGTCTTCCCCATGCAGTTCCCATGTCATTTGAGCATTGTTCCCTTTGATTTGGGCAATTTTTAGGCCCTCTGCAGACCGCAGGGGGAGAGCTGCCAGAAAAATGCTCGAGTTTCCCATAGACTTATATTGGGATCTTTGCTGGAGTCGAGCACCCGAGTATTCCAATGTGCTCGACCCAAGCAACGAGCACCTGAGTATTTTAGTGATCACCCATCACTACTGACAATAAAACATTCAAAATTGATGCAAATTTGCAGTTTACAAGAAAAAAAGTCCTGTATAATGACTTGTATATAAGGCAAAATTTAAAAAAATAATAATTTAAGTAACAAAAATTGAAATTTTTATTAAAAAATCTTAAATTTCAGTGTAATTTTTGAAGAAAGCAAGAACTACCAAAATTTGGTGGAAGAGGCACTCAGATACCCCCTGTATTAGACATAAAGGTGGGCCTCCTACACATTCTGTTCAAATTGTCATGTATTGGTACTCCTAGACTCATAAAGGCTATGCACTAAGTGAAAAGCCTGCCAAAAAATTACAAGCAGGGTCATCCATACTCCCTTGACAGTACCAGCTGGGGTGCCTTATTCAAATATTGTGAACAAAGTGTAGTTGTGGTACTCCTACACTCACAGAGTGCAATGCCTGCCAAAAATTACAAGCAGGGTCATCCATATATTTTTGAAGGTAGCAACTGGAGAGCTTCATAAAAAAATTAAGAAAGTGTAGTCGATGTGCTTTTACACTCATCATGGCTCTGCACAAAGTGCAAAGCCAGGAAAAATATTATCAGGAGGGTCATCCATACACCCTTGGAGTGCCTCATTAAATAATAATAAAATATAGTTGATGTGCCCCTACCCTCAAAGGCTTTGCACAAAGTGAAAAGCCTGGAACAAAATATAAGGAGATACAACCAGGCATAAATAAACCATGGAAGGCAAGAACTGAAGGGCATAATTCAAATCTTGAAGATTGAAAACACTTTATGTGCTGCTGTCATCTGGTGGTGTGGAAAAGTCAGCATTCTCTGTTGACAGCCAAAAGCGCCTGTCTGTTATGACCCTCCGGTGGCTCTAAAAATCCGCTCAGACAAGATGCTAGCGGCAGGGCAGCACAACACCTCCAAGGCATAGAGGTACAGCTCATGCCAGGTGTCCAGCTTTGAGACCCAGTAGTAGCCCTCTTCGCCTCAGGAAGGAGAGATGCAAATTTCTCCTTGTAGCGTGGGTCTAACTGGGTGAACAACCAGTATTCTTTTTTGGCCAAGATGAATATAATGCGAGGGTCATGGGAAAGGCAGCAATTCATAAAGTCAACCATATGTATCAAGCTCCCTACATCCAACAGCTCCCTGTCTCCACCATGATGACAACTCCATCTCTTCCGCCATCTCTTCCTCCTCATTCCCCTCCTCAGCCCATCCATGTAGGAGAGACGGGACGAAACATGTGTGTGCACTAGCCTCTGTTGCGCTATCAACCAGCTCCTGTTCTTCCTCCTCAGCCTCCACCTCCTCATTGTTACCCAATCTGCGCTGAGCAGATGAGGCTGGGTTGGGTAGTATCTCCCTGTCTTATGTCTTCCTCCAACTCCACCTGGTCCGCATGCATAGCTTCATGTTTAATTGTGAGCAGTGTGTCACGCAATGACAAGGAGATGTCTGGCGGATGACACAAACCACGTATGCAAGGGGATGATATAGGGGGAAGGAGGGCCCTAGCGGTAGTGAATGAAGGAAGGGACATCTCCTGACACCAACCTGTGTCTGTCCCTAAGCTCCTCTATCGTCCCTAGATGGGTCCTAATGTCATGGAATGACAAGGAGATGAGCGACGGACAACACAAACCACTGATGCAACGGGTTGATATAGGGGAAGTAGGGCCCTAGCAGTAGGGAACGTGGGAAGGGACACCTCCTGACATCAAACTGTGTCTGTCCCTAAGCTCCCCTATTGTCCCTAGATGTGTCCTTCCCCCTGTGTGTGATCATGTGTCTAAGCCCTCGCTGGCCGTGGACTTAACCTGACTAGTGAGCAGGCCAGCAAGACACTAGTCTCACCGCTACAATAGGACAACACGAGGAAGGTAAGACAATCAATGGGAGATTACAACATAAAATACACTTAGCTACCCACCAAGAAACTTCACCGCTGCAACTGCAACGAACACCACATCTTCTCCAGAGACTGGCTCCTTCAAAGAGATCAGCATAGAATTAACTATAATTGGTGGTCAGCTGATGGATCAAGTGGTTATTTAAAGTGAGATAGGAGTGGCGCCAGCTGACATCCACTGACCATCATCAAAAGGCTGCCAGCAAGAGACTGAGATTAACCCTTGCTGGACCAAAAGGAAAAAAACTACATTAAAATTACAGCATAACCAGAGCTGGCATGAATCCCTGAATTATTCGTGACACAGTGACTGTAGTAGGCACAGAAGCAGGATTCATTCTGCTGATTATGGCGATATCACCACTCACCATCTTTATAGATTCCTCAAAGTCTTGGGGAACCCCACAAATGTCAGACATCCATGTCCACTCTTCAGTTATGTGCGACCAGAATGCCGAAGAATGTGTTGGAGCTGGTATTCCACAACTGGTCTCTGCTGCTCATAAAGGCTTGCAAGCATATGGAGGGTGGAGTTCCAGTGTGTCGTCACATTGCACACAAGTTGGTGAGCTGGCACTTGCATGCGCTGCTGCAGCACTGCCAGAGCTGCAGTAGCTGTAGCTCATTTGCGGAAATGGGCACTGACATGGCGTACATTGACCAGAAGCTATGGCAAATTTTGGTAGGTTTTTAGAAACTGCTGAACTACCAAGTTGAGTATGTGGCCCAAGCATGGTATGTGTGTGAGCTTGCCAAGCTTCACAGCTGCCACCAGGTTACAGCCATTATCACACATGACCATGCCTAGTTGGAGGTTCAATGGCGAGTGCACAGACCTGTCTGGTCTATTATTCCTTTCAATAACTCTGCCACGGTGCACGGTTTCTCCTAGACAAATTATATTTAGCAGAATCTGTTGCTGCTTCCCTGAGGCAGTGCTGCAGAGCTTCCAGCTTCCGCCTGATGAGGACGACATGTTCTGAGATAACACATCGGAGATGGAGGAGCAGGAGGGGGTGCAGGAACTGCTGTAAGAGGTGGAGGAATCCCTGATAGAAGTAGGGCCAGCAATCCTTGGCATCGGTAGCACATGTGCCATGCCAGGGTTAGACTCTGCCTCAGCCTCCGCAGTGTTCACTCAGTTTGCCATCAGGGAAATGTAGTGACCCTGGCCACAAGCACTTTTCCACGTGTCGATCTTTAAGTGGAAAATCCCAGTAAGTGCGTTGGTAAGGGCATGGGTGATGTTCTTGGACACATGCTGGTACAAGGTGGGGATGCCACAGCAGGAGAAATAGTGGCGGCTGGGGACAGAGTATCGAGAGATGGCTTCCCGCTACGGATGTTGGAGGTGGTTAGGGTCATAGTGGTCAGGCTCCTACTGATCTTGGCATGGCACAGGATGCAAATCACCATTGTGTTTGTCTCAGAACTCTCTTTAAAAAAAGTGCCTGATTGAAGAACACCTAACTCTTTGAAGGAATGGAGAAAGACCTCTGTATCGATGCAAGTCGGTGACATGAGGGGTGCAAACGGCGGAAGTGAGCACACAGTTTCCGTACTTTCTGAAGCAGCTCATCCAGGCCGGGATAGTTGCAGAGAAAACGCTGTACCACCAGGCTGAGGACGTGAGCCATGCAAGGCACGTGTGAGGTCACTTCAGCGTAGGGCCACCAACAGGTTGGCACCATTATCGCACACGGCCTTCCCTGGCTCTAGGTTCAGTGGAGACAGCTATTGCTAAAACTGAGCGTGGAGAGCTGTCCACAACTCTTCAGCTGTATGATTGCGATCTCCAAGGTAGAATAATTTGAAGACTGCCTGATTGCGGTGAACCCTGGCTGCGCAGTATGGAGGAGGTGTGGATACGCTCTGCACTGATGGAACACATGTCTCGTTAAGGCAGAGGTTGACTGCGCAGGTGGAGGTCCTAGAGGAGGTGGAGGAGGCAAAAGCAGTGGAGGAAGTGTGAAATACAGAGGTTTGTTCTTCAAGCCTTGGGGATTTCAAGATTTGTGGAGCAGCCACTTCCTCACCTGTCCCCGCAGCCACCAGAGTCAGCCAGTGCCCAGTCAACGAGATGTAATGCCCTTGGCCATGCTTACTCGTCCAGGTGTCTGTGGTGGAATGCACCCTGGCAGACATAGATTAATTCAAGGAACAGGTGATATTGTCTGCGACATGCTGGTATAGTGCAGGCAAAGCTTTCTTAAAGAAGTAATGGCAACTAGGAAACTTGTACTGGGGGACTGCGACGGTCATCTGTATCAACCATGCGAAAGGTAGCATTTAAGTGGCCAACAGATTTGAGATGGTGGAGTTCCACCTCTTAGCTTTGTCATGAGTAGGATGAAACAATTTTTTACGTGACCACAACTGCAGGACTGAGGACTGGCTGCAGTGCTGAGAGAGGGCGGAGTTCAGTGAAACGGACAAACTGCTGGACGGTGAGTGAAGTGCAGGCGCAGATATCGTGGATTGAGACACATGTGGTGTGCTTGGTGAAACAAACAAAGCGGTCATATCCGCTTCAGTTACAGCTGGGCGGGAGACCTGCGTGCCAATACTTGGCATGGTAACAGAGGAGATGGAAGAAGCAGCGGATGCGGTTGATGGGGCAGTTGATGTTGTTAAGGTCCACTGGTCCGCATTTCAGATTCCCAGCGTAACGCATGTTGTTTGCGCATGTGAACGTTCATGTATGTAGTGGTCAAATTATTGCAGGTTTTCCATCTATTGAGGTTTTTATCCAAAGTTTACAGATAATGTGAGTTGGCTCATCCTTTACGGTGACAAAAAAGGCACAGGCTAGGCAACCCTTGTCGCCCCTGCGAGCTGCAGACCCGCTACCACTGCTGGCCACAGTCACAGTAGTGGCTAAAGATGCAGTGTTCCTAGTGCTTGCATCACTCCTTGTCTGCGCCATAGAGCAAAAGGTAACCTCCTTGTATTCCTCCTCCACCTCCTCAGATGAGCTACTTGGCTGCATAACTCTGTGTTCACACCAAGTAGGATCTTCAACCTCGTCATCATCCAATGTGTTATCCCATTCCTCGGCCTCCGAGTGATCCTTATCCTCTTGTTGCCCTGACAGCACAGTACAGTCCGCATGAGCCTCAGGTATCTGAGTCTCATCAGTATCACCTCCCTCGCCGGTGATTAACGTCTGGTGACGAGGGTCAGGAACCTGCTCGGATCCTACTCCATCCTGCCCCGAATCCAACCCTAAAAAAATTTTGGGCATTGGTGCAGATGCTTTCCTCCTCTTCTTGACTATGTGAATATTTGAAGTGCACTTTTGATGCCCATGGTATAGAATGGGGGAACAGTTCTACAGACTCACCCATCTGTGGTTCGCTACAGTCAGTTGGGCACTTGGACAGTTGTGATGCGGGGGGAAGCAAGGGGAAGTGGGGTGCCACGTCTGTGGACTGTACTGTGTGTGATGTTGAGGTGGAGGAAGAAGAGGAAAAGCCACTTGAAGCAGTGCTTGCCATCCACTGGAGCACCTGCTCTTTCTGACCCTTATCAACAAGGCGTGCGGCTGCCAAAGAAAAGGAGTGGAGTAGCCTGTCCACTAACAGAAGTTGTCAGTTGTCTTTTGGATAGGACATGACGGTTTTGGTTCACTAGTGCTTTCACTAACATTACCACCTACCCCACGTATACCTTGAACACCAAGCCTATTCCCTCTTCCACCATGACCTCCATCTCTTTTTCCCACTCATGTTGCTCAGATACTGTGGTAGGAGCACACTATTAGCAAAACAAAATTAGATTTTTTTCCTCTGCAACAGCTCTGCACACACCTGAATTTCAGCGGCACTAAATGACAAGGTAAGATATGGCTTGCTGTATAAATATAAAATATAAATTTACTCTTATAACATGGATCTAACAGAGTGGCAACCCAGTCATCAGCACAATTTTGAACCATAACTACACGGGGATCACGTTGCAACAAGAATGCACTCATATGTCGGCCTCTTTCCTGAGGTTCAAGTCCATGCTATGTTGGTGGCTGGGTAATTCTGATGCTTGTTTCCTCCGCCCCCTCCCGCCAAACACGAACAGAGAGGAGATGATTATCCTCTTCATGTTCTGACTGTGGCGCACCCATCATCTCTTCCTTTTCCATTTGTTCCTCGCCTTCACTAACACATTCACTAACAGTTTTTCTGGTATCGGTAACCCCCTCGATCGCAGTGACCCTCCTTTGGCACCCTGAGATGTCCCCTGCTGTATAACGTTAGTAATCGAAGAAAGTATTTTTCTTTTACTGTGGATGAGGCCTGCATAACATAGGAGATATTCTCCAAACTATTTCAAACTGAGATGTCCCTGCTGTATAATGATAGGAACCGAACAAAGTAGTTTTTTTTTTTTACCGTGGATGATGCCTGTATAACATACGAGATATTCACCACGTTTGCGACAGAAAAAAATATTTTTTGGACTCGGCCTAGCAGCAGAAAAATTGTTTTTTTACTCTGAAAACAGCTGAGGTTCATCGCCACTAAGATAATAGGTGTCTTTTAGCAGAGTGTATCATGTTTGCCACACAAAAAAATCTTTGGTGGACTGTGGCTAGCAACAGGAAAAATATTTTTTTACTCTGAAAACAGCTGAACTTTACCACCACTAACTTAGTAGCTGATGTATAGCAGAGTGTATGACGTTTGCCACACAAAAAAATTTTTGGTGGACTCTGCCTTGCAAGACAAAAAATTATTTTTTTTACTCTGAAAACAGCTGAGGTTTACCGCCACTAAGATAGTAGGTGGTTTTTAGCAGAGTGTATCATGGTTGCGACACAAAAAAATATTTTGTGGACTCTGGCTGCCAACAGAAAAAATATATTTGTTTTACTGTGCATGTGTGGCGCCCCTGAGGGGTTCGGTCGCCACAGAGTTACTGCATCTCACCCAGAGGTGTGGTATCTCACTCTCAGGTAAGGAAGGAGTACAGCTCAGGACCCTAACACCTGCATTCACTACACCACATTTCAGAGGGCAGGGCGAGATTGCTCCTACAGGAGAGCACAGCCCCTGGTCCCTGGCTGGAGTGGGGGGAAATCACAGTAAGGGGGAACCATGTAGTGGGTGTGGGTGGAGGACGTAGATCAGGGGAGCACATGAAAGGAAGTGATATAAAAGAGGGAACCATCTTAGATCAGTGTGTTCAGTCAGAGGAGGAGAAGTGAAGGAGCAGAGGCACTGCAAGGGCTCTGCTCCAGAGGTGGGTCTGGTCAGTGAGGCCCAGGACTGAGAGAGGAGAAGGAGAGAGAGAAGAGGAGAAGGAGCAGGAGAAGGGCTCCAGGAACGGAAGGGATCCTAGGGGTGCGGGCAGTGCTGGAGGCCACCCGTACACCCGAATCTACAAGACAGTGGATGGATCAAGCCGCAGAGGGGACCAGCCCCTTAACTAGCACGGAAACTTCAAGTCCATCTAGCTACCGGAGGTGGCTGTACTTTCAGGGTGCAGACACCCACTACCACAGTTAATACTCGCCGAAAAGGTGGCCACAGAGCGCCCAGGGGACTGCAGGTCGCCCGCCAAGACCCAAGGCCACCGGATTGGGACACTGACTGTGAGGCGCAGGGCAGGGGGGTGAGAGCCAGCGCAGGAAGATGACTGAGGAAGGCACATAGAAAGGGGTCCTGTTAAGTGCTCTGGAAATACCTGAGGGTGGACTGAGCCCCTCACTGAGTAAGCACAGAACGACTTGGGCAGTTACATTGAGCTCTGTAGTCTGGACTGCAACAACTGTGAGTAAAGACCCTGGGACTGCACTATCTTGTCTATGTGTTCCTTGCTGCGCCATCCCTCACTGCACTACAACGGCCAGCACAACCACCAACATCCACACGCACTGCCCTGAAGCTAACTCTTCCTGTGGGGAGTTATACCACCCTTGCTGCAAAACCACCAGCTTCAAAGGACTGTTCCACAGCAGCGGTCTCCATTGGCCACATTCCACAGGTGGCGTAGTCGGACATTAACACTTATACATATAAATTCCCCTTGGATTGACCGCTCTGGGTCACGGACCGGGTCACCGCCACTGTGACTACAACCCGCCACCATCTACCGGCCCGGCACCGGGTACCCCACGGCCCAGGGGGCGCGTCACATACAGCTGAAGTTCTCCCACCAAAAAAATGACAAACTGGGCTAACACAGCTTGCACTATCATATTAGCAAATAAAAAAAAGGTTTTTGTACTCTGCACTCAGAAGCTCTGCACTGACAAGCTCCACACTGACAAGTTCTGCAGATAGCTGAATTTCAACCAAACAAAATAAAAAAGTGGCCTACAAGGGCTTGCTTGCTTGCTTTATCACATTAGCAAGTGCAAAAATAGATTGCAGGTATACTCCTGCATGGAGCACAGTACAATCAGTGCACAACACTGTTCTATGGCATCGGCCCTGCTCTTTCAGTCAGAATCTCAGTAATTGCACAAGAAAAAAAATGTGCCGCAAGATCGATTGAAAAGGTACACAGCACAGGACTTATCTACACTATCTGACTTCCAAACAAGTGCCCATCTATCTAGCTAATATCTCTCATTACACAGGAGGAGCACACTGAGCAGCATCTGTCTACCGCAGTGACATGGATAAAATGGCGCTGAGGGACATGGCCGCTTTTTATATAGAGAGGACATGTGATTTCAGCAGCCAATTGCAGAAGCCCTTGTGTCTGGACAGTGTGGGTGCTTCCTGCGCTCTGATTGGCTAGCCGTGCTTTCCTGCCTTAAAGTTACCGCCTACAGGAAGTAGCGTGCCGCTGATGCTAGCAAAACAGTTAAAAACGCTGTAGTTGCCTTGTAATCACGTTCCCGCATTTATTTGCTGAACGTTGCCGATTTTTCCCGAATTTAAGAAATTTTGCTCGCATTTCCGATCACGAATCCGAATGTGCCATATTCATGTCGAATTTAAGTTGTAAGATCGGATTTCGAACAAATTCACTCATCACTATTTAGAAGAAAGTACTGTAGTTTGTAGAAATCGTTTATATTGTTTGTGTTGAATTTTGCATTGCCATAGCTGGAGCGTAGTTGTATCTTGTATCTATTATTGCAATAACCATTAGTCTTATTTTCTGACATATAATCCTCTGTCTTTCAATAAAGTCAGTGTTTTGTTTCTGCCTTGAGTCCTGCCCGGCGTTGTCATTCTGGCACCGCTACACAGCTACAAAGAGGGCCGCTGCACTGGTGTTTCTCACTCCCCAAAAAAGTTACTGGAGTTCAAAACTAACAGGAGGCCATGGAAGGTAAAAAGAAGTATTACTGTTTAAGAGCTGGCTGCTGCCCACATGCAAAATAGTTCCCTATACATCCACTACCTAGTATAAAATATGACTCTGGTTAGATTGTGTCAGTGTGTGCATTCGTTGGGTGTCATACAGTATGTTACCAAGGACTGGCTCTTACTTTTATAATTAGAATGAAAATGTTTTCTCTCATATTTCTTTAGGCTTTAAAAAGCCATGATACTTACAAAATAGTATCCATGAGAAAGGTATTTAAAAGGCGATGCACATCAAAGGTCAACCACACATCTGCAACGCATCATGTTCTCGTCTTGAGTTTGAAATCAGCATCTCCCCACAGTTGGATAGCTGGTAGCTATCGGACAATTATTTCCTAATATAGAAACTAAAGCAGAAAATAAATACTGTAGACGTATGGCACACTAGCTTAAAAAAACAAAAGCTGTACTGAGTCACTCCACCTAAGAATTTAGGCAGACAGTCAAGTTCTCAATTTAAGCAGAAGCTAAGCTATAAAGCAGTGTTTCTTAAATTGTAAGGCACCCTCTAGTTTTTTGTGAGTTAAGCGTTCAAAACATGATAGACTTATTTGCTCGTCCAGGCAAACATGATCTACTATACTATCTAGTGTTGAGCGAGCACTAAAATGCTCGGGTGCTCGAAGCTCGGGCTGAGCTCACTGTGATACTCGGGTGCTCGACCCGAGCAACGAGCCCAATGTTAGTCTATGGGAGACCCGAACATTTTTGCGGCTGCTCCCCCGGCAGTCTGTAGACAGCCTAAAAAGTGCCCAAAACGATAGTGACAGTGCTCAAATGACATGGGGACAGCATGGGGATCGCCCCTGGAAGCATTTCTGATCCCCAGGTCACTGCTGTCAACAACGTGGTCAGAGGTATTAAGCCACTTTTACAGGCTCACAATAAAACGTTCAAAAACGAAAGCGAAAGTGCTTTCCTGTGAAATATGTTAACCCCTTAACGACCATGGGTCTTTCTGTTTTTGTGTTTTCCTTTTTTGCTCCCCTTCTTCCCAGAGCCAGAACTTTTTTAATTTTCGTTCAATATGGCCATGTGAGGGCTTATTTTTTGCAGGACGAGTTGTACTTTTAAACACCATCACTGGTTTTACCAAATCTTGTGCTGGAAAATGGGAAAAAAATTCCAAGTGCAGTGAAACTGCAAAAAAAAATGCAATTCCACAGTTGTTTTTTGGGTCCTTTTCTTACCACGTTCACAGATTGCTAAAACTGACCTGCCATCATTATTTTCCAGGTCATTACGAGTTCATAGACACCAAACATGTATAGGTTCTTTTTTATTTAAGTGGTGAAAAAAAAATCCAAAGCTTGCTAAAAAAACAAAAAAAATGACGCCATTTTCCGAGACCCTTAGCTTCTCCATTTTTCGGGATCTGGGGCCAGGTGAGGGCTTATTTTTTGCATGCCGGGTGGACGTTTTTATTGATACCATTTTGGGGTAGATCCGATGTTTTGATCGCCCGTTATTGCATTTTATTGCAAAGTTGTAGCGACCAAAAAAACTTAATTCTGGCGTTTACAATTTTTTTCTCGTTACGCCGTTTACTGATTGTATTAATTCTTCTTTTATATTGATAGATCGGGCGATTCTGAATGCGGCGATACCAAATATGTGTATGTGTTTTTTTTTTTATATATATATAAGCACATGTATGTAGTAGCAGATAGGCCTGAGGTGGTCAGCTTTTTGGCGCAAATTCTACCTCCTTCGAGGATTGCGGGATGTTTTCCTGCTACTATCCCAGTTCTATGACTCCCGTTAAAACAAAGCTTCAGGTGATGAATGATGGATGAGGTGGTGGCAAAGGAGAAAGAGCAGGAGGAACAGGGACCATTCACATCAATATCAGGCCAGCCAACCACACATGTCTTGTAGGATATGTTTCCGTACCAAAAGGAGCGGTTCAGCTACACAGTTATAAGGCATACAGTGAATGCAATGCCTACCAAAAATTTCGAGGCACTCCAATGCCCCTTGGAAGTGACATTGAGGTCAGAGGGCCTTAACTAAACCGTTTTTTCCATTTATAGCAACTGGGTCTCCTATACACTGTTGGCCTAAGCAGGGAATGGAAGGCTTTCCAAAAATTATTAGGCACTGCAATGCCCCTTGAAACAGACGTGGATTACAGCGTATTAAAAACCTTCTACCCATTATTGGGGAGTGGGTCTCCCTTAGTGTTCGCCTATGCATTGAAAAGCAAAAGCTGACAAAAATTAGGAGGAAATGCAATGCCCGTTGCAAGAGTCGTGGAGGTTAGAGGTAATTAAAAACAACATGTCAATGCCCCTTGGAAGAGCTGTGGAGTTCAGAGTGGTTTAACAAGACAGTTTTAATGCCCCTTGGAAGAGATGTGGAGGTCACAGTAGCTTAACAAGATGGTTTTAATGCCCCTTGGGAGAGACGTGGAGTTCAGAGTGGTTTAACAAGACAGTTTTAATGCCCCTTGGAAGAGTGGTGGAGGTTACAGTGGAATAAAAAGACAATATCAATGCCCCGTGGAAGAGACGTAGAGGTCACAGTAGCTTAACAAGACGGTTTTAATGCCCCTTGGTAGAGTGGTGGAGGTCGCAGTGGAATAAAAAGACAATATCAATGCCCCTTGGAAGAGAGGTGGAGGTTACAGTGGAATAAAAAGACAATATCAACGCCCTGTGGAAGAGACGTGGAGGTCACAGTAGCTTAACAAGACGCTTTTAATGCCCCTTGGAAGAGTGGTGGAGGTCGCAGTGGAATAAAAAGACAATATTAACGACCCTTGGAAGAGACGTGGAGGTCACAGTAGCTTAACAAGACGATTTTAATGCCCCTTACAAGAGCCATGCAAAACAGCATATTAAAAACATTATTCCCATTATTGGAGAGTGGGTCTCCCATAGTCTTTGCCTATGCCTTCCAAGCAAAAGCTGCCAAAAATTAGGAAGGGGGAACTTGCAATGTCCCTTACAAGAGCCATGCAGTACAGCATATTAAAAACATTATTCCCATTATTGGGGAGTGGGTCTCCCATAGTCTTTGCCTATGCCTTCCAAGCAAAAGCTGCCAAAAATTAGGACAGAGGAACTTGCAATGCTGGCAACATGGACCACGGTCACCCTGGTGGTATAGTGGTCGTGGAGGCTGAGGATAAGGAGAAGAGCAAAAAACAGCCGAAATGAGGAAGCGTATACCCATGTGTGGGTGTGAAGCGATGCATGGGAATACACCTCCCGAAATAACACAGTGGATTTGACTTTATGTTACTCTGCTGTCATTTGGTGGTGATGAGAAGTCTGGCCCAATCCAGCCCTTGTTCATTTTGATAAGGGTCAGCTTGTCAGCATTGTCAGTTGACAGGCGAGTGCGCTTATCAGTTATAATTCCCCCAGCGGCACTAAAAACACGCTCCGATAACACGCTAGCGGCAGGGCAGGCCAGGACCTCCAAGGCATACAGAGTGAGTTCATTCCAAGTGTCCAGCTTGGATACCCAATAATTAAAAGGCACAGAGGAATCACGGAGGACGCTGGTACTCCCTCACCATCTTTTGAAACTTTCCACTCCTTGTGAGAGTACCCTGCGCCTCAGGGCCTGTAAGCTGGGCAGGTCTCAGAAAACTGTCCTAGAACATTGACAGTGTTCCACTGCCTCTGCTGGATTGGAGTTGCGTCTCTCTCGCCTGTATGCCTTAGTTGGGCAGCGAACTGTGACCTCTGCCGCTACCGTGTTCAGATGGGAATTTTTTTAATAGTTCTGCAGCAAGGGCCTTCTGGTACTGCCCCATTTTTGTAGACCTCTCCAACTCAGGAATAAGAGAGTGAAAGTTCTCCTTGTAGAGGGGGTCTAAAAGTGTCATCAACCAATAATGACTGTCACCCAACATTTTGACAATGCGAGGGTCACGGTTAAGGCAGCGTAACATAAAGTCAGCCATGGGTGCCAGACTGGTAACGGGCAAGACTTACGTGTCCTCACCAAGATGAGGACTGATAGTGTTGAGCGATCACTAAAATGCTCGGGAGCTCGAAGCTCGGGCCGAGCTTATCGTGATACTCGGGTGCTCGACCCGAGCAACGAGCCCAATGTTAGTCTATGAGCGACCCGAGCATTTTTGCGGCAGCACCCCCGGCAGTCTGTAGAAAGCCTAAAAAGTGCCCAAAACGATAGTGACAGTGCTCAAAAGACATGGGGGCAGCATGGGGATCGCCCCTGGAAGCATTTCTGACCCCCAGGTCACTGCTGTCAACAACGTGGTCAGAGGTATTAAGCCACTTTTGCGGGCTCACAATAAAACGTTCAAAAACGAAACTGAAACGGTTTTCCTGTGAAATATGTTAAGGAATTTCCTTTCCAGGGTAAAAACTTGTGCATAAGGTAAAATAAATGACCAAAAACAAAAATACTCCTCCACACCTTGGGCTATGTTCACAAGTAGCATTTTTCATGCGTTTTTGCACTTTTGTATTGCTTTCAACCGTGACAAATGCGTTCACCGGGAAATGTCATTTTAACATTTTACAACCTTATCTGGCCATGTGCAGTGTGACACATGCATACAGTGCTGAAAAGACAAGGGATCAGCATGGGGAAGACCCCTGGAAGCATCTCTGACCCCCAGGTCACTGTCTAAAAGTGTGCCCATCAGAAGTGATCCTTGCCGCATCAGAAAATGCAGACTTGCAACTATCCCCGTGCAAGTCCTTGTCCCAGGGCAGTGTTCAATTGTACCTCCCCTATTCCTTGCAAAGCAAGCGAAAATATGCAGCCAACCACCCACCCACCCGTAGGCTGCAATACCATACTGCTAGCTTTCACTTGAAATGGGGCCTTTTAGTTTGGAGGAGGCCGAAGCTGGCCACTACCTCATGGCCGCTTCGGCAGCGAGGTATCCATACTCAGTCCCCAGCCGCCCGGCGGCCGGGTGTCCACGCTCGGTCCCCAGCCGCCAGGTGGCGGCCAGGTGTCCATACTCGGTCCCCAGCCGCCCTGATTTCTCCTGTTACCTTCCCCCACACTTTTCTTAGCCTGGCCTGCTTTAGGGCAGCATTGGACGAGCCCACCAGAGAACCAGACTCCTCCGGTGGGCCCTGGCTTCTCCATCAGGGGAGTTGAGAGTGCCTAGGTGAGGAGCATGATGACTAGAGATGAGCGGTGTTCGACTAGAACTGTTCGCCAATCTCAAATTCGAGCTGTTTTGGGCGGTGTTCGAGTTGTTCGACGAACCCGAACGATTTGCAAAAAATTCGGCTGTTCGAGGTTATGTTCGATAACTGTTCGTGCACCAAAAGCGTGTCCTGCATGTCTGGCGCTATTTAGAGCACCAATCATGCAGGGATTGTCTGCCACTCACTGTAATGCCACAGCCATGGTGGTTGTGGCATTACAGTGATTGCCCAAATCGATGGGAACAGTGCCAACAGTGAAACATGAAAAGCCGGCAATTCAGCAGCGGCATACACCGGTACCCGACAATTTAGAACCGAAAGAATAGAGCTTCACACATAGATTAGATAGATATAAACATGTCAGCCACATATATACGAAGTACAGTGAAAGTGCTGCTTACTGTACTTGTCATTTAGCGTAAAGGATTTATCAAAAAAAATATTAGTGTTTTCGTGCACCGACTCTTTAAAAAAGCCGGCCGGCAATTCAGCAGCGGTACCCGACAATTTATAACAGACAGAATAGAGCTTCACACATAGATTAGATAGATAGAAACATGTCAGCCACATATATACGAAGTACAGTGACAGTGTTGCTTACTGTACTTGTCATTTAGCGTAAAGGATTTATCAAAAAAAATAATAGTGTTTTCATGCACCGTCTCTTTAAAAAAGCCGGCCGGCAATTCAGCAGCGGTACCCGACAATTTATAACAGACAGAATAGAGCTTCACACATAGATTAGATAGATAGAAACATGTCAGTCACATATATATGAAGTACAGTGATAGTGTTGGTTACTGTACTTGTCATTTAGTATTAAAATAAAGGATTTATTATTAAAAAAATTGGCGTGGGGTTCCCCTTAATTTTAGGCTCTAGCGGAGGTTAAGCAGACGGCTGGGGCAGATGTTTGAAGCCTGGGAAGGGGGTAATACCCACGGAGCTTCCCAGGCTACTAATATCAGCCCCCTGCTGAATACATAGCCTTTACTAGCTATTAAAATGGGGGACCCCCCCAAAAAAATGACGTGGGGTCCCCCCTAATTTAATAGCTAGCAAAGGCTAGGCAGACAGCTGGGGGCTGATATTAATAGCCCAGGAAGGGAGCCATGAATATTTGCCCCCTCCCAGGCTAGAAACACCAGCCGTCAGCCGCCCCAGAAATGGCGCATTCATAGGATGCGCCAATTCTGGCACTTAGCTTCGCTCTTCCACGCTGCCCTGGTGCGGTGGCAGGGGGTAATAGGGTTGGGGTTGATGTCAGCTTATAATGCCAGCTGACATCAAGCCCAGGTTAGTAATGGAGAGGCATCTATAAGACACCCCCATTACTAACCCCATAGTCAAAGTTAAAAAAAAAACACAAACACCCAGAATAAAGTCCTTTAATTGAAATAAAGACACAATCCTTTATTGTTCTAAATTAAACCATACTTACCGTCACGCCCATTCCAGCTGAAGCCAACGATCTCCTGCAATAAAAGAAAAATAATAAAGCAACCTCATCCTTACCTTTCCATGGTTCCCACGACAGCTTCAGCTCTGCTACATCGAGATGACAGGCTGGACCGCAGCAGAACGCTGCCATCCAGCCTCTCATCCCGCAGACACTGAGAAGCGCAGGCTTGCTTGCGCTGCTCAGCGTCTCTCTGTGACGACATCCAGATGAGCCGAGTTCATGTCCAATGAACTCGGCTCACCTCATGCACGTCACTGACAGCGTGGGAGAATTCTCCTGCACTCAGCGCTTCAGTGTGAGAATTCTCCCACGCTGAAGCGCTGAGTGCAGGAGAATTTTCCCACGCTGTCAGTGACGTGCATGAGGTGAGCCGAGTTCATTGGACAATAACTCGGCTCATCTGGATGCCCTCACAGAGAGACACTGTGGAGCGCAAGCAAGCCTGCGCTTCTCAGTGTCTGCGGGATGACAGGCTGGATGGCAGCGTTCTGCTGCGGTCCAGCCTGTCATCTCGATGTAGCAGAGCTGAAGCTGTCATGGGAACCATGGAAAGGTAAGGATGATGTTGCTTTATTATTTTTCTTTTATTTCAGGAGATCGTTGGCTTCAGCTGGAATGGGCGTGATGGTAAGTATGGTTTAATTTAGAACAATAAAGAATTGTGTGTTTATTTCAATTAAAGGACTTTTTTCTGGGTGTTGTGTTTTTTTTAAATACTTTACTAGAAATTCATGGTGGTCATGTCTAATATTGGCGTGACCCCATGAATTTCGGGCTTACTGGGTAATAAAGGGGTTAGGGCCAGCTTGGCATTATCAGCTGGCCCTAACCCCTTTATTACCCAGTGAGCCACCGCATCAGGGCCCTGGATGAGTTGGGTACAGCGCCAGAAGATGGCGCTTCTATGAACGCGCCATTTTCCGGGGTGGCTGCGGACTGGCCCCAAGCCCAAAATTCATGGGGTCACGCCAGTATTAGACATGACCGCCATGAATTTCTAGTAAAGTATTTAAAAAAAACACAACACCCAGAATAAAGTCCTTTAATTGAAATAAAGACACAATTCTTTATTGTTCTAAATTAAACCATACTTACCATCACACCCATTCCAGCTGAAGCCAACGATCTCCTGCAATAAAAGAAAAATAATAAACCAACCTCATCCTTACCTTTCCATGGTTCCCACGACAGCTTCAGCTCTGCTACATCGAGATGACAGGCTGGGCCGCAGCAGAACGCTGCCATCCACCCTGTCATCCCGCAGACACTGAGAAGCGCAGGCATGCTTGCGCTCCTCACTGTCTCGCTGTGACGGCATCCAGATGAGCCGAGGTCATGTCCAATGAACTCGGCTCACCTCATGCACGTCACTGACAGCGTGGGAAAATTCTCACGCTGAAGTGCTGAGTGCAGGAAAATTCTCCCACGCTGTCAGTGATGTGCATGAGGTGAGCTCATGTCCAATGAACTCAGCTCACCTCCTGCACGTCACTGACAGCGTGGGAAAATTCTCCTGCAATCAGCGCTTCAGCGTGAGAATTTTCCCACGCTGTCAGTGACGTGCATGAGGTGAGCCGAGTTCATTGGACATGAACTCGGCTCATCTGGATGTCGTCACAGAGAGACGCTGAGCAGCGCAAGCAAGCCTGCGCTTCTCAGTGTCTGCGGGATGACAGGCTGGATGGCAGCGTTCTGCTGCGGTCCAGCCTGTCATCTCGATGTAGCAGAGCTGAAGCTGTCGTGGGAACCATGGAAAGGTAAGGATGAGGTTGCTTTATTATTTTTCTTTTATTGCAGGAGATCGTTGGCTTCAGCTGGAATGGGCGTGATGGTAAGTATGGTTTAATTTAGAACAATAAAGGATTGTGTCTTTATTTCAATTAAAGGACTTTATTCTGGGTGTTTGTGTTTTTTTTAACTTTGACTATGGGGTTAGTAATGGGGGTGTCTTATAGACGCCTCTCCATTACTAACCTGGGCTTGATGTCAGCTGGCATTATAAGCTGACATCAACCCCAACCCTATTACCCCCTGCCACCGCACCAGGGCAGCGTGGAAGAGCGAGGCTAAGTGCCAGAATTGGCGCATCCTATGAATGCGCCATTTCTGGGGCGGCTGACGGCTGGTGTTTCTAGCCTGGGAGGGGGCCAATATTCATGGCTCCCTTCCTGGGCTATTAATATCAGCCCCCAGCTGTCTGCCTAGCCTTTGCTAGCTATTAAATTAGGGGGGACCCCACGTCATTTTTTTTGGGGGGTCCCCCATTTTAATAGCTAGTAAAGGCTATGTATTCAGCTGGGGGCTGATATTAGTAGCCTGGGAAGCTCCGTGGGTATTACCCCCTTCCCAGGCTTCAAACATCTGCCCCAGCCGTCTGCTTAACCTCCGCTAGAGCCTAAAATTAAGGGGAACCCCACGCCAATTTTTTTAATAATAAATCCTTTATTTTAATACTAAATGACAAGTACAGTAACCAACACTATCACTGTACTTCATATATATGTGACTGACATGTTTCTATCTATCTAATCTATGTGTGATGCTCTATCTTTCTGTTCTAAATTGTCGGGTACCGCTGCTGAATTGCCGGCCAGCTTTTTTAAAGAGACAGTGCATGAAAACACTATTATTTTTTTAAATAAATCCTTTACACTAAATGACAAGTACAGTAAGCAACACTATCACTGTACTTATTATATATGTGACTGACATGTTTCTATCTATCTAATCTATGTGTGAAGCTCTATTCTTTCTGTTCTAAATTGTCGGGTACAGATGCTGAATTGCCGGCCGGCTTTTTTAAAGAGACGGTGCATGAAAACACTAATATTTTTTTTAATAAATCCTTTACACTAAATGACAAGTGCAGTAACCAACACTGTCACTGTGCTTCTTATATGTGTGACTGACATGTTTCTATCTATCTAATCTATGTGTGATGCTCTATTCCTTCTTGTCTAAATTGTCGGGTACCGGTGTATGCCGCTGCTGAATTTGCCGGCCGGCTTTTTTAAAGAGAGTGTCTTCTGAGCAGTTTGTCAGCTTTTGGACACCTTTGCAGGTGTTTTCTATGTGTTTCTATGTGTTTTTGTTTGCCTGCCATTGGTTTTAACGGTGTTCGACGGTGTTCTAAGGTGTTCGACGAACAGTTCGACGAACAGTTCCTCGAACATCCTGGTGTTCGACGAACCGAACCGAACCCGAACACTATGGGGGTGGCTCAACACTAATGATGACGATGATAGAAGTTAGCATCTGCTTTGTTTTCTTGGAATGCAAGCGCATGTATGTAGTAGCGGCTAGGCCTGAGGTGGTCCGCGTTTTGGCGCATATCCTACCTCCTCCGAGGATTGCTGGATGTTTTCCTGCTACTATCCCAGTTCTATGACTCCCGTTAAAACAAAGCTTCAGGTGATAAATGATGGATGAGGTGGTGGCAAAGGAGAAAGAGCAGGAGGAACAGGGACCATTCACATCAATATCAGGCCAGTCAACCAGATATGTCTTGTAGGATATGTTTCTGTAACAAAAGGAGCGGTTCGGCTACACAGTTATAGGGCATACAGTGAGTGCAATGCCTACCAAAAATTTCGAGCCACTCCAATGCCCCTTGGAAATGACATGGAGGTCAGAGGGCGTTAACTAAACCTTTTTTTCGATTTATAGCAACTGGGTCTCCCGTGCACTGTTGGCCTAAGCAGTGAATGGAAGGCTTTCCAAAAATTATGAGGAACTGCAATGCCCCTTACAAGAGCCATGTGTGGCACCCCAGGGGTCTGGTCACCACAGTAATAGAGATATTACGTCGGAGAGCAAGTGGGAGGTTTCCTGGTCAGGATCCCTTAAACATGCAACATCCTCCTGCCCCAGTCCTGGGAGGGGAGAATTCTGCCCTTATAAACTGGATCTGGGGCGGGGTGAGTGAGTCAGAGAACAGTCAGAGTCAGAGTGAGAGCAAGGGAAAGTAACAGCAAGGAGCTCTGTAGGAGCTAGGAGCTAAAGACCAGGGGCTGGAAGCTGAGCAGAGCTCGCCCTGGCAGAAGACAATAGGAACCGGACACAGGAGTCCGAAGCTGTGAGGACTTATATATTCAGCAGCAGAAACCAGCCGGCAGGGGATTTCAGGTCCTCTGGCCATAGAAGCCCGGAGGCTCAGTCACAAGCAAGGGACCAGCACCGCCGTCGTGGAGCGGAGGCTAACAGAAGGCCCCAAGTCACCAGCCATACGGGTGAGCACTACACGGTACACTCAGGGACGTGGGCTACTTCTACCCGCTTACAGCAAGGTAGCCAGGAAGAGTGCAGACAAACGGGGAGGCCTACAACTCCACCTGGCCAGGGGAACTCCTGCTTGCTCACAGACTGACCAGGCCTCTTATGCTAGCCAGTACTCCCGGGAGGGTCTACCTTATAATCATCAGTAAAGACCCTGAACTGCACTGCAAAGACTCTGAGTCGTTCCTGCTGCGCTCGTGCACCATCACCCCCATCATCCACACTCACTGACCTGAGGGTATACTCCTCCCGAAGGGAGTTATCCCATTCTATGCTGAGCACACAACACCAGCCTCAGCAGTCTGCCTCGCAGCGGTGGTACTCCCTGACCGCAATCCACGGGAGGCGCAGTCGGACAATTAACCTCAAAACCTAAGAAAGACTGCCACTGGATTGACCAGCCTGAGCCACGGGACCGGGTCACCGCCACGGAGACTACAGACCCCAGAGACCCGGCACCGGGTATCCCACACACGTGTACACACGGCCCAGGGGGCGCGTCACTAGTGTTGAGCCACCCCCGTAGTGTTCGGGTTCGGTTCGGTTCGTCGAACACCGGGATGTTCGAGGAACTGTTCGTCGAACTGTTCGTCGAACACCTTAGAACACCGTCGAACACCGTTAAAACCAATGGCAGGCAAACAAAAACACATAGAAACACATAGAAAACACCTGCAAAGGTGTCCAAAAGCTGACAAACTGCTCAGAAGACACTCTCTTTAAAAAAGCCGGCCGGCAAATTCAGCAGCGGCATACACCGGTACCCGACAATTTAGACAAGAAGGAATAGAGCATCACACATAGATTAGATAGATAGAAACATGTCAGTCACACATATAAGAAGCACAGTGACAGTGTTGGTTACTGCACTTGTCATTTAGTGTAAAGGATTTATTAAAAAAAATATTAGTGTTTTCATGCACCGTCTCTTTAAAAAAGCCGGCCGGCAATTCAGCATCTGTACCCGACAATTTAGAACAGAAAGAATAGAGCTTCACACATAGATTAGATAGATAGAAACATGTCAGTCACATATATAATAAGCACAGTGACAGTGTTGCTTACTGTACTTGTCATTTAGTGTAAAGGATTTATTTAAAAAAATAATAGTGTTTTCATGCACTGTCTCTTTAAAAAAGCCGGCCGGCAATTCAGCAGCGGTACCCGACAATTTAGAACAGAAAGATAGAGCATCACACATAGATTAGATAGAGAGAAACATGTCAGTCACATATATATGAAGTACAGTGATAGTGTTGGTTACTGTACTTGTCATTTAGTATTAAAATAAACGATTTATTATTAAAAAAATTGGCGTGGGGTTCCCCGTAATTTTAGGCTCTAGCGGAGGTTAAGCAGACGGCTGGGGCAGATGTTTGAAGCCTGGGAAGGGGGTAATACCCACGGAGCTTCCCAGGCTACTAATATCAGCCCCCAGCTGAATACATAGCCTTTACTAGCTATTAAAATGGGGGACCCCCCAAAAAAAATGACGTGGGGTTCCCCCTAATTTAATAGCTAGCAAAGGCTAGGCAGACAGCTGGGGGCTGATATTAATAGCCCAGGAAGGGAGCCATGAATATTGGCCCCCTCCCAGGCTAGAAACACCAGCCGTCAGCCGCCCCAGAAATGGCGCATTCATAGGATGCGCCAATTCTGGCACTTAGCCTCGCTCTTCCACGCTGCCCTGGTGCGGTGGCAGGGGGTAATAGGGTTGGGGTTGATGTCAGCTTATAATGCCAGCTGACATCAAGCCCAGGTTAGTAATGGAGAGGCGTCTATAAGACACCCCCATTACTAACCCCATAGTCAAAGTTAAAAAAAACACAAACACCCAGAATAAAGTCCTTTAATTGAAATAAAGACACAATCCTTTATTGTTCTAAATTAAACCATACTTACCATCACGCCCATTCCAGCTGAAGCCAACGATCTCCTGCAATAAAAGAAAAATAATAAAGCAACCTCATCCTTACCTTTCCATGGTTCCCACGACAGCTTCAGCTCTGCTACATCGAGATGACAGGCTGGACCGCAGCAGAACGCTGCCAACCAGCCTGTCATCCCGCAGACACTGAGAAGCGCAGGCTTGCTTGCGCTGCTCAGCGTCTCTCTGTGACGACATCCAGATGAGCCGAGTTCATGTCCAATGAACTCGGCTCACCTCATGCACGTCACTGACAGCGTGGGAAAATTCTCACGCTGAAGCGCTGATTGCAGGAGAATTTTCCCACGCTGTCAGTGACGTGCAGGAGGTGAGCTGAGTTCATTGGACATGAGCTCACCTCATGCACATCACTGACAGCGTGGGAGAATTCTCCTGCACTCAGCACTTCAGCGTGAGAATTTTCCCACGCTGTCAGTGACGTGCATGAGGTGAGCCGAGTTCATTGGACATGACCTCGGCTCATCTGGATGCCGTCACAGCGAGACAGTGAGGAGCGCAAGCATGCCTGCGCTTCTCAGTGTCTGCGGGATGACAGACTGGATGGCAGCGTTCTGCTGCGGTCCAGCCAGTCATCTCGATGTAGCAGAGCTGAAGCTGTCGTGGGAACCATGGAAAGGTAAGGATGAGGTTGGTTTATTATTTTTCTTTTATTGCAGGAGATCGTTGGCTTCAGCTGGAATGGGTGTGATGGTAAGTATGGTTTAATTTAGAACAATAAAGAATTGTGTCTTTATTTCAATTAAAGGACTTTATTCTGGGTGTTGTGTTTTTTTTAAATACTTTACTAGAAATTCATGGCGGTCATGTCTAATACTGGCGTGACCCCATGAATTTTGGGCTTGGGGCCAGCTGATAATACCAAGCTGGCCCTAACCCCTTTATTACCCAGTGAGCCACCGCACCAGGGCCCTGGATGAGTTGGGTACAGCGCTAGAAGATGGCGCTTCTATGAACGCGCCATTTTCCGGGGTGGCTGCGGACTGCAATTTGTAGCGGGGGGGGCCCAGAAAGCTTGGGCCTCCCTGCGCTGCAGATTCCAGCCCCCAGCTGCCTAGTTGTACCTGGCTGGACACAAAAATAGGGCGAAGCCCCACGTACTTTTTTTTAAATTATTTCATGAAATTCATGAAATAATTAAGAAAAAAAGGCCTTCCCTATATTGTTGTGTCCGGCCAGGTACAAATAGGCAGCTGGTGGATGGGGGCAGCCCGTTCCTGCCTGCTGTACCTGGCTGGACACAAATATAGTGCGAAGCCCCACTTCAATTTTTTTTAATTATTTCATGAAATTCATGAAATAATTAAGAAAAAAAGGCCTTCCCTATATTGTTGTGTCCGGCCAGGTACAAATAGGCAGCTGGTGGTTGGGGGCAGCCCGTTCCTGCCTGCTGTACCTGGCTGGACACAAATATAGTGCGAAGCCCCACTTCAATTTTTTTTAATTATTTCAGGAAATTCATGAAATAATTAAAAAAAAATTGACGTGGGGCTTCGCACTATATTTGTGTCCAGCCAGGTACAGCAGGCAGGAACGGGCTGCCCCCAACCACCAGCTGCCTATTTGTACCTGGCCGGACACAACAATATAGGGAAGCCCTTTTTTTCTTAATTATTTCATGAAATAATTTAAAGAAAATTGACGTGGGGCTTCGCCCTGTTTTTGTGTCCAGCCAGGTACAACTAGGCAGCTGGGGGCTGGAATCCGCAGCGCAGGGAGGCCCAAGCTTTCTGGGCCACCCCCGCTGCAAATTGCAGTCCGCAGCCACCCCGGAAAATGGCGCGTTCATAGAAGCGCCATCTTCTGGCGCTGTACCCAACTCATCCAGGGCCCTGATGCGGTGGCTCACTGGGTAATAAAGGGGTTAGGGCCAGCTTGGCATTATCAGCTGGCCCTAAGCCCGAAATTCATGGGGTCACGCCAATATTAGACATGACCACCATGAATTTCTAGTAAAGTATTTAAAAAAAACACAACACCCAGAAAAAAGTCCTTTAATTGAAATAAACACACAATTCTTTATTGTTCTAAATTAAACCATACTTACCATCACGCCCATTCCAGCTGAAGCCAACGATCTCCTGAAATAAAAGAAAAATAATAAAGCAACATCATCCTTACCTTTCCATGGTTCCCATGACAGCTTCAGCTCTGCTACATCGAGATGACAGGCTGGACCGCAGCAGAACGCTGCCATCCAGCCTGTCATCCCGCAGACACTGAGAAGCGCAGGCTTGCTTGCGCTCCACAGTGTCTCTCTGTGAGGGCATCCAGATGAGCCGAGTTAATGTCCAATGAACTCGGCTCACCTCATGCACGTCACTGACAGCGTGGGAAAATTCTCCTGCACTCAGCGCTTCAGCGTGGGAGAATTCTCACACTGAAGCGCTGAGTGCAGGAGAATTCTCCCACGCTGTCAGTGACGTGCAGGAGGTGAGCTGAGTTCATTGGACATGAGCTCACCTTATGCACGTCACTGACAGCGTGGGAGAATTCTCCTGCACTCACCGCTTCAGCTTGAGAATTTTCCCACGCTGTCAGTGACGTGCATGAGGTGAGCCGAGTTCACTGGACATGAACTCGGCTCATCTGGATGTCGTCACAGAGAGACGCTGAGCAGCGCAAGCAAGCCTGCGCTTCTCAGTGTCTGCGGGATGAGAGGCTGGATGGCAGCGTTCTGCTGCGGTCCAGCCTGTCATCTCGATGTAGCAGAGCTGAAGCTGTCGTGGGAACCATGGAAAGGTAAGGATGAGGTTGCTTTATTATTTTTCTTTTATTGCAGGAGATCGTTGGCTTCAGCTGGAATGGGCGTGACGGTAAGTATGGTTTAATTTAGAACAATAAAGGATTGTGTCTTTATTTCAATTAAAGGACTTTATTCTGGGTGTTTGTGTTTTTTTTAATTTTGACTATGGGGTTAGTAATGGGGGTGTCTTATAGACGCCTCTCCATTACTAACCTGGGCTTGATGTCAGCTGGCATTATAAGCTGACATCAACCCCAACCCTATTACCCCCTGCCACCGCACCAGGGCAGCGTGGAAGAGCGAGGCTAAGTGCCAGAATTGGCGCATCCTATGAATGCGCCATTTCTGGGGCGGCTGACGGCTGGTGTTTCTAGCCTGGGAGGGGGCCAATATTCATGGCTCCTTTCCTGGGCTATTAATATCAGCCCCCAGCTGTCTGCCTAGCCTTTGCTAGCTATTAAATTAGGGGGGACCCCACGTCATTTTTTTGGGGGGGTCCCCCATTTTAATAGCTAGTAAAGGCTATGTATTCAGCTGGGGGCTGATATTAGTAGCCTGGGAAGCTCCGTGGGTATTACCCCCTTCCCAGGCTTCAAACATCTGCCCCAGCCGTCTGCTTAACCTCCGCTAGAGCCTAAAATTAAGGGGAACCCCACGCCAATTTTTTTAATAATAAATCCTTTATTTTAATACTAAATGACAAGTACAGTAACCAACACTATCACTGTACTTCATATATATGTGACTGACATGTTTCTATCTATCTAATCTATGTGTGAAGCTCTATTCTGTCTGTTATAAATTGTCGGGTACAGATGCTGAATTGCCGGCCGGCTTTTTTAAAGAGACGGTGCATGAAAACACTATTATTTTTTTTGATAAATCCTTTACGCTAAATGACAAGTACAGTAAGCAACACTGTCACTGTACTTCGTATATATGTGGCTGACATGTTTCTATCTATCTAATCTATGTATGATGCTCTATTCTGTCTGTTATAAATTGTCGGGTACCGCTGCTGAATTGCCGGCCGGATTTTTTAAAGAGACAGTGCATGAAAACACTATTATTTTTTTAAATAAATCCTTTACACTAAATGACAAGTACAGTAATCAACACTGTCACTGCACTTCTTATATATGTGACTGACATGTTTCTATCTATCTAATCTATGTGTGATTCTCTATTCCTTCTATTCTAAATTGTCGGGTACCGCTGCTGAATTGCCGGCCGGCTTTTTTAAAGAGACGGTGCATGAAAACACTATTATTTTTTTTGATAAATCCTTTACGCTAAATGACAAGTACAGTAAGCAGCACTTTCACTGTACTTCGTATATATGTGGCTGACATGTTTATATCTATCTAATCTATGTGTGAAGCTCTATTCTTTCGGTTCTAAATTGTCGGGTACCGGTGTATGCCGCTGCTGAATTGCCGGCTTTTCGTGTTTCACTGTGAGCACAGTTCCCATCGATTTGGGCAATCACTGTAATGCCACAACCACCATGGCTGTGGCATTACAGTGAGTGGCAGACAATCCCTGCATGATTGGTGCTCTAAATAGCACCAGACATGCAGGACACGCTTTTGGTGCACGAACAGTTATCGAACATAACCTCGAACAGCCGAATTTTTTGCAAATCGTTCGGGTTCGTCGAACAACTCGAACACCGCCCAAAACAGCTCGAATTTGAGATTGGCGAACAGTTCTAGTCGAACACCGCTCATCTCTACGCGTCACATGCAGTACAGCATATTAGAATTATAGAATTATAGAAAGGTTGAGTTGGAAGGGACCTCCTGGGTCATCTGGTCCAACCCCCTGCTCAAAGCAGGATTCACTAGATCATCTCAGACAGATGTCTGTCCAGCCTCTGTTTGAAGACGTCCATTGAACGGGAACTCACCACCTCTCGTGGCAGCCTGTTCCACTCATTAATCACCCTAACTGTCAAAAAGTTTTTTCTAATATCTAATCTGTGTCTCCTCCCATTTAGTTTCATCCCATTGCTTCTAGTCTTTCCTTCTGCAAATGAGAATAAAGATGATCCTTCTACAATGTGACAGCCCTTGACATATTTGTAGACAGCTATTAAGTCTCCTCTCAGTCTTCTTTTTTGCAAGCTAAACATTCCCAAATCCTGCAACCGTTCCTCATAGGACATGGTTTGCAGACCAGTCACCATTCTGGTCGCTCTTCTCTGAACTTGCTCCAGTTTGTCTATGTCTTTTTTAAAATGTGGTGCCCAAAACTGTACACAGTATTCCAGATGAGGTCTGACCAAAGAGGAGTAAAGACCGATAATGACTTCACGTGATCTAGACTGTATGCTTCTGTTAATACATCCCAGAATTGTATTTGCCTTTTTTGCTGCTGCATCACACTGTTGACTCATGTTTAGTCTATGATCTATTAGTATACCTAAGTCTTTTTCACATGTACTGTTGCTTAGCTCTATTCCTCCCATTCTGTATATGCTTTTTTCATTTTTATTGCCCAAATGTAGTACTTTGCATTTTTCCCTGTTAAAAACCATTCTGTTGGTTGCTGCCCACTGCTCCAGTTTATTTAGGTCTTTTTGAATCCTCTCTCTCTCTTCTCTAGTATTAGCTATCCCTCCTAGCTTTGTGTCATCAGCAAATTTAATCAGTTTACCCTCAATTCCTTCATCTAAATCATTGATAAAGATGTTGAACAATACAGGTCCCAGGACGGAGCCCTGTGGTACCCCACTTGAGACATTCATCCAGCTGGATGTGAAGCCATTTACAACCACCCTTTGAGTCCGATCACTAAGCCAGTTATGAATCCACCTAACAGTTGCCTGGTCCATTGCATACTTGGTCATTTTTTCAATAAGGATGGTGTGAGATACTTTGTCAAATGCTTTGCTGAAGTCAAGATATACTATATCTACAGCATTTCCCTGATCCACCCAGTCAGTGATTCTGTCATAGAAGGAAATTAAGTTAGTCTGACATGACTTGTTAGTTACAAACCCATGCTGACTCTGGTTAATCACTTCATTCTTATCCATGTACTTACATACATGTTGTTTAATAATTTGTTCAAAGATCTTTCCTGGTATAGAAGTCAGACTCACCGGCCTATAGTTCCCTGGGTCCACCTTCTTCCCCTTTTTGAAGATAGGAACAACATTTGCTCTTCTCCAGTCTTCTGGGACTTCTCCTGTTCTCCAAGAATTTTCAAAGATTATGGAGAGTGGTTCTAAAATTTCTTCTATGATCTCCTTCAGTACTCTGGGGTGTAATTCATCTGGACCTGGAGACTTGAACTCATTTATGTTAGCTAAATATTCCCTCACAATCTTTCTGTTTACAGATAACTTTGATTCCTCTATTCCTTTAAAAGGACAGTGAAGATCAGTTGATGTTACATTTTCTTTCTGAGAGAAAACAGATGCAAAATAGGAATTAAAAAGTTCGGCCTTCTCAACATCCTCTCTTACCATTTCTCCATTTTCATCCTGTAAAAATCCTATAGCATCTTTGACTTTTCTTTTACTTTTGACATACCCCCAAAATCCTTTTTTATTGCTTTTGACATCTCTTGCAAGCCTTAATTCATTGTCAGCTTTAGCTAACCTGATACGTGCCCTGCAGGATCTGCAGACTGCATTATAATCTTCTTTAGATATGCCTCCCTCTTTCCATTTAATAAACATTTCTTTCTTTCTTTTTAGCATGTGTTTAAGTTCTGTGTTCATCCATCCTGGTTTCCTTAAATGCTTCCCATTCTTCCTACTTTTCGGGATTGTTAACGATTGTGCTTTGAGAATCTCATTTTTAAAAATTTCCCATCCTTCGTGGACATTTTTGTCCTTAAGGACATCCAGCCATTGGATCCCTCCTATTCTCTTTCTGAGTCTCTTAAAATCTGCCTTTCTAAAATCTAACCTTGAAGTTTGAGTCTTCACATGTCTTCCTCCTCTAGTTATCCAAAATTCTATAATAGCATGATCACTGCCTCCTAGGGTCCCAGCCACCTTTACCTCCTCAACCATTTCCTCCCTGTTTATAAGGATTAGATCCAAAGTAGCAGATCCCCTTGTTTTCTCCTCTACCTTTTGGAAGATAAAGTTGTCAGCAAGAGAGGATAAGAATTTGCTTGACCTGTTAGTTTTACTTGCGAGAGATTCCCAACAAATGTCTGGATAGTTGAAATCTCCCATGACCACTACGTCATATTTTTTGGAGAACTTGGTCATTTGATACATAAAGAGTTCATCCATATCTTCAGCTTGCCCAGGTGGCCGGTAGTAAATGCCTACAATGGTGTCCTTTCCGTTGTTCTCTCCTTGTATTCTTACCCAAACAGTTTCCACAGAACTCCCAGTCTCTGAAGCTTCAATCTCTGTGCAGATATACGCTTTTCTAACATACAATGCAACACCTCCTCCTCGTTTATCTAGTCTGTTTCTTGCAAATAAGTTGTATCCTTTTAGCCTTTTATTCCAATCATGTGTATCGTCCCACCAAGTTTCAGTGATTCCAATGACATCATATTCCTTTTCCTGCATTAGTAGTTCCAATTCTCCTTGTTTGTTGCCCATGCTTTGTGCATTTGTATAAAAACATTTTAGTTTGTGATTGGTTTCTCTTCCTCCCATATTTTTATTATTTAAATTGTTTTGTCTTTGTTCTTCCTTTCCACTTCCAGTAGCAGAGATCTCAATAGTATTTGTCAGCTGTATGGCTTTTTCTGGCCTTTTGCTTCCCTTCCCACATTGTTCTAGTTTAAAGCTCTTCTGATGAGTGTAGCAAGGCGACTTCCAAATACATGTTTTCCAGTCTTCGTAAGGTGCACCCCATCTCTAGCAAGTAGTCCATCGTATAGGTAATTCATTCCGTGATCCAGAAATCCAAATTCTTGTTGACGGCACCATCGACGTAGCCAGTTGTTCACCTGTAGAATCTTATTCCACCTCATTGTTCCATGGCCATCCACTGGGAGGATGGATGAGAAGACCACCTGCGCTCCCAATTCTTTCACTTTCTTGCCTAAGTCTTCAAAGTGACTGCAGATGGTTTGCAGGTCCTTTCTTGCGGTGTCATTTGTCCCCACATGTATTAGCAGGAATGGGTAGTGATCTGTAGGTCTGAAGAGTCTTGATATCCTGTCAGACACATCTTTAATTTTTGCTCCTGGAAGACAGCACATTTCTCTTGAGGTTATGTCTGGTCTGCAGATAGCGGCCTCTGTTCCTCTTAACAGGGAATCCCCCATGACCACCACTCTCCGTTTTTTCTTCACATCATTCTTCTTTCTCCATCTAGGAGGATTCTGAGGGCTTACAAGGTTATTCATTGCTGGCAAAGTCTTATTTTGCTGTATTTCTTCATGGTTCTCCTGCGTGAGAGCCTGGTACTGGTTCCTGAGCAGTATGGGTGCTGACTGCCTCTCGATCCTCCTGCTTCTGTGGGTCACATGCTTCCATTCCTCTGTTTCGTCAGGTGCAGTTCGAATTTCTTCTCTTTCTGAATCATGAAGAGATAATTCTGCTCTGTCTAAGAACTCTTCACCTTCCTTAATGATTTTCAAGGTAGTTAACCTCTCTTCTAGATTTCGCAACTTTTCCTCCAACAGGGACACAAGCTTGCATTTCTGGCATGTGAAGTTTGGCTTTTCCACTGGCAAGTCTGTGAACATGTAGCAGGATATGCAGCTCACCAAATGGCTCCTGGACTCTTCCATGTTCTTATTGTTAATGTTCTGAAAACAGTGAAAAAAGCTTAAAAAAAAAAGCTTCAAAAGGCGCGCGCCGGTAGGCGCGCGGTTTACCGATGTCCTCTTTTCAGCTCCAACAGCCAAAATCCAGTGTTCTTTGAGCTTGCGGAGACTCTTCACTTACCCCAAAATGCAGTGGGAATATGCAAATTATCTCCTCAGGACTCCTCCCCTGTATTACAAACATAAGTCCCATTATTGGGGAGTGGGTGTACCATAGTATTTGCTTATGCCTTGCAAGCAAAAGCTGCCAAAAATTAGGACGGAGCAACTTGCAATGCCCCTTACAAGAGCCATGCAGGACAGCATATTACAAACATAAGTCTCTTTATTGGGGAGTGGGTCTCCCATAGTATTTGCTTATGCTTTCCCAGCAAAAGCTGCCAAAAATTAGGACGGAGCAACTTGCAATGACCCTTACAAGAGCCATGCAGTACAGCATATTACAAACATAAGTACCATTATTGGGGAGTGGGTGTCCCATAGTATTTGCTTATGCCTTGCAAGCAAAAGCTGCCAAAAATTAGGACAGAGCAACTTGCATTGCCCCTTACAAGAGCCATGCAGTACAGCATATTACAAACATAAGTCCCATTATTGGGGAGTGGGTGTCCCATGGTATTTGCTTATGCTTTCCCAGCAAAAGCTGCAAAAAATTAGGACGGAGCAACTTGCAATGCCCCTTACAAGAGCCATGCAGTACAGCATATTACAAACATAAGTCCCATTATTGGGGAGTGGGTCTCCCATAGTATTTGCTTATGCTTTCCCAGCAAAAGCTGCCAAAAATTAGGATGGAGCAACTTGCAATGCCCCTTACAAGAGTCATGCAGTACAGCATATTACAAACATAAGTCCAATTATTGGGGAGTGGGTGTCCCATGGTATTTGCTTATGCTTTCCCAGCAAAAGCTTCCAAAAATTAGGACGGAGGAACTTGCAATGCTGGCACCCTGGTGGTATAGTGGTGGTGGAGGCTGAGGATAAGGAGAAGAAGATTAGACAGCCGAAACGAGGAAGCGTATACCCATGTGTGGGTGTGAAGCGGTGCATGTGAATACACCTCCCGAAATAACACAGTGGATTTGACTTTATGTTACTCTGCTGTCATTTGGTGGTGATGAGAAGTCTGGCCCAATCCAGCCCTTGTTCATTTTGATAAGGGTCAGCTTGTCAGCATTGTCAGTTGACAGGCGAGTGCGCTTATCAGTTATAATTGCCCCAGCGGCACTAAAAACACGCTCCGATAGCACGCTAGTGGCAGGGCAGGCCAGGACCTCCAAGGCGTACAGAGTGAGTTCATTCCAAGTGTCCAGCTTGGATACCCAATAATTAAAAGGCACAGAGGAATCATGGAGGACGCTGGTACGATCGGCAAGGTACTCCCTCACCATCTTTTGAAACTTTCCACTCCTTGTGAGAGTACCCCGTGCCTCAGGGCCTGTAAGCTGGGCGGGTGTCAGAAAACTGTCCCAGAACGTTGACAGTGTTCCCCTGCCTCTGCTGGATTGGAGTTGCATCTCTCTCGCCTGTACGCCTTGGTTGGGCAACGAACTGTGACCTCTGCCGCTAGCGTGTTCAGATGGGAATTTTTTTAAGAGTTCTGCAGCAAGGGCCTTCTGGTACTGCCCCATTTTTGTAGACCTCTCCACCTCAGGAATAAGAGAGTGAAAGTTCTCCTTGTAGCGGGGGTCTACAAGTGTCACCAACCAGTAATGACTGTCACCCAACATTTTGACAACGCGAGGGTCACGGTTAAGGCAGCGTAACATAAAGTCAGCAATGCGTGCCAGACTGGTAACGGGCAAGATTTCCATGTCCTCACCAAGATGACGACTGACCATGCTCTCCTCCTCCTCCTCTTCCTCCTCCCCCCTGTCCTCAGGCCACCCACGCTGAAACGTCGGTATGACACTTGTACAGGTACTGCCGTCTACAACGCATGATAGCAGCTCCTATTCTTCCTCCTCCTCCTCCTCCTATCCCTCATTGTCCCCCAATGCATGTTGGGATGAGATGAGGCTGGGCTGTGTGTAATCGCCCGCTACGGCTTCTTGATACATCTCATCATACTCTGGCTGCAATGCCTCTTCTTTAATTCTCTGCAGACAGCGTTGCAAAAGACAGACAAGTGGGATGCTGACACTAATGATGGCGTCATCACTCATCATCTTGGTGCCTCCTCAAAGTTTGTCAGGATGGTACATATGTCAGACATCCCGCTGACACTGGTCGTGGTCCCTGGGTTTCGCCCCACAAAGTCGGGTGCTTTGCTGCCATGTGCCTGATCATGCTGGTGGTGGTCAGGCTGGTAGTTTTGTCACCCCTGCTGATGCTGGCATGGCAGGTGGAACATATGGCCTTTTTGGGGTTATCAGCAGAGTCTTTAAAAAAATTCCAGACTCTGGAAGACCTACCGCTTGTACTGGCAACGTCCCTCGTGTTGGTGTTACGGGGAACGGTTGCCTGCCTTCTGTCTGCGGCCACCACACTGCTTCTTCCTGCCTGTTGGGGTACTCTGCCTCCCTCCCCCTGTGTGCTGCTGGCCTCACTCTGCATGTCCTCCTTCCACGTTGGGTCAGTTACTAGATCATCCACCACCTCCTCCTCTTCCACTTGCGCACCACGATCCTCCTCCTCACTTCCTGGCAATTGTGTCTCGTCATCGTCCACCTCTTGTGACAGATTGCCAACGTCGACTTCCTGTGGCCGTGACTGTTCAAATATTCGGGCATCGCAACATGGGATCTCCTCTTCCACCACTTCAAGCGTATCAGGCGAGGGGCCCAAATATGGAAATGGACCAGTGAACAGCTCTTCAGAGTGTCCAAGTGTGGGATCACTTGCTGTCTGACGACACTCGGCATGGTGGGAGGAAGGAGCATCAGGGTGAGGAGGAGTATGCGGTCGAGACTCACGGCTACTAAGTAGAGATGAGCGCTGTTCTACTCGAACTGTTCGCCAATCTCAAATTCGAGCTGTTTTGGGCGGTGTTCGAGCCGTTCGGCGAACACGAACGATTTGAGAAAAATTCGGCTGTTCGAGGTTATGTTCGATAACTGTTCGTGCACCAAAATCATAACTGGATTTTTTCTCAGTAATGATGAAAATTAATGTTAATACGCAGCTTGAGTGTACAGCGGGGTGGGGGGAGGGGCAGGGGATGGATCTCTGCAGGAATAATGAAGATCTCCATTTTTTTTTCTCTTTCCCGCATTTACAGTGTGGAGGTGCAATCTGTCAGCCTATCAGCAGCGCACACACGGAGCGAAGTGCTTTTTTTCACACAAGCAAGGGCATGTGTCATTGGCAGTGTATGTCACATGTCCTTGCCCTATAAGACCAAGCCATTTTCCCCGTCGCCACCATTTTCTCACTGCTGCAGCTGCGTGTTAGACGGCACCGCTGTTGCTGTGTGTGCTATACCTTGTTAATTTCAAGCCAATTTTCGCACAAATCTACAGATAGCTTGGGAGTTGGGAATAGTTGTGATTGCAGTCCTTTTAAGGACTAGGTTACAGCATTTCCTACGACTTTTATCAGGCAGGTCTGTGCTCTTAAATAGATAGGTTGTGGGAGTAAAGACTAATTGTAATTGGAGTCCTTTTCAGGACTACGTTACATCAGTTCCTATCAGTTTTTGCCAGGCAGGTCTGTGCCAGTGCTGTGCAAGTTTTTTTCACAGCATTTGGCTGAATCTAGCAAAGCTAATCCTTTTTGGCCTATTGCAGAGTGTGTTAGTCAGTGGAGTAGCCTATCTGTGTTGCAAGATATACCACCTGTGTATAGAATACCAATTTATTTACTGCACCTAGTGAAGTAAAATCTTTTGGGCATAGCATCATTCTATTAGTCCATCTATACTGACCTCCATCAGGTTGCAAATTGAATATAATTTTTTTCTGCATCTAGCTCTAAAAAATATTTGGCCTTCTAGCAGTGTGTGGGACTTTCTCTATTAGTCCATCTATACTGACCTCCATCAGGTTGCAAACTGAATATATTTTTTTCTGCATCTACCTCTGAAAAAATATTGGGCTTGTAGCTGTGTGTGGGACTTGTTCTATTAATCCATCTATAAAGACCTCCATCAGGTTGCAAACTGAATATAATTTTTTCCTGCATCTAGCTCTGAAAAAATATTTGGGCTTCTAGCTGTGTGTGGGACTTGTTCTATTACTCCATCTATACTGACCTCCATCAGGTTGCAAATTGAATATAATTTTTTTCTGCATCTAGCTCTGAAAAAATATTGGGCTTCTAGCTGTGTGTGGGACTTGTTGTATTAGTCCATCTATACTGACCTCCATCAGGTTGCAAACTGAATATATTTTTTTCTGCATCTACCTCTGAAAAAATATTGGGCTTCTAGCTGTGTGTGGGACTTGTTCTATTAATCCATCTATACAGACCTCCATCAGGTTGCAAACTGAATATAATTTTTTTCTGCATCTAGCTCTGAAAAAATATTTGGCCTTCTAGCAGTGTGTGGGACTTTCTCTATTAGTCCATCTATACTGACCTCCATCAGGTTGCAAACTGAATATAATTTTTTTCTGCATCTAGCTCTGAAAAAATATTTCGCCTTCTAGCAGTGTGTGGGACTTTCTCTATTAGTCCATCTATACTGACCTCCATCAGGTTGCAAACTGAATATAATTTTTTTCTGCATCTAGCTCTGAAAAAATATTTGGCCTTCTAGCAGTGTGTGGGACTTTCTCTATTAGTCCATCTATACTGACCTCCATCAGGTTGCAAATTAAAAATAATTTTTATCTGCATCTAGCTCTGAAAAAATATTTGGGCTTCTAGCTGTGTGTGGGACTTGTTCTATTACTCCATCTATACTGACCTCCATCAGGTTGCAAATTGAATATAATTTTTTTCTGCATCTAGCTCTGAAAAAATATTGGGCTTCTAGCTGTGTGTGGGACTTGTTGTATTAGTCCATCTATACTGACCTCCATCAGGTTGCAAACTGAATATATTTTTTTCTGCATCTACCTCTGAAAAAATATTGGGCTTCTAGCTGTGTGTGGGACTTGTTCTATTAATCCATCTATACAGACCTCCATCAGGTTGCAAACTGAATATAATTTTTTTCTGCATCTAGCTCTGAAAAAATATTTGGCCTTCTAGCAGTGTGTGGGACTTTCTCTATTAGTCCATCTATACTGACCTCCATCAGGTTGCAAATTAAAAATATTTTTTATCTGCATCTACCTCTGAAAAAATATTTGGGCTTCTAGCTGTGTGTGGGACTTGTTCTATTACTCCATCTATACTGACCTCCATCAGGTTGCAAATTGAATATAATTTTTTTCTGCATCTAGCTCTGAAAAAATATTGGGCTTCTAGCTGTGTGTGGGACTTGTTGTATTAGTCCATCTATACTGACCTCCATCAGGTTGCAAACTGAATATATTTTTTTCTGCATCTACCTCTGAAAAAATATTAGGCTTCTAGCTGTGTGTGGGACTTGTTCTATTAATCCATCTATACAGACCTCCATCAGGTTGCAAACTGAATATAATTTTTTTCTGCATCTAGCTCTGAAAAAATATTTGGCCTTCTAGCAGTGTGTGGGACTTTCTCTATTAGTCCATCTATACTGAAATCCATCAGGTTGCAAATTAAAAATAATTTTTATCTGCATCTACCTCTGAAAAAATATTTGGGCTTCTAGCTGTGTGTGGGACTTGTTCTATTACTCCATCCATACTGACCTCCATCAGGTTGCAAATTGAATATAATTTTTTTCTGCATCTAGCTCTGAAAAAATATTGGGCTTCTAGCTGTGTGTGGGACTTGTTGTATTAGTCCATCTATACTGACCTCCATCAGGTTGCAAACTGAATATATTTTTTTCTGCATCTACCTCTGAAAAAATATTGGGCTTCTAGCTGTGTGTGGGACTTGTTCTATTAATCCATTTATACAGACCTCCATCAGGTTGCAAACTGAATATAATTTTTTTCTGCATCTACCTCTGAAAAAATATTTGGGCTTCAAGCAGTGTGTGGGACTTTCTCTATTACTCCATCTATACTGACCTCCATCAGGTTGCAAATTAAAAATAATTTTTATCTGCATCTACCTCTGAAAAAATATTTGGGCTTCTAGCTGTGTGTGGGACTTGTTCTATTACTCCATCTATACTGACCTCCATCAGGTTGCAAATTGAATATAATTTTTTTCTGCATCTAGCTCTGAAAAAATATTGGGCTTCTAGCTGTGTTTGGGACTTGTTGTATTAGTCCATCTATACTGACCTCCATCAGGTTGCAAACTGAATATATTTTTTTCTGCATCTACCTCTGAAAAAATATTGGGCTTCTAGCTGTGTGTGGGACTTGTTCTATTAATCCATCTATACAGACCTCCATCAGGTTGCAAACTGAATATAATTTTTTTCTGCATCTAGCTCTGAAAAAATATTTGGCCTTCTAGCAGTGTGTGGGACTTTCTCTATTAGTCCATCTATACTGAACTCCATCAGGTTGCAAATTAAAAATAATTTGTATCTGCATCTAGCTCTGAAAAAATATTTGGGCTTCTAGCTGTGTGTGGGACTTGTTCTATTACTCCATCTATACTGACCTCCATCAGGTTGCAAATTGAATATAATTTTTTTCTGCATCTAGCTCTGAAAAAATATTGGGCTTCTAGCTGTGTGTGGGACTTGTTGTATTAGTCCATCTATACTGACCTCCATCAGGTTGCAAACTGAATATATTTTTTTCTGCATCTACCTCTGAAAAAAAATTTGGCCTTCTAGCAGTGTGTGGGACTTTCTCTATTAGTCCATCTATACTGACCTCCATCAGGTTGCAAATTAAAAATAATTTTTATCTGCATCTAGCTCTGAAAAAATATTTGGGCTTCTAGCTGTGTGTGGGACTTGTTCTATTACTCCATCTATACTGACCTCCATCAAGTTGCAAATTGAATATAATTTTTTTCTGCATCTAGCTCTGAAAAAATATTGGGCTTCTAGCTGTGTGTGGGACTTGTTGTATTAGTCCATCTATGCAGACCTCCATCAGGTTGCAAACTGAATATAATTTTTTTCTGCATCTAGCTCTGAAAAAATATTTGGCCTTCTAGCAGTCTGTGGGACTTTCTTTATTCGTCCATCTATACTGACCTCCATCAGGTTGCAAATTAAAAATAATTTTTATCTGCATCTAGCTCTGAAAAAATATTTGGGCTTCTAGCTGTGTGTGGGACTTGTTCTATTACTCCATCTATACTGACCTCCATCAGGTTGCAAATTGAATATAATTTTTTTCTGCATCTAGCTCTGAAAAAATATTGGGCTTCTAGCTGTGTATGGGACTTGTTGTATTAGTCCATCTATACTGACCTCCATCAGGTTGCAAACTGAATATATTTTTTTCTGCATCTACCTCTGAAAAAATATTGGGCTTCTAGCTGTGTGTCTGACTTGTTCTATTAATCCATCTATACAGACCTCCATCAGGTTGCAAACTGAATATAATTTTTTTCTGCATCTAGCTCTGAAAAAATATTTGGCCTTCTAGCAGTGTGTGGGACTTTCTCTATTAGTCCATCTATACTGACCTCCATCAGGTTGCAAATTAAAAATATTTTTTATCTGCATCTACCTCTGAAAAAATATTTGGGCTTCTAGCTGTGTGTGGGACTTGTTCTATTACTCCATCTATACTGACCTCCATCAGGTTGCAAATTGAATATAATTTTTTTCTGCATCTAGCTCTGAAAAAATATTGGGCTTCTAGCTGTGTGTGGGACTTGTTGTATTAGTCCATCTATACTGACCTCCATCAGGTTGCAAACTGAATATATTTTTTTCTGCATCTACCTCTGAAAAAATATTAGGCTTCTAGCTGTGTGTGGGACTTGTTCTATTAATCCATCTATACAGACCTCCATCAGGTTGCAAACTGAATATAATTTTTTTCTGCATCTAGCTCTGAAAAAATATTTGGCCTTCTAGCAGTGTGTGGGACTTTCTCTATTAGTCCATCTATACTGAAATCCATCAGGTTGCAAATTAAAAATAATTTTTATCTGCATCTACCTCTGAAAAAATATTTGGGCTTCTAGCTGTGTGTGGGACTTGTTCTATTACTCCATCCATACTGACCTCCATCAGGTTGCAAATTGAATATAATTTTTTTCTGCATCTAGCTCTGAAAAAATATTGGGCTTCTAGCTGTGTGTGGGACTTGTTGTATTAGTCCATCTATACTGACCTCCATCAGGTTGCAAACTGAATATATTTTTTTCTGCATCTACCTCTGAAAAAATATTGGGCTTCTAGCTGTGTGTGGGACTTGTTCTATTAATCCATTTATACAGACCTCCATCAGGTTGCAAACTGAATATAATTTTTTTCTGCATCTACCTCTGAAAAAATATTTGGGCTTCAAGCAGTGTGTGGGACTTTCTCTATTACTCCATCTATACTGACCTCCATCAGGTTGCAAATTAAAAATAATTTTTATCTGCATCTACCTCTGAAAAAATATTTGGGCTTCTAGCTGTGTGTGGGACTTGTTCTATTACTCCATCTATACTGACCTCCATCAGGTTGCAAATTGAATATAATTTTTTTCTGCATCTAGCTCTGAAAAAATATTGGGCTTCTAGCTGTGTTTGGGACTTGTTGTATTAGTCCATCTATACTGACCTCCATCAGGTTGCAAACTGAATATATTTTTTTCTGCATCTACCTCTGAAAAAATATTGGGCTTCTAGCTGTGTGTGGGACTTGTTCTATTAATCCATCTATACAGACCTCCATCAGGTTGCAAACTGAATATAATTTTTTTCTGCATCTAGCTCTGAAAAAATATTTGGCCTTCTAGCAGTGTGTGGGACTTTCTCTATTAGTCCATCTATACTGAACTCCATCAGGTTGCAAATTAAAAATAATTTGTATCTGCATCTAGCTCTGAAAAAATATTTGGGCTTCTAGCTGTGTGTGGGACTTGTTCTATTACTCCATCTATACTGACCTCCATCAGGTTGCAAATTGAATATAATTTTTTTCTGCATCTAGCTCTGAAAAAATATTGGGCTTCTAGCTGTGTGTGGGACTTGTTGTATTAGTCCATCTATACTGACCTCCATCAGGTTGCAAACTGAATATATTTTTTTCTGCATCTACCTCTGAAAAAAAATTTGGCCTTCTAGCAGTGTGTGGGACTTTCTCTATTAGTCCATCTATACTGACCTCCATCAGGTTGCAAATTAAAAATAATTTTTATCTGCATCTAGCTCTGAAAAAATATTTGGGCTTCTAGCTGTGTGTGGGACTTGTTCTATTACTCCATCTATACTGACCTCCATCAAGTTGCAAATTGAATATAATTTTTTTCTGCATCTAGCTCTGAAAAAATATTGGGCTTCTAGCTGTGTGTGGGACTTGTTGTATTAGTCCATCTATGCAGACCTCCATCAGGTTGCAAACTGAATATAATTTTTTTCTGCATCTAGCTCTGAAAAAATATTTGGCCTTCTAGCAGTCTGTGGGACTTTCTCTATTAGTCCATCTATACTGACCTCCATCAGGTTGCAAATTAAAAATAATTTTTATCTGCATCTAGCTCTGAAAAAATATTTGGGCTTCTAGCTGTGTGTGGGACTTGTTCTATTACTCCATCTATACTGACCTCCATCATGTTGCAAATTGAATATAATTTTTTTCTGCATCTAGCTCTGAAAAAATATTGGGCTTCTAGCTGTGTATGGGACTTGTTGTATTAGTCCATCTATACTGACCTCCATCAGGTTGCAAACTGAATATATTTTTTTCTGCATCTACCTCTGAAAAAATATTGGGCTTCTAGCTGTGTGTGGGACTTGTTCTATTAATCCATCTATACAGACCTCCATCAGGTTGCAAACTGAATATAATTTTTTTCTGCATCTAGCTCTGAAAAAATATTTGGCCTTCTAGCAGTGTGTGGGACTTTCTCTATTAGTGTTATGTTCTGCTACCAGAGCTAAGGAAAGAGAGGAGATCTGTCCCTACGATAGAACTCAGCTGAATCCCTACGATGTAACAGGGAACCTGATCCTGCGATCAGACCTGCTAAAGTCCTAAGCTAGTCTGTACGGAGACCTATAGATGTGGGGAATGAATCCCTACAAGTACTAAGGACTGGGAGGAATATGGGACACCTCCTAACAGAAATAGTAGCAGACAGACGAACAAACAAATTATATAGAACATAGAGGTCCGTAGACCAAGCAAACTAACAGAGTAAGATACAGAGCACAGGCTAGCTAGAAAGTAGTTATACAATGAACTCCAGCAAAGCCAGAAGGGCGGAGCAGGCTTAAATAGGCCAACAAGGTCATGTGACCAGCAAAGGAAAAAAAAACCTAAGAGCAAGGTTCTAACAGTACCCGCCCTTCTAAGAGGATCCTCCGGATCCCCTAGGACCAGGCTTATCAGGAAATCTCCTGTGAAACGCTCTGATAAGTCTGGACGCGGAAACATCATCCGACCTCACCCAAGAGTTATCCTCGGGTCCGAAACCTTTCCAGGCCACAAGATACTGCAAACTACCTCTATACAGTCTAGAGTTAAGGATGCGAGAAATTTCATATTCCCCGTCCTCCACCACCGGAGGAACAGAGGCAGAGGCGTCACAATCCGATACAACCGCTTTTTTCAACAGAGAGACATGAAATACCGGATTAATTCTCCAGGAGGTAGGAACCTCCAACCTAACAGCAGATTGGTTGACAACCTGAAGCACCTTAAAGGGCCCTACAAACTTGGGACCCAATTTCTTAGAAGGAATCCTCAACCGCAGATTCCTAGAGGACAACCAAACCATGTCACCAACAGCGAACAAAACCTCCTGTCGTTTCCTATCAAAGTAGTCCTTAGATTTTCTGTTGGCCTCCTGAAGATTACCACGCACATCCATCCAAACTCTCTCCAAATCACCGGAAAAATTCTCCTCCTCAGGCACGGCAGATCCCAACTTGGAGAACGACCCAAACGACGGATGTCTCCCAGAACAACAAAAAAAAGGCGAACAACCAGCAGAAGAAGATGTATGATTGTTCAGAGCAAATTCAGCAAGTGGCAGAAACTCAGACCACCCCTCTTGATTGTCTGCCACAAAACAACGCAAGAACTGCTCAACATCCTGGTTTTTCCTTTCTGTCTGGCCATTAGATTCAGGATGATATCCGGACGAGAACGATAAATGAACTCCCAACCTGTCACAAAAGGCACGCCAAAAACGAGCCACGAACTGAGGACCCCTATCAGAAACAATGTCAGTAGGAACGCCATGAAGTCTGACAATTTCCTTGACAAAGGCCTTAGCGAGAGTTTTAGCGCAGGGCAGTTTGACAAAGGGAACCAAGTGACACATCTTGCTAAAACGGTCCACGACCACCCAGATGACAGTAAAACCCTCAGAGGGGGGAAGGTCAGTTATAAAGTCCATAGCCAAATGTGTCCAAGGAGCACTGGGAACCTCCAAAGGACAAAGCAACCCCGCAGCAGGAGTATGAGAGGACTTAGATCTAGCACATATAGTACATTGACGCACCCACTTAATGACTTCTTTCTGCCATCCAGGCCACCAAAAACTGCGACCCACCAGTCTCTTGGTCTCAGAGATTCCGGGATGACCTGCCAACCGAGATTCGTGACAATCAACAAATAAATCTCTCCTAAAGGTCCCAGGCACAAACAACCTCCCATGGGGAGTGTTAGATGGGGCATTCTCCTGTGCTTTAAGAATCTCATCTTCCAAAACGGAGTCCAAAGCAGCTATCACAACACCTTCTTGTAAAATGTTCTCCTCTTTCTCAGCACCGACTATGGGAGAAAAACTGCGAGACAAGGCATCCACCTTAACATTCTTAGTACCAGGGATGTAAGTAACGGAGAAATTAAACCGCGAGAAAAACAGTGCCCACCTAGCCTGACGGGCATTCAGGCGCTTGGCAGCATCAAGATATATCAGATTTTTATGATCCGTAAGAACCTGAACGGGAAATTCCGCACCTTCCAAGAAGTGACGCCAGTGTTCAAATGCGAGTTTAATAGCCAATAATTCCCGATTACCAATATCGTAATTCAGTTCAGTCTCCGAAAATTTTTTTGAAAAAAAGGCACAGGGATGTAATCCATCCCCGTTATCCTGAGACAATACTGCACCAACCCCCACAGAGGAAGCATCAACCTCAACCAAAAACGGCTTAGTCACATCAGGCTGCATAAGGATGGGAGCAGAGGTGAACCTCTCCTTGAGATACACAAAAGCTTCAATGGCCTCAGAAGACCACTGAACCGCATCAGCACCTTTCCTGGTGAGATCGGTCAGAGGTTTGACAATACTAGAAAATTTTTTTATGAATTTTCTGTAATAATTGGCGAAACCTAAAAACCTCTGTATCGATTTCAAACCAATAGGCCTAGGCCATTCCTGTACAGCTTGAACTTTAACCGGGTCCATCTCAAAACCTTCGCTGGAGATAATGTAACCCAAAAAACTAATTCTCTGTACAGCGAACTCACATTTCTCCAGCTTAGCAAAAAGCGAATTGTCCATTAACAACTGTAATACCTCACGTACGCTCCGCCAATGAGACTCCAGATCTGGCGAATAAATCAAAATGTCATCCAAATACACAACCACATTTTTGCCGATCAAAGGTCTCAGGATGTCATTAATAAGATTCTGAAAAAATGCAGGAGCATTAGTAAGACCAAAAGGCATAACCAGATTCTCAAAATGACCCACAGGAGTGTTAAAAGCAGTCTTCCATTCATCACCCTCCTTCATGCGCAACAGATTGTATGCCCCCTTAAGGTCAATTTTAGCGAACCACTTGGCCCCCATTAACTGGTTAAACAGATCAGGAATCAATGGCAGTGGGTAAGGATTGCGTACAGTAATTTTGTTAATGTCACGAAAATCCAGACAAGGACGTAAACCGCCGTCTTTTTTTTTTACAAAAAAAAATCCAACCGCCACAGGAGACTTAGAGGGCCTAATGTGACCGGCGGCCAAACTTGTCTGTATGTATTCCTCCAAAGCTTTCCTCTCAGGAATAGTAAGGTTAAATAAACGACTTTTAGGAAGAGTCGCTCCAGGGACAAATTCAATAGAACAATCATAGTCTCTATGGGGAGGCAAAACCTGCGATTCCTTCTCAGAAAAAACTCTCCAAAAATCCTGAATAGGAACAGGCAATTCTCCCCTATCCAAAGCTGCAATACGCCCGTTACAACACTTGTCATAACATTTATGGCTCCAGGATTTAATTTCATTGGTAGACCAATCCAGTACAGGATTGTGAAATTTTAACCAGGGCAATCCCAATATTACTGGAGAAGGCAAGTTATTCAAAACTACCAAATCCAATTTCTCATGGTGAACACCATTAATAGTGAGAGGAAATTCACAGACCTTGAGAGTAATATTCTTCAAAGGGGAACCATCCACAGAAACCACAGCAATGGGGGATGATAAAGGTTCGGGTTTTAAATTGAGTCTTTCCAAGAATCCCCCATCAATTACATTCAGAGTAGACCCACAATCAACAAACACCCGAAATTCCATTAATTTTTCCTGAGCAATCGTGGAAGCAGCTAAAAATACACCCTTGGAATTTAAACAGGCAATACGGGCGTGACTGACCATTTTTTTTTCTTTCTTCATACGAAGCTCACAGCCTTTAATCAAATGACCAGATTTTCCGCAATAGAAACACAAGCCTTCAGAAAATCGACGGTCTTTTTCTTGAGAGCGAGGTGCCACCGATCCAATCTCCATCGGTTCACAACTGTTAGTACACACATTCTCATAACCAGAAACTGACATAGCAGAGGATTTGCTCTCATTAACCCTTGCACGCAGTCTCCTATCCACCCGTATAGCTAATTGCATAGCCTGATGCAAATCTTCAGGTGTGGGATAAGCAATTAGCAGGTCTTTAACCCTTTCACTGAGCCCAGCAAGAAATAGACTTTTCAGAGCAGAATCGTTCCACCTCATTTGAGTAGACCAACGACGGAAATGAGTACAATATTTTTCCACATTACCTGATCCCTGTTTCAAACGTCTCAACTCAGTCTCAGCTGATGCAACACGGTCAGGATCATCATATAATAGTCCCAAAGCAGAAAAAAAAACTATCCACTGATCTGAAGCATGTATCACTAGGTTGCAAAGAAAAGGCCCACTCCTGAGGCTCTTTGCGCAAAAGTAACATTATGAACCCTATGCGCTGGGATTCATCCCCAGAGGACTTGGGTCTCAAACGAAAATACAATAAGCAAGCATTTTTAAATGAAAAAAATTCTCGATGTTCACCAAAAATTAAATCCGGCAAACATACCTTAGGCTCCAAGAAATGTGCTCCAGGACAGTTACTCACGTGCTGACGGAGCTCGGCCACCTCCAGAGAGAGTCCCTGCAGGCGATGAGCCAAATCCTGAACCGACACCATGATGGAACAGAAAAATCTTTCCTTAGAGAATTTGCAGGCTGGACTTACTGTTATGTTCTGCTACCAGAGCTAAGGAAAGAGAGGAGATCTGTCCCTACGATAGAACTCAGCTGAATCCCTACGATGTAACAGGGAACCTGATCCTGCGATTAGACCTGCTAAAGTCCTAAGCTAGTCTGTACGGAGACCTATAGATGTGGGGAAGGAATCCCTACAAGTACTAAGGACTGGGAGGAATATGGGACACCTCCTAACAGAAATAGTAGCAGACAGACGAACAAACAAAATATATAGAACATAGAGGTCCGTAGACCAAGCAAACTAACAGAGTAAGATACAGAGCACAGGCTAGCTAGAAAGTAGTTATACAATGAAGTCCAGCAAAGCCAGAAGGGCGGAGCAGGCTTAAATAGGCCAACAAGGTCATGTGACCAGCAAAGGAAAAGAAAACCTAAGAGCAAGGCTCTAACAATTAGTCCATCTATACTGACCTCCATCAGGTTGCAAACTGAATATAATTTTTTTCTGCATCTAGCTCTGAAAAAATATTTGGCCTTCTAGCAGTGTTTGGGACTTTCTCTATTAGTCCATCTATACTGACCTCCATCAGGTTGCAAACTGAATATAATTTTTTTCTGCATCTAGCTCTGAAAAAATATTTGGCCTTCTAGCAGTGTGTGGGACTTTCTCTATTAGTCCATCTATACTGACCTCCATCAGGTTGCAAATTAAAAATAATTTTTATCTGCATCTAGCTCTGAAAAAATATTTGGGCTTCTAGCTGTGTGTGGGACTTGTTCTATTACTCCATCTATACTGACCTCCATCAGGATGCAAATTGAATATAATTTTTTTCTGCATCTAGCTCTGAAAAAATATTGGGCTTCTAGCTGTGTGTGGGACTTGTTGTATTAGTCCATCTATACTGACCTCCATCAGGTTGCAAACTCAATATATTTTTTTCTGCATCTACCTCTGAAAAAATATTGGGCTTCTAGCTGTGTGTGGGACTTGTTCTATTAATCCATCTATACAGACCTCCATCAGATTGCAAACTGAATATAATGTTTTTCTGCATCTAGCTCTGAAAAAATATTTGGCCTTCTAGCAGTGTGTGGGACTTTCTCTATTAGTCCATCTATACTGACCTCCATCAGGTTGCAAATTAAAAATAAATTTTATCTGCATCTACCTCTGAAAAAATATTTGGGCTTCTAACTGTGTGTGGGACTTGTTCTATTACTCCATCTATACTGACCTCCATCAGGTTGCAAATTGAATATAATTTTTTTCTGCATCTAGCTCTGAAAAAATATTGGGCTTCTAGCTGTGTGTGGGACTTGTTGTATTAGTCCATCTATACTGACCTCCATCAGGTTGCAAACTGAATATATTTTTTTCTGCATCTACCTCTGAAAAAATATTGGGCTTCTAGCTGTGTGTGGGACTTGTTCTATTAATCCATCTATACAGACCTTCATCAGGTTACAAACTGAATATAATTTTTTTTCTGCATCTAGCTCTGAAAAAATATTTGGCCTTCTAGCAGTGTGTGGGACTTTCTCTATTAGTCCATCTATACTGACCTCCATCAGGTTGCAAACTGAATATAATTTTTTTCTGCATCTAGCTCTGAAAAAATATTTGGCCTTCTAGCAGTGTGTGGGACTTTTTCTATTAGTCCACCTATACTGACCTCCATCAGGTTGCAAATTCAAAATAATTTTTTGTCTGCATCTAGCTCTGAAAAAATATTTGGCCTTCTAGCAGTGTGTGGGACTTTCTCTATTAGTCCATCTATACTGACCTCCATCAGGTTGCAAACTGAATATTTTTTTTTCTGCATCTACCTCTGAAAAAATATTTGGGCTTCTAGCTGTGTGTGGGACTTGTTCTATTAGTCCATCTATACTGACCTCCATCAGGTTGCAAATTGAATATAATTTTTTTCTGCATCTAACCCAGCCAATAGTTTTGGCCTAATACCACAGTTTGGCCACTCAGCTCTGCTCGGTTCCCATCCATTGTTTTTTTGTGCAAACAACTCCAGAGTTGTGAATTAGTTAACCACCAAAATGAGTGGAAAAAGTCCTGCTGCTGGTGGAAAGTGGAATAGGCGTGTTGGGAAGGGGAAAAAAGGTTGTGTCCGTGGGGTAGGTGTTAAAGCAACAGTAACATCTGCAGAAGAAAGACCATCTTCCAGCCAAACTAAAATGTCTACTTCTTTTAGCGGACAATGTGATAAGATCCCTTTCTTATGGCCACGCCAATCGCTACAAATTCCAGATGAGGAACAAAAACAGCAGGTGCTTCAATGGATATCAAGTGCTCCTTTAAGTGGGCTCTCCTCCACATCAACTTCAACATCACAAATACTCCAGTCCTCAAAGGTGTCACCCCAATCGCACTTGCTTCCTCACAGCTCCCAAATCTCCAGCTGCCCCTCTGAGTATGAGGTAGAACAGATGGTTGAGTCTGCAGAGCTGTTTACTCATATTATAGCCTGGGAATCAGAGGTCGACTCCAGCGCTTCTGTGAATCCAGACGAGGAAATGATCTGCACTGATGCCCAGAATCTTTATGAGTCGGATCCGGGACCAGACGCAGAAGGTTCTGACCATTATGTAGACCCTCATTCCCAAACTGTAACTCCTGTTGGTGGAGACAATGAGGAAGACGATGATGAGACTCAAATACCTGATTGGAGCGACAACTTTAGTTTTTTGTCAGGGCAGGAACAGGTTGGCTCTGAGGACGACGGGTGTGATAACGCACAGGGTGATGATGATGAGGTTGGAGATCCCACTTACTGTCAACCCACAATCAGCCAAGAGATGAGGTCAGCAGAGGAGGTGGAGGAAGATGCTAGTGACGACGAGGTCAGGTTGCGCCTTCCTGGACAGAGACGTAGTACTGGAAAAACGTCAACAACTGCATCCTCAAACACAACTCTGCCTCTCACCACAAGTCGTGGTGGCTCTTCAGGTCGCATGGGTGCTAAGCCTTGCATAGCCTGGGCATTTTTTCAGATCGATAAAGATGACCCTACTGGTGTTATCTGTAACATTTGTCAGCAAAAGCTAAGTAGAGGCCAAAAAATACATAGTTTGAGTACTTCATGCATGAACCGGCACATGGACATGAAGCATAAGTTGCAGTGGGAAGCTCAGTGTGCTACAATGCGGCCTAGCCGGCCGGGCCAAACACCGTCTGCCATATCTTGTGCATCCGCGGCCTCTTCATCCTCTGTGACTGGGGGGACAGCAGTCACACCTGTTTTGGGGCGCAGACCTGCCACCTCTTTACCCGCAACAGCCAGCATGATTGGCAGGTCATCATTTTCTTTGGAGGTGGTAACACCAGCTGGTGTTGAGCGCTGTCCGACATCGATAGCACCACCTTTGGATCAAGGCAACCTAACATGTCCGCCTGCATCTTCCTCACAGACCGGCAGTTTGCCAGGGACACCCTTATCAACCCCGTCTAAGCACAATAGCCAGCCCTCGGTCCCTCAGATGTGGACAAGTAAAAGACCATTTCCTCCTAGCCATGAGAAAGCTAAGAGGTTGAATTTCACCATCTGCAAGCTCTTGGCTACAGAAATGCTGCCTTTCCGCCTGGTGGACAGAGAGGATTTTCGAGACCTTATGTCCGTCGCAGTGCCCCAGTACCAGATGCCCAGTCGGCACTACTTCTCAAAGAAAGGTGTGCCTGCGCTCCACCAGCATGTCGCACACAACATCACCGCTTCTTTGAGAAACTCTGTGTGTGACAGGGTGCATTTCACCACAGACACTTGGACGAGTAGGCATGGACAGGGGCGTTACATGTCGCTGACTGGGCACTGGGTAACTATGGTGACAGCAGGACAAGGGGCTGCTGTCCAAGTCTTGCCGTCCCCACGAGTTGTGCGTCAATCCTCTTTATGTCAAAGTTCCTCCACTGCTTCTGCCTCCTCAACCTCCTCTCGGTCTTCCACCTGCACCCAAAGCCTGTCTGGTCATGCCACAAGCTTTCTAACTGCGCAGAAGGGATCCTGCACACCTCCTTACTATGCTGGCAGTAGGGCTCAACGTCATCAGGCGGTTTTTACTTTGAAATGTCTGGGAAATGTGAATCACACAGCTGAGGAGTTGTGGTCAGCTCTGGAGAACCAATTTCATGAATGGTTGTCTCGACTGGACCTAAAACCAGGGAAGGCCGTGTGCGACAATGCTGCAAACCTGGGTGCGGCCCTTCGCCGGGGCAATGTCACACACGTGCCTTCTATGGCTCACGTGTTGAACCTGGTTGTCCAGCAATTTTTAGCCCACTATCCCAGACTAGATGGCCTTCTGCAGAGGGCACGGTCGCTGTGTGCTCACTTCCGCCGTTCGCATCCCGCAGCTCAGCGACTTACATCTCTACAGAAGTCGTTGGGCCTGCCACTTCACCGGCTAAAATGCGATGTGCCTACCCGGTGGAATTCAACTCTGCACATGTTGCAGCGACTGTGGCAGCACCGACAAGCCCTGGTGCAATACGTTCTGACGTATAGCCTGGGCCAACGAGATCCAGACGTGGGGCAAATCACGCTGGAGGAGTGGTCTCAGATCAGGGACCTATGCACCCTTCTGCACAGTTTTGAAATGGCGACGAAGATGTTTAGTGCTGACGATGCCATTATCAGCATGACTATTCCGGTGATTTACATGCTGGAGCACATGTTAAACAGAATTCGGAGTCAGGTGGTGGCACAAGAGGAGGTGGAGGAAGTAGAGGAGGAGGAGTTGTATGCGGAAGGGCTAACATCTGCAAGGTCCAGACGGTCGGCAGCACCAAGGCGGCAGGCATGTGAGGGTGGGGGAGATGGTTTTACCAGGGCGCATGGTAGCAGCCAAACTAGTGAGGAAGGTGCAGGAGCCCAGGAAGAAGTGGAGGACGAACTGATGGAAGACTCATCAGATGAGGGAGACCTTGATCACATTTCTGTTGTGCGAGGTTGGGGGGAGAGGACAGAGGAAGGAAGCATGATTGTTACCTCGCCACCAACACAACAGAGACTTGGTGCTCCTGAATGCGCAACACACATGAGTGCCTTCTTGCTGCACTACCTGCAACATGACCCTCGAATTGGGAGAATTAGAAATAATCCTGACTACTGGGTTGCCACACTGTTAGATCCCCGGTACAAAAGTAAATTTGCAGAAATTATTCCTGCCATAGAAAGGGATGCACGCATGCAGGAGTATCAGCAGAGACTGTTGCAGAATCTTACATGTGCTTTTCCACAAAACACCAGTGGTGCACGTAGTGAATCTCACAGTTCCAACTTGCCAACTGTGGGACCGTCAAGTGTTCAGCACTCAAACCATAACAGAACCACAGTATCTGCTGGTAACATCAATTTTGCGCAATCATTTTACCACTTTTTTAACCCATCCTTTGCAAGGCCACAGGAGACAAGAAGTCTGACACATAGTCAACGCCTAGAGACGATGGTACAGGAGTATCTCCAAGTAAACATTGAAGCCATGACTGTGTCACTGGACCCTTGCTCTTTTTGGGCTTCCAAGCTGGATAAATGGCCGGAGCTAGCCACTTACGCCTTGGAGATCTTGTCATGCCCCGCAGCCAGCGTTCTGTCTGAACGTGTGTTCAGAGCTGCTGGTGGTGTGCTGACAGATAAGCGCACGCGGCTCTCCACTGATAATGTAGACAGACTCACGTTCATAAAGATGAACAAATCATGGATCCGAAACGACTTTTCTACCCCTGTGTCATCCTGGGGAGAGTAAAAGATGGATGATTGGTTAAAATCACCCTACCAACCGTTTTAAGCTTTCAAATTACTAATCATGTTTATCTGTATCTTGGCTGGAAAATAATTTGGGCTTTGTAGCAGTGTGCAGCACTGATTCTATTAGGCCATCTATAATAAGCTCCACCAGATTTAAAATTACTAATCATGTTTATCTGTATCTTGGCTGGAAAATAATTTGGGCTTTGTAGCAGTGTGCAGCACTGATCCTATTAGGTCATCTATACTAAGCTCCACCAGATTTAAAATCAATAATAATTTTTAGCTGCATCTAGCCCGGAAAATAATTTTGGGGCTCCGAGATGCGCAAGACACATAAGTGCCTTCTTGCTGCACTACCTGCAACATGACCCTCATATTGTCAGAATTCAAAGTAATCATGACTACTGGGTTGCCACATTCTTAGATCCGCCAAACTTTTCGATCAACCTTTTCATTTTAATAAAGACCAAAAAAATGGTCATTTTTAAAATTATAAGCATTAGCAGGTTATTAGAAACTGAAATCAAACAGTTTTCAACTCAAAACTTTATTCTAGGTGATGTTACATTTTCACATAGGACCCCTTGTTTGAAAGGAGCTTCTGAACTCTCTCGTCCATTGAATTTGTCAGGTTTTGGATGGTTTCTGCTTCAATTGTTTTGCATGAGGACAGAATACCCTCCCAGAGCTGTTGCTTAGATGTGAACTGCCTCCCGCCATCATAGACACTCCTTTTGATGATGCTCCAGAGGTTCTGAATGGGGTAGAGGTCAGGGGAGCATGGGGGTCACACCATAAGTTTGTCCCCTTTTATGCCCATATCAGCCAGAGATGCAGATGTTTTATGTGCAGCATGAGATGGTGCATTATCATGCAAAAAAATGATCTTGCTGTGAAATACACGGTTCTTCTTCTTGAACCATGGCAGGAAGTGCTGTTTGAGAAAATCCACATACATTATGGAGTTCATCTTTAGCGCCTTCAGGGATCCTAAAGGGGCCGACAATCTCTCTCCCCATGATTCCAGCCCAAAACATTACTCCACCTCCTCCTTGTTGGCGCTGTAGCCGTGTTTGCGTGGGGTGTCCATCAACCAGCCATCCTCCACTCCATCCATCTGGACCATCGAGCGCTGCACGGCACTCATCCGTGAACAAAACAGTTTTGAAATCAGTCTTCATGTAATGTTTGGCCCACTGGAGCCGTTTCTGCTTGTGTGAAGTGGATAGAGGAGGTCGACAGGATGGCGTATGCACAGCTGCAAACCTCTGAAGGACCCTATATCTTGTTGTTCGGGGGACGTTGGAGGCACCAGCAGCTTCAAAAACTTGTCTGCTGCTATGACAAGGCTTTTTTGCTGCTGCTCTTTTAACCTGACGTAATTGCTTGTAGGAAAGAGTCCTCAATTTGCCCTTATCAGCACGCACACGTGTGTACTGTGAATCAGCTACATACTTCTTGATTGCCAAGACACTTCATCCTGATCATCGCACAATGTTGATTGTAGTCATGCCTTGACCTAAACACTCCACAATTTGTTGCTTCTCAGCAGCCGACACATCCTTTTTCTTTCCCATTTTGGCAGAAAATGTAGGCTGCTTAATAATGTGAGACAGCCTTCTTAAGTAGTCTTGCCTTTCATTGGACACACCTGCCAAACTAATTAGCACAGGTGTCTGCAATTGCTTACAGTGATATAAAGAGCCCTGACACACATCACCATCAATGAGTTTAACTGACAAACAAACAAATTCTTCCCTTATCACTCCTAAACACTTTTTGCATAATAATTTGGAACACAGTGTACATGTGCTTTTCCACAAAACACCAGTGGTTCACGTAGTGAATCTTACAGTTCTAACTTGCCAACCGTGGTCTGTATGGAGTTGTTCAATAAAGGGCCCAAAATTAAGATAACATAGATGGGAGAGGTCTCTATGAATAGGAATTCCTAAGTATTTGATACCCTGTGAGGGCCAGGAAAAGGGAAAGTTGGACTGGATGGAATCCTATATGGATTTGGGGAGGGAGACATCGAGGGCCTCAGATTTCGCTGCATTGATTTTAAAATTTGACCATGTAACAAAGTGATCTATTTCAGCCATAACAGCATGGATGGATATATGTGATTGTGTGATATATACTAGAACATCATAGGCAAATAGAGAGCACTTGTACTCGGTGCCTCCCACCTCAATCCACCTAATATTGGGGTTATGGCGAATTGATGAGAGCAGGTGCTCCGTCACTAGGATGTATAAGAGAGGGGACAGAGAACATCCCTGCCTTGTCCCATTGGTGATTGTGAAAGGTGATGAAAATGTTCTGACGCGCCCCCTGGGCCTTGGGACACCCGGAGCCGGACCCTTTTTGGTGGATGCTGGTGGTTGTAGTCTCTGTGGCGGCGACCCGGTTCCGTGGCTCAGGGCGGTCAAACCAGTGGCGGAACTATTTATGTGGTTTTGATGTTTAAATGTCCGACTACGCCACCCGTGGATTGCGGTCAGAGTGAACCGCCGCTCCAGGGCAGACCGCTGAGGCTGGTGTTGTGGGTGCAGCAGAGCGTAGCATAACTCCCCTCGGGAGGAGTATAGCCTCAGGGCAGTGTATGCGGTGGATGAGGGTGATGGTTCAGGGCAGCAGCAGTAATGACACGGAGTCAGAGATGCAGTCCAGGGCCTTTACTCACAGTTCTTATTATCCAGACCACGTCTGCAGGTAACGGCTGCCCACGTCGTACTGTGCTCACCAGGTGAGGGGCTCAGACAACTCCCAGATAACTTTGGAGTGCTTCACAGGACCCCCTTTGTGTGTCCTTTGTCTGGCCTTTCTTACCAACCCTTCTGTCCGGCTGCCTCGGGCCTCCTCTTGGTAAACTTGGCGCCAGTTTCCCTGACCCTATGTGGTGCCTTCCTAGCGGGTGTAGCGAGGGGCTGCGCCATATAAAATGTCACAGCCTCCGGTTTCTAGCTGAGGGTCGTTTCCTTCCTCCACTAGTTTCGGGGACCGGTCTCCCCCTTTGGCCTGACCCCTCCACGCAGGTGGATTCGGGCGTGCGGTGGCGACTCGCCCGATCGCACCCCTGGGATCCCTTCATTCCTCGTTCCTGGAGCCTTCTCCGCTCCTCTTCCTTCCTTCTCCCTCTTCCAGGCCTGGGCCTCTGTTACTAGGCCCGCCTCCGGAGCAGAGCTCATGCAGAGCCCCTGCTCCCTGCCACTTCTGCTCAGACTTCTCTGCACTGAACTAAGATGGTGCCCACCTTTTATACTCCCTTCTCAATGCACCCAGGAACTGCTTCCTCCCTGCTCCTGCACTACAGGGTTCCCCTTCCTCAGTGTTCCCTCCCCCCACTCCAGCCAGGGACAGGGACTGTCATGCCCATCTCAGGGGCATATTGGTCGCCCTGCCCCACGGCAATGTGGTGTAATGCATGCAGATGTCGGGTCCTGATCCACACTCCATCCTTACCTGAGAGTGAGATATCACACCTCTGGGTGAGGTGCAATACCTCTGTAGCAACCGAGCCCTCAGGGTAATACAGTTCAATTTATCTTCAGCCTAGGTGACGTATTGCGGTACAGGGCCTTGATTTTGGCTATAAAAGGGTCCCCTAGACCCCTACCCCAAGCTTTTTAAGAGAATCATATATGGCGTGCCAGGAGACTCTATGGAATGCTTTCTCAGCATCCAACGAGAGTATCTAATTACAAATTTTTAACTGCATCTAGCCCAGGAAATACTTTGTGCCTAGTAGCAGTGTCTGCTAGTCAGCGGATTATCCCGGCTGTTAAGCAAGCTACACCACCTGTAGTTTTGACACTTAATTTTTTCAAAGGAAATGCTTCGGGACCACGGGATACTCAGTGAAGAGCATCAGGAGGCACCCCAAGGCATAGGGGCTGGGACTGGCAGTAGGATGCCTTGCGGTGGACAGCCGAGCTCGATCCTTATAAAAGCTTTTTAACTGCAGCAGCATTAGTGGACGCTACTGGAGCTGGAATTACGCGGCTGCTGGCATGAGACTTGCCCTCCAATAGATCCTTGTAAATGGATTTAAAGTGTATTCATTCAAATTAGAGAGACAATTTAAATTAAAAAGCTTAGAGCTGCCTCCACCACAGGGGGGCTCGCTCGACCCACCAGCGGACAGGCACCAGTATTGGGAGAGGGGGGCTGGCCGTCAGGGTTCACCGCGGCTCTGGCACAAACCCGGCGACACGGAGGTGGCACGGGCAGGAGCGGACTGAACGTGTCGGCTTCTCACTTTTTGGATTTTAGAAGGGCATGACATGCCTATATCTGTGTCTCCCCCTCCTTTTACTCCTCCACCTCTTTTCTTTTCGCATGACTATATGTACTTGTCACTTTTCCATATGTTAGTTGTGTCTTCAGAGCAGTTTGTCAGCTTTTGGACACCTTTGAAGGTGTTTTCTATGTGTTTCTATGTGTTTTTGTTTGCCTGCCATTGGTTTTAACGGTGTTCGAAGGTGTTCGACGAACAGTTCGACGAACAGTTCGGCGAACACACGGGTGTTCGACGAACCGAACCGAACTCGAACACTACGGAGGTGGCTCAACACTACTACTAAGAGTTGACCGTGTGGAAGACAGACCGGAGGTGGTGGTGCCCAGGTAACTGGAAGTATTGTCTGCTATCCAATTAATAACCTGTTCACTCTGATCAGTTCTCAATACTGGTGTTGTTCTGTCCTTCCCTAGTAATTCGGTCAAGAAGTGGGAGCGAGAAGATGTGGCTGTTGGTTGTGGCACATTTTCACCTTGGCCACGGCCCCGTCCTCTGCACGAACCATCAAAAGAACGTCCACTTCCACGTCCCTTGCCACGCGCCTTGTCCATTGTAAATGAAGTAAAATAGCTTACACTTGCACTATCAATGGAAAAAGGGTAATAAAGAGTAGATTAGAACCGTGGAAGAGGAAAAACACAGTTATTGTTTACTGGGGTATACCACACTTTTTTAAATAGAGATATTTGCGGCTGAACAGTGAGCGACACACTCAAACTGCTTTTTTTTTTAGATACCAAAGGCCCAAAACTGGATAGTACAGCGATTTGACCCGTGGAACTGCGAAACCACACTGGGATGTCGGGCCTACACAAGACTATTTTCAACAGATATATTTTTGTGTCACAACAGTCAGGAGACACTACTGTTTTTCTTTACGGAAAAAACTACCAAAACCTGAATAATAGAGATTTTTTACCGTGGAATAGCAAAACCACAGTTATAATTTACTGGTGTATACCAGGCTTTTTAAAATATATATATATTTGCGGCTGAACAGTGAGCGACACACTCAAACTGTTTTTTTTAGTTGCAAATGGCCCAAAAGTGGATAATACAGAGGTTTGTACCGTGGATCTGCAAAACCACACTTGTATTTCTTGGGCCTACACCAGACTATTTTCAACAGATATATTTGTGTCTGAAAAATCAGGGATACACTATTTTTTTTTTTTTTACAGCAAATAATGCAAAAAGCAGGATAATAGAGATTTTTTACCGTGGAACAGCAAAAGCACACTTCTGTCTCTCTGGCCTACACCAGACTATTTTCAACAGATATATTTGTGTCTGAAAAATCAGGGAGACACTATTATTATTTTTATACAGCAAAAAATGGCAAAAACAGGATAATAGAGATGTTTTACCGTGGAACATCAAAACCACAGTAATAATTTACTGGTGTATACCAGGCTTTTTAAAATATATATATATTTGCGGCTGGACAGTGAGCGACACACTCAAACTGTTTTTTTTAGATACAAATGGCCCAAAAGTGGATAATACAGAGGTTTGTACCGTGGATCTGCAAAACCACACTTGTATTTCTCGGGCCTACACCAGACTATTTTCAACAGATATATTTGTGTCTGAAAAATCAGGGAGACACTATTTTTTTTTTTTTTACAGCAAAAAATGCAAAAAGCAGGATAATAGAGATTTTTTACCGTGGAACATCAAAAGCACACTTCTGTCTCTCTGGCCTACACCAGACTATTTTCAACAGATATATTTGTGTCTGAAAAATCAGGGAGACACTATTTTTTTTTTTTTTTACAGCAAAAAATGTAAAAAGCAGGATAATAGAGATTTTTTACCGTGGAACAGCAAAAGCACACTTCTGTCTCTCTGGCCTACACCAGACTATTTTCAACATATATATTTGTGTCTGAAAAATCAGGGAGACACTATTATTATTTTTATACAGCAAAAAATGCCAAAAACAGGATAATAGAGATGTTTTACCGTGGAACATCAAAACCACAGTAATAATTTACTGGTGTATACCAGGCTTTTTAAAATATATATATATTTGCGTCTGAACAGTGAGCGACACACTCAAACTGGTTTTTTTTAGATACAAATGGCCCAAAAGTGGATAATGCAGAGGTTTGTACCGTGGAACTGCAAAACCACACTTGTATTTCTCGGGCCTACACCAGACTATTTTCAACAGATATATTTGTGTCTGAAAAATCAGGGAGACAATATTTTTTTTTTTTTTACAGCAAAAAATGCAAAAAGCAGGATAATAGAGATTTTTTACTGTGGAACAGCAAAAGCACACTTCTGTCTCTCTGGCCTACACCAGACTATTTTCAACAGATATATTTGTGTCTGAAAAATCAGGGAGACACTATTATTATTTTTATACAGCAAAAAATGCCAAAAACAGGATAATAGAGATGTTTTACCGTGGAACATCAAAACCACAGTAATAATTTACTGGTGTATACCAGGCTTTTTAAAATATATATATATATTTGCGGCTGGACAGTGAGCGACACACTCAAACAGTTTTTTTTAGATACAAATAGCCCATAGAACTGCAAAACCACACTTGTATTTCTCTGGCCTACACCAGACTATTTTCAACAGATATATTTGTGTCTGAAAAATCAGAGGCACACTTTTTTTTTTGGGGGGGGGGGCACCAAAAGGTTAATAAGATGGGTATTTGTACATTGTAAAGGAGGAAAAAAAAAAGAGGATTTAGATAAAAAAAAAGGATTTTTCCTGGCCCCCGGACCTGGAGCTAAGTCCAGCAATTTCAGCAACAGGAGCAGCACACAGGACTGTAATGCAGCGTTTGCTGGTATAACCACTGCGTCTCCTATACAGCCTGCCTGCCTGCCTGCTTGATATACCTGGGATGGATATTAGTCCTGAGAAGGACTGTTTGTTTGATCTGGCAGCCTTTACAGACCCTACACTAACTATTTTGCAGGATATATCTCTCCCTAAATCAGCAGCGCTGTCCCTACACTGTCTGATCCGGAGCGACTGTGTCCAAGATGGCGGCGCCCGGTTTTAAATACTCGAGGTGGCGCTGTGCGGCCAGCCAATCATTGTAATGCCCACAAACAACATGGCTGCGGCATTACAGTGACTGGCTGGCAATCCCTGCATGTTCATTGGCTCTGTAAAGAGTGCCAAACATGCAGGGCGGAGACCCGAGCTCCCACCCGAGTAACCCGGAAATGCTCGGTGCTCGCCGAACATCCCGAGTAGCGTGATGCTCGGGCGAGTACCGAGCAGTGTCGAGCATGTTCGCTCAACACTAATACTATCCCTTCTTGCACCATTAGAGTCTGTAGTGTGGAGAATGTGTCTGGGAACTCTTTAGCTGGAATTAGGTTCACTGTAGTTGAAACAAAGGGCACTAATGGCAAATGTGATAAGTGAATCTTCTGAAATTCAAAATTGCCAGCTTTTTAAAATTTTCCTGCAAAATTTGATTTGCAGCAAATCGATCGGCTGCAAATCAATAGTACTACATTTCCTCCAATTGCCCAGAAAATACATATGTATCATTCTGAAGTTTCCTGGGACCGTTTTCAACCCTTTTCAAGCTCTTTAACACTGAAGAACCTTTAGTAATGCCAAAGCGACCTCAACACACTGTATGTGGCTATGGGTAAATGAAAGGTAACCATTGGAAACAGTCTGTTTTTTAACACATGGTTCTGTCAGACGTCTTATATTTTTTAAATAAAAAAAAACATGCATGCCAAAAAATATTTCTTTTTGGGGCAGATGCCTGCAGTGACAGTGTTTATACCTATATAGTTTAAGTGAAGGAAGAGATGGCTTTTTAACCTGTAATAATTCAAATATTGTCCAAATTTGGTGAGTAGTAACAGGGTTGGTGTTTGTAAACTGAACAAGCTTCCTTAGCATGTAAAAATATATTATCCATTGTTTGTGGCAGTAACGGGTTTGGCGTTTATTTCTAAAGTGAAACACCATTATAGGAGCCCAGACAAAACAGCGCATGAAAATGTTGGTCCGCTTGGATGTGACAAAGCCATGTTCCCTGCTAAATACGGTACCTTCACTGACAGTACCCTGGAGGCAGAACAAGACAGTGCACCCAAAATTGGCCAGCTCTTGCCACTGGTTCAATCTACTGACCCAAGTATCCATCTAGTGAGTGCTCAGGGCATCTTTCAGAGAAAGGACACAATCGAGGTATGACTGAAACTGCATCTGTTTGCTAATTTACATCAGGTTGGCTTTGTGACTTATCGTCATACAGTATATATTCAAATAGTTTTTAAGCTAATTATTGAAGTGACAGCATTGAATCTGTTGGAAATGGAGAGGGGTCTCCAGATCAGACATGTTGCGAAAGCTTCACTGAGCAGTGAACAAAGCTTACCTAGGTAATACACTGTATGCACAATTATTAGCCAATTTGTATTTTTGAGTATTCATTTTATTGACCAACCACAGTGCTGACTGTAGATCCAAAAGGTTACTAAACCTGACTATTTAAGAAAGTAAAAGTGAGGTTTTGTCTTTCTTAGAAGAATATCTGTGTGCATAATTATTGAAAACTATTAGTATGTAGATTAATTATGCAACTAAATGAAAAATGTAGATTTTCCCATCTCAATTGTTTATTTTCATCATTTAGAGTGAAAATAATAAACATATTTAAATGCAAACAAATACATTTCTGACATTTAAAAAATATATATCAGTGACCAATATATCCACCCTTCTTTTCAATAACATTCATCAGACTTCCATCCATGGAGTCTGTCAGCTTCTTAATCTGTTGACGATCAACTTTTTTGGCTGCACCAAACAGCCTTCAAGACACTCTTCATAGAGTTGTACTAGTTTCCTTCCCCGTAAATCTCCCTTTTAAGAAGGGATCCACAAGTTGTCAATAGGGTTAAGAGCAGGTGAGGAAGAGGCATGTCATTATTTTTTATCTTTAGGGCCTTTACTGGCAGCCAAGTTGTGGAAACTTTGATACATGCAATTGAAAATTTCCTGCATAAAAATCAAGGCCTTCTTAAAAGATGCAGACTTTTTCCTGTACCACTGCTTAAAGAAAGTGTCTTCTAAAGGTGGCAGTAGGTTTGGGAGTTGATTTTGAGTCCATCTTCAACTCAAAAAGGTCCAAATAGCTCATCTTTAATAATACCAGCCTTTAGGAGGATTCCACCTCCACCTTGCTGCCATCTGAGTCGAAGTGGAGATCTGTACCTATTATTGGTCCAGCCACGAGCCCATCCATCTGGTCCATCAATAGTCACTCTCATCTCATCAGTCCATAAAACCTTTGAAAAATCTGTATTTAAATTTATTGGCCCAGTCTTGGCATGTCATCTTATGTGTTCAGTGGTGGTCGGGTTTCAGCCTTCCGTACCTTTGCCATGTCTCGGAGCACTGAACACCATGTACTCCTGGGCCCTCTAGGCAGGTTGCAATTCTGGAATATGACAGTACTGGAGGATAATGGGTTCCTAGTCGCTTCACGTTTGATTCCTCTCAAATCTTTGGCAGTTAATGTGCATCTTTTTTTTCTCAACACATTTTTTGTGCTCCTGTTGACTATTTGCAACAAAGCTTTTTATGGTTATGTCATCACACTCTAAGATCGTTGCAATTTAAAAAGTGCACATCCCAGACTTTTCACAATTTTTGACCTTTCAAAGTGAGATAAATCAATTTTTTTGGCCCATTTTGCCTGAGGAAAACAAGCTGTCTAATAATTCTGCACACCTTGATAAAGGGTGTTGTATCCTTAGTCACACCCTACTTCATTACACAAATACCCATCACTTGATCTGTTTCGACCAATAAGCATTCAAGTTTATAGAGCTTGAAGATGGTAAATCTGCATAGAAATGATAATATGGTCAAAAGTCTCAATTGCCAAATAATTGTGCACATAGTGTATCTGGTGGAAATATGTAGTCTGGTCATGGTGTGGCAGTATTATTTGTCTTATGTATGTGGAATTATTGGTATATTGGTCTTGGTACAGTGAGTTTTGCTCAGCAGCAGGATGGTGGTTATATTCAGATTCTGTTTAATAATATATGGACATGATGTGGCTGATATTATTCACTTCTTGTATGTGGTATTGTTGGTATAATGGAGCTTGTTCAGTGATATTATGGGAATAATAATATGTGTTATTAAGTAACCAGAGAACTGTATTATTTAGAAGCATTACTTAGAAAATAATTTTGGCAGGCAATTCCTGCATGTCTCACTGCTGTCAAACAGCTGCGAATCATGCAGCCGCATCGACACGAACATATTCTGTAAGCGCGCCGAAGATACTCAGGACTAGTGTTGAGCCACCCCCATAGTGTTCGAGTTCGGTTCGGTTCGTCGAACACCCGTGTGTTCACCGAACTGTTCGTCGAACTGTTCGTCGAACACCTTCGAACACCGTTAAAACCAATGGCAGGCAAACAAAAACACATAGAAACACATAGAAAACACCTTCAAAGGTGTCCAAAAGCTGACAAACTGCTCTGAAGACACAACTAACACATGGAAAAGTGACAAGTACATATAGTCATGCGAAAAGAAAAGAGGTGGAGGAGTAAAAGGAGGGGGAGACACAGATATAGGCATGTCATGCCCTTCTAAAATCTAAAAAGTGAGAAGCCGACACGTTCAGTCCGCTCCTGCCCGTGCCACCTCCGTGTCGCCGGGTTTGTGCCAGAGCCGCGGTGAACCCTGACGGCCAGCCCCCCTCTCCCAATACTGGTGCCTGTCCGCTGGTGGGTCGAGCGAGCCCCCCTGTGGTGGAGGCAGCTCTAAGTTTTTTAATTTAAATTGTCTCTCTAATTTGAATGAATACACTTTAAATCCATTTACAAGGATCTATTGGAGGGCAAGTCTCATGCCAGCAGCCGCGTAATTCCAGCTCCAGTAGCGTCCACTAAAGCTGCTGCAGTTAAAAAGCTTTTATAAGGATCGAGCTCGGCTGTCCACCGCAAGGCATCCTACTGCCAGTCCCAGCCCCTATGCCTTGGGGTGCCTCCTGATGCTCTTCACGGAGTATCCGTGGTCCCGAAGCATTTCCTTTGAAAAAATTAAGTGTCAAAACTACAGGTGGTGTAGCTTGCTTAACAGCCGGGATAATCCGCTGACTAGCAGACACTGCTACTAGGCACAAAGTATTTCCTGGGCTAGATGCAGTTAAAAATTTGTAATTAGATACTCTCGTTGGATGCTGAGAAAGCATTCCATAGAGTCTCTTGGCACGCCATATATGATTCTCTTAAAAAGCTTGGGGTAGGGGTCTAGTGGACCCTTTTATAGCCAAAATCATGGCCCTGTATCGCAATACGTCACCTAGGCTGAAGATAAATGGAACTGTATTACCCTGAGGGCTCGGTTGCTACAGAGGTATTGCACCTCACCCAGAGGTGTGATATCTCACTCTCAGGTAAGGATGGAGTGTGGATCAGGACCCGACACCTGCATGCATTACACCACATTGCCGTGGGGCAGGGCGACCAATATGCCCCTGAGATGGGCACGACAGTCCCTGTCCCTGGCTGGAGTGGGGGGAGGGAACACTGAGGAAGGGGAACCCTGTAGTGCAGGAGCAGGTAGGAAGCAGTTCCTGGGTGCATTGAGAAGGGAGTATAAAAGGTGGGCACCATCTTAGTTCAGTGCAGAGAAGTCTGAGCAGAAGTGGCAGGGAGCAGGGGCTCTGCATGAGCTCTGCTCCGGAGGCGGGCCTAGTAACAGAGGCCCAGGCCTGGAAGAGGGAGAAGGAAGGAAGAGGAGCGGAGAAGGCTCCAGGAACGAGGAATGAAGGGATCCCAGGGGTGCGGACGGGCGAGTCGCCACCGCACGCCCGAATCCACCTGCGTGGAGGGGTCAGGCCAAAGGGGGAGACCGGTCCCCGAAACTAGTGGAGGCAGGAAACGACCCTCAGCTAGAAACCGGAGGCTGTGACATTTTATGTGGCCCAGCCCCTCGCTACACCCGCTAGGAAGGCACCACATAGGGTCAGGGAAACTGGCGCCAAGTATACCAAGAGGAGGCCCGAGGCAGCCGGACAGAAGGGTTGGTAAGAAAGGCCAGACAAAGGACACACAAAGGGGGTCCTGTGAAGCGCTCCAAAGTTATCTGGGAGTTGTCTGAGCCCCTCACCTGGTGAGCACAGTACGACGTGGGCAGCCATTACCTGCAGACGTGGTCTGGATAATAAGAACTGTGAGTAAAGGCCCTGGACTGCATAACTGACTCTGTGTCGTTACTGCTGCTGCCCTGCACCATCACCCCCATCCTCCGCATACACTGCCCTGAGGCTATACTCCTCCCGTGGGGAGTTATGCTACGCTCTGCTGCACCCACAACACCAGCCTCAGCGGTCTGCCCTGGAGCGGCGGTTCACTCTGACCGCAATCCACGGGTGGCGTAGTCGGACATTTAAACATCAAAACCACATAAATAGTTCCGCCACTGGTTTGACCGCCCTGAGCCACGGAACCGGGTCGCCACCACGGAGACTACAACCACCAGCATCCACCAAAAAGGGTCCGGCTCCGGGTGTCCCAAGGCCCAGGGGGCGCGTCAGAACATTTTCATCACCTTTCACAATCACCAATGGGACAAGGCAGGGATGTTCTCTGTTCCCTCTCTTATACATCCTAGTGACGGAGCACCTGCTCTCATCAATTCGCCATAACCCCAATATTAGGTGGATTGAGGTGGGAGGCACCGAGTACAAGTGCTCTCTATTTGCTGATGATGTCCTAGTATATATCACTCAATCACATATATCCATCCATGCTGTTATGGCTGAAATAGATCACTTTGTTACATGGTCAAATTTTAAAATCAATGCAGCGAAGTCTGAGGCCCTCGATGTCTACCTCCCCAAATCCATATAGGATTCCATCCAGTCCAACTTTCCCTTTGCCTGGCCCTCACAGGGTATCAAATACTTAGGAATTCCTATTCATAGAGACCTCTCCCATCTATGCTATCTTAATTTTGGGCCCTTTATTGAACAACTCCATACAGACCACGGTTGGCAAGTTAGAACTGTAAGATTCACTACGTGAACCACTGGTGTTTTGTGGAAAAGCACATGTACACTGTGTTCCAAATTATTATGCAAAAAGTGTTTAGGAGTGATAAGGGAAGAATTTGTTTGTTTGTCAGTTAAACTCATTGATGGTGATGTGTGTCAGGGCTCTTTATATCACTGTAAGCAATTGCAGACACCTGTGCTAATTAGTTTGGCAGGTGTGTCCAATGAAAGGCAAGACTACTTAAGAAGGCTGTCTCACATTATTAAGCAGCCTACATTTTCTGCCAAAATGGGAAAGAAAAAGGATGTGTCGGCTGCTGAGAAGCAACAAATTGTGGAGTGTTTAGGTCAAGGCATGACTACAATCAACATTGTGCGATGATCAGGATGAAGTGTCTTGGCAATCAAGAAGTATGTAGCTGATTCACAGTACACACGTGTGCGTGCTGATAAGGGCAAATTGAGGACTCTTTCCTACAAGCAATTACGTCAGGTTAAAAGAGCAGCGGCAAAAAAGCCTTGTCATAGCAGCAGACAAGTTTTTGAAGCTGCTGGTGCCTCCAACGTCCCCCGAACAACAAGATGCAGGGTCCTTCAGAGGTTTGCAGCTGTGCATACGCCATCCTGTCGACCTCCTCTATCCATTTCACACAAGCAGAAATGGCTCCAGTGGGCCAAACATTACATGAAGACTGATTTCAAAACTGTTTTGTTCACGGATGAGTGCCGTGCAGCGCTCGATGGTCCAGATGGATGGAGTGGAGGATGGCTGGTTGATGGACACCCCACGCAAACACGGCTACAGCGCCAACAAGGAGGAGGTGGAGTAATGTTTTGGGCTGGAATCATGGGGAGAGAGATTGTCGGCCCCTTTAGGATCCCTGAAGGCGCTAAAGATGAACTCCATAATGTATGTGGATTTTCTCAAACAGCACTTCCTGCCATGGTTCAAGAAGAAGAACCGTGTATTTCACAGCAAGATCATTTTTTTGCATGATAATGCACCATCTCATGCTGCACATAAAACATCTGCATCTCTGGCTGATATGGGCATAAAAGGGGACAAACTTATGGTGTGACCCCCATGCTCCCCTGACCTCTACCCCATTCAGAACCTCTGGAGCATCATCAAAAGGAGTGTCTATGATGGCGGGAGGCAGTTCACATCTAAGCAACAGCTCTGGGAGGGTATTCTGTCCTCATGCAAAACAATTGAGTAGAAACCATCCAAAACCTGACAAATTCAATGGACGAGAGAGTTCAGAAGCTCCTTTCGAATAAGGGGTCCTATGTGAAAATGTAACATCACCTAGAATAAAGTTTTGAGTTGAAAACTGTTTGATTTCAGTTTCTAATAACCTGCTAATGCTTCTAATTTCAAAAATGACCATTTTTTTGGTCTTTATTAAAATGAAAAGGTTGATCGAAAAGTTTGGCGGATCTAAGAGTGTGGCAACCCAGTAGTCATGATTACTTCGAATTCTGACAACATGAGGGTCATGTTGCAGGTAGTGCAGCAAGAAGGCACTTATATGTCTTGCGCATCTCGGAGCCCCAAAATTATTTTCCAGGCTAGATGCAGCTAAAAATTTTTATTAATTTTAAATCTGGTGGAGCTTAGTATAGATGGTCTAATAGGATCAGTGCTGCACACTGCTACAAAGCCCAAATTATTTTCCAGCCAAGATACAGATAAACATGATTAGTAATTTTAAATCTGGTGGAGCTTATTATAGATGGCCTAATAGAATCAGTGCTGCACACTGCTACAAAGCCCAAATTATTTTCCAGCCAAGATACAGATAAACATGATTAGTAATTTGAAAGCTTAAAACGGTTGGTAGGGTGATTTTAACCAATCATCCATCTTTTACTCTCCCCAGGATGACACAGGGGTAGAAAAGTCGTTTCGGATCCATGATTTGTTCATCTTTATGAATGTGAGTCTGTCTACATTATCAGTGGAGAGCCGCGTGCGCTTATCTGTCAGCACACCACCAGCAGCGCTGAACACACGTTCAGACAGAACGCTGGCTGCGGGGCATGACAAGATCTCCAAGGCGTAAGTGGCTAGCTCCGGCCATTTATCCAGATTGGAAGCCCAAAAAGAGCAAGGGTCCAGTGACACAGTCATGGCTTCAATGTTTACTTGGAGATACTCCTGTACCATCGTCTCTAGGCATTGACTATGTGTCAGACTTCTTGTCTCCTGTGGCCTTGCAAAGGATGGGCTAAAAAAGTGGTGAAATGATTGCGCAAAATTGATGTTACCAGCAGATACTGTGGTTCTGTTATGGTTTGAGTGCTGAACACTTGACGGTCCCACGGTTGGCAAGTTGGAACTGTAAGATTCACTACGTGCACCACTGGTGTTTTGTGGAAAAGCACATGTAAGATTCTGCAACAGTCTCTGCTGATACTCCTGCATGCGTGCATCCCTTTCTATGGCAGGAATAATTTCTGCAAATTTACTTTTGTACCGGGGATCTAACAGTGTGGCAACCCAGTAGTCAGGATTATTTCTAATTCTCCCAATTCGAGGGTCATGTTGCAGGTAGTGCAGCAAGAAGGCACTCATGTGTGTTGCGCATCCAGGAGCACCAAGTCCCTGTTGTGTTGGTGGCGAGGTAACAATTATGCTTCCTTCCTCTGTCCTCTCCCCCCAACCTCGCACAACAGAAATGTGATCAAGGTCTCCCTCATCTAATGAGTCTTCCATCAGTTCGTCCTCCACTTCTTCCTGGGCTCTTGCACCTTCCTCACTAGTTTGGCTGCTACCATGTGCCCTGGTAAAACCATCTCCCCCACCCTCACATGCCTGCCGCCTTGGTGCTGCCGACCGTCTGGACCTTGCAGATGTTAGCCCTTCCGCATACAACTCCTCCTCCTCTACTTCCTCCACCTCCTCTTGTGCCACCACCTGACTCCGAATTCTGTTTAACATGTGCTCCAGCATGTAAATCACCGGAATAGTCATGCTGATAATGGCATCGTCAGCACTAAACATCTTCGTTGCCATTTCAAAACTGTGCAGAAGGGTGCATAGGTCCCTGATCTGAGACCACTCCTCCAGCGTGATTTGCCCCACGTCTGGATCTCGTTGGCCCAGGCTATACGTCAGAACGTATTGCACCAGGGCTTGTCGGTGCTGCCACAGTCGCTGCAACATGTGCAGAGTTGAATTCCACCTGGTAGGCACATCGCATTTTAGCCGGTGAAGTGGCAGGCCCAACGACTTCTGTAGAGATGTAAGTCGCTGAGCTGTGGGATGCGAACGGCGGAAGTGAGCACACAGCGACCGTACCCTCTGCAGAAGGCCATCTAGTCTGGGATAGTGGGCTAAAAATTGCTGGACAACCAGGTTCAACACGTGAGCCATACAAGGCACGTGTGTGACATTGCCCCGGCGAAGGGCCGCACCCAGGTTTGCAGCATTGTCGCACACGGCCTTCCCTGGTTTCAGGTCCAGTGGAGACAACCATTCATGAAATTGGTTCTCCAGAGCTGACCACAACTCCTCAGCTGTGTGATTCACATTTCCCAGACATTTCAAAGTAAAAACCGCCTGATGACATTGAGCCCTACTGCCAGCATAGTAAGGAGGTGTGCAGGATCCCTTCTGCACAGTTAGAAAGCTTGTGGCATGACCAGACAGGCTTTGGGTGCAGGTGGAAGACCGAGAGGAGGTTGAGGAGGCAGAAGCAGTGGAGGAACTTTGACATAAAGAGGATTGACGCACAACTCATGGGGACGGCAAGACTTGGACAGCAGCCCCTTGTCCTGCTGTCACCATAGTTACCCAGTGCCCAGTCAGCGACATGTAATGCCCCTGTCCATGCCTACTCATCCAAGTGTCTGTGGTGAAATGCACCCTGTCACACACAGAGTTTCTCAAAGAAGCGGTGATGTTGTGTGTGACATGCTGGTGGAGCGCAGGCACACCTTTCTTTGAGAAGTAGTGCCGACTGGGCATCTGGTACTGGGGCACTGCGACGGACATAAGGTCTCGAAAATCCTCTGTGTCCACCAGGCGGAAAGGCAGCATTTCTGTAGCCAAGAGCTTGCAGATGGTGAAATTCAACCTCTTAGCTTTCTCATGGCTAGGAGGAAATGGTCTTTTACTTGTCCACATCTGAGGGACCGAGGGCTGGCTATTGTGCTTAGACGGGGTTGATAAGGGTGTCCCCGGCAAACTGCCGGTCTGTGATGAAGATGCAGGCGGACATGTTAGGTTGCCTTGATCCAAAGGTGGTGCTATCGATGTCGGACAGCGCTCAACACCAGCTGGTATTACCACCTCCAAAGAAAATGATGACCTGCCAATCATGCTGGCTGTTGCAGGAAAAGAGGTGGCAGGTCTGCGCCCCAAAACAGGTGTGACTGCTGTCCCCCCAGTCACAGAGGATGAAGAGGCCGCGGATGCACAAGATATGGCAGACGGTGGTTGGCCCGGCCGGCTAGGCCGCATTGTAGCACACTGAGCTTCCCACTGCAACTTATGCTTCATGTCCATGTGCCGGTTCATGCATGAAGTACTCAAACTGTGTATTTTTTGGCCTCTACTTAGCTTTTGCTGACAAATGTTACAGATAACACGAGTTGGGTCATCTTTATCGATCTGAAAAAATGCCCAGGCTATGCAAGGCTTAGCACCCATGCGACCTGAAGAGCCACCACGATTTGTGGTGAGAGGCAGAGTTGTGTTTGACGATGCAGTTGTTGACGTGCTTCCAGTACTATGTCTCTGTCCAGGAAGGCGCAACCTGACCTCGTCGTCACTAGCATCTTCCTCCACCTCCTCTGCTGACCTCATCTCTTGGCTGACTGTGGGTTGACAGTAAGTGGGATCTCCAACCTCATCATCATCACCCTGTGCGTTATCACACCCGTCGTCCTAAGAGCCAACCTGTTCCTGCCCTGACAAAAAACTAAAGTTGTCGCTCCAATCAGGTATTTGAGTCTCATCATCGTCTTCCTCATTGTCTCCACCAACAGGAGTTACAGTTTGGGAATGAGGGTCTACATTATGGTCAGAACCTTCTGCGTCTGGTCCTGGATCCGACTCATAAAGATTCTGGGCATCAGTGCAGATCATTTCCTCGTCTGGATTCACAGAAGCGCTGGAGTCGACCTCTGATTCCCAGGCTATAGTATGAGTAAACAGCTCTGCAGACTCAACCATCTGTGCTACCTCATACTCAGATGTGCAGCTGGAGATTTGGGAGCTGTGAGGAAGCAAGTGCGATTGGGGTGACACCTTTGAGGACTGGAGTATTTGTGATGTTGAAGTTGATGTGGAGGAGAGCCCACTTAAAGGAGCACTTGATATCCGTTGAAGCACCTGCTGTTTTTGTGCCTCATCTGGAATTTGTAGCGATTGGCGTGGCCGTAAGAAAGGGATCTTATCACATTGTCTGCTAAAAGAAGTAGACATTTTAGTTTGGCTGGAAGATGGTCTTTCTTCTGCAGATGTTACTGTTGCTTTAACACCTACCCCACGGACACAACCTTTTTTCCCCTTCCCAACACGCCTATTCCCCTTTCCACCAGCAGCAGGCCTTTTTCCACTCATTTTGGTGGTTAACTAATTCACAACTCTGGAGTTGTTTGCACAAAAAAACAATGGATGGGAACCGAGCAGAGCTGAGTGGCCAAACTGTGGTATTAGGCCAAAACTATTGGCTGGGTTAGATGCAGAAAAAAATTATATTCAATTTGCAACCTGATGGAGGTCAGTATAGATGGACTAATAGAACAAGTCCCACACACAGCTAGAAGCCCAAATATTTTTTCAGAGGTAGATGCAGAAAAAAAAATTATTTTGAATTTGCAACCTGATGGAGGTCAGTATAGGTGGACTAATAGAACAAGTCCCACACACTGCTAGAAGGCCAAATATTTTTTCAGAGCTAGATGCAGAAAAAAATGATATTCAGTTTGCAACCTGATGGAGGTCAGTATAGATGGACTAATAGAGAAAGTCCCACACACTGCTAGAAGGCCAAATATTTTTCAGAGCTAGATGCAGAAAAAAATTATATTCAGTTTGCAACCTGATGGAGGTCTGTATAGATGGATTAATAGAACAAGTCCCACACAGAGCTAGAAGCCCAATATTTTTTCAGAGGTAGATGCAGAAAAAAATATATTCAGTTTGCAACCTGATGGAGGTCAGTATAGATGGACTAATACAACAAGTCCCACACACTGCTAGAAGCCCAATATTTTTTCAGAGCTAGATGCAGAAAAAAATTATATTCAATTTGCAACCTGATGGAGGTCAGTATAGATGGAGTAATAGAACAAGTCCCACACACAGCTAGAAGGCCAAATATTTTTTCAGAGGTAGATGCAGATAAAAAATATTTTTAATTTGCAACCTGATGGAGGTCAGAGTAGATGGACTAATAGAGAAAGTCCCACACACTGCTAGAAGGCCAAATATTTTTTCAGAGCTAGATGCAGAAAAAAATTATATTCAGTTTGCAACCTGATGGAGGTCAGTATAGATGGACTAATAGAGAAAGTCCCACACACTGCTAGAAGGCCAAATATTTTTTCAGAGCTAGATGCAGAAAAAAATTATATTCAGTTGCAACCTGATGGAGGTCTGTATAGATGGATTAATAGAACAAGTCCCACACACAGCTAGAAGCCCAATATTTTTTCAGAGGTAGATGCAGAAAAAAATATATTCAGTTTGCAACCTGATGGAGGTCAGTATAGATGGACTAATAGACCAAGTCCCACACACTGCTAGAAGCCCAATATTTTTTCAGAGCTAGATGCAGAAAAAAATTATATTCAATTTGCAACCTGATGGAGGTCAGTATAGATGGAGTAATAGAACAAGTCCCACACACAGCTAGAAGCCCAAATATTTTTTCAGAGCTAGATGCAGATAAAAATTATTTTTAATTTGCAACCTGATGGAGGTCAGTATAGATGGACTAATAGAGAAAGTCCCACACACTGCTAGAAGGCCAAATATTTTTTCAGAGCTAGATGCAGAAAAAAATTATATTCAGTTTGCAACCTGATGGAGGTCTGTATAGATGGATTAATAGAACAAGTCCCACACACAGCTAGAAGCCCAATATTTTTTCAGAGGTAGATGCATAAAAAAATATATTCAGTTTGCAACCTGATGGAGGTCAGTATAGATGGACTAATACAACAAGTCCCACACACAGCTAGAAGCCCAATATTTTTTCAGAGCTAGATGCAGAAAAAAATTATATTCAATTTGCATCCTGATGGAGGTCAGTATAGATGGACTAATAGAATGATGCTATGCCCAACAGATTTTACTTCACTAGGTGCAGTAAAAAAATTGGTATTCTATACACAGGTGGTATATCTTGCAACACAGATAGGCAACTCCACTGACTAACACACTCTGCAATAGGCCAAAAAGGATTAGCTTTGCTAGATTCAGCCAATTGCTGTGAAAAAAACTTGCACAGCACTGGCACAGACCTGCCTGGCAAAAACTGATAGGAACTGATGTAACCTAGTCCTGAAAAGGACTCCAATTACAATTAGTCTTTACTCCCACAACCTATCTATTTAAGAGCACAGACCTGCCTGATAAAAGTCGTAGGAAATGCTGTAACCTAGTCCTTAAAAGGACTGCAATCACAACTATTCCCTACTCCCAAGCTATCTGTAGATTTGTGCGAAAATTGGCTTGAAATTAACAAGGTATAGCGCACACAGCAACAGCGGTGCCGTCTAACACGCAGCTGCAGCAGTGAGAAAATGGTGGCGACGGGGAAAATGGCTTGGTCTTATAGGGCAAGGACATGTGACATACACTGCCAATGACACATGCCCTTGCTTGTGTGAAAAAAAGCACTTCGCTCCGTGTGTGCGCTGCTGATAGGCTGACAGATTGCACCTCCCCACTGTAAATGCGGGAAAGAGAAAAAAAATGGAGATCTTCATTATTCCTGCAGAGATCCATCCCCTGCCCCTCCCCCCACCCCGCTGTACACTCAAACTGCGTATTAACATTAATTTTCATCATTACTGAGAAAAAATCCAGTTATGATTTTGGTGCACGAACAGTTATCGAACATAACCTCGAACAGCCGAATTTTTCTCAAATCGTTCGTGTTCGCCGAACGGCTCGAACACCGCCCAAAACAGCTCGAATTTGAGATTGGCGAACAGTTCGAGTAGAACAACGCTCATCTCTACTCAGGACTAGAGCATGCTCGGATAACCCCTTATCCGAAAAAGTTTGTGCAACACTAGCTGCAATGCTTTATTGAGGATAATTAATAAATAATCATTTAAATCAAGTGATGAGCGAGCATGCTCGCTATTGCTCGGTGCTCGCCAAGCATCTCACTGCTCGAGATGCTTGGCGCTCGCCGATTATTTCTGGGGTTGCTGGGAGGGAGCTCAGGTTTCCTCCCTGCATGTTTGGGGCTCTTTACAGAGCCAATGAACATGCAGGGATTGCCATGCACTGTAATGCCGCAGCCATGTTAGTTGTGGCATTACAGTGATTGGCTGGCTGCACAGCATCAGCAGGTCTATATCAGACCTGGCGTCGCCATGATCGTCACAGTCACTCCGGAATCAGACAGTGTAGGGAGAGCTGCTGCTGACCTAGGGAGAGATTTACTGGTTTATTAGGTAGTGTAGGTAGAACAGAAGTAAATTACACATATCCATCTGAACAAACAGTCCTTCTGAGGACTAAATCATCTGCAGGGATATCAGGCAGGCAGTGCATATAGGAAGGCAGGCAGTGTATATAGCAGACTGCAGTGCATATAGCACAAGAGGCTCCATTCCAGTTTTGTCTGCTGCTGCTGCTATTAGATATTTTTAGACATAGGCCCAGGTTTCAGGGGCCAGGAATAATTTTTTTTTGGATCTTAATCCTCATTATTTGCTTAAAAAGCAATCCAGAGAACACAGTTTTTCTGCGCCATTTGCTTGTTGGCTCTGCAGAATACAGCCATGTCCTTTCCATATTACAGCACTAAAAATCCCGCTATTTTAAAACTGTGGTTTGTCCGTCACACGGATTACATATAATTGCGCTGAAAATATTGCCATTTCTGGCCTCCATTAAAAATTTGTTTCAGTGTGTCAGTGAAGCTATTGACACCAGTTTGCTGTTCAAAATAGTTACCTACAGGCCAGGTATTTAAAACTGTGTTTTCTCCATCACACGGATCACATATACATTTTGAGAAAATACTGCCATTTCTGGCCTCCATTAAAAATGTGTTTCAGTGTGTCAGTGAAGCTGCTGACACCACTTTGCTGTTCAAAATAGTTACCTACAGGCTAGGTATTTAAAACTGTGTTTTCTCCATCACACGGATCACATATATGTTTTCAGAAAATACTGCCATTTCTGGCCTCAATTAAAAATTTGTTTCAGTGTGTCAGTGAAGCTACTGACACCAGTTTGCTGTTCAAAATAGTTACCTACAGGCCAGGTATTTAAAACTGTGTTTTCTCCATCACACGGATCACATATACGTTTTCAGAAAATACTGCCATTTCTGGCCTCCATTAAAAATGTGTTTCAGTGTGCCAGCGAAGTTTTTGACACCGGTTTGCTGATGAAAATAGTTACCTACAGGCCAGCTAAAACTGTGGTTTTTCTGTCATATGGATGAGATATAAGTTCGCTCCAAATTCAGCCATTTGTAGGGAGCGTGGAAGATATTGTCGGGACGGGTAACTGGACGTGATGGTGATGGTGCATGCAGAGGCCGAGGCCGTAGGCAACCTGAAATCGTGCCACAACAAACACCCACATCTTCTCGCTCGACCTTCCTGTCCCAATTAATAGGGGACCACAGAACACCACTATTGAACACAGAGCTGTGTGAAAAAGTTATTGGTTGGATAGCAGATAATGCTTCCAATCACTTAGCCACCACCACCACTAGCCATGTCTTCCACACGGTCATGTCTCAGTAGCTGTGAGTCTGGACCGCATATTCATCATCCTGATCCTCCTTCCTCCCACCATGCCGAGTGCCCGGAGACAACTGATCCCACACTTGGACACTCCGAAGAGCTGTTAATTTTTCCATTTATAGATTCGGGCCTCTCGCTTGGTCCACTTGAAGCGGGGCAAAAGGAGATCGCATGTAGCAATGCCCAAATATTTGAGCAGCCACGGTCACATGAAGGCAACGGTGGGAAAGTGTCACAAGAGATGGACGATGATAAGACACAATTGCCAGAAACTCAGATGGAGGACCAGGGTGCGGAAGTGAAAGACGAGGTGGTGGATGATATAGTAACTGACCCAACCTGGCAGGAGGACATGCAGAGCGAGGACAGCAGTACACAGGGAGAGGGAGCAGAGCACCCCAACAGGCAGGAAGAATCAGAGTGGTGGCTGCAGACAGAAGGCGCGCAACTGTTCCCCGTAACACCAACACGACGGAAGTTGCCAGTACAACTGTTAGGTCTTCCAGAGTCTGTTTTTTTTTTAAAGACTCAGCCAATAACCCCAAAAAGGCCATTTGCACCACCTGCCAGGCCAGCATCAGCAGGGGAAGCAAAATTAGCAGCCTGACCACCACCAGCATGATCAGGCACATGGCAGCAAAGCATCTGACTTTGTGGGCCGAACCCCAGGGTCCAAGAAGAGTGTCTGCAGGTGGCACCACTGCTTCTTCTGCTGTTGTACATGCAAGCCAATCCCCTGTCCATAGGGCAGGCGAAGATGCCTTCTGCCCTGCACCTGTTGTTGCACACTCTCAAGTAGCAGCATCAGGAAGCACATCCACGTCCTTGTCCCAGCGCAGCCATACCCCAGTCCTCTGCATGCAAGCGCAAATACGCAGTCAACGCCCCACAGGCCACACTGCTAAATTCACACATTTTGCGACTGCTTGAGCTCGAAATGTTGCCTTTTAGGCTCCTGGAGACAGAACCTTTCTGCAACCTGATGGCCGCAGCCAGCCCTCAGTACTTGGTCCCCAGCCACCACTATTTCTCCAGGTGTGCCGTCCCCGCATTATATAAGCACGTGTCCCAAAATATTAGCCATGCCCTCAACAACGCAGTTACTGGGAAAGTCCACCTAACTATGGACACTTGAACAAGTGCTTGTGGGCAGGGACGGTACATCTCGCTGACGGCACACTGGGTTAACATAGTGGAAGCCGGGACCCAGCCAGACCTTGGGACGGAACACGCCCTCCCGACGCCAAGGATTGCGGGCCCTAGGTCAATCAGGGTTGCCCCCACAGTCTCCTGCACCTCATCCTCTTCAGCCTCCTTCTCCAAAATGACCACATCAGTCACAAGCTGGAAGCACTGCAGCACTGCCTTGGCCAAGCGGCAACAGACTGTGCTGAAGCTAATATGCTTAGATGACAAACCGCACATTGCTGAAGAGTTGTGGACAGCTCTGAAAGAGCCAGCAGATCTGTGTCTCACACCGCTGAACCTATAGCCAGGCATGTTCATGCGTGACAATGGCTGGAACCTGGTGGCGGTTCTGAGGCAAGTGTCACGTCAGGTGTGAGTGCAACACAGAGAGTCATGCCAGGTGTGATTGCAACACAGACGGGGTTAGGAAAGGGAACCCAGACACTAGGGAAAGGGGAAGAGGTGACCTGCTAATCTGGACTAGCGTCACCCTGTCTCCCCTAAACGTCCCTGTACAGCCTCCGCAGCTGTCGCCAATCACTTGCCTCGCCCTACTATCCCTGGCATAAGGCTAAAGCTGGGGGTGGAAGGAGATGAGCACTAGTGAACCTCCGCTAGCTCTCTAAAGACAAAAGGGGAAGATAACAGAGGGAAATAATTACTTAGCTTTAGAAGTACTCCAACAGGGCACACGACCTCAAGACTCCAAAGAGGATGTGATGCTGCTTCAGCCAAGTTCCAAGTAGAAATGAGTATTACTGGTGACGCCCACCTAGACACACCAGGTATATATACACCCAGACTAAAGGGAGGTAGTCGCTGGGTCCTGTGCACATCCTCCTATCTAGGTAGCTGTCTGCATTGCCAAACATGGAGACCTCCTACAAACCACAGCAGGGCGACTGTCTATCACCTCTGACTCACCCGTGACTTTACCCACCCCTCTACAAGTGGCCTCCGGACACTCAGTACCGGGATTCTAAGGAAAATAGCGAACCAATCTGGAAGCGTTCACCTCTGACGCTGAAACCCACATCCTTTCCTCCAGCCCATAGCCTTTCCAGTGCACCAAGTATTGCGGAGAACGACGTTGGAGATGAGAATCTACTATCCTCGAAATCTCGAACTCCAAATTACCATCAACCATTACTGGGGGCGGTGATAGAGGTGAGGGCTCAAGATATTCTACGTACATTTGCGTAAGGACCTGTGGAACACATTGTGAACCTTAAGGGGCCGAGGAAGTTCAAGACGAAAGGCTGCTGGGTTAATGACGGCAATAATTTTGTAGGGACCAATAAACCTAGGTCCCAGCTCCCAAGAGGGAACCTTCAATCTTTTATTCTTGGTAGACAACCACACAAAGTCATTCACATTCAGGTCTGGACCTGGCAAGAGTTTTCTGTCAGCCATACGTTTATACCTGTCACCCATGGTCTTCAAATTACCAAATTACACAGAACATCCTGCCACACCGAGGAGAGTGACAAAGCAAATCATTCCTCTTCAGGAACTCCTGAAGCTCCTCCCCCACTGAAAGTACCAAACTGTGGATGATAACCGTATGCACTGAAAAACGGTGACCTGCCAGTAGATTCTTGATGATGATTATTGATGGCAAATTCTGCCAGCGGTAAGTAGGATGCACAATCCTCCTGATTTTCGGAGACAAAACACCTGAGGTAGGTCTCCAAGTTCTGATTGACACGCTCGGTCTGACCTTTCGACTGAGGGTGGAAGGCAGAGGAAAAGGACAGCTGCACCCCCAGTCGAGAACAGAATGCCTTCCAGAACTTGGAAACAAACTGGGTCCCCTGATCAGACACCACATCGAAGGGAACCCCGTGAAGCTTCACAATCTCATTTATGAACACCTGAGCAACTGTCTTAGCATTGGGAAGTGCAGGTAAAGCGACGAAATGAACCATTTTACTGAACCTATCTACTACTATCAAAACCACTGTTTTGCCTGCAGAAACCGGTAGGTCAGTAATAAAATCCATGGACAAGTGTGTCCATTGCCTCCTAGGGATAGGTAGCGGAAGAAGAGTACCAGACGGACGGATGTGCGAAACCCTAGAACACGCGCAAACACTAGCCACATGTTAAATTACATCTTGATGCAACACCGACCACCAAAAACGACAAGAGAGGAGGTCCGCGGTTGCCTTACCACCTGGATGCCCAGAAAGCACAGAGTTATGATGTTCCTTGATTACTTTATGGCACAGATCAGGTGGTACAAATAACTTTCCTGAAGGGCAGGAGGCAGAGGCGTCCCCCTGAGCCTTCAGCACCTCACCCTCCAGTTCAGGAAAAAGAGCCGAAATAACTACCCCTTTCTGTAATATCGGGACAGGGCTCTCATGGTCACCACCAGGGAAGCTCCGGGACAAAGCATCAGCCTTGACGTTTTTGACCCCTGGACGAAAAGTGTCAACAACATTGAACCTAGTAAAAAACAGGGACCATCTGGCTTGCCTAGGATTGAGACATTTAGCTGACTGGAGATATGACCTTGTCTTATGGTCAGTAATAACAGTAATAGGATGGACAGCCCACTTCAACCAGTGTCGCCATTTCTCGAACGCCAATTTGATCGCCAAATGTTCCCTATTACCCAGGTCATAATTTCTCTCTGCTGGAGGCAATTTTTTTAGAAAAGATGGCGCATGGACACCATTTACCAGGGGACGAACCCTGAGACAACACAACCCCAACCCTGACATCAGACGCATCGACCTCCACAATGAAGGGTTGAGAAACATCGGATTGACTGAGAATAGATGCAGTGGCAAAATGATTCTTTAAGGAAAAAAAAGCATGGAGGGAAGCCTCCAACCAGTTGGAAAAATCAGACCCCTTCTTAGTCATGTCAGTAAGGGGCTTCACTACCACCAAGTAATTATGGATGAATTTCCTGTAAAAATTTGTAAAACCCAGAAAATGTTGTAGAGCCTTCAGGTTCTCGGGACGTTCCCAGTCAAGGACTGCATGGATCTTCTCAGGATCCATCCAAAACCTGAAGATGACAAAAAGTACCCCAAAAACTGCACCTCCTGAACAGCGAAAACACATTTCTCTAGTTTGGCATATAGTTTGTTATCCCTTAATATCTGATCACCTGCTTAACATGCACCCGATGGGTCTCAAAATCAGGTGAATAAACCAAAATATCGTCCAGATAGACCACCACAAACCTCCCCACCAAATGATGAAAAATATCACTTATGAAATGCTGGAATACCGCAGGTGCATTGGTCAAGCCAAAAGGCATAACCAGCCTCTCTAAATGCCCCTCAGGGGTATTGAACGCCATTTTCCATTCATCCTCCTCTCTGATTTTAACCAGATTGTAGGCTCCCCTTAAATCCAACTTGGAGAATACCTTAGCTCCCACAACCTGGCTGAACAAATCTGGAATCAGAGGAAGAGAGTATGGATCTTGGATGGTAATTTGATTCAATTCTCAGAAATCTAAACAGGGACAGAGATCTCCATCTTTCTTCTTAACGAAGAAGAACCCAGCTGCCACGGGTGAAGATGAGGGCCTGATATGTCCCTTCTCCAGACTCTCTGCAATGAAATCCTTCATGGCTTGTCTCTCAGGGCCAGAAAGATTATACAGTCTGGACTTTGGTAGTTTAACTCCGGGGGTCAGGTTAATAGGACAGTCATAAGCACGATGAGGAGGCAAATCCTGACACCTCTTTTCAGAAAAAACGTCCTCAAAACCAGACTGAAAAGCAGGCAGTATCCCCGTAGAGACAGCAGCAATAGAAACATTCAGTCAGTTCTCATGCAGTAATCTCCCCGGCTTGCCAATCCACCAACGGATTAGGTTTAACAAGCCATGGGATATTTAAACCATCTGGAGTAGGGAGATTCTCCAAAACATAGCAAGGAATGATTTCACAATGAACTGACTCCACCCTCAGTTTCACATTATGTACAATCTTAGCAAATGCTCTCTGTGTAAGTGGCACCATGCTGACCCCAGTTCCACTGTCAACAAACACAGAAATTTTTTCGATGTTGCTCTCTAGCACCATCTCTGCAGTCAGGACAAAGCGGGAACTGCAGTTTGGCCACAAATGCACCCCTTGTTTATCCAACTCCAGACTACCAAGAGTTAATCGAGTCTCTTTTTGTTTAGGAATTTAAGGACAGGTCCCAAAAAAGTGTCCCTTTTTCCCCACACAAAAAAACATACACATTTTTTCTTGCCAATCTCCGGGGAGATGTATGATGTAGAGACACCGCCTAACTGCTTTTTTTCCTCCACCTTCCCCAGTACTGGTTCACCCCCAGACCGCTCCCTTGGCAAAGATACACAAACCCGACAAGAAGGCCCCGGAGGAGGAGGTTGCACCCATCTATCTCGAAGGCGCCTATCCAGACACATGGCCAAAGACATGGCAGCCTCCAAGGACTGAGGGGTATCATATACAGCCAAGGTATCTTTCAACCTTTCCGTTAGCCCCTCACAAAATTGACTTTTAAAGGCTGAGTCATTCCATTTGGAATCCATTGCCCATCTCCGGAATTTCGAACTGTACGGCTCCACTGACCAAATCCCCTGCTGAAGGCGACGTAGCTTAGACTCGGTCAGGGTCATCATAGATGAGGGCAAAAGCTCAAAAAAAAACCTCCACAGATTGGAGACAAACCGAATCCTGCGGTAACGAAAACGCCCACGACTGAGGATCTCCCTGTAATAGAGAGATCACAATGCCAACCCGTTGCTCCTGATTACCAGAGGAGTAGGGACGAAGCTTGAAATACAATTTGCATGTCTCCTTAAACACAAAAAACCTGTCCCTACCTCCTGAAAACCTGTCCGGGAGGGCAACCTTTGGTTGAGGCTGGACAGGCCTACCTGCAGTAACGATCACATTGGCGGCCTGTAACCGCTGATACTGCTGCTGAACCTCACAGTGGAGGTCATTCACCTCAAGAGACAGACAGCGGAACTGCTCTGCGAGCTCTGCAACTGATCCCATACCAAAGAATTAAGGGAAATAAAAAAGGTGCACGCCCAAAAACACACAAAGAAAAAAAAACAAAATGTCAATCTTGTGTAGTTTTTGTTTTCAAAACGTGCTAGGCCGGTTATAATGTCACGCCAGGTGTGAGTGCAACACAGAGAGTCACGCCAGGTGTGAGTGCAACACAGAGGGGAAAGGGAAAGGAAGCTCAGACACTAGGGAAAGGGGGAAGAGGTGACCTCCTAATCTGGACTAGCGCCACCCTGTCTCCCCCTACTGTCTCTATACAGCCTCAGCAGCTGTCGCCGATCACGTGCCTCGCCCTACTATCCCTGGCATAAGGGTAAGCCTGGAGGTGGAAGGAGATGAACAGTAGTCAACCTCCGCTAGCACTCTAAAGACAAAAGAGGAAGATAACACAGGGAAATAATAACTTAGCTTTAGAAGAACTCCAACAGGGCACAAGGCCTCAAGACTCCAAAGAGGACGTGATGCTGCTACAGCCAAGTTCCAAGTAGAAATGAGTATAACCGGCGACGCCCACCTAGACACACCAGGTATATATACACCCAGACTAAAGGGAGGTAGTCGCTGGGTATTAAACACAGCCTCCTATCTAGGCAGCTGTCTGCATTGCCAAACATGGAGACCTCCTGCAAACCACAGCAGGGCGACTGTCTGTCACCTCTGACACACCCGTGACAGCGAGGCGTGCTCACACACGTACCATGCCTGGCCCAGGTGCTTAACCTCGTGATTGAGCGGTTTCTCAAATCCTACCCGGAGCTGCCCGATCTGCTTGTTAAAGTACGCCGCCTGTGTGCCCATTTTAGAAAGTCACCTACAACTTCCTCTGCCCTTGCCGTGATTCAGCAGCGTTTTCAGCTTCCGGCTCAAAGACTGGAGTGTGATGCCCCCATGCTTTGGAACTCTACACTGCAGATGTTGGGAAGGATTTTTAAACAGAAGAGGGCAGTTGTTGAGTACCAGCATCAACAAGGCCATCGGTATTCAGTTCAGACTCCACACATAAGACCTCAGGAGTGGACATGGATGTTAGACATATGTACCATCCTCCAAAACTTTGAGGACTCCTCCAAGATGGTGAGCGGCGATAACATCATAATTAGCGTCACCATCCCGCTTCTCTGTCTTCTGAAATGCTCTCTGCTCACGATCAAAGAGGATGCATTCCAGGCAGAGCACGATGAAATGGAGCAAGGAACCATACAGGATGATTACACACAGTCCAGCCTCATCTCATCCCAACGTGGATTGGGTGACAATGAGGAAGAGGAGGAGGAGGAGGAGGAAGATCAGGAGCTGGTTTCATGCGCTATAGACGGTACTGCCTGCACAACTGTCATACTGTCTGTTCAGCATGGATGGCCTGAGGACAGAGAGGAGGAGGAGGAGAGCATGGTCAGTCATCCTCTTGGTGAGGACACGGAAGTCTTGCCTGTTAGCAGTCTGGCACGCATGGCTGAGTTTAAGTTACGCTGCCTTTCCTGTGACCCTCGCGTTCTCAAAATTTTGGGTGACAGTCATTACTGGTTGGTGACACTTCTAGACCCACGCAACAAGGAGAACTTTCTATCTCCTATTCCTCAGGCGGATAGGTCTACAAAAATGGGGCAGTACCAGAAGGCCCATGTTGCGGAACTATTAAAAAAATTCCCATCTGAAAATGCTGGCGGCAGAGGTCAGAGTTCATTGGACAACCAAGGACTACAGGCGAGAGAGACACAACTCGAATCCAGCAGAGGCAGGGGAACACTGTCAAAGTTCTGGGAGAATTTTCTCAGCCCCTCCCATCGCACAAGCCCTGAGGCGTGGGGTACTCTCACAAGGAGTGCAAAGTTTGGGAAGATGCCGCTGGTGGAATTATAACTGATAAGTGCATCCACCTGTCAACTGAAAATGCTGACAGACTGACTCTTATAAAAATGAACAAGGGCTGGATTGGGCCAGACTTCTCAACACCACCGAATGATAGCAGCGTAACATAAACTCAAATCCAGTGTATTTTTTTGGAAGGTGTATTCCCATGCACCTTTTCACACCCACACATGGGTATAGGTTTCCTGATTTTGGCTATTTGCTCTTGTCCTCCTCCTTCTCCTCATCCTCATCCTCCACCACCATATCACCAGGGTGACTGTGGTCCGTGATGCAACACCCACATAATTTTTTTAAAGGGTGTTTATGATGCCCGTAAAAAAATTTTTTATACAGTATGTTCATGTATACCCCCCAGGCGTAAGTGTTTGTCAGCCCATACACTTAGCGCATGGGCATTACAAGTATAAGAGACCCGCTCCTTTCTAATGGGAACATTTTTTTATGAGGCCCTCTAAGTCTCTTCCAGGGGTATTGGAGTGCCTCTCAATTTTTGGCAGCCCTTGCATTCACTGCATCGACCAACACTATGGGAGACGCTCTCCTTTCTAATGGGAATTTGTCATTACTGTGGCCCTGCTCTATGTGTCTTTAAATTTTTAGTGGGGTTTTTCCTAAATTTGGTCAGCCGTTGGACTTACTGCATACCCTATAACTGTATAGAAGACTCTCTCCTTTCTAATGGGAATTTGTCATTACTGTGGCCCTGCTCTATGTGTCTTTAAATTTTTTGTGGGGTTTTTCCTAAATTTGGTCAGCCATTGGACTCACTGCATACCCTATAACTGTATAGCAGACTCTCGTTTCTAATGGGAACATGTCGTACTCGTTACTGTGGCCCTACTCTATGTGTCTTTAAATTGTTAGTGGGGTTTTTCCTAAATTTGATCAGCTGTTGGACTCACTGCATACCATATAACTGTAGAGCAGACTCTCTCCTTTCTAATGGGAACATGTCGTGCTCGTTACTGTGGCCCTGCTCTATGTGTCTTTACATTTTTAGTGGGGTTTTTCCTAAATTTGGTCAGCCGTTGGACTTACTGCATACCCTATAACTGTATAGAAGACTCTCTCCTTTCTAATGGGAATTTGTCGTTACTGTGGCCCTGCTCTATGTGTCTTTAAATTCTTAATGGGGTTTTTCCTAAATTTGGTCAGCCATTGGACTTACTGCATATCCTATAAATATATAGCAGACTCTCTCCTTTCTAATGAGAATATTTTGTACTCGTTACTGTGGCCCTACTCTATGTGTCTTTAAATTCTTAGTGGGGTTTTTCCTAAATTTGATCAGCCGTTGGACTCACTGCATTCCCTATATCTGTATAGCAGACCCTCTCCTTTCTAATGGGAATTTGTTGGTACTGTGGCCCTGCTCTATGTGTTTTTAAATTCTTAGTGGGGTTTTTCCTAAATGTGGTCAGCCGTTGGACTCACTGCATACCCTATAACTGTATAGCAGACTCTCTCCTCTCTAATGGGAACATGTCGTACTCATTACTGTGGCCCTGCTCTATGTGTCTTTAAATTCTTTGTGGGGTTTTTCCCAAATTTTGGGAGCCCTTGCAGTCACAGCATGGGCATTACCACTATAGGAGACCTGCTCCTTTATAATGGGAATTTTTTTTTTACTGAGACCCTCCTCTATGTCTCTTCAAAGGGGTATTGAGTTGCATCCAAATTTTAGGCAGCCCTTGCAGTCACTGCATATGCAATAACAGTATAGGAGACCCACTCGTTAATAATGGTAACAACAAAGCATAGCCGGCTGATGGCTCTCTAACAATAGCGAGTGCCGACTGCTGGCCTTTTAAGAATAGTAAGGGCCGCCTGATAGACCTATAAAAATAGGATTTGTTACTTTCAGAGTCCCTCCATAATAATTTAAACAGGATGTGTCTGATAATGTGTTACACACCACATTGCCAGATAAGGTTGTAAAATGTTAAAATGACATTTCCCGGTGAATGCATTTGTCTTAAAATAAAACGTAAAAAAAAAACAGTAGGATCTTTCTTTAGTATAAAAAAACAGAGTCGCCATGTAACCTCAATGTATTCACATTGTTCAGCTACTGCACCTCCTCCTCCATCTCCGAAATGACCACATCAGTCACAAGCTGAAAGCACTGCAGCAATGCCTTGGCCAAGCGGCAATAGGCTGTGCTGAAGATAACATGCTTAATGCTTACGTGACAAACCGTCCAGCGCTGCAGAGTTGTTGAAAGCTGTAACACAGCAGCCTGATCTGTGGCTCTCACCGCTGAACATACAGCCAGGCATGGTCGTATGTGACAATGGGAGGAACTTCGTGACCTAGAAATGACAGCGGGAGTAGATACGGTTTCCCTCTATGTCAGTCCTTTCATCGAGCTAAAGAATATGGCTGTGGTGAAATACAACTCCCACTGAGAAGCTGTTTCAGATTGAAAAACATTGGGCCCACCAGAGGATTTGATTCTGAGGGCTCACCTTTCTCCCCTGCTCAAGAGCCCCATAGCAGCTGCAAAGTTAGCGCTATCATGAACTCTCCTGATGTAGAAGCCAGGGCACACCAGAGGATTCTCTGGTGGGACCGTCCAACCCTGCCGAGAAGCAGTCCTGGCTAAGAAAAGTGTGTGGGAAGGTTCCCGGACACTCTATGGCTGCTTTTTTACTGAGGTGGAAATCCACGCAAACACTGGGAGAACATACAAAATCCTTGCAGATGTTGTCCTTGCTGGGATTTGAACCCAGGATCCCAGCTCTGCAAGGCTTCAGTGCTAACCACTGATCCAATGTGCTGCCGTTCACCCTCTGATATCTAACAGTCTGGAGAAACTTGCACCTACTGCCACTCTATCTTCAGCTCCTTTGTGAGAAACTAATGTATTTGGGCAGCCACTCAGTTTACCAAATAAAATTCCTGAGAAGGAAATTGGGGATGGCTTCTCTACTGGTACTGGGGACAGTGCTAATAACATGGTGTGGTACCATAGTTTACTGGAAATATTTTAGGCTGGTAGGATTCTAGGCTGGAAGGAGGCAAGCAGATTCCCACAAAAAAGTACCAGCAGTAATGTTCAGGGACCCGCGGTTGTAGAAGACGGAGAAAACACCGGGAGAAATAGTGGCGGTTGGGGACCGAGTATGGACATGAGGCATGAGGTTGTGAAAAGCTTCCGCCTCCACGAGCCTAAAAGGCCACATTTCAAGTGAAAGCAACTTTAGAGGACTTCCTGGGAGAAATGACAGCTGGAGTAGATATGGCATCCCAAGTCCTTTCACCAAGCTAAAGAATATGGCTGTGGTGAAATACAACTCAGCAAAAAAAGCTGTGGACTGGCTCCTTACCGTCCCTGGCCACATTCACTTGACCACGTGTTTGTGGGTAGGCGGTCCTTCCCAGTAAGTTTACTGGGGAGGGCATGGGTAATGTTGTGGGACCCGTGCTTGTGGAAGGCGGAGACTACACCGGGAGAAATAGTAGCGGCTTGGGACCGAGTATGGACACCCGGCTGCCACCGGCATGAGGTTGTGAAAAGCTTTCACCTCCATGAGCCTAATAGGCCATATTTCAAGAACAAGCAGCTGCCCAGAAATCTGGCAGTTTCGTATTGCGGCCTGTGGGTGGGTGGATGGCTGGCTGCATACTTGCGCTTGCATTCCAAGTAAAAGAAAACTAAGCAGATGGTGGCCTCTATCATCATCATGGCCTCACCTCAACACTATGAACTCTCCTGAAGGAGAAGCAAGGGCCCTCCGGAGGAGTCTCCGGTTTCTGGTGGGCCTGTCCAACCCTGCCGAGAAGCGGCCCTGGCTAAGAAAAGTGTGGGGGAAGGTTCCCGGACACTATATGGCTGCTTTTTTAATGTGGATTGGATGTGCTTATGCATGTTATTTCTCAAACCGCATTGCAGATCAGGCCATTGCCCAACTCTGTAGTCATGAAATTAAATGTGCAAAGAAAGAAGTTTGTGTTTCAAAGCACCACCGACAAGTGCAAGCTGATGTTGGACGGGCTGCCATAGCTTCTGCAGCAAGCTGCATTAGAGGACTTCCTGGGAGAAATGACACTCAGAGTAGATATTATTTCCCTCTATACCAACCAGTCCTTTCACAGAGCTAAAGAATATGGCTGTGGTGAAATACAGCCGTACCGTCCCTGGCCACATTCACTTGTCCACGTGTTTGTGGTTAGGCGGTCCTTCCCAGTAAGTGTACTGGGGAGGGCATGGGTAATGTTGTGGGACCTGTGCTTGTGGAAGGCGGAGATGATACCGGGAGAAATAGTGGCAGCTTGGGACCGAGTATGGACATCCGGCCGCCACCGGCATGAGGTTGTGAAAAGCTTCCGCCTCCACGAGCCTAAAAGGCCACATTTCAAGTGAAAGCAGCTTTAGAGGACTTCCTGGGAGTAATTACAGCTGGAGTAGATATGGTTTATCAAGTCCTTTCACCAAGCTAAAGAATATGGCTGTGGTGAAATACAACTCAGCAAGAAAAGCTGTGGACTGGCTCCGTACCATCCCTGGCCACATTCACTTGACCACGTGTTTGTGGGTAGGCGGTCCTTCCCAGTAAGTTCACTGGGGAGGGCTCTGGTAATGTTGTGGGACCCGTGCTTGTGGAAGGCAGAGACGACACTGGGACAAATAGTGGTGGCTGGGGACCGAGTATGCATACCAGGTCACCGCCGCCATAAGATTGTGGACAGCTTCCGCCTCCATGAGCCTAAAAGGCCACATTTCAAGTGCAAGCAGCTGTCAAAATTTTGGCAGTATAGTATTGAAGCCTGTTTGGGTGGCTGGCTGCATATTTGCACTTGCATTCCGAGGAATGGGGTAAGGACAACTGAACGCTGCACTGGGACAAGGACGTGGACGGTGATTGTTGCAAGTCTGCAATGACAGGTGCATGGCGGGAGGCCTCTTTGCATGTGCCAAGGATCACTTATGATGTGCACAATTTTAGGTAGTGACCTGGGAGTCAGAGATGCTTCCAGGGGTCTTCCACATGCTGTTCCCATGTCTTTTCAGCACTGTATGCATGTGTCTGATGACGTTTCACACACCACATGGCCAGATTAGGTTGTAAAGTGTTAAAATGACATTTCCCAGTGAATGCATTTGTCTTGGTTGAAAGCAATGCAAAAGTGCAAAAATGCATCAAAAAACGATATCTGTGAACATACCCCAAGGTGTGGAGGAGCATTTTTGTTTTGGTATATTTATTTTGCCTAATATACAAGTTATTACCCTGGAAAGGATGTTCCTTAACATATTTCCCAGGAAAATCCATTTGGTTTCATTTTCGTATGTATTATTGTGAGTCTGTAAAAGTGGCGCAATACCTCTGACAACGTTGTTGACAGCAGTGACCCGGGGGTCAGAAATTCTTCCAGGGGTCTTCCTCATGCTGTTCCCATGTCATATGAGCACTGTTCCCATAAATTTGGGCAATTTTTAGCCCCTCTGCAGACCGCCGGGGCGAGCCTCCTGAAAAATGCTCGCGTGTCCCATAGACTTACATTGGGCTTGTTGCTGGGGTCGAGCACCCGAGTATTACAATTTGCTCAACCCGAGCATCGAGCACCCGAGCATTTTAGTGCTCGCCCATCACTACTTAAAACCAATACATGAATTCTATAATAATAACAACCAAACTACTCAGTCCTTAATTGACTCAAGCCGATCATCCAGTCCATTTTTAATTACTTATGAAAAACACAGCCAGAGAGCTGGATGTTACCTCGCTTCAATAAAGCAATGTAACAAAATAAATCATAAACAGGGGAGGGTGGGACTGGAAATCTTCAGTTCTTTTTGAAAATGTCACAGAGTTTCATGTGTCCTGGATTAAAGAGGGATAAGAACCCACCTTCCTGTGGGATCTTCCAATCCTATAGGCCAGATTAAGAGAGAAAACACATCTCCATGTCTCTTAATTCTACCCAGCAACCTAGTAAGCTTCACCTTCATGACTTCTTTAACACTTGGTGTAAACTCAAAAAACAATAGTTTAGCAGCTAATAGTGTACAACTGATATACTTATGTATTAAGTGCCATATTCCCATGATCCCCTTTATTCTTACAGACCAGGAGGTTATTATTATCTTAATTAACAATAAGAATTACTAACAAGGCTGGAATCTTAATCAACAATAAAGACTTACAAAAGGTTGGATATAACAGGCCACAATGCTTTATTAAGGATAATGAATAAATAATCCCTTAAAACCATTACATAAATTTAATAATAACAAAATGACTCAGTCCTTAAAGGGGTTGCCCGTTCAAAGTGTACGGAGAACAAGGTTGCACCCACTGCTCGGTGGTGTGTATAACTCATACATACCCTCCGTTACTGGGTCTGAAACCGGCTAATCCCTGCAGTGCACAGTTCATGTGCTTCTTGGGATTCTTAAGTCTGCAGTCACACAGAGTGACTGCAGGCTTATCGGTTTTGACCAGACAACCTCTTTAATTGACTCAAGCCAAGCATCCAGTCCATTCTTAAATACTTATAAAAAACACACCACCTCCCACAAGCTATGTTGGTCAACGGTCATTGCAGCCTCAATTATACTTTGCATGTCAAGGTTAAACATGTAAAGACCAATTTCTGAAAAGTGAACCATATACTGGCTGAACAAACCTGGGATGAAACCTTCCAAATGAATATGCAAAATTGTTCATTGACCTCATGAATTTTCCTACTATTTTGTTCACTTGTTTTCTAATCTTATCCAAGAACTTAAATTCATTGCAATCCCATAATGATCTGGGAATAATCTTAGAAAAAACACTAGCGTAGATGGAAAAATAGTGCGGCAGCATAACATCACAGTTTTCATTTCATCAATCAGGTCTCTGGTTTTTACCCTTGTGACAAAGTCACTTGCAGTGTGTCGGAAGGGCGATATGTTTAGCTTCAGTGATGTGAAACATGGAAGTTTGCAGAGAGGGTTAACGGACCATGTTTACAAGGGAATGTTTTTAGGGCGGGACGTCATCCACCATATCTCCAATCCAGGGAGTGGTCTGGGCTTTAAATAGCTAGCCTTGACACTCAGATGTGTTCAGTGTGAGAAGCCAGCTCCTGAGAGAGAGGAGTGTCGGTTGGTGCTAAACAGGACAGTTTGCTAACCCTGAGTGGCCGGACCTCGTTCGAAGTAAGGACTGTTTGTACCTTTGTTTTTTTTTCCCTTTGGTTTTTCCTGTTATGCCAGAAAAGCTATGTTTATGTTTTCCACTTGGCCATGGTATATGCTGTCTTGTATAATAAACCATGTCATTTAAAGAAACAGTGTCCTATATCTATCTCTAAGTGCAGCAGAGCGAGAGACTTTACCACAATTGCCGGCAAAACTCCCAGCGAACACATGTGACTGTTACAGGAGGGGCTGCATGACCTAGGTGAAGTCGGCCATGAGCCAGCATGTGACGCTGCACAAAATGGAGGACCTACTTAAGCATCTGTTGCAGGCGCAGCAAGCACAGCACCAGCAGCAGCAAGTGCAGCACCAGCAGATGCTACAGCAACAGCAGATGGCACAACAGGAGACCACTATGTTGCTTATGCAGCAGCTCCAGCTCCAGCAGCAGGCCCAACAGGACCAGTGCAGACAACAGCAGCAGCATCAGATCACTTAGCTTGCACAGGTGATCCGTGGCTCAGCAAAAGCTCCGACGATAAGGTCAGTGGACGAATTTGCTGTCCGAAAGGTGGTAAGGGTAGCTCTGCAGAATATGACCCCGGGTGATTATGCAGAAGCTTTTCTGATTGTATTTGCCAAGAGGGATAAGCTTCTACCAGAACAATGGGGAGAGGTGTTGGCGCCATAACTGACGGGGGAATGGGATGTTATGACTTAGCTTTTCAGGATGTCAAAGAGCATGCAAAATTATAGGTTAAAATTTTGGCACGCTTGGGGGTAAGAATGACTGTCAGGGCACAGCGCGTCCACAGCTGGGCATATCACAGCGAGAAAAAGCAGCGGTCCCAAATGTTTGACCTGTTGCACCTGGTGCAAAAATGGCTGCAATTAGAATCTTTTACCCCGGCGCAGATCATAGAGCGAGTAGTGATGGATCGATTTGTGCATTCCTTACCGAGGCCGGTACAGAATTGGGTTGCCCAGGGTAATCCCCGGGAAAAACATAGGTGTGTGGTGCATAAACGGGTACGCAAAGGATTACCCTATTGCCAGAGTGACAATACACACTGGCTGTGGAGCTGAGTCCCATGAGATTGGAGTGGTTAGGGATCTGCTCCACCCAGTGATAACAGGACGAGACTTCAGTCTGTTCTGGGACTTGTGGCCGAAAGCGGGGATACCAAGTGTCTCAGCCAGTAGCCAGTTACACCATGATGCATCATCGTCACAGCTAGACGCAGATGACTTCCCCCTGTGTGCCCTTGCAAGGGATGAAGATGAGGTGGTGACCCCGAAGGATGAGTTTCCGGATTTGGGGGTGTCTGGGGGGAACTCTGGTACTGCGCAGATGTAGGATCTTACTTTGAAGTATGCCTTTGACAATGTATGTGTGATCAATGAGGTTGCTCAAGAGCAGGGGGCTGACATCAGGTTCCCATATTTTTCACTTAATGGGGAGCTTCTTTATCGGGTCACTAACCCAAAGTGGGAAGTAATAGGCAGTTGGTAGTCCCGGGACCCTATGGGCATAGAGTGTTAGGCTTGGCCCATTCTCACATCTTGGGTGGGCATCTAGGGGTAGACAAGACTCGGGAGTGGGTCCTACAGAAGTTCTACTGGTCTGGATGTCACTGGGAAATTGTGAACTACTGCCTGTCCTGTCCCACCTGTCAGCTAATGGCTCCTGTGTCCCATTTCCGCAGCCCCCTAGTTCAATTACCTATCATAGAGGTCCCATTTGACCGGATTGCCATGGACCTTGTCGGGCCCCTGGTGAAATTCGCCCGGGGGCACCAATACATTCTGGTTGCATTGGACTATGCAACTCGGTATCAGGAAGCAGTACCATTAAGGAATTCCTCCCACAGAAGTATCGCCAGAGAAGTGGTGCATATTTTCTCCCAAACGGGTCTTCCAAAGGAGATCCTGATGGACCAGGGAACTCCGTTTATGTCAAAAGTGATGAGGGAGTTGTATAAGGCCCTCCAAATTACAGAACTCCGAATATAGAGGCTGGACAGACATCTGTCTGAGATGATCTAGTGAATCCTGCTTTGAGCAGGGGGTTGGACCAGATGACCCAGGAGGTCCCTTCCAACTCTACCATTCTATGATTCTATGATTCTATCTGTGTATCACCTGCAGACGGACGGACTGGTAGAGTGTTTCAACAAGACCTTGAAGTCGATGTTGAAGAAACTTGTTGAGAAGGATGGGTGAGACTAGGATAGCCTTTTGCCATACCTGCTGTTCTCCATTAGGGAAGTTCCCCGGAGCTCTAGAGGGTTTGAAATGCTATACGGACGACATCGTCAGGGACTTCTGGACATAGCAAAGGAGACCTGGGAAACAGAGGTTACACCCCACCAGAGTGTCATCGAGCATGTGGCCCAAATGACAGACAGGATCAAAAGGGTAATGCTAATTGTGAAGGAGAGCCTTGAATAGGCACAAGAAGCCCAGGAGAGGGTCTACAATCGGGCGGCAAGGCTGAGACAATTCAGCCCAGGAGATTGTGTGTTAGTGTTGGTGCCCACAGTCAAGAGTAAGTTCCTGGCTAAATGGCAAGGGCCATACGGAATGGTTGAGAAGCTGAGTGAAGTTAATTACAAAGTCCACCAGCTGGGTAGAAGGAAGCTGTATCAGATCTACCACATCAACTAACTTAAGCCGTGGTGAGATAGGGAACCTGTGGAAGCTACGTCTCTAGGGGCCAATCCTGAAGCCAGGGTCGAGGACGTCACAGTGGCAGAGACATTGTCACCAGCCCAAAAACAACAGAGCCGAGAACTCTTGCAGAGAAACCGAGACCTGTTCTCAGAATTGCCCGAATGTACGCACGTTGTAGAGCATGAGATCCTGACGGAACCACACGTACGTGTGAACCAGAGACCATATAAAATTTCCAAAGCCCTCCGCGAGGTGATCGCCAAGGAGGTGAGCAGAATATTGAGCCTGGGCATTATCAATAAGGCTAAGAGTGGCTGGTCCAGCCCGATTGTTCTTGTACCCAAGACATACGGAGAATAGTGTCTCTGTAATGATTGCAGGAAGCTAAACAATGTGTCCAAGTTTGACGCCTATCTGATGCCCCAGGTTGATGAACTTATTGAGAGGCTGGGGCCTGCCAGATACATCACTACCCTGGACCTAACAAAAGGATACTGGCAAATTCGCCTGGCCACAGGTGCCAAGGAGAAAATGGACTTCTCTACACCCGACTGGTGTTTTCCATACACCAGGATGCCTTTCGGACTACAGGGAGCCCCAGCTACCTTCCAGAGGGCCATGGACTGGATTCTGAGCTCACATAAGAAATATGCTGCTGCTTACTTGGATGATATTGTGATTTTCAGCCCAGAGTGGGGAACCCACCTGCAGAAGGTCCAGGCAGTACTGGATGCATTGAGAAATGCTGGGTTTACCATAAACCTAATAGAATGTGCCATATTAAAGGAAGAGGTGAAATACTTGGGCTATGTGGTTGGAAGAGGCAAAAGAAAGCACAAAGGACAAGGTGGAGGCAATCCAGAATTGCCCGCAATCGGCCTCCAATAAGCAGGTACGGGCATTTCTGGGAATCGTGGGGTATTATCGATGATTTATCCGGAATTTTGCCACAATTGCAGCACCCCTGACCGACCTACTTAGAGGTACAAAGACAGCGATGGCTAAGTGGTCTTCTGAGGCAGAGATAGCATTCCAGGAGCTGAAACGCGCCCTGTGTAACCAGCCGGTCTTGATAGCACCTGATTTCCGTAAAGAGTTTATGCTCCAGAGGGATGCCTCAGACATTGCAGGAGGTGAATGGGGAGGAACACCCCATTCTGTACCTGAGCAGAAAACTCTCAGCCTGTGAAAAAAAAACTATGCGATTGTGTATAAGGAGTGCCTGGCTGTCAAGTGGGTGGTTGACACCCTTAGGTACTACCTGTTTGGCTGCAAATTCAGACTGGTCTCAGACCATGACCCCCTAAGATGGATGAGGGAAAGGATGGGGGAAAATGCCTGGGTGACCAGGTGGTTCCTGGCCCTCCATGACTTTAGTTTTTTGGTGGAGCACAGTCCCGGCAAACTGCATGCTAATTGCGATGCCCTGTCCAGACTTCCCTGTCTAACGAGTGAAGGTGCCAAATCCCCCGGCTTTGGGCAGAGGGGGGGAATATGTGACAAAGTCACTGGCAGTGAGTTGGAAGGGAGATATGTTTCACATAGACTGTTAGCCTCAGTGATGTGAAACATGGATGTTTATCCTGCACATTAGGTGCAGAAAGGGTTAACAGACTACGTTTACAAGGGAATGTTTTTAGTGGATGATGAAGTGCAGGGCGGGAGGTCATCGACCATGTCTCCAATCCAGGCAGTGGTCTGGGCTTTAAATAGCAAGCCTTGACACTCAGGTGTGTTCATTGTGTGGATGCCAGTTCCCGAGAGAGAGAGGAGTGTCAGTTGGTGCTAAACTGGACCGTGTGCTGTTTGCTAACCCTGAGTGGCCGGACCTTGGCCGAAGTAAGGACTGTTTGTACCTTTGTCTTTTTTTCCCTTTGGTTTTTCCTGTTATGCCAGAAAGGCAATGTTTACGTTTTCCACTGGTCCGTGGTTTATGCTGACTTGTATGATAAGCCACATCATTTAAAGAAACAATGTCCTTTATCCTACCTAGGAGTACCAATGTCCTACCTAGAAGTGCAGCAGAGCGAGAGACTTTACCACACCCTTCTAACATCGTTGCCTCCAGCATGAATAACAATCAAGCTAGGGACTGGAAAAAACAATCTAGCATGAAGGAGCAGATTCATAATGTTCTTCCATTTTAAACCTCTAATACTCATCCAACATGTGGAAATGGAATCGGGATCAAAACCTAAATTATCATCATATTTCCATGCCGCCGCTCTTCTCTCTGCCCAATATTCAAAGGAATGACCAATAATCTATGCATATATTTTGCAAGAAGCTAAGAAAGAAATCAAATGAAAATCAACTGAGGTCTGACTTAAATATTAAATCTACTCAGTTCCCATTTACCCAACTGCATGACAGATTTTTCACTTAAACCTAACCTCACAGCTTCTGTTGCCGCACCAATCCTAAAGGAATGGGGGGAGAAATTGCATTGATCTAAATTCAACAACTTTAGAGACTTTTTAAAAATATAACTAAACTGGAACTTTGGCATGAAAAAACCATCAGAATGAATACACAAAGGTCCATCAGAAAATGGTCTAATTGCAAGGTTTACAAATAAACAATGGTATGGACATATCTGACTATTGATAGCTGTCAAACTTAACCATGTCCCTCTTCCCAAATTGCTCTGGTATAACACTGTGACTCTTAAAATTACTTAAAAAAGCATACCATATATTTAGATCATCATTTAACTCTGTTATTAGCCTGATGTGAGACCCAGGTGACATAAGGCCTCTAGTTGGGAAATATAACTTTTTTTGAGAAAATTTTTCCCATTGGGGTTATCCTCAATGCAAAAACCAAGCACTTCAGCATCGACTGCCATTCCTTCAAAAGTACTTTTTTACGCTTAATGAGATTCACAATCTCGTTCAAGATTCTGTAAATTTTTTGTGCAAGAAGCCTAAACTCCATACGTACAGAATCAATTTCAATGGCAATAAATTCTATGGAACAAGTAGGAAAAACTGTCTTTTCATTTGATAATGGAAAACCGAAAAATTCAGCAATCAAAATAAACCTTTGCAACAGATTCAAACTAACCGCTGATTCTGAGGAACCAATAAAATAAATCATCCAAATAATCAACTATACCCCCAAACCGTTCACCTCTAGCTGCAACCCAATGCAAAAAAAGTCACTACCGCTTCAGAATAAAAAAAAGAAAGCTGAAAACCTATAGGAAGGCATTTATCATAGAAAAAATAACCATCAAAACAAAAACCCAATGAGGAAAAACCAATAGGGCTAACAGGAAGCAACCTGAATGCAGATTTTATATCCACCTTTGCAAGTATGTGCCCTGACCACAACTGCTTAATAATGTAACTGCGTCCTCAAAGGATGCTAATTTACCGGATGCTGAAGATTAATCCATCTCGTCGTTTAGAAATTATCCTTTTGGAAAAGAAGGGTGGTGGATAAACCTAAAACGATTTGGTTCTTTTTTGGAACCACTTCTAGCGGTGATATCCTGAAATTCTGAAAAGGTGGGTTAGCAAAAGGACCATGATTTCTACCATCTTCTAAATCACTGAATAATTTCTCTCTAACCACTGTAGTATAGCAGTGTTCACACTGTGCAGTAATGAGGCAGTGACCCAAGGAAAGTCCAACTTAAACGGCTTTATTTAGCAAAAACTCATACTGCCCTCCGGATTGCAGCCGGGATAACCACACAGACCATGTACTCGTGTTGCCATGAGAGACGGCTGCGCTGTGTCACTTATGGTGCATCAGATACATTGCCTTCACAGGCCTGTGTTCAGCTTCACACAAGCTTGCAGAGCTTCCTGCTATGCTGCTTGCAATAACAACACTGACACACCCAAATTTTTGCTGCAGGTTTTAAAAAGGAATCTGTGGCCATGAGCCACTTGTAAGACCCGGGCTGGGGGGAGTGGACCGCCCCACTGCCATCCTGTAGTCCACTCCAAGAATAAAAGCCCATGCCTTGTTTTCTTAAATCTAAGTTAGCCAAATAGCTTGACCAAGTTCACCCTTTACTTTTATTCTGCACTGCAATCACAGCTGTGTCTGTGATTGCCATGCACTCCAGCGGATTCAATATACCTCTATGGACATCCTAGGAGACACATATGGTCCCTCGCATATGATCCCTCTAGCTGCCTCACATATCCTCCCCCTCTGTTCAAACATGTGGGGTGGAACACTTGACACCTTACAGAGTGCCCGTAACAGGTCATCCGCATTTCCCTGCGACTTCCCAGCCCGATGTTACACTGAAAAACTAAAATTTTGTAGGGACAGGAATCATCTAGTGACCCGAGCATTCCTCTCCTTTGCATTTCTCATCCAGACGAGGGGCGAATGGTCAGTTACCAAATTAAACTGTCGCCAGAGCAAATAATAGCGTAGGGACTCCAAGGCCCACTTAATAGCCAAGCACTCCTTCTCCACTACGCTATAATTTTTCTCTGCCGGGGTAAGTTTCCTGCTCAAGTAGATGACTGGATGTTCATCCCCGTTCACCTCTTGCGACAGTACCGCACCTACAGTACAGACCAAAAGTTTGGACACACCTTCTCATTTAAAGATTTTTCTGTATTTTCATGACTATGAAAATTGTACATTCATACTGAAGGCATCAAAACTATGAATTAACACGTGGAATTATTTACTTAACAAAAAAGTGTGAACCAACTGAAAATATGTCTTATAATCTAGGCTCTTCAAAGTAGCCAACTTTTGCTTTGATGACTGCTTTGTACACTCATGGCATTCTCTTGATGAGCTTCAAGAGGTAGTCACCGGAAATGGTTTTTACTTCACAGGTGTCCCCTGTCAGGTTTAAAAAGTGGGATTTCTTGCCTTATAAATGGGATTGGGACCATCAGTTGTGTTGTGCAGAAATCTGGTGGATACACAGCTGATAGTCCTACTGAATAGACTGTTATAATTTGTATTATGGCAAGAAAAAAGCAGCTAAGTAAAGAAAAATGAGTGGCCATTATTACTTTAAGAAATGAAGGTCAGTCAGTCTGAAAAATTGGGAAAACTTTGAAAGTGTCCCCAAGTGCAGTTGCAACAACCATTAAGCGCTAAAAAGAAACTGGCTCACATGAGGACCACCCCAGGAAAGGAAGACCAAGAGTCACCTCTGCTTCTGAGGATAAGTTTATCCGAGTTACCAGCCTCAGAAATTGCAGGTTAACAGCAGCTCAGATTATAGACCAGGTCAAAGCCACACAGAGTTCTAGCAGCAGACAAATCTCTTCAACAACTGTTAAGAGGAGACTTTGTGCAGCAGGCCTTCATGGTAAAATAGCTGCTAGGAAACCACTGCTAAGGACAGGCAGCAAGCAGAAGAGACTTGTTTGGGCTAAAGAACACAAGGAATGGACATTAGACCAGTGGAAATCCGTGCTTTGGTCAGATGAGTCCAAATTTGAGATCTTTGGTTCCAACCACGGTGTCTTTGTGTGACGCAGAAAAGGTGAACGGATGGACTCTACATGCCTGGTTCCCACCGTGAAGCATGGAGTAGGAGGTATGATGGTGTGGGGGTGCTTTGCTGGTGACACTGTTGGGGATTTATTCAAAATTGAAGGCATACTGAACCGGCATGGCTACCACAGCATCTTGCAGCGGCATGCTATTCCATCCGGTTTGCATTTAGTTACACCATCATTTATTTTTTAACAGGACAATGACCCCAAACACACCTCCAGGCTGTGTAAGGGCTATTTGACCCAGAAGGAGAGTGATGGGGTGCTACGCCAGATGACCTGGCCTCCACAGTCACCAGACCTGAACCCAATCGAGATGGTTTGGGGTGAGCTGGACCGCAGAGTGAAGGCAAAAGGGCCAACAAGTGCTAAGCATCTCTGGGAACTCCTTCAAGATTTTTTGAATACCATTTCCGGTGACTACCTTTTGAAGCTCATCAAGAGAATGCCAAGAGTGTGCAAAGCAGTCATCAAAGCAAAAGGTGGCTACTTTGAAGAACCTAGAATATAAGACATATTTTCAGTTGTTTCACACTTTTTTGTTAAGTATATAATTCCACATGTGTTAATTCATAGTTTTGATGCCTTCAGTGTGAATGTACAATTTTCATAGTCATGAAAATACAGAAAAATCTTTAAATGAGAAGGTGTGTCCAAACTTTTGGTCTGTACTGTAGGCCTACCTCTGAGGCATCCGTTTGCGCGATAAAGGTTTTCTTGAAGTTGGGGCTTATGAGGACTGGCTGTCCACAAAACGCCAACTTCATGGACTGGCACGCTTCCTCTGCTTGACAGTTCCACCAAACCATTACCAACTTCTTACCTTTTAACAGATTGGTCAGAGGCATTATTCTCCCAGCAAAGTTAGGTATAAATCGTTGGTAGTACCCGACAATGCCGAGGAATGCTCTTACTTGTTTAGTACTCACAGGCTTGGACCAGTTTTGAATGGCCTCGATTTTGTTTATTTGGGGCTTGATAACCCCATGGCCAATCATGTACCCCAAGTACCAGGCTAACTCGAGACCTATAGTGATAGAGGCCCTCCGGTGTTATAAAGGCCGTCTTCTCTTTCGCCGAATCTGTTAGAGGCATCTGCCAGTAACCCTCGGTCAGATTGAGTGTGGTGAAATATTGGGCCTGCCCCAGTCTCTCAGTCAGCTCGTCCACCCGGGGCATTGGATAAAGGTAAAATTTTGACACCTTATTCAATTTTCGGAAGTCGTTACGAAATCGTAATGATCCGTTCGGCTTCGGAATCAGCACAATAGGGCTAGCCCACTCACTCCTGGATTCCTCGATTACTCCTAGTTTGAGCATTTATTTTACGTATGCTGCAATGGCTTGCCTACGGGCTTCTGGTACATGGTACGGTTTCATTCGCACCCTCACCCGAGGCTCAGTGACAATGTCATGTTGGATGACAGAGGTACAATCTGGCAGTTCGGAGAATACACCCCCATTCTACTGCACTAATTTCAGAGCCTCCCACCGCTGATGTTTTAGTGAGAGGATCACTTATTTTTACCTCTCCTCTGGCCTCCTCCCAGGCTGGTGTCGGAGTGTCCACAGACGATACGACCAGAGTCGCCTCCATAATCATACATTCCCGGTCTTTCCAGGCTTTAAGCAATTTGATGTGGTATAACTGTTCGGGTTTCCTCTTCCCGGGCTGGTATACACTATAATTTACCTCCCCCACCTTTTCCCGGACTTCATATGGCCCTTGCCACGTGGCCAAGAGCTTATTCTTTGCAGTGGGCACTAATACCAATACCCGATCCCCTTCTTTAATGGACCTGACTTAGGCCCTTTTATTATACATGCGCTGCCTGGGCCTCCATTAGATGCTCTTTTACTATAGGCATGACCGCCACGCTCTGATCCTGCATATTTGCCACGTGCTCAATTACACCCCTATGTGGCTCCTGTTCCCACGTCTCTTTGGCTACGTCCAGCAGACCCCTAGGATGCCTGCCGTACAATAGCTCAAACGGTGAGAACCCCATAGAAGTCTGTGGTACCTCCCGGACAGCGAACATCAAATAGGGCAGTAACATGCACCAATCCCTCCCATCCTTGGAAACCACCTTTTTTAACATGGACTTTAGGGTTTTATTGAACCGTTCGACTAAACCGTCGGTCTGTGAATGGTACACCAACGTGCGCAACAGTTTTAATTTCAGCAGCTTGCACAGTTCCCTCGTCACCTTGGACATAAAAGGAGTTCCCTGATCTGTAAAGATCTCCTCCCAAAGCTACAGAACATGGCAAACAGCTCCCGTGCAATAAGTTTATCTGAGGTGTGGTGTAGTGGAATGGCTTTGGGGTAACGGGTGGCATAAACGACGACCACAAATATGTGTTGGTGGCCGAGCGGACTTTACAATGGGCCCCACCAAATCTATCACAATCCGTTCAAAAGGTACCTCTATAACCGGCAGAGGTACCAATGTGCTATAGAAGATTGCGGTGGGTGTGATCAGTTGACATTCTGGGCAAGATTCACAATACCTTTGCACCTCTGCGTAAATCCCAGGCCAAAAGAACCACTGCAATATGTGCTCTTGCGTCTTTTTAACCCCTAGATGCCCCCTTAGCAGGTGTGTGTGGGACATCTCGAGTCCCGTCGACAGTATGACTGAGGCACTACTAGTTGTTCCACGACCTCGTCCTGGATTTTGTCAACCCTATAGAGTAAATCTTGGTTGACCGCCATGCGTGGAAAAACTGTCTCTACACCCGGTTGCTGAGCCATTCCATTTACAGCTATTACCCTTTCCTTTGCCCGGGTCAGGGTAGGATCCTGTAGCTGAGCTGTCCCAAATGCTCCCCGGGACACTTCCAGCTCTGGGATCGATGGGGTATCCTCGACCTCTCCTGCCAATACCTCTAGGGGAAACCTATTGGGGTTACACTCTGTCCCTAGGTTGGCGACGCCTACGGCAGGTATCTCTGACTCGGGATCTTCGGGTTCCGCACTTGGACACATCTTTATTCTGGGAGGGTTAACTTTACTCTCCCACAAGGAAAAAAACAGTGGCAAATTTCTTCCCAGCACAGTCCCTTAAGGAAGAGTCTTTACCACTCCCACCACATGTTTAATCTCTCCACATGGAGTGGAAAAGGTAACCTCCGCCGTTGGATACTCACAGATTTCGCCGTGTATGCACACGACCCCGACTTTACCCCCAGTTGGTTTTAACCCAGAGATCAATGACCCATGGACGAGGCTCACTAGGCTCCCTTAGTCCAAGAGAGCCATTGACGGGCACCTGGCACAGATGGGGTTCACCCGTTGGACTGCCTCACACCACACACAGGTGATTTTTTTATCGACTTTAAATTATCAATTACAAAACAGCCTTGCCCTGTAAAGGGGGTATAGAAAAAACCTTTAGAAAAACCTTTAAGCACTATTTACGACATCTTCCTGTCTGGGAATGCTTCTAGGAAACATAACATTCTTCCCCATTTCACTGACGTCTGCCCTTTTCTGAACGTACTCTTTGGTACTTGACTGTGGTTGACCGATGCTGCTAACCCTTTTGAAGCAACAAAATACCGGATGGTTACCGTTAGTGTTGAGCGAGCACTAAAATGCTCGGGTGCTCGAAGCTCGGGCCGAGCTCACCGTGATACTCGGGTGCTCGACCCGAGCAACGAGCCCAATGTTAGTCTATGGGAGACCCCCGGCAATCTGTAGAAAGCCTAAAAAGTGCCCAAAACGATAGTGACAGTGCTCAAAAGACATGGGGGCAGCATGGGGATCGCCCCTGGAAGCAATTCTGACCCCCAGGTCACTGCTGTCAACAACGTGGTCAGAGGTATTAAGACATTTTTACGGGCTCACAATAAAACGTTCAAAAACGAAACTGAAACTGCTTTCCTGTGAAATATGTTAAGGAAGTTCCTTTCCAGGGTAAAGACTTGTGTATACGGTAAAATAAATAACCAAAAACAAAAATACTCCTCCACACCTTGGGCTTTGTTCACAAGTAGGATTTTTCATGCGTTTTTGCACTTTTGTATTGCTTTCAACAGTGACAAATGCATTCACCGGGAAATGTCATTTTAACATTTTACAACCTAATCTGGCCATGTGCTGTGTGACACATGCATACAATGCTGAACAGACATGGGAACAGCATGGGGAAGACCCCTGGAAGCATCTCTGACTCCCAGGTCACTGCCTAAATGTGTGCCCATCAGAAGTGATCCTTGCCGCATCAGAAGATGCAGACTTGCAACTATCCCCGTGCAAGTCCTTGTCCAAGGGCAGTGTTCACTTGTACCTCCCCCATTCCTTGCAATGCAAGCGCAAATATGCAGCCAACCACCCACCCACCCGCAGGCTGCAATCCAATACTGCTAGCTTTCACTTGAAATTGGGCCTTTTAGTTTGGAGGAGTCCGAAGCTGGCCACTACCTCATGGCTGCTTCGGCAGCGAGGTATCCATACTCAGTCCCCAGGCGCCCGGCGGCCGGGTGTCCACGCTCGGTCCCCAGCCGCCAGGGGGCGGCTGGGTGTCCATACTCGGTCCCCAGCCGCCTCGCGGCCGGGTGTCCATACATGGTCCCCAGCCGCCTGGGAGCGGCCGGGTGTCCATAAACGGTCCCCAGCCACCCCTATTTCTCCTGTCACCTTCCCACACACTTTTCTTAGCCTGGCCTGCTTTAGGGCAGCATTGGACGAGCGCACCAGAGAACCAGACTCCTCCGGTGGGCCCTGGCTTCTCCATCAGGGGAGTTGAGAGTGCCAAGGTGAGGAGCATGATGATGATGATAGAAGTTAGCATCTGCTTTGTTTTCTTTTAATGCAAGCGTAAGTGTGCAGTCTGCCACCCACCCACCCCCAGGCTGCAATGCCATACTGCTAGCTTGCACTTGAAATGGGGCTTTTTAATTTGGAGTAGGCCGAAGCTGGCCACTACCTCATGGCTGCTTCGGCGGCCTGGTATCCATACTCAGTCCCCAGCCACCCGGCGGCCGGGTGTCCATAAATGGTCCCCAGCCGCCCGTATTTCTCCTGTCACCTTCCCACACACTTTTCTTAGCCTGGCCTGCTTTAGGGCTGCATTGGACGAGCCCACCAGAGAACTAGACTCCTCCGGTGGGCCCTGGCTTCTCCATTAGGGGAGTTGAGAGTGCCAAGGTGAGGAGCATGATGATGATGATAGAAGTAAGCATCTGCTTTGTTTTCTTGGAAAGTAAGCGCATGTATGTAGTAGCGGCTAGGCCTGAGGTGGTCAGAATTTTGGCGCATATCCTACCTCCTCCCAGGATTGCTGGATGTTTTCCTGCTACTATCCCAGTTCTATGACTCCCGTTAAAACAAAGCTTCAGGTGATAAATGATGGATGAGGTGGTGGCAAAGGAGAAAGAGCAGGAGGAACAGGAACCATTCACATCAATATCAGGCCAGTCAACCACACATGTCTTGTAGGATATGTTTCTTTACCAAAAGGAGCGGTTCGGCTACACAGTTATAGGGAATACAGTTAGCGCAATGCCTACCAAAAATTTAGAGGCACTCCAATGCCCCTTGGAAGTGACATGGAGGTCAGAGGGCCTTAACTAAACCATTTTTTCCATTTATAGCAACTGGGTCTCCTGTGTACTGTTGGCCTAAGCAGTGAATGGAAGGCTTTCCAAAAACTATGAGGAGCTGTAATGCCCCTTGAAACAGATGTGGATTACAGCATACTAAAAACCTTCTACCCATTATTGGGGAGTGGGTCTCCCTTAGTGTTCGCCTATGCATTGAAAAGAAAAAGCTGACTAAAATTAGGAGGAAATGCAATGCCCGTTGGAAGAGTCGTGGAGGTCGCAGTAGCTTAACAAGACGGTTTTAATGCCCCTTGGAAAGGTGGTGGAGGTCACAGTAGCTTATCAAGATGGTTTGAATGCCCCTTGGAAAAGTGGTGGAGGTCGCAGTAGCTTAACAAGACGGTTTTAATGCCCCTTAAAAGAGCCATACAGTACAGCATCTTAAAAACATTATTCCCATTATTGGGGAGTCGGTCTCCCATAGTCTTTGCTTATGCCTTCCAAGCAAAAGCTGCCAAAAATTAGGAGGAAATGCAATGCCCGTTCGAAGAGTCGTGGAGGTTAGAGTTAATTAAGAACAACATTTCAATGCCCCTTGGAAGAGCTGTGGAGTTCAGAGTGGTTTAACAAGACGCTTTTAATGCCCCTCAGAAGAGACGTGGAGGACCCCGTAGCTTAACAAGACGGTTTTAATGCCCCTCGGAAGAGACGTGGAGGTCGCAGTAGCTTAACAAGACGGCTTTAATGCCCCTTGGAAAAGTGGTGGAGGTCACAGTAGCTTAACAAGACGATTTTAATGCCCCTCACAAGAGCCATACAGTACAGCATCTTAAAAACATTATTCCGATTTTTGGGGAGTGGGTCTCCCATACTCTTTGCTTATGCCTTCCAAGCAAAAGCTGCCAAAAATTAGGACGGAGAAACTTGTAATGCCCCTTACAAGAGCCATGCAGTACAGCATATTAAAAACATTATTCCCATTATTGGGGAGTGGGTCTCCCATAGTCTTTGCTTATGCCTTCCAAGCAAAAGCTGCCAAAAATTAGGACGGAGGAACTTGCAATGCCCCTTACAAGAGCCATGCAGTACAGCATATTACAAACATTATTCTAATTATTGGGGAGTGGGTCTCCCATAGTCTTTGCTTATGCCTTCCAAGCAAAAGCTGCCAAAAATTAGGACAGAGGAACTTGCAATGCCCCTTACAAGAGCCATGCAGTACAGCATATTACAAACGTTATTCCCATTATTGGGGAGTGGGTCTCCCATAGTCTTTGCTTATGCCTTCCAAGCAAAAGCTGCCAAAAATTAGGAGGAAATGCAATGCCCGTTCGAAGAGGCGTGGAGGTTAGAGTTAATTAAAAACAACATTTCAATGCCCTTTGGAAGAGCTGTGGAGTTCAGAGTGGTTTAACAAGATGCTTTTAATGTCAATCGGAAGAGACGTGGCGGTCCCAGTAGCTTAACAAGACAGTTTTAATGCCCCTTGGAAAAGTGGTGGAGGTCACAGTAGCTTAACAAGACGGTTTGAATGCCCCTCGGAAAAGTGGTGGAGGTCGCAGTAGCTTAACAAGACGGTTTTAATGCCCCTTACAAGAGCCATACAGTACAGCATCTTAAAAACATTATTCCCATTATTGGGGAGTGGGTCTCCCATAGTCTTTGCTTATGCCTTCCAAGCAAAAGCTGCCAAAATTTAGGACGGAGAAACTTGCAATGCCCCTTACAAGAGCCATGCAGTACAGCATATTACAAACATTATTCCCATTGTTGGGGAGTGGGTCTCCCATAGTCTTTGCTTTTGCATTCCAAGCAAAAGCTGCCAAAAATTAGGATGGAGGAACTTGCAATGCCCCTTACAAGAGCCATGCAGTACAGCATATTAAAAACATTATTCCCATTATTGGGGAGGGGGTCTCCCACTGTCTTTGCTTATGCCTTCCAAGCAAAAGCTAACAAAAATAAGGACGGAGGAACTTTCAATAATGGCAACACGGACCACGGTCACCCTGGTGGTATAGTGGTGGTGAAGGCTGAGGATAAGGAGAAGAACATAAAACAGCCGAAATGAGGAAGCGTATACCCATGTGTGGGTGTGAAGCGGTGCATGTGAATACACCTCCCGAAATAACACAGTGGATTTGACTTTATGTTACTCTGCTGTCATTTGGTGGTGATGAGAAGTCTGGCCCAATTTAGCCCTTGTTCATTTTGATAAGGGTCAGCTTTTCAACATTGTCAGTTGACAGGCGAGTGCGCTTATCAGTTATAATTCCCCCAGCGGCACTAAAAACACGCTCCGATAACACGCTAGCGGCAGGGCAGGCCAGGACCTCCAAGGCTTACAGAGCGAGTTCATTCCAAGTGTCCAGCTTGGATACCCAATAATTAAAAGGCACAGAGGAATCACGGAGGACGCTGATACGGTCGGCAAGGTACTCCCTCACCATCTTTTGAAACTTTCCACTCCTTGCCTCAGGGTCTGTTCGAAGGGAGGGTCTGAGAAAACTGTCCCAGAACGTTGACAGTGTTCCCCTGCCTCTGCTGGATTGGAGTTGCGTCTCTCTCCCATGTACGCCTTGATTGGCAAACGAACTGTGACCTCTGCCGCTAGCGTGTTCAGATGGGTATTTTTTTAACAGTTCTGCAGCAAGGGCCTTCTGGTACTGCCCCATTTTTGTAGACCTCTCCACCTCAGGAATAAGAGAGTGAAAGTTCTCCTTGTAGCAGGGGTCTAAAAGTGTCACCAACCAGTAATGACTGTCACCCAACATTTTGACAACGCGAGGGTCACGGTTAAGGCAGCGTAACATAAAGTCAGCCATGCGTGCCAGACTGGTAACGGGCAAGACTTCCGTGTCCTCACCAAGATGACGACTGACAATGCTCTCCTCCTCCTACTCCTCCTCCCCCCTGTCCTCAGGCCACCCACGCTGAACCGACGGTATGACAGTTGTACAGGTACTACAGTCTACAGCACATTATACAAGCTCCTGTTCTTCCTCCTCCTCCTCCTCCTCCTCTCCCTCATTGTCCCCCAATGCATGTTGGGATGAGATGAGGCAGGGCTGTGTGTAATCGGCTTCTTGATCCATCTCATCATACTCTGGCTGCAATGCCTCCTCTTTAATTCTCTGCAGAGAGCATTGCAAAAGACAGACAAGTGGAATGCTGATGCTTATGATGGCGTCATCGCCACTCACCATCTTGGTGGACTCCTCAAAGTTTGTCAAGATGGTACATATGTCAGACATCCAGGTCCACTCCTGAGGTCTTATGTGTGGAGTTTGACCTGAATATCGACGGCCTTGTTGCAGCTGGTACTCCACAACTGCTCTCTTCTGCTCACAAATCCTTTGCAACATGGGGAGAGTAGAGTTCCAACGTGTGGGGACATCACACACCAGTCGGAGTGACGAAAGCTGCAAATGCTGCTGCAACACAGCAAGGGTGGCGGAAGCTGTAGCCGACTTGCGAAAATGAGCAGACAGGCCGCGTACTTTGACGAGCAGATGTGGCAACCCGGGGTACGATTTAAGAAACCACTGAACCACGAGGTTAAGCACATGAGCCAGGCATGGTACGTGTGTGATCTCGCCTCGCCTCAGAGCCACCACCAGGTTACGGCCATTGTCACACATGACCATGCCTGGATGTAGGTTCAGCGGTCTCAGCCACAGATCTGCCTGCTCTTTCACAGCTGTCCGCAACTCACAAGCAGTGTGAGGTTTCTCACCTAAGCTTATGAGTTTCAGCACAGCATGTTGCCGCTTGGCGGAGGCAGTACTGCAGTGTTTACAGCTTGAAACTGATGTGGTGATATCTGAGATGGAGGCTGAACATGAGGAGGAGGAGGATGCGCAGGAGCTGTACACTGTGGGGGCAACTCTGACTGACATAGGGCCCGCAATTCTCGGTGTGGGGAGGATGTGTTCCGTCCCAAGGTCCGACTGGGTCCCGGCTTCCACTATGTTTACCCAGTGTGCCGTCAGGGAGATGTACCATCCCTGGCCACAAGCACTTGTCCACGTGTCCGTTGTCAGGTGGACTCTCCCAGTAACTGCATTGTTGAGGGCACGGCATATGTTTTGGGACATGTGCTTGTGTAGTGCGGGGATGGCACACCGGGCAAAATAGTGTCGGCTGGGGACCGAGTACCGAGGGACGGCCACCGCCATAAGTTTGCGGAAGGATTCCATCTCCACCAGCCTAAAAGGCAGCATTTCCAACGCAAGCAGTCGCGAAATGTGCGAATTTAGGACTGTGGCCTGTGGGGCGTTGGCTGTGAATTTGCACTTTCGTTCAAAGGTCTGGGATATGGACAATTGAACGCTGCGGTGGGACGTGGACATGGACGTTGATGCTGTTTCTTTAGAAACTGCCATAACAAGTGAAGACTGAGAGGAGGGGACATCTTTGCATGCAGTATGGACAGGGGATTGCCTTGCACACACAGCAGGGGGTTCTGTTGCACGCACAACAGCGGAAGAAGCAATGGTGACACCTGCTGACACTGGTCGTGGACTCTGGGGTTCACCCCACAAAGTCGGGTGCTATGCTGCCATGTGCCTGATCATGCTGGTGGTGGTCAGGCTGGTAGTTTTGTCACCCTTGCTTATGCTGGCATGGCAGGTGGTACAAATGGCCTTTTTGGGGTTATCAGCAGAGTCTTTAAAAAAATTCCAGACTCTGGAAGACCTACAGGTTGTACTGGCAACATTCCTCGTGTTGGTGTTACGGGGAACTTTTTTCTGCCTTCTGTGTGCGGCCACCACACTGCTTCTTCCTGCCTGTTGGGGTACTCTGCCTCCCTCACCCTGTGTGCTGCTGGCCTCGCTCTGCATGTCCTACTGCCACTTGGGTCAGTTACTAGATCATCCACCACCTCCTCCTCTTCCACTTGCGCACCACGATCCTCCTCCTCACTTCCTGGCAATTATGTCTCGTCATCGTCCACCTCTTGTGACAAATTGCCAGCGTCGACTTCCTGTGGCTGTGGCTGTTCAAATATTTGGGCATCGCTACATGAGATCTCCTCTTCCACCACTTCAAGCGGAGCAGGCAAGGGGCACAAATCTGGAAATGGACCAGTGAACAGCTCTTCAGAGTGTCCAAGTGTGGGGTCAGTTGCTGTCTGACGACACTCGGCATGGTGGGAGGAAGGAGCATCAGGGTGAGGAGGAGTATGTGGTCGAGACTCACGGCTACTAAGATTTGACCGTGTGGAAGACAGACCGGAGGTGGTGGTGCCCAGGTAACTGGAAGTATTATCTGCTATCCAATTAATAACCTGTTCACACTAATCAGTTCGCAATACTGGTGTTGTTCTGTGCTTCCCTAGTAATTCGGTCAAGAAGTGGGAGCGAGAAGATGTGGCTGCTGGTTATGGCACATTTTCACCATGGCCACGGCCCCGTCCTCTGCACGCACCATCACCAGAACGTCCAGTTCCACGTCCCTTGCCACGCGCCTTGCCCATTGTAAATTAAGTAAAATAGCTTACACTCGCACTATCAATGGAAAAAGTGTAATAAAAAGTAGATTAGAACCGTGGAAGAGGAAAACCACAGTTCTATTTCTCTGGCCTACACCCGACTCTTTTAAACAATCTGAACAATCAGGGAGAAACTATTACTGTTTTTCTTTACAGAAAAAATACCAAAAGCTGGATAATAGAGATTTTTTACCGTGGAATGGCAAAACCACAGTTATTGTTTACTGGGGTATACCAGACAATTTTAAATAGATATACTTGCGGCTGAACAGTGAGCGACACACTCAAACTGTTTTTTTTTTTATGTAAAAATGGCCCAAAAGTGGATAATACAGAGGTTTGAACTGTGGAACTGCAAAACCACAGTTCTATTTCTCTGGCCTACACCAGAATATTTTCAACAAATATATTTGTGTCTGAACAATCAGGGAGACACTATTACATTTTTTTTTTACGGCAAAAAATGCCAAAAGCAGGATAATAGAGATTTTTTACCGTGGAACGGCAAAACCACAGTTATAATTTACTGGTGTATACCAGACTCTTTTAAACAGATATATTGGTGTCTGAACAATCAGGAGAAACTATTACTGTTTTTCTTTACGGGAAAATAATGCCAAAAGCAGGATAATACAGAGATTTGACCCGTGGAACTGCAAAACCACAGTTCTATTTCTCGGACCTACACCAGACTGTTTTCAACAGATAAATTTGTGTCTGAACAATCAGGAGACACTATTACTGTTTTTCTTTATGGCAAGAAATGCCAAAAGCAGGATAATAGAGATTTTTCACCGTGGAATGGCAAAACCACATTTATAATTTACTGCTGTATACCAGACTCTTTTAAACAGATATATTGGTGTCTGAACAATCAGGAGACACTATTACTGTTTTTCTTTACGGAAAAAATACCAAAAACTGGATAATAGAGATTTTTTACCGTGGAACGGCAAAACCACAGTTATAATTTACTGTTGTATACCAGACTTTTTCAAGTAGATATATTTGCCGCTGAACAGTGAGCGACACACTCAAACTGTTTTTTTTTTAGGTAAAAATGGCCCAAAAGTGGATAATACAGGGGTTTGAACCGTGGAACTGCAAAACCACACTTCTATTTCTCTGGCCTACACCAGACTCTTTTAAAAAAAATATATTTGTGTCTGAACTGTCACAGACTCACATTTTTTTTTTTTGGGGGGGACACCAAAAGGTTAATAAGATGGGTATTTGTACAGTGTGAAGGAGGAGAAAAAAAAAAAAGGATTTAGATGAAAAAAAAAAAAGGATTTTTCCTGGCCCCCGAGACCTGCAGCTAAGTCCAGCAATATCAGCAACAGGAGCACACAGGACTGTAATGCAGCGTTTGCTGGTATAACCACTGCGTCTCCTATACAGCCTGCCTGCCTGATATCTGGAATGGATGTTAGTCCTGAGAAGGACTGTTTGTTTGATCTGGCAGCCTTTACAGACCCTACACTGACTATTTTGCAGTATATATCTCTCCCTAAATCAGCAGCGCTATCCCTACACTGTCTGATCCCAGCCGTCTGTGTCCAAGATGGCGGCGCACGGTTTTAAATAATCGAGGTGACGCTGTGCGGCCAGCCAATAAATGTAATGCCCACAACCAACATGGCTGCGGCATTACAGTGACTGGCTGGCAATCCCTGCATGTTCATTGGCTCTGTAAAGAGTGCCAAACATGCAGGGCGGAGACCCGAGCTCCCGCCCGGGTAACCCGGAAATGCTCGGTGCTCGCCAAACATCCTGAGTAGCGTGGTGCTCGGGCGAGTACCGAGCAGTGTCGAGCATGTTCGCTCAACACTAGTTACCATAACAGAAAGAGCACTTAGGCCATGTGCCCACGTAGCATTTTTGTAGCGTTTTTGCGGCGATTTTACAGCAGCGATAACGCTTGTAGAACAGTCTGCCATGCAAAGCAATGTGAATTCGGATGTGCTGTGCACATGAAGCGCTAATTTGTGCGCCGAATTCGCACTGCGTTTTGCAAAACGCAGCATGACCATTTCTACCGCGATTACGCTGCAAATTCGCAGCCATTGAGGAACATTGAAACACAGCAAGCCCACAGGTATATGTAGATTTGCTGCGTTTCAATTAAATTCAATGGCCGCGAATTTGCAGCGTAATCTCGGTGCGTGTGGTACCCGGGATGAAGAGGAGACTACAACTCCTCTTCATCCCGGCTACCACGCAGTGAAAAGAAGAAATAAAAAAGTTAAAAATAAACAAAACCTGTATATTCACCTCTCCGGCAGCTCCCGGTCTGCTCCCGGCCACGTCCTCTCTCCTTGGCGTCCCACGGTGTACTGTCAGGACCTGCGGTGACGTCATTTAGTCACCTGATGGTCACGCGACCGCTGATGTGGGCGGTCAGGTGATGGTCGCTTGACCATGAGCTGACTAAATGACGTCACCGCAGGTCCTGATAGTACACTGCGGGACGCCGAAGAGAGAGGACGCGGCCGGGAGCAGACTGGAGGAGACGGGAGAGGTGAGTATACAGGTTTTTTTTTATTTTTAACGTTTTAATTCTCTTTTTTTTACTATAGATGCTGAATTTGAAGCATCAGTTGTTCACACATTATAAATCCATGCCGGTTGCATGGATTTATATTGTGTGACCAACTTGTCAAGCACTTTTCCAAGTGATGCTCAAAATCGCTTGGAAAACTGCTTGAAAAAACGCATGCGAAAACGCATGTAAAAACGCTGAAAAAACGCTTCTCTCTGGCAGAAAAAACGCATGTAAATCTGCATGCGTTTTTTTCTGACAGAGAGAGGCAAAAACGCTCTGCATCAAATCTGCTACGTGGGCACATAGCCTTATGCTTGTACCTACAGTTCTACAACCATTTACAACTTGAGTTATTAAATGTGCAGCATACTCCTTTTCGTATATAGTTCGCATTTAATGTATTATTCTTCTGTCTAAATGAGGATACAGGCCTCTGGGGAAGCATAAGATCTAACCAAAGGCTGACATCCTACACTCCCCTTATTACATTTTTGTGCACTGATAATTTTTGACGGAATTGCTCATCATAATTGAACCAAGCAAGTACACCAACACTTTTATACACCTCTAACAGAATATCTAAATGTTGGAACAGACCACTACATTTTTCTGGAAACTTTTCACCAATGATTAATTAGAGAATTCAAAAGGCTTGCAGGCAATTATGAAAGGACCTTGGCACTCCACTCCACCGGTTATCTTCCCTCTCTTCATTATTTCTAGCATGTTTTAAAAATTGCTTTGCAGATGAAAGTAATGATAATATATCTAAACTCATTCTTACAGATCTTTTATTTTAGATTTGTTGAGAGGTGGTAACTCCAGCGGAGATACATCACAGGTCAATGCTTCTTTAAAGCATGTCTCATTAATACCCTGAGACTTATTCAAAAAAGCGTATGTTTTCAATTCAGTATTGACAGTAACATGCATTTCTCTATTTTTTACAAACGTGTGATCTATAGGTGTTACGGATCCGGGTGGTGGAACCTCTGTGCTGTGATACAAGGAGAGACCAAAGGGGCGTAACTAAGTGCCTACCCGGACTGACCCTGGCCACACGGCGACTTAGTCGACTACGTGAACCAAGGAGGGACTGGGAAGGTGAACCAGGTGCCACTCTGGGACCGACCTTGTGTAAGAGCAGGCGACTCCCACGGGACTGATGGCCGAAGCCGACAGGCACAGCTGATGAACACGGCTGGCAGACAGGCAGGCGGGCACGGTAAATAGTCAGGCAGGTGGACACGGCTGGTTGACTGGCAGGCGGGCACGGCTTATAGGCTGGCGGGCACGGCTGATAGACAGGCAGGCGGGCACGGCTGATAGACAGACAGGCGAGCATGGCTGATAGACAGGCTGGTGGGCACGGTTGATAGACAGGCTGACGGGTGCTGTAACCTGAGGGCTGAGGAGAGTGTTAGCACACAAAGAACAACCTTACACAGGCACCTCCATTTTGGGGGAGGTGCCTTATATAAGGGCAGTCCTCCAGCCATTGGCCGGGAACTCTTTAGGATGGCGCACGCGACCCCTTTAAGAGGGAGGGAGCGCACGCGCGCCCTAAGTACAGTGCCCGGGGAACTGCGCGTGGTGCGTGCACCCCAGGCGGAAGCAGCAGTAGCGCCGGAGGACGCCGGACCGCGGCTGCGGGGGGTAAGGGAATCGGGGTCTCTGCCCGGCAGGAGGCAGAGACGCCGACGCTGCTATAGGTCTAGCGAACGCCACAGACATATAATTAAATACATCCTGTAAGAATTAGGGGCATATTAAGGCAGATCCCACATTTGTCTCAACCATTCCAGCGTTGCTTGATTGTATACCTGGGTTCACCTCTGCTGAAGTCTGGCCGGACCTTCCAGGTACTGAATCCCGATCAAGCTCCGCCTGCCTTGCGGTGTCAGAGCGATCAGGGACACCAGCAAAGGCCAATAATCCAGAGGCCAGATCTACCTCACTGGCCTGATCTGTCCCCAGACCTCTTCCGGTATAGGCATCGAAAACGCTGCCAGTAGAAGGAGCAGGAGGAGCAACTTGCCAGGATGCCATCTCAAGTTGCTCCCCAGTTCTCCTCTCCATGCTGTTGACTGACTCCCTTTCGGGCCTCAACTCAGCTGGAGTCACCGGTCTCATGCGATGTTCCTAAACATGCAGAGAATAGGAAGCCCTGGGCCTTTGTGTTCTGACAGACAGCCTGACATCCTCAGAACAGCCCCCCTCTTATCTGTGTCTCATAGTGCATACTTTCTGCCGCCGGATGGCTCCTGTCACACTGATGGCTGTTGATTTTTCATCCAAACAATGACACCATAGTTCCTCCATTTTCAAATCTTCAGCTCTTTTTGAAAATGTCACAGAGTGTCATGTGTGCTGGGTTAGATAGTAGCAAGAATCTGCCTTCCTGTGGCATCCTCCAATCTTACAAGCCAGATTAAGCGGGAAAAAACATCTCCAGGCCTCTTAATTCTACCCAGCAACATAGTAAGGTTCATCTTGATGACTTCTTTCACCCTTGGTGTAAACACAGTAAAACAGTTAGCATAGTTTAGCAGTTAATAGTGTCCAACTGATATACTTATGTATTAAGTCCCGTACTCCCTTGAGCCCCCTTTATTCTTACAGACATCGAGCTAACCATTCACTTTTAATCCAATCAACATTGTTATTAATAAAGAGATTAAAAAGAGTTTGGCCTAAGACTGATCCGTGTGGTACCCCACAACTAACTTTAGACCATTTAAAGAATGAAATATGCACAGGGAGTATTTCTTGTCCCTAAACCAGTTTTTTACACACGTGCACATAGTTTCCTCTAGTGCCTGCTTCTGTAGCTTCAGTATAAGGCTGTTATGTGGAACAGTATTAAATACCTTTCCAAAGTCCAGATGAATCACATCAGCCGCATTACCAACATCCAGATTTGCACTTATCTCCTCATAGAAAACCAACATGTTAGTTCTATCCAGCATGGAATCTTGACAGACATGTCTGGTCTAAGTTATGGCATTACACATCATATTAATGAGTAGACCTTAAATGCACCCTTATCTAAAGATACCTAATAAACACACGGAACACAATGACCTAATGGGAAATGTTTTACCATGACCTTTATTAAAAATTCTTTAATACATAGATAGATAACCTTCAACAATTCATTTAATAATCTACTTACAACCAAAACCACGGCTTAGCCAAAGCTCAAGCCTGTTTACATTTTATAATTCTTGTTGTTCATTCAGTTCCCTGAACGACTGACCCACAGGCCGTGCCAAATAGTAAAGTAGTGGGGAGAGAGGGTGGGGCAGCACTTCTGATATGGCAGCGTCAAGGACAGACACAGCAACAGTGTTGTCATCTTTTATCCCCCTTACGCTCCCCATATTTACCAAAATTTTGCCCCATCAGCAAGTGTCGCAAGGAGAAAACACTATCTTCCCCTGCGACGTTTTGCTGACTGGCTGATAGCTATAGCTAATCCCTATTTTTTCTTCCCCCTATGCAAGAGTGGGAAAACTTTCCTGCCATTTAACCAGTAATGGGTATAGTGGTGGAACCACTGTGCCATGGACCAAGGAGAGACTGGAGGGGTGTAACTAGGCGAACACCTGACTCTTCGCTAGAGCCCCTGAAGGTATGGTTAGACTTGGCTCCAGATGGACGCCAGGTGCTACTCCAGGACAGACCTCAGATACACCGCGGCTTGCTCACAAAGGGACAGGAAGATGGAACAGCCAGGAATGGGTAGACTTGGCTAGTACAAGAAAGCACGGCAGGTATACTGGAGGACAAGACAGGTGCAGGCGGGTACAGCAGATGCTGGCAGGTACGGCTGGCATACAGATTGGCATGGCAGGTGCATGCAGGTGTGACTGGTATAGAGAAAAGCATAGCAGATGAAGGCAGGTAAGGCTGGTATGTATACTGATATGGAAGATGTATTCGAGTACGGCTGATACACAGGCAGGCATGGTTGATATACAGGCCGGTATACAGACTGGTACAGCAGGTATACAAGAAAATACAACTGAAATACAGGCAGTATTAACTACAAAGTCCGAAAATGGTATCCTATATAATACATCTAGGTCAAGAACTCAATCATAATCTAACACCATTTTTCCTCGGGAAATTATTACCAGAAAAATATGAGTATATTAGACCATAAAAATTACATTTATTATGACATAATCATAGTTAAAACAAGGTTAAAAAACCAAGTGCTTCACAAAATAAGTGGGTAGGTATTGAAAATCACATATACACATCTTTGGAGAAACGGTTCTAAAGGTAAGTATAACAATTATGTGCATATCAGAATATAATTTCTATAATAGCAAGCATAGTAAGCTTATACCAAATAATATCATCAAGTGCGCAATTTATAACATATACGCATAAGTATATAAGCATTTGGAAAGCATCATATATACCATATACAAACATCAAACATGGATACAATCAGACTAGTACAACTGACACATGACACCTGCATCTATGTTATGCCCATATCCAAAATTGCACAATATAATGAACAATAGCATATAACGTTACCTCAATTGAGTGATGTGTGCTAGTGCCGCCCCGACGAGAGTTTTGTCTTGTTTTCTTCAGGGAGCATGATGATGATCTTTCTCCAAAGATGTGTATATGTGATTTTCAATACTTACCTACTTATGTTGTGAAGCACTTCATTTTTTAACCTTCTTTTACGCGCGGATTAGATGGTACAAATAACCTTCCCGAAGGGCAGGAGGCAGGGGCATCCCCCTGAGTCTCCAACGCCTCACCCTCCCTTCTGAAACATTGGGGCAGGGTTTTCATGGTCACCAATAGAGATGAGCGTTGTTCGACTCGAACTGTTCGCCAATCTCAAATTCGAGCTGTTTTGGGCGGTGTTCGAGCCGTTCGGCGAACACGAACGATTTGAGAAAAATTCGGCTGTTCGAGGTTATGTTCGATAACTGTTCGTGCACCAAAATCATAACTGGATTTTTTCTCAGTAATGATGAAAATTAATGTTAATACGCAGTTTGAGTGTACAGCGGGGTGGGGGGAGGGGCAGGGGATGGATCTCTGCAGGAACAATGAAGATCTCCATTTTTTTTTCTCTTTCCCGCATTTACAGTGGGGAGGTGCAATCTGTCAGCCTATCAGCAGCGCACACACGGAGCGAAGTGCTTTTTTTCACACAAGCAAGGGCATGTGTCATTGGCAGTGTATGTCACATGTCCTTGCCCTATAAGACAAAGCCATTTTCCCCGTCGCCACCATTTTCTCACTGCTGCAGCTGCGTGTTAGACGGCACCGCTGTTGCTGTGTGCGCTATACCTTGCTAATTTCAAGCCAATTTTCTCACAAATCTACAGATAGCTTGGGAGTAGGGAATAGTTGTGATTGCAGTCCTTTTAAGGACTAGGTTACAGCATTTCCTACGACTTTTATCAGGCAGGTCTGTGCTCTTAAATAGATAGATTGTGGGAGTAAAGACTAATTGTAATTGCAGTCCTTTTCAGGACTAGGTTACATCAGTTCCTATCAGTTTTTGCCAGGCAGGTCTGTGCCAGTGCTGTGCAAGTTTTTTTCACAGCATTTGGCTGAATCTAGCAAAGCTAATCCTTTTTGGCCTATTGCAGAGTGTGTTAGTCAGTGGAGTAGCCTATCTGTGTTGCAAGATATACCACCTGTGTATAGAATACCAATTTTTTTACTGCACCTAGTGAAGTAAAATCTTTTGGGCATAGCATCATTCTATTAGTCCATCTATACTGACCTCCATCAGGTTGCAAATTGAATATAATTTTTTTCTGCATCTAGCTCTGAAAAAATATTTGGCCTTCTAGCAGTGTGTGGGACTTTCTCTATTAGTCCATCTATACTGACCTCCATCAAGTTGCAAATTAAAAATAATTTTTTGTCTGCATCTAGCTCGGAAAAAATATTTGGCCTTCTAGCAGTGTGTGGGACTTTCTCTATTAGTCCTTCTATACTGACCTCCATCAGGTTGCAAATTCAAAATAATTTTTTGTCTGCATCTAGCTCTGAAAAAATATTTTGCCTTCTAGCAGTGTGTGGGACTTTCTCTATTAGTCCATCTATACTGACCTCCATCAGGCTGCAAATTAAAAATAATTTTTATCTGCATCTACCTCTGAAAAAATATTTGGCCTTCTAGCTGTGTGTGGGACTTGTTCTATTAGTCCATCTATACTGACCTCCATCAGGTTGCAAACTGAATATAATTTTTTTCTGCATCTAGCTCTGAAAAAATATTTGGCCTTCTAGCAGTGTGTGGGACTTTCTCTATTAGTCCATCTATACTGACCTCCATCAGGTTGCAAATTAAAAATAATTTATATCTGCATCTAGCTCTGAAAAAATATTTGGCCTTCTAGCAGTGTGTGGGAGTTTCTCTATTAGTCCATCTATACTGACCTCCATCAGGTTGCAAATTAAAAATAATTTTTTGTCTGCATCTAGCTCTGAAAAAATATTTGGCCTTCTAGCAGTGTGTGGGACTTTCTCTATTAGTCCATCTATACTGACCTCCATCAGGTTGCAAATTAAAAATAATTTATATCTGCATCTAGCTCTGAAAAAATATTTGGCCTTCTAGCAGTGTGTGGGACTTTCTCTATTAGTCCATCTATACTGACCTCCAACAGGTTGCAAACTGAATATATTTTTTTTCTGCATCTACCTCTGAAAAAATATTGGGCTTCTAGCTGTTTGTGGGACTTGTTCTATTAATCCATCTATACAGACCTCCATCAGGTTGCAAACTGAATATAATTTTTTTCTGCATCTACCTCTGAAAAAATATTTGGGCTTCTAGCTGTGTGTGGGACTAGTTCTATTAATCCATCTATACTGACCTCCATCAGGTTACAAACTGAATATAATTTTTTTCTGCATCTAGCTCTGAAAAAATATTTGGCCTTCTAGCAGTGTGTGGGACTTTCTCTATTAGTCCATCTATACTGACCTCCATCAGGTTGCAAATTAAAAATAATTTTTATCTGCATCTAGCTCTGAAAAAATATTTGGCCTTCTAGCAGTGTGTGGGACTTTCTCTATTAGTCCATCTATACTGACCTCCATCAGGCTGCAAATTAAAAATAATTTTTATCTGCATCTAGCTCTGAAAAAATATTTGGCCTTCTAGCAGTGTGTCGGACTTTCTCTATTAGTCCATCTATACTGACCTCCATCAGGTTGCAAACTGAATATATTTTTTTTCTGCATCTACCTCTGAAAAAATATTGGGCTTCTAGCTGTGTGTGGGACTTGTTCTATTAGTCCATCTATACTGACCTCCATCAGGTTGCAAACTGAATATAATTTTTTTCTGCATCTAGCTCTGAAAAAATATTTGGCCTTCTAGCAGTGTGTGGGACTTTCTCTATTAGTCCATCTATACTGATCTCCATCAGGTTGCAAATTAAAAATAATTTTTATCTGCATCTAGCTCTGAAAAAATATTTGGCGTTCTAGCAGTGTGTGGGACTTTCTCTATTAGTCCATCTATACTGACCTCCATCAGGTTGCAAATTCAAAATAATTTTTTGTCTGCATCTAGCTCTGAAAAAATATTTGGCCTTCTAGCAGTGTGTGAGACTTTCTCTATTAGTCCATCTATACTGACCTCCATCAGGTTGCAAATTAAAAATAATTTTTTGTCTGCATCTAGCTCTGAAAAAATATTTGGCCCTCTAGCAGTGTGTGGGACTTTCTCTATTAGTCCATCTATACTAACCTCCATCAGGTTGCAAACTGAATATATTTTTTTTCTGCATCTACCTCTGAAAAAATATTGGGCTTCTAGCTGTGTGTGGGACTTGTTCTATTAATCCATCTATACAGACCTCCATCAGGTTGCAAACTGAATATAATTTTTTTCTGCATCTACCTCTGAAAAAATATTTGGGCTTCTAGCTGTGTGTGGGACTTGTTCTATTAATCCATCTATACAGACCTCCATCAGGTTGCAAACAGAATATAATTTTTTTCTGCATCTACCTCTGAAAAAATATTTGGGCTTCTAGCTGTGTGTGGGACTTGTTCTATTAGTCCATCTATACTGACCTCCATCAGGTTGCAAACTGAATATAATTTTTTTCTGCATCTAGCTCTGAAAAAATATTTGGCCTTCTAGCAGTGTGTGGGACTTTCTCTATTAGTCCATCTATACTGACCTCCATCAGGTTGCAAATTAAAAATAATTCATATCTGCATCTAGCTCTGAAAAAATATTTGGCCTTCTAGCAGTGTGTGGGACTTTCTCTATTAGTCCATCTATACTGACCTCCATCAGGTTGCAAACTGAATATATTTTTTTTCTGCATCTACCTCTGAAAAAATATTTGGGCTTCTAGCTGTGTGTAGGACTTGTTCTATTAGTCCATCTATACTGACCTCCATCAGGTTGCAAACTGAATACAATTTTTTTCTGCATCTACCTCTGAAAAAATATTTGGGCTTCTAGCTGTGTGTGGGACTTGTTCTATTAGTCCATCTATACTGACCTCCATCAGGTTGCAAATTGAATATAATTTTTTTCTGCATCTAACCCAGCCAATAGTTTTGGCCCAATACCACAGTTTGGCCACTCAGCTCTGCTCGGTTCCCATCCATTGTTTTTTTGTGCAAACAACTCCAGAGTTGTGAATTAGTTAACGACAAAAATGAGTGGAAAAAGGCCTGCTGCTGGTGGAAAGGGGAATAGGCGTGTTGGGAAGGGGAAAAAAGTTTGTGTCCGTGGGGTAGGTCTTAAAGCAACAGTAACATCTGCAGAAGAAAGACCATCTTCCAGCCAAACTAAAATGTCTACTTCTTTTAGCGGACAATGTGATAAGATCCCTTTCTTACGGCCACGCCAATCGCTACAAATTCCAGATGAGGCACAAAAACAGCAGGTGCTTCAACGGATATCAAGTGCTCCTTTAAGTGGGCTCTCCTCCACATCAACTTCTACATCACAAATAGTCCAGTCCTCAAAGGTGTCACCCCAATCGCACTTGCTTCCTCACAGCTCCCAAATCTCCAGCTGCCTGTCTGAGTATGAGGTAGAACAGATGGTTGAGTCTGCAGAGCTGTTTACTCATACTATAGCCTGGGAATCAGAGGTCGACTCCAGCGCTTCTGTGAATCCAGACGAGGAAATGATCTGCACTGATGCCCAGAATCTTTATGAGTCGGATCCAGGACCAGACGCAGAAGGTTCTGACCATAATGTAGACCCTCATTCCCAAACTGTAACTCCTGTTGGTGGAGACAATGAGGAAGACGATGATGAGACTCAAATACCTGATTGGAGCGACAACTTTAGTTTTTTGTCAGGGCAGGAACAGGTTGGCTCTGAGGACGACGGGTGTGATAACGCACAGGGTGATGATGATGAGGTTGGAGATCCCACTTACTGTCAACCCACAGTCAGCCAAGAGATGAGGTCAGCAGAGGAGGTGGAGGAAGATGCTAGTGACAACGAGGTCAGGTTGCGCCTTCCTGGACAGAGACGTAGTACTGGAAGCACGTCAACAACTGCATCCTCAAACACAACTCTGCCTCTCACCACAAGTCGTGGTGGCTCTTCAGGTCGCATGGGTGCTAAGCCTTGCATAGCCTGGGCATTTTTTCAGATCGATAAAGATGACCCAACTCGTGTTATCTGTAACATTTGTCAGCAAAAGCTAAGCAGAGGCCAAAAAATACATAGTTTGAGTACTTCATGCATGAACCGGCACATGGACATGAAGCATAAGTTGCAGTGGGAAGCTCAGTGTGCTACAATGCGGCCTAGCCGCCCGGGCCAACCACCGTCTGCCATATCTTGTGCATCCGCGGCCTCTTCATCCTCTGTGACTGGGGGGACAGCAGTCACACCTGTTTTGGGGCGCAGACCTGCCACCTCTTTACCCGCAACAGCCAGCATGATTGGCAGGTCATCATTTTCTTTGGAGGTGGTAACACCAGCTGGTGTTGAGCGCTGTCCGACATCGATAGCACCACCTTTGGATCAAGGCAACCTAACATGTCCGCCTGCATCTTCCTCACAGACCGGCAGTTTGCCGGGGACACCCTTATCAACCCCGTCTAAGCACAATAGCCAGCCCTCGGTCCCTCAGATGTGGACAAGTAAAAGACCATTTCCTCCTAGCCATGAGAAAGCTAAGAGGTTGAATTTCACCATCTGCAAGCTCTTGGCTACAGAAATGCTGCCTTTCCGCCTGGTGGACACAGAGGATTTTCGAGACCTTATGTCCGTCGCAGTGCCCCAGTACCAGATGCCCAGTCGGCACTACTTCTCAAAGAAAGGTGTGCCTGCGCTCCACCAGCATGTTGCACACAGCATCACCGCTTCTTTGAGAAACTCTGTGTGTGACAGGGTGCATTTCACCACAGACACTTGGACGAGTAGGCATGGACAGGGGCGTTACATGTCGCTGACTGGGCACTGGGTAACTATGGTGACAGCAGGACAAGGGGCTGCAGTCCAAGTCTTGCCGTCCCCACGAGTTGTGCGTCAATCCTCTTTATGTCAAAGTTCCTCCACTGCTTCTGCCTCCTCAACCTCCTCTTGGTCTTCCACCTGCACCCAAAGCCTGTCTGGTCATGCCACAAGCTTTATAACTGCGCAGAAGGGATCCTGCACACCTCCTTACTATGCTGGCAGTAGGGCTCAACGTCATCAGGCGGTTTTTACTTTGAAATGTCTGGGAAATGTGAGTCACACAGCTGAGGAGTTGTGGTCAGCTCTGGAGAACCAATTTCATGAATGGTTGTCTCCACTGGACCTGAAACCAGGGAAGGCCGTGTGCGACAATGCTGCAAACCTGGGTGCGGCCCTTCGCCGGGGCAATGTCACACACGTGCCTTGTATGGCTCACGTGTTGAACCTGGTTGTCCAGCAATTTTTAGCCCACTATCCCAGACTAGATGGCCTTCTGCAGAGGGCACGGTCGCTGTGTGCTCACTTCCGCCGTTCACATCCCGCAGCTCAGCGACTTACATCTCTACAGAAGTCATTGGGCCTGCCACTTCACCGGCTAAAATGCGATGTGCCTACCCGGTGGAATTCAACTCTGCACATGTTGCAGCGACTGTGGCAGCACCGACAAGCCCTGGTGCAATACGTTCTGACGTATAGCCTGGGCCAACGAGATCCAGAGGTGGGGCAAATCACGCTGGAGGAGTGGTCTCAGATCAAGGACCTATGCACCCTTCTGCACAGTTTTGAAATGGCGACGAAGATGTTTAGTGCTGACGATGCCATTATCAGCATGACTATTCCGGTGATTTACATGCTGGAGCACATGTTAAACAGAATTCGGAGTCAGGTGGTGGCACAAGAGGAGGTGGAGAAAGTAGAGGAGGAGGAGTTGTATGCAGAAGGGCTAACATCTGCAAGGTCCAGACGGTCGGCAGCACCAAGGCGGCAGGCATGTGAGGGTGGGGGAGATGGTTTTACCAGGGCGCATGGTAGCAGCCAAACTAGTGAGGAAGGTGCAGGAGCCCAGGAAGAAGTGGAGGACGAACTGATGGAAGACTCATCAGATGAGGGAGACCTTGATCACATTTCTGTTGTGCGAGGTTGGGGGGAGAGGACAGAGGAAGGAAGCATGATTATTACCTCGCCACCAACACAACAGGGACTTGGTGCTCCTGGATGCGCAACACACATGAGTGCCTTCTTGCTGCACTACCTGCAACATGACCCTCGAATTGTGAGAATTAGAAATAATCCTGACTACTGGGTTGCCACACTGTTAGATCCCCGGTACAAAAGTAAATTTGCAGAAATTATTCCTGCCATAGAAAGGGATGCACGCATGCAGGAGTATCAGCAGAGACTGTTGCAGAATCTTACATGTGCTTTTCCACAAAACACCAGTGGTGCACGTAGTGAATCTCACAGTTCCAACTTGCCAACCGTGGGACCGTCAAGTGTTCAGCACTCAAACCGTAACAGAACCACAGTATCTGCTGGTAACATCAATTTTGCGGAATCATTTCACCACTTTTTTAGCCCATTCTTTGCAAGGCCACAGGAGACAAGAAGTCTGACACATAGTCAACGCCTAGAAACGATGGTACAGGAGTATCTCCACATTGAAGCCATGACTGTGCCACTGGACCCTTGCTCTTTTTGGGCTTCCAATCTGGATAAATGGCCGGAGCTAGCCACTTACGCCTTGGAGATCTTGTCATGCCCCGCAGCCAGCGTTCTGTCTGAACGTGTGTTCAGCGCTGCTGGTGGTGTGCTGACAGATAAGCGCACGCGGCTCTCCACTGATAATGTAGACAGACTCACGTTCATAAAGATGAACAAATCATGGATCCGAAACGACTTTTCTACCCCTGTGTCATCCTGGGGAGAGTAAAAGCTTGATGATTGGTTAAAATCACCCTACCAACCGTTTTAAGCTTTCAAATTACTAATCATGTTTATCTGTATCTTGGCTGGAAAATAATTTGGGCTTTGTAGCAGTGTGCAGCACTGATTCTATTAGGCCATCTATAATAAGCTCCACCAGATTTAATATTAATAATAATTTTTAGCTGCATCTAGCCCGGAAAATAATTTTGGGGCTCCGAGATGCGCAAGACACATAAGTGCCTTCTTGCTGCACTACCTGCAACATGACCCTCATATTGTCAGAATTCGAAGTAATCATGACTACTGGTTTGCCACACTCTTAGATCCCCCAAACTTTTCGATCAACCTTTTCATTTTAATAAATACCAAAAAAATGGTCATTTTTGAAATTATAAGCATTAGCAGGTTATTAGAAACTGAAATCAAACAGTTTTCAACTCAAAACTTTATTCTAGGTGATGTTACATTTTCACATAGGACCCCTTGTTCGAAAAGAGCTTCTGAACTCTCTCGTCCATTGAATTTGTCAGGTTTTGGATGGTTTCTGCTTCAATTGTTTTGCATGAGGACAGAATACCCTCCCAGAGCTGTTGCTTAGATGTGAACTGCCTCCCGCCATCATAGACACTCCTTTTGATGATGCTCCAGAGGTTCTGAATGGGGTAGAGGTCAGGGGAGCATGGGGGTCACACCATAAGTTTGTCCCCTTTTATGCCCATATCAGCCAGAGATGCAGATGTTTTATGTGCAGCATGAGATGGTGCATTATCATGCAAAAAAATGATCTTGCTGTGAAATACACGGTTCTTCTTCTTGAACCATGGCAGGAAGTGCTGTTTGAGAAAATCCACATACATTATGGAGTTCATCTTTAGCGCCTTCAGGGATCCGAAAGGGGCCGACAATCTCTCTCCCCATGATTCCAGCCCAAAACATTACTCCACCTCCTCCTTGTTGGCGCTGTAGCCGTGTTTTCGTGGGGTGTCCATCAACCAGCCATCCTCCACTCCATCCATCTGGACCATCGAGCGCTGCACGGCACTCATCCGTGAACAAAACAGTTTTGAAATCAGTCTTCATGTAATGTTTGGCCCACTGGAGCTGTTTCTGCTTGTGTGAAGTGGATAGAGGAGGTCGACAGGATGGCGTATCCTCAGCTGCAAACCTCTGAAGGACCCTGCATCTTGTTGTTCGAGGGACGTTGGAGGCACCAGCAGCTTCAAAAACTTGTCTGCTACTATGACAAGGCTTTTTTGCCGCTGCTCTTTTAACCTGACGTAATTGCCTGTAGGAAAGAGTCCTCAATTTGCCCTTATCAGCACGCACACGTGTGTACTGTGAATCAGCTACATACTTCTTGATTGCCAAGACACTTCATCCTGATCATCTCACAATGTTGATTGTAGTCATGCCTTGACCTAAACACTCCACAATTTGTTGCTTCTCAGCAGCCGACACATCCTTTTTCTTTCCCATTTTGGCAGAAAATGTAGGCTGCTTAATAATGTGAGACAGCCTTCTTAAGTAGTCTTGCCTTTCATTGGACACACCTGCCAAACTAATTAGCACAGGTGTCTGCAATTGCTTACAGTGATATAAAGAGCCCTGACACACATCACCATCAATGAGTTTAACTGACAAACAAACAAATTCTTCCCTTATCACTCCTAAACACTTTTTGCATAATAATTTGGAACACAGTGTACATGTGCTTTTCCACAAAACACCAGTGGTTCACGTAGTGAATCTTACAGTTCTAACTTGCCAACCGTGGTCTGTATGGAGTTGTTCAATAAAGGGCCCAAAATTAAGATAACATAGATGGGAGAGGTCTCTATGAATAGGAATTCCTAAGTATTTGATACCCTGTGAGGGCCAGGCAAAGGGAAAGTTGGACTGGATGCAATCCTATATGGATTTAGGGAGGGAGACATCGAGGGCCTCAGACTTCGCTGCATTGATTTTAAAATTTGACCATGTAACAAAGTGATCTATTTCAGCCATAACAGCATGGATGGATATATGTGATTGAGTGATATATACTAGGACATCATCAGCAAATAGAGAGCACTTGTACTCGGTGCCTCCCACCTCAATCCACCTAATATTGGGGTTATGGCGAATTGATGAGAGCAGGTGCTCCGTCACTAGGATGTATAAGAGAGGGGACAGAGGACATCCCTGCCTTGTCCCATTGGTGATTGTGAAAGGTGATGAAAATGTTCTGACGCACCCCCTGGGCCTTGGGACACCTGGAGTCGGACCCTTTTTGGTGGATGCTGGTGGTTGTAGTCTTCGTGGCGGCGACCCGGTTCCGTGGCTCAGGGTGGTCAAACCAGTGTCGGAACTATTTATGTGGTTTTGATGTTTAAATGTCCGACTACGCCACCCGTGGATTGCGGTCAGAGTGAACCGCCGCTGCAGGGCAGACCGCTGAGGCTGGTGTTGTGGGTGCAGCAGAGCGTAGCATAACTCCCCACGGGAGGAGTATAGCCTCAGGGCAGTGTATGCGGAGGATGGGGGTGATGGTGCAGGGCAGCAGCAGTAACGACACGGAGTCAGTGATGCAGTCCAGGGCCTTTACTCACAGTTCTTATTATCCAGACCACGTCTGCAGGTAACGGCTGCCCACGTCGTACTGTGCTCACCAGGTGAGGGGCTCAGACAACTCCCAGATAACTTTGGAGCGCTTCACAGGACCCCCTTTGTGTCCTTTGTCTGGCCTTTCTTACCAACGCTTCTGTCCGGCTGCCTCGGGCCTCCTCTTGGTAAACTTGGCACCAGTTTCCCTGACCCTATGTGGTGCCTTCCTAGCGGGTGTAGCGAGGGGCTGTGCCACATAAAATGTCACAGCCTCCGGTTTCTAGCTGAGGGTCGTTTCCCGCCTCCACTAGTTTCAGGGACCGGTCTCCCCCTTTGGCCTGACCCCTCTACGCAGGTGGATTCGGGCGTGCGGTGGCGACTCGCCCGTCCGCAACCCTGGGATCCCTTTGTTCCTCGTTCCTGGAGCCTTCTCCGCTCCTCTTCCTTCCTTCTCCCTCTTCCAGGCCTGGGCCTGTGTTACTAGGCCCGCCTCCGGAGCAGAGCTCATGCAGAGCCCCTGCTCCCTGTCACTTCTGCTCAGACTTCTCTGCACTGAACTAATATGGTGCCCACCTTTTATACTCCCTTATCAATGCACCCAGGAACTGCTTCCTCCCTGCTCCTGCACTACAGGGTTCCCCTTCCTCAGTGTTCCCTCCCCCCAATCCAGCCAGGGTCAGTGACTGTCGTGCCCATCTCAGGGGCATATTGGTCGCCCTGCCCCACGGCAATGTGGTGTAATGCATGCAGGTGTCGGGGTCCTGATCCACACTCCATCCTTACCTGAGAGTGAGATATCACACCTCTGGGTGTGGTGCAATACCTCTGTAGCAACCGAGCCCTCAGGGTGCTACAGTTCCATTTATCTTCAGCCTAGGTGACGTATTGTGATACAGGGCCGTGATTTTGGCAATAAAAGGGTCCCCTAGACCCCTACCCCAAGCTTTTTAAGAGAATCATATATGGCGTGCCAGGAGACTCTATGGAATGCTTTCTCAGCATCCAACGAGAGTATCTAATTACAAATTTTTATCTGCATCTAGCCCAGGAAATACTTTGTGCCTAGTAGCAGTGTCTGCTAGTCATCGGATTATCCCGGCTGTTAAGCAAGCTACACCACCTGTAGTTTGGACACTTAATTTTTTCAAAGGAAATGCTTCGGGACCACGGGATACTCAGTGAAGAGCATCAGGAGGCACCCCAAGGCATAGGGGCTGGGACTGGCAGTAGGATGCCTTGGGTGGACAGCCGAGCTCGATCCTTATAAAAGCTTTTTAACTGCAGCAGCTTTAGTGGACGCTACTGGAGCTGGAATTACGCGGCTGCTGGCATGAGACTTGCCCTCCAATAGATCCTTGTAAATGGATTTAAAGTGTATTCATTCAAATTAGAGAGACAATTTAAATTAAAAAGCTTAGAGCTGCCTCCACCACAGGGGGGCTCGCTCGACTCACCAGCGGACAGGCACCAGTATTGGGAGAGGGGGGCTGGCCGTCAGGGTTCACCGCGGCTCTGGCACAAACCCGGCGACACGGAGGTGGCACGGGCAGGAGCGGACTGAACGTGTCGGCTTCTCACTTTTTGGATTTTAGAAGGGCATGACATGCCTATATCTGTGTCTCCCCCTCCTTTTACTCCTCCACCTCTTTTCTTTTCGCATGACTATATGTACTTGTCACTTTTCCATGTGTTAGTTGTGTCTTCTGAGCAGTTTGTCAGCTTTTGGACACCTTTGAAGGTGTTTTCTATGTGTTTCTATGTGTTTTTGTTTGCCTGCCATTGGTTTTAATGGTGTTCGAAGGTGTTCGACGAACAGTTCGACGAACAGTTCGGCGAACACACGGGTGTTCGACGAACCGAACCGAACTCGAACACTACGGGGGTGGCTCAACACTAGTCACCAACACCAGGCAAGCTCTGGGACAAAGCATCAGCCTTGATGTTTTTGATCCCTGGACAGAAAGTGACAACAAAATTGAACCTAGTAAAAAACAGGGACCATCTAGCTTGCCTAGGGTTAAGACGTTTAGCAGATTCAAGATATGACAGGTTCTTATGGTCCATGATAACAGTAATAGGATGGACTGCCCCCTCCAACCAATGTCGCCATTCTTCGAACACCAATTTAATCATCAAAAGCTCCCTATTACCCACGTCATAGTTTCTCTCAACCGAAGATAATGTCTTGGAAAAGAAAGTGCATGGTTGCCACTTACCAGGGGATGGACCCTGAGACAACACAGCCCCAACCCCCACCTCCAACCCATCAACTTCAACGATAAAAAATTGAGACACATCGGGTTGACTGAGTATAGGTGCTATGGCAAAACAACTGTTTAGGTAGGAAAAAACCTGCTGGGCGGTATTCGACCATTTCGAAAAATCAGATCCTTTCCTTGTCATGTCAGTGAGGGGTTTCACAGTTACCGAATAATTTTGGATGAATTTCCGGTAAAAATTAGAGAAGCCCATAAAACGCTGTAAAGCCTTCAGGTTCTCGGGACAGTCCCAATCAAGGACAGCACGTATCTTCTCCAGATCTATCCGAAAACCTGAAGATAACAACAGGTACCCCAAATACTGCACCTCCTGGATGGCAAAAACACAGTTCTCTTCTTTGGAATATAGTTTGTTGTCCCTTTTTCCATTCATCCACCTCTCGATTTTAACCAGATTGTAGGCTCCCCTTAAATCCAACTTGGAGAATACCTTAGCTCCCACAACCTGGCTGAACAAATCTGGAATCAGAGGAAGAGAGTATGGATCTTGGATGGTAATTTGATTCAATTCTCAGAAATCTAAACAGGGATGGAGATCTCCATTTTTCTTCTTAACTAAGAAGAACCCTGCCGCCACGGGTGAAGATGAGGGTTTGATATGTCCCTTCTCCAGACTCTCTGCAATGAAATCATTCATGGCTTGTCTCTCAGGGCCAGAAAGATTATACAGTCTGGACTTTGGTAGTTTAACTCCGGGGGTCAGGTTAATAGGACAGTCATATGCACGATGAGGAGGCAAATCCTGACATCCCTTCTCAGAAAAAACATCCTCAAAACCAGAGAAAAATGCAGGTAATGTCTCTGTAGAGACTGCAGAAAGGGAAATGTTTAAACAGTTCTCATGGCAGTAATCTCCCCATTGAACAATCTCTCTGGATTGCCAATCCACTACCGGATTATGTTTCACCAGCCAGGGTAGACTCAGTGCAATCAGAGCTTGAGGGCCTGTAGGACAGAACAAGGAATTATCTCACAATGAACAGACCCCACCCTCATTCTTTCATTATGTACAATCTGAGTCAGAGCTTTCTATGCAATTGGTGCCGAGTCGATGGCAAAAATAGGAATGGGCTTAGCTAAAATATAGAAAGCAGCTCATGAGTTCTCACAAACTCAGCATCAACCATGCTGACGCCAGCTCCACTGTCTACAAACACAGACATTTTCTCAGTCCTGCTCTCTAGCACCACCTCTGCTGTCAGGACAAACCTTGAACTGCAGGTTGACGACAAACGCACCCCCTGATTATCCAATTCCAGACAGCCAAGGGTTAATCGAGCTTCTTTTTTATTAGGAATCGAGGGACAAGCCCCAATAAAATGTCCCTTCTTTCTATAAAAAAATAATCTCTTTTTCTTGCGGACCTCAGGGGAAACATAAAACGCAGAGGGACCCCTTAACTGCATGGGTTCTTCTAACTCCACAAGTACAGGTTCACCCCCAGACCGCCCCCCGGCAAAGGGGCATTGCCCTGAAAAGAGGGCTCCGGAAAAGGTGGTCTCAACCACCTATTCCGAAAGCGTCTAGCAACACGTATAGCCAATGGCACGGCAGCCTCCAAAGACTCCGGGATTTCGTACACTGCCAAGGCATCTTTCAGCCTTTCAGTAAGGTCCTGACAAAATTGGCTTCTAAGAGCCGGGTCATTACATTTGGTATTAATTCCCCATCTCCGGAATTGGAGCTTAACATCTCCACTGACTGATTCCCCTGCTGAAGGCGACGCAGCCTGGACTCAGCCAAGGAGATTCGATCAGGATCATCACAGATGAGAGCAAGAGCCCCAAAAAATTCTTCCACTGACTGAAGACAAGCAGAGCACTGTGGCAAAGAGAAAGCCCAGGATTGGAGATCTCCCTGCAACAGTGAGATAACAATCCCCACTCGCTGCTCCTCATCTCCAGAGGAGTAAGTTCAAAATTTGAAATACAATTTACAAGCTTCTTTGAAAACAAAAAGCTTGTCTCTGCCTCCAGAAAACCTGTCCGGGAAGGCAATTTTGGGTTCAAGCTGGACCGGCTTACCCACAGAGTCCCCAACATTAGGAGTCTGCAGTTGCTGCCATTGCTGCTGAACCTCAGATTGTAGGTCAGTCCCTCTCAGTGACAACTTCTGCAGCCGCTCTGCCAGCACTACAACGAGATCCATGAACCAGGAGAGAGAAAAAAAAACACCCCAAAAAAATGTTTGCCAGTTATTTGTTTTTTAAGTACGGCCGAGGATAATGTCACGCAAGGTGAGGGAAGGAACAAGTGTACAATGACAAGAAGAGGGGAAGGAAGCCCAACAACAAGGGAAAAGGGTAATTGGAGATCCCTAGGCAGATCTAATTTCAATCTGACTACTCTTTTGTCCCTAAATAGGTTCCGCACCTATCTCTGAGCAGGAAATCTAATCCCTGAATGTCCCAAGAGCTAGGCCCTAGGTAGGGAGGGTACGGGTTGAACACTAACCAGGCCCCACTGTAACTAAAGTCAACAAGGTAAACAAACAAAGGGGATACACTTAGCTTGAGAAGATACCAAAGAGAGCATGCCAACAGTCCTCTAAGGGAACACCAAGAAGAAACTAGCAAACTAGTACTCCAGGCCTTGACAGAGGAACATAGAGCTATCACCGGCGACTCTCTGGAGATACTGAGAGTTTTTAACAACCAAGCAAGAGTGTGTCAATTAGCAGCAGAAAGTGGAGGTCACTGCTGGGTCCTAAAGGGAGAAGGATATCACTACACTACAGAGATGAGAGGATCAAGAAGGTGTCTGCAATGCCAAGCAATGCCAGGGCCATTGATATTCTCCTAGGGCTTCCACAACCTCTCCTCAGGACGGAACCCCTTCCAATCCACTAGAAAAAGGGTTTTTCTCTTTATTACTGTTATGATCTGCTACAGGGACTAAGGAAAGACAGGAGATCAGTCCCTACAATAGAACTAAACTAGACCCCTACGATGTAACGGGGAACCTGATCCTGCGATCAGACCCGCTAAAGTCCTCGGCTAGTCTGTACGAAGACCTATAGATGTGAGGGAGGGATCCCTACAAGAACTAGGGACTGGGATAAGTTTGGACACCTCCTAGCAGAAATAGTAGCAGTCAAAGACAAACACACAACAAAAAGCATAGAGGTCAGAAGACCTAGCAAAACTAACAGAGAACGGCAACAGAGCACCAAGCTAGCTCAAGAGTAGTAAATACAATGAAGTCCAGCAAGGCCAGGAGGGCGGAGCCGGATTAAATAGGCAAAAATGGTCATGTGACCAGCAAACTAAAAAAAACCTAACAGGAGAGTTCTAACAGTACCCCCTCTTCTAAGAGGATCCTCCGGATCCCCTAGGCCCAGGCTTACCAGGAAACCTCCTGTGAAAAGCTCTGACAAGTCTGGAAGCAGAAACATCATCTGCCCTCACCCATGAGCTATCCTCAGGTCCGAAACCCTTCCAAGCGATGAGATACTGCAAACTCCCTCTATACCGTCTAGAATTTAGGATGCGGGAAATTTCATATTCCCCGTCCTCCACCACCGGAGGAACAGTGGCAGAGGTGTCACCATCCGACACATCAGCTTTTTTCAACAGAGAAACATGAAACACCGGGTTAATCTTCCAGGACGTAGGAACCTCCAACCTAACAGCAGATTGGTTAACTATCTGAAGCACCTTAAAGGGCCCTACGAACTTGGGACCCAATTTTTTAGAAGGAATCCTCAATCGCAGATTCTTAGAGGACAACCAAACCATGTCACCAACAGCAAACAAAACCTCTTGCCGTTTCCTATCAAAGTACCTCTTAGATTTTTTGTTATCCTCCTGAAGATTACCACGCACATCCGTCCAAACTCTCTCCAAATCACCGGAAAAACTCTCCTCCTCAGGCACAGCCGAAACCAATTTGGAGAATGACCCAAAAGACGGATGTCTCCCAGAACAACAAAAAAAAGGCGAACACCCAGCAGAAGAGGATGTATGGTTGTTAAGAGCAAATTCAGCAAGTGGCAGAAACTCAGACCACCCCTCTTGATTGTCCGCCACAAAACAACGCAAGAACTGCTCAACATCCAGGTTCTTCCTTTCTGTCTGGCCATTAGACTCAGTATGATATCAGGATGAAAACGACAAATGAACTCCCAACCTGTCACAAAAGGCACGCCAAAAACGAGCCACGAACTGAGGTCCCCTATCAGAAACAATGTCAGTAGGAACACCATGTAGTCTGACAATTTCCTTGACAAAGGCCTTAGCGAGTGTCTTAGCGCAAGGCAGTTTGATGAAGGGAACCAAGTGACACATCTTGCTAAAACGGTCCACGACCACCCAGATGACTGTGAAACCTTCAGAGGGGGGAAGGTCAGTAATAAAGTCCATAGCCAGATGTGTCCAAGGTGCACTAGGAACCTCCAGAGGGCAAAGCAACCCCGCAGCAGGAGCATGCGAAGACTTGGATCTAGCACACACAGTACATTGGCGCACCCACTTAATGACTTCCTTCTGCCATCCAGGCCACCAAAAACTGCGACCCACAAGTCTCTTGGTCTCAGAAATTCCTGGATGACCTGCCAACCGAGACTCATGACACTCAACAAACAAATCTCTCCTAAAGGTCCTAGGCGCAAACAACCTCCCATGGGGAGTGTTAGATGGGGCATTCTCCTGAGCTTTAAGAATCTCATCCTCCAAAACGGAGTCCAAAGCAGCAATCACAACACCTTCTTGTAACATGCTCTCCTCTTCCTCCTCAACACCATGGGAGAAAAGCTGCGAGACAAAGCATCCCCTTTAACATTCTTGGTACCCGGGATGTAAGTAACGGAAAAATTAAACCGCGAGAAAAAAAGTGCCCACCTAGCCTGACGGGCATTCAAGCGCTTGGCAGCATCAAGATAGATCAGATTTTTATGATCAGTGAAAACCTGAATGGGAAATTCAGCACCTTCCAAGAGGTGACGCCAGTGTTCAAATGCGAGTTTAATCGCCAGCAATTCCCGATTACCAATATCGTAATTAAGTTCAGTCTCAGAAAAATTTTTTGAAAAAAAGGCACAGGGATGTACTCCATCCTTGTTTTCCTGAGACAACACCGCACTGACCCCCACCGAAGAAGCATCAACCTCAACCAAAAACGGCTTAGTCACATCAGGCTGCATAAGGATGGGAGCAGAGGTGAACCTCTCCTTTAGAAACACAAAAGCTTCAATGGCCTCAGAAGTCCACTGAACCGCATTAGCACCTTTCCTGGTGAGATCGGTCAGCGGTTTGACAATAATAGAAACATTTTTTATGAATTTTCTGTAATAATTGGCGAAACCCAAAAACCTCTGTATCGATTTCAAACCAATAGGCCTAGGCCATTCCTGCACAGCTTGAACTTTAACCGGGTCCATCTCAAAACCTTCACTGGAGATAATGTAGCCCAAATAACTAATTCTCTGTACAGTGAACTCACATTTCTCCAGCTTAGCAAAAAGCGAATTGTCCATTAATAACTGTAATACCTCACGTACGCTCCGCCAATGAGACTCCAGATCAGGCGAATAAATCAGAATGTCATCCAAATACACAACCACATTTTTGCTGATTAAAGGTCTAAGGATGTCATTAATAAGATTCTGAAAAAATGCTGGAGCATTGGTAAGACCAAAAGGCATCACCAGATTCTCAAAATGACCCACAGGAGAATTAAAAGCAGTCTTCCATTCATCACCCTCCTTCATGCGCAACAAATTGTATGCCCCCCGGAGATCAATTTTAGAGAACCACTTGGCCCCCACTAACTGGTTAAATAAATCAGGAATCAATGGCAGTGGGTAAGAATTGCGTACAGTAATTTTATTAATCTCACGAAAGTCCAGACAAGGACGTAAACCGCCATCTTTTTTTTTTACAAAAAAAAATCCAACAGCCACAGGAGACTTGGAAGGCCTAAGGTGACCGGCGGCCAAGCTTGTCTGTATGTATTCCTCCAAAGCCTTTCTCTCAGGAATAGTAAGATTAAATAAACGACTTTTAGGAAGAGTCGCTCCAGGGACAAATTCAATGGTACAATCATAGTCTCTATGGGGAGGCAAAATTTGTGACTCCTCCTCAGAAAAAACTCTCCAAAAATCCTGAATAGGTACAGGTAATTCCTCTTTTTCCACCGCAGCAATACGTCCGTTACAACACTTGTCATAACACTTAGGGCTCCAGGACTTAATTTCATTGGTAGACCAATCCAGTACAGGATTGTGCAATTTTAACCAGGGTAACCCCAGTATTACTGGAGAAGGCAAATTATCCAATACCACCAAATCCAAATTCTCTTGATGAATACCATTAATAGTGATGGGAAATTCACAGACCTTATGAGTAACACTCTTCAAGGGAGAGCCATCAACAGAAACCACAGCAATAGGGGATGACAAAGTTTTAGGTTCTAATCTAAGTTTTTCCACAAATACCCGAAATTCAATTAATTCATCCTGAGCAGCGGTAGTAGCAGATAGGAATACTCCCTTAGAATTTAAACAGGCAATACGTGCATGACTGACCATTTTTTTTTCTTTCTTCATACGAAGCACACAGTTCTTAATAAAATGACCAGAATTTCCGCAATAGAAGCACAAGCCTTCAGAAAGCCTGCGGTCTTTTTCCTGAGAGCTGGGTGCCATCGCTCCAATCTCCATCGGCTCTCCATTGTCAGCACAGACCCTCTCAGGACTCGGAGCTGACATAGCAGAGGATTTACTCTCATTAACCCTTGCACGCAGTCTCCTGTCCACCCGTATAGCTAATTGCATTGCCTCCTGCAAGTTTCCAGGTGTGGGATAAGCAATCAGTAAATCCTTAACCCTTTCACCTAGCCCTGCAAGAAACAAGCTTTTCAAAGCTGAATCGTTCCACCCCACCTGGGCAAACCACCGACGGAAGTGAGAACAATATTTTTCCACATTACCTGATCCCTGCCTCAAACGTCTCAATTCAGACTCAGCAGATGAGACACGATCAGGATCATCGTACAACAAACCCAAAGCAGAAAAAAAACTATCCACTGATCTAAAGCACGGATCACTAGGTTGGAGAGAGAAGGCCCATCCCTGAGGATCTTTGCGCAAAAGTGACATTATGAACCCTATGCGCTGTGATTCATCACCAGAGGATCCGGATCTCAAATGAAAATACAATAAACAAGCATTTTTAAAAGAAAAAAAATCTTGTTGTTCGCCAAATAATAAATCAGGCAGACGTACCTTTGGTTCCACAAAATGTGCTCCAGAACAGCTACTCATGTGTTGTTGGAGCTTGGCCACCTCCAGAGAGAGTCCCTGCAAGCGTTGAGACAAATCTTGAACCGAGACCATGATGGAAAACTGGAGGTCTTTCCTTAGAGAAAATTTTTTTTTTTTTTTTGCTTTTTTCTTTTAGGGCTGGACTTACTGTTATGATCTGCTACAGGGACTAAGGAAAGACAGGAGATCAGTCCCTACAATAGAACTAAACTAGATCCCTACGATGTAACGGGGAGCCTGATCCTGCGATCAGACCCGCTAAAGTCCTCGGCTAGTCTGTACGAAGACCTATAGATGTGAGGGAGGGATCCCTACAAGAACTAGGGACTGGGATAAGTTTGGACACCTCCTAGCAGAAATAGTAGCAGTCAAAGACAAACACACAACAAAAAGCATAGAGGTCAGAAGACCTAGCAAAACTAACAGAGAACGGCAACAGAGCACCAAGCTAGCTCAAGAGTAGTAAATACAATGAAGTCCAGCAAGGCCAGGAGGGCGGAGCCGGATTAAATAGGCAAAAATGGTCATGTGACCAGCAAACTAAAAAAAAACTAACCGGAGAGTTCTAACAATTACTTTGTAGCAAGAATATTCTCTACATCAAAGACATCTAAAGAGCCGACTGGAGCAGGAGAGGTACCTGGATCCTTGAAGAAGGAGTTTAAGATGACTGGCTTAAAGAGAGACACGTGGAATGAGTTGGCGATACATAAAGAGGCTGTAAGTTTGGGCTTATAGGATACTGCATTTATCTGTTTGAGAACCTTGAAAGGACCGATAAACCAAGGACTCATCTTGTATCAAGGTAACTTGAGCAGGACAAACTTCCAAGAAAGCCAAACCTTGTCCCCATGACAAAACTGAGGCGGGTCCAGAAGCCTCTTGTCCATGTGTCTCTTCATCCATTCAGAAGACTTCACCAATGTGACTTTAGTGTCTTCTAGTGATAAGCGAGCGTGCTTGTCACTACTCGTTACTTGCCCGAGCATCACTGTGCTCTAGATGCTCGCTACTCTGCGAGTATTTTTTTACATTTTTTTATGTTTTTAGACAGTTAATAAACATGCAGGGATTGCCTGCCAGTCACTGTAATGCTGTAGCCATGCTGGTAGTGACATTACAGTGATTGGCTGGCTGCATAGCGTCATTGAGTCTATATCAGATCCGGGACGCTATGCTCTTCACAGTCTTCCCCAGAAATGGGTAGAGTAGGGAGATCTGCTGCTGAGCGAGGGAGAGAATTTTACCTGCGTATAGGCAGAGATTCCACACCACTTTTATTTCTATAATCTGCAACAGCAGCCCTTATTAGGGCTCAATTTAATGAATATTAATACTGCTGTTAGTAGTAGTTAGGGAGAAATTGTGGAGGGATAGTGTAAGACAGGATAGGGTTCATTGCATGTCCTTTCTCAGGATTACTAATATTCTTTTTGCTCTTATTCCTGCAAATTGTTGTGAAAAAGACATATTATACACGATTTATACTGCTCCAGTTGTGCACGCAGAGGTCGAGGCCATGGGCAAGCTGAAATTGTGCCTGCTGAGGGAGCACTACAAGCATCCACATCATGTCTCCCTACCTTCCTGTCCCACATTCTAGGGGGGCATGGAAAACCACTCTTGAAGCCAGACCAGTATGAAAAGGTTGTTGATTGGATAGCAGATAATGCTTAAAGTCAGTTTGCCAGCACCACACTGTCTTCCACATGGTCCAGTATCAGTAGCCATGAATTTGGACCACATAATCCTCAACCTGATTCTCTCACTATGCTGAGTGCCTAGAGACAAGTGATCCCACACTTGGACACTCCGAAGAGCTGTTCACATTTTAATTTATATATTCTGGCTTCTCGCCTTGCCCACTTCATGTGGAACATGAGGATATTGCATGTAGCAATACCCAAATATTTGAGGAGCCATGGTGTCACGCCAGGTATGGGAAAAACTCTTGCAACACAGAGCGGAAAAGGAAAGGGAGCCCAGAGACTAGGGAATGGGGGAAGTGGAGACCTCCTAGTCTGATCTGGCGTCACCCTGTCTCAACTACCGTTCCTATATTGCCTCTTCAGCAATCACTGCACTCATGCCTTACCCTACTCTCCCTAGCATATGGCTACATCTAGGGATGGGAGGAGATGAGCACTAGTCAACCTCCTCTAAACTCTATAGGCAATAGCAGGAGAAATGGCTTAGCTTTAGATGATCTCCGAATAAGCACACGGCCTCAAGCTCCAGAGAGGACAAAGTACTGCTCCTGCTAAGCTTCACAAGTAGAAATGAGTATATCCGGCGACTCCCTCTCAGACACACCAGGTATATATACACCCAGGCCAGAGAGCTAATTAGCAAGAGAGAGGTAGCCGCTCGGTCCTAAAGATAGCCTCTTATCTAAGAAGCTGTCTGCGGGGGCGTGGCCTAGCAGGGCATTTGAGAGGATGTGTGTTGGAGCTATCCTGCTGCACATACCAAATACAGGGCTGAACAGAGGCACCGCCGAGCGCCTGAGATAGCTGCTCTGGTGCCCGAGATTGCGGTGAGCGTGAGGAACCCACCGGAGGCTACATCCAATGTCCAGATGACTCGAAGGAGGCAGAAAGAGCTGGGGACAGAGGGGAGTACCCTGACCCAAGATGGAGCTGGATCAGCAGAGGAGGAGGCGGTCAAGGCAAGTGCTGCATACAGGAGGAAGATGGAGGTGATCTCCAGGCTGGAGAAGTTTGCCAGAGTGGAGGGGGCAGAGAGGCAGCAGCAGGGAGCTGGAGGTGAGGAGGCTGGAAGTGTAGAGGACACAGGGGAGTTGAACAGAGAGCAGTCCCAGGCACAGTACAGCCCCATTACTCAGCAGATCCCCATGCATGCTGATAAGTCACAAGATAAGTGTGGCACATCTCCCACTGCAGCAACCTCACAAGCCCCTACACACAGTGGACAGCCTGTAGACTCATGTGAAGCAGCTGTGAATGAACCAATACTGAAGGGTGTATTCTCAGTAGTGACATTTTGCAAATCTGCACTTACAGCACTGACCCTGCAGGTTGATTGCTTAAAGGGTGAAATGGCTATTTTCCGTACTGCCATGCAGAAAACTGAGGAGAGGACGGAGGTGGTGGAAGAGCATGTAGGCAGTGCTGAAGATCAGATTGCTGAATTGTTAAAAGGGAGAAAAAATATGTCTAGCGCATTTCGGAGCTGGAATTTAAAACAGACGATCTTGAAAACTGTTCCCGTAGGAACAATCTAAGAATAATTGGAGTGCCTAAAAAGATAGGAGGGAACAACCCCACAGATTATATCGAATCATGGCTGAAAACCATAGTGGGAGGAGGCAGCCTTACAAAATTGTTCACAGTGGAGAGGGCTCATCAAGTACCATCAAGACCCTTACCCCCAGGATCGGCCCTGAGAACTTTCCTGGCAAAAATCCTAAACTACTGGGACCGCAATCTCCTACTTAGAAGGGCCAGAGACATGGTAGACTTAACTATTGATGGCAACTATTGATATCTATATACCCGGACTATTCCGCAGCAGTTCAAAAGCTCAGAATGAAATTTGGAGAGGTCAAGAGAAGACTATGGGGACTGGGTTTGGCTTACTCAATGCTATATCCGGCCAAATTAAGGGTGGTGGCTCTGGGAGGGGTACACTTTTTTCCGACCCCTGAGGAGGCAACAATTTGGCTGGATCAGAGCAGATGGGGCCCTCTGAAGAAGGCGCTGGTTGTTCGAGGATTAATTGTTATTAAGATTGTAGAATTTGAATGGTTATAGGATAATTGTCCTTTGGTAATGCGGGACGAAAATGTTTATAATGGTTGTGTTCGGCGGCGCAACAGGCATTTTATTCTGTCCTCGGTGGGCGGGAGAGACGAAGGGGCGGAGAGTTAACTAGAAGAGTAGTAAAGTGTCCGAAATCTCAGAGCCTAATAATTGCTAGTTTGTGGAAAGGCGTTCTCCTTTCTTGTATAAAGAGTGCGGTATAGGTATTAAAACAAAAGATTGATAACGTTCCTGTGGGGAAAGGGTTGAGGAAGTTAGAGGGGTAGTTTAAGTTGAGTTTTAAAATGGGGAATCGGGGGGCAGTAGGTGTTAGAGAAGGGAGGGTACTGGGGGGATGGAGACCAATGAGGGGGTGAAGAAATACTGATATCACTGACTATGATGGGAGGAAGGGTTAAAATTTTGAGTTGGAATGTTAGAGACCTATCTAACAACACGAGACGAACAGCAATACTGCAATATATTATGCAACAGAGGCCTTCGGTGATATGCCTTGAGGAAACACATCTGGTTAGTGAGAAAATAGCTGTGCTACAGAAGAGATGGATGAGGAAGGCGTATCTCTCGACATTCTCAGCCTACGCTAGAGAGGTGTCAATACTGGTACACTCAAGCACGCCGTTTGTAGAGGTAGAAGTGTCGATAGACAAAGATGGTCAATATGTATTTGCAGTGTGTACAATTTTCAATAGACTATTATGCATTATGTCCGCCATACTCGTGGAAAAAGATGCAGGAAATTCTAGAAATATTGTTTAGATGGGTAGGGGTTCCTATGCTTATAGTGGGTGATGTAAACAATATTGTCAATAGCCACTGGGATAAGGGAAGACATGTCTGGTTGAGGAGTGATGGGAATGAGACAGCGTTTGGTAACTATTTAAAGGAAGTAGCCTTGACAGATCTATGGTGGATAAGTACTGCTACTCCTGCTATTCGGCCACATATGGCTCTTTGTCCCGTTTATTTTCCAACATCATGTCTCTATATCTTATGATTCTGTATGCTTCGTGCCTGTTTTGCCCTCATTTTTTCTTGCTCTCTATTTCTCTGTTTGGGTTTTTTTTGGCACAGGCATAAGTTTATCTATTTGGTGGTGCTGGGTCCCCTCTCTATCATCTTTGTCCCGTATAGACGTAGCCCTGGAAAATGAATGGATGGATAATTTGGTACAGGAAGTGGAGTATTTACCAAGAGTGGTGTCGGACCACAGTCTGCTAGTGGTGCTACTACAAATTGAGGACCAGGGGAGTAAATCGGCGTTGTGATGGAAGATTCATCCTTTTCGGCTGCAACTCCTAGACATGGGGAAGATTGGTGATGAAGTCGCTGAATTTTTTAGGCTTCATGAGGGTAGTGCAAAGCAACACATTGTTTGGGACACTATGAAGGCACTATGATTTTGTTCAGAGACATGTTAAGGCATAAGACTACATCCAGAAACAAGGATATAGCGGTAATGGAAGAATTGAGGGCAGCGAAGGGAGTGCTGAGTAACCAGAATTCACAGGACACGCAAAACCGCATGAAGACTGCTCAGGAAGAGGTAAATAAACTACATTTGCACAAGGCACAAAGGGCATTGAGGACATTTCAAATAGAAGCTTTCTATGCTGAGGGTGAAAAAGTAGGACATCTGCTCTCAGTGGTGGCTTCTGCGCAGCGGGACTCGGCACATGTATGTGAATTAAAACAAGAGAATGGCAGTGTAGTTACACAGGGGAAGCAAATTTTGGAAGTCTTTGGGGGATTTTACAGGAAATTATACTCCTCGCAGTCGCAGCAGGTGGAAGCAGAGATTGATGCTTTCCTAGGGAGGCTCACCTACCTAAATTAAGCAATGAAGACAGAGAACAGCTAGATGAACCTCTTTCAGTGGAGGAATTGGGAGAGGCTTTGGCATCCATAGCGGGGTACAGAGAACCGGGGACAGGCGGCATCCCAGCTGAAGTATCTAAAAACCTCAACGAGGAAATAATAACTAAATTGTTAGGGGTATTTGATGAAGTGTTGGAGAGGAGAGTGTTACCCACATCTATGAGGGAGGCCATTGTTGTGGTCATTCCCAAAGCTGAAAAAGATCCACAGCTGCCAGAGTCATAGACCAATATCACTTTTGACGGCAGATATCAAAATACTGGCAAAGGCTTTGGTGAACAGACTAATTCGGGTAATAGACAAGGTAGTCCACTTGGACCAATCTGGCTTCATGCCAAATAAATCCACTGCTGTCAATTTAAGGAGGCTGTACTTAAACATGCAAATTCCAGCTGAAAATGCGTGTAAGAGAGTGGTGGTATCTCTAGATGCACATAAAGCCTTTGACAGTGTGGAATGGAACTACCTGTGGTCGGTGCTGAGTCGCTTTGGGCTCGGGCCAGTGATTACCTCATGGGTAAAATTGCTATACTTCTCTCCAACAGACAGAATTAAAGTGAATAACAAACTGTCAGAAAGCTTCCCTCTGTTTAGGGGTGCAAGACAGGGGTGTCCATTGTCCCCGTTGCTATTTGCCCTCACTGTGGAGCCATTAGCTGCCAAAATAAGAAGATCGCAGGAGGTGAAGGGGTTTGTACATGGGAAAACAGAAGAGAAGATAGCTTTATATGCTGACGATATTCTGCTATTTTTGGAAAATCCTAGGGAAGCCTTGAGAAATGTAGTGACACTAATTGAGGGATTTGGACAGATATCGGAACTGCTCATTAACTGGGATAAGTAGTGTGTTCTGCCGATAGATGAAAAGGGTGACTGTACGGGGGGGGGTTGGAACTATTCACTAAATTAAAGGTGGTCCAACAATTTAAGTACATAGGGATTCATATAGCTCTTCCATTGATGACATTTGAGGAGCTTAATATACTGTATGCCCTTTATTACAAAGACTGCGCACTAAAATCACAGCGTTAGAAAAGTTACATTTACCGGTGGTGGGCAGAGTGACCCTCCTCAAAATGATTGTGATGCCGCAACTGTTATATGTGCTGCATAATTCCCCCATCTGGATCCCAATGAGCAGCTTTCGCAGGATAAAATCACTATTTGGAGAATTAGTGTGGGGTAAGAAGAGTCCCAGACTTAAACAGGAAACACTGCAGAGACCGAACAGAAGGGAGGCTTAGCGCTGCCTAATCCCTGGTTATACTTTCTTTCTGCACAAGGCCAACACCTCAAGGGCTGGGGGGAGACTATGGGAAAGGGACAAGTACTTGTCAGTTTGGAGCACTTAAGATTTCGCCATTAAGTATGGGACTGGAGGCGGGAATCTTCAAGAAATGGGGATCGCATTACCATACCATAAATGTAATACATAAAATGTGGTAGAAAATCAAGCAGATTAGGGGGGTAATTCACTTCACTAAGTTTTCACCTATCTGGGATAACATCTATTTTCAGGAGGTCAGTAATATGAAGGGGTTTGGTGAGTGGAAAGAAATGGGTATTGGCCTGATCTATCAGTTGATTTCCAGAGGAAAGCTTAAAACATATAAAATGTTGCAGGAAGAATTTCAATTCCCAAGGCTAAACCTCTTTCAATATAGACAGGTTCAGCATGCATTTCAGACCCAGAGAAGAAGAGGGCATATTGGAATACAAATAGATCTGATGTTAGATTTTATACTTAAAACCAGAGGAAAGAAAGCGGCAATATCTAAAGTATATAGAGACCTGCTGCACGCCTTTCTTGGAGGACACCCTATCAAAGCTAGAAGGAAGTGGGAGACAGACTTGAGAGAGATAAACAACGATATGTGGGAGTCTATTCTAGAATATAGAATATATATCCAAGTTATCCATGAGTGAGCCTGGGAGAATGTCACAGCTGTATGTGATCCACAGGGCGCATAGAACCCCTGATATGTTATTTAAAGCAGGGTTGGAGTCTAACTCGGACTGCCCAAGGTGCTCGCAATCTCAGGCAGACTTACTGCATATGCTTTGGCATTGTCCAAGATCGTCCTCCTTTTGGATCAAAGTGTTGAACCGTATTGGAATGGTGTATAGGTGTATTGTCCCTAGGGACCCACTGACATGTATATTAGGGTACATTGAGGAAATAAAAACAGACAACATGACCAAAATACCAATTGCGAGATTATTGTTTATTGCCAGAAAATTGATTGCAAAATATTGGATTAGAGAGGAGCCCCCATCCAGATGCAAATTCATTGCCCAAACGAACTATATAATTCAACTTGAAAAAAGTTTTTACACCAAGAGGAATAAGCAGGAATACTTCCATAAATTATGGCAGCCATGGTTGGATAGGATTAATTAGAGTAACACCTATATATACTACTGTAGAGTAAAACTCTTGGTAAAATGTATGGCGGAGTGGAGAGGGAAGAAGGAATGAAGAAAAGGGGAAGAGAAGGGAGAGAAGGGAGTAGGGGAAGGTAAGAAAAGGAGTAAAGTATGGGAAGGAAAGAAAAGGAGTAAAGTAGGGAAGAAAAGAAAAGGAAAGAAGGTGGGGGGGAATAAAATAAAAAAAGTAAAAAAAAAGGGAAAGAAAGGTCTTCATGCCCCCCAAGGGAAGGGGGGAACTTACTGTAATATTGTAAAATGAGTATTGTCATGTAATATCAGTTCCAAGTTTTGCTATGTTTAATAAAAATGTATCTGATTAAAAAAAAGAAGCTGTCTGCAATGCCAAACATAGAGATCTCCTGCAACCCACTGCAGGGCCACTGTCCGTCACCTCCGACACATCTGTGACACACTGTCACAAGGAGGCGATGGTGGGGAAGTGAATTTACTGTTGCAAGAGGTGGATTGTGATAAGACACCTTTGCCAACAAGTCAGGAGGAGGACCAGTGTGCGGTAGTAGAAGACGAGGTAGTGAATGATGAAGTCACTGACTCAACCTGAGAAGGTGACATGCAGAGCGAGGACAACAGCGCAGAGGGGTAGGGATCCGCAACACCAGAACAGGCAGGAAGAGGCAGTGGGGTGGACAGAGACTCAAGATGGGCAACTGTTCCCCAGAACACCAAAACGAGGGAAGTTGCCTGTCTATGGGTGAGGTGTTCCCAAGTCTGGCACTTTTTTAAAGACTGTCCAGTTAACCCCAAAAAGGGCATTTGCAACATCTGCCATGCCAGTATCAGCAGTGGCAGCAAAAATACCAGCCTGACCACCACCAGCATGCTCAGGCACATGACAGCAAAGCACCCAACTAGTTGGGCCAAATGCCAGAGTCCAGAATCAGTGTCTGATGGTGACACCACTGCCTCTTTTGCTGTTCTACATGCACACCAATCCCCGTCCATGATGCATGCGAAGATGCCTCCCACCTTGCACCTGTCGTTGCTCCCACCATCAGCAACCACGTCCACGTCCTTGTCCCAGTGCAGAGTTCAGTTGTCCCTACCCCAGTCCTTGGAACACAAACGTAAATACGCAGCCACCAACTCACATGCCACAATACTAAATGGCCACATTTCCAGACTGTCTGCCCTGGAAAAGTTGACATTTACACTTGTGGAGATGGAAGTGGAAGCTTTATGCAACTTCATGGCGGCGGCTGTACCTCAGTCCTCAGTCCCCAGCCGACACTATTTCTCCCAATGTGATATCCCCTCCTTACACAAGCTCGTGTCCCATAACATCAGCCACCACTGTTACTGGGAAGGTCCATTTAACCACGGACACGTTGACAGGTGCTTGTAGCCATGGATGCTACATTTCCCTGACGGCACACTGGGTGAATATTGTGGAAGCCGGGACCCAGTCGGACCCTGGGGCGGAACATGTGCTACCGACGTCAAGGATTGCGAGCCCTGGTTCAATCAGGGATGCCCCCACCTTCTACAGCAGTTCCGGCGCCTCTTCCTCCTCCTCAGCTTCAATCTCCAAAACATTAACATCAGCCACAAGCTGGAAGCACTGCAGCAATGCCTCTGCGAAGCGGCAACAGGCTCTGCTGAAGCTAATCTGCTTAGGTGACAAACTGCACACTGACGCAAAATTGTTGAAAGGTCTAACAGACCAGACTGATCTGTGGCTCTAATCCCTGAACCTACAGCCAGGCATGGTCGTGTGTGACAATGGCCGTCACCTGGTGGCAGATCTGAAGCTTTGCAACCTCACACATGTACCATGCCTGGCCCACGTCCTCAACTTAGTGGTTCAGCAGTTTCTCAAAACTTACCCTGATCTGCCTGAGCTACTTGTAAAAGTACGTAGCATGTGTGCCCATTTCCACAAGTCTGCAACAGCTTCTGCCGCCCTGGCAGTGCTTCTGTAGCATTTGCAGCTTCCAGCTCACCAACTGGTATGTGATGTCACCACGCATTGGAACTCAAGGTTACATATGTTAGCAAAGCTTTGTGAGCATCAGAGGGCAGTAGTTGAATATCAGCTTCAACATGTGCAATCCGGTCAGCCTCCGCACATAAGAACTAATGAGTGGGCATGGATGTCTGACATCTGTGCCATTCTCCAAAACTTTGAGGACTCGACCAAAATGGTGAGCAGCGATGATGTCATAATCAGCAAAACCATCCCGGTTGTCTGTCTACTGAAGCACTTGTTGCTCACAATTAAAGAGGAGGCTTTAACCAAACCAAACTACAACCAAAAAAAATTATATTCTATTCCCTATTAATAGCGCTGTTAGGTGCATTTAATATAGGGGCACGTGCTAGGTATCATCTGCTGGAAAAGAATGTTAATTGTGGTCACATACATCTTTTCCACTGTCTATAGCTTGATTTTTTTTTCCAAAAACTCATTGACAGATTCGTGTTTTTTACAGACAGTCATACAGTGTCCAGCTGTAGAAAATCGCTGCGTTTGGCCTTACAAACATCTCCCTAATCCTTTTATAATTCCTCTCTCTTTAGGACCCAGCAGTGATCCTCGCCTTGCTTTTATTATACCTTTCCCTTTAGGACCCTGAGGTATTCTCACCTTTTTGCTGTTAATCAGCTCTTCCTTGCTGTGTCCTTAAATACACTCAGATCCTCAAAGAGTTGCTGGTGATGGCGTGTTATACCTATTCAGGCCTGGGATTCTAGTAATCGACTAGAATTACCTTAGAGTTCTTTGGTGGATTATTGCCAAGCTTTCTCCGGTGTCAACTTGGAGCTAAGTGTATTTTACTGTTTGTTTCCCTGTTTGTAGGTTAGTTTGTAGTGGGGCTGACTTAGTGTTTACCCCTCCCGCTCCCTACCTAGGGCCTAGCCTTAGGGTCAGCTAGGGCCAGGTTTCCTACTCGGCGATAGGAGCAGAACCTATTTAGGGTCTATAGGGGAATCAGGGTTTGGCATTAGATATATTTAGGGGTCTCCACTCTCCCTTTCCTTAGTTCTAGGGCTCCCTCCCCTTTTCTCCATACCTAGTGTGACATTATCACCAGCCTGTTAAAACAAAACTGACTTTTGTTTTTTTTGGGGTGTTTTTTTTGTGTTGTTATGGATCCCATTTTGGTGCTGGCGGAGAGGCCTCAGAGTTTGTCACTAGAGGTATCTGACCTTCGATCAGCTGTTCAGCAGCAACAGCAGTGGCCGCAGACTCCTAATGTTGGGGACTCTGTGTGTAGGCTGGTCCAGCTTTAGCCCAAAATCGCTCTCCCAGACAGGTTTTCAGGAGGTAGAGACAAATTTTTAGTGTTTAAAGAAGATTGTAAATTATACTTTTAGCTTTGACCCTACTCTTCTGGAGATGAGGAGCAGCAAGTGGGGATTGTGACCTCACTGTGGCAATGAGATCCTCAATCCTGGGCTTTCTCTTTGCCACAGGGCTCTGCTTGCCTCCGATCAGTTGAAGGATTTTTCGGGGCACTGGCCCTCATCTATGATGACCCTGACCGAATCTCCTTGGCTGAATCCAGGTTGTGTCACCTTCAGCCTGAGGATCGGTCAGCGGAGACTTATAATTCTGAATTTCGTAGATGGCAACCGATACCACGTGGAATGACTCGGCTCTTAGAAGCCAATTTTGTCAGGGTCTTTCAGAAAGGTTGAAGGATGCATTGGCAGTTTACGAAACCCCTAGGTCCTTGGAGGCTGCCATGTCATTGGCTATACACGTAGATAGACGCCTTCTCTGGAGCCCCTTTTTAGGGGCAACACCCCATTGCTGGAGATGTGGTCTGGGGGTGAACCTGTATTCATGGATTTGGAGGAGCCCATGCAGTTATGGGGAGCTACTGTGTCGCCTATTTCCTCTGAAATCCGCAAGAAAAAGGGGGGTGTTTTTGGTGGTCAAAAGGGACATTTTATAGGGGTCTGTCCCTCAGTTCCTAAACAAAATGGAACATCTGGAACTCGATTGGCCCTTGGTAGTGAGGGGATGAAGAATCAGGGGATGTGTTTGTTTTCTAAATGCAGCTCTGTTTGTCCTGACGACAGAGGTTGTGATAGAGAGCAGGACTTAGAAAATTTCTGTGTTTTTGGACAGTGGAGCTGAAGTCAGCATGGTTGATGCTGGGTTTGTGAGAACTTGAAGTAAGTTAACTAAGCCCATCCCCATGGATGGCACTAACTCAGTGCCGCTTGCTCAGAGATGTCTGACACAGATTGTAGATGATATAAGACTGAGGGTGGGGCCGCTTCATTATGAAGTAATTCCTTATTATGTCCTGCACTCTTGTTGTAATGGGTCTACCCTGGTGCGCACTGGTGCCACAGATCCCAGAAGGGTGCATGGATGGACTTCTCCACAAGAGGCCCTCACACATTCACACACCTCCACCCTACCACCTCAGACCAGCAGAGGGAGCCCGTTAGGGATATATATAGAGAGGGTGGAGGCAGGCAGTTCAGTCTCAGTTGGAGTTTCAGTGAGAGTTAGTCTCTCAGACTGAGAGAGAGCGTGCTGACGCTCAGAGAGCAGCGAAGAGGCAGCACGCTGGCTGCTGTGCTTAGGCGAGCCAAGGCCTACAGCACATGTGAAGGCCTAGTAAGGGCCCCGGGTGTGGCCGAAGGCGAGATAAGAAGGAAGAAGTAGCGAGGGGGCAGAGGAGCATACCAGGCTCACGCCGATATATATATATACCGGACACCGGGTCCGCGCCTACAGGGACCCTTTACACCCAGTAGGAACCACCGGAACCCCTGTAGGACTACAGGTCCCAGGTTCACCAAATGCTGATTACAGTACCAGGGCTAGGAGTCACGGAGGCCCCAGCGTCCAGGGAGAGTGATCTCCAGGAGAAGGCCCTACCACCAGGTCAGCAGGTGCAAAGAGAGACAGTAACCAAGCTAGGCCTAGCTCCAGGCAGGTCAGAAGCTTAGAGTAAAGCCACGGATCAGGAGGCCCTATACCCGCTCACTGGGGAGAGTCCAAAAGTGCGCCCTTCACCCGGAGTACCCTGGACCGTGCCTGCAGCATCACCAGTAAAGGTACTGAAACTTACCCCCGTGTGATTGTCCGTCTTTCCTCCGGGACCGTCCTGCCGTCTCTCTCCCCTGCACCATCCACCGTTCACCCCTACACTGCCCTGGAGCCAGCTCTACCTGTGGAGAGCCACACCATTCCTGCTGCCGTAACACCAGCTCCAGAGGACTGCTCCACAGCGGCGGCTCCCCTTAGCCGCATTCCACAGGTGGCGTCACGAACTTCCCAAATCCCCTATAAATAATTCCCCCCTTTTTACTGACCGCCCTGGGTCACGGACCGGGCCAGCCACCGTGATATTCCCCATACCGGCATCCATAGGCCCGACTGCCGAGTACCCCACGGCCCAGGGGGGGCGCGTCAGACTTGGCGTCATGAACAGCATTCCATGCCCATTGCCACCGGGTACTGTGCGCCTTAAAAGACTGTAGTACTCACTGTGGTGAAGGTTTCCCGCCATTCCCGAGAATTCCCGCCATGTTCCTGTCACCACGCGGGAAGAAGTGGGGCGTATCCGTGGGAATCGGAGATGCATAACCGCTGGAAGCGTGCGACGCCCAGGACACGTCCCGCCCCTGACGTCGAACCAGGAAGTGTCAGGTCCTGGAAGGAGCCCAGAGGACGCTCTGACGTCAGACACGAGCTATGCAAGGTCCTGGAAGAAGACCGTCGCCCGCGGAGCAGTGGCCTACCTGAAAAAGAAAGTGAAGAAGGTAGGTTCCGGTTCACTAGGGGGAGAGGCGCAACCATGGCCGACGACCAGCAAGCCGCCGGAGCACCGGTTAACGCTCCTGATGCCCAACTTGTGCCCGGCGCTGCACAGGCCGGAGCGGTCGCTCCACCAGCAGGGGTCGTGACCCCGTTGATAACCATGGCCCTGCCGTATATCCCTGGAGCAAAGTGGCTCCCCCAGTATAATGGCAAACCGGACACCCTGTCCGGATTCAAGAAAAAAATATGCGGTGTGCTAGACATGTATTCTATGACCGGTAAACAGAGAGTCGCTGTTGTGCTGGGACAATTGACTGGTGCCGCAGAGAGGGAAGTTGAAACCTGGCCAGCCGCAGACCAGGAATCAGTATCCATCATCTTTAAGAGACTGCAAACTATGTTTGAAAACCGCACTGAGACAGATCTCCGGATGAGGTTCTATCACTGTGTCCAGAAACCTGAGGACAGTATCCGGGACTACGCCTGGCGCTTACAGGAAGCCCTGCGGGCCCTGAAACAGGTTAGTCCAGCCAGCATACAAAATGAAAATAAAATGCTGACGGAACAGTTTATCCAGGGTTTGAAGTCCCAGGAGGAGAGCAGAACTGTACGGTGGTGGGCCTTAGACCATCCAGATGCCACCTTTGACACCCTTAAGGACTTGGCGATAGAGGGTCTGCAGCCCCTGGAAAAAACAGACACAGCTGTCCAACGTTACCAGGGTGGGGCCACCCCAGTGCCCACAGCACTCACTGCTCCTTCAGTAACGGCTGAAACAAAGATGCAAACAGTGCCTCCTAGTGAGCTGGACTGCCTGCGCTCTGAAGTGTGCCAGTTAAGTAAAACCCTGGCCACTGTCCTGAGCACGCTGCAGCTACAGACAGAGCCTGAGCTGGAAGGAAGGATCCTACTCGCCAACAGCCCTGAGGATGTCCCTTGGATGAGGAGAAGAAGGAGGACAACGCCACCCCGTAGGAGGACAACGCCACCCCGGAGGAGGACAACGCCGCCCCATGGGAGGACCAACGACCAACGACACCCTCCTGGAGAATTCATCTGCTACTGCTGCCAGAAGGCAGGCCACACAGCACGGAACTGTCCTTTAAACGAGCAAACCCTGGGGCCGAGGGCCGACACCCAGGAGTAGATCAACCAGGCCCATCAAACTGGTACCATCGGTTCGTGGGAGGAAGACCTTTCCTGTCCATTGTGCTGGGTGGCATCGCGACACCTGCCCTGCTGGACACTGGATCTCAGGTAACCATCATGCCTGATGTCCTCTACAAAAGGTTCTGGTCCATAGACGAACTTCACCCGCCAGCTCCAAACCTTTCAGTGTATGCTTCCAATGGCCTTCCCCTTAACCTAGTCGGGGTTAAGGATGTGGCAGTAAAGGTGGGAAGAGCGGACCTGAAGGACTAGGGACTAATTGTAGTAGAGATTAATCCTGATGATACAGACTTGTACATGATACGTGGCACTAATGTTGTTGGTAACTATTTGGGAGAAGTGTTATTCTTGCTTCAACAGATGGCTGACACTGCCAAGCCAGGGCAGAGGAGGGTGCACCAGAAAGAGATCTGAGCCCTTATGTACCAGCAACAGGTAAAGCTGTCAGGTGGTAAAATTGGTAATGTACGGGTGACAGACCCGATACCCATTGTGATTCCCCTGATGAGTGAAATGCTGATTTGGTGTAGAGCAGCAATAGATCTCAAAGGACAGAACTACCAGGCAGTAGTGGAGCCCATTTGTTCGGAGCACAGGCCTACACTCTTAACTGCCAGAGGGGTAGTGGATGTACGCAATGGGAGGGTGCCCGTACGCCTCCTAAACTATGGAGAGGATGAAGTCAAATTACCACGATATGCCACAGTTGCCAGATTGTACACTGTAAATAACGCTATCCACAATGTGGAGTCCTTAACCTCACCAGACAGAGTAGAGGATAACGACTCGGAAACCCAGGTGGGGGATTGGTGTCAACAGCTCCATGTTGGGACTGACGCCACTCCTGTCCATCAGAAACATGGTGTACACAGGGTGGTTCAGGAATACGAGGAAGTATTCAGCAAACACCCACTTGATTTCGGGAGGATTAAAGGGGTACAACACCATATACCCACAGGTGACCATCCACCCATCAAAGAACCTTACAGACCCATACCACCAGCACACTACCAGAAAGCAAAGGAAATGTTGCATGACATGAGGAAGGCAGGGGTAATAAGAGATAGCTGTAGCCCCTGGGCAGCCCCCTTGTTCCTGGTCAGGAACAAGGATGGAAGCATGAGAATGTGTGTGGATTACAGACAGGTAAATCGCAAAACACATAAAGATGCATACCCTTTGCCCCGTATAGAGGAATCTCTGGCTGCATGAAAGTCTGCAAATTACTTCTCTACCCTGGACCTCACTAGTGGGTACTGGCAAGTAGCAGTTACTGAGGAGAACCAGGAGAAGACGGCCTTCACTACCCCGATGGGACTCTGCGAGTTCAACAGTATGCCGTTCAGACTCTGCAACGCCCCTGGAACATTCCAGAGATTGATGGAGTGCTGTTTGGGACACCGTAACTTCGAGACCTTGCTGTTATACCTGGATGACGTGATAGTGTACTCCAAGACGTATGAGGACCATTTGAAGCACCTGGCGGAGGTGTTTGAGTCGTTGTTCCGGTATGGGATGAAATTGAAGCCTTCCAAGTGCCACCTGCTCAAACTGAAAGTTCAGTACCTGGGGCACATCGTCAGTCCAGAAGGAGTAGCACCAGACCCGGAGAATGTCACTGTCATCCGGAAATGGCCGGAGCCGAAGAATCTGAAGGAGGTATGTCAGTTCCTGGGACTGGTCGGGTTCTACCGGAGATTTGTAAAGGACTACACCAAGAAGGCAGTGCCTTTGCAAGATCTCCTGGTAGGACAGTACAACAGAGGCAAGAAACCCCCTTCCAGTGGGGTAAAGAGCAGGCTGAGTCTTTTGCAGTGATGAAGGAGATCCTGACTGGCGAAGAAATCCTGGCCTACCCTGACTACAGCCAACCTTTCCTGCTGTACACTGATCCCAGCAACGAGGGACTAGGAGCTGTGTTGAGTCAGAAGCAGTATGGCAAAGAGAAGGTGATCGCCTATGCTAGCAGGAAGCTTCGTCCGACCGAGAGGAACCCAGAAAACTATAGCTCCTTCAAGTTGGAGCTCCTGGCCTTGCTCTGGGCCATCACTGAACGATTCAAGCACTACCTGGCCTCCAGTACGTTCACGGCTTACACTGACAACAACCCCCTGACACATCTAGATACAGCCAAGTTGGGAGCCATGGAACAGCGTTGGATGGCCCGGCTGTCAAACTATCAATTCACCATCAAGTACCGGGCAGGCCACAAGAACGCCAACGCCGATGCCCTATCCAGAATGCCTCACCAGTCGGACACTGAAGAAGAAGTGGATGACCTGGAGGAGATTGAGCTACCTGCCTTCCACAGGAATTGGATGGTCCATGAGCAGCGCACCTCCAGGAGGTATCGTGGTAAGACATTAAACCCGTTACCTCATAACAGTTGGAAGGAGACCCAGGACATCAACCCGGTTGTCAGCCGTATCAAAGAACTGATAACCCAGGAAGGTTCCTCCCTCGAGAAGGACGCTTCTCCCCAAGCCAAGCAACTGTGGAATGAGAGAAGCTGGCTGTTCATCTATAGAGAGAAGCTGTGCCGAAGGTACGTCAACCCTAGGACCCATGAGATGGTATGGCAGATCGTAGTGCCCAGGACAGACATCCTAATTGTGTTGGAGGCCTACCACGATCAAGCAGGGCACTTTGGCTGGAAGAAGTTGGAAACCCTTCTGAAGAATCGGTTTTATTGGGTTGGAATGCGGAGTTCCATAGAGAGCTGGTGCCGGGATTGTGGACCCTGTAGCCTCAGAAGAAAAGACTACAGAAGCCAGAAAGCACCCTTGCAGTCCATAAAGACAATCCAGCCCCTGGAGATCGTCGCTCTGGATCACGTCAAACTGTCACCCAGCAGGTCAGGCTACTCGTATGCCCTGACCATGGTGGATCACTACTCCCGGTTCCTGGTGGTAGCCCCCGTCAAGGATCTGATGGCAGAAACTGCAGCAAGGATGTTTCAAGCATACTTCTGCAGGCCCCATGGATACCCGGAAAAGGTGCTGACGGATCATGGCCCTGCCATTGAAGCCGAGCTGTTCAAAGAGTTTTGCCATCTGTACAGGTGTAAGAAGATCCGGACTACACCGTACCACCCCCAAACCAATGGGTTATGTGAAAAGATGAATAACATAGTCATCGACCTGTTGAAGACCTTACCTCTAGAAGAAAGAAACCAGTGGCCAGACAAACTACCTGACCTGGTAGATCTGTACAATCACATACCTGTGAGTTCCACCAATTGTACTCCAGCGTACCTCATGAGAGCAAAACCCGGAAAGTTGCCCATGCACCTGGAGCTTGGAGTGGTAGAGCCAGAAGCAGATATGTCCACTGAAGACTGGGATAAGACCCGACAGGAGCAATACAAGAGAGTACAACCCTTGACACCTGGAGAAGTTGTGCTGAAATGAAAGAGAAGAAGCCACAAGCTAGATGACCAGTGGGAAAGGGAACCTTACGCTGTGTTGAACTCCAGATTCGACAATAGGAAAACCTGTCTAATTAGCAAAGATGGAGGAAGAACAACTGCAACGGTATCAAGAGACCATCTGAAGTTGTGCCCAAGTCCGCTGAAACCCCAGGAGGAAGTGCCTCTCACCGTACCAGAGGAGCCTAAAGAAGAAGTACTCCATACTGTCTTAGGAGATTTCCCAGCAGATTGGCCTCAACTGGATGGAGCGGTAATAATACCTGTGCTACACTTCTACCAACAGCCAGAAGACTCTCCACTGCAAGCAAGACCTGTAAGTGCCCCGGAAGAGCCTGCTCAGGAAGAATCCCCGTAAGAAGGATCACCGGTGGAAGCAGAGCCAGTAGGCCCAGGAACCAGTGTGCTTGCCAGTCCCGTAGAGAGGTTAAGGCAGTCTTGCAGCCCACCAACACATAGAGCAGAGAATAGCGCAAGCATCCACACTGCACGCATCCCAGTACTATGTAGGTCATCGCGTAGCACAAAAGGCCAGACCCCTGCCAGGTATAAGGAGTAAGTAAAAAAATACCTGCAGTGTAAATAGTTACCCAGTAGGGTATTGCATAATGTTTATTGTATAAACTGAAATATATGTGTTTATTTAGTTACCCGTAAGGGTACAAGGACTTGTAGGCTGAGGACTGTGAGCAGCTCAAAAACTGTTCCTGTACATAGTTGCACTCCCTGGAGTGCCCCCTTAAGTGACCACGGAACAAAAACCCGTTTGACGTGGCCAAAGACGTGGTCCAGCACCTAGATGACCTATGCCCTGTAGCAACATCCAGGGCCCACGTTGAGGCTTTTGCAGGCGGGTCCCTCATGTTCCGTCATCGGTGAAATGGACACCAGGTTACGGGACTTACTGTGACCTTATTATTGCTATTTTTATTGCATCATAATGTTACCTGTAACATTCAAGAAAAGCGCCTCCCATAAAGGGAAGAATTGTTAATTTGTTAACCTGTTTTGAAAAAAAATGCTTCAGTCCAAGAGTACTGAGTTTTACTAGGGGGGAATGTGGAGCCCTGCTGCGCATTGGTGCCACAGATCCCAGAAGGGTGCATGGATGGACTTCTCCACAAGAGGCCCTCACACATTCACACACCGCCCTACCACCTCAGACCAACAGAGGGAGCCCGTTAGGGATATATATTGGGAGGGTGGAGGCAGGCAGTTCAGTCTCAGTTGCAGTTTCAGTGAGAGTTAGTCTCTCAGACTGAGAGAGAGCATGTTGACGCTCAGAGAGCAGCAAAGAGGCAGCATGCTGGCTGCTGTGCTTAGGCGAGCCAGGGCCTACAGCACGTGTGAAGGCCTAGTGAGGGCCCCGGGTGTGGCCGAAGGCGAGAGGAGAAGGAAGAAGTAGCGAGGGGGCAGAGGAGCATACCAGGCTCACGCCAATATATATATACCGGACACCGGGTCTGCTCCTACAGGGACCCTTTACACCCAGTAGGAACCACCGAAACCCCTGGAGAACTATAGGTCCCAGGTTCACCAAATGCTGATTGCTGTACCAGGGCTAGGAGTCATGGAGGCCCCAGCGTCCAGGGAGAGTGATCTCCAGGAGAAGGCCCTACCACCAGGTCAGCAGGTGCAAAGAGATACAGCAACCAAGTTAGGCCTAGCTCCAGGCAAGTCAGAAGCTCAGAGAGTAAAGCCACGGATCAGGAGGCCCTATACCCACTCACTGGGGAGAGTCCAAAAGTGCGCCCTTCGCCCGGAGTACCCTGGACCGTGCCTGCAGCATCACCAGTAAAGGTACTGAAACTTACCCCCGTGTGAGTGTCCGTCTTTCCTCCGGGACCGTCCTGCCGTCTCTCTCCCCTGCACCATCCACCGTTCACCCCCCTACACTGCCCTGGAGCCAGCTATACCTGTGGAGAGCCACACCATCCCTGCTGCCGTGACACCAGCTCCAGAGGACTGCTCCGCAGCGGCGGCTCCCCTTAGCCGCATTCCACAGGTGGTGTCATGAACTTCCCAAATCCCCTATAAATAATTCCCCCCTTTTTACTGACCGCCCTGGGTCATGGACCGGGCCAGCCACCATGATATTCCCCATACCGGCATCCATAGGCCCGGCTGCTGAGTACCCTACGGCCCAGGGGGGGCACGTCAAAACATAATCCAGTAGTGGATTGGAAATCCAGGGAAATTGTGGAATGGGGAGATTACTGTCATGAAAACTTCTTAAGCACTTATCTTTCTGTGGTTTCTGCATTTCTGTCTGGTCCTGAGGACGTATTTTCTGGGAATTGACGTCAGGATTTGACTCCTCATCGTGTGTATGATTGTTCCATTAACCTGATTCCCGGAGCTAAACTACCAAAGTCCAGACTGTATAATCTTTCTGGTCCTGAGAGACAAGCCATGAAGGATTTCATTGCTGAGAGTCTGGAGAAAGGACATATCAGAGCCTCCTCTTCACCTGTGGTGGCAGGGTTCTTCTTCGTTAAGAAGAAAGATGAAGGTCTCCATCCCTGTTTAGATTTCCAGGAATTGAATCAGATTACTATCCGAGATCCGTTTCTTCTTCCTCTGATTCCAGATTTATTCAACCAGATTGTGGGAACTAAAGTGTTCTCCAAGTTGTATTTAAGGGGAGCCTACAATCTGGTTAGAATCAGAGAGGGGGATGAATGGAAAACGGCTTTCAATACCATTGAGGGGCATTTCGAGTGTCTGGTTATGCCTTCTGGTCTCATGAATGCACCTGTGGTTTTCCAGCATTTCGTAAATGATACTTTCCACCATTTAGTGGGCAGATTTGAGGTGGTCTATTTGGATGATATTTTGATTTACTCACCTGGTTTAGAGACACATCAGGGTCATGTTAAACAGGTACTACGGATTTTAAGAGATAAACTGTATGCCAAACTGGAGAAATGTGTTTTTTCGCTGTCAATGAGGTGCAATTTTTGGGGTACCTGTTGTCACCGTTGGGTTTTCAGATGGATCCGGAGAAGATCCATGCTATATTTGATTGGGATCGTCCTGAGAACTTGAAGGCATTGCAGCGCTTTCTGGGGTTTACTAATTTTTACCGGAAATGTATCCAAAATTATTAGGTAATAGTGAAACCCCTCACTGACATGACAAAAAAGGGGTCGGATTTTTCTAACTGGTTGAATGCCGTCCAGCAGGATTTTTCCTCTGTAAAGAGATGTTTGGCCATGGCACCTATACTCAGTCAACCCGATGTGTCTCAACCTCTCTTGGTTGAAGTTGATGCGTCGGAGGTGAGGGTTGGGGCTGTGTTGTCTCAGGGTCCGTCCCCTGGTAAATGACGTCCATGAGCTTTCTTTTCCAAGAAGCTGTCTTTGGCCGAGAGAAATTATGAAGGGGAATAATAGGGAGCTTTTGGCAATTACATTTCTAGTAATGACGACATTGATTGTAGGGGGCAGTCCATCCTGTTAATGTTATCATGGACCATAAGAACCTGTCAAATCTCCTGTCTGCTAAGTGTCTTAACCATAGGCAGGCTAGATGGTCATTGTTTTTTACTATGTTAAATTTTGTTGACACTTTCAGCCCAGGGGTTAAAAATATCAAGGCTCATGCGTTGTCCCAGAGCTTCCCTAGTGGTAGTGATCATGAGAACCCTGTCCCTACTTTACAGAAGGGGTGGTAATTTCGGCCTAGTAGCCTGACCTGGAAGGGGAGGTGTTCTAGGCTCAGGGGGACGCCCCTGTCTCCTGTCCTTCGGAGAGATTGTTTGTGCCATCTAATCTGCGCCATCAAGTAATTAGGGAACATCTCAACTCTGTGCTTGCTGGTCAGGTGGTAAGGCATCTGTGGACCTCCTTTCCCGTCATTTTTGGTGACCGGGGTTGCATCAGGATGTGGTTGACCATGTGTCTGCTTGCAGTACTTGAGCGCGTTCTAAAGTATTGCATACTCGTCCATCTGGTTCTCTTCTACCGCTGCCTATTCCTAGTAGACCATGGATTTTATTACTGACCTACCAGTGTCTGCAGGCAAGACTGTGGTTTTGGTGGTTGTGGATAGGTTCAGTACGGTTGTACATTTCATCGCATTACCGGCACTTCCGAATGCCAAGACTCAGGTATTAATTAATGAGATTATGAAGCTTCACGGGGTTCCTTCTGAGGTGGTGTCAGATCGGGGGACCCAGTTAGTTTCTAAATTCTGGAAAAAATTTTGTACTTGACTGGGAGTGCAGTTAGCTTTCTCTTCTGCCTTTCATCCCCATTCGAATAGACAGACTGAGCGCATAAATCAAAATTTGCAGACTTACCTCAGGTGTTTTGTTTCCAAGAACGAGGTGGATTGGGCATCTTACTTACTGTTGGCCGAGTTCACTATAAACAATCATCACCAAGAGTCTACTGGCAGGTCACCGTTCTTTGGTGAATACGGTTTTCAACTGCAGTTTGGTAACTTTAGTGGTGGACGGTGATTCTGGAATTCCTGAGGAGGAGCATTTTGCTTCATCACTCTCTTCTTTGTGGCAGGGGGTTCAGAATAATTTGAAACTCATAGGAGACAGATACAAATGTATGGCTGACAGGAAACACTTGCCAGGTTCGGACTTAAGTGTGAATGAATTTGTGTGGTTGTTTACCAGGAATATAAAGTTGAAGGTTCCTTTCTGGAAGCTGGGACCTAGATTTATTGGTCCCTATAAAATAACTGCCGTCATTTACCCGGCAGAGTTTCGTCTGGAGCTACCTCAGGCTCTTAGGAGCCACAATGTGATTCACAGGTCTCTGCTCAAGAAGTATGTGGTACCTCTTGAGTCCTCCCCTTGCCGCCGCCCCCAATCATGGTTAATAGCAATATAGAGTTTCAAATATTGAAGATTGTGGATTCTCGTCTTCAGTGTCGTTCCCTTCAGTACTTGGTGCACTGGAGGGGTTACGGTCAAGAGGAAAGGATGTGGGTTTCAGCATCGGAGGTGAATACTCGTTCGTTCATTCCATGCCTCTCATCTATATAAACCTGGTCCTGAGTGTCCAGAGATCACTCATAGACGAGGGTGTACTGTCACGGGTGTGACAGGGTTGACAGACAGTCATATGGTGTCCGGCTGTAGAAGGTCGCTGCATTTGGCCTTACAAACATCTCCCTGATCCTTTAATGATTCCTCTCTCTTTAGGACCCAGCGGTGATCCTTACCTTGCTTGGGGATTATACCTTTCCCTTTAGAACCCTGAGGTATCCTCACCTTTCTCCTGTTAATCGGCACTTCCTTGCTGTGTCCTTAAATACACTCAGATCCTCAGAGAGTTGCTGGTGATAGCGTGTTATATCCATTCAGGCCTTGGATTCTAGTAGTGGACTAGAATTACCTTGGGGTTCCTTCATGGATTGTTGCCATGCTTTCTCCGATATCATCTTGGAGCTAAGTGTATTCCCCTGTTTGTTTCCCCTGTGTGTACTTTAGTTTGTAGTGGGGCTGACTTAGTGCTCACCCCTCCCATTCCCTACCTAGGGCCTAGCTTTAGGTTCAGCTAGGGCCAGGTTTCCTGCTCGGCGATAGGTGCAGAACCTACTTAGGGTCTATAGGGGAGTCAGGGTTTGGCGTTAGATCTGTTTAGGGGTCTCCACTCTTCCTTTCCCTAGTTCTAGGGCTCCCTCCCCTTTTCCCGTCATTATACACTGGGTTCTCCCCATACCTAGCGTGACAATGATTTTCACTCAGAAATTCTTCAAAGCAGGCAGGGGTTTCTTTTAGGGCTGATTAAAATCTTTTAATTTTATAATCTACAATATTACCTCTCTTATGTGCAATTCGTACACGGTGAGCTATCGCACTAAGGATAGTGTACTACAGGCATCTAGTGCAGGGATTATTGCCTTATAGTCCTTGCTGCAACTGAAAAAAAATCCCTATTCTATTCCCTATTAATACTGCTGTTAGTTGCGTTTAGTGTAGAGATAGGTGCTAGGTATCATCTGCTGTAAATGAATGTTTATTCTGGTGACATATATCTCTTTCACTGTCCATAACTTGATTGCTTTTTTCCAAACACTGATTGAAATGTATCAAAGCAGGCAAAGTTAACTGATTTAATGTGTCCATTCACAGTTTCTCTGTAGCATACAGTACAGACCAAAAGTTTGGACACACCTTCTCATTTAAAATTTTTCTGTATTTTCATGACTATGAAAATTGTACATTCACACTGAAGGCATCAAAACTATAAATTAACACATGTGGAATTATATACTTAACCAAAAAGTGTGAAACAACTGAAAATATGTCTTATATTCTAGGTTCTTCAAAGTAGCCACCTTTTGCTTTGATGACTGCTTTGCACACTCTTGGCATTCTCTTGATGAGCTTCAAGCGGTAGTCACCGGAAATGGTTTTCACTTCACAGGTGTGCCATGTCATGTTTAATAAGTGGGATTTCTTGCCTTATAAATGGGGTTGGGACCATCAGTTGTGTTGTGCAGAAGTCAGGTGGATACACAGCTGATAGTCCTACTGAATAGACTGTTAGAATTTGTGTTATGGCAAGAATAAAGCAGCTAAGTAAAGCAAAACAAGTGGCCATCATTAGTTTACGAAATTAAGGTCAGTCAGTCTGAAAAATTGGGCAAGCTTTGAAAGTGTCCCCAAGTGCAGTTGCAAAAACCATCAAGCGCTACAAAAAAACTGGCTCACATGAGGACCGTCCCAGGAAAAGAAGACCAAGAGTCACCTCTGCTTCTGAGGATAAGTTTATCTGAGTCACCAGCCTCAGAAATCGCAGGTTAACAGCAGCTCAGATTAGAGACCAGGCCAATGCCACACAGAGTTCTAGCAGCAGACACATCTCTTCAACAACTGTTAAGAGGAGACTTTGTGCAGCAGGCCTTCATGGTAAAATATCTGCTAGGAAACCACTTCTAAGGACAGGCAACAAGCAGAAGAAACAAGTTTGGGCTAAAGAACACAAGGAATGGACATTAGACAAGTGGAAATCTGTGCTTTGGTCTGAGGAGTCCATAATTGAGATCTTTGGTTCCAACCACCGTGTCTTTGTGTGACGCAGAAAAGGTGAACGGATGGACTCTACATGCCTGGTTCCCACGGTGAAGCATGGAGGAGGAGGTGTGATAGTGTGGGGGTGCATAGCTGGTGACAATGTTGGGGATTTATTCAAAATTGAAGGCATACTGAACCAGCATTGCTACCACAGCGTCTTGCAGCAGCATGCTATTACATCCGGTTTGCGCTTAGTTGGACCATCATTTATTTTTCAACAGGACAATGACCCCAAACACACCTCCAGGCTGTGTAACGGCTATTTGACCAAGAATGAGAGTGATGGGTTGCAACGCCAGATGACCTGGCCTCCACAGTCACCAGACCTGAACCCAATCGAGATGGTTTGGGGTGAGCTGGACCGCAGAGTGAAGGCAAAAGGGCCAACAAGTGCTAAGCATCTCTGGGAACTCCTTCAAGATTGTTGGAAGACCATTTCCGGTGACTACCTCTTGAAGCTCATCAAGAGAATGCCAAGAGTGTGTAAAGCAGTCATCAAAGCAAAAGTTGGCTACTTTGAAGAACCTAGAATATAAGACATATTTTCAGCTGTTTCACGCTTTTTTGTTAACTATATAATTCCACATGTGTTAATTCGTAGTTTTGATGCCTTCAGTGTGAACGTACAATTTTCAAAGTCATGAAAATACAGAAAAATCTTTAAATGAGAAGGTGTGTCCAAACTTTTGGTCTGTAATGTATGTATTTAAGAAGTAGTTGTGGCAGGCTTTATGCCACTTCAGAACTCTCCAGTGCCTTTTTCCATACATTTCTGGGTGCTTCTCAAAGTATGTTTGGGGTCATTGTCATGGTGGAAGATCCATGACCATACATGCAAATCTAGGTTTCTGACACTGGGCACTACATTGCGACCTAAAATTGTTTGGGAATCTTCACATTTCATGATGCCTTGCACACATTCAAGGCCTCCAGAACCAGAGGCAGCAAAACGACCCCCAAATATCTTTGAACCTCCACCATATTTGACTGTAAGTACTGTGTTCTTTTATTTGTATGGCTTGAATGATGTGCTTTAACAAAAAGCTCTATCTTGGTCTCATCTATCCACAAGATGCCTGCTGGCCCTCTAAAAATAGTGGAGGCCGTCTGATTTAAAATGTTACAGAATTTATACAAAGAAAATTTGACCACCTCAGATGGATACATTATATTGCAGTAGCAATATATGGCTATGCAAAGCTTAGCTGAATGCTGGCTCTCCCAAAATGCTTTGTGGGAGCTGGCTGCTGGCCTTCAAAAATGTTGAGTGAGGACAGGCTAATGGCCCTCTAAAATTTGAATGAGTGCTGCCAAATGGCCCTCTAACAATAGTGAGGGCCACCTGCTGGCCATGAAACAATAGTGAGGGTCTCCTGATGGCCCTGAAAAAAAATAAGAGTTTCAGAGTCCCTCCTTCATAAATTAAAAGGATGTGTTCTGATCATGTCTCACACACCACATGGTCATATAAGGTATTAAAATGTTAAAATGACATTTACTGGTGAATGTTTTTTTCACCATTGAAAGCAAAACGAATGTGCAAAAATGCAGCAAAAACACTATGTGTGAACATAACCCAAAGAACTATAGAGGAGGAGCATTTTTCCTTTTACTTATTTTGCCTTATATACAAGGCACTATCCTGGAAAGAATGTTTTTTAACATTCTTACCAGTAAAATCCATTTTTACTGGAAATGGGGGGGGGGAGCGGGGCGGAAAATTGCTTGAATTTCCCATTGACTTCCATTATACTTATCACTCAGGTCGAGCACCCAAGCATTTCAATTTGCTTGACTCGAGTAACGACTACCCAAGCATTTTCGTACTCACCCATCACTAGTGTCCTCCCAAATTCTAGGGAAGCCCTTGGTGATGGTGTCGCACCAGGTGTGGGAAAGATTAGTGCAACACAAACAGAAAAGGGAAAGGGAGCCCAGACTCTAAGGAAAGGGGGAAGGGGAGACCTCCTAGTCTGGTCTAGTGTCACCCTGTCTCAACTACCGTCACTACATTGACTCTTCACCAATCGCCGTACACGTGCCTCGCCCTGACTTTCCCTGGATATGGCTAAGGCTAGGGATGGGAGGAGATGAGCACTAGTCAATCTCCACTAAACTCTATAGACAACAAGGGTAGACAAACAGGGGGATTGCTTAGCTTTAGACAACTACAGACAAATGTGCACATGGCCTCAAGCTCCAGAGAGTACGAAGTACCGCTCTTGCTAAAGCCTAAAAAGTCATAATGAATATCGCTGTCACCTCCCTCTCAGACACACCAGGTATTTATACACCCAGGCCAGGAACTAATTAGCCAGAGGGAGGTAGACGTTGCGTCTTAGAGACAGCCAGCCTCAAAGAAGATGTCTGTAATGCCAAACGTAGAGATCTCCTGCAACCGACTGCAGGGCAACTGCCTGTCACCTCTGACACACCAGTGACAGTTCTTGTGGTCAGTATAGATAATTACAAGATGAACCACTTCTTCCATTAAAAAGCACCACTCCTCCAAAGCCAATTTAATCGCCGACAGTTTTCTATCACTTCCACCTCTGCAGGACTTCACAAATATCCCTCTTGTGAGTGGGTAGATCGAGGGAGAACACTAGTATGTCGTCCAGGTAAACCACCACACAAGAGTAGAGTAGGTCCCGGAAGATATAATTTACTAGTTCTTGGACGACTGCTGGGGCATTGCAGAGCCCAAACATCATCATGCGATAGTCATATTGGTCATCCCGGGTGTTAAAGGCAGTCTTGCATTTGTTCCCCTGGCATATACGAAACAGGTTATATGCCCCCCCACAGATCAAGTTTCGTAAAGACTTTGGACCCTTTGAGCCAATCAAGCAACTCAGAGATGAGGGGCAGAGGATAATTATTCTTGATCGTTATCTGATTAAGAGCTCTATAGTTATTACGAGGAAGGAGTGAGCCATCCTCTCAGCTGGGGAAGTAGACTTCCAGATAAAGCTCCGGGCTATGTTCTCCTTGATATATTCGGAAATGGCTCGGGTCTCAACCTGTGACAGAGGGTCTCGAGAAGGTGAAGAACCAGGAAGAAGATCTATGGGACAGTCATATGGCCTGTGTGGTGGTACCATCTCTGCCTCCTTCTTATTGAAGACGTCTGCATAAGTCTAATAATCGGGAGGCAAGCCTGGCAAGTTAGATGGAGTAGACGGAGGTCGAACTTGATGAATGGGAGCAAGACATTTCTTGTGATTGGTCTAACTCAATTGCAGCACTTCTTCGGATCTCCAATCCATGACTGGCTCGCGTGCCCATAGCCAAGGCAGGCACAGGAACAGGGAATGGGACAGACCTGGTAGCCCATAAAAGGAGATCTTCTCCGAATGCAACATTCCTAGCCGAAGTTCTACCGGCTCAGAAACAGAAAGAATGGCTTCGGATAGAAGTCTCCCATCCATGGATCATAACACCAAAGGACTCTGTATATGTCAGATGGGAATCTGGTACCGAACCACCATGGCCTGTTGAATGAAAGTTCCTGCGGAGCCAGGAAATTTTTTGTCCAGATAGGCTGATTCAAAGAACCAAGTGTTGCCACAGGAAATGAACACTGACATAATCAGCAGAGGAGAGGAGTAGTTCTCACCCAGGGTAGCCTCTCCTACCTACTTACCCAGGGCTTTGGAGTTTCCCAGCTTCTTGGGCCAGGAGCAAATTACGTGTTTCGGGCTGCTGCAGAAGAAGCACCTCCCATCAGCACGATGGACTTTCTGACAATGCTCGGCTATTTTCACCTGGTCGACTTGCGTGGATACAGGGGAGAGTATCGAAGCTGAGGTCTGCGGCTTGATCGGCCTTCGGAAGGTAGGAACCAAGTGCATAGGTGTTCTCTTTTGGGTCACCTCCATGGAACGCTCCTGAAACCTATGGTCGATCCGGATTGCCAGGGATGCCAGGTCATCTACAGAGATGAGAACATTTCAACCGGCCATCTCGTACTTAATTCACCCTTACTGACCCTCCCAGAAGGTGGCTACCAATGCCTCATTATTTCTGGAAAGCTGATAGGACAGGGTACGAAAACTGATGGCACACTGGCACGTTGTGAGGTTTCCCTGGCGCAATCTGAGAAGGGAGGTTGCTGCATAGGAAACATGACCTGGCTCATCAAAGACCTTACGAAAGGCCAAAAGTCTGGAGGGTGGAGACAAGTGGATATCCTCTCTCCCATAGGGGAGAGTTATAGTCATCCTTCAAGTACACATTCACAGGTAAAGGGTTAGGGAGGCCAGCCTCATGTCTCATTGTTTGAGAATTTAATAAATTTGTCCTTCTGTCTTGTGAGTTAATAAGCCACAGGGTCCACAGAGATTAAACAACATCATTATTTAACAAACATTCATTGTTCCAGAATCAAAAAGGAGACAACAATCAGGGTTATACAAATAATTTTCTGTTCTTACTGACCAGGCACATAAATACACAAAGATAATAGTGTATTTCTCTTCGATTAACAAATCTAAATGACTGGCTTATTAAGATTATAGGCTATATCGTCATACCCACTTTTAAGTTCTTAGTATTTTGGACCATTGATCCCAAGCCGCCAGGTAACCTCTCCAGGTTGAATCAGCCACAAAAAGGCAAAAGCTCCATTATTATGACCAAATTAGTCCCCATAGATATTCTGAACAATTCTCTCCTATTTTCTGTGTGCTGGGTGTGAGATTGAAAAAATTTCTGAACTAAAAATGAGAGTGATTCAGCAATTAAATTGCGTTTGTGCTCAACCTGTACCGCTTTCAACCAGATGTTCCATTTCAACCACTAACGTACATTTACTCAACAAACAGTTTTCAGTAAACAAAACACCTTTGCTGTTAGATCTAATAAGAATACTTTTGTTTGACAATTTCCTACCCGAAATGACCACTTCTACTACAATAGGGAACAGCTCCAGTAAAATCAAATTGTTTGTTACACCCATTCCAGAAAGCACCAAAACCTTCTCTGCTACATCTGTAAAGAAATTCAACTCCTCCTCCGTAATAAAAGGGGAACGCTATAAGGCTTGACCATTAAAAAATTCCAACCATACCTCAAAATCCTCCTTTATTTCTCTGGATATACGAACATGGAAACATGGATTTCTGATTTCTGCTATGTGCGTTTACAAAAGACTGCAAAAAACTCAGTAGCTTTTTTTCTTACTACCTATAGATAACAGAGCCTTCTTGAATTTCTCTATTTTAGATAATGGAAGGTGAAACTCAGCTCTACTTGTATCTATGACTATATCTAAATATTCTATAGAACTAGCCGGAGGGACTGTTTTCTCTTTAGCCAACGGGATAACAAAATCTCTGCAAATTAACTGAAAGCAGTTCACTACAAATATCAGAATCACTAGGTTTGACAAAAAGAAAGTCATCTAGATAATGTGCTAACCCGCCTTTAATATATTGAACTGCTGTTACCCATTCAATAAATGATGCAAATATATCAAAGTAAAAACAAGATACAGAACAGCCCATTGGTAAACATTTATCAGTGCAAAGTGTGAGATATGGTTTGGCTGAGTGAGAGGCGCCTGACCGGTATCCACTTTCCTCAAGGAGAAACATTACCCCTTGGGTACTGGTCAGATGCCTCTCTCTCAGCCAAGCTATGTCTGACACTTTGCAGTGACAAGGGGCAGTACCCCAAAACGCAGTGTCTGCAAATTGAGATTTTGGCTATTATCCTTCCTAAGTCATGTGATAATGCTCTTTGAAGAGTCAATGTGACGAATGGCAGTAGAGAGATCCCACAGAATCCCACCACTGGTTCCATTTGTGACCAATGGCACCAGAGGGACCCCGCAGAATTCCACTGTTGCCACCACTTGTGCAGGATCCACACCTCACCACCTGCCTGATGTCACAGCTATGTCAGACGGAATACGTGATATTGATCTGCCCTTTGCACCAACGTGATGTTCCGCACCCCCTCGGAGATGTGTAAGATCAGATTGGTACAGTTCTACACAGACACCCCCTGTCCACACGGGTACAGGAAGGCACTGGGAGTGAGAAGAAGTGGCCCACTCAGTCACTGACGTGGCACCACACTCGCTCACACCCCTGACAGGCTGCGAGGCCCCTTCACTAGCTCCAGTGAAACAGAACCTTGTCGGCCTGGTAGAGCTGCCACCAGTTTCTATTAGATAAAAGTCCCCGGTCCATTAACTGGAATTATATTGGCCCAGAAACCCTCCCCGGTAACATGAGGATTAATCAGAGTAACGGTCATTTGGGTTCGTGGATTGAGATTAAAGAGCAGCACAATATTAAATTATATATTTAATTGCCTTAAGGGCACACTAGACATTACTCTATATGCATTAGGGTTATACATACATAATGGTCAAAGATGCACAAAGATGCAAACACAATAGCAGTGGTACAAAAGATATAAGCAGATATTAGGAGTCAATTACCAGTCAGATGGAAGACCTGGCTTGCGGGGGAGAGGTTTAAACATGGGAGGCTTGTTGTCCCCTTTGTTGCAGGACTTCCCCCACATAACGTGTTGTCATGACTTCCCAGGGAAAAAGACTCTTAGCTCTGGCTGCTGGAGCTCTTATCCCCTCTGGGTCACGCCCCCTCCTGCCCCCTGTCTGGACCTAAATCTCCACCCCTGGTCTCTCCACCCCTGGTCTCTCCAAAAACTAAAATGGGCTATACTTCCTTAATGAACGGTCCTTGGGAGCCAGTTCTGGGGTCAACGGATCCAGCCGGGCCCCTGCTATGTGTCGAAACCAAATACAGTGGCCCTAGAGGTTTCTGAAAGGCTGTGCCGTGTATCTCCCTATCCCTGCATGTAGAATGTGCTGGAAGCTGGGGTTACATTCTTCATGTTTGGGTGGTTCCAGAAATCTATTTGGTGTATAACTGGGATGTATTGTATTCCCATAACTCGGTATTGAATTATAAATGTCTGACACAAAGGATATACCGCATCGCTGGGGTCCAGAGTGGGCCTTCCTGTAGCAGCTCCACAGCTGCTGGTGGGGCGGTTCCCTCACTGTCCCTCAGCCCCCTCCCTTCTGCTTGCTGAAAAAGTGTCCGGTTACAGCTGTACACTGTAGATCTACTTCCTATAGATGGCACTAAAGTTCTAGTTCTCTTCCTCTCTGAAGAGACAATTTGCATATTTCCCAGAGGAGCACTGTGGCTTAAAAGTCTCCTCACCTTGACATGCTTAACAAGTCACTCTCCGCATGGAGAAAAGTTATCCCTTGGATACCTGTTAGACGGCTCTCACTCAACCAAACCATATCTCACACTTTGCACTGACGACTGGCAGTTCCCCAAAACACAGTGTCTGCAAATTGAGATATTGATTTTAACTATTATTTTAAGTCATGTGATCAGGCTCTTAGAAGAGTCAATATTGACTTTTAGGATTGCTACTTCCTTTATGCGGCGGCACTAGAGTTCTAGTTCTCTTCCTCCCTGAAGAGACAATTTTCATATTTCCTAAAGGAGCATTGTGGCTTAAAAGTCCTTAAATTGCTTAACATTTCACTTTCCGCAAGGAGAAACGTTAACCCTTGGATATCTGTCAGACGCCTCTCACTCAGCCAAACCATATCTCACACTTTCTACTAACGAGGGACAGTACCCCCCCAAAACACAGTGTCTTCAAATTGAGATTTTGGTTTTTATCTATTATCCTTATTAAGTCATGTGACAAGGCTCGTTAGAGAGTCAATATTGATTTTAAGGATTGCTACTTCCTATAGATGGTACTAGAGTTCTAGTTCTCTTCCTCTCTGAAGAGACACTTTGCATCCAGACTTACTAGGAACTCTCTAGAGGCTGGTAGCAAAGATAAGATGATAACTATGAACAAATTACGCCAATTTTTTTCCTTGATTACTATGGGCAAATTATTTCCCAGGAGTGGCACTGAACAAATTAGAGCTTCTTTATAGCATTCTTCACCCACCCCTTTAACCACTGATGCTACCGGGGTCATTATGGATACCTGCTCCCCTCACCCACCCTTCAGGCCTTCATCCAGGTGCCTCCATACTTCTGTCACCCCACGGACCCTGGATGACTGACTATTTGACCTTCCATGATCAGTCGAGGGTTGGAGTAAGTCATTTAAGAAAGATAGTTCTGTTGGTAATTTGTCTAGTGTATATGGAATGTGTGCTATACTCACTGCCCTTGGATATGTCCTCCTGGATCTGATGCCACCTGAAGATCTTGCTTTCTGTGGTACTTTCAGCTTGTGGACTGGCAGTCTCGGGACCAGGAATGTCTACCTCCAGATGGCGGTCAACAGAGGCCAGTCTGGTCTTTTCTTTTGGTAGGGTGTCAGCTGCACCCCTGCAACACAACTGCCTCCCAGAGGTTCTCTGTCCACAGACTGGAGACAGGGAGTACACGATTCATCTCCTCTTGTTCCTGGATGCATGTTTGCACCACCGAATGACATCAGCGCGACTTTCGACCCAGCTCCTGTGACACATTCCGCCTTCGCTTACTGGTCTCCTGTCATTCTGCAGGCGTCATTCGGCCCAGGAACATTGTCCAGCAGGTCCTCTCAAGCATCACTGGAGACAGACTAGAGCACCGTCATCCGCCATCTTTCTGCGGAGCTCCTCCAGAATGACTTTTATTCTTCACAGGTATGGCAGCACTGAGGACTGACCCAGCACCTTGGCGCTGCCATCTCTTATCCCCCTTACACTCCCCATATTTACAAATACTTCATCCTATCAGCGGGCATCGCATGGGGAGAAACACAATCTTTCCCTGCGATGTGTTGCTGACTGGCTAATAGCTATAGTGAATCCCTATTTTATCTTTCCCCTATGCAAGAGTGTGAAATCTTAGCGGAAACTTTTCTTGACATTTAACCCTTCAGGAGAGGAATACAAATGCATGGTAATGACATGTATTCCCCTCCTCTTTGTCCGGGCCTGCCAGTAGGTTATTCTTTGCTCACATCAGCTCAATGTTCAAAGACTCAAAAACAAAACATACAAATCAAGCCCTCACTATTGTTAGAGAGCCATCAGCCGACTATGCTTTGTTGATCTCATTACTAAAGAGTGGGTCTCCTATACTGTTATTGCATATGCAGTGAGTGGCAGAGCTGCCCAAAATTTGGATGCACACCAATACCCCTTTGAAAATTTGGACACACCCCAATACCCCTTTGAAGAGACTTAGAGGAGGGCCTCCTGAAAACAATGATCCTATTATTAGGAAGTGGGTCTCCCATACTGTTTGTCTATGCAGTGAATGTAAGGGCTGCCAAAAATTTGGATCTACTCCAATGCCCCTTGGAAGAGACGTAGAGGAGGGCCTCCTGAAAAAAAATGTTTCCATTATTAGGAAGTGGATCTCCCATTGTATTTGCCTATGCAGTGAATGCAAGGGTTTCCAAAACTTTGGAGGCACTCTAATGCCCCTTGGAAGGAACGTGGAGGTCAGAAGGCCTCCGGAAAGCAATGTTCCCATTAATAGGAAGTGGGTCTCCCATAGTGTTGGCCTATGCAGTGAATGCAAGGGCTGCCAAAAATTGGGAGGCACTCCAAAGCACCTTGGAAAAGACGTGGAGGAGGGCCTCACAAAAAATTTTTCCCATTAGAAAGGAGCGGGTCTCCAATACTTGTAATACCCATGTACTAAGTGTATGGGCTGACAAGCATTTATCCCTGGGGGGTATACATGAACATACTGTATAAAAAATTATTTTACAGGCATCATAAACACCCTTTAAAAAAATTATGTGGGTGCTGCATCACGGACGACGGTCACCCTAGTGATATGGTGGTGGAGGATGAGGTTGAGGAGAAGGAGGAGGACAAGAGCAAATAGCCAAAATTAGGAAGCGTATTCCCATGTGTGGGTGTGAAAAGGTGCATGGGAATACACCTCCCAATAAAAGACGGCCTGTCAGAATTTTCAGGTGACAGGTGGATGCGCTTTTCAGTTATAATTCCACCAGCGGCACTAAAAACCCGCTCTGATAAAACGCTAGGGGCAAGGCAGGCAAGGACCTCCAAGGTGCAGAGAGTCAGTTCATTCCACGTGTTCAGCTTGGATACCCAATAATGATAAGGCACAGAGGAATCACGGAAAATGTTGTTACAGTCGGCAAGGTACTCCCTCATCATCTTCCCAAATTTTACTCTAATTGTGAGAGTACCCCGTGTCTCACGGCTTCTGCGATGGGAGGGGCTGAGAAAAAACTTTCCCAGAGCACTGACAGTGTTCCCCTGCCTCTGCTGGATTGGAGTTGTGTCTCTCTCTCCTGTACTGCTTGGTTATCCAACGAACTGTGACCTCTGCCGCCAGCGTTTTCAGATGGGAATTTTTTTAATAATTCCCTCAACAAGGGCCTTATGGTACTGCCTTAATTTTGTAGTCCTGTCTGCCTCAGGAATAAGAGATATAAAGTTCTCCTTGTAGCATGTTTCTAGAAGTGTCACCAACCAGTAATGACTGTCACCCAAAATTTTGAGAACGCGAGGGTCACAGGAAAGGCAGTGTAACTTAAACTCAGCCATGCGTGTCAGACTGCTAACAGGCAAGACATCCGTGTCCTCACCAAGAGGACGACTGACCATGCTCTCCTCCTCCTCCCTGTCCTCAGGCCATCCACGCTGAACAGACGGTATGACAGTTGTGCAGGTAGTACTGTCTATAGCGCATGAAACTAGCTCCTGTTCTTACTCCTCTTCCTCCTCCTCCTCCTCCTCCTCTATTCATTGTCACGCAATCCACGTTGGGATGAGATGAGGCTGGGCTGTGTCTAATCACCCTGTATGGTTCCTTGCTCAATCTCATCGTGCTCCGCCTGCAATGCATCCTCTTTGATCGTGAGCAGAGAGCATTTCAGAAGACAGAGAAGCAGGATGGTGACGCTAATTATGGTGTCATCACTGCTCATCAACTTGGTGGAGTCCTCAAAGTTTTGGAGGATGGTACAGATGTCTGAAGTCCATGTCCTCTCCTGTGGTTTTATGTGTGGAGTCTGAACTGAATACCGATGGCCTTGTTGATGCTGGTAGTCAACAACTGCCCTCTTCTGCTCACAAATCCTTCCCAACATCTGCAGTGTAGATTTCCAATGCGCAGGGACATCACACTCCAGTCCGTGAACCGGAAGCTGCAAACGCTGCTGAAGCACGGCAAGGGCGGCAGAAGCTGTAGGTGACTTTCTAAAATGGGCACACAGGTGTTGTACTTTGACAAGAAGATCCGGCAGCTCTGGGTAGGTTTTGAGAAACCACTGAACCACGAGTTTGAGCACATGGGCCAGGCATGGTACATGTGTGAGCTCGCCTTGCCTCAGAGCCGCCACCAGGTTCCGGCCATTGTCACACACGACCATGCCTGGCTGCAGGTTCAGCGTTGTCAGCAACAGATCTGCCTGCTCTTTAAGAGCTGTCCACAACTCTTCAGCATTGTGTGGTTTGTCACCTAAGCATATTAGCTTCAGCACAGCCTGTTGCCGCTTGGCCGAGGCAGTGCTGCAGTGCTTCCAGCTTGTGACTGATGTGGTCATTTCGGAGATGGAGGCTGAAGAGGAGGAGGATGCTGAAAAGGATGAGGTGCAGGAGCTGTGAACTGTGGGGGCAAACCTGTTTAACCTAGGGCCCGCAATCCTTGGCGTCAGAAGGATGTGTTCCGTCCCAAGGTCCGACTGGGTCCCGGCTTCCACTATGTTAACCCAGTGTGCTGTCAGCGAAATGTACCGTTCCTGCCCACAAGGACTTGTCCACGTGTCTGTGGTTAGGTGGCCTTTCCCTGTAACTGCATTGTTAAGGGAACAGCTAATGTTGTGGGACAAGTGCTTGTGTAATGCGGGAACGGCACAGCAGAAGAAATAGTGGCGGCTGGGGACCGAGTACAGAGGGACGGCTGATGCCATCAGGTTGCGGAAAGCTTTCATCTCCGCGAGCCTAAAAGGCAACATTTCGAGCGCATGCGAGTCGCGAAATGTGGCTTTTTAGTAGTGTGACCTGTGGGGCGTTGGCTGCGTATATGAGCTTGCGTTCCAAGGACTGGGGTATGGACAACTGAACGCTGCGCTGGGACAAGGGCGTGCTTGCTGGTGGTGCCAGTTGAGAGTGTGCAACGACAGGTGCATGGCAGGAGGGATCGTCGCAAGCACTATGAACAAGGGATTGGCTTGCACGCCCAACAGTGGAGGAAGCAGTGGTGTCACCCGCAGACACTGTTCCTGGACCCTGTGGTTCGACCCACTAAGTCGGGTGCTTTGCTGCCATGTTCCTGATCATGCTGATGGTGGTCAGGCTGGTAGTTTTGCTACCCCTGCTGATGCTGGCCTGGCAGATGGTGCAAATGGCCTTTTTGAGGTTATCGGCAGAGACTTTAAAAAACAACTAGACTTGGGAAGACTTAACAGTTGTACTGGCAAATTCCGTCGTGTTGATGTTACGGGGAACGGTTGCCCGCCTTCTGTCTGCGGCCACCACAATTCTTCTTCCTGCCTGTTGGGATGCTCTGCCTCCCCCCCCGTGTGCTGCTGTCCTCGCCAGGTTGGGTCAGTTACTATATCATCCACCACCTCGTCTTCCACTTCCGCACCCTGGTTCTCCTCCTGACTTTCTGGCAATTGAGTCTCATCATCGTCCACCTCTTTTGACACTTTCCCACCGTCGCCTTCGTATGACCTTGGCTGCTCAAATATTTGGGCATCGCTTGTTGCGATCTCCTCTTGCCCTGCTTCAAGTGGACCGGGCGAGAGGCCCGTATCTATAAATGGAAAAGTGAACAACTCTTGTCCAAGTGTTGGATCAGTTGCCTCTGGGCACTCGGCAGGGTGGGAGGAAGGACGATCAGGGTGATGAATATGCAGTCCAGACGCACGGCGGCATTGACTTGACCGTGCGGAAGACAGTGTGGTGGTGGTGGCTAAGTGACTGTAAGCATTATCTGCTATCAAACCAATAACCTTTTCACACTCCTGTGTCCAAAAGTGGTGTTCTGCGGTCCCCTATTAATTGGGACAGGAAGGTCGAGCATGAAGATGTGGGTGTTTGTTGTGGCACAATTTCAGCTTGCCCACGGCCTCTGCATGTACCATCACCATCACGTCCAGTTCCCCGTCCCTTCACACGTGCCTTGCTCATTTTAAATGGAGGACAATATCTTCCACGCTCACTACAAATAGCTGAATTTGGAGCGTACTTTTATGTGATCCGTGTGACGAACAAACCACAGTTTTAAATAGCTGTCCTGTAGGTAACAATTTTTAACAGCGCCAACCTCGTGTCAATAAGTTCACTGAAACACTGCAGCAAAATTTCAATGGAAGCCAGAAATGGCAATATTTTCAGTGCAATTATATGTTATCCGTGCTACAGACAAACCAGTTTTAAATAGCTGGCCTGTAGGTAACTACACTGCTCAAAAAAATAAAGGGAACACTCAAATAACACATCCTAGATCTGAATGAATGAAATATTCTCATTGAATACTTTGTTCTGTACAAAGTTGAATGTGCTGACAACAAAATCACACAAAAATCATCAATGGAAATCAAATTTATTAACCAATGGAGGCCTGGATTTGGAGTCACCCCCAAAATTAAAGTGGAAAAACACACTACAGGTTGATCCAACTTTGATGTAATGTCATTAAAACAAGTCAAAATGAGGCTCAGTATTGTGTGTGGCCTCCACGTGCCTGTATGACCTCTCTACAATGCCTGGGAATGCTCCTGATGAGGTTGCGGATGGTCTCCTGTGGGATCTCCTCCCAGACCTGGACTAAAGCATCCGCCAACTCCCGGATAGTCTGTGGTGCAACGTGACGTTGGTGGATGGAGTGAGACAAGACGTCCCAGATGTGCTCAATCAGATTCAGTTCTGGGGAGCCTGCGGGCCAGTCCATAGCTTCAATGACTTCATCTTGCAGGAACTGCTGACACACTCCAGCCACATGAGGTCTGGCATTGTCCTGCATTAGGAGGAACCCAGGGCCAACCGCACCAGCATATGGTCTCACAAGGGGTCTTTGGATCTCATGTCGGTACCTAATGGCAGTCAGGCTACCTCTGGTGAGCACATGGAGGGCTGTGCGGCCCTCCAAAGAAATGCCACCCCACACCATTACTGACTGACTGCCAAACCGGTCATGCTGAAGGATGTTGCAGGCAGCAGATCACTCTCCATGGCGTCTCCACTCATTGTCACATCTGTCACATGTGCTCAGTGTGAACCTGTGAAGAGCACAGGGCGCCAGTGGTGACTTTGCCAATCCTGGTGTTCTGTGGCAAATGCCAAGTGTCCTGCAGGGTGTTCGGCTGTGAGCACAACCCCCATCTGTGGACGTCAGGCCCTCATACCACCCTCATGGAGTCGGTTTCTAACCGTTTGTGCAGACACATGCACATGCACATTTGTGGCCTGCTGGAGGTTATTTTGCATGCCTCTGGCAGTGCTCCTCCTCTTCATCCTTGCACAAAATCGGAGGTAGCGGTCCTGCTGCTTGGTTGTTGCTCTCCTTCGGCCCCCTCCACATCTCCTGGTGTACTGGCCTGTCTCCTGGTAGTGCCTCCAGCCTCTGGACACTACGCTGACAGACACAGCAAACCTTGCCACAGCTCGCATTGATGTACCATCCTGGATGAGGTGCACTACCTGAGCAACTTCTGTGGGTTGTAGAGTCTGTCTCATGCTACCATGAGTGTGAAAGCACAACCAACATTCAAAAGTGACCAAAACATCAGCCAGAAAGCATTGGTACTGAGATGTGGTCTGTAGTCCTCACCTGCAGAACCACTCCTTTATTGAGTGTGTCTTGATAATTGCCAATAATTTCCATCTATTGTCTATTCAATTTGCACAACAGCATGTGAAATTTTCAATCAGTGCTGCTTCCTAAGTGGACAGTTTGATTTCACAGAAGTTTGATTTACTTGGAGTTATATTCTGTTGTTTAAGTGTTCCCTTTATTTTTTTTGAGCAGTGTATTTTTAACAGCGCCGACCTCGTGTCAATAAGTTCACTGACACACTGCAACAAAATTTCAATGGAGGCCAGAAATGTCAATATCTTCAGCGCAATTATATGTGATCCAGTTGACGGACAAACCACACTTTTAAATAGCGGGATTTTTAGCGCTGTAATATGAAAAGGAACTGGCTGTATTCTGCAGTGCCAACAAGCAAATAGCGCAGAAAAACGGTGTTCTCTGGATTGCTTTTTAAGCAAATAATCAGGATTAAGATAAAAACAAAAATATTCCTGGCCCCTGATACCTGGGGCTATTTCTACAAATATATGTAAAAGCAGCAGCAGACAGAACTGGAATGGACCCTCTTGCTATGTTCACTGCAGTCTGCTGTATACCCTGCCTGCCTGCCTAGCACTGATATCTCGGCAACTGGATTAGTCCTCAGAAGGACTCTTAGCTGAGATGGATATGTATCTCTAATATAGTCTGGTATACCTACACTAACTAGAAACAAGCAAATCTCTTCCTAACTCAGCAGCAGCTCTCCCTAAAGTGTCTGATTCCAGAGTGACTGTGACAAGCATGGTGACACCAGGTCTGATATAGACCTGATGACGCTGTGCGGGCAGCCAATCACTGTAATGCAACAACCAACATGGCTGCGGCATTACAGTGTGTGGCAGACAATTGCTGCATGTTGATTGGTGCACTAAAGAGCACCAAACATGCGGGGAGGGGACCCGAGCTCCCGCCGAGCAACCTCGGAAATACTCTGTGAGAGCCGAGCATCTCGGGCAGTGAGATGCTCGGGCGAGCACTGAGCAGTAGCAAGCATGCTCGCTTATCACTATCGAGCACTAAAATGCTTGGGTGCTCATTGCTCAGGTCGAGTAAATTGGAATGCTTGGGTGCTCAAACCGACCAAGTCTATGGGAAACTCAAGCATTTTTCCGGCGGCTCCCCCGCAAGTCTGCAGGGGGACTAGAAATGGCGGAAATCGATGGGAACAGTGCTCAAATGACATGGGAACAGCATGGGGAAGACCCCTGGAAGCATTTCTGACTCCCAGGTCACTGCTGTGAACAATGCTGTCAGAGTATTACGCCACTTTTACGAACTCACAATAAAACATACAAAAATGAAACCAAAATGGATTTTCCTGGGAAAAATGTTAAGGAACATCCTTTGCAGGTTAATGACTTGTATATAAGACAAAATAAATAACCAAAAACAAATGCTCGTCCACACCTTGGGCTATGTTCACACATAGCATTTTTGATGTGTTTTTGCACTTTTGCATTGCTTTCAACCAAGACAAATGCATTCACTGGGAAATGTCATTTTAATATTTTACAACATTATCCGGCCATGTGGTGTGTGACACATTATCAGACATATGCATACAGTGCTGAAAAGACATGGAAACCGCATGGGGAGGACTCCTGGAAGTATCTCTGACTCCCAGGTCACTCTCTAAAAGTATGCCCATCATAAGTGAACATTGGCGCATGCGAAGATGCCTCCAGCCATGCACCTGTCATTGCAGACTTGCAACAATCACCGTCCATGTTCTTGTCCCACCACAGCATTCAGTTATCCCTACTCCATTCCTTGAAATGCAAGTATACAGCCAGCCACCCACCCACAGGCTGCAGTACTATAGTGCCAAATTTTTTGCAGCTGCTTGCACTTGAAATGTGGCCTTTTAGGCTCGTGGCGGTGGAAGCTTTTCGCAACCTCATGCCGGCGGCAGCCGGGTGTCCATACTCGGTCCCCAGCCACCACAACTTGTCCCGGTGTCGTCTCCGCCTTCCACAAGCACGGATCCTACAACATTACCCGTGCCCTCTCCAGTGCACTTACTGGGAAGGACCGTTAACCACAAACACGTGGACAAGTGAATGTGGCCAGTGACGGTACAGAGCCAGTTCACAGCTCGTAGGTGAGAGTTGTATTTCACCACAGCCATATTCTTTAGCTCAGTGAACGGGCTTGGGAAACCGTATCTACTCCAGCTGTCATTTCTCCCAGGAAGTCCTCTAATGCATATTCTTGCATAAGCAATGGCAGCCCATCCAACATCAGCTCACGCTTCTTTGTGGTGCTTCAACACACAAACATCTTTCTTTGCGCCTTTAATTTCATGACTACAGAGTCGGGCAATGGCCTGATCTGCAATGTGGTTTGAGAAATAACATGCATAAGCATGTCCAATCCACATACAAAAGCAGCCATAGAGTGTCCAGGAACCTTCCCACACACTTTTCTTAGCCAGGACTGCTTCTCGGCAGGGTTGGACGGCCCCACCAGAGAATTCTCGGGTGGGCCCTGACTTCTCCGTCTGGAGAGTTCATGATGATAGCGCAAACTTTGCAGCTGCCATGGGGCTCTTGAGTGGGGGAGAAAGGTGGGCCCTCAGAATCAAATCCTCTGGTGGGCCCAATGTTTTTCAGTCTGAAACTGCTTCTCAGTGGGAGTTGTATTTCACCAAAACCATATTCTTTAGCTCGGAGAAAAGAATAGTATACAGGGAAACCGTATCTACTCCGTCTATCATTTTTCAGTCACCAGGTTTCCGCCCATTGTCACACACGACCATGCCTGGCGGTATGTTCAGCAGTGAGAGCCACAGATCAGGCTGCAGTGTTACAGCTTTTAACAACTCTACAGCAGTAGCTGGTTTGTCACCTAAGTGCAGCATTAAGCATGTTATCTTCTGCATCTGCAATGCTTTCATCTTGTGACTGATGTGGACATTTTGGAGATGGAGGCCGAACTGGAGGAGTAGGAGATGCAGGAGCTGAACAATGTGATTACATTAAGGTTACATTGGCGACTCTGGTTTTTATACTAAAGAAAGATCCTACTGTGTGTTTTTTTTGTTTTGGTTTTTTTTTACGTTATTTTTTTAAGACAAATGCATTCACTGGAAAATGTAATTTTAACATTTTACAACCTTATCTGGCAATGTGGTGTGTGACACATCATCAGACACATCCTGTTTCATTTATGATGGAGCGACTCTGAAAATCACAAAGCCTTTTTTTTATAAGGCCAACAGTCAGCCCTTACTATTCTTAAAGGGCCAGCAGTCGGTCGGGCTTTGTTGTTCCCATTATTAACGAGTGGGTCTCCTATACTGTTATTGCGTATGCAGTGACCGCAAGGGCTGCCAAAAATTTGGAAGCCCATAACCCAATATCCCTTTGAAGAGACAGAGAGGAGGATCTCAGTAAAAAAAATGCTTCCATTATAAAGGAGCGGGTCTCCTATAGTGGTAATGCTGATGCTGTGACTGCAAGGCCTGACAAAATTTTGGAAAAAACTCACTACCAATTTAAAGAAACATAGAGCAGGGCCACAGTAATGACATGTTCCCTTTACAAAGGAGCGGTTCTTCTATACAGTTATAGGGTATGCAGTGAGTTCAACAGCTGCCTAAATTAGGGAAAAACCACAATACCAATTTAAAGACACATAGAGGTGGGCCTCAGTTATGACTTGTTCCCATTACTAAAGGAGCCATTCTGCTATACAGTTATAGGGTATGCAGTGAGTACAATGGCTGCCAAAAATTTGGAGGCACTCCAATGCCCCTTAGAAGAGACGTAGAGGAGGGCCTCATGAAAAAATGTTCCCATTATTAGGAAGTGGGTCTCCCATAGTGTTTGCCTATGCAGTGAATGCAAAAACTGCCAAAAATTATTTGGAGGCACTCCAATGCCCCTTGGAAGACACGTAGAGGCCAGAGAGTCTCCTAAAAACAACGTTCCCATTATTTGGAAGTGGGTCTCCAATTGTGTTTGCCTATGCAGTGAATGCAAAAACTGCCAAAAATTTGTAGGCACTCCAATGCCCCTTGGAAGAGACGTAGAGGGCCTCATGAAAAAATGTTCCCATTATTAGGAAGTGGGTCTTCCATAGTGTTTGCCTATGCCGTGAATGCAAAAGCTGCCAAAAATTAGGAGGAACTCCAATGCCCCTTGCAAGACGCGTAGAGGCCAGAGAGTCTCCTAAAAACAACGTTCCCATTATTAGGAAGTGGGTCTCCCATAGTGTTTGCCTATGCAGTGAATTCAAAAACTGCCCAAAATTTGTAGGCACTTCAATGCCCCTTGGAAGAGACGTAGAGGGCCTCATGAAAAAATGTTCCCATTATTAGGAAGTGGGTCTCCCATAGTGTTTGCCTATGCAGTGAATGCAAAAGCTGCCAAAAATTTGGAGGAACTCCAATGCCACTTGCAAGATGCATAGAAGACTTGATATGGTAGATATGGTGGTGAATAAAATGGTGATGGAGGATGAGGAGAAGGAGGAGGAAAAGAGCAAATAGACATAATCAGGAAGTATATACCCATGTGTGAGTGTGAAGAGGTGCATGGGACTAGACCTCCCAAAAAAAGACACTGGATTTGAGTTTATGTTACGCTGCTATCACTCGGTACTGTTCAGAAGTTTGGCCCAATCCAGCCATTGTTCATTTTTATAAGAGTCAGTCTGTCAGCATTTTCAGTTGACAGGTGGATGCGCTTATCAGTTATAATTCCACCAGCGACACTAAAAACCCGCTCTGACAAAACGCTAGTGGCAGGGCAGGCCAGGACCTCCAAGGCGTAGATAGCCAGTGCATTCCACGTGTCCTGCTTGGATACCCAATAATTATAAGGCTCAGAGGAGACCATGAAAATCAGGGGAAATAATAGAATATAATGTTCTTTTATTAGCGGATATCTTCTGCACATTTGCCTTAACTTTCATGAGCTGTCACGTAGGATCTGATTAAACTGCAGCCGCTCTGCGTGGGGCTGATCGCGTGTGATGGGCTGATTGCGTGTGATGGGCTGATCGTATGTGATGGGCTGATCCCGTGTGATGGGCTGATCGCGTGTGATGGGCTGATCGCGTGTGATGGGCTGATCGCGTGTAATGGGCTGATCGCATGTGATGGGCCGCTCTGCGTGGGGCTGATCGCGTGTGATGGGCTGATCGCGTGTGATGGGCTGATCGCAGGTGATGGGCTGATCGCGTGTGATGGGCCGATCGCATGTGATGGGCCGCTCTGCGTGGGGCTGATCGCATGTGGTGGACTGATCGAGTGTGATGGGCCGATGGCGTGTGATGGGCCGATCGCATGTGATAGGCCGCTCTGCGTGGGGCTGATCGCGTGTGATGGGCTGATCGCGTGTGATCGGCTGATACCGTGTTATGGGCCGATCGCGTGTGAAGGGCCGATCGTGTGTGATGGGCCGATCGGATGTGATGGGCCGCTCTGCGTGGGGCTGATCGCATGTGATGGGCTGATCGCGTGTTATGGGCTGATCGCGTGTGATGGGCCGATCACATGTGATAGGCCGCTCTGCGTGGGGCTGATCGCGTGTGATGGGCTGATCCCGTGTAATGGGCCGATCGCGTGTGATGGGCCGATCGCGTGTGATGGGACGGTCGCGTGTGATTAGTGTTGAGCCACCCCCGTAGTGTTCGAGTTCGGTTCGGTTCGTCGAACACCCGTGTGTTCGCCGAACTGTTCGTCGAACTGTTCGTCGAACACCTTCGAACACCGTTAAAACCAATGGCAGGCAAACAAAAACACATAGAAACACATAGAAAACACCTTCAAAGGTGTCCAAAAGCTGACAAACTGCTCAGAAGACACAACTAACACATGGAAAAGTGACAAGTACATATAGTCATGCGAAAAGAAAAGAGGTGGAGGAGTAAAAGGAGGGGGAGACACAGATATAGGCATGTCATGCCCTTCTAAAATCCAAAAAGTGAGAAGCCGAGACGGCCAGTCCGCTCCTGCCCGTGCCACCTCCGTGTCGCCGGGTTTGTGCCAGAGCCGCGGTGAACCCTGACGACCAGCCCCCCTCTCCCAATACTGGTGCCTGTCCGCTGGTGGGTCGAGAGAGCCCCCCTGTGGTGGAGGCAGCTCTAAGCTTTTTAATTTAAATTGTCCCTCTAATTTGAATGAATACACTTTAAATCCATTTACAAGGATCTATTGGAGGGCAAGTCTCATGCCAGCAGCCGCGTAATTCCAGCTCCAGTAGCGTCCACTAAAGCTGCTGCAGTTAAAAAGCTTTTATAAAGATCGAGCTCGGCTGTCCACCGCAAGGCATCCTAGTGCCAGTCCCAGCCCCTATGCCTTGGGGTGCCTCCTGATGCTCTTCACTAAGTATCCCGTGGTCCCGAAGCATTTCCTTTGAAAAAATTAAGTGTCCAAACTACAGGTGGTGTAGCTTGCTTAACAGCCGGGATAATCCGCTGACTAGCAGACACTGCTACTAGGCACAAAGTATTTCCTGGGCTAGATGCAGTTAAAAATTTGTAAGTAGATACTCTCGTTGGATGCTGAGAAAGCATTCCATAGAGTCTCCTGGCACGCCATATATGATTCTCTTAAAAAGCTTGGGGTAGGGGTCTAGGGGACCCTTTTATAGCCAAAATCACGGCCCTGTATCACAATACGTCACCTAGGCTGAAGATAAATGGAACTGTAGCACCGAGGGCTCGGTTGCTACAGACGTATTGCACCTCACCCAGAGGTGTGATATCTCACTCTCAGATAAGGATGGAGTGTGGATCAGGACCCGACACCTGCATGCATTACACCACATTGCCGTGGGGCAGGGCGACCAATATGCCCCTGAGATGGGCACGACAGTCCCTGTCCCTGGCTGGAGTGGGGGGAGGGAACACTGAGGAAGGGGAACCCTGCAGTGCAGGAGCAGGGAGGAAGCAGTTCCTGGGTGCATTGAGAAGGGAGTATAAAAGGTGGGCACCATCTTAGTTCAGTGCAGAGAAGTCTGAGCAGAAGTGGCAGGGAGCAGGGGCTCTGCATGAGCTCTGCTCCGGAGGCGGGCCTAGTAACAGAGGCCCAGGCCTGCAAGAGGGAGAAGGAAGGAAGAGGAGCGGAGAAGGCTCCAGGAACGAGGAATGAAGGGATCCCAGGGGTGCGGACGGGCGAGTTGCCACCGCACGCCCGAATCCACCTGCGTGGAGGGGTCAGGCCAAAGGGGGAGACCGGTCCCCGAACTAGTGGAGGCAGGAAACGACCCTCAGCTAGAAACCGGAGGCTCTGACATTTTATGTGGCGCAGCCCCTTGCTCCACCCGCTAGGAAGGCACCACATAGGGTCAGGGAAACTGGCGCCAAGTTTACCAAGAGGAGGCCCGAGGCAGCCGGACAGAAGTGTTGGTAAGAAAGGCCAGACAAAGGACACACAAAGGGGGTCCTGTGAAGCGCTCTAAAGTTATCTGGGAGTTGTCTGAGCCCCTCACCTGGTGAGCACAGTACGACGTGGGCAGCCGTTACCTGCAGACGTGGTCTGGATAATAAGAACTGTGAGTAAAGGCCCTGAACTGCATCACTGACTCGGTGTCGTTACTGCTGCTGCCCTGCACCATCACCCCCATCCTCCGCATACACTGCCCTGAGGCTATACTCCTCCCGTGGGGAGTTATGCTACGCTCTGCTGCACCCACAACACCAGCCTTAGCGGTCTGCCCTGTAGCGGCGGTTCACTCTGACCGCAATCCACGGGTGGCGTAGTCGGACATTTAAACATCAAAACCACATAAATAGTTCCGCCACTGGTTTGACCGCCCTGAGCCACGGAACCGGATCGCCGCCACGAAGACTACAACCACCAGCATCCACCAAAAAGGGTCCGGCTCCGGGTGTCCCAAGGCCCAGGGGGTGCGTCAGAACATTTTCATCACCTTTCACAATCACCAATGGGACAAGGCAGGGATGTCCTCTGTCCCCTCTCTTATACATCCTAGTGACGGAGCACCTGCTCTCATCAATTCGCCATAACCCCAATATTAGGTGGATTGAGGTGGGAGGCACCGAGTACAAGTGCTCTCTATTTGCTGATGATGTCCTAGTATATATCACTCAATCACATATATCCATCCCTGCTGTTATGGCTGAAATAGATCACTTTGTTACATGGTAAAATTTTAAAATCAATGCAGCGAAGTCTGAGGCCCTCGATGTCTCCCTCCCTAAATCCATATAGGATTCCATCCAGTCCAACTTTCCCTTTGCCTGGCCCTCACAGGGTATTAAATACTTAGGAATTCCTATTCATAGAGACCTCTCCCATCTATGTTATCTTAATTTTGGGCCCTTTATTGAACAATTCCATACAGACCACGGTTGGCAAGTTGGAACTGTGAGATTCACTACGTGCACCACTGGTATTTTGTGGAAAAGCACATGTAAGATTCTGCAACAGTCTCTGCTGATACTCCTGCATGCGTGCATCCCTTTCTATGGCAGGAATAATTTCTGCAAATTTACTTTTGTACCGGGGATCTAACAGTGTGGCAACCCAGTAGTCAGGATTATTTCTAATTCTCACAATTCGAGGGTCATGTTGCAGGTAGTGCAGCAAGAAGGCACTCATGTGTGTTGCGCATCCAGGAGCACCAAGTCCCTGTTTTGTTGGTGGCGAGGTAACAATCATGCTTCCTTCCTCTGTCCTCTCCCCCCAACCTCGCACAACAGAAATGTGATCAAGGTCTCCCTCATCTGATGAGTCTTCCATCAGTTCGTCCTCCACTTCTTCCTGGGCTCCTGCACCTTCCTCACTAGTTTGGCTGCTACCATGCGCCCTGGTAAAATCATCTCCCCCACCCTCACATGCCTGCCGCCCTGGTGCTGCCGACCGTCTGGACCTTGCAGATGTTAGCCCTTCCGCATACAACTCCTCCTCCTCTACTTCCTCCACCTCCTCTTGTGCCACCACCTGACTCCGAATTCTGTTTAACATGTGCTCCAGCATGTAAATCACCGGAATAGTCATGCTGATAATGGCATCGTCAGCACTAAACATCTTCGTCGCCATTTCAAAACTGTGCAGAAGGGTGCATAGGTCCCTGATCTGAGACCACTCCTCCAGCGTGATTTGCCCCACCTCTGAATCTCGTTGGCCCAGGCTATACGTCAGAACGTATTGCACCAGGGCTTGTCGGTGCTGCCACAGTCGTTGCAACATGTGCAGAGTTGAATTCCACCGGGTAGGCACATCGCATTTTAGCCGGTGAAGTGGCAGGCCCAACGACTTCTGTAGAGATGTAAGTCGCTGAGCTGCGGGATGCGAACGGCGGAAGTGAGCACACAGCGACCGTGCCCTCTGCAGAAGGCCATCTAGTCTGGGATAGTGGGCTAAAAATTGCTGGACAACCAGGTTCAACACGTGAGCCATACAAGGCACGTGTGTGACATTGCCCCGGCGAAGGGCCGCACCCAGGTTTGCAGCATTGTCGCACACGGCCTTCCCTGGTTTCAGGTCCAGTGGAGACAACCATTCATGAAATTGGTTCTCCAGAGCTGACCACAACTCCTCAGCTGTGTGACTCACATTTCCCAGACATTTCAATGTAAAAACCGCCTGATGACGTTGAGCCCTACTGCCAGCATAGTAAGGAGGTGTGCAGGATCCCTTCTGCGCAGTTAGAAAGCTTGTGGCATGACCAGACAGGCTTTGGGTGCAGGTGGAAGACCGAGAGGAGGTTGAGGAGGCAGAAGCAGTGGAGGAAAAATGACATAAAGAGGATTGACGCACAACTCGTGGGGACGGCAAGACTTGGACAGCAGCCCCTTGTCCTGCTGTCACCATAGTTACCCAGTGCCCAGTCAGCGACATGTAACGCCCCTGTCCATGCCTACTCGTCCAAGTGTCTGTGGTGAAATGCACCCTGTCACACACAGAGTTTCTCAAAGAAGCGGTGATGTTGTGTGCGACATGCTGGTGGAGCGCAGGCACACCTTTCTTTGAGAAGTAGTGCCAACTGGGCATCTGGTACTGGGGCACTGCGACGGACATAAGGTCTCGAAAATCCTCTGTGTCCACCAGGCGGAAAGGCAGCATTTCTGTAGCCAAGAGCTTGCAGATGGTGAAATTCAACCTCTTAGCTTTCTCATGGCTAGGAGGAAATGGTCTTTTACTTGTCCACATCTGAGGGACCGAGGGCTGGCTATTGTGCTTAGACGGGGTTGATAAGGGTGTCCCCGGCAAACTGCCGGTCTGTGAGGAAGATGCAGGCGGACATGTTAGGTTGCCTTGATCCAAAGGTGGTGCTATCGATGTCGGACAGCGCTCAAGACCAGCTGGTGTTACCACCTCCAAAGAAAATGATGACCTGCCAATCACGCTGGCTGTTGCGGGTAAAGAGGTGGCAGGTCTGCGCCCCAAAACAGGTGTGACTGCTGTCCCCCCAGTCACAGAGGATGAAGAGGCCGCGGATGCACAAGATATGGCAGACGGTGGTTGGCCCGGCCGGCTAGACCGCATTGTAGCACACTGAGCTTCCCACTGCAACTTATGCTTCATGTCCATGTGCCGGTTCATGCATGAAGTACTCAAACTATGTATTTTTTGGCCTCTACTTAGCTTTTGCTGACAAATGTTACAGATAACACGAGTTGGGTCATCTTTATCGATCTGAAAAAATGCCCAGGCTATGCAAGGCTTAGCACCCATGCGACCTGAAGAGCCACCACAACTTGTGGTGAGAGGCAGAGTTGTGTTTGAGGATGCAGTTGTTGACGTGCTTCCAGTACTACGTCTCTGTCCAGGAAGGCGCAACCTGACCTCGTCGTCACTAGCATCTTCCTCCACCTCCTCTGCTGACCTCATCTCTTGGCTGACTTTGGGTTGACAGTAAGTGGGATCTCCGACCTCATCATCATCACCCTGTGCGTTATCACACCCGTCGTCCTCAGAGCCAACCTGTTCCTGCCCTGACAAAAAACTAAAGTTGTCGCTCCAATCAGGTATTTGAGTCTTATCATCGTCTTCCTCATTGTCTCCACCAACAGGAGTTACAGTTTGGGAATGAGGGTCTACATTATGGTCAGAACCTTCTGCGTCTGGTCCTGGATCCGACGCATAAAGATTCTGGGCATCAGTGCAGATCATTTCCTCGTCTGGATTCACAGAAGCGCTGGAGTCGACCTCTGATTCCCAGGCTATAGTATGAGTAAACAGCTCTGCAGACTCAACCATCTGTTCTACCTCATACTCAGACGGGCAGCTGGAGATTTGGGAGCTGTGAGGAAGCAAGTGCGATTTGGGTGACACCTTTGAGGACTGGAGTATTTGTGATGTTGAAGTTGATGTGGAGGAGAGCCCACTTAAAGGAGCACTTGATATCCGTTGAAGCACCTGCTGTTTTTGTGCCTCATCTGGAATTTGTAGCGATTGGCGTGGCCGTAAGAAAGGGATCTTATCACATTGTCCGCTAAAAGAAGTAGACATTTTAGTTTGGCTGGAAGATGGTCTTTCTTCTGCACCTACCCCACGGACACAATCTTTTTTCCCCTTCCCAACACGCCTATTCCCCTTTCCACCAGCAGCAGGCCTTTTTCCACTCATTTTGGTGGTTAACTAATTCACAACTCTGGAGTTGTTTGCACAAAAAAACAATGGATGGTAACCGAGCAGAGCTGAGTGGCCAAACTGTGGTATTAGGCCAAAACTATTGGCTGGGTTAGATGCAGAAAAAAATTATTTTTAATTTGCAACCTGATGGAGGTCAGTATAGATGGACTAATAGACCAAGTCCCACACACCGCTAGAAGCCCAAATATTTTTTCAGAGCTAGATGCAGAAAATTTTTTTATTCAATTTGCAACCTGATGGAGGTCAGTATAGATGGACTAATAGACCAAGTCCCACACACTGCTAGAAGCCCAAATATTTTTTCAGAGCTAGATGCAGAAAAAAATTATTTTTAATTTGCAACCTGATGGAGGTCAGTATAGATGGACTAATAGACCAAGTCCCACACACCGCTAGAAGCCCAAATATTTTTTCAGAGCTAGATGCAGAAAAAAATTATTTTTAATTTGCAACCTGATGGAGGTCAGTATAGATGGACTAATAGACCAAGTCCCACACACCGCTAGAAGCCCAAATATTTTTTCAGAGCTAGATGCAGAAAAAAATTATATTCAATTTGCAACCTGCTGGAGGTCAGTATAGAAGGACTAATAGAACAAGTCCCACACACTGCTAGAAGCCCAAATATTTTTTCAGAGCTAAATGAAGAAAAAAATTATTTTTAATTTGCAACCTGATGGAGGTCAGTATAGATGGACTAATAGACCAAGTCCCACACACTGCTAGAAGCCCAAATATTTTTTCAGAGCTAGATGCAGAAAAAAATTATTTTTAATTTGCAACCTGATGGAGGTCAGTATAGATGGACTAATAGACCAAGTCCCACACACCGCTAGAAGCCCAAATATTTTTTCAGAGCTAGATGCAGAAAATTTTTTTATTCAATTTGCAACCTGATGGAGGTCAGTATAGATGGACTAATAGACCAAGTCCCACACACTGCTAGAAGCCCAAATATTTTTTCAGAGCTAGATGCAGAAAAAAATTATTTTTAATTTGCAACCTGATGGAGGTCAGTATAGATGGACTAATAGACCAAGTCCCACACACTGCTAGAAGCCCAAATATTTTTTCAGAGCTAGATGCAGAAAAAATTATTTTTAATTTGCAACCTGATGGAGGTCAGTATAGATGGACTAATAGAACAAGTCCCACACGCTGCTAGAAGCCCAAATATTTTTTCAGAGATAAATGAAGAAAAAAATTATTTTTAATTTGCAACCTGATGGAGGTCAGTATAGATGGACTAATAGACCAAGTCCCACACACTGCTAGAAGCCCAAATATATTTTCAGAGCTAGATGCAGAAAAAAATTATTTTTAATTTGCAACCTGATGGAGGTCAGTATAGATGGACTAATAGACCAAGTCCCACACACCGCTAGAAGCCCAAATATTTTTTCAGAGCTAGATGCAGAAAAAAATTATATTCAATTTGCAACCTGCTGGAGGTCAGTATAGAAGGACTAATAGAACAAGTCCCACACACTGCTAGAAGCCCAAATATTTTTTCAGAGCTAAATGAAGAAAAAAAATATTTTTAATTTGCAACCTGATGGAGGTCAGTATAGATGGACTAATAGACCAAGTCCCACACACTGCTAGAAGCCCAAATATTTTTTCAGAGCTAGATGCAGAAAAAAATTATATTCAGTTTGCAACCTGATGGAGGTCAGTATAGATGGACTAATAGAATGATGCTATGCCCAAAAGATTTTACTTCACTAGGTGCAGTAAAAAAATTGGTATTCTATACACAGGTGGTATATCTTGCAACACAGATAGGCTACTCCACTGACTAACACACTCTGCAATAGGCCAAAAAGGATTAGCTTTGCTAGATTCAGCCAAATGCTGTGAAAAAAACTTGCACAGCACTGGCACAGACCTGCCTGGCAAAAACTGATAGGAACTGATGTAACCTAGTCCTGAAAACGACTCCAATTACAATTAGTCTTTACTCCCACAATCTATCTATTTAAGAGCACAGACCTGCCTGATAAAAGTCGTAGGAAATGCTGTAACCTAGTCCTTAAAAGGACTGCAATCACAACTATTCCCTACTCCCAAGCTATCTGTATATTTGTGCGAAAATTGGCTTGAAATTAACAAGGTATAGCGCACACAGCAACAGCGGTGCCGTCTAACACGCAGCTGCAGCAGTGAGAAAATGGTGGCGACGGGGAAAATGGCTTGGTCTTATAGGGCAAGGACATGTGACATACACTGCCAATCACACATGCCCTTGCTTGTGTGAAAAAAAGCACTTCGCTCCGTGTGTGCGCTGCTGATAGGCTGACAGATTGCACCTCCCCACTGCAAATGCGGGAAAGAGAAAAAAAAATGGAGATCTTCATTGTTCCTGCAGAGATCCATCCCTTGCCCCTCCCCCCGCCCCGCTGTACACTCAAACTGCGTATTAACATTAATTTTCATCATTACTGAGAAAAAATCCAGTTATGATTTTGGTGCACGAACAGTTATCGAACATAACCTCGAACAGCCGAATTTTTCTCAAATTGTTCGTGTTCGCCGACCGGCTCGAACACCGCCCAAAACAGCTCGAATTTGAGATTGGCGAACAGTTCGAGTAGAACAACGCTCATCTCTACGTGTGATGGGCCGGTCGCGTGTGATGGGCCGATCGCGTGTGATGGGCCGCTTTGCGTGGGGCTGATCGCATGTGATGGGCCGTTCGTGTGTGATGGACTGATCGCATGTGATGGGCCGATCGCGTGTGATGGGCCGATCGGATGTGATGGGCCGCTCTGCGTGGGGCTGATCGCATGTGGTGGACTGATCGAGTGTGATGGGCCGATGGCGTGTGATGGGCCGATCGCATGTGATAGGCCGCTCTGCGTGGGGCTGATCGCGTGTGATGGGCTGATCGCGTGTGATCGGCTGATACCGTGTTATGGGCCGATCGCGTGTGAAGGGCCGATCGTGTGTGATGGGCCGATCGGATGTGATGGGCCGCTCTGCGTGGGGCTGATCGCATGTGATGGGCTGATCGCGTGTTATGGGCTGATCGCGTGTGATGGGCCGATCACATGTGATAGGCCGCTCTGCGTGGGGCTGATCGCGTGTGATGGGCTGATCCCGTGTGATGGGCCGATCGCGTGTGATGGGCCGATCGCGTGTGATGTGCCGGTCGCGTGTGATGGGCCGGTCGCGTGTGATGGGCCGATCGCGTGTGATGGGCCGCTTTGCGTGGGGCTGATCGCATGTGATGGGCCGTTCGTGTGTGATGGACTGATCGCATGTGATGGGCCGATCGCGTGTGATGGGCCGATCGGATGTGATGGGCCGCTCTGCGTGGGGTTGATCGCATGTGATGGGCCGATCGCGTGTGATGAGCTGATCGTATGTGATGGGCCGATCGCGTGTGATAGGCCGATCGGATGTGATGGGCCGCTCTGCGTGGGGCTGATCGCATGTGATGGGCTGATCGCGTGTGATGGGCTGATCGCATGTGATGGGCCGATCGCATGTGATAGGCCGCTCTGCGTGGGGCTGATCGCGTGTGATGGGCTGATCGCGTGTGATGGGCTTATCCCGTGTGATGGGCCGATCGCGTGTGATGGGCCGATCGCGTGTGATGGGCCGGTCTCGTGTGATGGGCCGATCGCGTGTGATGGCCCACTCTTCGTGGGGCTGATCGCATGTGATGGGCCGATCGTGTGTGATGGGCTGATTGCATGTGATTGGCCGATCGCGTGTGATGGGCCGATCGAATGTGATGGGCCGCTCTGCGTGGGGCTGATCGCATGTGATGGGCCGATCGAGTGTGATGAGCTGATCGCATGTGATGGGTCGATCGCTTGTGGTAGGCCAATCGCGTGTGATGGGCCGATCGCGTGTGATGGGCCGATCGCGTGTGATGGGATGGTCACGTGTTATGGGCCGGTCGCGTGTGATGGGCCGGTCGCGTGTGATGGGCCGGTCGCGTGTGATGGGCCAATCGCATGTGATGGGCCGCTCTGCGTGGGGCTGATCACATGTGATGGGCCGATCGCGTGTGATGGGCTGATCCCGTGTGATGGGCTGATCGCATGTGATGGGCCGATCGCGTGTGATGGGCCGATTGGATGTGATGGGCCGCTCTGCGTGGGGCTGATCGCATGTGGTGGGCTGATCGCATGTGGTGGGCCGATCGCGTGTGATGAGCTGATCGCATGTGATGGGTCGATCGCGTGTGGTAGGCCGATCGCGTGTGATGGGCCGATCGCGTGTGATGGGATGGTCACGTATTATGGGCCGGTCACGTGTGGTGGGCCGGTCGCGTGTGATGGGCCGATTGCGTGTGATGGGCCGCTCTGCGTGGGGCTGATCGCATGTGATGGGCCAATCGCGTGTGATGGGCTGATCCCGTGTGATGGGCTGATCGCATGTGATGGGCTGATCGCGTGTGGTGGGCTGATCGAGTGTGCTGGGCCTGTTGTGTGTGCTGGGCCGGTCGCGTGTGGTGGGCCGGTCGCGTGTGGTGGGCCGGTCGCATGTGGTGGGCCGGTCACGTGTGATGGTCTGTGCCTGGAGGCCACACGTACCGCCTGCTTTATCTGCTCAGTATAAGGCTGAAGATCTTCTGTTTTAATGGTTTCTTATGTTCAACTGAAATGTAAACTAATATAAATAGCCGACTGTTACTTTTCCCATTTATATTTCTGACTCCTAGGCTTTCTCTCCTTACATCTTGTTCTTCTGCTGTTCTTGTACCATTGTAGTCACGAGGCCTAAATGATGATGTAATATGCAGCATGGCCGTCATTCATTGTTGAGTAATGTCTCTTTAAATGGAACCTGTTCAGACAATTTCGCTAATAAAACTAGTGGTGTGGCTGTATAGGTACAACACTAAAAAACTACCTGCTTTGTAGTAATCCAATGTCCCAAACATGGAGAAATCAAGCTCTGAATATGTATGCAGATTAACTGGGAACTGAAGCCCTCCTAGTTGGTGACCACCTCCTACTGTATGGGAGCACTGGTCACACATGCGCACTACAAGTCCCATGATGCACAGATGACCTTCCTCCAGCCTTGACTAATCTAAAGCCACACAAGGATGCCAGAAAGTAAGATTCACGAACCTCTGTCCAGCCGCCACCTACCACTGACCTGGATGCTGGATCGGAGTCCTGCAAATCGATCCGCTCATCTCTAGTCCCACCCGTCCCTGATACAGTCCTGTGCAGGTCTGCTGAATATCCCTCACTGGACAGCACGGTGGCTCAGTGGTTAGCACTGTACACTGTGGCTCAGTGGTCAGCACTGTACTCGGTGGTTCAGTGGTTAGCACTGCAGCCTTGCAGCACTAGGGTCCTGGGTTCAAATCCCAGCAAGGACAACATCTGCAAGGAGTTTGTATGTTCTCCCCGTGTTTGTGTGGGTTTCCTCCAGGTTCTCCGATTTCCTCCCACACCCCAAAGACTGATAGGGAATCTAGATTGTGAGCCCCAATGGGGACAGTGCCCATAATGTCTGTAAATTGTCTGAATTGTGAAGCGCTGTGGAATATGTTGGTGCTATATAAATAAAAAGATTATTATTATTTATGAGGAATCATGGAGAATGTTGGTACGGTCGGCAAGGTACTCCCTCAGCATCTTCCCAAACTTTGCACTCCTTGTGAGAGTACCCTGCGCCTGTAAGATGGGAGGGTCTGAGAAAACTCTCCCAGAACTTTGATAGTGTTTCCCTGCCCCTGCTGGATTGGAGTTGTGTCTCTCTCTCCTGTACTTCTTGGTTGTCCAACAAACTGTGAACTCTGCTGCCAGCGTTTTCAGATGGGTATTTTTTTAATAGTTCCGCAACAAGGGCCTTCTGGTACTGCCCCATTTTAGTAGACCTGTCCACCTCGGGAATAAGATATAGAAAGTTCTCCTTGTAGCATGGGTCTAAAAGTGTCACCAACCAGTAATGACTTTCACCCAAAATTTTGAGAACGCGAGGGTCACGGGAAAGGCAGCGTAACATAAACTCAGCCATGCGTGCCAGACTGCTAACAGGCAAAACTTCAGTGTGTTCGCAAGAGGACAACTGACCATGCTCTCCTCCTCCTCCTCCTCCTTGTCCTCAGGCCATCCAGGCTGAACTAGACGGTATGACAGTTGTGCAGGTAGTACCGTCTATAACACATGAAACTAACTCCTGTTCTTCCTCCTCCTCCTCCTCTTCCTCATTGTCACCCAATTCACGTTGGGATGAGATGAGGCTGGGCTGTGTGTAATCACATTGTATGGTTCCTTGCTCCATCTCATCGTACTCCGCCTGCAATGCATCCTCTTTAATTGTGAGCAGAGAGCATTTCAGAGGACAGAGAAGCGGGATGGTGACGCTAATTATGACGTCATCGCTGCTCACCATCTTGGTGGAGTCCTCAAAGTTTTGGAGGATGGTACAGATGTCTGACATCCATGTCCACTCCTGAGGTCTTATGTGTGGAGTTTGAAATGAATACCGACGGCCTTGTTGATGCTGGTAGTCAACAACTGCCCTCTTCTGCTCACAAATCCTTCCCAACATCTGCAGTGCACCAATCAGTGAGCCGGAAGCTGTTAACGCTGCTGAAACACGGCAAGGGTGGCGGAAGCTGTAGCTGTCTTTCTAAAGTGGGCACACAATTGGCGTACTTTGACAAGCAGATCCGGCAGCTCCGGGTAGGTTTTGAGAAACCGCTGAACCACGAGGTTATGCACATGGGCCAGGCATGGTACGTGTGTGAGCTCGCCTCTCCTCAGAGCCGCCACCAGGTTCCGGCTATTGTCACACATGACCATGCCTGGCTGTAGGTTCAGCGGTGTCAGCCACAGATCTGCCTGCTCTTTCAGAGCTGTCCACAACTCTTCAGCATTGTGCGGTTTGTCACCTAATCATTCAGAACAGCCTGTTGCTGCTTGGCTGAGACAGAACTGCAGTGCTTCCAGCTTGTGACTGATGTGGTCATTTCAGAAATTAGGCTGAAGAGGAGGAGGAGGCTGAGGAGGATGAGGTGCAGGAGCTGTAGACTGTGGGGGCAACCCTGATTGACCCAGGGCCTGCAATCCTTGGCGTTGGGAGGACGTGTTCCGTCCCAAGGTCCAATTGGGTCCCGGCTTCCACTATATTAACACAGTTTGCCGTCAGCGAGATGTGCCGTACTTGCCCACAAGCACTTGTCCATGTGTCTGTGGCTAGGTGGACTTTCCCAGTACCTGCATTGTTGAGGGAAAGGCTAATGTTGTGGGACACGTGCTTGTGTAGTGCGGGGACCGCACACAGGGAGAAATAGTGGCGGCTGGTAGTTTTGCTACCCCTGCTGATGCTGGCCTGGCAGGTGCTGCAAATGGCCTTTTTGGGGTTATCGGCAGAGACTTTAAAAAACATCCAGACTTGGGAAGACCTAACAGTTGTACTGTGGCTACCACACTGCTTCTTCCTGCCTGTTGTAGTGCTACGCCTTCCTCCCCCTGTGTACTGCTGTCCTTGCTCTGTATGTCCCCCTCCAGGTTGGGTCAGTTACTATATCATACACCACCTTGTCTTCCACTTCTGCACCCTGGTACTCCTCCTGACTTTTTTGCAATTGTGTCTCATCATCGTCCACCTCTTGTGACAGTTTCTCACCGTCGCCTTCATGTAACCATGGCTGCTCAAATATTTGGGCATCGCTACATGTGATCTCCTCTTGACCTGCTTCAAGTGGACAGGGCGAGAGGCCCTGAATTTATAAATAGAAAAGTGAACAGCTCTTCAGAGTGTCCAAGTGTGCGATCAGCTGTCAGTACTCGGCATTGTGGGAGGAAGGAGGATCAGGGTGAGGAATGTGCAGTCCAGACTCACGGCTACTGAGACTAGACCGTGTGGTAGACAGGGTGGTGGTGGTGTCTAAGTGACTGGAAGCATTATCTGCTATCCAACCAATAACCTTTTCACACTGCTCTGTGTTCAATAGTGGTGTTCTGCGGTCCCCTATTGATTGGGACAGGAAGGTCAAGAGAAGACGTGGGTGTTTGCTGTGGCACAATTTCAGCTAGCAGACGGCCTCGGCCTCGTCCTTTGCATGCACCATCATCACCATCACATCCACTTCCCCGTCCCTTGCCTCGCACCTTGCCCATTTTAAATGGAGGACAATATGTTCCACGTTCACTACAAATGGCTGGATTTGAACTGCAGTGATATGTGATACGTGTGACTGAAAACCATAGTTTTAAATAGCTTGCCTGTAGGTAACTATTTTTAATAGCGAGCTGGTGTCAATAACTTCGCTAACACACTGCAACAAAATTTAAACGGAGGCCAGAAATGGCAGAATTTTGAGCGCACTTACACTGTGTTCCAAATTATTATGCAAATAATATTTTCTCAGATTTTCCCAAATTACCTATATGAATTGCAGTCATTGTAACTTTCCAGTCAAATAACTATTAGAATTACTGAAAGGTTTTTGTACAAACTGCCTATGATAACAATATATTTAAAAAAAAATAAAAAACTCAAACTGCACTCAAAATGCATGTTCCAAATTATTATGCACAGCAGAGTTTTCAACCTTTTCATTTTAATAAAGAACAAAAAAATGGTCATTTTTGAAATTATAAACATTAGCAGGTTATTACAAACTGAAATCAAACAGTTTTCAACTCAAAACTTTATTCTAGGCGATGTTACATTTGCACATAGGACCCCTTGTTCGAAAGGAGCTTCTGAACTCTCTCGTCTATTGAATTTGTCAGGTTTTGGATGGTTTCTGCTTCAATTGTTTTGCATGAGGACCGAATACCCTCCCAGAGCTGTTGCTTAGATGTGAACTCCCTCCCGCCATCATAGACACTCCTTTTGATGATGCTCCAGAGGTTCTCAATGGGGTTGAGGTCAGGGGAGCATGGGTGCCACACCATAAGTTTGTCCCCTTTTATGCCCATAGCAGCCAGACATGCAGATGTGTTATGTGCAGCATGAGACGGGGCATTATCATGCATGAAAATGATCTTGCTGCAGAATGCACGGTTCTTCTTCTTGAACCATGGAAGGAAGTGCTGTTTGAGAAACTCAACATACATTATGGAGTTCATCTTTACCCCTTCAGGGATCCTAAAAGGGCCGACAATCTCTCTCCCCATGATTCCAGCCCAAAACATTACTCCACCTCCTCCTTGTTAGCGCCGTAGCCGTGTTTGCATGGGGTGTCCATCAACCAGCCATCCTCCACTCCATCCTTCTGGACCATCGAGATCATTTCATGCATGATAATGCCCGGTCTCATGCTGCACATAACACATCTTCATCTCTGGCTGCTATGGGCATAAAAGGGGACAAACTTATGGTGTGGCACCCATGCTCCCCTGACCTCAACCCCATTGAGAACCTCTGGAGCATCATCAAAAGGAGTGTCTATGATGGCGGGAGGCAGTTCACATCTAAGCAACAGCTCTGGGAGGGTATTCTGTCCTCATGCAAAACAATTAAAGCAGAAACCATCCAAAACCTGACAAATTCAATGGACGAGAGAGTTCAGAAGCTCCTTTCGAACAAGGGGTCCTATGTGCAAATGTAACATCACCTAGAATAAAGTTTTGAATTGAAAACTATTTGATCTCAGTTTGTAATAAGCTGCTAATGCTTATAATTCCAAAAATGACCATTTTTTTGTTCTTTATGAAAATGAAAAGGTTGGAAACTCTGCTGTGCATAATAATTTGGAACATGCATTTTGAGTGCAGTTTGAGTTTTTTATTTTTTAAAAAATATACTGTTATCATAGGCAGTTTGTACAAAAACCTTTCAATTGTACTCTAATAGTTATTTGACTGGAAAATTACAATGACTGCAATTCATATAGGTAATTTGGGAAAATCTGAGAAAATATTATTTGCATAATAATTTGGAACACAGTGTATATGTGATCCGTGTGATGCACAAACCAGTTTTAAATAGCTGGATTTTTAGAGCTGTAATATGGAAAGGATCTGGCTGTATTCTGCAGTGCCAATAAGCAAATGGAGCAGAAAAAATGGTGTTCTCTGGATTGCTTTTTAAGCAAATAATCAGGATTAAGATCCAAAAAAAATTATTCCTGGCCCCTGATACCTGGGCCTATTTCTACAAATATCTGTAAAAGCACCAGCAACAGACAAAATTGGAATGGACTCTCTTGTTATATGCACTGCAGTCTGCCACATACACTGCCTGCCTGTCTAGTACTGATATCTATGCAGCTGGATTAATCCTCAGAAGGACTGTTAGTTGAGATGAATATGTGTATAATATATTGTGGTATACCCACACCAACAAAGAAACAAGCAAATCTCTCCCTAGCTCAGCAGCACCTCTCCCTACACTGCCTGATTCCGGAGTAAACTGTGACGAGCATGGCGGCGCCAGGTCTGATATAGACCTGATGACGCTGTGCGGCCAGCCAATCACTGTAATGCCGCAACCAACATGGCTGCGGCATTACAGTGTGTGGCAGACAATCCCTGCATGTTCATTGCCTCTCTAAAGAGCGCCAAACATGCAGGGAGGGGACCCGAGCTCCCGCCGAGCAACTCGGAAATACTCGGCGAGCTCCGAGCATCTCGAGCAGTGAGATGCTTGGGCGAGTGCCGAGCAATAGCGAGCATGCTCGCTCATCACTACTATTGAACATCTGTAGCAGGAGCTGAAACCTGCAGTCTACAGAAGGCACCTTCAAACCTAAGACAGCTGGAGCAGTTTTCTCAGGAGGAGAGGCTAAATAGGTGTGGACAGCTGCAGAAGTCTCATTGAGAGTTACAGAAATCATTTGTTTGTAGTAATTGCCATAAAAGGTTGTGCAACAAAATATTAGGTTAAAGCAAACCTGTCAGAAGGATTTTTCTAAGTAAACTACTGGCATTGTCATGTGGGCACCCGGCTTCAGAGGATCAATGCAATTAGAGAAATAAGCCGTGCACATGTAAGAGGTATGCTTAGTGTTAGCGATGATGCCAGCACTCATAAGTCATGACCTGAAAGGTTCCCTTAAAGGGTACCAACATTTTCATTATTTTTTTTATTTTCTGTTGAACCACAGTTCAAAAGCAATATCTGATTTTCCTTAGTTGATATTCAAGAAAATTTAATTGAAAATTACTGTTTTTTTCTCATTATAAGTAGAGATGAGTGAATATGTTCGGAAAATGTTTTCCAATTTCAAATTTGGCACGAACATTGCACATTCGGATTTGTGATCGGACACCTGAGCGTTTTTATTTAAAATAGGCAAATACCGTTAAAGTGCAGGAAATGATCGCGTTTGCACTATAGTATTTTTTATGACTTTGACTAGGATAGTGGCGCTGTATGATGAGCGGGGGGGGCTTGTTTGATAAGTGGAGGTGGTGGGGAGAAGTCAGAGTAGTGGCATGCTGTTAATCTAATATATATACATTTTTTTCTTAACTTAATGTGTGCAGATTCCTGCAAGCCAATCAGGGAGCAGGAACCATTCACAATGTCCAAACACAAGGGGTTATGCCATTGGCTGCTGATGTCACATGTTCCTCATCATAGAAAGAGGGTACATGTTGCTTTAGAGCCATTTTGTTAGTATAACAGTGCAGAGAGGCTGCTCCTGACGCTGATCCTGGATACTGAGAGGTTTTAAATAGTTAGCTAGGCGGTTTCTTCTAAGTCAGATAAAACAAAAGACAGAAACATGATACGCAAATACCCTGCAATAAATAAATACACAGCAATAGTGCGTGAAAATAATATAGGATACTTAGTTAACATAATTTTGATCAAAATAATGCAAAAGCCACCCCACCTTATCACGGTGACCCTATTTTGGACAGTCCTAACTCTAATATTTAAAACCTTACTGTTTGTCAAGTGACTTGCATGCGGATAAGGGGTGAGAGACTGGGCCCAGCTAGTAGACACACAGACGTGGGGAACAAGATGAATAGACTTTCCAGCTCAAGTAAAAGGCAGGCCATACTTTTATATACACTTGTGCACACTTAAGTGAAAAAATCTAAAGAAATTAACTGGAATGTAATTTGGTGTGCATGCAAGTTTTTTTCAATTAAGTGTGCACAAGTGCATATAAAGGTGTGGCCTGCCTTTTACTTGAGCTGGAAAGTCTATTCATCTTGCTCCCCGTGTCTGTGTGTCCACTAGCTGGGCTCAGTCTCTTATCCTTATCCACATAGTGAGTGGTGAATCACAGGAGAGGATGGTGCAGGAGTATCTTGAGTTCAATATCAATACCATCAGGGTTTTGAACCTTTTACATTTTGTTCTTCAAAAATGGAAGAGTGGCCTGAGCTCACCTGTGATGCCTTGGAGGTTTTATCATGCCTGGCAGCCAGCATTCTCTTCAAACGTGTCTCGTGTGCTGCTGGAGGTGTCCTGACAGATAAACGCAGCCAGCTGTCCCCTGAAAATGTAGACCGCCCAACTTTCATCAAGATGAACAAGTCATGGCTCTCCAAGGACTTTTTCACCCCAATCACAGACTGTGCAGACTACGCGATGGTGTAGTTTTTAGTGTGCTGCATTGATCTCGCGTTATTGCAGTCTGTGATATCTTTGTCATGGCTTCTGTGCCTGCTACTGCTGCTGTTGCAGATATTAACAATAATTTTTTGAAATGTGGAGACTCCTGATTAGGTCTCCATGTGTTGAGTTGTCTGTAGCGGAAGGGTATTGGTCCCTATTATACTAGTTCTACTCTAGTGAAATTGATGCCACTTTGGGGGTGTATACCTCTAATTTTTGGAAATCTGAAGACTTATGACTGGGTCTCCATCTGGTGTGCTTCCTGTAGAGGAAGGGCTGTCAGTGCCCCATTATACTATTTCCACTTTGGTGGTGTCTGCCCCTAATTTTTTTAAATGTGGAGACTCCTGATTGGGTCTTCATCTGCTGGGTTGGCTGTAGTGGAAGGGTGTCGATCCCCATTATACTAGTTCTACTCTAGTGAAATTGATGCCACTTTGAAGGTGTCTGCCCCTAATTTTTGGAAATGTGGAGACTCCTAATTGGGTCTCCATGCTCTTGGTTGGCTGTAGTGGAAGGATGTTAATCCCCACTATATTAGTTCTACTCTAGTGAAATTGATGCCACTTTGGTGGTGTCTGCCCATAATTTTTTGAAATGTGAATATTCCTGATTGGGTCCCCATCTGGTATGTTTCTTTTAGTGGAAGGGGTGTCAGTGGCTTATTATACTATTTCTACTCTGGTGAAATTGATGCCACTTTGGTGGTGTCTGCCCCTAATTTTTGGAAATGTGGAGACTCCTGATTGGGTCTCCTTCATTTGTGTTGCCTGTAGCAGTAGGGCTCCAGACCTGCAGACCTCCACTTACTTTCAGTCAACTACCTGTGTTACTATCCTTAAATTTTTGTACCAATAGTACTCTAAGAAACTGTTGTTTGTGCCACCTGGGTGTAGAAGAGCAGAAAAGCAGATACAGCTGTTGCATGTGGAATCAGGGCACAGCAAGCCTACACCGATCCATCACCCACCTCATCTTAATTTGAAGTTAAATTCAAAGCTGTAAATGCTGGCCCAGACCCTGATACCTCATGCATGTCCCATGGCTGACTGCTGCTATGCCATTATAAAATTTGTACTGTAGGTCAGCTGATGCCACTTTTTCTGGTGTCTAGCCCTAATTTGAGCTGTTTTTGCAGCTTTTGGGCAATTTGAAGGTGTTGTATATGTGTTTGCTTTTGCCTCCCTTTGAATGCAATGATGTTCAGAGAACATTGAGAAGTTTGCCAATCTAAAATTAATCGAACCTTGAGAGGTTTGCTTATCTTTAATTATAAAACACATTTTTTCCTCCAAATTTGGGAGGAAAATAGGGATGTGTCTTATAATCCAAAGTGAGCTGAGCTGTGAGCTTACCGGGCGGCAGTGGAGGAAGGTCACAGGAGGCAGGGTTTGCTGCTTCAGGAGACTGAGATCTCAATCTGCACATGTGCCGCTTCTGACGGCAATTTTACCTTACCCCAATACAGGGAAATCATGGGAAAAAGGACTCCGCTCACCGGCGCTGACATCTGAGAGCCCAGAGTCTGCAGCATCACCCCGCTCCCGTCGCCGGCCTCCTGAAGCAAGGACCCTGCCATCTGTGACCCCGCTCCACCGCTGCCGCTCCCCAGGTAAGCCACTGTTAAACCGAATTATAAAATGCACCACCAGATTATTTGATTTTTTTTTTCTATTTTCCTCCCCAAACTTTAGGGTGCATCTTATAATGCGTTTGTTCAATTTACATATATATATAAATATGGGTGCTTTTGTCAGTTTCAAGTTATTTCATTTACCATTGTGGGATTTTCTTACTTTAACATAAGGCATGACCTGCCTTACCTATTTGCGACCGTCGCGGTCGCACAGGGAGCCTATATCCAGATGTAAGGTGCCCCAGCGAGGTAGTCGTGGGTGAGCTGTAGCCCATGTTCGCTTTGGCACCCTACGGACAAAGTGTGTCCTCCCTCTGGTGTGCTGTGGTGTATGTGGTGTTTTCCACTTACTTCTGACCAGCCAGTCTCTTCTGTCTCCAGGCTTTTCTCTTTTGGAACCAGGGCAGCAATGAATTCAGAGGTAGAGATGAGCGGTGTTCGACTCGAACTGTTTGCCAATCTCAAATTCGAGCTGTTTTGAGCGGTGTTTGAGCCGTTCGGCGAACACGAACAATTTGAAAAAAATCCGGCTGTTCGAGGTTATGTTCGATAACTTTTCGTGCACCAAAATCATAACTGGATTTTTTCACAGTAATGCTGATAATCAATGTTAATACGCAGTTTGAGTGTACAGCGGGGCGGGGGGAGGGGCAGGGGATGGATCTCTGCATAAATAATGAAGATCTCCTTTTTTTTTCTCTTTCCCGCATTTACAGTGGGGAGGTGCAATCTGTCAGCCTATCAGCAGCGCACACACGGAGCGAACAGCTTTTTTTCACACAAGCAAGGGCATGTGTTATTGGCTGTGTATGTCACATGTCCTTGCCCTATAAGACCCAGCCATTTTCCCCATCGCCACCATTTTCTCACTGCTGAAGCTGCGTGTTAGACGGCACCGCTGTTGCTGTGTGCGCTATACTTTCAGTGTTAATTTCAAGCCAATTTTCTCAGAAATATACAGATAGCTTGGGAGTAGGGAATAGTTGTGATTGCAGTCCTTTTGAGGACTAGGTTACAGCATTTCCTACAACTTTTAGCAGGCAGGTCTGTGCTCTTAAATAGATAGGTTGGGAGTAGGGTCTACTTGTAATTGCAGTCCTATTGAGGACTAGGTTACAGCATTTCCTACGACTTTTAGCAGGCAGGTCTGTGCTCTTAAATAGACAGCTGGGGAGTAGAGACTAGTTGTAATTGCAGTCCTTTTGAGGACTAGGTTACAGCATTTCCTAGGACTTTTTGCCAGGCAGGTCTGTGCCAGTGCTGTGCAAGTGTTTTTCACAGCATTTGGCTAAATCTAGCTAAGCAAATCATTTTTGGCCTCTTGCAGTGTGTGTTAGTCAGTGGAGTAGTGTATCTGTGTTGCAAGCTACACCACCTGTGTATAGAATACAATTTTTTTTACTCCACCTAGCCAAGTAAAACCTTTTGGGCATAGCATCATTCTATTAGGCCATCTATACTAAGCTCCACCAGCTTGCAAATTACAAATAATTTTTAGCTGCATCTAGCTCGGAAAATAATTTTGGGCATAGTAGCAGTGTGTGGAACTCATTCTATTAGGCCATCTATATTAAGCTCCACCAGCTTGCAAATTACAAATAATTTTTAGCTGCATCTAGCTCGGAAAATAATTTTGGGCTTGTAGCAGTGTGTGGGACTTGTTCTATTAGTCCATCTATACTAAGATCCACCAGCTTGCACATTACAAATAAAATTAGCTGCATCTTGTCTGGAAAATAATTTTGGGCATAGTAGCAGTGTGTGGTACTCATTCTATTAGGCCATCTATACTAAGCTCCACCAGCTTGCAGATTACAAATAACTTTTAGCTGCATCTTGTCTGGAAAATAATTTTGGGCATAGCAGCAGTGTGTGGTACTCATTCTATTAGGCCATCTATTCTAAGCTCCACCAGCTTGCAAATTACAAATAATTTTTAGCTGCATCTTGTGTGGAAAATAATTTTGGGCACAGTAGCAGTGTGTGGTACTCATTCTATTAGGCCATCTATACTAAGCTCCACCAGCTTGCAAATTACCAATAATTTTTAGCTGCATCTAGCTCGGAAAATAATTTTGGGCTTGTAGCAGTGTGTGGGACTCATTCTATTAGTCCATCTATACTAAGCTCCACCAGCTTGCAAATTACAAATAATTTTTATCTGCATCTAGCTCGGAAAATAGTTTTGGGCTTGTAGCAGTGTGTGGGACTCATTCTATTAGTCCAACTATATTAAGCTCCACCACCTGTGTATGTAATAAAATTGTTTTACTGCATCTAACCCAGCCAATCCTTTTGGGCTAATACCACAGTTTGGCCACTCAGCTCTGCTAGGTTCCCATCCATCGTTTTTTGAGCAAACAACTCCAGAGTTGTCAATTAGTTAACCACCAAAATGAGTGAAAAAAGGCCTGCTGCTGGTCGAAAGGGGAATAGGCGTGTTGGGAAGGGAAAAAAAGGTTGTGTCCATGGGGTAGGTGTTAAAGCAACAGTAACATCTGCAGAAGAAAGACCATCTTCCAGCCAAACTAAGATGTCTACTTCTTTTAGCGGACAATGTGATACGATCCCTTTCTTACGGCCACGCCAATCGCTACAAATTCCAGATGAGGCACAAAAACAGCAGGTACTTCAACGGATATCAAGTGCTCCTTTAAGTGGGCTCTCCTCCACCTCAACGTCAACATCACAAATACTCCAGTCCTCAGAGGTGTCACCCCAATCCCACTTGCTTCCTCACAGCTCCCAAGTCTCCAGCTGCCCGTCTGAGTATGGGGTAGAACAGATGGTTGAGTCTGCAGAGTAGTGTTGAGCCACCCCCGTAGTGTTCGAGTTCGGTTCGGTTCGTCGAACACCCGTGTGTTCGCCGAACTGTTCGTCGAACTGTTCGTCGAACACCTTCGAACACCGTTAAAACCAATGGCAGGCAAACAAAAACACATAGAAACACATAGAAAACACCTTCAAAGGTGTCCAAAAGCTGACAAACTGCTCAGAAGACATAACTAACACATGGAAAAGTGACAAGTACATATAGTCATGCGAAAATAAAAGAGGTGGAGGAGTAAAAGGAGGGGGAGACACAGATATAGGCATGTCATGCCCTTCTAAAATCCAAAAAGTGAGAAGCCGACACGGCCAGTCCGCTCCTGCCCGTGCCACCTCCGTGTCGCCGGGTTTGTGCCAGAGCCGCGGTGAACCCTGACGGCCAGCCCCCCTCTCCCAATACTGGTGCCTGTCCGCTGGTGGGTCGAGCGAGCCCCCCTGTGGTGGAGGCAGCTCTAAGCTTTTTAATTTAAATTGTCTCTCTAATTTGAATGAATACACTTTAAATCCATTTACAAGGATCTATTGGAGGGCAAGTCTCATGCCAGCAGCCGCGGTAATTCCAGCTCCAGTAGCGTCCACTAAAGCTGCTGCAGTTAAAAAGCTTTTATAAGGATCGAGCTCGGCTGTCCACCGCAAGGCATCCTACTGCCAGTCCCAGCCCCTATGCCTTGGGGTGCCTCCTGATGCTCTTCACTAAGTATCCCATGGTCCCGAAGCATTTCCTTTGAAAAAATTAAGTGTCTAAACTACAGGTGGTGCAGCTTGCTTAACAGCGGATAATCCGCTTACTAGCAGACACTGCTACTAGGCACAAAGTATTTCCTGGGCTAGATGCAGTTAAAAATTTGTAATTAGATACTCTCGTTGGATGCTGAGAAAGCATTCCATAGAGTCTCCTGGCACGCCATATATGATTCTCTTAAAAAGCTTGGGGTAGGGGTCTAGGGGACCCTTTTATAGCCAAAATCACGGCCCTGTATCGCAATACGTCACCTAGGCTGAAGATAAATGGAACTGTAGCACCCTGAGGGCTCGGTTGCTAAAGACGTATTGCACCTCACCCAGAGGTGTGATGTCTCACTCTCAGGTAAGGATGGAGTGTGGATCAGGACCCGACACCTGCATGCATTACACCACATTGCCGTGGGGCAGGGCGACCAATATGCCCCTGAGATGGGCACGACAGTCCCTGTCCCTGGCTGGAGTGGGGGGAGGGAACACTGAGGAAGGGGAACCCTGTAGTGCAGGAGCAGGGAGGAAGCAGTTCCTGGGTGCATTGAGAAGGGAGTATAAAAGGTGGGCACCATCTTAGTTCAGTGCAGAGAAGTCTGAGCAGAAGTGGCAGGGAGCAGGGACTCTGCATGAGCTCTGCTCCGGAGGCGGGCCTAGTAACAGAGGCCCAGGCCTGGAAGAGGGAGAAGGAAGGAAGAGGAGCGGAGAAGGCTCCAGGAACGAGGAATGAAGGGATCCCAGGGGTGCGGACGGGCGAGTCGCCACCGCACGCCCGAATCCACCTGCGTGGAGGGGTCAGGCCAAAGGGGGAGACCGGTCCCCGAACTAGTGGAGGCAGGAAACGACCCTCAGCTTGAAACCAGAGGCTCTGACATTTTATGTGGCGCAGCCCCTCGCTACACCCGCTAGGAAGGCACCACATAGGGTCAGGGAAACTGGCGCCAAGTTTACCAAGAGGAGGCCCGAGGCAGCCGGACAGAAGTGTTGGTAAGAAAGGCCAGACAAAGGACACACAAAGGGGGTCCTGTGAAGTGCTCCAAAGTTATCTGGGAGTTGTCTGAGCCCCTCACCTGGTGAGCACAGTACGACGTGGGCAGCCGTTACCTGCAGACGTGGTCTGGATAATAAGAACTGTGAGTAAAGGCCCTGAACTGCATCACTGACTCCGTGTCGTTACTGCTGCTGCCCTGCACCATCACCCCCATCCTCCGCATACACTGCCCTGAGGCTATACTCCTCCCGTGGGGAGTTATGCTACGCTCTGCTGCACCCACAACACCAGCCTCAGTGGTCTGCCCTGTAGCGGCGGTTCACTCTGACCGCAATCCACGGGTGGCGTAGTCGGACATTTAAACATGAAAACCACATAAATAGTTCCGCCACTGGTTTGACCGCCCTGAGCCACGGAACTGGGTCGCCGCCACGAAGACTACAACCACCAGCATCCACCAAAAAGGGTCCGGCTCCGGGTGTCCCAAGGCCCAGGGGGTGCGTCAGAACATTTTCATCACCTTTCACAATCACCAATGGGACAAGGCAGTGATGTCCTCTGTCCCCTCTCTTATACATCCTAGTGACGGAGCACCTGCTCTCATCAATTCGCCATAACCCCAATATTAGGTGGATTGAGGTGGGCGGCACCGAGTACAAGTGCTCTCTATTTGCTGATGATGTCCTAGTATATATCACTCAATCACATATATCCATCCATGCTGTTATGGCTGAAATAGATCACTTTGTTACATGGTAAAATTTTAAAATCAATGCAGCGAAGTCTGAGGCCCTCGATGTCTCCCTCCCCAAATCCATATAGGATTCCATCCAGTCCAACTTTCCCTTTGCCTGGCCCTCACAGGGTATCAAATACTTAGGAATTCCTATTCATAGAGACCTCTCCCATCTATGTTATCTTAATTTTGGGCCCTTTATTGAACAACTCCATACAGACCACGGTTGGCAAGTTAGAACTGTAAGATTCACTACGTGAACCACTGGTGTTTTGTGGAAAAGCACATGTACACTGCGTTCCAAATTATTATACAAAAAGTGTTTAGGAGTGATAAGGGAAGAATTTGTTTGTTTGTCAGTTAAACTCATTGATGGTGATGTGTGTCAGGGCTCTTTATATCACTGTAAGCAATTGCAGACACCTGTGCTAATTAGTTTGGCAGGTGTGTCCAATGAAAGGCAAGACTACTTAAGAAGGCTCTCTCACATTATTAAGCAGCCTACATTTTCTGCCAAAATGGGAAAGAAAAAGGATGTGTCGGCTGCTGAGAAGCAACAAATTGTGGAGTGTTTAGGTCAAGGCATGACTACAATCAACATTGTGCGATGATCAGGATGAAGTGTCCTGGCAATCAAGAAGTATGTAGCTGATTCACAGTACACACGTGTGCGTGCTGATAAGGGCAAATTGAGGACTCTTTCCTACAGGCAATTACGTCAGGTTGAAAGAGCAGCGGCAAAAAAGCCTTGTCATAGAGGCAGACAAGTTTTTGAAGCTGCTTGTGCCTCCAACGTCCCCCGAACAACAAGATGCAGGGTCCTTCAGAGGTTTGCAGCTGTGCATGCGCCATCCTGTCGACCTCCTCTATCCACTTCACACAAGCAGAAACGGCTCCAGTGGGCCAAACATTACATGAAGACTGATTTCAAAACTGTTTTATTCACGGATGAGTGCCGTGCAGCGCTCGATGGTCCAGATGGATGGAGTGGAGGATGGCTGGTTGATGGACACCCCACGCAAACACGGCTACAGCGCCAACAAGGAGGAGGTGGAGTAATGTTTTGGGCTGGAATCATGGGGAGAGAGATTGTCGGCCCCTTTAGGATCCCTGAAGGCGCTAAAGATGAACTCCATAATGTATGTGGATTTTCTCAAACAGCACTTCCTGCCATGGTTCAAGAAGAAGAACCGTGTATTTCACAGCAAGATCATTTTTCTGCATGATAATGCACCATCTCATGCTGCACATAAAACATCTGCATCTCTGGCTGATATGGGCATAAAAGGGGACAAACTTATGGTGTGACCCCCATGCTCCCCTGACCTCTACCCCATTCAGAACCTTTGGAGCATCATTAAAAGGAGTGTCTATGATGGCGGGAGGCAGTTCACATCTAAGCAACAGCTCTGGGAGGGTATTCTGTCCTCATGCAAAACAATTGAAGCAGAAACCATCCAAAACCTGACAAATTCAATGGACGAGAGAGTTCAGAAGCTCCTTTCGAACAAGGGGTCCTATGTGAAAATGTAACATCACCTAGAATAAAGTTTTGAGTTGAAAACTGTTTGATTTCAGTTTCTAACAACCTGCTAATGCTTATAATTTCAAAAATGACCATTTTTTTGGTCTTTATTAAAATGAAAAGGTTGATCGAAAAGTTTGGGGGCTCTAAGAGTGTGGCAACCCAGTAGTCATGATTACTTCGAATTCTGACAATATGAGGGTCATGCTGCAGGTAGTGCAGCAAGAAGGCACTTATGTGCCTTGCGCATCTCGGAGCCCCAAAATTATTTTCCGGGCTAGATGCAGCTAAAAATTATTTTTAATTTTAAATCTGGTGAAGCTTTAGTATAGATGGCCTAATAGGATCAGTGCTGCACACTGCTACAAAGCCCAAATTATTTTCCAGTCAAGATACAGATAAACATGATTAGTAATTTGAAAGCTTAAAACGGTTGGTACGGTGATTTTAACCAATCATCAAGCTTTTACTCTCCCCAGGATGACACAGGGGTAGAAAAGTCGTTTCGGATCCATGATTTGTTCATCTTTATGAACGTGAGTCTGTCTACATTATCAGTGGAGAAAAAAAACCAGGCAATGTGAACTGAGGTCTAAGATGGTAGACATGCAAGAAATAGGAGCATGTTCACACTAGCAAAAAAGAAACAAAACCTACAAAAGACAAAAGACAAAAATATATCTCATACCCTACCATCATTATATATAAATGTAAAGCAAAGTTGCATAATAAATATAGGGTACTTAGTGAACTATTTTTGATCAAAAAAAGTATACAAGCCGTCCCACCAGCGGCAAGGTGACCCTAAATTGGGACGGTACCTATACTGCCTATATTAAAAACCTTACTGTATATCAAAGTTGAAGCAATGCATATAAAAGGGTAGACAAATAGGACCGGGTCCCAACTCCAGACCACCCAGGCCCGTGGTAAGCTACATATATACCAGTCAGCTCAACAAAGGGGATGCCACACCCTTAAATTGCACAGAATGCAAACAAGACAAAAAACCAGGCAATGTGAACTGAGGTCTAAGATGGTAGACATGCAAGAAATAGGAGCATGTTCACACTAGCAAAAAAGAAACAAAACCTACAAAAGACAAAAGACAAAAATATATCTCATACCCTACCATCATTATATATAAATGTAAAGCAAAGTTGCATAATAAATATAGGGTACTTAGTGAACTATTTTTGATCAAAAAAAGTATACAAGCCGTCCCACCAGCGGCAAGGTGACCCTAAATTGGGACGGTACCTATACTGCCTATATTAAAAACCTTACTGTATATCAAAGTTGAAGCAATGCATATAAAAGGGTAGACAAATAGGACCGGGTCCCAACTCCAGACCACCCAGGCCCGTGGTAAGCTACATATATACCAGTCAGCTCAACAAAGGGGATGCCACACCCTTAAATTGCACAGAATGCAAACAAGACAAAAAACCAGGCAATGTGAACTGAGGTCTAAGATGGTAGACATGCAAGAAATAGGAGCATGTTCACACTAGCAAAAAAGAAACAAAACCTACAAAAGACAAAAGACAAAAATATATCTCATACCCTACCATCATTATATATAAATGTAAAGCAAAGTTGCATAATAAATAAAGGGTACTTAGTGAACTATTTTTGATCAAAAAAAGTATACAAGCCGTCCCACCAGCGGCAAGGTGACCCTAAATTGGGACGGTACCTATACTGCCTATATTAAAAACCTTACTGTATATCAAAGTTGAAGCAATGCATATAAAAGGGGTGGACAAATAGGACCGGGTGCCAACTCCAGACCACCCAGGCCCGTGGTAAGCTACATATATACCAGTCAGCTCATTATCAGTGGAGAGCCGCGTGCGCTTATCTGTCAGCACACCACCAGCAGCGCTGAACACACGTTCAGACAGAACGCTGGCTGCGGGGCATGACAAGATCTCCAAGGCGTAAGTGGCTAGCTCCGGCCATTTATCCAGATTGGAAGCCCAAAAAGAGCAAGGGTCCAGTGACACAGTCGTGGCTTCAATGTTTACTTGGAGATACTCCTGTACCATCGTCTCTAGGCGTTGACTATGTGTCAGACTTCTTGTCTCCTGTGGCCTTGCAAAGGATGGGCTAAAAAAGTGGTGAAATGATTCCGCAAAATTGATGTTACCAGCAGATACTGTGGTTCTGTTACGGTTTGAGTGCTGAACACTTGACGGTCCCACGGTTGGCAAGTTGGAACTGTGAGATTCACTACGTGCACCACTGGTATTTTGTGGAAAAGCACATGTAAGATTCTGCAACAGTCTCTGCTGATACTCCTGCATGCGTGCATCCCTTTCTATGGCAGGAATAATTTCTGCAAATTTACTTTTGTACCGGGGATCTAACTGTGTGGCAACCCAGTAGTCAGGATTATTTCTAATTCTCACAATTCGAGGGTCATGTTGCAGGTAGTGCAGCAAGAAGGCACTCATGTGTGTTGCGCATCCAGGAGCACCAAGTCCCTGTTGTGTTGGTGGCGAGGTAACAATCATGCTTCCTTCCTCTGTCCTCTTCCCCCAACCTCGCACAACAGAAATGTGATCAAGGTCTCCCTCATCTGATGAGTCTTCCATCAGTTCGTCCTCCACTTCTTCCTGGGCTCCTGCACCTTCCTCACTAGTTTGGCTGCTACCATGCGCCCTGGTAAAACCATCTCCCCCACCCTCACATGCCTGCCGCCTTGGTGCTGCCGACCGTCTGGACCTTGCAGATGTTAGCCCTTCCGCATACAACTCCTCCTCCTCTACTTCCTCCACCTCCTCTTGTGCCACCACCTGACTCCGAATTCTGTTTAACATGTGCTCCAGCATGTAAATCACCGGAATAGTCATGCTGATAATGGCATCGTCAGCACTAAACATCTTCGTCGCCATTTCAAAACTGTGCAGAAGGGTGCATAGGTCCCTGATCTGAGACCACTCCTCCAGCGTGATTTGCCCCACCTCTGAATCTCGTTGGCCCAGGCTATACGTCAGAACGTATTGCACCAGGGCTTGTCGGTGCTGCCACAGTCGCTGCAACATGTGCAGAGTTGAATTCCACCGGGTAGGCACATCGCATTTTAGCCGGTGAAGTGGCAGGCCCAACGACTTCTGTAGAGATGTAAGTCGCTGAGCTGCGGGATGCGAACGGCGGAAGTGAGCACACAGCGACCGTGCCCTCTGCAGAAGGCCATCTAGTCTGGGATAGTGGGCTAAAAATTGCTGGACAACCAGGTTCAACACGTGAGCCATACAAGGCACGTGTGTGACATTGCCCCGGCGAAGGGCCGCACCCAGGTTTGCAGCATTGTCGCACACGGCCTTCCCTGGTTTCAGGTCCAGTGGAGACAACCATTCATGAAATTGGTTCTCCAGAGCTGACCACAACTCCTCAGCTGTGTGACTCACATTTCCCAGACATTTCAATGTAAAAACCGCCTGATGACGTTGAGCCCTACTGCCAGCATAGTAAGGAGGTGTGCAGGATCCCTTCTGCGCAGTTAGAAAGCTTGTGGCATGACCAGACAGGCTTTGGGTGCAGGTGGAAGACCGAGAGGAGGTTGAGGAGGCAGAAGCAGTGGAGGAACTTTGACATAAAGAGGATTGACGCACAACTCGTGGGGACGGCAAGACTTGGACAGCAGCCCCTTGTCCTGCTGTCACCATAGTTACCCAGTGCCCAGTCAGCGACATGTAATGCCCCTGTCCATGCCTACTCGTCCAAGTGTCTGTGGTGAAATGCACCCTGTCACACACAGAGTTTCTCAAAGAAGCGGTGATGTTGTGTGCGACATGCTGGTGGAGCGCAGGCACACCTTTCTTTGAGAAGTAGTGCCGACTGGGCATCTGGTACTGGGGCACTGCGACGGACATAAGGTCTCGAAAATCCTCTGTGTCCACCAGGCGGAAAGGCAGCATTTCTGTAGCCAAGAGCTTGCAGATGGTGAAATTCAACCTCTTAGCTTTCTCATGGCTAGGAGGAAATGGTCTTTTACTTGTCCACATCTGAGGGACCGAGGGCTGGCTATTGTGCTTAGACGGGGTTGATTAGGGTGTCCCCGGCAAACTGCCGGTCTGTGAGGAAGATGCAGGCGGACATGTTAGGTTGCCTTGATCCAAAGGTGGTGCTATCGATGTCGGACAGCGCTCAACACCAGCTGGTGTTACCACCTCCAAAGAAAATGATGACCTGCCAATCACGCTGGCTGTTGCGGGTAAAGAGGTGGCAGGTCTGCGCCCCAAAACAGGTGTGACTGCTGTCCCCCCAGTCACAGAGGATGAAGAGGCCGCGGATGCACAAGATATGGCAGACGGTGATTGGCCCGGCCGGCTAGGCCGCATTGTAGCACACTGAGCTTCCCACTGCAACTTATGCTTCATGTCCATGTGCCGGTTCATGCATGAAGTACTCAAACTATGTATTTTTTGGCCTCTACTTAGCTTTTGCTGACAAATGTTACAGATAACACGAGTTGGGTCATCTTTATCGATCTGAAAAAATGCCCAGGCTATGCAAGGCTTAGCACCCATGCGACCTGAAGAGCCACCACGACTTGTGGTGAGTGGCAGAGTTGTGTTTGAGGATGCAGTTGTTGACGTGCTTCCAGTACTACGTCTCTGTCCAGGAAGGCGCAACCTGACCTCGTCGTCACTAGCATCTTCCTCCACCTCCTCTGCTGACCTCATCTCTTGGCTGACTGTGGGTTGACAGTAAGTGGGATCTCCGACCTCATCATCATCACCCTGTGCGTTATCACACCCGTCGTCCTCAGAGCCAACCTGTTCCTGCCCTGACAAAAAACTAAAGTTGTCGCTCCAATCAGGTATTTGAGTCTTATCATCGTCTTCCTCATTGTCTCCACCAACAGGAGTTACAGTTTGGGAATGAGGGTCTACATTATGGTCAGAACCTTCTGCGTCTGGTCCTGGATCCGACTCATAAAGATTCTGGGCATCAGTGCAGATCATTTCCTCGTCTGGATTCACAGAAGCGCTGGAGTCGACCTCTGATTCCCAGGCTATAGTATGAGTAAACAGCTCTGCAGACTCAACCATCTGTTCTACCTCACACTCAGACGGGCAGCTGGAGATTTGGGAGCTGTGAGGAAGCAAGTGCGATTTGGGTGACACCTTTGAGGACTGGAGTATTTGTGATGTTGAAGTTGATGTGGAGGAGAGCCCACTTAAAGGAGCACTTGATATCCGTTGAAGCACCTGCTGTTTCTGTGCCTCATCTGGAATTTGTAGCGATTGGCGTGGCCGTAAGAAAGGGATCTTATCACATTGTCCGCTAAAAGAAGTAGACATTTTTGTTTGGCTGGAAGATGGTCTTTCTTCTGCACCTACCCCACGGACACAACCTTTTTTCCCCTTCCCAACACGCCTATTCCCCTTTCCACCAGCAGCAGGCCTTTTTCCACTCATTTTGGTGGTTAACTAATTCACAACTCTGGAGTTGTTTGCACAAAAAAATAATGGATGGTAACCGAGCAGAGCTGAGTGGCCAAACTGTGGTATTAGGCCAAAACTATTGGCTGGGTTAGATGCAGAAAAAAATTATTTTTAATTTGCAACCTGATGGAGGTCAGTATAGATGGACTAATAGACCAAGTCCCACACACCGCTAGAAGCCCAAATATTTTTTCAGAGCTAGATGCAGAAATTTTTTTTATTCAATTTGCAACCTGATGGAGGTCAGTATAGATGGACTAATAGACCAAGTCCCACACACCGCTAGAAGCCCAAATATTTTTTCAGAGCTAGATGCAGAAAAAAGTTATTTTTAATTTGCAACCTGATGGAGGTCAGTATAGATGGACTAATAGACCAAGTCCCACACACCGCTAGAAGCCCAAATATTTTTTCAGAGCTAGATGCAGAAAAAAATTATTTTTAATTTGCAACCTGATGTAGGTCAGTATAGATGGACTAATAGACCAAGTCCCACACACTGCTAGAAGCCCAAATATTTTTTCAGAGGTAGATGCAGAAAAAAATTATTTTTAATTTGCAACCTGATGGAGGTCAGTATAGATGGACTAATAGACCAAGTCCCACACACCGCTAGAAGCCCAAATATTTTTTCAGAGCTAGATGCAGAAAAAAATTATATTCAGTTTGCAACCTGATGGAGGTCAGTATAGATGGACTAATAGAATGATGCTATGCCCAAAAGATTTTACTTCACTAGGTGCAGTAAAAAAATTGGTATTCTATACACAGGTGTTATATCTTGCAACACAGATAGGCTACTCCACTGACTAACACACTCTGCAATAGGCCAAAAAGGATTAGCTTTGCTAGATTCAGCCAAATGCTGTGAAAAAAACTTGCACAGCACTGGCACAGACCTGCCTGGCAAAAACTGATAGGAACTCATGTAACTTAGTCCTGAAAAGGACTCCAATTACAATTAGTCTTTACTCCCACAACCTATCTATTTAAGAGCACAGACCTCCCTGATAAAAGTCGTAGGAAATACTGTAACCTAGTCCTTAAAAGGACTGCAATCACAACTATTCCCTACTCCCAAGCTATCTGTATATTTGTGCGAAAATTGGCTTGAAATTAACAAGGTATAGCACACACAGCAACAGCGGTGCCGTCTAACACGCAGCTGCAGCAGTGAGAAAATGGTGGCGACGGGGAAAATGGCTTGGTCTTATAGGGCAAGGACATGTGACATACACTGCCAATCACACATGCCCTTGCTTGTGTGAAAAAAAGCACTTCGCTCCGTGTGTGCGCTGCTGATAGGCTGACAGATTGCACCTCCCCACTGCAAATGCGGGAAAGAGAAAAAAAAATGGAGATCTTCATTGTTCCTGCAGAGATCCATCCCCTGCCCCTCCCCCCGCCCCGCTGTACACTCAAACTGCGTATTAACATTAATTTTCATCATTACTGAGAAAAAATCCAGTTATGATTTTGGTGCACGAACAGTTATCGAACATAACCTCGAACAGCCGAATTTTTCTCAAATTGTTCGTGTTCGCCGACCGGCTCGAACACCGCCCAAAACAGCTCGAATTTGAGATTGGCGAACAGTTCGAGTAGAACAACGCTCATCTCTACTGCAGAGCTGTTTACTCATACTATAGCCTGGGAATCAGAGGTCGGCTCCAGAGCTTCTGTGAATCCAGACGAGGAACTGATCTGCACTGACGCCCAGAATCTTTATGAGTTGGATCCAGTACCAGACGCAGAAGGTTCTGACCCTAATGTAGACCCTCGTTCCCAAACTGTAACTCCTGTTGGTGGAGACAATGAGGAAGACGATGATTGGAGCGACAACTTGAGTTTTTTGTCAGGGCAGGAAGAGGTTGGCTCTGAGGACGACGGGTGTGAGAACACACAGTGTGATGATGACAAGGTTGCAGATCCCACTTACTGTCAACCCACAGTCAACCAGTCGATGAGGTCAGCAGAGGAGGTGGAGGAGGATGCTAGTGACGACGAGGTCAGGTTGCGCCTTCCTGGACAGAGACGTAGTACTGGAAGCACATCAACAACTGCATCCTCAAACACAACTCTGCCTCTGACCACAAGTCGTGGTGGCTCTTCAGGTCACATGGGTGCTAAGCCTTGCATAGCCTGGGCATTTTTTCAGATCGATAAGGATGACCCACCTCTTGTTATCTGTAACATTTGTCACCAAAAGCTAAGTAGAGGCCAAAAAATCCATAGTTTGAGTACTTCATGCATGAACCATCACATGGATATGAAGCATAAGTTGCAGTGGGAAGCTCACTGTGCTACAATGCGGCCTAGCGGGCCGGGCCAACCACCGTCTGCCCCATCTTGTGCATCCGCGGCCTCTTCATCCTCTGTGACTGGGGGGACAGCAGTCACACCTGTTTTGGGATGCAGACCTGCCACCTCTTTACCCGCAACAGCCAGTGTGATTGGCAGGTCATCATTTTATTTGGAGGTGGAAACACCAGCTGGTGTTGAGCGCTCTCCGACATTGAAAGCACCACCTTTGGATCAAGGCAACCTAACATGTCCGCCTGCATCTTCCTCACAGACCGGCAGTTTGCCAGGGACACCCTTCTCAACCCCATCTAAGCACAACAGTCAGCCCTCAGTCCCTCAGATGTGGACAAGTAAAAGACCATTTCCTCTTAGCCATGAGAAAGCTAAGAGGTTGAAATTCACCATCTGCAAGCACTTGGCTACAGAAATGCTGTCTTTCCGCCTGGTGGACACAGAGTATTTTCGAGACCTTATGTCCATCGCAGTGCCCCAGTACCAAATGCCCAGTCGGCACTACTTCTCAAAAAAAGGTGTGCTTGCGCTCCACCAGCAAGTCGCACACAACATCACCGCTTCTTTGAGAAACTCTGTGTGTGACAGGGTACATTTCACCACAGACACTTGGACGAGTAGGCATGGACAGGGGCGTTACAAGTCGCTGACAGGGCACAGGGTAACTATGGTGACAGCAGCACAAGGGGCTGCTGTCCAAGTCTTGCCGTCCCCACGTGTTGTGTGTCATTCCTCTTTATCTCGAAGTTCCTCCTCTGCTTCTGCCTCCTCAACCTCCTCTCGGTCCTCCACTTGCACCCAAAGCCTGTCTGGTCATGCCACACGCTTTCTAACTGCGCAGAAGGGATCCTGCACACCTCCTTACTATGCTGGCAGCAGGGCTCAACGTCATCAGGCGGTTTTTACTTTGAAATGTCTGGGAAATGTGAGTCACACAGCTGAGGAGTTGTGGTCAGCTCTGGAGAACCAGTTTCATGAATGGTTGTCTCCACTGGACCTGAAACCAGGGAAGGCCGTGTGCGACAATGCTGCAAACCTCGGTGCGGCCCTTCGCCGGGACAATGTCACACACGTGCCTTGCATGGCTCACGTGTTGAACCTGGTTGTCCAGCAATTTTTAGGCCACTAACCCAGACTAGATGGCCTTCTGCAGAGGGCACGGTCGCTGTGTGCTCACTTCCGCCGTTCGCATTCCGCATGTGCTGGAGCACATGTTAAACAGAATTCGGAGTCAGGTGGTGCGACAAGAGGAGGTGGAGGAAGAAGAGGAGGAGGAGTTGTATGCATAAGGGCTAACATCTGCAAGGTCCAGATGGTCGGCAGCACCAAGGCGGCAGGCATGTGAGGGTGGGGGAGATGGAATTACCAGGGTGCATGGTAGCAGCCAAACTAGTGAGGAAGGTGCAGGAGCCGAGGAAGAAGTGGAGGACGAACTGATGGAAGACTCATCAGATGAGGGAGACCTTGATCACATTTCTGTTGTGCGAGGTTGAGGGTAGAGGGCAGAGGAAGGAAGCATGATTGTTACCTCGCCATCAACACAACAGGGACTTGGTGCTCCTGGATGCGCGAGACACATGAGTGCCTTCTTGCTGCACTACCTGCAACATGACCCTCGAATTATCAGAATTCGAAATAATCCTGACTACTGGGTTGCCACACTCTTAGATCCCCGGTACAAAAGTAAATTTGCCGAAATAATTTCTGCCATAGAAAGGGATTCATGCATGCAGGAGTATCAGCAGAGACTGTTGCAGAATCTTACATGTGCTTTTCCACAAAACACCAGTGGTGCACATAGTGAATCTCACAGTTCTAACTTGCCAACCGTGGGACTGTCGAGTGTTCAGCACTCAAACCGTAACAGAAAAACAGTATCTGCTGGTAACATCAATTTTGTGGAATCATTTCACAGCTTTTTTAGCCCATCCTTTGCAAGGCCACAGGAGACAAGAAGTCTGACACATAGTCAACGCCTAGAGACAATGGTACAGGAGTATCTCCAAGTAAACATCGAAGCCATGACTGTGTCACTGGACCCTTGCTCTTTTTGGGCTTCCAATCTGGATAAATGGCCGGAGCTCGCCACTTACGCCTTGGAGATCTTGTCTTGCCCCGCAGCCAGCGTTCTGTCTGAACATGTGTTCAGCGCTGCTGGTGGTATGCTGACAGATAAGGGCACGCGGCTGTCCACTGAGAATGTAGACAGACTCACGTTCATAAAGATGAACAAATCATGGATCCGCAAGGACTTTTCTACCCCTTTGTCATCCTGGGGAGAGTAAAAGCTTGAGGATTTAAGAAAAATCACCTCACCAATCGTTTTAAGCTTTCAAATTACTAATAATTTTTAGCTGCATCTTGTCTGGAAAATAATTTTGGGCCTGTAACAGTGTGCGGTACTCATTCTATTATGCCATCTATACCAAGCTCCACCAGCTTGCAAATTACAAATAATTTTTAGCTGCATCTTGTCTGGAAAATAATTTTGGGCCTGTAGCAGTGTGCGGTACTCATTCTATTATGCCATCTATACTAAGCTCCATCAGCTTGCAAATTACTAATAATTTTTAGCTGCATCTTGTCTGGAAAATAATTTTGGACATGGTAGCAGTGTGTGGTACTCATTCTAACCAACCGTTTTAAGCAACTCTGGGGCAATTGATGCCACTTAAGTGGTGTCTGTGCCACAAATTTTTGGAAAAAATGGAGACTCTTTTTGGAGTCCCCTTGCTTTGTTTTACGTGACGCTGCCATCATCAATTAGAGGTGGGTTGGGTCTCCCCCTCCCCCCTTTTAACCGTAAGAAAATACATACACTATGGCTTGGGGTAACACAGATGGTTGAGTCTGAAGAGCTGTTTACTCAGAGGTCTGCTCCAAAGCTTCAGTGTCTGCTAGTCAGCGTAGTAACCCAGGTGCGAAGCAAGCTGCACCGCCTGTGTATCTAATAATGATTTTTAAATGTATCTAGCCTAGGCAGACTGTGGGGACCCCTAACCAAACCCAGACGCTCAGCCCCCTAACGCCCCCCTTTCATTGACAATACAATCATGTAACTCTTACACCTGGATGGGTGAGGATCGGTCACAGCTTTATTAACTGTTTATACTCATTCCATTATAAATGCATTTTATTTCTAAAATAATTCAGCTTGTTGCAGCATGCCCTGTGTCTCCAGTCTCCACAACGGCAAGTTGGCCAACAAGTGTAACTCTCCAACATGTCCTTTCTATTTCCAGGCCACGGAGGATCCTGCTTACACGTTTGCAGGACTCCGAACCCCATCCATCACTCTTAACGCTTGTTCCACTCCATCCTGGAGTCCTGACAGTAATATGTCCAGTCCAATATCCATTAAGTGAGCACCGTCGGGCCGTATGAGGCCTGCTTTATCTCCTTCCAGTTGTCGGTGTCGTATCACTACACAGCCTCTGTCTCTTATAAATTTTGCCATCCGAATATTTATTACCTGCCTTGTCCGTTCGATGGCCGTGATGTCTCACGCACCTTGCCATACCGTTCTCGGCACAATCTCTGACCATACTATAGTTAGTTTTGTGAAAAATTCTCTGAAGCGCTCAGTGTCTAGTTTCATTATTGCCATTAGTTATGCGCTCTTGTGATAAGCTATGTCGTTTCCCCCGGCCTGTATAACTAAGATGACCAGACCTCTTGCCTCTCTCCCTACCTTGATTACCTCCATTAGTACCTGTGGCCATTGCAGGCCTCTAATACCGCTCCAGTTCAAATATGTGTTATGAAACTCCAATTTCCTTCCGCCTGGGCGGACTTTCACCCTTCTTTCTGCACAATATATATACGAGTTCTTAATCATTGCATAGCAAAAAAACAGCAAGGAAGTGGTATTTATATGTCATGTCCTGCTATGCACCTGTTCAAGGCTGAGTTAGTCAGAAATTTAAACACACATACCATGTTAAAATCGTATAGCATAGAAACAATGCATATAAATGTAAATAATCAAAAAGAAAAAGAAAAGAAGAAAAAAGGAACACATATATAATAATAATCTATAAATGATCACTCATAATGATATATCAAATCATGTCTGATGTTTAGACCCGCTGGTACATGTGTATTTAAAGTATAAATCCACCAACTTTCTCTATTAAGGAGCTTTCTCCTATAATCATCCACAAAATCTCCACCAATCGCCACGGCCCACGGAGGGGCCACCTCAGTCAGTGAATCCTTCCTTATTTAGCATAGAGTCTACCAATACTTTGGGCATATTAGCCCAGCTGCAAAGCAAGCTGCACCGCCTGTGTATCTAATGAGAATTTTTAACTGCATCTAGCCTAGGCAGACTGTGGGGACCCCCAACCAAACCCAGACGCTCTGCATCTAACCCAGCCAATCATTTCATAGTATTGCTAGTAGCAGAGTCGCATTTGCTCTAAACCTTGCATAGCCTGTGCATTTTTTCCGATCGCTAAGGATAACCCAACTCGTGTTTTCTGTAACATTTGTCACCAAAAGCTAAGTAGAGGCCAAAAAATCCATAGTTTGAGCAGTTCATGCATGAACCGTCACATGGATATGAAGCATAAGTTGCAGTGCGAAGCTCACTGTGCTACAATGCGGCCTAGCGGGCTGGGAAAACCACCATCTGCCCCACCTGTGTCATCCTGGGGAGACTAAAAGCTACTGCGTAGTCTTTTCCAAAAATTTGAGGGAATTACCACGGGAATGGTTTGGAAGAGGTATAAGAATTTAGGTAGGACGTTCATTTTTAGTATACTTATTCTGCCGAACCAGGAAAAATCCTTCACCGTCCAAGAAGTAAGATCTTTATGGAGTTGTTTTAATAAAGGGCCCAAAATGAAGAAAAAATAGATGGGAGAGGTCTCTATGAATACGAATTCCTAAGTATTTGATACCCTGTGAGGGCCAGGCAGAGGGAAAGTTGGACTGGATGGAATCCTGTATGGATTTGGGGAGGGAGACATCGAGGGCCTCAGACTACGCTGCATTGATTTTAAAATTTTACCATGTAACAAAGTGATCTATTTCAGCCATAACAGCATATGGATATATGTGATTGAGTGATATATACTAGGACATCATCAGCAAATGCAGAGCACTTGTACTCGGTGCCTCCCACCTCAATCCACCTAATATTGGGGATATGGCGAATTGATGAGAGCAGGTGCTCCATCACTAGGATGTATAAGAGAAGGGACAGAGGACATCCCTGCTTTGTCCCATTGGTGATTATGAAAGGTGATGAAAATGTTCCATTTATCTTCAGCCTAGCTGACGGATTGCGATACAGGGCCGTGATTTTAGCTATAAAAGGGTCCCCTAGACCCCTACCCCAAGCTTTTTAAGATAATAATATATGGCGTGCCAGGAGACTCTATGGAATGCTTTCTCAGCATCTAATGAGAGTATCTAATTACAAATTTTTAACTGCATCTAGCCCAGGCAATACTTTGGGTCTAGTAGCAGTGTCTGCTAGTCAGCAGAGTAGCCACCGCCTGTAGATCAAATTACAAATTTTTAACTGCATCTAGCCCAGGAAATAATTTGGACCTAGTAGCAGTGTCTGCTAGTCAGCGGATTATCCCACCTGTTAAGCAAGCTACACCACCTGTAGTTTGGACACTTAATTTTTTCAAAGGAAATGCTTCGGGCCCCCGGGACACTCAGTGAAGAGCATCGGGGAGGCACCCCAAGGCACAGGGGCTGGGACTGGCGGTAGGACGCCTTGCGGTGGACCGCCGAGCTCGATCCTTATAAAAGCTTTTTAACTGCAGCAGCTTTAGTGGACGCTACTGGAGCTGGAATTCCAGCGGGTGCTGGCATCAGACTTGGCCTCCAATAGATCCTTGTAAAAGGATTTAAAGTGTACTCATTCAAATTACAGAGACAATTTAAATTAAAAAGCTTAGACCTGCCTCCACCGCACGGGGGCTCGCTCGACCCACCAGCGGACAGGCACCAGTATTGGGAGAGGGGGGCTGGCCGTCAGGGTCCACCGCAGCTCTGGCACAAACCCGGCGACACGGAGGTCGCACAGGCAGGAACGGACTGGCCGTGTCAGCTTCGCACTTTTTTGGTTTTAGAAGGGCATGACATGCCTATATCTGTGTCTCCCCCTCCTTTTACGCCTCCATCTCTTTTCTTTTCGCATGACTATATGTACTTGTCACTTTTCCATGTGTTAGTTGCGTCTTCTGAGCAGTTTATCTGGTTTTGGACACCTTTGAAGGTGTTTTCTATGTGTTTCTATGTGTTTTTGTTTGCCTGCCATTGGTTTTAATGGTGTTCGACGGTGTTCGACGAACAGTTCGACGAACAGTTCGGTGAACATACGGGTGTTCGACGAACCGAACCGAACTCGAACACTACGGGGGTGGCTCAACTCTATTCAGAGGACACAAAGTTCATAACAATAACTGGAACTTTACTTGGTAACTTGCAGTATTTACAATATCTATAGGCAGGTATAAAGGATAAGGCCCAACTGGTTGTCATCTTTCCCACAGGTACTTGATACAACTTCAGCCCTGGCTTCCAATTTAGGTGAGGCATCTTTGTCGCTTTGTTCTTTAGTCCTAGAGTATATTCCTCATCAAAGACAGTATATCCGGATCTCAGTTCTCCCCATGTCCTAGACTTGAGTCTTAACTTCTTCTGTAAGCCTGCAGACAGAATGTGCCCCCAGGTCCTTGACGACTCTCTCGAGGTTCCCAGGCCAGCTAAGGGAACATTTTTGGAGGGTTTCTTGTGTTTGATGATACACTCTCTGGGATACTAGGGCCATGTCTACTCTAGCAGCCAGTATATAGAGCCTTTCAGTTTTTTGAAGTACTGTACACTTCTGAACTACTCACTTCCTGTACTCAACATTAACACTGTGTTCCCCCTCCCTCTACTGGCCTTGCTGTCATAGTTAACCCCTACCTGGACTAAGCTGTAGCGCAGAGGTTTCTAACTTTTGGGAACTTGCTTTTAACCATCTTTCAATGTCAGAGGGGGAACTACCTCCTTTACGACTACTAAATGCCCCCACACTTTAATTATGATCGTCCTCGATCATATTAAGGAACCAATCAATTGTTAACATTTTTAATATTATAACATATTATCAAAACATTTTAGTAAAAGAATGGTCCTGATGTCCTCTTCCTGGGTAAGAGCTGGCCCTTCTCGGTTAAGGGCTCTGGAGCAGCTATCAGGACAGTTCACTGTTATAACATTTGAAACTTTTCAGTGGCACCAATTCTTCTCAGCAGGGACCCTGGAAGCACAGTGTCCATGTCCATTTTATCAGCAAAGGTCAACTTGACAACAGCCCTTCATTTCCTTAAGGGCAGTGTCCTGAGGCATGTAATCGTGAGTCACCACATGAGTTCTTTTTATATAGCCCTAGCGGGTGTCACCGGTTCTTCCCGCTTGGCAGCAAGTCTCCTAGTGGTAGAGGATACCAATCCTCAAGGCTTGCAAGCAGCTGACAAAACAATTAGCTCTTGTCGCTTTAAGTCTCCTCATGTCATGGGTGTGTCAGAAGTGACAGACAGTCGCCCTGCAGTTGGTTGCAGGAGGTCTCTACATTTGGCATTACAGACATCTTCTTAGAGGCTGTCTCTTTGACCCAGCGGCTACCTCCCTGGTCTGGGTGTATAAATTGCTGCTGTATATCAGAGGGAGGTGCCGGCGATATTCATTTACTCCTTGTGAAGGCTTTAGAAAGAGCAGTACTGCTTCCTCTCTGGTGCTTGAGGTCATGTGTACATTTCTCTGGAGTAGTGTAAAGCTAAGCTATTTCCCCTGTTTGTCCTCCCTTGTTGTCTTTAGTGTTCAGTGGGGATTGACTAGTTCTCACCTCCTCCCTTCCCTAGCCTAAGTATAACGCCAGGGAAAGGCAGGGTGAGGTACGTGTGCAGCCTTTGGTGAATAGCCAATATAGGGTCGATAGTTGAGACAGGGTGACACTATACCAGACTAGGAGGTTTCCACTCCCCCATTTCCCTAAAGTCTTGGCTCCCTTTCCCTCTTCCCTCTGTGTTGCACTAAGTCTTTCCCACACCTTGCGTGACATTATCGCCGGTCAAGCACATTTTGAAAAGGCAAAAAAAGAAAACTAACATTTTTTTTTTCTCTGTGTGTTTTTGGGCATGGATCTTTTTTTTTTCCTTTCTTTCTTCGTATGGGTTCAGTTGCAGAGCTTGCAGAATGGCTACACAAGCTGTTTCTGGAGGTGAATGACCTCAGCGGTGAGGTTCAGCAGCAACATCAGTGGCACAGGTCGTCGATGTGGGGGTCTCTGCAGGTAGGCCTGCCCAGCCTGAACCCAAGGTTGCCCTCCTAGACAGGTTTTCTGGTGGTAGGGACAAGTTTTTTGTATTCAAGGAGGTCTGAAAACTGTATTTTAAACTTCGTCCCTATTCCTCTGGAAATGAGGTGCAATGTGTTGGAATTGTGATCTCTCTACTGCAAGGATGTCCTCAGTCATGAGCATTTTCTTTACCCCAGGATTCGATTTGTCTCCAGTCCATAGAGGGGTTTTTCAAGGTTCTGGCCCTCATCTATGATGATCCTGACCGAGTGCCCTTCAGCAGTGGAATCGGTCAGTGGACACGTAAATGGGTATCGTTATTTTTGTGGGAAAAAGGAACATTTTGTTGGGACCTGTCCTTCAATTCCTAAAAAAAGGAGACTTGATTAACTCTTGATAGTCTGAAGTTGGATAAACAAGGGGTGCCTTTATGGCCAAACTGCAGTTCCCGCTTTGTCCTGATGGCAGAGGTGGTGCTAGAGAGCAAAACTGAGAATATTTCTGTTTGTTGACAGTGGAGCGGGAGTCAGCATGGTTGATTCTGAGTTTGTGAAGACTTATGGTCTTGCTTGCTGTACTTTAGATAAACCTATTTCAATTTTTGCCATCTACTTGGCGCCACTTGCACAGAAAGCATTTACTCAGATTGTACATAATGTAAAACTGAGGGTGGGGTCAGTTCATTGCGAAATTATCCCTTGCTATGTCCTGGACAATCTTCCCTCACCGATTGTTTTGGGTATTCCGTGGCTTGTTAAACATAAACCGTTGGTGGATTGGCAAGCCAGGGAGATTATTGAATAGAGAGATTACTGCCATGAGAACTGTTTAGATATTCCCCTTGTTACTGTCTCTACGGAAATATTAAGTGCTTTTCTGTCTGGTTTTGAGGATGTTTTTCCTGAGATGGGGTGTCAGGATTTGCCTCCTCATCGTGCTTATTACTGTCCTATTAACCTAACCCCCAGAGCTTAACTTCGAAGTCCAGACTATATAATCTTTCTGGCCCTGAGAGACAAGCCATGAAGGATTTCATTGCGGAAAGTTTGGAGAAGGGACATATTAGACCCTCATCTTTGCCCGTGGTGGCAGGGTTCTTCTTTGTGAAGAAAAAAGATGGCAGTCAACATCCCTGTTTAGATTTCCGGCAATTAAATCAAATTACTATCCGTGATCCATACTCTCTTCCCCTGATTCCTGATTTGTTCAGGCAGGCTGTGGGAGCTAAGGTATTCTCCAAGTTGCATTTAAGGGGAGCCCACAATCTGGTAAGAATCAGAGAAGGGGACGAATGGAAAACAGCGTTCAATACCCCGGAAGGACTTTTTGAGAGTTTGTTAAGCCTTTTGGTTTGACCAATGCACCTGCGGTATTCCAGCATTTCATAAATTATATTTTTCATCATTTGGTGGGGAGGTTTGTGGTGGTCTACCTGGATGATATTTTGGTTTACTCACCTGATTTTGAGACACATTGGGGGCATGTTAAGCAGGTGCTCCAGATATTAATTGACAACAAACTTTATGCCCAACTGGAAAAATGTGTTTTCGCTGTTCAGGAGGTGCAGTTTTTGGGGTACTTGTTGTCGTCTTCAGTTTTTCGGATGGATCCGGAGAAGATCCGTGCAGTCCTTAATTGGGAACGTCCTGAGAACCTGAAGGCTCTACAACACTTTCTGGGCTTTACTAATTTTTACCCGAAATTCATCCAAAATTACTCTGTAATTGTGAAACCCCTTAATGATATGACTAAGAAGGGGTTTTATTTTTCCGAATGGTCGGATGCCTCCCTCCAGGCTTTTTCTTCCTTATAGAATCATTTTGCATCTATACTCAGTCAACCCGATGTTTCCCAACCCATTATTGTGGAGGTTGATGCGTCGGATGTCGGGGTTGGGGCTGTGTTATCTCAGGGTCAATCCCCTTGTAAATGGCATGCGCCTTCTTTTCTAAAAAAATCTTCGGCTGAGAGAAATTATGACGTGGGTAATAGGGAACTTTTGGCGATCAAATTGGTTTTGGAAGAATGGCAACATTGGTTGGAGGGGGCTATCCATCCTATTACTGGTATTACTGACCATAAGACAAGGTCATATCTCCAGTCAGCTAAACGTCTCAACCCTAGGCAAGCCAGATGGTCCCTGTTTTTTACTAGGTTCAATTTTGTTGTCACTTTTCGTCCAGGGATCAAAAATGTCAAGGCTGATGCTTTGTCCCGAAGCTTCCTGGTGGTGGTGACCATGAGAACCCTGCCCCAATATTACAGAAAGGGGTAGTCATTTTGACACTTTATCCTGAACTGGAGGGTGAGGTGTTGGAGGCACAGGGGGACGCTCCTGCCTCCTGTCCTTCAGGAAAGTTATTTGTACCATCTAATCTGTGCTGAAAAGTAATTAAGGAACATCATAACTCTGTGCTTGCTGGGCATCCAGGTGTTAAGGCAACCGCGGACCTCCTCTCTTTGGTGGCCGGGGTTGCATCAGATGTGATTGAACACGTAGCTGCTTGTAGTATTTGCGCGCATACTAAGGTTTCACATACCCGTCTGTCTGGAACTCTTCTTCCGCTACCTATCCCTAGTAGGCCATGGAAACACTTGTCCATGGATTTTAATACTGACCTACTGGTTTCTGCAGGCAAAATGGTGGTTTTGGTGGTAGTAGATAGGTTCAGTAAAATGGTTCAATTTGTCGCATTGCCTGTGACGCACCCCTGGGCCTGTGTCGCGCTGCGTTGCGCACGCGGGAGCTTACCCGGAGCCGGATCTGTTGAGGGTTGTAGTCTCGTGGCGGTGACCCGGTCCGTGCCCAGGGAGTCAAACTGAGCGGCGATGTATCAGCGGTAGATGTTGGACGACTACGCCACCCGTTGAGTACAGCTAAGGAGCTGCTGCTGCAGGGCAGACCGCTGAGGCCGGTGGTAGGATTGTGCAGCGTGATAGTATAACCCCCAACGGGAGGGGTATGGCCTCAGGGCAGCCGACGTGGATGATGGGGGTAGCAGGAACCACTCGGAGACGGTACGGTGTAGTTCAGGGTCTTTACTGGTGACAAAGATAGACCCTCCCGGAGTACTGGCTAGCGATTGGGGCCTGGTCAGTCCTTGAGCAGATGGGATCTCCCCTGGCCAGGCGGAGTTGTAGGCCTCCCAAACTAACTGTACTCTTCTGGCTACCTTGCTAGAGGCGGGTATAAGTAGCCCACGTCCCTGAGTGTACCGTGTGGTGCTCACCCGTATGGCCGGTGACTCGGGGCCTTCTAGTAGCTTCCGCTCCACGACGGCGGTGCTGGTCCCACGCGTGTGACCGTGCCTTCGGGTTTCTTGGCCAGAGGACCTGGAATCCCCTGCCTGACGGATTCTGCTGCTGGGTAGGAGTTAGTCCCCACAGCCTCGGACTCCGGGTCCGGTAAGAAATCTTCTCAGTCAGGGCGAGCTCTGCAGCTGCCAGCCCCTGACTCCTTGTAACACTGCTCCCACAGAGCTCCTGATGTTCTGTTCCTATATTTGCTTCTTTTCTCTGTCTCTACTTCTTCTCTACTCACTAACCCTGCCTCAGCCCTAGGTTTATATAGGGGAAGTTCTTCCCCTCCCAGGACTGGGCAGGAGGTGTGGCATGCATAGGATTCCTGACCAAGAGACCTCCCACCTGCTCTCAGACGTAATATCTCTATCACTGTGGCAACCAGACACCTGGGGTGTCACATTCCCCCCTAGTGAAATTTAGTACTCCGGGACTAAACATATTTTAGAAAAACATAACAAGATATAACAATAACAATACAATAAAGAAACACATAAAGGTGGTCACGGCATGTCCGTAACCGTGTGCAGTCTTTGAAGAAAGCAAGGTGTCCATTTCACCAAAACAGGGAGACGTAACCAGGTAGGGGTCTGTCCTGCCCCGAGTCCTTAACAGTCTTTAGTCCGTCCTGGGTTACGCTCCAACTATGTACACAGGATTCCCGGTAAATCCACCAAAGACTCCTATAAACAACTAGAAACACATAATTATACACAAGCAACAAGAAAAACAGGTAACCACAAATAAAACAATTTATACACTTCAAATCCTCCAACGTGCGGGTAACTGGCCTCTAGTGGCCCTAGTGGACCTACGGAGCTGACTGTCTGGCCCTGAACTACAGGGTGTAGGAGCTGTCAAGGGTAAATTGGGCAGCTGTCTACGGGCCCTTTGGCTCACTAGGGATATGGCAGGCTCACTGCAAGCAGAGGGTTGATCCTCCTGATCTGCTGGTGTGGGGTCTTCTGCCTCCTGGACCGGCTGTTCTTCCAGCTCTACCTGTTGCTCCGTAGGTGCTTGGGATGCTGGTTGGAGGAAGGTGAGTACGGGTACCACAACTGCACCATTGACTTGAGTCCAAGACCGAGGGAAGTCTCCGAGCACAGTACTAACCATATCTTCCCTTTCCTCTACGGGTCGATGGTCTTCTTGTTCCTCTTCAGGGTTCCGTAGCTGTTCAGGACACTTCTTCAGGTGATCCCGGGATACAATGGCTGTGGTCTCCCCTCCGTCTTTACTGATGGTACAGACCTTCGGGTTCTCGTGGCTTGAGGGCAGTACGGTGTACGGGTCCTTCTCCCACTGGTCGTCCAACTTGTGGAGCCGTCTTTTCCTCTTCAAGACCTGCTCTCCGGGCACCAGGGGAACAGCGGGAGCATACTGGTTGTAAGTTTTCTCTTGTCTCTCCCTAGCCTGACAGAGACTTCGCTCCACGCTCTCCTGTACTTTCCGGTACTGCTGCTGCCTCTCTGTGTCCCAGTCTGCTTCTGGTGAAGTGTCCTCGGGTGTCAGGACTCCCATTTCCAGGTCAACAGGTAACTTACCAGGTCTCGCCCTCATTAGGTAAGCCGGGGTACAGTTGGTGGAACCTACCGGGATGTGGTTGTATAGGTCCACCAGATCGGGCAGCTTCTCAGGCCACAGACTGCGTTCTTCCAGGGGCAACGTTTTCAGAAGATCCATTACCACCTGGTTCATTTTCTCACAAAGTCCATTAGTTTGCGGATGATAGGGTGTCGTCCTTATCTTCCGGCAGCCATACAGATTGCAGAATTCCTGGAAGACCTCCGCTTCAAAGGCAGGTCCCTGGTCCATCAGCACTTGGTCCGGGTACCCGTGTGGACGGCAGAAGTGCTGCTGGAAGGCTCTAGCTGCTGTTTGAGCCGTTAAGTCCTTGACGGGGACGACAACCAAGAACCGGGAGTAATGATCCACGATGGTTAACGCGTAGACGTAGCCACTTCTGCTTGGGGTCAGTTTTACATGATCCAAGGCTACCAGTTCCAACGGCTGCCGGGTGACGATGGACTGCAGGGGAGTCTTCTGGCTGGCACGGTCCTTCCTCCTCAGGTTGCACGGGCCACAGTCTCTGCACCACCTCTCGATGGTTCCCCTCATGCCTACCCAATGGAACCGCCCTCGCAGCAGGAACTCCAGCTTCTTCCATCCGAAATGCCCAGCTCCATCGTGGTATGCCTCCATCACCATGGCTGCGTCTCGTCGTGGCACCACTACTTGCCAGATTAGTTCATGCGTCCGGGAGTTAACCATCCTGCGGCACAACTTCCCCTTGTAAAGGAACAGTCTACTCTTTTCTGCCCACAGTTGCTTGGCTTCCTCCGGAGCGTCTGGGTCAAGGCGAGCCTCTGGCCGAGTCAGCATCTCCTTCACCAGCCGGACGGCAGGGTCACTGTCTTGCGTTTCCGCCCAGTTGTAGTGAGGTAAGGGGTTAAGCGTAGCGCCTTGCTTACTCCTTACCCGATGGGAATACTGGATAGTCCCATGACGGTGAAACGCGGGGAGTTCGACTTCTTCCAGTCCCTCTGGATCTTCTCCTACGTCCGGTAGGTTTGGCATCCTGGACAGGGCGTCCGCGTTGGTATTGGAGCGTCCTGCCCGGTATTTGATGGTGAACTCGTAGTTGGACAGGCGGGCCATCCATCTCTGCTCTAGGGCACCGAGTCTTGCTGTGTCCAGGTGTGTCAACGGGTTGTTATCCGTGTACACGACGAACCGGGAAGAAGCGAGGTAGTGCTTAAAGCGTTCGGTGACTGCCCACACCACTGCCAGGAACTCTAGCTTAAATGAGCTGTAATTCTCAGGGTTTCTTTCGGTGGGTCGCAGTTTTCGGCTGGCGTAAGCGATTACTCGCTCTTTCCCCTGCTGGATCTGGGACAGCACGGCTCCTAGCCCGATGTTACTTGCGTCGGTGTAGAGGATAAAGGGCTGGCTGTAATCCGGGTACGCCAGGATTTCATCCCCCGTGAGGGCCATCTTCAGCTGGCGGAAGGACTCTTCTTCCAACTTCTCCCATCTGAAGGGCGGCTTCTGGTTCTTGGCCTTCCGGGACTGGCCTATCAGGAGGTCCTGCATAGGAGCTGCCTTTTTGGTGAAACCGGGGATGAACCTGCGGTAGTAGCCTACCAACCCGAGGAACTGCCGCACTTCCTTTACACTGGAGGGACTTGGCCATTCCTTAATTGCGGTGATCTTATCAGGGTCGGGAGCCACTCCGTCAGCGCTCACCACGTGTCCCAGGTACTGCACCTTTGGTTTCAGGAGGTGACACTTGGAGGGTTTCACCTTTAGGCCGTAGCTTGCCAGAGCTTCGAACACTTCCGCCAGGTGTTTCAGGTGGTCCTCATAAGTCTTAGAATATACGATGACATCGTCCAGGTACAACAGGACCGTCTCGAAGTTTCTGTGGCCCAGACAGCACTCCATTAATCGTTGGAAGGTTCCTGGTGCGTTGCAGAGTCCGAACGGCATACAGGTAAACTCGCTAAGTCCCATCGGGGTGGTGAATGCGGTCTTCTCCCGGTCCGCCTCTGCTACAGGAACCTGCCAGTACCCACTAGTGAGATCCAAGGTAGAGAAGAAGTTAGCAGATCTTAAAGCAGCCAAAGACTCCTCTATCCTTGGTAAGGGGTACGCATCCTTGTGTGTGATACGGTTGATTTTCCGGTAATCTACACACATCCTCATGGTGTTGTCTTTCTTTTTGACTAAGACTAGTGGAGCTGCCCAGGGGCTACAGCTATCCCTGATCACCCCAGCCTCCTTCATGTCTCTAAGCATCCCCTTGGCGTGTTGGTAGTGTGCAGGGGGTACGGGTCGATACCTCTCTTTTATGGGAGGATGGTCTCCCGTGGGGATGTGGTGTTCTACCCCCTTGACTCGCCCGAAGTCTAACGGGTGTTTACTAAACACTCTCTCGTACTCTTGAACCACCCGATAGACTCCCTGTTTCTGGAGTGAGGGAGTGGAGTCAGTACCCAAATGTAGTTGCTGACACCAGTCCTCCATTGTTTTCTTAGAGCCCTTACCTTCCTCCGGGTGAGATGGAGGCAAGGGTTCCACAGATTGTATAGCATTTTGGTTAATGGTATATAATTTGGCTAGCGTGGCATACCGGGGCAGGTACACTTCCCTCTTCCCGATATTGATTATGCGAACGGGCACCCTCCCATGGCGTACATTAACCACCCCCCGTGCTGTCAAGATGGTGGGCCTACTGTCTGAGTAAACTGGTTCTACCATTGCCTGGTAATCTCTACCTCTCAGACCAATAGCTGCCCGGCACCAAATCATCATTTCACTTTTTGGGGGCATGGCAATAGGGAAAGGGTCACACATTCTCACGCTACCAATCTCACCGCCGGAGAGTTCCACCTGTTGCCGTCGCATCAGTGCCCGGATCTCTTTTTGGAGCACTCGCTGCTCGCCGGAGCTGGCGTTCTTGGCAACCTGCTGTAAAAGGAAAATCACCTCTGCAAGACAATTTTCAATTACATTAGTTCCTAGAGTTATCTTTGGGTGACTCTCGTGTTTGTCAATGTCTACAATGATCAGTCCCTGTGCTGCCAGTTCAACTCTACCGATTTTAATGGTCACCTCTTTAAATCCAATCTGTGGCACGGGCTGACCATTGCTGGCGATGATACTCAAGTCGTCGTCAGGGTAGCGGGTGATATCCGAGTCATTCCAGTACTGCTTGAAGAGCACGTACGGGATGGTGGTGACCTGTGACCCGGTGTCCAGTAGGGCACTCATAGGAATGCCATCCAGTACCACGGGTAAGACTGGACGTCCTCCCACATATTTGTCGCGCCATTTCGATGGGCCTGGTGATCTTTTTCCTGGGGGTTGGCCCTCTACCCCAGGTTGTGCCAGTTTAAAGGACAGTACCTTGCCATATGTCCGGGTTGATTGCAGCGGCGGCAGATGGGTCGTCCGTCCTCGTTGTATCGGTCGCTGGGTCTTCCTCTGGCCGGTGGGGTCCTCCTTGGTCGACGCCACGGGATGTCCTCCGGTCCGGATGCCAGCTGGATCTTCCCTGGAGTGGAAACCTGTAAAGACTGCACAGTTCGGGGTTAGCGCAGCAACGCTTTTAGCTAGCTCTTGGACCTGATGGTGCAGGTCTGGGGCCGGGTCATTGTTCAAAGCCTGCGCATCAGCTCCCACAGGCCCTGCCGACAAGGGCGCCGCCTCCTGGTGGTAAGTGGTAGTGGGGCGTCTGGGGGTCACAACGCCACTTGGTGCCGGTTCTTGAAGCACCCCGGATGGCTCTGTCCTTGAACTGTGCAAATCCCAGATGAGGGTCCTGTAAGGCCATTGCCCGCAACTGGGTTCGGTGGGCATTGCAATATAAACCCTCTATAAATTGTTCAGTCAACAGCCTGTCCTCGTCTCCCACGCCGTCAGGGTCGGTCTGCTTAATGGCTCTCAGGGCCTCTTGTAGGTTCAGGGCATAGTCCCTTATACTCTCATGTGCCCGCTGTTTGCACCCGTAGAATCTAAGCTTGATCTCGGCTGAGGTGCGGGTATCAAAGGTGTCCCTCAGCCGGGTTAGTATCCCTGCGACAGTCCTCCCCCCAGGTGGCCAGAACTTTACCTCCCTTCGGGCTGCCCCAGTTAATTGGGCCACCAGGATGCTCACTTTTTGCTCTTCTGTGAGGGGGTACACCTGGAAGAGGCTATCCAGCTTTTCTCTAAAGTCATGCAGGGTATGTGACTCCCCTGAGTACTGGGGTAGCCAGGCCGCTCCCGGGATATAGGGCATGGTGAAAGGCATGACTGCAGCAGCGGTGGCGCTGGCAGGGGTTGAGGCAGTGAAGCTCTCCTCCGTATCCGACATCCTCCTCCCCGCTAGTGGACCGTGGCCTACCTTGCGATGATCCTCTTCCGTAGGCCGCGGCTCCGCAGTAGATCGTCAGGGTTGAGGACCTTCCGTCGCGCTCCTGTGACGTCGGCGTCTGCTGGGCTCCTTCCAGGACCTTACGCGACGTCCGGACGTGAGGCGGGGCTTCAGTTCTCGCGCGCTTTCGGAGTCCACGCCCCTCTTCTTCCCGCGCGACGTCTTCAAGATGGCGTCCAACGGCGGGAAAACTCCACGGAAGGCGGGAAGAAGGCTGGAAATGGCGCCGGATGGCGGGAATCTTCACCGATGGCGGGAAGAAGGCTGAAGATGGCGCCGGATGGCTGGAATCTTCACCACAGGTAAGTTTGAACAGTCTTTTTCAGGCACGCAGTACCCGGTGGTTGCGGGCACGAGATCCTGCCGACTACGCCAAAAGTTGACGCGCCCCTGGGCCTGTGTCGCGCTGCGTTGCGCACGCGGGAGCTTACCCGGAGCCGGATCTGTTGAGGGTTGTAGTCTCGTGGCGGTGACCCGGTCCGTGCCCAGGGAGTCAAACTGAGCGGCGATGTATCAGCGGTAGATGTTGGACGACTACGCCACCCGTTGAGTACAGCTAAGGAGCTGCTGCTGCAGGGCAGACCGCTGAGGCCGGTGGTAGGATTGTGCAGCGTGATAGTATAACCCCCAACGGGAGGGGTATGGCCTCAGGGCAGCCGACGTGGATGATGGGGGTAGCAGGAACCACTCGGAGACGGTACGGTGTAGTTCAGGGTCTTTACTGGTGACAAAGATAGACCCTCCCGGAGTACTGGCTAGCGATTGGGGCCTGGTCAGTCCTTGAGCAGATGGGATCTCCCCTGGCCAGGCGGAGTTGTAGGCCTCCCAAACTAACTGTACTCTTCTGGCTACCTTGCTAGAGGCGGGTATAAGTAGCCCACGTCCCTGAGTGTACCGTGTGGTGCTCACCCGTATGGCCGGTGACTCGGGGCCTTCTAGTAGCTTCCGCTCCACGACGGCGGTGCTGGTCCCACGCGTGTGACCATGCCTTCGGGTTTCTTGGCCAGAGGACCTGGAATCCCCTGCCTGATGGATTCTGCTGCTGGGTAGAAGTTAGTCCCCACAGCCTCGGACTCCGGGTCCGGTAAGAAATCTTCTCAGTCAGGGCGAGCTCTGCAGCTGCCAGCCCCTGACTCCTTGTAACACTGCTCCCACAGAGCTCCTGATGTTCTGTTCCTATATTTGCTTCTTTTCTCTGTCTCTACTTCTTCTCTACTCACTAACCCTGCCTCAGCCCTAGGTTTATATAGGGGAAGTTCTTCCCCTCCCAGGACTGGGCAGGAGGTGTGGCATGCATAGGATTCCTGACCAAGAGACCTCCCACCTGCTCTCAGACGTAATATCTCTATCACTGTGGCAACCAGACCCCTGGGGTGTCACACCTGCACTTCCAAATACCAAAACACTTGCTCAGTTGTTCATAAATGAGATTGTGAAGCTTCACGGGGTTCCCTCCGATGTGATGTTAGATCAGGGGATCCAGATTGTTTATAAGTTCTGGAAGGCATTCTGTTCTCGCATGGGGGTGCAGCTGTCCTTTTCCTCTGCCTTCCACCCTCAGTCGAATGGACAGACAGAGCGTGTCAATCAGAATTTGGAGACCTACCTCAGGTTTTTTGTCTCCGAAAATCAGGAGGATTGGGCATCCTACTTACCACTGGCAGAATTTGTCAATTTTAATCACCATCAAGAATCCAATGGCAGGTGACCATTCTTTGGTGCATAGGTTATCATCCACAGTTTGGTACTTTTAGCGGGGGAGGAGCTTCAGGAGTTCCTGAGGAGGAATGGTTTGCTTCGTCACTCTCCTCAGTATGGCAGGGTGTGCTGAGTAGTTTAAAGATCATGGGAGACAGGTATAAACGTATGGCTGACAGAAAACGCTTGCCAGGTCTGAACCTGAATGTGAATGACTTTGTATGGTTGTCTACCAGGAATATAAGATTGAAAGTTCCTTCTTGGAAGCTGGGACATAGGTTTATTGGTCCCTATTAGTGATGAGCGAACGTGCTCGCCACTGCTCGGTACTAGCCCGAGCATCACGGTGCTCGACAAGCTCAGCTCTTGGTGAGTATTTCCGTATTGTTCGGGCGGGAACTCGAGTCCCCTCCCTGCATGTTTGGTGCTTTTTAGAGAGACAATGCACATGCACGGATTGCCTGCCATGCACTGTAATGCCATACCCATGTTGGTTGTGGGCATTACAGTGATTGGCTGGCCGCACAGCATCATCAGGTCTATATAAGACCTGGCACCGCTATGTTCGTCAAAGTCTACCCCAGAAACAGACAGAGTAGGGAGAGGTGCTGCTGAGTCAGGGAGAGATTTGCTTGTTTACAGTTAGTATAGGTATTCCACAACATATATATATATATATATATATATATATATATATACATACATACTGTATATACAGGGTGGTTCAAAAGTAGGTGGACAGAAAGTGTAATAAGGTTATGAAGGTTATGGAACAGTCACAGGAGATAAGTATTTTGAAATTCTAATGAATCAAGTTGTTCCCCAGTTACAGCAACAGCCTAATTCAAATTACCTTTATTTCCAACAAGATGTAACCCCTCCACATTATTCAAGAGTAGTCCGCGAGTATCTTGATGAAACATTTCCTAATAAATGGATTGGCAGAAGAGGCCCACTTGATTGGCCGGCACGTTCACCAGATTTGACCCCAATGGATTTTTTCCTTTGGGGAGTACTCAAGGACAAAGTTTATAGTCGAAAACCAAAAAGTGTCAGTGATTTGAAAAATTACATAAGAGATGCATTTCAAGAAATTAATACCCAAAAAGACTTGTGCAAAAATGTTTGTTGAAGTGTAAGAGGCTGACTTCAAAGCTGTGCAAATTGTAATGGAAAACAGTTTGAGCACTTGCGTTGATAAAATTTAAGGGCTTTTGTATTATTGTTCAGAATAAAATTTAATTGTCAATGTTATGCTTGTGTTAGTAAATATAATTTTATATATAAATCAAAATAAATGTTACTATTTTCTGTCCACCTACTTTTGGACCACCCTGTATATACACTGCTCAAAAAAATAAAGGGAACACTTAAACAACAGAATATAACTCCAAGTAAATCAAACTGTGAAATCTAACTGTCCACTTAGGAAGCAACACTGACTGACAATCAATTTCACATACTGCTGTGCAAATGGAATAGCCAATAGATGGAAATTATTGGCAATTATCAAGACACACTCAATAAAGCAGTGGTTCTGCAGGTGGGGACCACAGACCACATCTCAGTACCAATGCTTTCTGGCAGATGTTTTGGTCATTTTTGAATGTTGGTTGTGCTTTCACACTCGTGGTAGCATGAGATGGACTTTACAACCAACAGAAGTTGCTCAGGTAGTGCAGCTCATCCAGGATGGCACATCAATGCGAGCTGTGGCAAGAAGGTTTCCTGTGTCTGTCAGCGTAGTGTCCAGAGGCTGGAAGTGCTACCAGGAGACAGGCCCGTACACCAGGAGACGTGGAGGAGGCCATAGGAGGGCAGCAACCCAGCAGCAGGACCGCTACCTCCGCCTTTGTGCAAGGAGGAACAGGAGGAGCACTGCCAGAGCCCTGCAAAATGACCTCCAACAGGCCACAAATGTGCATTTGTCTGCACAAACGGTTAGAAACCGACTCCATGAGGGTGGTATGAGGGCCCGACGTCCACAGATGGGGATTGTGTTCACAGCCGAACACCGTTCAGGACGCTTGGCATTTGCCACAGAACACCAGGATTGTCAAAGTCGCCACTGGCGCCCTGTGCTCTTCACAAATGAAAGCAGGTTCACACTGAGCACATGTGACAGACGTGACAGTCTGGAGACGCTGTGGAGAGTAATCTGCTGCCTGCAACGTCCTTCAGCATGACCGGTTTGGCAGTGGGTCAGTAATGGTGTGGGGTGGCATTTCTTTGGAGGGCCGCACAGCCCTCCATGTGCTCCCTAGAGGTAGCCTGACTGCCATTAGGTACCGAGATGAGATACTCAGACCCCTTGTGAGACCATATGCTGGTGCGGTTGGCCCTGGGTTCCTCCTAATGCAGGACAATGCCAGACCTCATGTGGCTGGAGTGTGTCAGCAGTTCCTGCAAGACGAAGACATTGAAGCTATGGATTGGCCCGCCCGTTCCCCAGACCTAAATCCGATTGAGCACATCTGTGACATCATGTCTGGCTCCATCCACCAACGTCACATTGCACCACAGACTGTCCAGGATGCTTTAGTCCAGGTCTGGGAGGAGATCCCACAGAAGACCATCCGCAACCTCATCAGGAGAATGCCCAGGCGTTGTAGGGAGGTCATACAGGCAGTGGAGGCCACACACAATCCTAATCCTCATTTTGATTTGTATTAAGTACATTACATCAAAGTTGGATCAGCCTTTAGTGTGTTTTTCCACTTTAATTTTGGGGGTGACTCCAAATCCAGGCCTCCATTGGTTAATAAATTTGATTTCCATTGATGATTTTTGTGTGATTTAGTTGTCAGCACATTCAACTTTGTACAGAACAAATTATTCAATGAGAATATTTCATTCATTCAGATCTAGGATGTGTTATTTGAGTGTTCCCTTTATTTTTTTGAGCAGTGTATATCTATCTGAACGAACAGTCCTTCTGAGGACTAATCCAGCCGCATATATTCATTGGTGATAGCAGGAGTTAGTCAGGGAGGGTATGTGGCAAACTGCAGTGCATGATACAGCACAAGAGGGTCCATTGAATGTCCTGTTAGTATAGGTATATCACAACATATATCTGAAGTAACAGTCCTTCTGAGGACTAATCCAGCTGCATATAATCAGTGCTAGGCAGGAGTTAGGCAGGCAGGTGGTGTATGTGGCAGACCACAGTGCATATGGCACAAGAGGGTCCATTGAACGTCCTGTCTGCTGCTGCTGTAATAATTACAGATATTTGTAGACATAGCCCCAGATATCATGGGCTAGGGCAAATTTTTTTTTTCTTAATCCTGGTTATTTGTTTAAAAAGCAATCCAGAGTACACTGTTTTTCTGCTCCATTTGCTTGTTAGCACTGCTGAATACAGCCAGAACTGTTCCATATTTCAGCGATAAAAATCAAGAAATTTGAAATGAACATGGAAAATATTGGCCTCCTTTTCCATTCTGTTGCAGTGTGTCGGTAAAGCTATTCACTCTAGGTGTCTGTGAAGAATAGTATTAGTAAATTACAGGCCTGCTATTTAAAACCGTAGTTCTCTGTCAGACATGTCACACATAAGAGTGTTCCAAAATCAGCCATTTCTTCCATTTTCATTTTGTTGGAGTGAGTCGGTCAAGCTATTCACACTAGCTCTCTGTGTAGAATAATATTAGTAAATTGCAGGCCTGCTATTTAAAACCGTGGTTCTCTGTCATACGTATCACATATAACTGCGGTTCAAATCCAGCCATTTGTAATGGATGTGGAAAATATTGTCCTCCATTTATAGATTGTAGCAGTGTGTCAGTGTACACCATTTTACAGCTCCATTTGCTTGTTAAGAGTATACAGACAGATTTTTTTAGTTTTATTCATATTACTGTATTGTTGAAGCAGATGAACTTTTTTCAATGATCAGACGTACATGATCCATATGACTGCCGTAATAATACAGAAATTTTAGTTGTCTAGGCATCAATCTACATCTTAAAGTAGATTGCTCAATACCAGTACATGCCTTATCGTGCTTCTGAAAATTACGGTCGGGAACTCCGATCTTGCCCACCCGCTGGTTGACAGCTCGGACTTGCCTGGAGGAGGGATCTAAAACCCAACCCCTTCCTTTCTTTCCCCCCTTTCTTAACTTTTCTTCTCACACAACTTACCCCTCTTTCTTTATCCCCACCCTTCATTTGTTTTTGTTTTTTACTATATTATTTGCTTTTATTTGCATTCCTTGATATTTAAATCTAAAACCCTTGAATCAATACATTGTCTACCGAAAGTTCAAAATGGAGTCCATCAAATCAACAGTCCCCCTGATAGGACAAGATTTTGTGATGGCGACCATCGATTTACAGGACGCATACTACCACGTCCCCATTCATCCAACTTATTGAAAATTCTTAAGGTTCACGGTGACCCAAGGAAGACAAATACTACAGTGCTGTGCAAATTAATTGGGACAAAGCATTTTTTAAGTAAAATCGTAAGTTGGTTACTAGTCAAAAACAGATGTTTTGGGGCTTTTTTACAGCTGATGGTACACGGAGCTTATTTCCTGTTGATGGTATGATGAATTCATCCAAATACATAGTCGTTTTAAAACGTTTTATTGTGCCATTCATGCGTAAATTTGAAGGGACATTCCAACAAGATTTGGCTCCATGCCACAATTCCAAGTGTGTGAAGAAATTCCTGGAAGAAAATAAAGTAAAAGTGCTGGACTGGCCTGGCAATTCACCAGACTTAAATCCTATAGAAAATTTGTGGAGCATTGTGAGGAGACGTCTTGGCAAAATGGACTGTACAACCAAAGAACGCATGATAAACAGTGCCATACAAGTGTGGTTCCATGATGAAGAAATGAAGAATTTATGCAAAAACTTGGTAGAATCAATGTCAAAACGCATTGAAAATCTCATATCTGCTAAAGGAGGACATATTTCTTACTAAAATTAGTATGTAACAGTGCATTATAACATTTTATTATTAAATATTCAAAAATATGTGTTTTTTTGCTTTGTCCCAATTAATTTGCACAGCACTGTACAATACCAGTTCAATGTCTTACCATTTGGAATATTGTCAGCACCATGAATCTTCACAAAGATTATGGCAGAAGTCGTAGCCTCCATCAGGAAAGAAAATATTTGCATAATCCCATAACTCGACGATTTCCTACTAGTGGGCCCCTCGGTATCTTCTCTGCTAGAAAATTTACGAAAAAACAACACAGATACTAACATCTCTGGGATGGTTGGTTAATCACCAGAAATCCGACTTGATTCCCTCCACAAAAAGACGTCCCTAGGCATTCTATTAAACTCCCACAAACAAACCTCCTTATTACCAGAAGAGAGACGAATCCAATTAGGATCCAAGATAGCTGTCCTACAAACACAAAAGAAAGTATTGCTAAGATTCGCAATGTCTGTTCTCAGCTCCATGACAGTCTGTATACAATCTGTAACCTGGGGCCAAGCACACACCAGAATTCTGCAAACTCATATCCTCGCACACTGGGATGGGTCCCCAGAGTCTCTAAACAGGAAGATTCTAATACCCTCTCAAGTAAAAACATATATAACCTGGTGGCTCAGCCCAGAGAACCTAAAAATGGGAGTTCGCTGGATCCAAAATCCTCGAATGACTATAACCATGGATGCCAGCAAAAGAGGGTGGGGATTTATGGTCGTCCAAACTTCCTTCCAAGGACTCTGGATGAAAGAAATCAGCCAACAGTCCTCCAAATTCAAGGAACTGAAAGCAGTAGAAGAGGTGCTCAAAGCATCAACATCAATGGTCGGGGGCACACACGTAAAAGGAAGCACAAGGCACGATGACCTAAAGGGTATCTCGGCGAGAATATTCTCCTGGGCAGAATAACATCTTCTCTCTCTATCAGCTCTACATATAAAAGACTCAGTCAACATCCAGGCCTATTTCTTGAGCAGGAGAGATATTCATCCAGGAGAATGGAAACTAAATTCAGACATCTTCCAGATTCTAACCAGACGGTGGGGTTACCGAGAAGTAGATCTCTTTGCAAGACATTAAAATACCAAAGTGGATCAATACTTCTCCCTGAATCCAGACGATACCTGTTTATGTGTAGATGTGTTCGCTCATCCATGGAGGTTCGAATTAGCATATGCCTTTCCACCCCAATTCTGGCTTTACCCAGAACACTACAAAAAATCAGTACCGAGAAAGTCAAAATAATCCTGGTTGCTCCCCTATGGCCGAATAGAAGCTGATTCGGCAAACTAAACAGCTTAAGCATAAAGGGTCTCCTGATTCTACCATCAATCAGAAACCTCCTCTACCAGGGTCCAATACTCCATCCAGACCCCGGGAGTCTACATCTATCAGCCTGGCTTCTGAGTTCACGATCTTAAAAGCAAAAGGCTTCTCAAACCGAGTCATTCAAACCCTACAGAAAAGTAGGATAATATTTCTGTGCAGGCCTATTTCATGAGTTTCTTTTTTTTTAAATTCTGTGGAAGCAGGGTTGAAAAGCAATGTCTGACCATTGTGGGTTTTTCTTTCATTAAACGAGGGGTACCAACAATTTTGACCACGTGTGTATATGTACATACATACATATATATCTATATACATACAGTGCTGGCCAAAAGTATTGGCACCCCTGCAATTCTGTCAGATAATACTCAGTTTCTTCCTGAAAATGATTGCAATCACAAATTCTTTGGTATTATTCTCTTCATTTAATTTGTCTTCAATGAAAAAACACAAAAAGAATTGTCCTAGAGCCAAATTGGATATAATTCCACACCAAACCTAAAAATGGGGGTGGACAAAAGTATTGACACCCTTTGAAAAATCATGTGATGCTTCTTTAATTTGTGTAATTAACAGCACCTGTAACTTACCTGTGGCACCTAACAGATGTTGGCAATAATAAATCACACTTGCAGCCAGTTAACATGGATTAAAGTTGACTCAACCTCTGTCCTGTGTCCTTGTGTGTACCACATTGAGCATGGAGAAAAGAAAGAAGACCAAAGAACTGTCTGAGGACTTGAGAAACCAAATTGTGAGGAAGCATGAGCAATCTCAAGGCTACAAGTCCATCTCCAAAGACCTGAATGTTCCTGTGTCTTCCGTGCGCAGTGTCATCAAGAAGTTTAAAGCCCATGGCACTGTGGCTAACCTCCCTAGATGTGGACGGAAAAGAAAAAATGACAAGAGATTTCAACGCAAGATTGTGTGGATGGTGGATAAAGAACCTCAACTAACATCCAAACAAGTTCAAGCTGCCATGCAGTCCGAGGGTACAACAGTGTCGACCTGTACTATCCGTCGATGTCTGAATGAAAAGGGACTGTATGGTAGGATACCCAGGAAGACCCCACTTCTTACCCGGAGACATAAAAAAGCCAGGCTGGAGTTTGCCAAAACTTACCTGAGAAAGCCTAAAACGTTTTGGAAGAATGTTCTCTGGTCGGATGAGACAAAAGTAGAGCTTTTTGGGAAAAAGCATCAACATAGAGTGTACAGGAAAAAAAAGAGGCATTCAAAGAAAAGAACACGGTCCCTACTGTTATGATCTGCTACAGGGACTAAGGAAAGACAGGAGAACTGTCCCTACAATAGAACTAAACTAGATCCCTACGATGTAACGGGGAACCTGATCCGGCGATCAGACCCGCTAAAGTCCTAGGCTAGTCTGAATGAAGACCTATAGATGTGAGGGAGGGATCCCTACAAGAACTAGGGACTGGGATAAGTTGGACACCTCCTAGCAGAAATAGTAGCAGTCAAAGACAAACACACAACAAAAAGCATAGAGGTCAGAAGACCTAGCAAAACTAACAGAGAACGGCAACAGAGCACCAAGCTAGCTCAAGAGTAGTAAATACAATGAAGTCCAGCAAGACCAGGAGGGCGGAGCCGGATTAAATAGGCAAAAATGGTCATGTGACCAGCAAACTAAAAAAACCCTAACAGGAGAGTTCTAACAGTACCCCCTCTTCTAAGAGGATCCTCCGGATCCCCTAGGCCCAGGCTTACCAGGAAACCTCCTGTGAAACGCTCTGACAAGTCTGGAAGCAGAAACATCATCCGCCCTCACCCATGAGTTATCCTCAGGTCCGAAACCCTTCCAAGCGACGAGATACTGCAAGCTCCCTCTATACCGTCTAGAATTTAGGATGCGTGAAATTTCATATTCCCCGTCCTCCACCACCGGAGGAACAGTGGCAGAGGCGTCACCATCAGACACATCAGCTTTTTTCAACAGAGAAACATGAAACACCGGGTTAATCTTCCAGGACGTAGGAACCTCCAACCTAACAGCAGATTGGTTAACTATCTGAAGCACCTTAAAGGGCCCTACGAACTTGGGACCCAATTTTTTAGAAGGAATCCTCAATCGCAGATTCTTAGAGGACAACCAAACCATGTCACCAACAGCAAACAAAACCTCTTGCCGTTTCCTATCAAAGTACTTCTTAGATTTTTTGTTAGCCTCCTGAAGATTACCACGCACATCCGTCCAAACTCTCTCCAAATCACCGGAAAAACTCTCCTCCTCAGGCACAGCCGAAACCAATTTGGAGAATGACCCAAAAGACGGATGTCTCCCAGAACAACAAAAAAAATGCGAACACCCAGCAGAAGAGGATGTATGGTTGTTAAGAGCAAATTCAGCAAGTGGCAGAAACTCAGACCACCCCTCTTGATTGTCTGTCACAAAACAACGCAAGAACTGCTCAACATCCTGGTTCTTCCTTTCTGTCTGGCCATTAGACACAGGATGATATCCAGATGAAAACGACAAATGAACTCCCAACCTGTCACAAAAGGCATGCCAAAAACGAGCCATGAACTGAGGTCCCCTATCAGAAACAATGTCAGTAGAACACCATGTAGTCTGACAATTTCCTTGACAAAGGCCTTAGCGAGTGTCTTAGCGCAAGGCAGTTTGATGAAGGGAACCAAGTGACACATCTTGCTAAAACGGTCCACGACCACCCAGATGACCATGAAACCTTCAGAGGGGGGAAGGTCAGTAATAAAGTCCATAGCCAGATGTGTGCAAGGTGCACTAGGAACCTCCAGAGGGCAAAGCAACCCCGCAGCAGGAGCATGCGAAGACTTGGATCTAGCACACACAGTACATTGGCGCACCCACTTAATGACTTCCTTCTGCCATCCAGGCCACCAAAAACTGCGACCCACAAGTCTCTTGGTCTCAGAAATTCCTGGATGACCTGCCAACCGAGACTCATGACACTCAACAAACAAATCTCTCCTAAAGGTCCTAGGCGCAAACAACCTCCCATGGGGAGTGTTAGATGGGGCATTCTCCTGAGCTTTAAGAATCTCATCCTCCAAAATGGAGTCCAAAGCAGCAATCACAACACCTTCTTGTAACATGCTCTCCTCTTCCTCCTCAACACCATGGGAGAAAAGCTGAGAGACAAAGCATCCGCTTTAACATTCTTGGTACCCGGGATGTAAGTAACGGAAAAATTAAACCGCGAGAAAAAAAGTGCCCACCTAGCCTGACGGGCATTCAAGCGCTTGGCAGCATCAAGATAGATCAGATTTTTATGATCAGTGAAAACCTGAATGGGAAATTCAGCACCTTCCAAGAGGTGACGCCAGTGTTCAAATGCGAGTTTAATCGCCAGCAATTCCCGATTACCAATATCGTAATTAAGTTCAGTCTCAGAAAATTTTTTTGAAAAAAAGGCACAGGGATGTACTCCATCCTTGTTTTCCTGAGACAACACTGCACCGACCCCCACCGAAGAAGCATCAACCTCAACCAAAAACGGCTTAGTCACATCAGGCTGCATAAGGATGGGAGCAGAGGTGAACCTCTCCTTTAGAAACACAAAAGCTTCAATGGCCTCAGAAGTCCACTGAACCGCATTAGCACCTTTCCTGGTGAGATCGGTCAGCGGTTTGACAATAATAGAAAACTTTTTAAGAATTTTCTGTAATAATTGGCGAAACCCAAAAACCTCTGTATCGATTTCAAACCAATAGGCCTAGGCCATTCCTGCACAGCTTGAACTTTAACCGGGTCCATCTCAAAACCTTCACAGGAGATAATGTAGCCCAAAAAACGAATTCTCTGTACAGCGAACTCACATTTCTCCAGCTTAGCAAAAAGCGAATTGTCCATTAATAACTGTAATACCTCACGTACGCTCCGCCAATGAGACTCCAGATCAGGCGAATAAATCAGAATGTCATCCAAATACACAACCACATTTTTGCCGATTAAAGGTCTAAGGATGTCATTAATAAGATTCTGAAAAAATGCTGGAGCATTGGTAAGACCAAAAGGCATAACCAGATTCTCAAAATGACCCACAGGAGTGTTAAAAGCAGTCTTCCATTCATCACCCTCCTTCATGCGCAACAAATTGTATGCCCCCCGGAGATCAATTTTAGAGAACCACTTGGCCCCCACTAACTGGTTAAATAAATCAGGAATCAATGGCAGTGGGTAAGGATTGCGTACAGTAATTTTATTAATCTCACGAAAGTCCAGACAAGGACGTAAACCGCCATCTTTTTTTTTTACAAAAAAAAATCCAACAGCCACAGGAGACTTGGAAGGCCTAATGTGACCGGCGGCCAAGCTTGTCTGTATGTATTCCTCCAAAGCCTTTCTCTCAGGAATAGTAAGATTAAATAAATGACTTTTAGGAAGAGTCTCTCCAGGGACAAATTCAATGGTACAATCATAGTCTCTATGGGGAGGCAAAATTTGTGACTCCTCCTCAGAAAAAACTCTCCAAAAATCCTGAATAGGTACAGGCAATTCCCCTTTATCCACAGCAGCAATACGTCCGTTACAACACTTGTCATAACAGTTAGGGCTCCAGGACTTAATTTCATTGGTAGACCAATCCAGTACAGGATTGTGCAATTTTAACCAGGGTAACCCCAATATTACTGGAGAAGGCAAATTATCCAATACCACCAAATCCAAATTTTCTTGGTGAATACCATTAATAGTGAGGGGAAATTCACAGACCTTATGAGTAACACTCTTCAAGGGAGAGCCATCAACAGAAACCACAGCAATAGGGGATGACAAAGTTTTAGGTTCTAATCTAAGTTTTTCCAAGAATCCCCCATCAATCACATTCAGAGTAGAACCACAATCCACAAATAACCGAAATTCAATTAATTCATCCTGAGCAGCAGTAGTGGCAGATAGGAATACTCCCTTAGAATTTAAACAGGCAATACGGACATAACTGATCATTTTTTTTTTTTTCTTCAAACGAAGCACACAGTTCTTAATAAAATGACCAGAATTTCCACAATAGAAGCACAAGCCTTCAGAAAGCCTGCGATCTTTTTCCTGAGAGCGGGGTGTCATCGCTCCAATCTCCATCGGCTCTCCATTGTCAGCACAGACCCTCTCAAGACTCGGAGCTGACATAGCAGAGGATTTGCTCTCATTAACCCTTGCACGCAGTCTCCTGTCCACCCGTATAGCTAATTGCATAGCCTCCTGCAAGTTTCCAGGTGTGGGATAAGCAATCAGTAAATCCTTAACCCTTTCACCTAGCCCTGCAAGAAACAAGCTTTTCAAAGCTGAATCGTTCCACCCCACCTGGGCAGACCACCGACGGAAGTGAGAACAATATTTTTCCACATTACCTGATCCCTGCCTCAAACGTCTCAATTCAGACTCAGCAGATGAGACACGATCAGGATCATCATACAACAAACCCAAAGCAGAAAAAAAACTATCCACTGATCTAAAGCACGGATCACTAGGTTGGAGAGAGAAGGCCCATCCCTGAGGATCTTTGTGCAAAAGTGACATTATGAACCCTATGCGCTGTGATTCATCACCAGAGGATCTGGGTCTCAAACGAAAATACAATAAACAAGCATTTTTAAAAGAAAAAAAATCTTGTTGTTCGCCAAAAAATAAATCAGGCAGACGTACCATTGGTTCCACAAAATGTGCTCCAGAACAGCTACTCACATGTTGTTGGAGCTTGGCCACCTCCAGAGAGAGTCCCTGCAAGCGTTGAGCCAAATCTTGAACCGAGACCATGATGGAAAACTGGAGGTCTTTCCTTAGAGAAAATTTTTTTTTTCTTTTAGGGCTGGACTTACTGTTATGATCTGCTACAGGGACTAAGGAAAGACAGGAGAACTGTCCCTACAATAGAACTAAACTAGATCCCTACGATGTAACGGGGAACCTGATCCTGCGATCAGACCCGCTAAAGTCCTCGGCTAGTCTGAACGAAGACCTATAGATGTGAGGGAGGGATCCCTACAAGAACTAGGGACTGGGATAAGTTGGACACCTCCTAGCAGAAATAGTAGCAGTCAAAGATAAACACACAACAAAAAGCATAGAGGTCAGAAGACCTAGCAAAACTAACAGAGAACGGCAACAGAGCACCAAGCTAGCTCAAGAGTAGTAAATACAATGAAGTCCAGCAAGACCAGGAGGGCGGAGCCGGATTAAATAGGCAAAAATGGTCATGTGACCAGCAAACTAAAAAAAAACCTAACAGGACAGTTCTAACAGTACCCCCTCTTCTAAGAGGATCCTCCGGATCCCCTAGGCCCAGGCTTACCAGGAAACCTCCTGTGAAACGCTCTGACAAGTCTGGAAGCAGAACATCATCCGCCCTCACCCATGAGTTATCCTCAGGTCTGAAACCCTTCCAAGCGACGAGATACTGCAAGCTCCCTCTATACCGTCTAGAATTTATGATGCGGGAAATTTCATATTCCCCGTCCTCCACCACCGGAGGAACAGTGGCAGAGGCGTCACCATCAGACACATCAGCTTTTTTCAACAGAGAAACATGAAACACCGGGTTAATCTTCCAGGACGTAGGAACCTCCAACCTAACAGCAGATTGGTTAACTATCTGAAGCACCTTAAAGGGCCCTACGAACTTGGGACCCAATTTTTTAGAAGGAATCCTCAATCGCAGATTCTTAGAGGACAACCAAACTATGTCACCAACAGCAAACAAAACCTCTTGCCGTTTCCTATCAAAGTACTTCTTAGATTTTTTGTTAGCCTCCTGAAGATTACCACGCACATCCGTCCAAACTCTCTCCAAATCACCGGAAAAACTCTCCTCCTCAGGCACAGCCGAAACCAATTTGGAGAATGACCCAAAAGACGGATGTCTCCCAGAACAACAAAAAAAAGGCGAACACCCAGCAGAAGAGGATGTATGGTTGTTAAGAGCAAATTCAGCAAGTGGCAGAAACTCAGACCACCCCTCTTGATTGTCTGTCACAAAACAACGCAAGAACTGCTCAACATCCTGGTTCTTCCTTTCTGTCTGGCCATTAGACTCAGGATGATATCCAGATGAAAACGACAAATGAACTCCCAACCTGTCACAAAACGCATGCCAAAAACGAGCCATGAACTGAGGTCCCCTATCAGAAACAATGTCAGTAGGAACACCATGTAGTCTGACAATTTCCTTGACAAAGGCCTTAGCGAGTGTCTTAGCGCAAGGCAGTTTGATGAAGGGAACCAAGTGACACATCTTGCTAAAACGGTCCACGAACACCCAGATGACCGTGAAACCTTCAGAGGGGGGAAGGTCAGTAATAAAGTCCATAGCCAGATGTGTGCAAGGTGCACTAGGAACCTCCAGAGGGCAAAGCAACCCCGCAGCAGGAGCATGCGAAGACTTGGATCTAGCACACACAGTACATTGGCGCACCCACTTAATGACTTCCTTCTGCCATCCAGGCCACCAAAAACTGCGACCCACAAGTCTCTTGGTCTCAGAAATTCCTGGATGACCTGCCAACCGAGACTCATGACACTCAACAAACAAATCTCTCCTAAAGGTCCTAGGCGCAAACAACCTCCCATGGGGAGTGTTAGATGGGGCATTCTCCTGAGCTTTAAGAATCTCATCCTCCAAAATGGAGTCCAAAGCAGCAATCACAACACCTTCTTGTAACATGCTCTCCTCTTCCTCCTCAACACCATGGGAGAAAAGCTGCGAGACAAAGCATCCGCTTTAACATTCTTGGTACCCGGGATGTAAGTAACGGAAAAATTAAACCGCGAGAAAAAAAGTGCCCACCTAGCCTGACGGGCATTCAAGCGCTTGGCAGCATCAAGATAGATCAGATTTTTATGATCAGTGAAAACCTGAATGGGAAATTCAGCACCTTCCAAGAGGTGACGCCAGTGTTCAAATGCGAGTTTAATTGCCAGCAATTCCCGATTACCAATATCGTAATTAAGTTCAGTCTCAGAAAATTTTTTTGAAAAAAAGGCACAGGGATGTACTCCATCCTTGTTTTCCTGAGACAACACTGCACCGACCCCCACCGAAGAAGCATCAACCTCAACCAAAAACGGCTTAGTCACATCAGGCTGCATAAGGATGGGAGCAGAGGTGAACCTCTCCTTTAGAAACACAAAAGCTTCAATGGCCTCAGAAGTCCACTGAACCGCATTAGCACCTTTCCTGGTGAGATCGGTCAGCGGTTTGACAATAATAGAAAACTTTTTAAGAATTTTCTGTAATAATTGGCGAAACCCAAAAACCTCTGTATCGATTTCAAACCAATAGGCCTAGGCCATTCCTGCACAGCTTGAACTTTAACCGGGTCCATCTCAAAACCTTCACAGGAGATAATGTAGCCCAAAAAACGAATTCTCTGTACAGCGAACTCACATTTCTCCAGCTTAGCAAAAAGCGAATTGTCCATTAATAACTGTAATACCTCACGTACGCTCCGCCAATGAGACTCCAGATCAGGCGAATAAATCAGAATGTCATCCAAATACACAACCACATTTTTGCCGATTAAAGGTCTAAGGATGTCATTAATAAGATTCTGAAAAAATGCTGGAGCATTGGTAAGACCAAAAGGCATAACCAGATTCTCAAAATGACCCACAGGAGTGTTAAAAGCAGTCTTCCATTCATCACCCTCCTTCATGCGCAACAAATTGTATGCCCCCCGGAGATCAATTTTAGAGAACCACTTGGCCCCCACTAACTGGTTAAATAAATCAGGAATCAATGGCAGTGGGTAAGGATTGCGTACAGTAATTTTATTAATCTCACGAAAGTCCAGACAAGGACGTAAACCGCCATCTTTTTTTTTTACAAAAAAAAATCCAACAGCCACAGGAGACTTGGAAGGCCTAATGTGACCGGCGGCCAAGCTTGTCTGTATGTATTCCTCCAAAGCCTTTCTCTCAGGAATAGTAAGATTAAAAAAATGACTTTTAGGAAGAGTCTCTCCAGGGACAAATTCAATGGTACAATCATAGTCTCTATGGGGAGGCAAAATTTGTGACTCCTCCTCAGAAAAAACTCTCCAAAAATCCTGAATAGGTACAGGCAATTCCCCTTTATCCACAGCAGCAATACGTCCGTTACAACACTTGTCATAACAGTTAGGGCTCCAGGACTTAATTTCATTGGTAGACCAATCCAGTACAGGATTGTGCAATTTTAACCAGTGTAACCCCAATATTACTGGAGAAGGCAAATTATCCAATACCACCAAATCCAAATTTTCTTGGTGAATACCATTAATAGTGAGGGGAAATTCACAGACCTTATGAGTAACACTCTTCAAGGGAGAGCCATCAACAGAAACCACAGCAATAGGGGATGACAAAGTTTTAGGTTCTAATCTAAGTTTTTCCAAGAATCCCCCATCAATCACATTCAGAGTAGAACCACAATCCACAAATAACCGAAATTCAATTAATTCATCCTGAGCAGCAGTAGTGGCAGATAGGAATACTCCCTTAGAATTTAAACAGGCAATACGGACATAACTGACCATTTTTTTTTCTTTCTTCAAACGAAGCACACAGTTCTTAATAAAATGACCAGAATTTCCACAATAGAAGCACAAGCCTTCAGAAAGCCTGCGATCTTTTTCCTGAGAGCGGGGTGTCATCGCTCCAATCTCCATCGGCTCTCCATTGTCAGCACAGACCCTCTCAAGACTCGGAGCTGACATAGCAGAGGATTTGCTCTCATTAACCCTTGCACGCAGTCTCCTGTCCACCCGTATAGCTAATTGCATAGCCTCCTGCAAGTTTCCAGGTGTGGGATAAGCAATCAGTAAATCCTTAACCCTTTCACCTAGCCCTGCAAGAAACAAGCTTTTCAAAGCTGAATCGTTCCACCCCACCTGGGCAGACCACCGACGGAAGTGAGAACAATATTTTTCCACATTACCTGATCCCTGCCTCAAACGTCTCAATTCAGACTCAGCAGATGAGACACGATCAGGATCATCATACAACAAACCCAAAGCAGAAAAAAAACTATCCACTGATCTAAAGCACGGATCACTAGGTTGGAGAGAGAAGGCCCATCCCTGAGGATCTTTGTGCAAAAGTGACATTATGAACCCTATGCGCTGTGATTCATCACCAGAGGATCTGGGTCTCAAACGAAAATACAATAAACAAGCATTTTTAAAAGAAAAAAAATCTTGTTGTTCGCCAAAAAATAAATCAGGCAGACGTACCTTTGGTTCCACAAAATGTGCTCCAGAACAGCTACTCACATGTTGTTGGAGCTTGGCCACCTCCAGAGAGAGTCCCTGCAAGCGTTGAGCCAAATCTTGAACCGAGACCATGATGGAAAACTGGAGGTCTTTCCTTAGAGAAAATTTTTTTTTCCTTTTAGGGCTGGACTTACTGTTATGATCTGCTACAGGGACTAAGGAAAGACAGGAGAACTGTCCCTACAATAGAACTAAACTAGATCCCTACGATGTAACGGGGAACCTGATCCTGCGATCAGACCCGCTAAAGTCCTCGGCTAGTCTGAACGAAGACCTATAGATGTGAGGGAGGGATCCCTACAAGAACTAGGGACTGGGATAAGTTGGACACCTCCTAGCAGAAATAGTAGCAGTCAAAGACAAACACACAACAAAAAGCATAGAGGTCAGAAGACCTAGCAAAACTAACAGAGAATGGCAACACAGCACCAAGCTAGCTCAAGAGTAGTAAATACAATGAAGTCCAGCAAGACCAGGAGGGCGGAGCCGGATTAAATAGGCAAAAATGGTCATGTGACCAGCAAACTAAAAAAAACCTAACAGGAGAGTTGTAACACCTAGTCAAACATGGCGGAGGTTCCCTGATGTTTGGGGGTTGCTTTGCTGCCTCTGGCACTGGACTGCTTGACCATGTGCATGGCATTATGAAGTCTGAAGACTAACAACAAATTTTGCAGCATAATGTAGGGCCCAGTGTGAGAAAGCTGGGTCTCCCTCAGAGGTCATGGGTCTTCCAGCAGGACAATGACCCAAAACACACTTCCAAAAGCACTATAAAATGGTTTTAGAGAAAGCACTGGAGACTTCTAAGGTGGCCAGCAATGAGTACAGACCTAAATCCCATAGAACACCTGTGGAGAGATCTCAAAATGGCAGCTTGGAGAAGGCACCCTTCAAATATCAGGGACCTGGAGCAGTTTGCCAAAGAAGAATGGTCTACAATTCCAGCAGAGCATTGTAAGAAACTCATTGATGGTTACCGGAAGCGGTTGTTCGCAGTTATTTTGGCTAAAGGTTGTGCAACCAAGTATTAGGCTGAGGGTGCCAACACTTTTTCCGGCCCTTTTTTGGAGTTTTGTGTGAAATGATCAAGGTTTTGATTTTTGCTTCATTCTCTTTTGTGTTTTTTCCTTGCAAGCAAATTATCTGATAGAATTGCAGGGGTGCCAATACTTTTGGCCAGCACTGTATATATATATGAACGTGTATACATATACATACGTATATACAGTACAGACCAAAAGTTTGGACACAACTTCTCATTTAATGATTTTTCAGTATTTTCATGACTATGAAAATTGTACATTCACACTGAAGGCATCAAAACTGTGAATTAACACATGTGGAATTATATACTTAACAAAAAAGTGTGAAACAACTGAAAATATGTCTTACATTCTAGGTTCTTCAAAGTAGCCACCTTTTGCTTTGATGACTGCTTTGCACACGCTTGGCATTCTCTGTTTATCCAACTTTATGGTCAAAATAAAGGCAAGAAAGTCTCAAAATGTACTATTGCCAACTGGATCAAAAAAGCAATTATCAAAACATATCAGATTCAGAGTCTCTCACCTCCAGAAAAACTTATGACGCACTCTACTAGAGCAGTATCTGTCTCCTGGGCGGAGAAAGCCAGCGCTTCCATCGAGCAGATCTGCCAAGCCGCCCTCTGGTCCTCGGTCCATATAAACATTATAAGCTGGCCATTAAAGACTTAGCATTTGGGAGAAAAGTTCTTCACGCTATTGTCCCTCCCTAACATTAGTCTTTGGTACTCCTCATATAGTGCTGTCGTGGGGGGTTATTAGAGAAAATAGAATTAGACTTCCTGGTAATTCGGTAATAACCCACCATGACAGCACGGGTAATTCCCTCCCCTGGCTTGACTTGCCTATGATTACTTTAAGTTGAATAATAATAAATTTAATTTGAAGCAATCATACTTGTTTGGTCCTTTACAAAATCACTGGAGGGAGTATGAGGGAGAGACTGTTTGATCTCTTTGTTTCCTGTCCCTATTAGGGTGGAGTGACATCCTCCTGTGGTGCTATTGTGGTGGGTTATTAGAAACAGAATTACAGGTAAGTCTAATTCTATTTTTATGGATCTGAAATAAAGCATATCGTTTTTATAAGTGGATGTACAGTACCTGTTTTTACTCAAAAAAAGCTTTCATACATATAACCTCACCACCCGCTCATTGTATAGAGGTAATCCTCACTAACGCCAGGTCATATATGTGCCACTGTTGCAACAGAGAAACCTGCAATAATAGTGACAAAGCATCTCGGACTGAAAAGGAAAAGCGGCAAACAATTGGCCACCCTATCGTTTGTACAATAACTCTATTGTGTGTATGGGGGGCTTAATGTTCTCAAAAAAAAGTCTTCTTTGCTCATTTTATTACTTTCGTATTGAGATTTGAACCTAACTACAAGTAGAGTCTCTTAAGTGATAGACATCAAAAATGCTAATAAGAGCAAATTAGTGCCAGCAAAAATCATTCTGTGATACAGTATTATACAGAAAATAGTGGGTGAACAAATGACACCCACCCAGCGGATGCAGATACAGATGAATGCAATGGTGGAACAGGGAGCCGTCGGCTGTAAGGGTCCCTTTTCTGTATGCGAGGGCCATCATACTATGTAAGGGTATCATATAGTGAGTGGGGGCATTTTTGTTGGCATCATACTCTATAGAGGCCATGAAAGGGTTATCGTAGTGAGTAACTACACTAAGGTGCTTCAAAAGGGATACAATAATTGTTTAAATGTAGCAATACATGTCCCTCTCCCTGTCTTTAAAAGGTAGAGGGTATATATACCCTTCTGTGACTGTACATGTACACCATGACACCACACCTATTCCAACAAATATATATATTTTTTTTTGGGCGGGGGTGCCCAATTAGGACTTTTGCTATGGGGCCCAGTCATTTCTATGTACGCCCCTGGTGGTAGGGATGTGGGTAGAGTTACAATAATTGCCGGGAGCATATCTCACAACTTTCCAGCCTTTACATAGTAATTTTCCTCCTGCTGAAGTCCTAAATTCCTCTCTCATTGCCCCCATAAAGTATTATGCCAACATGATGAATTCCTCCACATGCACAGTATAATGACCCTACTGTACCCCACCTCAACTCCCAAGGCAAAGTATGGTGACCCCAACAGAGTATGATCCCCCAACTGTGAACCCCACACAGCCCTCCTTGCAGTATAATGGGTCTACATACAGTATAATGGCCCGCACTAGCGCTCCAAACAGAATAATGGCCCCCACACAAACCTTCACATTATATAATTGCTTGCATACAGTATAATGGACCCACACATATTATAATGGCCCCACATAGCCTTCCAAATAGTATAATGCGCCCCCATAATCCTCCATTTAGTATAATGCGCTCACCATGGTCATCCATAAAATATAATGCACTCCCCATGGTCCTCCATACAGTATAATGCACCTTCATGGTCCTTCACACAACATAATGCAACATGGTCCTCCATAGAGTAAAATGTAACCCCCCATGGTCCTTCATACAGTAAAATGCATCCCATGGTCTTCCATACAGCAAAATACACCCCCATGGTCCTCCATACAGCATAATGCACCCCACCATGGTCCTCCATACTGCATAATGTACCCCATCATCCTCCATACAGCATATTGCACTCCCCATGGTCCTCCATACAGCATAATGCACTCCCCATGGTCCTCCCTACAGCATACTGCACTCCCCATGGTCTTCCATACAGCATAATGCATCCCCATGGTCTTCCATACAGCATAATGCATCCCCATGGTCCTCCATACAGCATAATTCATCCCCATGGTCCTCCATACAGCATAATGAACCCCTTTGGTCCTCCATACAGCATAATGCACCCCTTTTGTCCGCCATACAGCAAAATGCACCCCCCATGATCCTCCATACAGCATAATGCACCTTCCATGGTCCTCCATACAGCATAATGCACCACCATGGTCCTCCAGACAGTATAATGCACCCCCCATACTGTATTATGGCCACCCGCTGACTGATTTGAAAAAATAAATACAGTACTCATCTCTCCTGGTTCCACCTGATGCTTCAGTCTTCTCAGCGTGTGGTGTGACCTCCGGACATCTTAGAGCAGTGGGTACCCTGCAATGATGTCATTGAGCCCACTGCTCTGACATGTCAGAGGTCGAGGAAGAAGGATGGGGGTGGAAGTGTCTGCTGACACTCCCTCCTCCATCATCATTGCTCGCACTGTTCCCCCCTCCGGGCGTCAACGCGAGCAATGATGATAGAGGAGGGAGCGTCAGTTGATGCTTCCACCCCCATCATTCTGTGCGGACGGGCGGCCGGGCAGTGCGGGTGCTAACGGGCGGAGGTGGGGCATGCTGGGGTGAGGGCCCAATGCGGGCCCCCCGACCCGATAGCAGTGGCATGGCCTGCCGCCATTGGCGGTACACCACTGCATATATGCACACACACATATATACACATATATGCACACACATTACACATATACAGTTGTGCTCAAAAGTTTACATACCCCGGCAGAATTTTTGCTTTCTTGACCTTGTTTCAGAGAATATGAATGATAACCAAAAAAAACTTTTTCTCCACTCATGGTTATTGGTTGGGTGAAGCCATTTATTGTCAAACTACTATGTTTTCTCTTTTTAAATCTTAATGACAACCAAAAACATCCAAATGACCCGGATGAAAAGTTCACATACCCTGGTGATTTTGGCCTGATAACATGCACAGAATTTGACACAAATGGGTTTGAATGGCTACTAAAGGTAACATCCTCACCTGTGACCTCTTTGCTTGTAATCAGTGTGCATGCATAAAAGCTGAGTGAGTTTCTGGGATCCAGACAAACTCTTGCATCTTTCATCCAGCCAATGACGTTTCATCTCTGTAGATGATTGCACATGATGCATTTCTCTCTGGTGCAGCCTCCCATTCCCCAGGGCCTGACTGCAGAGCTTTCTTGCTAATTTCAGGGCTGAAGGCAGGAGGGGGAGATCGGAGTAGTAAGCTACAGAGCAGAGGAGGCAGAGAGAGCAGGGGCCATGTTATAAGCAGCAGCTCTGCTAGAGCCTGGAGCTGGTGGGTGGAGCCTCCTCTCCTGTTATAACAGAGCAGACACCTAGTCATCCTCTGTGCCCTGGTCATAGTGCGGTCAGAGATGAAGAGGTGGGTCCTTCTGACTCCCAGCCACCGAATCCTCTGGAGGTTCTGTCCAAGCCTGGTTGTTTTCAATTGTATCTGCATTCCTGAGGATTCAGATACTGTTCAAATTGTGATGCGGGATGGAGGGGTGCGATGCAATCTACTATACTGGAAGCTGCTACAGGGAATAGAGGTAATATGTGATATCTCCATACCCCATCTTCTTCTGCTGAGTGAAACAGTTGTTGTGTGACAGTAGATTTGTTCCAGTGGGCCAGAAATACTTTCAACACTGTGAGTTAGGACTAGTAATTTATTAACTTAATCAAAAAAAAATTAACTGGAGTATAAATTGATATACATGTAAAATAGGAGCATGTTCACACTGGCCTCTAAATAGACAAAACCGAAGACAGAAACAAAATGAGCATATACCCTGCTGTAAGTAAATAAGTAAAAGCAATAGTGCATATAAATAGCACAGGGTATTTAGTAAACACCGTTTTTGATGACAAAATAGCATAAAAGAGATCCCACCAGCGTCAAGGTGCACCCAAATCGGGATGGTCATAACCTCTTTTATTAAAACCTTACAATGTGTCACAGTTTCCCCATGTTTCCAGGTTTATCAGGAGGCTTGATGTGTCTAGGAGTAGGCAATGTGTCACGACCCCAGGAGACGCACATGATTTGTAGACCCACTGTGCTATGGTGTCAGGCTTACCTAAGAGGGTTGTAGCTACTTGGCTTTCATTGGAGCTCCTGATGGTGGAGTGCATGTAGCTTCCAGATTCCACTCGTAGGCAGCCTGCGCTACTGCGACTGCTGACCTCAAAGGGGCAGGTACGCTGACACGGACTGGATGTGTAGTCACAGACGAGGCTGGATTCAGACCTTGCTCAGACAGGTGGTGATTCAGGTACCGCTGAAGCAACTTCTGGTTCAGGATCCGCCGGAGTGGCTACAGAGTTCAGGTACTGCTACAGCGGTTTCAGGGGAACGTACACACTAAACAGCAATACAGGATCAGAATAGCCAACTAACTTAACTAGCTAGGACAAGGGAAATGACAACATACAGTTGCACATACACGATGTAGGGAAACTACAGGTGTTGCTCAGGCACCTTCCTACTTAAACAAGATGCCTCCCAGCTATTGGCTGGGGGCATTTTTGCAATGCACTCGCTTCCCCTTTAAGAACAGGGGAGCGCGTGGGCGCTAGGCGCGATGCCAGGAAGCCTGTGCGGCATGCACAGGAAGCAGGGAGGGGGAAGCAGGAGACTGATAGCTTGCCGCGCAGCTGGGGTGGTGAGTATGTTGGCATCCCTGCATTGAGGGAGAAGGGGAACCATGCAGAGACGCCAGCATTAGTGTTACGCAACGAAGGTCACAGGCTCATTCTTAGATGTTCAAGGTGTACCCAAAGAGGGATGTTCCTAATCTCTAGTATAAAAACCTTACCATCTGTCAAAGTGACATGAATGTGAATAAGGGTCAAGCAGGTCCTGGTTCCAATTGTAGATATCCAGCAAATGGGAAGCTATATAAACGTAATGTCCAGCTTAAAGAAAGGAAGGCCACACCTGAAACATGAATTTTAACTGAAAAATATGAACTAGAGTGTAAGCTGGTATGCATTCTTCTGTTTCTGTATCGGATTTTTTCTATTTGGAGGCCAGAGTGAACATGCTCCTATTTTGCATGCATACAAACTTGTACTCCAGTCCTTCTTTTCTAAGTTTCAGGTTTCTGCAGTTAGTGCAAGTAAGGACTAGTGTTGAGCCACCCCCGTAGTGTTCGGGTTCGGTTCGGTTCGTCGAACACCGGGATGTTCGAGGAACTGTTCGTCGAACTGTTCGTCGAACACCTTAGAACACCGTCGAACACCGTTAAAACCAATGGCAGGCAAACAAAAACACATAGAAACACATAGAAAACACCTGCAAAGGTGTCCAAAAGCTGACAAACTGCTCAGAAGACACTCTCTTTAAAAAAGCCGGCCGGCAAATTCAGCAGCGGCATACACCAGTACCCGACAATTTAGACAAGAAGGAATAGAGCATCACACATAGATTAGATAGATAGAAACATGTCAGTCACACATATAAGAAGCACAGTGACAGTGTTGGTTACTGCACTTGTCATTTAGTGTAAAGGATTTATTAAAAAAAATATTAGTGTTTTCATGCACCGTCTCTTTAAAAAAGCCGGCCGGCAATTCAGCATCTGTACCCGACAATTTAGAACAGAAAGAATAGAGCTTCACACATAGATTAGATAGATAGAAACATGTCAGTCACATATATAATAAGTACTGTGACAGTGTTGATTACTGTACTTGTCATTTAGTGTAAAGGATTTATTTAAAAAAATAATAGTGTTTTCATGCACTGTCTCTTTAAAAAAGCCGGCCGGCAATTCAGCAGCGGTACCCGACAATTTAGAACAGAAAGATAGAGCATCACACATAGATTAGATAGATAGAAACATGTCAGTCACATATATATGAAGTACAGTGATAGTGTTGGTTACTGTACTTGTCATTTAGTATTAAAATAAAGGATTTATTATTAAAAAAATTGGCGTGGGGTTCCCCTTAATTTTAGGCTCTAGCGGAGGTTAAGCAGACGGCTGGGGCAGATGTTTGAAGCCTGGGAAGGGGGTAATACCCACGGAGCTTCCCAGGCTACTAATATCAGCCCCCAGCTGAATACATAGCCTTTACTAGCTATTAAAATGGGGGACCCCCCCAAAAAAATGACGTGGGGTCCCCCCTAATTTAATAGCTAGCAAAGGCTAGGCAGACAGCTGGGGGCTGATATTAATAGCCCAGGAAGGGAGCCATGAATATTGGCCCCCTCCCAGGCTAGAAACACCAGCCGTCAGCCGCCCCAGAAATGGCGCATTCATAGGATGCGCCAATTCTGGCACTTAGCCTCGCTCTTCCACGCTGCCCTGGTGCGGTGGCAGGGGGTAATAGGGTTGGGGTTGATGTCAGCTTATAATGCCAGCTGACATCAAGCCCAGGTTAGTAATGGAGAGGCGTCTATAAGACACCCCCATTACTAACCCCATAGTCAAAGTTAAAAAAAGCACAAACACCCAGAATAAAGTCCTTTAATTGAAATAAAGACACAATCCTTTATTGTTCTAAATTAAACCATACTTACCATCACGCCCATTCCAGCTGAAGCCAACGATCTCCTGCAATAAAAGAAAAATAATAAAGCAACCTCATCCTTACCTTTCCATGGTTCCCACGACAGCTTCAGCTCTGCTACATCGAGATGACAGGCTGGACCGCAGCAGAACGCTGCCATCCAGCCTGTCATCCCGCAGACACTGAGAAGCGCAGGCTTGCTTGCGCTGCTCAGCGTCTCTCTGTGACGACATCCAGATGAGCCGAGTTCATGTCCAATGAACTCGGCTCACCTCGTGCACGTCACTGACAGCGTGGGAAAATTCTCACGCTGAAGCGCTGATTGCAGGAGAATTTTCCCACGCTGTCAGTGACATGCAGGAGGTGAGCTGAGTTCATTGGACATGAGCTCACCTCATGCACATCACTGACAGCGTGGGAGAATTCTCCTGCACTCAGCACTTCAGCGTGAGAATTTTCCCACGCTGTCAGTGACGTGCATGAGGTGAGCCGAGTTCATTGGACATGACCTCGGCTCATCTGGATGCCGTCACAGCGAGACAGTGAGGAGCGCAAGCATGCCTGCGCTTCTCAGTGTCTGCGGGATGACAGACTGGATGGCAGCGTTCTGCTGCGGTCCAGCCAGTCATCTCGATGTAGCAGAGCTGAAGCTGTCGTGGGAACCATGGAAAGGTAAGGATGAGGTTGGTTTATTATTTTTCTTTTATTGCAGGAGATCGTTGGCTTCAGCTGGAATGGGTGTGATGGTAAGTATGGTTTAATTTAGAACAATAAAGAATTGTGTCTTTATTTCAATTAAAGGACTTTATTCTGGGTGTTGTGTTTTTTTTAAATACTTTACTAGAAATTCATGGCGGTCATGTCTAATACTGGCGTGACCCCATGAATTTTGGGCTTGGGGCCAGCTGATAATACCAAGCTGGCCCTAACCCCTTTATTACCCAGTGAGCCACCGCACCAGGGCCCTGGATGAGTTGGGTACAGCGCCAGAAGATGGCGCTTCTATGAACGCGCCATTTTCCGGGGTGGCTGCGGACTGCAATTTGTAGCGGGGGGGGCCCAGAAAGCTTGGGCCTCCCTGCGCTGCAGATTCCAGCCCCCAGCTGCCTAGTTGTACCTGGCTGGACACAAAAATAGGGCGAAGCCCCACGTACTTTTTTTTAAATTATTTCATGAAATTCATGAAATAATTAAGAAAAAAAGGGCTTCCCTATATTGTTGTGTCCGGCCAGGTACAAATAGGCAGCTGGTGGTTGGGGGCAGCCCGTTCCTGCCTGCTGTACCTGGCTGGACACAAATATAGTGCGAAGCCCCACTTCAATTTTTTTTAATTATTTCATGAAATTCATGAAATAATTAAGAAAAAAAGGGCTTCCCTATATTGTTTTGTCCGGCCAAGTACAAATAGGCAGCTGGTGGATGGGGGCAGCCCGTTCCTGCCTGCTGTACCTGGCTGGACACAAATATAGTGCGAAGCCCCACTTCAATTTTTTTAAATTATTTCAGGAAATTCATGAAATAATTAAAAAAAAATTGACGTGGGGCTTCGCACTATATTTGTGTCCAGCCAGGTACAGCAGGCAGGAACGGGCTGCCCCCAACCACCAGCTGCCTATTTGTACCTGGCCGGACACAACAATATAGGGAAGACCTTTTTTTCTTAATTATTTCATGAAATAATTTAAAGAAAATTGACGTGGGGCTTCGCCCTGTTTTTGTGTCCAGCCAGGTACAACTAGGCAGCTGGGGGCTGGAATCCGCAGCGCAGGGAGGCCCAAGCTTTCTGGGCCACCCCCGCTGCAAATTGCAGTCCGCAGCCACCCCGGAAAATGGCGCGTTCATAGAAGCGCCATCTTCTGGCGCTGTTCCCAACTCATCCAGGGCCCTGATGCGGTGGCTCACTGGGTAATAAAGGGGTTAGGGCCAGCTTGGCATTATCAGCTGGCCCTAAGCCCGAAATTCATGGGGTCACGCCAATATTAGACATGACCACCATGAATTTCTAGTAAAGTATTTAAAAAAAACACAACACCCAGAAAAAAGTCCTTTAATTGAAATAAACACACAATTCTTTATTGTTCTAAATTAAACCATACTTACCATCACACCCATTCCAGCTGAAGCCAACGATCTCCTGAAATAAAAGAAAAATAATAAAGCAACATCATCCTTACCTTTCCATGGTTCCCATGACAGCTTCAGCTCTGCTACATCGAGATGACAGGCTGGACCGCTGCAGAACGCTGCCATCCAGCCTGTCATCCCGCAGACACTGAGAAGCGCAGGCTTGCTTGCGCTCCACAGTGTCTCTCTGTGAGGGCATCCAGATGAGCCGAGTTAATGTCCAATGAACTCGGCTCACCTCATGCACGTCACTGACAGCGTGGGAAAATTCTCCTGCACTCAGCGCTTCAGCGTGGGAGAATTCTCACACTGAAGCGCTGAGTGCAGGAGAATTCTCCCACGCTGTCAGTGACGTGCAGGAGGTGAGCTGAGTTCATTGGACATGAGCTCACCTTATGCACGTCACTGACAGCGTGGGAAAATTCTCCTGCACTCAGCGCTTCAGCGGGAGAATTCTCACGCTGAAGCGCTGAGTGCAGGAGAATTCTCCCACGCTGTCAGTGACGTGCAGGAGGTGAGCTGAGTTCATTGGACATGAGCTCACCTTATGCACGTCACTGACAGTGTGGGAGAATTCTCCTGCACTCACCGCTTCAGCTTGAGAATTTTCCCACGCTGTCAGTGACGTGCATGAGGTGAGCCGAGTTCATTGGACATGAACTCGGCTCATCTGGATGTCGTCACAGAGAGACGCTGAGCAGCGCAAGCAAGCCTGCGCTTCTCAGTGTCTGCGGGATGAGAGGCTGGATGGCAGCGTTCTGCTGCGGTCCAGCCTGTCATCTCGATGTAGCAGAGCTGAAGCTGTCGTGGGAACCATGGAAAGGTAAGGATGAGGTTGCTTTATTATTTTTCTTTTATTGCAGGAGATCGTTGGCTTCAGCTGGAATGGGCGTGACGGTAAGTATGGTTTAATTTAGAACAATAAAGGATTGTGTCTTTATTTCAATTAAAGGACTTTATTCTGGGTGTTTGTGCTTTTTTTAACTTTGACTATGGGGTTAGTAATGGGGGTGTCTTATAGACGCCTCTCCATTACTAACCTGGGCTTGATGTCAGCTGGCATTATAAGCTGACATCAACCCCAACCCTATTACCCCCTGCCACCGCACCAGGGCAGCGTGGAAGAGCGAGGCTAAGTGCCAGATTTGGCGCATCCTATGAATGCGCCATTTCTGGGGCGGCTGACGGCTGGTGTTTCTAGCCTGGGAGGGGGCCAATATTCATGGCTCCCTTCCTGGGCTATTAATATCAGCCCCCAGCTGTCTGCCTAGCCTTTGCTAGCTATTAAATTAGGGGGGACCCCACGTCATTTTTTTGGGGGGTCCCCCATTTTAATAGCTAGTAAAGGCTATGTATTCAGCTGGGGGCTGATATTAGTAGCCTGGGAAGCTCCGTGGGTATTACCCCCTTCCCAGGCTTCAAACATCTGCCCCAGCCGTCTGCTTAACCTCCGCTAGAGCCTAAAATTAAGGGGAACCCCACGCCAATTTTTTTAATAATAAATCCTTTATTTTAATACTAAATGACAAGTACAGTAACCAACACTATCACTGTACTTCATATATATGTGACTGACATGTTTCTATCTATCTAATCTATGTGTGAAGCTCTATTCTGTCTGTTATAAATTGTCGGGTACCGCTGCTGAATTGCCGGCCGGCTTTTTTAAAGAGACGGTGCATGAAAACACTATTATTTTTTTTGATAAATCCTTTACGCTAAATGACAAGTACAGTAAGCAACACTGTCACTGTACTTCGTATATATGTGGCTGACATGTTTCTATCTATCTAATCTATGTATGATGCTCTATTCTGTCTGTTATAAATTGTCGGGTACCGCTGCTGAATTGCCGGCCGGCTTTTTTAAAGAGACAGTGCATGAAAACACTATTATTTTTTTAAATAAATCCTTTACACTAAATGACAAGTACAGTAATCAACACTGTCACTGCACTTCTTATATATGTGACTGACATGTTTCTATCTATCTAATCTATGTGTGATTCTCTATTCCTTCTATTCTAAATTGTCGGGTACCGCTGCTGAATTGCCGGCCGGCTTTTTTAAAGAGACGGTGCATGAAAACACTATTATTTTTTTTGATAAATCCTTTACGCTAAATGACAAGTACAGTAAGCAGCACTTTCACTGTACTTCGTATATATGTGGCTGACATGTTTATATCTATCTAATCTATGTATGATGCTCTATTCTGTCTGTTATAAATTGTCGGGTACCGCTGCTGAATTGCCGGCCGGCTTTTTTAAAGAGACGGTGCATGAAAACACTATTATTTTTTTTGATAAATCCTTTACACTAAATGACAAGTACAGTAAGCAACACTGTCACTGTACTTCATATATATGTGACTGACATGTTTCTATCTATCTCATCTATGTGTGAAGCTCTATTCTTTCTGTTCTAAATTGTCGGGTACCGGTGTATGCCGCTGATGAATTGCCGGCTTTTCATGTTTCACTGTGAGCACTGTTCCCATCGATTTGGGCAATCACTGTAATGCCACAACCACCATGGCTGTGGCATTACAGTGAGTGGCAGACAATCCCTGCATGATTGGTGCTCTAAATAGCGCCAGACATGCAGGACACGCTTTTGGTGCACGAACAGTTATCGAACATAACCTCGAACAGCCGAATTTTTTGCAAATCGTTCGGGTTCGTCGAACAACTCGAACACCGCCCAAAACAGCTCGAATTTGAGATTGGCGAACAGTTCTAGTCGAACACCGCTCATCTCTAGTAAGGACGTGCCCTCCCTTCCATATAGTTCATGTGTTGTCAGGTAGGTTTACCTTATATGACTTTTTGCTGTCTGAATTTTTATATAAAGTGTTTTTCTCATTAAATCTCCTATCTTGCGTAATCTATATTATGCAGTATATAATTTTTGCTGGATTTCCCTATAGATATACAGTATATCATTGTAAAACCTAGGGATATATGATGTTGATGGATTTTAGCTCTGCAAAAATGATGAATCTATATATCTATAATACAACGGTAGATGCGTCCCTCTGTCCAAAGCCTCTATAGACTGCGCAAGTGACTCGCCCCCTGGGCCGTGGGGCACTCGGATCCGGGCAATAGGGGAACGATGGGTGTAGTAGTGGCAACCCGGTTCCGTGGCTCAGGGTGGTCAGGCCAGTGGTAGTCTGCTAAGTGCTGTTGATAACGTCCGACTACGCCACCCGTGGATTTGCGGTCATTAGGAACCGGCGCTGCTGGGCAGACCGCTGGGGCTGATGGTGTATGCAGGTGAGGTGGTGTGACTCCCCACGGGAAGAGTGCAGCCCCAGGGCAGTGTAGTGGATGGTGGGAGTGATGGTGGTGAGAGTCCCAGTGCTGATAGTGCTGGAGGAGCAAGGAGCACACAGACAACAGGTTGCAGTCCAGGGTCTTTACTAAAACAGATGAACTGACCCACTAACAGTCCCGGCTAGGAGGGGACCTGGATGTCTGAGAGCAAATGGGAAGTTGGCCCTGGTCAGGGTGAGGGTGTAGGCCTACCGTGCTCTCTGCGCTCCTTCTGGCTATCTCCTCCTTATAGGGTAACAGCCCACGTTTCCGAGCTCTCCATGTATTCTCGCCTGTATGGCCTGCGACGTGGGTTCCTTTCTGCTCCCGGCCTGGTATGGCTTTGCTGGTCCCTTCTGTTGTGGCAGAGTCTCCGGGCTTCTTAGGCCAAGGCACATACACTTGTCTCTGGCTTGTGGCTCTTCTACTGCCACACTTCCTCTTAGGGTGCGATACAGCTGTCCCTCTCTGCTCTGGACACTTCTCAGTGCTGAGACAGGTCGTCCAGTTCTCTCTGACCCTGCACCCAGTTCCAGCTTTTATAGGGGCAGCCTGCTCCTCCTACTGGCCTGTGACAGGAGGTATTGCATGCTAATGTTCCCCTGACTAGAGAACCTCCCCCTTGCTCTCAGACACAGCTTTATTATATTTGTGGCATTCAGGCCAGGGTGACACACAAGTGCGACACACCTGCGCAGTGTGGCTCCAGACAGAGAACTCATCCAGCCGTTACAGGTAAGAGGAGTATATGGCGCCGGAGATAGCGGTATGCGTAGGCACTGAACGCATACCGCGATCTCCAGCGCCATAAGGACATACTTACCTGACCCGGAGGAGTGTTGCCGCGGCACCTCTGTTCTGGCCAGAGGCCGGGGGCAGACTGCGGCGTCGGCGCCATTTTACTGAAGACACATTTGCAGTTTGTCTTCAACAAAATGGTGACGGACAGTGCAGTATGCGCACGTGCATACTCCAGTGCCACACTCCTCCCCCAGCCTCCGGCAGAACGGGAAGCAGCGCTGGAGCATGGGGAAGAAAGGTGAGTAGAAGTGTTTGATTTTTTGTGTGTGTGCAACATGATGGGGATGAGGGGTCATGCATACCAGGATTGGGGGATGAGGAGTACCATGCTTACCAGGATAAGGATGAGGGGCTGTTATGATCTGCAAACAAGAACTAAGGAAAGAAGGAGAAAGCTTTCCCTACAGTAAACTGAAGCTGAATCTGAAGCTGAATCTGAAGCTGAATCCCTAAAATGTAGCGGGCTGCCTGTTCATAGCGAACAGATCCGCCTTAGTCCTAGGCTAGTCTGAACGAAGACTTATAGAATAAAGGGAAGGGGTCCCTAAAAGAACTAAGGACTGGAACAAAAATGGGACACCTCCGGAACAGAGAATGTTGTTGCAGAAAACAAAAGATAAACTGACAAAAAGGTACTAGAGGTCCCAAAGGAACAAGCGAACTGACAGATATAGGCACCGAAGCACCTGGCTAGCAAAACAGTAAAACAACACTGAAGTCCAGCACAGCCAAAAAGGCAGAGCTGGAATATAAAGGCAGCTAGTCACGTGACCGCAAAACACAAGATGGAAAAAACAAACAGGAGGGTTCTAATAGTACCCCCTCTTTTAAGAGGATCCTCCGGATCCTCCAGGCCCAGGCCTATCCGGAAAACTCTTGTGGAAAGCTCTAACAAGCCTAAGAGCAGAGACATCATCCACCCTTACCAAAGAGTTATCTTCGCGACCGAAATCCTTCCAGGAGACGAGATACTGTACTCTCCCTCTATGCCATCTAGAATTCAAGATACGTGAAATTTCATATTCGCCGTCTTCCACCATAGGAGGAACTGAGACAGTGGCAACCCTATCAGATACATCCGTCTTTTTCAACAAGGAAACATGAAACACAGGATTAATCTTCCAGGAAGTAGGACCATCCAACCTAACCGCAGACGGGTTAACAACCTGAAGCACTTTAAATGGACCCACAAACTTAGGACCCAGTTTTTTAGAGGGAATCCTCAACCGCAGGTTCCATGAGGACAACCAAACAATGTCACCCACAGTAAACAAAACCTCCTTTCGTTTCCTGTCAAAATACTTCTTTGACTTCTTGTTAGCCTCTTGAAGGTTGCAATGTACAGTACATTAGTCCAAACTCTCTCCAAATCACCGGAAAAATTCTCCTTCTCCGGCACTGCCGACCTCAATTTGGAGAACGAACCAAAATATTGATGTCTCCCAGTACAACAAAAAAAAGGAGAACACCCAGCTGAGGAGGATGTATGATTGTTAAGAGCAAATTCTGCAAGAGGTTGAATCTCAGACCACACCTCTTGATTGTTCGCCACAAAACATCGCAAAAACTGTTCTACATCCTGGTTCTTTCTTTCAGTCTGTCCATTAGACTCAGGATGATACCCAGACGAAAATGACAAATGGACTCCCAACCTGTCACAAAAAGCACGCCAAAAGCAAGCCACAAACTGAGGTCCTCTATCAGAAACAATATCCATGGGAATGCCATGAAGCTTGACAATCTCCTTAACAAACGCCTTAGCAAGTGTCTTGGCGCAGGGCAACTTAATGAATGGAACCAAATGATACATCTTACTAAAACGGTCCACGACCACCCAGATGACAGTAAAACCCTCGGACATGGGCAGATCAGTAATAAAATCCATTGTGAGATGCGTCCAAGGCGCACTATGAACATCCAGAGGGCAAAGCAACCCCGCAGCAGGAGTATGTGAAGCCTTTGACCTAGCACACACCGTACATTGATGCACCCACTTGATGACTTCTTTCTGCCATCCAGGTCACCAAAAACTGCGACTGATAAGTCTCTTAGTCTCAGAAATTCCTGGATGACCTGCCAACCAAGACTCATGACATTCCACAAACAAGTCTCTCCTAAAGGTTCTAGGCACGAACAACCTCCCATGGGGAGTGTTAGATGGAGCATCATCTTGAACTTTTAGAATCACATTCTCCAAAATGGAGTACAATGCTGCCACAACTCCTTTATGTAAAATGTTCTCCTCCTCCTCGGCACCGACCGCAGGAGAGCAGCTGAAAGATAAAGCATTGGCTTTAACATTCTTAGTACCAGGGATGTAGGTAACAGAAAAATGAAACCGAGATAAAAAATGTGCCCACCTAGCTTTACGGGCATTCAAGCGCTTGGCAACATCCAGATAGATCAAATTCTTATGATCTGTGAAAACCTGAATAGGAAATCTAGCGCCCTCCAAAAAATGAAGTCAATGTTCAAACGCGAGTTTAATAGCCAGCAACTCCCGATTTCCAACATCATAATTCAATACAGTTTCCGAAAAAATTTTTGAAAAGAATGCACAAAGATGAACTGCATCCCTGTTCTCCGGAGAGAAAACTGCTCCGACCCCCACCGATGAAGCATCGACCTCAACCAAAAAAGGCTTGGTCTCATCAGGCTGCATAAGGATAGGGGCTGAACTGAACCTCTCTTTGAGATACTTTAAATGCTTCAATGGCCTCAGTAGTCCATTGGACCGTATTCGCACCTTTACTGGTGAGATCGGTTAGAGGCTTAACAATTACAGAAAAATTCTTAATGAATTTCCTGTAATAATTGGCAAAACCCAAAAATCTCTGTATAGATTTCAAACCAGTAGGCCTAGGCCATTCCTGCACAGCCTGAACCTTCACCGGGTCCAAAACCCTTGCTAGAGACAATGTAGCCCAAAAAACAAATTTTCTGCACAGCGAACTCACACTTCTCCAGCTTAGCAAAGAGTGAATTATCACTCAATAACTGCAAAACTTCACGTACACTCTGCCAATGGGACTCCAGTTCTGGCGAATAAATCAAAATGTCATCCAAATACACAACCACATTCTTACCAATCAAAGGTCTCAAGATGTCATTAATAAGGTTCTAAAAAAATCCTGATGCATTGGTAAAACCAAAAGGCATCACCAGATTCTCAAAATGACCTACCGGAGTGTTAATAGCAGTTTTCCACTCATCACCCTCCTTCACTCTTAACAAATTGTATGCACCCCAGAGATCAATCTTAGAGAACCACTTGGCCCCCACTAACTGGTTAAACAAGTCAGGAATTAACCGCAATGGGTAGGAATTGCATACGGTAATCTTATTAATTTCACGAAAATCCAGACACAGACGCAAACCCGCGTCCTTTTTTTTAACAAAGAAAAATCCAACTGCCACAGGCGACTTAGAAGGTCTAATGCGACCAGCAGCCAGGCTAGTCTATATGTACTCCTCCAAGGCCTGTTTTTCAGGGATAGTTAGATTAAACAAGCGACTCTTGGGAAGAGTAGCTCCCAGAATAAACTCAATGGCGCAATCATAATCCCTATAAGGAGGTAATACTTGTGACTCCTCCTCTGAAAAAACCCTCCAAAAATCTTGAATAGGTACAGGTAATTCCCCTTTTCCCACAGCCGCAATGCGACCATTACAACATTTATCATAGTATTTCGGACACCAAGACTTTATCATATTAGTAGACCAGTCCAGCAAAGGATTGTGCAGTTTTAACACGGCAATCCTAGAACGACCGGAAAGGGTAAATTATCTACTACAACCAAGTCCTAAATTTCTCGGTGAAGACCATTGATAGTGAGGGGAAATGCAGCAACCTTGTGAGTAATACATTTCAAGGGAGTGTTATCAATTGCAATCACAAAAATAGGTGATGACAAAGGTTTGGATTTCAATTTAAGTTTTTCCAAAAACCCTTTATCAATTACATTAAGTGTTGAACCACAATCCACAAATACCTGAAATTCAATCAAATTTTCATGCAAAGTAGTACTCCCAGAAAGTAATACTCCTGCAGAGCGTAAACAAACTATACGGGCGTACCTAACCTTTTTTTTTTCTTTACTTAAACGAAGCTCACAATACTTAAATGGTCAGCTTTACCACAATAAAGATACAATTCCTCGGCGAACCTCCGGTCTCTTTCCTGAGAGCGAAGCGACATCGCCCCAACCTCCATCGGTTCTCCGCCATCTGAGCAGATTTTCTGAGAACTAGGACCTGGCATTACAGGAGTCTTTACCTTATTCTGCCTAGATCTCAGCCTCCTATTCACACGAACAGCTAATTGCATGGCATCCTGCAGAGTCTCAGGTGCAGGGAATGCAATTAGCAAATCCTTAACCCTTTCACTCAGACCAGCAAGAAATAGGCATTTCTGAGCAGGATCATTCCATCTGACTTCAGAAGCCCACATTCTAAAGTGTGTGCAATAAATCTCAGCATCATCTGACCCCTGATTCAAACACCTACGTTCTGCCTCAGCAGATGAGATTCGATAAGGATCGTCATATAATAGACCCATAGCAGAAAAAAACTCTTCTACAGACCTCAAACATGGATCATTAGGTTGAATAGAAAAGGCCCACTCTTGTGGTTCATTGCGCAAAAGTAACATAATAAAACCAATGCGCTGTGATGCATTCCCAGAGGACCTTGGTCTCAAATGAAAATATAATAAACAAGCATTTTTAAAGGAAAAAAAATCTTGCAGTTTACCATAAAAAACATCCAACAGTCCTACCTTGGGTTCCACAAAATGCGCTCCGGAACAGCTACTCACGTGTTGCTGGAGCTCGGCCACCTCCAGAGTCAACCCGTGCAAGCATTGAACCAAATTCTGGACAGAAGCCATACTGATCCCCGTATTAATATTTCCTTATTTTTTTTTGGCTGGACTTACTGTTATGATCTGCAAACAAGAACTAAGGAAAGAAGGGGAAAGCTTTCCCTACATTAAACTAAGCTGAATCCCTACAATGTAGCATGCTGCCTGTTCCTAATGAACAGACCCGCCTTAGTCCTAGGCTAGTCTGAACGAAGACCTATAGAATAAAGGGAAGGGGTCCCTAAAAGAACTAAAGACTGGAACAAAAATGGGACACCTCCTGAACAGAGAAAGCTGTTGCAGAAAACAAAAGATAAACTGACAAAAAGGTACTAGAGGTCCCAAAGGACCAAGCGAACTGAGAGATATAGGCACCAAAGCACCTGGCTAGCAAAACAGTCAAACAACACTGAAGTCCAGCACAGCCAAAAAGGTGGAGCTGGAATATAAAGGCAGCTGGTCACGTGACCGCAAAACACAAGATGGAAATAACAAACAGGTGGGTTGTAACAGGGGCCATACATACCAGAATAGGGATGAGGTGGGCAATACATACCAGGATTAGGGATGAGGGGCCATACATACCAAGATAGGGAGGAGGGGGGCCATACACAACAGGATCGGGGGATGATGGGTACCATGCATACCATGTTAGGGATGAGGGGGTACCATGCATACCAGGATACGGATGAGGGGGGCAATGCATACCAGGATAGAGGTAAGGGGTGCCATGCATACCAGGATAGGTATGAGGCGTGCCATGCACACCAGGATAGGGATAAGGGGTTCCATGCATACGAGGATATAGATGACGGGTTCCATGCATACCAGGATAGGGATGGAGGGGTGCCATGCATACCAGGATAAGGATGAGGGCTGCTATGCATACCAGGATAAGGATGAGGGCTGCCATGCATTCCAGGATAAGGATGAGAGGTGCCATGCATACCAGGATAAGGATGAGGGCTGCCAAGCATACAAGGATAGGGATGAGGGGGGCCATGCATACCAGGATAGGGATGAGGGCTGCCATGCATACCAGGATAAGGATGAGGGCTGCCATGCATACCAGGATAGTGGATGAGGGATGAGGGGTGCCATGCATACCAGGATTGGGATGAGGGGTGCCACGCATATCAGGACATGGATGAGTGGTACCATGCACACCAGGATGGGGATGAGGGGTGCCATGCATACCAGGATAGGGATGAGGGGTGCCAAGCATACCAGGATAGTGGATGAGGGGTGCCATGCATACCAGGATTGGGATGAGGGGTGCCATGCATATCAGGACAGGGATGAGTGGTACCATGCACACCAGGATGGGGATGAGGGGTGCCATGCATACCAGGATAGGGATGAGGGGTGCCATGCATACCATGATAAGGATGAGGGCTGCCATGCATACCAGGATAAGGATGAGGGCTGCCATGCATACCAGGATAAGGATGAGGGCTGCCAAGCATACGAGGATAGGGATGAGGGGGCCATGCATACCAGGATAGGGGTGAGGGGTGCCATGCATACTAGGATAGGGATGAGGGGTGCCATACATACCAGGATAGGGATGAGGGATGCCATACATACCAGGAGAGTGGATGAGGGGTGCCATGCATACCAGGATTGGGATAAGGGGTGCCATGCATCTCAGGACAGGGATGAGTGGTACTATGCACACCAGGAGGATGGGGATGAGGGGTGCCATGCATCTCAGGACAGGGATAATTGGTACCATGCACACCAGGATAGGAATGAGGGGTGCCATGCATTCCAGGATAAAGATGAGGGCTGCCATGCATTCCAGGAAAAGGATGAGGGGTGCCAAGCATACGAGGATAGGGATGAGGGGTGCCATGAATACCAGGATACGGATTAGGGGGGCCATGTCATTAAAGTACACTCTGCAACCCATCTTGACTGAAAAAAAAACAGAAATGTAGAAATTTTTGCAAATTTATTAAAACTTAAATATCACATGGTCATAAGTATTCAGACCCTTTGCTCAGTATTGAGTAAAAGCACCCTTTCAGCTAGTACAGCCATGAGTCTTCTTGGGAATGATGCAACAAGTTTTTCATACCTGGATTTGGGGATCCTTGGCCATTCTGAAGCCATTCCTTTGCTATTTTAGCTGTGTGCTTAGGGTGGTTGTCTTGTTGGAAGGTGAACCTTCGGCCAAGTCTGAGATCCAGTGCACTCTGGAAGAGGTTTTCATCCAGGATATCTCTGTACTTGACCGCATTCATGTTTCCTTTAATTGCAACTAGTCGTCCTGTCCCTGCAGCTGAAAAACACCCCTAGAGCATGATGCTGCCACCATCATGTTTCACTGTTGGGATTGTATTGGACAGGTGATGAGCACTGCCTGGTTTTCTCCACACATACCATGTAGAATTATTACCAAAAAGTTCTATCTTTGTCTCATCAGACCAGAGAATGTTATTTCTCATAGTCTGGGAGTCCTTCATGTGTTTTTGAGCAAACTCTGTGCGGGCTTTCATATGTCTTGCAGTGAGGAGAGGCTTCCATCGGGCCACTTTGCCATAAAGGCCTGACTGGTGGAGGGCTGCAATGATACTTGACTTTGTGGAACTTTCTCCCATCTCCCTACGGCATCTCTGGAGCTCAGCCACAGTGATCTTGGGGTTCTTCTTTACCTCTCTCACCAAGGCTCTTCTCCCACGATTGCTCAGTTTGGCTGGACGGCCAGGTCTAGGAAGAGTTATGGTGGTCCCAAACTTCTTCCATTTAAGGATTATGGAGGCCAATGTGCTCTTAGGAACTTTGAGTAATGCAGAAATTCTTTTATAACCTTGGCCAGATCTGTGCATTGCCACAATTCTGTCTCTGAGCTCATTGGGTAGTTCATTGAAGGTCATGATTCTCATTTGGTCTGACATGCACTGTGAGTTGTGAGGTCTTATATAGACAGTGTAACGGGTCCGGGAGGCGGACTGTAACGGGTCCGGGAGGCGGAACCTCTGAGCTACTATACAAGGGGGCGGCCCTAGTAAGGGAGCGGGTGGCAGTCTCTGGGTGAACGGACAGGGAGTTACGGCAAGTGATCAGGGCAGTCTCTGGGTAAGGGGTAGGTACAACCTGTGATGGCAGAGCCTCCGGGTAGGCTAGCAGGCAGGTGGTAGATGTGTGCTCCCAGGTGAGCAAGCGAGAGTCTCTGGAATAGCTGATGGTCACCGCACGTGACAACGGGACCTCCGGGCTGGCAAGCAGGCAGGTAACGGAGATGCGCTCCCAGGTGAGCGGGCAAGAGTCTCTGGAATAGCTGATGGTCACCGCACGTGACAACGGGACCTCCGGGCTGGCAAGCAGGCAGGTAACGGGGATGCGCTCCCAGGTGAGCGGGCAAGAGTCTCTGAGATAGCTGGTGGTCACAGCACGTGACAACGGAGCCTCCGGGCTGGCAAGCAGGCAGATAACGGAGAAGCGCTCCCAGGTGAGCGGGCAAGCTGGTCCATAGACAGACTGACAGGAGAAGTAAGGCAGACCGTCGGACCTCAGGCAAGCAGGCAGGTAGCTGACATGCGCTCCCAGGTGAGCGGGCAGGCTGGTCCTTAGACAGACTGACAGGAGAAGTAAGGCAGACCGTCGGACCTCAGACTGGCAGACAGGTAACAAGTATTCAGGCAGGAATCAGGCAGGTAACTGGCAGGTACTGGCAGGTAACTAGCAGGAAACTGGCAGGTAACTGGCAACGGGACCTGAGGGCTGAAGCACAGGTGAGACACAGGTGCAAACAACATTGCTCGGGCACCTCCATTTTGGAGGAGGTGCCTTTTATATGATGAAGTCCTCCGGCCATTGGCCGGGGACTCTTTAGGGCGGCGCGCGCGGCCCCTTTAAGAGGAGGGGAGCGCGCGCGCGCGCGCCCTAAGCACAGGGGCCGGGAAGGAGCGCGCGCCGAGAGCAGAGCAGGAGGAGGACGCCGGGACGGAGCGCGCGCTGACAGCAGAGCGGGGAGAGGACGCCGGGCAGGAGCGCGCGCTGACAGCAGAGCGGGGAGAGGACGCCGGGCACGGAGCAGAGCGGTGAGGGGAGCAGCGTCCCTGCCTAGCAGAGGGCAGGGACGCCAGCGCTACAGTACCCCCCCCTTTAGGCCCCCCCTTTTTTAGGCCAGACAGAAATTTAGCTAGGATGAGAGGGGCATGGATGTTCTCCCGGGGCTCCCACGTTCTCTCCTCAGGACCAAACCCCCTCCAATCTACCAGAAAAAAGGTCTTTCCTCTTACCCTTTTGCTGGCAATGATGTTCTCTACCTCAAACTTGTCCTCAGCAGAAACCAGAGCAGGAGGCGTACCTGTAGACTTAGAAAAAGAGTTAAGTACCACAGGTTTGAGGAGAGATACATGGAAGGAGTTAGGGATCCGTAAGTTGGCCGGGAGTTTCAATTTATAGGCTACCGGGTTGATCTGACCGATGACCACCAGTGGGCCGATGAACCGAGACCCTAACTTATAGGAAGGGATCTTGAGTCGGACATATTTGGACGAGAGCCAGACTTTATCCCCAGGACGGAATTGAGGAGGGTCCATCGCTAAATGCTGCCAGGGGGCAGCAGGTACTGGCAGAGGAAGAAGGCGGCCGGCCGACAGGTGTCTCGGAACTTTGTTGCGGGCGCAGGACACACAGGCAGAAACAAAGTCCATAACATCCTTGTGCAGGTTCGGCCACCAGTAGTGTTGGGTAATAAGCTGGAGGGTCTTTTTCCGACCGGCGTGGTCAGCTAGTTTAGACGAATGACCCCAGTGTAGGATTCTCTCCCGATCAGGTACCGATACGAACGTCTTACCAGGAGGGAGACAATTTAGACTCACGGGAGCCACCTGCATTACTCTGGCGGGATCGATGGGGCAGTCACATGGTCTATGAGGTGGTGATGTCTCTGCCTCCTCCTTAACAAAGACATCAGCACTAGACCAATAAGGAATCGGAAGTCCAGGTAGATTAGCTGGGATAGGAGAGGGACGGACGGAATGGACGGGAACCAGGCAGGTTTTATGACAGGCCTGTCCCCAGTGAAGGACTTCTCCGGTTTGCCAGTCAAGCACGGGTGCATGTCTCTGGAGCCAAGGCAGACCTAGCAGGAGGGCGTGAGGGAGACCAGGCAGAACGTGAAAGGAGATACTCTCTGAATGCAGCATTCCCACCTGCAGAGTAATGGATTCGGTGATGAATTGGATGGGGCGAGGTAAGAGGCCCCCATCCACGGCAACAACAGACAAGGGTACAGCCAGAGGTTTGGTGGGGATGCGGAATTTCTCCACCAGGGACTGTGAAATAAGATTTCCGGCTGCTCCAGAGTCAAGTTGGGCTAGTTCGGAATAACGATTCTCCCCGCAGATGATTGAGACTGACAACAGCAGGGATGGAGAGGATTTATTTTTGTCTAGATCGACCCCTCTGAGTGAACCTAGATACAGGCGTTCTCCCGACCTCTCCGGGCAGGCACGGATCAGATGCTCCTTACTGCCACAGTAGAAGCAGCTCCCCTCGGCACGGCGGAAATCCTGACGGGATTTGACCATCTTGGTCTGGTCGACCTGCATAGGCTCAGGAGAGTGTACCTGTGGAGAAACGGAAGGAATGACGGGTTCCTGGAAAGTAGGAGCTAGACGTGGAATCCTTCTCTCACGGGTGACCTCTTTGGCACGCTCCTGGAACCGTAGGTCAATCCGGGTGGCAAGGGTTATTAGATCATCGAGAGTGGTAGGAATGTCCCGACCAGCAAGTTCATCTTTAATACGGCCGGACAGACCCTCCCAGAAGACGGATACCAGGGCTTCGTTATCCCAGGCCAGCTCCGAGGCAAGGGTACGGAACCGTATGGCATATTGGCCCACGGTGAGGCTTCCCTGACGGAGGCGAAGCAGAGAAGATGCGGATGAGGTCCTCCGTCCGGGTTCGTCGAAGGCTTTCCGGAAAGCCATGAGAAAGGCAGGCAAGTCGGACACCAGGGGATCTCCTCTCTCCCATAGAGGATTTAGCCAGGCCAGGGCCTCCCCGGTGAGATGGGACATGATAAAGGCAATTTTGGCTCGGTCGGAGTTAAACTGGTGGGATAATAGTTCAAAATGCAGGGTGCACTGATTTATGAAGCCCCGAGCCAGGACGGAGTCGCCTCCGAAGCGAGGAGGTGCAGAGAGCCGGGGTCCGGAAAAGGATACCATGGTACTGGCGGAGGTTGTTGGTGGATCAGACAGAGTGTTCAGGCGAGTATTAACATTCCGCAGGTGACCCAGGATGGTCTCCTGTTGGGACCTCTGACGGGACAGTTCAAGACAGAGGTCCGAGAGCGAGGGAGCTTGGGTGCCACCGGGTTCCATGGCCCCGAGCAAACTGTAACGGGTCCGGGAGGCGGACTGTAACGGGTCCGGGAGGCGGAACCTCTGAGCTACTATACAAGGGGGCGGCCCTAGTAAGGGAGCGGGTGGCAGTCTCTGGGTGAACGGACAGGGAGTTACGGCAAGTGATCAGGGCAGTCTCTGGGTAAGGGGTAGGTACGACCTGTGATGGCAGAGCCTCCGGGTAGGCTAGCAGGCAGGTGGTAGATGTGTGCTCCCAGGTGAGCAAGCGAGAGTCTCTGGAATAGCTGATGGTCACCGCACGTGACAACGGGACCTCCGGGCTGGCAAGCAGGCAGGTAACGGAGATGCGCTCCCAGGTGAGCGGGCAAGAGTCTCTGGAATAGCTGATGGTCACCGCACGTGACAACGGGACCTCCGGGCTGGCAAGCAGGCAGGTAACGGGGATGCGCTCCCAGGTGAGCGGGCAAGAGTCTCTGAGATAGCTGGTGGTCACAGCACGTGACAACGGAGCCTCCGGGCTGGCAAGCAGGCAGATAACGGAGAAGCGCTCCCAGGTGAGCGGGCAAGCTGGTCCATAGACAGACTGACAGGAGAAGTAAGGCAGACCGTCGGACCTCAGGCAAGCAGGCAGGTAGCTGACATGCGCTCCCAGGTGAGCGGGCAGGCTGGTCCTTAGACAGACTGACAGGAGAAGTAAGGCAGACCGTCGGACCTCAGACTGGCAGACAGGTAACAAGTATTCAGGCAGGAATCAGGCAGGTAACTGGCAGGTACTGGCAGGTAACTAGCAGGAAACTGGCAGGTAACTGGCAACGGGACCTGAGGGCTGAAGCACAGGTGAGACACAGGTGCAAACAACATTGCTCGGGCACCTCCATTTTGGAGGAGGTGCCTTTTATATGATGAAGTCCTCCGGCCATTGGCCGGGGACTCTTTAGGGCGGCGCGCGCGGCCCCTTTAAGAGGAGGGGAGCGCGCGCGCGCGCGCCCTAAGCACAGGGGCCGGGAAGGAGCGCGCGCCGAGAGCAGAGCAGGAGGAGGACGCCGGGACGGAGCGCGCGCTGACAGCAGAGCGGGGAGAGGACGCCGGGCAGGAGCGCGCGCTGACAGCAGAGCGGGGAGAGGACGCCGGGCACGGAGCAGAGCGGTGAGGGGAGCAGCGTCCCTGCCTAGCAGAGGGCAGGGACGCCAGCGCTACAGACAGCTGTGTGCCTTTACAAATCAAGTCCTATCAGCTTAATTAAACACAGTTGGACTCTAATGAAGGAGTAGAACCATCTCAAGGAGTATCACAAGGAAATGGACAGGATGTGACTTAAATATGAGTGTCTGAGCAAAGGGTCTGAATACTTATGATCATGTGATATTTCAGTTTTTCTTTTTTAATAAATTTGCAAAAATTTCTACATTTCTGTTTTTTTTCAGTCAAGATGGGATGCAGAGTGTACTTTAATGAGGAAAAAAAATTAACTTTGTTTCATTGAAGCCATTTGGTAAATTCTAAAAAGAGTGTAACATTTTAAGGGGTCTGGATAATTTCCATACCCACTGTATGTTGACACTTTGATGAATCTGTACATACAGTCCTGCTTATCGGTATTGGCACCCATGAAGTTTAAGTACATAATGTGGAATATATCCTGAAAAAAAAAATCAAGTGAAACAGTTTTTTTGTATAAAGCACTCATGTGACATACAAAAGAGCAAATGATAAAGAATAATTTAAAACAAAAAACAATGGGAGGGAAAAATAGGAAAACCTAACCTTGCTATGTCACTGGTATTGGCACCATTTACAATAATTTAGTATGAAAACACATTTTGACTCACCTGTGGTAAATCACAAAAGAGATTCTCCAGTGCTTAATTGTCAATACCCATGTGACATAAATTAGCCAATGAATGATGACTTCACTATTTTAAAAATCCACATGGTAAGCCCTGTTCCTTTGTCACAATGGTGAAGACAAAGGAGCTGTCTGAGGACATCAGAACTGCTATTATTAGCAAACACAAGACTTCCAAAGAGTATAAGGCCATCTTCAAAGATCTTGGTATCCCAGTTTCAACAGTGCGGAATGTTATTAAAAAGTTTGCCAAGCATGGAACCATCAAGAACCTCCCTGGACATGGGGAAAAGAAGAAAATTGACAAGAGATGTCTTCGAAGGTTGGTGCAAATGGTGAAAAAACACCATGTCAAACATCCAAAGACCTGAAGGCCTACCTGGAACAGTCTGGGTTCATGGTTTCAACAAGTACCATACGCCGCATACTAAACCAAGCAGAGCTTTATGGGCAAAGGCCAAGGAAGAAACCATTGCTGAATTAAAGACATAAAAACGAACGACTGATCTTTGCCAAAGAGTACCTTGACAAACCACAATCCTTCTGGGAAAATGTTCTGTGGACAGATGAAACAAAAATAGAGCTTTTTGGCAATGCAAAGCAACAGTTTGCTTACAGACGGCACAATGAAGCTTACAAGGAAAAGAACACCTTACCAACAGTTAAGCATGGTGAAGGATCCATAATGCTGTGGTGTTGCTTTGCCGCATCTGGTACTGGAGGCCTTGACCGTATCACAGGAATCATGAAATTAGAATTATCAAGAGATTTTAGAGCGAAATTTCCTACCCAGTGTAAGATAACTTTGTTAGGTCGAAGATTATGGTTCCTCCAGCAAGACAATGACCCAAAGCACACATCCAAAAGTACACAAAAATGGTTGAAAAAGAAAAAATGGACTGTTTTCAAATGGCCAGCAATGAGTCCTGACCACGATCCCATTGAAAATCTTTGGGATGAGCTGAAATCTGCCATTGGGAAAAAGAACCCTGCAAACAATGAAGAGCTTGAACAAACTGCAAAGGAAGAGTGGATGAAAATTCCAGCTGAGAAGTACAAGACTCTTCTAGATGGTTACAAGAAATGTTTGAAAGCTGTCAGAAATGCCAAAGGGTGTTCAACCAAGTATTAATTAGGGGTCCCTTTATTGCTGCACATGCTGTTTATTCTATTTCTTCTTTGAAATTGCAGTATGGAAGTTGAAAAACAATGTTTTATTGTTGTGTTACTTTGAACCACTAATTAAAAAATCCTGAGGCGATAACTTTGGTACATTTATTTCTGAAGATATTATACAGTCTATGAAAAAAATAAAGTGGTGCCAATAACGGAAAGCAGGACAGTATAACAATAACGCAAAAGGTATGATTAGCTCACCCTTCTACAAGTGCACAGGCAGTCCATAAAAAGAAGGGAGTTGATCCAGCACTTTAGATGAAATGCAAAATTTTATTCTAATAGTATTACGTCAGTAAAACATGGTTCAAAGGAAAATCCTCATTGTTAAATGGACAAATGTATCCTCCAAGGAGAAAGTCCCAAGAGAAATATTCAAAGTTCTGGTTGACGCATTTCGAAGTGATACTTCTAATTCATAACCTAAAGTGGGAATGAAGCTCAGACAGAATATAAAACTCTCCAAAAAGTAACCACACCTATACACACATATGGGGCTCGATCTAATTAATACATACAGTACCTGTGTAGTGAAAGAAGAAACAACATATGATAAAAACATTATCAAATTAAAATAAAAAATATATAATTCATGGTTATATTGTACCCTTACTAATAGTGTAATATTAAATCTGTTCATTTATTTAAACTTTCAGAGTAAGAAATATTTATCATAAGTATCCAATATGCTTCAGGATTCAGCAAGCTCTTTTAGGATCTCCCCCTCTGGCAGAACACTTAACCCTTTCCATACCTTATAATTGGAAGTCTTTTAGATTATCATTGTGTTGCTTCAAAAAGTGTTTAGAAACATTAGAAGGGTTAATAGCCTTGGGGTTCATGGAATTGTGTATATTATTATTAGCATTATTTATTATTGTAGTGCCATTTATTCCATGGAGCTTTACATGTGAAAAGGGGTATACATAATGAAAACAAGTACAATAATCTTAGACAATAGAATTCGCTGACTGGTACAGGAGGAGAGAAGACCCTGCCTGGGAGGGCTCACAATCTACAAGGGATGGGTGAGGATACAGTAGGTGAGGGAAGAGCTGGTCGCGCAGTGGGATGATGGAGCGGTGGTTACTCTAGGTTGTAGGCTTGTAGGAAGAAGTAGGTCTTCAGATTCCTTTTGAAGGTTTCCATGGTAGGTGAGAGTCTGATATGTTGGGGTAGAGAGTTCCAGAGTAGGGGGGATGCACAGGGCAAATATTGTATGCGATTGTGGGAAGAGAAGATAAGAGGGGAGTAGAGTTTAAAATGCCAGCACTGATGGGCCTAGCTGCACCCTGAAATAAAAAAGTGCAAAAAATGCATATATATAGTATATGAGGTATATGAGGACCCATATAACATAGATGGTGGCTATATTTTGCACCTGTATAGCTGCCATCTTTGTTATATGGGTCTGCTGCATCCTGGTAGTGCATTAGGTCTGAAGTAGAGATGAGCGTTGTTCTACTCGAACTGTTCGCCAATCTCAAATTCGAGCTGTTTTGGGCGGTGTTCGAGCCGTTTGGCGAACACGAACAATTTGAGAAAAATTCGGCTGTTCGAGGTTATGTTCGATAACTGTTCGTGCACCAAAATCATAACTGGATTTTTTCTCAGTAATGATGAAAATTAATGTTAATACGCAGTTTGAGTGTACAGCGGGGTGGGGGGAGGGGCAGGGGATGGATCTCTGCAGGAACAATGAAGATCTCCATTTTTTTTTCTCTTTCCCACATTTACAGTGGGGAGGTGCAATCTGTCAGCCTATCAGCAGCGCACACACGGAGCGAAGTGCTTTTTTTCACACAAGCAAGGGCATGTGTCATTGGCAGTGTATGTCACATGTCCTTGCCCTATAAGACCAAGCCATTTTCCCCGTCGCCACCATTTTCTCACTGCTGCAGCTGCGTGTTAGACGGCACCGCTGTTGCTGTGTGCGCTATACCTTGTTAATTTCAAGCCAATTTTCGCACAAATATACAGATAGCTTGGGAGTAGGGAATAGTTGTGATTGCAGTCCTTTTAAGGACTAGGTTACAGCATTTCCTACGACTTTTATCAGGGAGGTCTGTGCTCTTAAATAGATAGGTTGTGGGAGTAAAGACTAATTGTAATTGGAGTCCTTTTCAGGACTAGGTTACATCAGTTCCTATCAGTTTTTGCCAGGCAGGTCTGTGCCAGTGCTGTGCAAGTTTTTTTCACAGCATTTGGCTGAATCTAGCAAAGCTAATCCTTTTTGGCCTATTGCAGAGTGTGTTAGTCAGTGGAGTAGCCTATCTGTGTTGCAAGATATACCACCTGTGTATAGAATACCAATTTTTTTACTGCACCTAGTGAAGTAAAATCTTTTGGGCATAGCATCATTCTATTAGTCCATCTATACTGACCTCCATCAGGTTGCAAACTAATTCTAATTTTTTTCTGCATCTAGCTCTGAAAAAATATTTGGCCTTCTAGCAGTGTGTGGGACTTGTTCTATTAGTCCACCTATACTGACCTCCATCAGGTTGCAAACTGAATATATTTTCTTCTGCATCTACCTCTGAAAAAATATTGGGCTTCTAGCTGTGTGTGGGTCTTGTTCTATTAATCCATCTATACACACCTCCATCAGGTTGCAAACTGAATATAATTTTTTTCTGCATCTAGCTCTGAAAAAATATTTGGCCTTCTAGTAGTGTGTGGGACTTTCTCTGTTAGTCCATCTATACTGACCTCTGTAACGGGTCTGGGAGGCGGAACCTCAGAGCTACTATACAAGGAGGCGGTCCTTGTAAGGGAGCGGGTGGCGACCAGGGAAGACGGGCTGGAAGTCTCAGCAGGTGAACGGGACAGTCTCTGAGTGAACGGGACAGTCTCTGAGTGAACGGGCTGGAGGTCACGGCAAGTGACCGGGGCAGTCTCTAGGTATAGGGTTGGTACGACCTGTGGCGGCTGAAGATAGACGTGAGCTCCCAGGTGAGCAGGCGAGAGTCTCTGGATGAACGGGTGGTCACAGCATGTGACGGCGGAGCCTCCAGGAAGACCAGCGGGCAGGCGACATATGAGCGCTCCCAGGTGAGCGGGCAGAAGTCTCTGGACAGGCGGGTGGTCACAGCACGTGACGGCAGAGCCTCCGGGTAGGCAAACAGACAGGTAGCAGAAGAGCGCTCCCAGGTGAGCGGGCAGGAGTCACTGGACAGGCAGGTGGTCACAGCACGTGACGGCGGAGCCTCCAGGTAGGCTAGCAAGCAGATAGCAGATGTGCGCTCCCAGGTGAGCGGGCAAGCTGGTCCATAGACAGACTGACAGGAGTTGGAAGGCAGACCGTCGGACCTCAGGCAGGCAGGCAGGTAGCTGATGTGCGCTCCCAGGTGAGCGGGCAGGCTGGTCCTTAGACAGACTGACAGGAGTAGTAAGGCAGACCGTCGGACCTCAGACTAGCAGGCAGGTAGCAAGTAATCAGGCAGGAATCTGGCAGGTAACTGGCAGGTAACTGGCAACGGGACCTGAGGGCTGAAGCACAGGTGAGACACAGGTGCAAACAACATTGCTCGGGCACCTCCATTTTGGAGGAGGTGCCTTATATACGGTAAAGTCCTCCGGCCATTGGCCGGGGACTCCTTAGGACGGCGCGCGCGGCCCCTTTAAGAGGGAGGGAGGGCGCGCGCGCGCGCCCTAAGCACAGTGGCCGGGAAGGAGCGCGCGCTGCCAGCAGAGCGGGAGAGGGACGCCGGGCACGGAGCAGAGCGGTGAGGGGAACAGCGTCCCTGCCTAGCAGAGGGCAGGGAAGCCGGCACTACAGTACCCCCCCCTTTAGGCCCCCCCTTTTTTAGGCCAGATAGAAATTTAGCTAGGATGAGAGGGGCATGGATGTTCTCCCGTGGCTCCCACGTTCTCTCCTCAGGACCAAACCCCTTCCAATCTACCAGAAAAAAGGTCTTTCCTCTTACCCTTTTGGTGGCAAGAATGTTCTCTACCTCAAACTCGTCCTCAGCAGAAACCGGAGCAGGAGGCGTACCTGTAGACTTGGAAAAAGAGTTAAGCACCACGGGTTTGAAGAGAGATACATGGAAGGAGTTGGGGATCCGTAAGTTGGCCGGGAGTTTCAATTTATAGGCCACCGGGTTGATCTGACTGATGACCTCCAGAGGGCCGATGAACCGAGGCCCTAACTTGTAAGAAGGTATCTTGAGTCGAACATATTTAGATGAGAGCCAGACTTTATCTCCTGGACGAAATTGTGGAGGATCCAGGCGTTTTTTGTCAGCGTGTCTTTTCATACGCTCGGATGACAGAAGGAGTGCGGACCGGGTACTCTCCCATATGGAGGAAAATTTGCTAACGAGAGATTCCGCAGCCGGGTTGTCCACAGAGGTGGAGACAGGAAAAGGAATCCGAGGATGCTGACCAAAGACTACAAAAAACGGGGATTTGGAGGAGGATTCGCTCTCGTGATTATTATAAGAGAACTCGGCCCATGGTAGGAGATCCACCCAGTCAGAATGGTGGGCATTAACGAAGTGCCGGAGGTAACTGGTCAGGTTCTGATTGATCCGCTCCACTTGACCATTGGACTGTGGGTGGTAAGCGGAAGAGAAGTCCAGGGTGACGTCTAGTAGTTTACAAGTGGCTCTCCAGAAACGTGAGGTGAACTGTACCCCACGATCCGACACGATGTGGAGGGGCAGGCCATGAAGACGGAAGATGTGGCGGATAAAGTCTTTAGCCAGCTCGGGTGCAGACGGAAGGCCTGGCAGGGGAATAAAGTGAGCCATCTTGGAAAAGCGGTCAGCGACCACCCAAATGACCGTACAACCGGCAGAGATGGGGAGATCAGTTATAAAGTCCATTGCTATATGCTGCCAGGGGGCAGCAGGTACAGGAAGCGGAAGGAGGCGTCCGGCTGGCAGATGTCTCGGAACTTTGTTGCGGGCGCAGGACACACAGGCAGAAACAAAGTCTATTATGTCCTTGTGCAGGGTAGGCCACCAATAGTGCCGGGCAATAAGCTGGAGGGTCTTTTTCTGACCGGCGTGGCCAGCTAGTTTAGATGAATGGCCCCAGTGTAGGATCTTCTCCCGATCAGGTACTGAAACAAACGTCTTACCGGGAGGGAGACGATTTAGACTCACGGGAGCCACCTGCATTACTCTGGTGGGATCGATGATATGTTTAGGTTCTTCCTCGAGATCGGACACCAGAAAGGATTGGGACAAGGCGTCTGCTTTGACGTTTTTGTCAGCCGGGCGAAAATGAAGAACAAAATCAAAACGAGCAAAAAACAAGGACCACCGGGCTTGGCGCGGGTTAAGTCTCTGGGCATGCTGGAGGTAAGCCAAGTTCTTGTGGTCAGTGTAAATTATTACCGGATGAAGAGCCCCCTCGAGTAGGTAACGCCACTCCTCCAACGCCAGTTTGATGGCCAATAACTCTCGGTCTCCTATGGAATAGTTGCGCTCAGAAGAGGAGAAGAGTTTGGAGAAGAAGCCACAAGTTACCATTCTCCCGGAAGATGATTTTTGAGTAAGTACCGCTCCGGCTCCAGAGGAGGAGGCGTCAACTTCCAGGAAGAACTGCTTGTTGCCGTCCGGGCGATGCAGCACCGGGGCGGAAGAGAAGGCCTGTTTTAGGGAAAGAAAGGCCTCCTCTGCTTCGGGCGGCCACTCTTTGGGATTAGTACCCTTACGGGTGAGTGCGGAAATTGGGGCAGTCCGGGAAGAGAAGTGCGGGATGAAGAGGCGGTAATAGTTGGCGAAGCCCAGGAACCGTTGAGTAGCCTTCAACCCCTCTGGTCGGGGCCATTTCTCGATGGCAGACAGTTTCTCAGGATCCATTTGTAGGCCGGTCTGAGAGATAATGTAGCCCAGAAACGGAAGCGAGGTCTGCTCAAAGAGGCACTTCTCATATTTAGCGTAGAGATGGTTCTGCCTGAGCCTGAGCAGGACCTGACGAACGTCCCTCCGGTGAGTCTGGAGATCCGGAGAGAAGACCAAGATGTCGTCCAGGTACACCACTACGCAGGAGTAGAGAAGGTCCCGGAAGATGTCATTGACCAACTCTTGAAAGACGGCAGGAGCGTTACAGAGACCAAAGGGCATTACCAGATATTCATAGTGGCCGTCCCGGGTGTTGAATGCCGTCTTCCATTCATCCCCCTGACGGATACGAACCAGGTTGTACGCCCCACGGAGGTCCAGTTTGGTGAAGATTCTAGCCCCCCTCAGACGATCAAATAACTCCGGAATGAGCGGAAGGGGGTACTTATTCTTCACCGTGATCTGGTTAAGGCCTCTATAGTCTATACAGGGACGGAGAGAGCCGTCCTTCTTTTTGACGAAAAAGAAGCCTGCTCCCGCCGGGGAGGTGGATTTCCGAATGAATCCCCTGGCCAGATTTTCCTCAATATATTCGGACATCGACCGGGTCTCAGCAGCGGATAATGGATAAATACGCCCACGGGGAGGAGAAGTACCAGGTAACAGGTCGATAGGACAGTCGTATGGTCTATGAGGGGGTAGTCTCTCTGCCTCCTTTTTATTAAAGACATCAGCATAAGACCAATAAGGAATCGGAAGTCCAGGTAGATTAGCTGGGGTAGGAGAAGGACGGACGGGATGAACGGGAACCAGACAGGTCTTATGGCAGCCCTGTCCCCAGCGAAGGACTTCTCCGGTCTGCCAGTCAAGAACGGGTGCATGTTTCTGGAGCCAAGGTAGGCCTAGCAAGAGGGCGTGAGAGAGTCCAGGCAGAACATGGAAGGAGATACTTTCAGAATGCAGCATTCCCACCTGCAGAGTAATGGATTCGGTGATGAGTTGGATGGGGCGTGGTAAGAGCCCCCCATCCACGGCAGCAACAGACAAGGGTACAGCCAGAGGTTTGGTGGGGATGCGGTATTTCTCTACCAGGGACTGTGAAATAAGATTCCCGGCTGCTCCAGAGTCCAGTTGGGCTAGTTCGAAATAACGGTTCTCCCCGTAGACGATTGAAACTGACAACAGCAGGGATGGAGAGGATTTATTCTTGTCTAGGTGGACTTCTCTGAGCGAACCTAGACACAGGCGTTTTCCGATCTCTCCGGGCAGGCACGGATCCGGTGCTCCTTACTGCCACAGTAGAAGCAGGTCCCCTCGGCACAACGTAAGTCCTGACGGGTCTTGACCATCTTGGTCTGGTCGACCTGCATAGGCTCAGGAGGGTGTACCTGGTTAGAGACAGAAGGAGTGACGGGTTTCTGAAAAGTAGGAGCTAGACGTGGTAACCTCCTCTCATGGGTGACCTCTCTGGCACGCTCCTGGAACCGTAGGTCAATCCGGGTGGCAAGAGTTATTAAGTCATCAAGAGTGGTAGGAATGTCCCGACCGGCAAGTTCATCTTTAATACGGCCGGACAGACCCTCCCAGAAGACGGAAACCAGAGCGTCGTTATCCCAGGCCAGCTCCGAGGCAAGGGTACGGAACCGTATGGCATATTGGCCCACGGTGAGACTCTCCTGACGGAGGCATAGCAACGATGATGCGGATGAGGTCTTCCGTCCGGGTTCGTCGAAGACTTTCCGGAAAGCCGTGAGAAAAGCAGGCAAGTTGGACACCAGGGGGTCTCCTCTCTCCCATAGAGGATTTAGCCAGGCCAGGGCCTCCCCGGTGAGATGGGACATGATGAATGCAATTTTGGCTCGATCGGAGTTAAACTGGTGGGACAAAAGTTCAAAGTGCAGGGTGCACTGATTTATGAAGCCCCGAGCCTGGGCGGAGTCGCCTCCGAAGCGAGGAGGTGCAGAAAGCCGGGGTCCAGGGTAGGATACCATGGTATTAGTGGGCAGCGGAGCTGCCGGATTGCGAGACATGGCACTGGCGGAGGTTGCTGGTGGAGCAGTCAGAGTGTCCAGGCGAGTATTGACATTCCGCAGGTGACCCAGAATGGACTCCTGTTGGGACCTTTGACGGGACAGTTCATGACACAGGTCCGAGAGCAAGGGAGCTTGGGTGCCACCGGGTTCCATGACCCGAGCAAACTGTAACGGGTCTGGGAGGCGGAACCTCAGAGCTACTATACAAGGAGGCGGTCCTTGTAAGGGAGCGGCTGGCGACCAGGGAAGACGGGCTGGAAGTCTCAGCAGGTGAACGGGACAGTCTCTGAGTGAACGGGACAGTCTCTGAGTGAACGGGCTGGAGGTCACGGCAAGTGACCGGGGCAGTCTCTAGGTATAGGGTTGGTATGACCTGTGGCGGCTGAAGATAGACGTGAGCTCCCAGGTGAGCAGGCGAGAGTCTCTGGATGAACGGGTGGTCACAGCATGTGACGGCGGAGCCTCCAGGAAGACCAGCGGACAGGCGACAGATGAGCGCTCCCAGGTGAGCGGGCAGAAGTCTCTGGACAGGCGGGTGGTCACAGCACGTGACGGCAGAGCCTCCGGGTAGGCAAACAGACAGGTAGCAGAAGAGCGCTCCCAGGTGAGCGGGCAGGAGTCACTGGACAGGCAGGTGGTCACAGCACGTGACGGCGGAGCCTCCAGGTAGGCTAGCAGGCAGATAGCAGATGTGCGCTCCCAGGTGAGCGGGCAAGCTGGTCCATAGACAGACTGACAGGAGTTGGAAGGCAGACCGTCGGACCTCAGGCATGCAGGCAGGTAGCTGATGTGCGCTCCCAGGTGAGCGGGCAGGCTGGTCCTTAGACAGACTGACAGGAGTAGTAAGGCAGACCGTCGGACCTCAGACTAGCAGGCAGGTAGCAAGTAATCAGGCAGGAATCTGGCAGGTAACTGGCAGGTAACTGGCAACGGGACCTGAGGGCTGAAGCACAGGTGAGACACAGGTGCAAACAACATTGCTCGGGCACCTCCATTTTGGAGGAGGTGCCTTATATACGGTAAAGTCCTCCGGCCATTGGCCGGGGACTCCTTAGGACGGCGCGCGCGGCCCCTTTAAGAGGGAGGGCGCGCACGCGCGCCCTAAGCAGAGTGGCCGGGAAGGAGCGCGCGCTGCCAGCAGAGCGGGAGAGGGACGCCGGGCACGGAGCAGAGCGGTGAGGGGAACAGCGTCCCTGCCTAGCAGAGGGCAGGGACGCCGGCACTACAACCTCCATCAGGTTGCAAACTGAATATATTTTTTTCTGCATCTACCTCTGAAAAAATATTGGGCTTCTAGCTGTGTGTGGGTCTTGTTCTATTAATCCATCTATACAGACCTCCATCAGGTTGCAAACTGAATATAATTTTTTTCTGCATCTAGCTCTGAAAAAATATTTGGCCTTCTAGTAGTGTGTGGGACTTTCTCTGTTAGTCCATCTATACTGACCTCCATCAGGTTGCAAACTGAATATATTTTTTTCTGCATCTACCTCTGAAAAAATATTGGGCTTCTAGCTGTGTGTGGGTCTTGTTCTATAAATCCATCTATACTGACCTCCATCAGGTTGCAAACTAAATATAATTTTTTTCTGCATCTAGCTCTGAAAAAATATTTGGCCTTCTAGTAGTGTGTCGGACTTTCTCTATTAGTCCATCTATACTGACCTCCATCAGGTTGCAAATTAAAAATAATTTTTATCTGCATCTACAGTACCTCTGAAAAAATATTTGGGCTTCTAGCTGTGTGTGGGACTTGTTGTATTAGTCCATCTATACTGACCTCCATCAGGTTGCAAACTGAATATATTTTTTTCTGCATCTACCTCTGAAAAAATGTTGGGCTTCTAGCTGTGTGTGGGACTTGTTGTATTAGTCCATCTATACTGACCTCCATCAGGTTGCAAACTGAATATATTTTTTTCTGCATCTACCTCTGAAAAAATATTGGGCTTCTAGCTGTGTGTGGGTCTTGTTCTATTAATCCATCTATACAGACCTCCATCAGGTTGCAAACTGAATATAATTTTTTTCTGCATCTAGCTCTGAAAAAATATTTGGCCTTCTAGTAGTGTGTGGGACTTTCTCTGTTAGTCCATCTATACTGACCTCCATCAGGTTGCAAACTGAATATATTTTTTTCTGCATCTACCTCTGAAAAAATATTGGGCTTCTAGCTGTGTGTGGGTCTTGTTCTATTAATCCATCTATACTGACCTTCATCAGGTTGCAAACTGAATATAATTTTTTTCTGCATCTAGCTCTGAAAAAATATTTGGCCTTCTAGTAGTGTGTCGAACTTTCTCTATTAGTCCATCTATACTGACCTCCATCAGGTTGCAAATTAAAAATAATTTTTATCTGCATCTACAGTACCTCTGAAAAAATATTTGGGCTTCTAGCTGTGTGTGGGACTTGTTGTATTAGTCCATCTATACTGACCTCCATCAGGTTGCAAACTGAATATAATTTTTTTCTGCATCTAGCTCTGAAAAAATATTTGGCCTTCTAGTAGTGTGTGGGACTTTCTCTGTTAGTCCATCTATACTGACCTCCATCAGGTTGCAAACTGAATATATTTTTTTCTGCATCTACCTCTGAAAAAATATTGGGCTTCTAGCTGTGTGTGGGTCTTGTTCTATTAATCCATCTATACTGACATCCATCAGGTTGCAAGCTGAATGTAATTTTTTTCTGCATCTAGCTCTGAAAAAATATTTGGCCTTCTAGTAGTGTGTCGGACTTTCTCTATTAGTCCATCTATACTGACCTCCATCAGGTTGCAAATTAAAAATAATTTTTATCTGCATCTACAGTACCTCTGAAAAAATATTTGGGCTTCTAGCTGTGTGTGGGACTTGTATTAGTCCATCTATACTGACCTCCATCAGGTTGCAAACTGAATATATTTTTTTCTGCATCTACCTCTGAAAAAATATTGGGCTTCTAGCTGTGTGTGGGACTTGTTGTATTAGTCCATCTATACTGACCTCCATCAGGTTGCAAACTGAATATATTTTTTTCTGCATCTACCTCTGAAAAAATATTGGGCTTCTAGCTGTGTGTGGGTCTTGTTCTATTAATCCATCTATACAGACCTCCATCAGGTTGCAAACTGAATATAATTTTTTTCTGCATCTAGCTCTGAAAAAATATTTGGCCTTCTAGCAGTGTGTGGGACTTGTTCTATTAGTCCACCTATACTGACCTCCATCAGGTTGCAAATTCAAAATAATTTGTTGTATGCATCTAGCTCTGAAAAAATATTTGGCCTTCTAGCAGTGTGTGGGACTTTCTCTGTTAGTCCATCTATACTGACCTCCATCAGGTTGCAAACTGAATCTAATTTTTTTCTGCATCTAGCTCTGAAAAAATATTTGGCCTTCTAGCAGTGTGTCGGACTTTCTCTATAAGTCCATCTATACTGAACTCCATCAGGTTGCAAATTAAAAATAATTTTTATCTGCATCTACAGTACCTCTGAAAAAATATTTGGGCTTCTAGCTGTGTGTGGGACTTCTTGTATTAGTCCATCTATACTGACCTCCATCAGGTTGCAAACTGAATATATTTTTTTCTGCATCTACCTCTGAAAAAATATTGGGCTTCTAGCTGTGTGTGGGACTTGTTGTATTAGTCCATCTATACTGACCTCCATCAGGTTGCAAACTGAATATATTTTTTTCTGCATCTACCTCTGAAAAAATATTGGGCTTCTAGCTGTGTGTGGGTCTTGTTCTATTAATCCATCTATACAGACCTCCATCAGGTTGCAAACTGAATATAATTTTTTTCTGCATCTAGCTCTGAAAAAATATTTGGCCTTCTAGTAGTGTGTGGGACTTTCTCTGTTAGTCCATCTATACTGACCTCCATCAGGTTGCAAACTGAATATATTTTTTTCTGCATCTACCTCTGAAAAAATATTGGGCTTCTAGCTGTGTGTGGGTCTTGTTCTATTAATCCATCTATACTGACCTCCATCAGGTTGCAAACTGAATATAATTTTTTTCTGCATCTAGCTCTGAAAAAATATTTGGCCTTCTAGTAGTGTGTCGGACTTTCTCTATTAGTCCATCTATACTGACCTCCATCAGGTTGCAAATTAAAAATAATTTTTATCTGCATCTACAGTACCTCTGAAAAAATATTTGGGCTTCTAGTAGTGTGTGGGACTTTCTCTGTTAGTCCATCTATACTGACCTCCATCAGGTTGCAAACTGAATATATTTTTTTCTGCATCTACCTCTGAAAAAATATTGGGCTTCTAGCTGTGTGTGGGTCTTGTTCTATTAATCCATCTATACTGACATCCATCAGGTTGCAAGCTGAATGTAATTTTTTTCTGCATCTAGCTCTGAAAAAATATTTGGCCTTCTAGTAGTGTGTCGGACTTTCTCTATTAGTCCATCTATACTGACCTCCATCAGGTTGCAAATTAAAAATAATTTTTATCTGCATCTACAGTACCTCTGAAAAAATATTTGGGCTTCTAGCTGTGTGTGGGACTTGTTGTATTAGTCCATCTATACTGACCTCCATCAGGTTGCAAACTGAATATATTTTTTTCTGCATCTACCTCTGAAAAAATATTGGGCTTCTAGCTGTGTGTGGGACTTGTTGTATTAGTCCATCTATACTGACCTCCATCAGGTTGCAAACTGAATATATTTTTTTCTGCATCTACCTCTGAAAAAATATTGGGCTTCTAGCTGTGTGTGGGTCTTGTTCTATTAATCCATCTATACTGACCTCCATCAGGTTGCAAACTGAATATAATTTTTTTCTGCATCTAGCTCTGAAAAAATATTTGGCCTTCTAGTAGTGTGTCGGACTTTCTCTATTAGTCCATCTATACTGACCTCCATCAGGTTGCAAATTAAAAATAATTTTTATCTGCATCTACAGTACCTCTGAAAAAATATTTGGGCTTCTAGCTGTGTGTGGGACTTGTATTAGTCCATCTATACTGACCTCCATCAGGTTGCAAACTGAATATATTTTTTTCTGCATCTACCTCTGAAAAAATATTGGGCTTCTAGCTGTGTGTGGGACTTGTTGTATTAGTCCATCTATACTGACCTCCATCAGGTTGCAAACTGAATATATTTTTTTCTGCATCTACCTCTGAAAAAATATTGGGCTTCTAGCTGTGTGTGGGTCTTGTTCTATTAATCCATCTATACAGACCTCCATCAGGTTGCAAACTGAATATAATTTTTTTCTGCATCTAGCTCTGAAAAAATATTTGGCCTTCTAGCAGTGTGTGGGACTTGTTCTATTAGTCCACCTATACTGACCTCCATCAGGTTGCAAATTCAAAATAATTTGTTGTATGCATCTAGCTCTGAAAAAATATTTGGCCTTCTAGCAGTGTGTGGGACTTTCTCTGTTAGTCCATCTATACTGACCTCCATCAGGTTGCAAACTGAATCTAATTTTTTTCTGCATCTAGCTCTGAAAAAATATTTGGCCTTCTAGCAGTGTGTCGGACTTTCTCTATAAGTCCATCTATACTGAACTCCATCAGGTTGCAAATTAAAAATAATTTTTATCTGCATCTACAGTACCTCTGAAAAAATATTTGGGCTTCTAGCTGTGTGTGGGACTTCTTGTATTAGTCCATCTATACTGACCTCCATCAGGTTGCAAACTGAATATATTTTTTTCTGCATCTACCTCTGAAAAAATATTGGGCTTCTAGCTGTGTGTGGGACTTGTTGTATTAGTCCATCTATACTGACCTCCATCAGGTTGCAAACTGAATATATTTTTTTCTGCATCTACCTCTGAAAAAATATTGGGCTTCTAGCTGTGTGTGGGTCTTGTTCTATTAATCCATCTATACAGACCTCCATCAGGTTGCAAACTGAATATAATTTTTTTCTGCATCTAGCTCTGAAAAAATATTTGGCCTTCTAGTAGTGTGTGGGACTTTCTCTGTTAGTCCATCTATACTGACCTCCATCAGGTTGCAAACTGAATATATTTTTTTCTGCATCTACCTCTGAAAAAATATTGGGCTTCTAGCTGTGTGTGGGTCTTGTTCTATTAATCCATCTATACTGACCTCCATCAGGTTGCAAACTGAATATAATTTTTTTCTGCATCTAGCTCTGAAAAAATATTTGGCCTTCTAGTAGTGTGTCGGACTTTCTCTATTAGTCCATCTATACTGACCTCCATCAGGTTGCAAATTAAAAATAATTTTTATCTGCATCTACAGTACCTCTGACAAAATATTTGGGCTTCTAGCTGTGTGTGGGACTTGTTGTATTAGTCCATCTATACTGACCTCCATCAGGTTGCAAACTGAATATATTTTTTTCTGCATCTACCTCTGAAAAAATATTGGGCTTCTAGCTGTGTGTGGGTCTTGTTCTATTAATCCATCTATACTGACATCCATCAGGTTGCAAGCTGAATGTAATTTTTTTCTGCATCTAGCTCTGAAAAAATATTTGGCCTTCTAGTAGTCTGTCGGACTTTCTCTATTAGTCCATCTATACTGACCTCCATCAGGTTGCAAATTAAAAATAATTTTTATCTGCATCTACAGTACCTCTGAAAAAATATTTGGGCTTCTAGCTGTGTGTGGGACTTGTTGTATTAGTCCATCTATACTGACCTCCATCAGGTTGCAAACTGAATATATTTTTTTCTGCATCTACCTCTGAAAAAATATTGTGCTTCTAGCTGTGTGTGGGACTTGTTGTATTAGTCCATCTATACTGACCTCCATCAGGTTGCAAACTGAATATATTTTTTTCTGCATCTACCTCTGAAAAAATATTGGGCTTCTAGCTGTGTGTGGGTCTTGTTCTATTAATCCATCTATACTGACCTCCATCAGGTTGCAAACTGAATATAATTTTTTTCTGCATCTAGCTCTGAAAAAATATTTGGCCTTCTAGTAGTGTGTCGGACTTTCTCTATTAGTCCATCTATACTGACCTCCATCAGGTTGCAAATTAAAAATAATTTTTATCTGCATCTACAGTACCTCTGAAAAAATATTTGGGCTTCTAGCTGTGTGTGGGACTTGTATTAGTCCATCTATACTGAACTCCATCAGGTTGCAAACTGAATATATTTTTTTCTGCATCTACCTCTGAAAAAATATTGGGCTTCTAGCTGTGTGTGGGACTTGTTGTATTAGTCCATCTATACTGACCTCCATCAGGTTGCAAACTGAATATATTTTTTTCTGCATCTACCTCTGAAAAAATATTGGGCTTCTAGCTGTGTGTGGGTCTTGTTCTATTAATCCATCTATACAGACCTCCATCAGGTTGCAAACTGAATATAATTTTTTTCTGCATCTAGCTCTGAAAAAATATTTGGCCTTCTAGCAGTGTGTGGGACTTGTTCTATTAGTCCACCTATACTGACCTCCATCAGGTTGCAAATTCAAAATAATTTGTTGTATGCATCTAGCTCTGAAAAAATATTTGGCCTTCTAGCAGTGTGTGGGACTTTCTCTGTTAGTCCATCTATACTGACCTCCATCAGGTTGCAAACTGAATCTAATTTTTTTCTGCATCTAGCTCTGAAAAAATATTTGGCCTTCTAGCAGTGTGTCGGACTTTCTCTATAAGTCCATCTATACTGAACTCCATCAGGTTGCAAATTAAAAATAATTTTTATCTGCATCTACAGTACCTCTGAAAAAATATTTGGGCTTCTAGCTGTGTGTGGGACTTCTTGTATTAGTCCATCTATACTGACCTCCATCAGGTTGCAAACTGAATATATTTTTTTCTGCATCTACCTCTGAAAAAATATTGGGCTTCTAGCTGTGTGTGGGACTTGTTGTATTAGTCCATCTATACTGACCTCCATCAGGTTGCAAACTGAATATATTTTTTTCTGCATCTACCTCTGAAAAAATATTGGGCTTCTAGCTGTGTGTGGGTCTTGTTCTATTAATCCATCTATACAGACCTCCATCAGGTTGCAAACTGAATATAATTTTTTTCTGCATCTAGCTCTGAAAAAATATTTGGCCTTCTAGTAGTGTGTGGGACTTTCTCTGTTAGTCCATCTATACTGACCTCCATCAGGTTGCAAACTGAATATATTTTTTTCTGCATCTACCTCTGAAAAAATATTGGGCTTCTAGCTGTGTGTGGGTCTTGTTCTATTAATCCATCTATACTGACCTCCATCAGGTTGCAAACTGAATATAATTTTTTTCTGCATCTAGCTCTGAAAAAATATTTGGCCTTCTAGTAGTGTGTCGAACTTTCTCTATTAGTCCATCTATACTGACCTCCATCAGGTTGCAAATTAAAAATAATTTTTATCTGCATCTACAGTACCTCTGAAAAAATATTTGGGCTTCTAGCTGTGTGTGGGACTTGTTGTATTAGTCCATCTATACTGACCTCCATCAGGTTGCAAACTGAATATAATTTTTTTCTGCATCTAGCTCTGAAAAAATATTTGGCCTTCTAGTAGTGTGTGGGACTTTCTCTGTTAGTCCATCTATACTGACCTCCATCAGGTTGCAAACTGAATATATTTTTTTCTGCATCTACCTCTGAAAAAATATTGGGCTTCTAGCTGTGTGTGGGTCTTGTTCTATTAATCCATCTATACTGACATCCATCAGGTTGCAAGCTGAATGTAATTTTTTTCTGCATCTAGCTCTGAAAAAATATTTGGCCTTCTAGTAGTGTGTCGGACTTTCTCTATTAGTCCATCTATACTGACCTCCATCAGGTTGCAAATTAAAAATAATTTTTATCTGCATCTACAGTACCTCTGAAAAAATATTTGGGCTTCTAGCTGTGTGTGGGACTTGTTGTATTAGTCCATCTATACTGACCTCCATCAGGTTGCAAACTGAATATATTTTTTTCTGCATCTACCTCTGAAAAAATATTGGGCTTCTAGCTGTGTGTGGGACTTGTTGTATTAGTCCATCTATACTGACCTCCATCAGGTTGCAAACTGAATATATTTTTTTCTGCATCTACCTCTGAAAAAATATTGGGCTTCTAGCTGTGTGTGGGTCTTGTTCTATTAATCCATCTATACTGACCTCCATCAGGTTGCAAACTGAATATAATTTTTTTCTGCATCTAGCTCTGAAAAAATATTTGGCCTTCTAGTAGTGTGTCGGACTTTCTCTATTAGTCCATCTATACTGACCTCCATCAGGTTGCAAATTAAAAATAATTTTTATCTGCATCTACAGTACCTCTGAAAAAATATTTGGGCTTCTAGCTGTGTGTGGGACTTGTATTAGTCCATCTATACTGACCTCCATCAGGTTGCAAACTGAATATATTTTTTTCTGCATCTACCTCTGAAAAAATATTGGGCTTCTAGCTGTGTGTGGGACTTGTTGTATTAGTCCATCTATACTGACCTCCATCAGGTTGCAAACTGAATATATTTTTTTCTGCATCTACCTCTGAAAAAATATTGGGCTTCTAGCTGTGTGTGGGTCTTGTTCTATTAATCCATCTATACAGACCTCCATCAGGTTGCAAACTGAATATAATTTTTTTCTGCATCTAGCTCTGAAAAAATATTTGGCCTTCTAGCAGTGTGTGGGACTTGTTCTATTAGTCCACCTATACTGACCTCCATCAGGTTGCAAATTCAAAATAATTTGTTGTATGCATCTAGCTCTGAAAAAATATTTGGCCTTCTAGCAGTGTGTGGGACTTTCTCTGTTAGTCCATCTATACTGACCTCCATCAGGTTGCAAACTGAATCTAATTTTTTTCTGCATCTAGCTCTGAAAAAATATTTGGCCTTCTAGCAGTGTGTCGGACTTTCTCTATAAGTCCATCTATACTGAACTCCATCAGGTTGCAAATTAAAAATAATTTTTATCTGCATCTACAGTACCTCTGAAAAAATATTTGGGCTTCTAGCTGTGTGTGGGACTTCTTGTATTAGTCCATCTATACTGACCTCCATCAGGTTGCAAACTGAATATATTTTTTTCTGCATCTACCTCTGAAAAAATATTGGGCTTCTAGCTGTGTGTGGGACTTGTTGTATTAGTCCATCTATACTGACCTCCATCAGGTTGCAAACTGAATATATTTTTTTCTGCATCTACCTCTGAAAAAATATTGGGCTTCTAGCTGTGTGTGGGTCTTGTTCTATTAATCCATCTATACAGACCTCCATCAGGTTGCAAACTGAATATAATTTTTTTCTGCATCTAGCTCTGAAAAAATATTTGGCCTTCTAGTAGTGTGTGGGACTTTCTCTGTTAGTCCATCTATACTGACCTCCATCAGGTTGCAAACTGAATATATTTTTTTCTGCATCTACCTCTGAAAAAATATTGGGCTTCTAGCTGTGTGTGGGTCTTGTTCTATTAATCCATCTATACTGACCTCCATCAGGTTGCAAACTGAATATAATTTTTTTCTGCATCTAGCTCTGAAAAAATATTTGGCCTTCTAGTAGTGTGTCGGACTTTCTCTATTGGTCCATCTATACTGACCTCCATCAGGTTGCAAATTAAAAATAATTTTTATCTGCATCTACAGTACCTCTGAAAAAATATTTGGGCTTCTAGAAGTGTGTGGGACTTTCTCTGTTAGTCCATCTATACTGACCTCCATCAGGTTGCAAACTGAATATATTTTTTTCTGCATCTACCTCTGAAAAAATATTGGGCTTCTAGCTGTGTGTGGGTCTTGTTCTATTAATCCATCTATACTGACCTCCATCAGGTTGCAAATTAAAAATAATTTTTATCTGCATCTACAGTACCTCTGAAAAAATATTTGGGCTTCTAGCTGTGTGTGGGACTTGTTGTATTAGTCCATCTATACTGACCTCCATCAGGTTGCAAACTGAATATATTTTTTTTCTGCATCTAGCTCTGAAAAAATATTTGGCCTTCTAGAAGTGTGTGGGACTTTCTCTGTTAGTCCATCTATACTGACCTCCATCAGGTTGCAAACTGAATATATTTTTTTCTGCATCTACCTCTGAAAAAATATTGGGCTTCTAGCTGTGTGTGGGTCTTGTTCTATTAATCCATCTATACTGACCTCCATCAGGTTGCAAACTGAATATAATTTTTTTCTGCATCTAGCTCTGAAAAAATATTTGGCCTTCTAGTAGTGTGTCGGACTTTCTCTATTAGTCCATCTATACTGACCTCCATCAGGTTGCAAATTAAAAATAATTTTTATCTGCATCTACAGTACCTCTGAAAAAATATTTGGGCTTCTAGCTGTGTGTGGGACTTGTTGTATTAGTCCATCTATACTGACCTCCATCAGGTTGCAAACTGAATATATTTTTTTCTGCATCTACCTCTGAAAAAATATTGGGCTTCTAGCTGTGTGTGGGACTTGTTGTATTAGTCCATCTATACTGACCTCCATCAGGTTGCAAACTGAATATATTTTTTTCTGCATCTACCTCTGAAAAAATATTGGGCTTCTAGCTGTGTGTGGGTCTTGTTCTATTAATCTATCTATACAGACCTCCATCAGGTTGCAAACTGAATATAATTTTTTTCTGCATCTAGCTCTGAAAATATATTTGGCCTTCTAATAGTGTGTGGGACTTTCTCTGTTAGTCCATCTATACTGACCTCCATCAGGTTGCAAACTGAATATATTTTTTTCTACATCTACCTCTGAAAAAATATTGGGCTTCTAGCTGTGTGTGGGTCTTGTTCTATTAATCCATCTATACTGACCTCCATCAGGTTGCAAACTGAATATAATTTTTTTCTGCATCTAGCTCTGAAAAAATATTTGGCCTTCTAGTAGTGTGTCGGACTTTCTCTATTAGTCCATCTATACTGACCTCCATCAGGTTGCAAATTAAAAATAATTTTTATCTGCATCTACAGTACCTCTGAAAAAATATTTGGGCTTCTAGCTGTGTGTGGGACTTGTTGCATTAGTCCATCTATACTGACCTCCATCAGGTTGCAAACTGAATATATTTTTTTTCTGCATCTAGCTCTGAAAAAATATTTGGCCTTCTAGTAGTGTGTGGGACTTTCTCTGTTAGTCCATCTATACTGACCTCCATCAGGTTGCAAACTGAATATATTTTTTTCTGCATCTACCTCTGAAAAAATATTGGGCTTCTAGCTGTGTGTGGGTCTTGTTCTATTAATCCATCTATACTGACCTCCATCAGGTTGCAAACTGAATATAATTTTTTTCTGCATCTAGCTCTGAAAAAATATTTGGCCTTCTAGTAGTGTGTCGGACTTTCTCTATTAGTCCATCTATACTGACCTCCATCAGGTTGCAAATTAAAAATAATTTTTATCTGCATCTACAGTACCTCTGAAAAAATATTTGGGCTTCTAGCTGTGTGTGGGACTTGTTGTATTAGTCCATCTATACTGACCTCCATCAGGTTGCAAATTGAATATAATTTTTTTCTGCATCTAACCCAGCCAATAGTTTTGGCCTAATACCACAGTTTGGCCACTCAGCTCTGCTCGGTTACCATCCATTGTTTTTTTGTGCAAACAACTCCAGAGTTGTGAATTAGTTAACCACCAAAATGAGTGGAAAAAGGCCTGCTGCTGGTGGAAAGGGGAATAGGCGTGTTGGGAAGGGGAAAAAAGGTTGTGTCCGTGGGGTAGGTGTTAAATAGTGTTGAGCCACCCCCGTAGTGTTCGAGTTCGGTTCGGTTCGTCGAACACCCGTGTGTTCGCCTAACTGTTCGTCGAACTGTTCGTCGAACACCTTCGAACACCGTTAAAACCAATGGCAGGCAAACAAAAACACATAGAAACACATAGAAAACACCTTCAAAGGTGTCCAAAAGCTGACAAACTGCTCAGAAGACATAACTAACACATGGAAAAGTGACAAGTACATATAGTCATGCGAAAAGAAAAGAGGTGGAGGAGTAAAAGGAGAGGGAGACACGAATATAGGCATGTCATGCCCTTCTAAAATCCAAAAAGTGAGAAGCCGACACGTTCAGTCCGCTCCTGCCCGTGCCACCTCCGTGTCGCCGGGTTTGTGCCAGAGCCGCGGTGAACCCTGACGGCCAGCCCCCCTCTCCCAATACTGGTGCCTGTCCGCTGGTGGGTCGAGCGAGCCCCCCTGTGGTGGAGGCAGCTCTAAGCTTTTTAATTTAAATTGTCTCTCTAATTTGAATGAATACACTTTAAATCCATTTACAAGGATCTATTGGAGGGCAAGTCTCATGCCAGCAGCCGCGGTAATTCCAGCTCCAGTAGCTTCCACTAAAGCTGCTGCAGTTAAAAAGCTTTTATAAGGATCGAGCTCGGCTGTCCACCGCAAGGCATCCTACTGCCAGTCCCAGCCCCTATGCCTTGGGGTGCCTCCTGATGCTCTTCACTAAGTATCCCATGGTCCCGAAGCATTTCCTTTGAAAAAATTAAGTGTCTAAACTACAGGTGGTGTAGCTTGCTTAACAGCCGGGATAATCCGCTGACTAGCAGACACTGCTACTAGGCACAAAGTATTTCCTGGGCTAGATGCAGTTAAAAATTTGTAATTAGATACTCTCGTTGGATGCTGAGAAAGCATTCCATAGAGTCTCCTGGCACGCCATATATGATTCTCTTAAAAAGCTTGGGGTAGGGGTCTAGGGGACCCTTTTATAGCCAAAATCACAGCCCTGTATCGCAATACGTCACCTAGGCTGAAGATAAATGGAACTGTAGCACCATGAGGGCTCGGTTGCTACAGACGTATTGCACCTCACCCAGAGGTGTGATATCTCACTCTCAGGTAAGGATGGAGTGTGGATCAGGACCCGACACCTGCATGCATTACACCACATTGCCGTGGGGCAGGGCGACCAATATGCCCCTGAGATGGGCACGACAGTCCCTGTCCCTGGCTGGAGTGGGGGGAGGGAACACTGAGGAAGGGGAACCCTGTAGTGCAGGAGCAGGGAGGAAGCAGTTCCTGGGTGCATTGAGAAGGGAGTATAAAAGGTGGGCACCATCTTAGTTCAGTGCAGAGAAGTCTGAGCAGAAGTGGCAGGGAGCAGGGGCTCTGAATGAGCTCTGCTCCGGAGGCGGGCCTAGTAACAGAGGCCCAGGCCTGGAAGAGGGAGAAGGAAGGAAGAGGAGCGGAGAAGGCTCCAGGAACGAGGAATGAAGGGATCCCAGGGGTGCGGACGGGCGAGTCGCCACCGCACGCCCGAATCCACCTGCGTGGAGGGGTCAGGCCAAAGGGGGAGACCGGTCCCCGAACTAGTGGAGGCAGGAAACGACCCTCAGCTAGAAACCGGAGGCTCTGACATTTTATGTGGCGCAGCCCCTCGCTACAGCCGCTAGGAAGGCACCACATAGGGTCAGGGAAACTGGCGCCAAGTTTACCAAGAGGAGGCCCGAGGCAGCCGGACAGAAGTGTTGGTAAGAAAGGCCAGACAAAGGACACACAAAGGGGGTCCTGTGAAGTGCTCCAAAGTTATCTGGGAGTTGTCTGAGCCCCTCACCTGGTGAGCACAGTACGACGTGGGCAGCCGTTACCTGCAGACGTGGTCTGGATAATAAGAACTGTGAGTAAAGGCCCTGGACTGCATCACTGACTCCGTGTCGTTACTGCTGCTGCCCTGCACCATCACCCCCATCCTCCGCATACACTGCCCTGAGGCTATACTCCTCCCGTGGGGAGTTATGCTATGCTCTGCTGCACCCACAACACCAGCCTCAGCGGTCTGCCCTGTAGCGGCGGTTCACTCTGACCGCAATCCACGGGTGGCGTAGTCGGACATTTAAACATCAAAACCACATAAATAGTTCCGCCACTGGTTTGACCGCCCTGAGCCACGGAACCGGGTCGCCGCCACGAAGACTACAACCACCAGCATCCACGAAAAAGGGTCCGGCTCCGGGTGTCCCAAGGCCCAGGGGGTGCGTCAGAACATTTTCATCACCTTTCACAATCACCAATGGGACAAGGCAGGGATGTCCTCTGTCCCCTCTCTTATACATCCTAGTGACGGAGCACCTGCTCTCATCAATTCGCCATAACCCCAATATTAGGTGGATTAAGGTGGGAGGCACCGAGTACAAGTGCTCTCTATTTGCTGATGATGTCCTAGTATATATCACTCAATCACATATATCCATCCCTGCTGTTATGGCTGAAATAGATCACTTTGTTACATGGTAAAATTTTAAAATCAATGCAGCGAAGTCTGAGGCCCTCGATGTCTCCCTCCCCAAATCCATATAGGATTCCATCCAGTCCAACTTTCCCTTTGCCTGGCCCTTACAGGGTATCAAATACTTAGGAATTCCTATTCATAGAGACCTCTCCCATCTATGTTATCTTAATTTTGGGCCCTTTATTGAACAATTCCATACAGACCACGGTTGGCAAGTTAGAACTGTAAGATTCACTACGTTAACCACTGGTGTTTTGTGGAAAAGCACATGTACACTGCGTTCCAAATTATTATGCAAAAAGTGTTTAGGAGTAGAGATGAGCGTTGTTCTACTCGAACTGTTCGCCAATCTCAAATTCGAGCTGTTTTGGGCGGTGTTCGAGCCGGTCGGCGAACACGAACAATTTGAGAAAAATTCGGCTGTTCGAGGTTATGTTCGATAACTGTTCGTGCACCAAAATCATAACTGGATTTTTTCTCAGTAATGATGAAAATTAATGTTAATACGCAGTTTGAGTGTACAGCGGGGCGGGGGGAGGGGCAAGGGATGGATCTCTGCAGGAACAATGAAGATCTCCATTTTTTTTTCTCTTTCCCGCATTTGCAGTGGGGAGGTGCAATCTGTCAGCCTATCAGCAGCGCACACACGGAGCGAAGTGCTTTTTTTCACACAAGCAAGGGCATGTGTGATTGGCAGTGTATGTCACATGTCCTTGCCCTATAAGACCAAGCCATTTTCCCCGTCGCCACCATTTTCTCACTGCTGCAGCTGCGTGTTAGACGGCACCGCTGTTGCTGTGTGTGCTATACCTTGTTAATTTCAAGCCAATTTTCGCACAAATATACAGATAGCTTGGGAGTAGGGAATAGTTGTGATTGCAGTCCTTTTAAGGACTAGGTTACAGCATTTCCTACGACTTTTATCAGGGAGGTCTGTGCTCTTAAATAGATAGGTTGTGGGAGTAAAGACTAATTGTAATTGGAGTACTTTTCAGGACTAGGTTACATGAGTTCCTATCAGTTTTTGCCAGGCAGGTCTGTGCCAGTGCTGTGCAAGTTTTTTTCACAGCATTTGGCTGAATCTAGCAAAGCTAATCCTTTTTGGCCTATTGCAGAGTGTGTTAGTCAGTGGAGTAGCCTATCTGTGTTGCAAGATATAACACCTGTGTATAGAATACCAATTTTTTTACTGCACCTAGTGAAGTAAAATCTTTTGGGCATAGCATCATTCTATTAGTCCATCTATACTGACCTCCATCAGGTTGCAAACTGAATATAATTTTTTTCTGCATCTAGCTCTGAAAAAATATTTGGGCTTCTAGCGGTGTGTGGGACTTGGTCTATTAGTCCATCTATACTGACCTCCATCAGGTTGCAAATTAAAAATAATTTTTTTCTGCATCTAGCTCTGAAAAAATATTTGGGCTTCTAGCGGTGTGTGGGACTTGGTCTATTAGTCCATCTATACTGACCTCCATCAGGTTGCAAATTAAAAATAATTTTTTTCTTCATTTATCTCTGAAAAAATATTTGGGCTTCTAGCAGCGTGTGGGACTTGTTCTATTAGTCCATCTATACTGACCTCCATCAGGTTGCAAATTAAAAATAATTTTTTTCTGCATCTAGCTCTGAAAAAATATTTGGGCTTCTAGCAGTGTGTGGGACTTGGTCTATTAGTCCTTCTATACTGACCTCCATCAGGTTGCAAATTAAAAATAATTTTTTTCTGCATCTAGCTCTGAAAAAATATTTGGGCTTCTAGCAGTGTGTGGGACTTGGTCTATTAGTCCATCTATACTGACCTCCATCAGGTTGCAAATTAAAAATAATTTTTTTCTGCATCTAGCTCTGAAAAAATATTTGGGCTTCTAGCGGTGTGTGGGACTTGGTCTATTAGTCCATCTATACTGACCTCCATCAGGTTGCAAATTAAAAATAATTTTTTTCTTCATTTATCTCTGAAAAAATATTTGGGCTTCTAGCAGCGTGTGGGACTTGTTCTATTAGTCCATCTATACTGACCTCCATCAGGTTGCAAATTAAAAATAATTTTTTTCTGCATCTAGCTCTGAAAAAATATTTGGGCTTCTAGCAGTGTGTGGGACTTGGTCTATTAGTCCTTCTATACTGACCTCCATCAGGTTGCAAATTAAAAATAATTTTTTTCTGCATCTAGCTCTGAAAAAATATTTGGGCTTCTAGCAGTGTGTGGGACTTGGTCTATTAGTCCATCTATACTGACCTCCATCAGGTTGCAAATTGAATAAAAAAAATTTCTGCATCTAGCTCTGAAAAAATATTTGGGCTTCTAGCGGTGTGTGGGACTTGGTCTATTAGTCCATCTATACTGACCTCCATCAGGTTGCAAATTAAAAATAATTTTTTTCTTCATTTATCTCTGAAAAAATATTTGGGCTTCTAGCAGCGTGTGGGACTTGTTCTATTAGTCCATCTATACTGACCTCCATCAGGTTGCAAATTAAAAATAATTTTTTTCTGCATCTAGCTCTGAAAAAATATTTGGGCTTCTAGCAGTGTGTGGGACTTGGTCTATTAGTCCTTCTATACTGACCTCCATCAGGTTGCAAATTAAAAATAATTTTTTTCTGCATCTAGCTCTGAAAAAATATTTGGGCTTCTAGCAGTGTGTGGGACTTGGTCTGTTAGTCCATCTATACTGACCTCCATCAGGTTGCAAATTAAAAATAATTTTTTTCTGCATCTAGCTCTGAAAAAATATTTGGGCTTCTAGCGGTGTGTGGGACTTGGTCTATTAGTCCATCTATACTGACCTCCATCAGGTTGCAAATTAAAAATAATTTTTTTCTTCATTTATCTCTGAAAAAATATTTGGGCTTCTAGCAGCGTGTGGGACTTGTTCTATTAGTCCATCTATACTGACCTCCATCAGGTTGCAAATTAAAAATAATTTTTTTCTGCATCTAGCTCTGAAAAAATATTTGGGCTTCTAGCAGTGTGTGGGACTTGGTCTATTAGTCCTTCTATACTGACCTCCATCAGGTTGCAAATTAAAAATAATTTTTTTCTGCATCTAGCTCTGAAAAAATATTTGGGCTTCTAGCAGTGTGTGGGACTTGGTCTATTAGTCCATCTATACTGACCTCCATCAGGTTGCAAATTGAATAAAAAAAATTTCTGCATCTAGCTCTGAAAAAATATTTGGGCTTCTAGCGGTGTGTAGGACTTGGTCTATTAGTCCATCTATACTGACCTCCATCAGGTTGCAAATTAAAAATAATTTTTTTCTTCATTTAGCTCTGAAAAAATATTTGGGCTTCTAGCAGTGTGTGGGACTTGTTCTATTAGTCCTTCTATACTGACCTCCAGCAGGTTGCAAATTGAATATAATTTTTTTCTGCATCTAGCTCTGAAAAAATATTTGGGCTTCTAGCGGTGTGTGGGACTTGTTCTATTAGTCCATCTATACTGACCTCCATCAGGTTGCAAATTAAAAATAATTTTTTTCTGCATCTAGCTCTGAAAAAATATTTGGGCTTCTAGCGGTGTGTGGGACTTGGTCTATTAGTCCATCTATACTGACCTCCATCAGGTTGCAAATTAAAAATAATTTTTTTCTGCATCTAACCCAGCCAATAGTTTTGGCCTAATACCACAGTTTGGCCACTCAGCTCTGCTCGGTTACCATCCATTGTTTTTTTGTGCAAACAACTCCAGAGTTGTGAATTAGTTAACCACCAAAATGAGTGGAAAAAGGCCTGCTGCTGGTGGAAAGGGGAATAGGCGTGTTGGGAAGGGGAAAAAAGGTTGTGTCCGTGGGGTAGGTGCAGAAGAAAGACCATCTTCCAGCCAAACTAAAATGTCTACTTCTTTTAGCGGACAATGTGATAAGATCCCTTTCTTATGGCCACGCCAATCGCTACAAATTCCAGATGAGGCACAAAAACTGCAGGTGCTTCAACGGATATCAAGTGCTCCTTTAAGTGGGCTCTCCTCCACATCAACTTCAACATCACAAATACTCCAGTCCTCAAAGGTGTCACCCAAATCGCACTTGCTTCCTCACAGCTCCCAAATCTCCAGCTGCCCGTCTGAGTATGAGGTAGAACAGATGGTTGAGTCTGCAGAGCTGTTTACTCATACTATAGCCTGGGAATCAGAGGTCGACTCCAGCGCTTCTGTGAATCCAGACGAGGAAATGATCTGCACTGATGCCCAGAATCTTTATGAGTCGGATCCAGGACCAGACGCAGAAGGTTCTGACCATAATGTAGACCCTCATTCCCAAACTGTAACTCCTGTTGGTGGAGACAATGAGGAAGACGATGATAAGACTCAAATACCTGATTGGAGCGACAACTTTAGTTTTTTGTCAGGGCAGGAACAGGTTGGCTCTGAGGACGACGGGTGTGATAACGCACAGGGTGATGATGATGAGGTCGGAGATCCCACTTACTGTCAACCCACAGTCAGCCAAGAGATGAGGTCAGCAGAGGAGGTGGAGGAAGATGCTAGTGACGACGAGGTCAGGTTGCGCCTTCCTGGACAGAGACGTAGTACTGGAAGCACGTCAACAACTGCATCCTCAAACACAACTCTGCCTCTCACCACAAGTCGTGGTGGCTCTTCAGGTCGCATGGGTGCTAAGCCTTGCATAGCCTGGGCATTTTTTCAGATCGATAAAGATGACCCAACTCGTGTTATCTGTAACATTTGTCAGCAAAAGCTAAGTAGAGGCCAAAAAATACATAGTTTGAGTACTTCATGCATGAACCGGCACATGGACATGAAGCATAAGTTGCAGTGGGAAGCTCAGTGTGCTACAATGCGGTCTAGCCGGCCGGGCCAACCACCGTCTGCCATATCTTGTGCATCCGCGGCCTCTTCATCCTCTGTGACTGGGGGGACAGCAGTCACACCTGTTTTGGGGCGCAGACCTGCCACCTCTTTACCCGCAACAGCCAGCGTGATTGGCAGGTCATCATTTTCTTTGGAGGTGGTAACACCAGCTGGTCTTGAGCGCTGTCCGACATCGATAGCACCACCTTTGGATCAAGGCAACCTAACATGTCCGCCTGCATCTTCCTCACAGACCGGCAGTTTGCCGGGGACACCCTTATCAACCCCGTCTAAGCACAATAGCCAGCCCTCGGTCCCTCAGATGTGGACAAGTAAAAGACCATTTCCTCCTAGCCATGAGAAAGCTAAGAGGTTGAATTTCACCATCTGCAAGCTCTTGGCTACAGAAATGCTGCCTTTCCGCCTGGTGGACACAGAGGATTTTCGAGACCTTATGTCCGTCGCAGTGCCCCAGTACCAGATGCCCAGTCGGCACTACTTCTCAAAGAAAGGTGTGCCTGCGCTCCACCAGCATGTCGCACACAACATCACCGCTTCTTTGAGAAACTCTGTGTGTGACAGGGTGCATTTCACCACAGACACTTGGACGAGTAGGCATGGACAGGGGCGTTACATGTCGCTGACTGGGCACTGGGTAACTATGGTGACAGCAGGACAAGGGGCTGCTGTCCAAGTCTTGCCGTCCCCACGAGTTGTGCGTCAATCCTCTTTATGTCATTTTTCCACCACTGCTTCTGCCTCCTCAACCTCCTCTCGGTCTTCCACCTGCACCCAAAGCCTGTCTGGTCATGCCACAAGCTTTCTAACTGCGCAGAAGGGATCCTGCACACCTCCTTACTATGCTGGCAGTAGGGCTCAACGTCATCAGGCGGTTTTTACATTGAAATGTCTGGGAAATGTGAGTCACACAGCTGAGGAGTTGTGGTCAGCTCTGGAGAACCAATTTCATGAATGGTTGTCTCCACTGGACCTGAAACCAGGGAAGGCCGTGTGCGACAATGCTGCAAACCTGGGTGCGGCCCTTCGCCGGGGCAATGTAACACACGTGCCTTGTATGGCTCACGTGTTGAACCTGGTTGTCCAGCAATTTTTAGCCCACTATCCCAGACTAGATGGCCTTCTGCAGAGGGCACGGTCACTGTGTGCTCACTTCCGCCGTTCGCATCCCGCAGCTCAGCGACTTACATCTCTACAGAAGTCGTTGGGCCTGCCACTTCACCGGCTAAAATGCGATGTGCCTACCCGGTGGAATTCAACTCTGCACATGTTGCAGCGACTGTGGCAGCACCGACAAGCCCTGGTGCAATACGTTCTGACGTATAGCCTGGGCCAACGAGATTCAGAGGTGGGGCAAATCACGCTGGAGGAGTGGTCTCAGATCAGGGACCTATGCACCCTTCTGCACAGTTTTGAAATGGCGACGAAGATGTTTAGTGCTGACAATGCCATTATCAGCATGACTATTCCGGTGATTTACATGCTGGAGCACATGTTAAACAGAATTCGGAGTCAGGTGGTGGCACAAGAGGAGGTGGAGGAAGTAGAGGAGGAGGAGTTGTATGCGGAAGGGCTAACATCTGCAAGGTCCAGACGGTCGGCAGCACCAAGGCGGCAGGCATGTGAGGGTGGGGGAGATGGTTTTACCAGGGGGCATGGTAGCAGCCAAACTAGTGAGGAAGGTGCAGGAGCCCAGGAAGAAGTGGAGGACGAACTGATGGAAGACTCATCAGATGAGGGAGACCTTGATCACATTTCTGTTGTGCGAGGTTGGGGGGAGAGGACAGAGGAAGGAAGCATGATTGTTACCTCGCCACCAACACAACAGGGACTTGGTGCTCCTGGATGCGCAACACACATGAGTGCCTTCTTGCTGCACTACCTGCAACATGACCCTCGAATTGTGAGAATTAGAAATAATCCTGACTACTGGGTTGCCACACTGTTAGATCCCCGGTACAAAAGTAAATTTGCAGAAATTATTCCTGCCATAGAAAGGGATGCACGCATGCAGGAGTATCAGCAGAGACTGTTGCAGAATCTTACATGTGCTTTTCCACAAAATACCAGTGGTGCACGTAGTGAATCTCACAGTTCCAACTTGCCAACCGTGGGACCGTCAAGTGTTCAGCACTCAAACCGTGACAGAACCACAGTATCTGCTGGTAACATCAATTTTGCGGAATCATTTCACCACTTTTTTAGCCCATCCTTTGCAAGGCCACAGGAGACAAGAAGTCTGACACATAGTCAACGCCTAGAGACGATGGTACAGGAGTATCTCCAAGTAAACATTGAAGCCACGACTGTGTCACTGGACCCTTGCTCTTTTTGGGCTTCCAATCTGGATAAATGGCCGGAGCTAGCCACTTACGCCTTGGAGATCTTGTCATGCCCCGAAGCCAGCGTTCTGTCTGAACGTGTGTTCAGCGCTGCTGGTGGTGTGCTGACAGATAAGCGCACGCGGCTCTCCACTGATAATGTAGACAGACTCACGTTCATAAAGATGAACAAATCATGGATCCGAAACGACTTTTCTACCCCTGTGTCATCCTGGGGAGAGTAAAAGCTTGATGATTGGTTAAAATCACCCTACCAACCGTTTTAAGCTTTCAAATTACTAATCATGTTTATCTGTATCTTGACTGGAAAATAATTTGGGCTTTGTAGCAGTGTGCAGCACTGATCCTATTAGGCCATCTATACTAAAGCTTCACCAGATTTAAAATTAAAAATAATTTTTAGCTGCATCTAGCCCGGAAAATAATTTTGGGGCTCCGAGATGCGCAAGGCACATAAGTGCCTTCTTGCTGCACTACCTGCAGCATGACCCTCATATTGTCAGAATTCGAAGTAATCATGACTACTGGGTTGCCACACTCTTAGATCCCCCAAACTTTTCGATCAACCTTTTCATTTTAATAAAGACCAAAAAAATGGTCATTTTTGAAATTATAAGCATTAGCAGGTTGTTAGAAACTGAAATCAAACAGTTTTCAACTCAAAACTTTATTCTAGGTGATGTTACATTTTCACATAGGACCCCTTGTTCGAAAGGAGCTTCTGAACTCTCTCGTCCATTGAATTTGTCAGGTTTTGGATGGTTTCTGCTTCAATTGTTTTGCATGAGGACAGAATACCCTCCCAGAGCTGTTGCTTAGATGTGAACTGCCTCCCGCCATCATAGACACTCCTTTTAATGATGCTCCAAAGGTTCTGAATGGGGTAGAGGTCAGGGGAGCATGGGGGTCACACCATAAGTTTGTCCCCTTTTATGCCCATATCAGCCAGAGATGCAGATGTTTTATGTGCAGCATGAGATGGTGCATTATCATGCAGAAAAATGATCTTGCTGTGAAATACACGGTTCTTCTTCTTGAACCATGGCAGGAAGTGCTGTTTGAGAAAATCCACATACATTATGGAGTTCATCTTTAGCGCCTTCAGGGATCCTAAAGGGGCCGACAATCTCTCTCCCCATGATTCCAGCCCAAAACATTACTCCACCTCCTCCTTGTTGGCGCTGTAGCCGTGTTTGCGTGGGGTGTCCATCAACCAGCCATCCTCCACTCCATCCATCTGGACCATCGAGCGCTGCACGGCACTCATCCGTGAACAAAACTGTTTTGAAATCAGTCTTCATGTAATGTTTGGCCCACTGGAGCCGTTTCTGCTTGTGTGAAGTGGATAGAGGAGGTCGACAGGATAGCATATGCACAGCTGCAAACCTCTGAAGGACCCTGCATCTTGTTGTTCGGGGGACGTTGGAGGCACAAGCAGCTTCAAAAACTTGTCTGCTGCTATGACAAGGCTTTTTGGCCGCTGCTCTTTCAACCTGACGTAATTGCCTGTAGGAAAGAGTCCTCAATTTGCCCTTATCAGCACGCACACGTGTGTACTGTGAATCAGCTACATACTTCTTGATTGCCAAGACACTTCATCCTGATCATCGCACAATGTTGATTGTAGTCATGCCTTGACCTAAACACTCCACAATTTGTTGCTTCTCAGCAGCCGACACATCCTTTTTCTTTCCCATTTTGGCAGAAAATGTAGGCTGCTTAATAATGTGAGAGAGCCTTCTTAAGTAGTCTTGCCTTTCATTGGACACACCTGCCAAACTAATTAGCACAGGTGTCTGCAATTGCTTACAGTGATATAAAGAGCCCTGACACACATCACCATCAATGAGTTTAACTGACAAACAAACAAATTCTTCCCTTATCACTCCTAAACACTTTTTGCATAATAATTTGGAACGCAGTGTACATGTGCTTTTCCACAAAACACCAGCGGTTCACGTAGTGAATCTTACAGTTCTAACTTGCCAACCGTGGTCTGTATGGAGTTGTTCAATAAAGGGCCCAAAATTAAGATAACATAGATGGGAGAGGTCTCTATGAATAGGAATTCCTAAGTATTTGATACCCTGTGAGGGACAGGCAAAGGGAAAGTTGGACTGGATGGAATCCTATATGGATTTGGGGAGGGAGACATCGAGGGCCTCAGACTTCGCTGCATTGATTTTAAAATTTGACCATGTAACAAAGTGATCTATTTCAGCCATAACAGCAGGGATGGATATATGTGATTGAGTGATATATACTAGGACATCATCAGCAAATAGAGAGCACTTGTACTCGGTGCCTCCCACCTCAATCCACCTAATATTGGGGTTATGGCGAATTGATGAGAGCAGGTGCTCCGTCACTAGGATGTATAAGAGAGGGGACAGAGGACATCCCTGCCTTGTCCCATTGGTGATTGTGAAAGGTGATGAAAATGTTCTGACGCACCCCCTGGGCCTTGGGACACCCGGAGCCGGACCCTTTTTCGTGGATTCTGGTGGTTGTAGTCTTCGTGGCGGCGACCCGGTTCCGTGGCTCAGGGCGGTCAAACCAGTGGCGGAACTATTTATGTGGTTTTGATGTTTAAATGTCCGACTACGCCACCCGTGGATTGCGGTCAGAGTGAACCGCTGCTACAGGGCAGACCGCTGAGGCTGGTGTTGTGGGTGCAGCAGAGCGTAGCATAACTCCCCACGGGAGGAGTATAGCCTCAGGGCAGTGTATGCGGAGGATGGGGGTGATGGTGCAGGGCAGCAGCAGTAACGACACGGAGTCAGTGATGCAGTCCAGGGCCTTTACTCACAGTTCTTATTATCCAGACCACGTCTGCAGGTAACGGCTGCCCACGTCGTACTGTGCTCACCAGGTGAGGGGCTCAGACAACTCCCAGATAACTTTGGAGCACTTCACAGGACCCCCTTTGTGTGTCCTTTGTCTGGCCTTTCTTACCAACACTTCTGTCCGGCTGCCTCGGGCCTCCTCTTGGTAAACTTGGCGCCAGTTTCCCTGACCCTATGTGGTGCCTTCCTAGCGGGTGTAGCGAGGGGCTGCGCCACATAAAATGTCAGAGCCTCCGGTTTCTAGCTGAGGGTCGTTTCCTGCCTCCACTAGTTCGGGGACCGGTCTCCCCCTTTGGCCTGACCCCTCCACGCAGGTGGATTCGGGCGTGCGGTGGCGACTCGCCCGTCCGCACCCCTGGGATCCCTTCATTCCTCGTTCCTGGAGCCTTCTCCGCTCCTCTTCCTTCCTTCTCCCTCTTCCAGGCCTGGGCCTCTGTTACTAGGCCCGCCTCCGGAGCAGAGCTCATGCAGAGCCCCTGCTCCCTGCCACTTCTGCTCAGACTTCTCTGCACTGAACTAAGATGGTGCCCACCTTTTATACTCCCTTCTCAATGCACCCAGGAACTGCTTCCTCCCTGCTCCTGCACTACAGGGTTCCCCTTCCTCAGTGTTCCCTCCCCCCACTCCAGCCAGGGACAGGGACTGTCGTGCCCATCTCAGGGGCATATTGGTCGCCCTGCCCCACGGCAATGTGGTGTAATGCATGCAGGTGTCGGGTACTGATCCACACTCCATCCTTACCTGAGAGTGAGATATCACACCTCTGGGTGAGGTGCAATACGTCTGTAGCAACCGAGCCCTCAGGGTGCTACAGTTCCATTTATCTTCAGCCTAGGTGACGTATTGCGATACAGGGTCGTGATTTTGGCTATAAAAGGGTCCCCTAGACCCCTACCCCAAGCTTTTTAAGAGAATCATATATGGCGTGCCAGGAGACTCTATGGAATGCTTTCTCAGCATCCAACGAGAGTATCTAATTACAAATTTTTAACTGCATCTAGCCCAGGAAATACTTTGTGCCTAGTAGCAGTGTCTGCTAGTCAGCGGATTATCCCGGCTGTTAAGCAAGCTACACCACCTGTAGTTTAGACACTTAATTTTTTCAAAGGAAATGATTCGGGACCATGGGATACTTAGTGAAGAGCATCAGGAGGCACCCCAAGGCATAGGGGCTGGGATTGGCATTAGGATGCCTTGCGGTGGACAGCCGAGCTCGATCCTTATAAAAGCTTTTTAACTGCAGCAGCTTTAGTGGACGCTACTGGAGCTGGAATTACGCGGCTGCTGGCATGAGACTTGCCCTCCAATAGATCCTTGTAAATGGATTTAAAGTGTATTCATTCAAATTAGAGAGACAATTTAAATTAAAAAGCTTAGAGCTGCCTCCACCACAGGGGGGCTCGCTCGACCCACCAGCGGACAGGCACCAGTATTGGGAGAGGGGGGCTGGCCGTCAGGGTTCACCGCGGCTCTGGCACAAACCCGGCGACACGGAGGTGGCACGGGCAGGAGCGGACTGGCCGTGTCGGCTTCTCACTTTTTGGATTTTAGAAGGGCATGACATGCCTATATCTGTGTCTCCCCCTCCTTTTACTCCTCCACCTCTTTTATTTTCGCATGACTATATGTACTTGTCACTTTTCCATGTGTTAGTTATGTCTTCTGAGCAGTTTGTCAGCTTTTGGACACCTTTGAAGGTGTTTTCTATGTGTTTCTATGTGTTTTTGTTTGCCTGCCATTGTTTTTAACGGTGTTCGAAGGTGTTCGACGAACAGTTCGACGAACAGTTCGGCGAACACACGGGTGTTCGACGAACCGAACCGAACTCGAACACTACGGGGGTGGCTCAACACTAGTATGTAGCTGATTCACAGTACACACGTGTGCGTGCTGATAAGGGCAAATTGAGGACTCTTTCCTACAGGCAATTACGTCAGGTTGAAAGAGCAGCGGCAAAAAAGCCTTGTCATAGCAGCAGACAAGTTTTTGAAGCTGCTTGTGCCTCCAACGTCCCCCGAACAACAAGATGCAGGGTCCTTCAGAGGTTTGCAGCTGTGCATACGCCATCCTGTCGACCTCCTCTATCCACTTCACACAAGCAGAAACGACTCCAGTGGGCCAAACATTACATGAAGACTGATTTCAAAACTGTTTTGTTCACGGATGAGTGCCGTGCAGCGCTCGATGGTCCAGATGGATGGAGTGGAGGATGGCTGGTTGATGGACACCCCACGCAAACACGGCTACAGCGCCAACAAGGAGGAGGTGGAGTAATGTTTTGGGCTGGAATCATGGGGAGAGAGATTGTCGGCCCCTTTAGGATCCCTGAAGGCGCTAAAGATGAACTCCATAATGTATGTGGATTTTCTCAAACAGCACTTCCTGCCATGGTTCAAGAAGAAGAACCGTGTATTTCACAGCAAGATCATTTTTCTGCATGATAATGCACCATCTCATGCTGCACATAAAACATCTGCATCTCTGGCTGATATGGGCATAAAAGGGGACAAACTTATGGTGTGACCCCCATGCTCCCCTGACCTCTACCCCATTCAGAACCTTTGGAGCATCATTAAAAGGAGTGTCTATGATGGCGGGAGGCAGTTCACATCTAAGCAACAGCTCTGGGAGGGTATTCTGTCCTCATGCAAAACAATTGAAGCAGAAACCATCCAAAACCTGACAAATTCAATGGACGAGAGAGTTCAGAAGCTCCTTTCGAACAAGGGGTCCTATGTGAAAATGTAACATCACCTAGAATAAAGTTTTGACTTGAAAACTGTTTGATTTCAGTTTCTAACAACCTGCTAATGCTTATAATTTCAAAAATGACCATTTTTTTGGTCTTTATTAAAATGAAAAGGTTGATCGAAAAGTTTGGGGGATCTAAGAGTGTGGCAACCCAGTAGTCATGATTACTTCTAATTCTGACAATATGAGGGTCATGCTGCAGGTAGTGCAGCAAGAAGGCACTTATGTGTCTTGCGCATCTCGGAGCCCCAAAATTATTTTCCGGGCTAGATGCAGCTAAAAATTATTTTTAATTTTAAATCTGGTGGAGCTTATTATAGATGGCCTAATAGGATCAGTGCTGCACACTGCTACAAAGCCCAAATTATTTTCCAGTCAAGATACAGATAAACATGATTAGTAATTTGAAAGCTTAAAACGGTTGGTAGGGTGATTTTAACCAATCATCAAGCTTTTACTCTCCCCAGGATGACACAGGGGTAGAAAAGTCGTTTAGGATCCATGATTTGTTCATCTTTATGAACGTGAGTCTGTCTACATTATCAGTGGAGAGCCGCGTGCGCTTATCTGTCAGCACACCACCAGCAGCGCTGAACACACGTTCAGACAGAACGCTGGCTGCGGGGCATGACAAGATCTCCAAGGCGTAAGTGGCTAGCTCCGGCCATTTATCCAGATTGGATGCCCAAAAAGAGCAAGGGTCCAGTGACACAGTCGTGGCTTCAATGTTTACTTGGAGATACTCCTGTACCATCGTCTCTAGGCGTTGACTATGTGTCAGACTTCTTGTCTCCTGTGGCCTTGCAAAGGATGGGCTAAAAAAGTGGTGAAATGATTCCGAAAAATTGATGTTACCAGCAGATACTGTGGTTCTGTTACGGTTTGAGTGCTGAACACTTGACGGTCCCACGGTTGGCAAGTTGGAACTGTGAGATTCACTACGTGCACCACTGGTGTTTTGTGGAAAAGCACATGTAAGATTCTGCAACAGTCTCTGCTGATACTCCTGCATGCGTGCATCCCTTTCTATGGCAGGAATAATTTCTGCAAATTTACTTTTGTACCGGGGATCTAACAGTGTGGCAACCAAGTAGTCAGGATTATTTCTAATTCTCACAATTCGAGGGTCATGTTGCAGGTAGTGCAGCAAGAAGGCACTCATGTGTGTTGCGCATCCAGGAGCACCAAGTCCCTGTTGTGTTGGTGGCGAGGTAACAATCATGCTTCCTTCCTCTGTCCTCTCCCCCCAACCTCGCACAACAGAAATGTGATCAAGGTCTCGCTCATCTGATGAGTCTTCCATCAGTTCGTCCTCCACTTCTTCCTGGGCTCCTGCACCTTCCTCACTAGTTTGGCTGCTACCATGCGCCCTGGTAAACCATCTCCCCCACCCTCACATGCCTGCCGCCTTGGTGCTGCCGACCGTCTGGACCTTGCAGATGTTAGCCCTTCCGCATACAACTCCTCCTCCTCTACTTCCTCCACCTCCTCTTGTGCCACCACCTGACTCCGAATTCTGTTTAACATGTGCTCCAGCATGTAAATCGCCGGAGTAGTCATGCTGATAATGGCATCGTCAGCACTAAACATCTTCGTCGCCATTTCAAAACTGTGCAGAAGGGTGCATAGGTCCCTGATCTGAGACCACTCCTCCAGCGTGATTTGCCCCACCTCTGAATCTCGTTGGCCCAGGCTATACGTCAGAACGTATTGCACCAGGGCTTGTCGGTGCTGCCACAGTCGCTGCAACATGTGCAGAGTTGAATTCCACCGGGTAGGCACATCGCATTTTAGCCGGTGAAGTGGCAGGCCCAACGACTTCTGTAGAGATGTAAATCGCTGAGCTGCGGGATGCGAACGGCGGAAGTGAGCACACAGCGACCGTGCCCTCTGCAGAAGGCCATCTAGTCTGGGATAGTGGGCTAAAAATTGCTGGACAACCAGGTTCAACACGTGAGCCATACAAGGCACGTGTGTGACATTGCCCCGGCGAAGGCCGCACCCAGGTTTGCAGCATTGTCGCACACGGCCTTCCCTGGTTTCAGGTCCAGTGGAGATAACCATTCATGAAATTGGTTCTCCAGAGCTGACCACAACTCCTCAGCTGTGTGACTCACATTTCCCAGACATTTCAATATAAAAACCGCCTGATGACGTTGAGCCCTACTGCCAGCATAGTAAGGAGGTGTGCAGGATCCCTTCTGCGCAGTTAGAAAGCTTGTGGCATGACCAGACAGGCTTTGGGTGCAGGTGGAAGACCGAGAGGAGGTTGAGGAGGCAGAAGCAGTGGAGGAACTTTGACATAAAGAAGATTGACGCACAACTCGTGGGGACGGCAAGACTTGGACAGCAGCCCCTTGTCCTGCTGTCACCATAGTTACCCAGTGCCCAGTCAGCGACATGTAACGCCCCTGTCCATGCCTACTCGTCCAAGTGTCTGTGGTGAAATGCACCCTGTCACACACAGAGTTTCTCAAAGAAGCGGTGATGTTGTGTGCGACATGCTGGTGGAGCGCAGGCACACCTTTCTTTGAGAAGTAGTGCCGACTGGGCATCTGGTACTGGGGCACTGCGACGGACATAAGGTCTCGAAAATCCTCTGTGTCCACCAGGCGGAAAGGCAGCATTTCTGTAGCCAAGAGCTTGCAGATGGTGAAATTCAACCTCTTAGCTTTCTCATGGCTAGGAGGAAATGATCTTTTACTTGTCCACATCTGAGGGACCGAGGGCTGGCTATTGTGCTCAGACGGGGTTGATAAGGGTGTCCCCGGCAAACTGCCGGTCTGTGAGGAAGATGCAGGCGGACATGTTAGGTTGCCTTGATCCAAAGGTGGTGCTATCGATGTCGGACAGCGCTCAACACCAGCTGGTGTTCCCACCTCCAAAGAAAATGATGACCTGCCAATCATGCTGGCTGTTGCGGGTAAAGAGGTGGCAGGTCTGCGCCCCAAAACAGGTGTGACTGCTGTCCCCCCAGTCACAGAGGATGAAGAGGCCGCGGATGCACAAGATATGGCAGACGGTGGTTGGCCTGGCCGGCTAGGCCGCATTGTAGCACACTGAGCTTCCCACTGCAACTTATGCTTCATGTCCATGTGCCGGTTCATGCATGAAGTACTCAAACTATGTATTTTTTGGCCTCTACTTAGCTTTTGCTGACAAATGTTACAGATAACACGAGTTGAGTCATCTTTATCGATCTGAAAAAATGCCCAGGCTATGCAAGGCTTAGCACCCATGCGACCTGAAGAGCCACCACGACATGTGGTGAGAGGCAGAGTTGTGTTTGAGGATGCAGTTGTTGACGTGCTTCCAGTACTACGTCTCTGTCCAGGAAGGCGCAACCTGACCTTGTCGTCACTAGCATCTTCCTCCACCTCCTCTGCTGACCTCATCTCTTGGCTGACTGTGGGTTGACAGTAAGTGGGATCTCCAACCTCATCATCATCACCCTGTGTGTTATCACACCCGTCGTCCTCAGAGCCAACCTGTTCCTGCCCTGACAAAAAACTAAAGTTGTCGCTCCAATCAGGTATTTGAGTCTTATCATCGTCTTCCTCATTGTCTCCACCAACAGGAGTTACAGTTTGGGAATGAGGGTCTACATTATGGTCAGAACCTTCTGCGTCTGGTCCTGGATCCGACTCATAAAGATTCTGGGCATCAGTGCAGATCATTTCCTCGTCTGGATTCACAGAAGCGCTGGAGTCGACCTCTGATTCCCAGGCTATAGTATGAGTAAACAGCTCTGCAGACTCAACCATCTGTTCTACCTCATACTCAGACGGGCAGCTGGAGATTTGGGAGCTGTGAGGAAGCAAGTGCGATTTGGGTGACACCTTTGAGGACTGGAGTATTTGTGATGTTGAAGTTGATGTGGAGGAGAGCCTACTTAAAGGAGCACTTGATATCCGTTGAAGCACCTGCTGTTTTTGTGCCTCATCTGGAATTTGTAGCGATTGGCGTGGCCGTAAGAAAGGGATCTTATCAAATTGTCCGCTAAAAGAAGTAGACATTTTAGTTTGGCTGGAAGATGGTCTTTCTTCTGCAGATGTTACTGTTGCTTTAACACCTACCCCACGGACACAACCTTTTTTCCCCTTCCCAACACGCCTATTCCCCTTTCCACCAGCAGCAGGCCTTTTTCCACTCATTTTGGTGGTTAACTAATTCACAACTCTGGAGTTGTTTGCACAAAAAAACAATGGATGGTAACCGAGCAGAGCTGAGTAGCCAAACTGTGGTATTAGGCCAAAACCATTGGCTGGGTTAGATGATGAAAAAAATTATATTCAATTTGCAACCTGATGGAGGTCAGTATAGATGGACTAATACAACAAGTCCCACACACAGCTAGAAGTCCAAATATTTTTTCAGAGGTACTGTAGATGCAGATAAAAATTATTTTTAATTTGCAACCTGATGGAGGTCAGTATAGATGGACTAATAGAGAAAGTCCGACACACTACTAGAAGGCCAAATATTTTTTCAGAGCTAGATGCAGAAAAAAATTATATTCAGTTTGCAACCTGATGGAGGTCTGTATAGATGGATTAATAGAACAAGACCCACACACAGCTAGAAGCCCAATATTTTTTCAGAGGTAGATGCAGAAAAAAATATATTCAGTTTGCAACCTGATGGAGGTCAGTATAGGTGGACTAATAGAACAAGTCCCACACACTGCTAGAAGGCCAAATATTTTTTCAGAGCTAGATGCAGAAAAAAATTATATTCAGTTTGCAACCTGATGGAGGTCAGTATAGGTGGACTAATAGAACAAGACCCACACACAGCTAGAAGCCCAATATTTTTTCAGAGCTAGATGCAGAAAAAAATTATATTCAGTTTGCAACCTGATGGAGGTCAGTATAGATGGATTAATAGAACAAGACCCACACACAGCTAGAAGCCCAATATTTTTTCAGAGGTAGATGCAGAAAAAAATATATTCAGTTTGCAACCTGATGGAGGTCAGTATAGATGGACTAATACAACAAGTCCCACACACAGCTAGAAGCCCAATATTTTTTCAGAGGTAGATGCAGAAAAAAATATATTCAGTTTGCAACCTGATGGAGGTCAGTATAGATGGACTAATACAACAAGTCCCACACACAGCTAGAAGCCCAATATTTTTTCAGAGGTAGATGCAGAAAAAAATATATTCAGTTTGCAACCCGATGGAGGTCAGTATAGATGGACTAATACAACAAGTCCCACACACAGCTAGAAGCCCAAATATTTTTTCAGAGGTACTGTAGATGCAGATAAAAATTATTTTTAATTTGCAACCTGATGGAGGTCAGTATAGATGGACTAATAGAGAAAGTCCGACACACTACTAGAAGGCCAAATATTATTTCAGAGCTAGATGCAGAAAAAAATTATATTCAGTTTGCAACCTGATGGAGGTCAGTATAGATGGATTAATAGAACAAGACCCACACACAGCTAGAAGCCCAATATTTTTTCAGAGGTAGATGCAGAAAAAAATATATTCAGTTTGCAACCTGATGGAGGTCAGTATAGATGGACTAATACAACAAGTCCCACACACAGCTAGAAGCCCAATATCTTTTCAGAGGTAGATGCAGAAAAAAAAATATTCAGTTTGCAACCTGATGGAGGTCAGTATAGGTGGACTAATAGAACAAGTCCCACACACTGCTAGAAGGCCAAATATTTTTTCAGAGCTAGATGCAGAAAAAAATTATATTCAGTTTGCAACCTGATGGAGGTCAGTATAGATGGATTAATAGAACAAGACCCACACACAGCTAGAAGCCCAATATTTTTTCAGAGCTAGATGCAGAAAAAAATTATATTTAGTTTGCAACCTGATGGAGGTCAGTATAGATGGATTAATAGAACAAGACCCACACACAGCTAGAAGCACAATATTTTTTCAGAGCAAGATGCAGAAAAAAATTAGATTCAGTTTGCAACCTGATGGAGGTCAGTATAGATGGACTAATAGAATGATGCTATGCCCAAAAGATTTTACTTCATTAGGTGCAGTAAAAAAATTGGTATTCTATACACAGGTGGTATATCTTGCAACACAGATAGGCTACTCCACTGACTAACATACTCTGCAATAGGCCAAAAAGGATTAGCTTTGCTAGATTCAGCCAAATGCTGTGAAAAAAACTTGCACAGCACTGGCACAGACCTGCCTGGCAAAAACTGATAGGAACTGATGTAACCTAGTCCTGAAAAGGACTCCAATTACAATTAGTCTTTACTCCCACAACCTATCTATTTAAGAGCACAGACCTGCCTGATAAAAGTCGTAGGAAATGCTGTAACCTAGTCCTTAAAAGGACTGCAATTACAACTATTCCCTACTCCCAAGCTATCTGTATATTTGTGCGAAAATTGGCTTGAAATTAACAAGGTATAGCGCACACAGCAACAGCGGTGCCGTCTAACACGCAGCTGCAGCAGTGAGAAAATGGTGGCGACGGGGAAAATGGCTTGGTCTTATAGGGCAAGGACATGTGACATACACTGCCAATGACACATGCCCTTGCTTGTGTGAAAAAAAGCGCTTCGCTCCGTGTGTGCGCTGCTGATAGGCTGACAGATTGCACCTCCCCACTGCAAATGCGGGAAAGAGAAAAAAAAATGGAGATCTTCATTGTTCCTGCAGAGATCCATCCCCTGCCCCTCCACCCGCCCCGCTGTACACTCAAACTGCGTATTAACATTAATTTTCATCATTACTGAGAAAAAATCCAGTTATGATTTTGGTGCACGAACAGTTATCGAACATAACCTCGAACAGCCGAATTTTTCTCAAATTGTTCGTGTTCGCCGAACGGCTCGAACACCGCCCAAAACAGTTCGAATTTGAGATTGGCGAACAGTTCGAGTAGAACAACGCTCATCTCTAGTGTTAAAGCAACAGTAACATCTGCAGAAGAAAGACCATCTTCCAGCCAAACTAAAATGTCTACTTCTTTTAGCGGACAATGTGATAAGATCCCTTTCTTACGGCCACGCCAATCGCTACAAATTCCAGATGAGGCACAAAAACAGCAGGTGCTTCAACGGATATCAAGTGCTCCTTTAAGTGGGCTCTCCTCCACATCAACTTCAACATCACAAATACTCCAGTCCTCAAAGGTGTCACCCAAATCGCACTTGCTTCCTCACAGCTCCCAAATCTCCAGCTGCCCGTCTGAGTATGAGGTAGAACAGATGGTTGAGTCTGCAGAGCTGTTTACTCATACTATAGCCTGGGAATCAGAGGTCGACTCCAGCGCTTCTGTGAATCCAGACGAGGAAATGATCTGCACTGATGCCCAGAATCTTTATGAGTCGGATCCAGGACCAGACGCAGAAGGTTCTGACCATAATGTAGACCCTCATTCCCAAACTGTAACTCCTGTTGGTGGAGACAATGAGGAAGACGATGATAAGACTCAAATACCTGATTGGAGCGACAACTTTAGTTTTTTGTCAGGGCAGGAACAGGTTGGCTCTGAGGACGATGGGTGTGATAACACACAGGGTGATGATGATGAGGTTGGAGATCCCACTTACTGTCAACCCACAGTCAGCCAAGAGATGAGGTCAGCAGAGGAGGTGGAGGAAGATGCTAGTGACGACGAGGTCAGGTTGCGCCTTCCTGGACAGAGACGTAGTACTGGAAGCACGTCAACAACTGCATCCTCAAACACAACTCTGCCTCTCACCACAAGTCGTGGTGGCTCTTCAGGTCGCATGGGTGCTAAGCCTTGCATAGCCTGGGCATTTTTTCAGATCGATAAAGATGACCCAACTCGTGTTATCTGTAACATTTGTCAGCAAAAGCTAAGTAGAGGCCAAAAAATACATAGTTTGAGTACTTCATGCATGAACCGGCACATGGACATGAAGCATAAGTTGCAGTGGGAAGCTCAGTGTGCTACAATCCGGCCTAGCCGGCCGGGCCAACCACCGTCTGCCATATCTTGTGCATCCGCGGCCTCTTCATCCTCTGTGACTGGGGGGACAGCAGTCACACCTGTTTTGGGGCGCAGACCTGCCACCTCTTTACCCGCAACAGCCAGCGTGATTGGCAGGTCATCACTTTCTTTGGAGGTGGTAACACCAGCTGGTGTTGAGCGCTGTCCGACATCGATAGCACCACCTTTGGATCAAGGCAACCTAACATGTCCGCCTGCATCTTCCTCACAGACCGGCAGTTTGCCGGGGACACCCTTATCAACCCCGTCTAAGCACAATAGCCAGCCCTCGGTCCCTCAGATGTGGACAAGTAAAAGACCATTTCCTCCTAGCCATGAGAAAGCTAAGAGGTTGAATTTCACCATCTGCAAGCTCTTGGCTACAGAAATGCTGCCTTTCCGCCTGGTGGACACAGAGGATTTTCGAGACCTTATGTCCGTCGCAGTGCCCCAGTACCAGATGCCCAGTCGGCACTACTTCTCAAAGAAAGGTGTGCCTGCGCTCCACCAGCATGTCGCACACAACATCACCGCTTCTTTGAGAAACTCTGTGTGTGACAGGGTGCATTTCACCACAGACACTTGGACGAGTAGGCATGGACAGGGGCGTTACATGTCGCTGACTGGGCACTGGGTAACTATGGTGACAGCAGGACAAGGGGCTGCTGTCCAAGTCTTGCCGTCCCCACGAGTTGTGCGTCAATCCTCTTTATGTCAAAGTTCCTCCACTGCTTCTGCCTCCTCAACCTCCTCTCGGTCTTCCACCTGCACCCAAAGCGTGTCTGGTCATGCCACAAGCTTTCTAACTGCGCAGAAGGGATCCTGCACACCTCCTTACTATGCTGGCAGTAGGGCTCAACGTCATCAGGCGGTTTTTACTTTGAAATGTCTGGGAAATGTGAGTCACACAGCTGAGGAGTTGTGGTCAGCTCTGGAGAACCAATTTCATGAATGGCTGTCTCCACTGGACCTGAAACCAGGGAAGGCCGTGTGCGACAATGCTGCAAACCTGGGTGCGGCCCTTCGCCGGGGCAATGTCACACACGTGCCTTGTATGGCTCACGTGTTGAACCTGGTTGTCCAGCAATTTTTAGCCCACTATCCCAGACTACATGGCCTTCTGCAGAGGGCACGGTTGCTGTGTGCTCACGTCCGCCGTTCTCATCCCGCAGCTCAGCGACTTACATCTCTACAGAAGTCGTTGGGCCTGCCACTTCACCGGCTAAAATGCGATGTGCCTACCCGGTGGAATTCAACTCTGCACATGTTGCAGCGACTGTGGCAGCACCGACAAGCCCTGGTGCAATACGTTCTGACGTATAGCCTGGGCCAACGAGATCCAGAGGTGGGGCAAATCACGCTGGAGGAGTGGTCTCAGATCAGGGACCTATGCACCCTTCTGCACAGTTTTGAAATGGCGACGAAGATGTTTAGTGCTGATGATGCCATTATCAGCATGACTATTCCGGTGATTTACATGCTGGAGCACATGTTAAACAGAATTCGGAGTCAGGTGGTGGCACAAGAGGAGGTGGAGGAAGTAGAGGAGGAGGAGTTGTATGCGGAAGGGCTAACATCTGCAAGGTCCAGACGGTCGGCAGCACCAAGGCGGCAGGCATGTGAGGGTGGGGGAGATGGTTTTACCAGGGCGCATGGTAGCAGCCAAACTAGTGAGGAAGGTGCAGGAGCCCAGGAAGAAGTGGAGGACGAACTGATGGAAGACTCATCAGATGAGGGAGACCTTGATCACATTTCTGTTGTGCGAGGTTGGGGGGAGAGGACAGAGGAAGGAAGCATGATTGTTACCTCGCCACCAACACAACAGGGACTTGGTGCTCCTGGATGCACAACACACATGAGTGCCTTCTTGCTGCACTACCTGCAACATGACCCTCGAATTGTGAGAATTAGAAATAATCCTGACTACTGGGTTGCCACACTGTTAGATCCCCGGTACAAAAGTAAATTTGCCGAAATTATTCCTGCCATAGAAAGGGATGCACGCATGCAGGAGTATCAGCAGAGACTGTTGCAGAATCTTACATGTGCTTTTCCACAAAACACCAGTGGTGCACGTAGTGAATCTCACAGTTCCAACTTGCCAACCGTGGGACCGTCAAGTGTTCAGCACTCAAACCGTAACAGAACCACAGTATCTGCTGGTAACATCAATTTTGCGGAATCATTTCAACACTTTTTTAGCCCATCCTTTGCAAGGCCACAGGAGACAAGAAGTCTGACACATAGTCAACGCCTAGAGACGATGGTACAGGAGTATCTCCAAGTAAACATTGAAGCCACGACTGTGTCACTGGACCCTTGCTCTTTTTGGGCTTCCAATCTGGATAAATGGCCGGAGCTAGCCACTTACGCCTTGGAGATCTTGTCATGCCCCGCAGCCAGCGTTCTGTCTGAACGTGTGTTCAGCGCTGCTGGTGGTGTGCTGACAGATAAGCGCACGCGGCTCTCCACTGATAATGTAGACAGACTCACGTTCATAAAGATGAACAAATCATGGATCCGAAACGACTTTTCTACCCCTGTGTCATCCTGGGGAGAGTAAAAGCTTGATGATTGGTTAAAATCACCCTACTAACCGTTTTAAGCTTTCAAATTACTAATCATGTTTATCTGTATCTTGACTGGAAAATAATTTGGGCTTTGTAGCAGTGTGCAGCACTGATCCTATTAGGCCATCTATAATAAGCTCCACCAGATTTAAAATTAAAAATAATTTTTAGCTGCATCTAGCCCAGAAAATAATTTTGGGGCTCCGAGATGCGCAAGACACATAAGTGCCTTCTTGCTGCACTACCTGCAGCATGACCCTCATATTGTCAGAATTCGAAGTAATCATGACTACTGGGTTGCCACACTCTTAGATCCCCCAAACTTTTCGATCAACCTTTTCATTTTAATAAAGACCAAAAAAATGGTCATTTTTGAAATTAGAAGCATTAGCAGGTTGTTAGAAACTGAAATCAAACAGTTTTCAACTCAAAACTTTATTCTAGGTGATGTTACATTTTCACATAGGACCCCTTGTTCGAAAGGAGCTTCTGAACTCTCTCGTCCATTGAATTTGTCAGGTTTTGGATGGTTTCTGCTTCAATTGTTTTGCATGAGGACAGAATACCCTCCCAGAGCTGTTGCTTAGATGTGAACTGCCTCCCGCCATCATAGACACTCCTTTTAATGATGCTCCAAAGGTTCTGAATGGGGTAGAGGTCAGGGGAGCATGGGGGTCACACCATAAGTTTGTCCCCTTTTATGCCCATATCAGCCAGAGATGCAGATGTTTTATGTGCAGCATGAGATGGTGCATTATCATGCAGAAAAATGATCTTGCTGTGAAATACACGGTTCTTCTTCTTGAACCATGGCAGGAAGTGCTGTTTGAGAAAATCCACATACATTATGGAGGTCATCTTTAGCGCCTTCAGGGATCCTAAAGGGGCCGACAATCTCTCTCCCCATGATTCCAGCCCAAAACATTACTCCACCTCCTCCTTGTTGGCGCTGTAGCCGTGTTTGCGTGGGGTGTCCATCAACCAGCCATCCTCCACTCCATCCATCTGGACCATCGAGCGCTGCACGGCACTCATCCGTGAACAAAACAGTTTTGAAATCAGTCTTCATGTAATGTTTGGCCCACTGGAGCCGTTTCTGCTTGTGTGAAGTGGATAGAGGAGGTCGACAGGATGGCGTATGCACAGCTGCAAACCTCTGAAGGACCCTGCATCTTGTTGTTCGGGGGACGTTGGAGGCACAAGCAGCTTCAAAAACTTGTCTGCTGCTATGACAAGGCTTTTTTGCCGCTGCTCTTTCAACCTGACGTAATTGCCTGTAGGAAAGAGTCCTCAATTTGCCCTTATCAGCACGCACACGTGTGTACTGTGAATCAGCTACATACTAGTGTTGAGCCACCCCCGTAGTGTTCGAGTTCGGTTCGGTTCGTCGAACACCCGTGTGTTCGCCGAACTGTTCGTCGAACTGTTCGTCGAACACCTTCGAACACCGTTAAAAACAATGGCAGGCAAACAAAAACACATAGAAACACATAGAAAACACCTTCAAAGGTGTCCAAAAGCTGACAAACTGCTCAGAAGACATAACTAACACATGGAAAAGTGACAAGTACATATAGTCATGCGAAAATAAAAGAGGTGGAGGAGTAAAAGGAGGGGGAGACACAGATATAGGCATGTCATGCCCTTCTAAAATCCAAAAAGTGAGAAGCCGACACGGCCAGTCCGCTCCTGCCCGTGCCACCTCCGTGTCGCCGGGTTTGTGCCAGAGCCGCGGTGAACCCTGACGGCCAGCCCCCCTCTCCCAATACTGGTGCCTGTCCGCTGGTGGGTCGAGCGAGCCCCCCTGTGGTGGAGGCAGCTCTAAGCTTTTTAATTTAAATTGTCTCTCTAATTTGAATGAATACACTTTAAATCCATTTACACGGATCTATTGGAGGGCAAGTCTCATGCCAGCAGCCGCGTAATTCCAGCTCCAGTAGCGTCCACTAAAGCTGCTGCAGTTAAAAAGCTTTTATAAGGATCGAGCTCGGCTGTCCACCGCAAGGCATCCTAATGCCAGTCCCAGCCCCTATGCCTTGGGGTGCCTCCTGATGCTCTTCACTAAGTATCCCATGGTCCCGAATCATTTCCTTTGAAAAAATTAAGTGTCTAAACTACAGGTGGTGTAGCTTGCTTAACAGCCGGGATAATCCGCTGACTAGCAGACACTGCTACTAGGCACAAAGTATTTCCTGGGCTAGATGCAGTTAAAAATTTGTAATTAGATACTCTCGTTGGATGCTGAGAAAGCATTCCATAGAGTCTCCTGGCACGCCATATATGATTCTCTTAAAAAGCTTGGGGTAGGGGTCTAGGGGACCCTTTTATAGCCAAAATCACGACCCTGTATCGCAATACGTCACCTAGGCTGAAGATAAATGGAACTGTAGCACCCTGAGGGCTCGGTTGCTACAGACGTATTGCACCTCACCCAGAGGTGTGATATCTCACTCTCAGGTAAGGATGGAGTGTGGATCAGTACCCGACACCTGCATGCATTACACCACATTGCCGTGGGGCAGGGCGACCAATATGCCCCTGAGATGGGCACGACAGTCCCTGTCCCTGGCTGGAGTGGGGGGAGGGAACACTGAGGAAGGGGAACCCTGTAGTGCAGGAGCAGGGAGGAAGCAGTTCCTGGGTGCATTGAGAAGGGAGTATAAAAGGTGGGCACCATCTTAGTTCAGTGCAGAGAAGTCTGAGCAGAAGTGGCAGGGAGCAGGGGCTCTGCATGAGCTCTGCTCCGGAGGCGGGCCTAGTAACAGAGGCCCAGGCCTGGAAGAGGGAGAAGGAAGGAAGAGGAGCGGAGAAGGCTCCAGGAACGAGGAATGAAGGGATCCCAGGGGTGCGGACGGGCGAGTCGCCACCGCACGCCCGAATCCACCTGCGTGGAGGGGTCAGGCCAAAGGGGGAGACCGGTCCCCGAACTAGTGGAGGCAGGAAACGACCCTCAGCTAGAAACCGGAGGCTCTGACATTTTATGTGGCGCAGCCCCTCGCTACACCCGCTAGGAAGGCACCACATAGGGTCAGGGAAACTGGCGCCAAGTTTACCAAGAGGAGGCCCGAGGCAGCCAGACAGAAGTGTTGGTAAGAAAGGCCAGACAAAGGACACACAAAGGGGGTCCTGTGAAGTGCTCCAAAGTTATCTGGGAGTTGTCTGAGCCCCTCACCTGGTGAGCACAGTACGACGTGGGCAGCCGTTACCTGCAGACGTGGTCTGGATAATAAGAACTGTGAGTAAAGGCCCTGGACTGCATCACTGACTCCGTGTCGTTACTGCTGCTGCCCTGCACCATCACCCCCATCCTCCGCATACACTGCCCTGAGGCTATACTCCTCCCGTGGGGAGTTATGCTACGCTCTGCTGCACCCACAACACCAGCCTCAGCGGTCTGCCCTGTAGCAGCGGTTCACTCTGACCGCAATCCACGGGTGGCGTAGTCGGACATTTAAACATCAAAACCACATAAATAGTTCCGCCACTGGTTTGACCGCCCTGAGCCACGGAACCGGGTCGCCGCCACGAAGACTACAACCACCAGAATCCACCAAAAAGGGTCCGGCTCCGGGTGTCCCAAGGCCCAGGGGGTGCGTCAGAACATTTTCATCACCTTTCACAATCACCAATGGGACAAGGCAGGGATGTCCTCTATCCCCTCTCTTATACATCCTAGTGACGGAGCACCTGCTCTCATCAATTCGCCATAACCCCAATATTAGGTGGATTGAGGTGGGAGGCACCGAGTACAAGTGCTCTCTATTTGCTGATGATGTCCTAGTATATATCACTCAATCACATATATCCATCCCTGCTGTTATGGCTGAAATAGATCACTTTGTTACATGGTCAAATTTTAAAATCAATGCAGCGAAGTCTGAGGCCCTCGATGTGTCCCTCCCCAAATCCATATAGGATTCCATCCAGTCCAACTTTCCCTTTGCCTGTCCCTCACAGGGTATCAAATACTTAGGAATTCCTATTCATAGAGACCTCTCCCATCTATGTTATCTTAATTTTGGGCCCTTTATTGAACAACTCCATACAGACCACGGTTGGCAAGTTAGAACTGTAAGATTCACTACGTGAACCGCTGGTGTTTTGTGGAAAAGCACATGTACACTGCGTTCCAAATTATTATGCAAAAAGTGTTTAGGAGTGATAAGGGAAGAATTTGTTTGTTTGTCAGTTAAACTCATTGATGGTGATGTGTGTCAGGGCTCTTTATATCACTGTAAGCAATTGCAGACACCTGTGCTAATTAGTTTGGCAGGTGTGTCCAATGAAAGGCAAGACTACTTAAGAAGGCTCTCTCACATTATTAAGCAGCCTACATTTTCTGCCAAAATGGGAAAGAAAAAGGATGTGTCGGCTGCTGAGAAGCAACAAATTGTGGAGTGTTTAGGTCAAGGCATGACTACAATCAACATTGTGCGATGATCAGGATGAAGTGTCTTGGCAATCAAGAAGTATGTAGCTGATTCACAGTACACACGTGTGCATGCTGATAAGGGCAAATTGAGGACTCTTTCCTACAGGCAATTACGTCAGGTTGAAAGAGCAGCGGCCAAAAAGCCTTGTCATAGCAGCAGACAAGTTTTTGAAGCTGCTTGTGCCTCCAACGTCCCCCGAACAACAAGATGCAGGGTCCTTCAGAGGTTTGCAGCTGTGCATATGCCATCCTGTCGACCTCCTCTATCCACTTCACACAAGCAGAAACGGCTCCAGTGGGCCAAACATTACATGAAGACTGATTTCAAAACAGTTTTGTTCACGGATGAGTGCCGTGCAGCGCTCGATGGTCCAGATGGATGGAGTGGAGGATGGCTGGTTGATGGACACCCCACGCAAACACGGCTACAGCGCCAACAAGGTGGAGGTGGAGTAATGTTTTGGGCTGGAATCATGGGGAGAGAGATTGTCGGCCCCTTTAGGATCCCTGAAGGCGCTAAAGATGAACTCCATAATGTATGTGGATTTTCTCAAACAGCACTTCCTGCCATGGTTCAAGAAGAAGAACCATGTATTTCACAGCAAGATCATTTTTCTGCATGATAATGCACCATCTCATGCTGCACATAAAACATCTGCATCTCTGGCTGATATGGGCATAAAAGGGGACAAACTTATGGTGTGACCCCCATGCTCCCCTGACCTCTACCCCATTCAGAACCTTTGGAGCATCATTAAAAGGAGTGTCTATGATGGCGGGAGGCAGTTCACATCTAAGCAACAGCTCTGGGAGGGTATTCTGTCCTCATGCAAAACAATTGAAGCAGAAACCATCCAAAACCTGACAAATTCAATGGACGAGAGAGTTCAGAAGCTCCTTTTGAACAAGGGGTCCTATGTGAAAATGTAACATCACCTAGAATAAAGTTTTGAGTTGAAAACTTTTTGATTTCAGTTTCTAACAACCTGCTAATGCTTATAATTTCAAAAATGACCATTTTTTTGGTCTTTATTAAAATGAAAAGGTTGATCGAAAAGTTTGGGGGATCTAAGAGTGTGGCAACCCAGTAGTCATGATTACTTCGAATTCTGACAATATGAGGGTCATGCTGCAGGTAGTGCAGCAAGAAGGCACTTATGTGTCTTGCGCATCTCGGCGCCCCAAAATTATTTTCCGGGCTAGATGCAGCTAAAAATTATTTTTAATTTTAAATCTGGTGAAGCTTTAGTATAGATGGCCTAATAGGATCAGTGCTGCACACTGCTACAAAGCCCAAATTATTTTCCAGTCAAGATACAGATAAACATGATTAGTAATTTGAAAGCTTAAAACGGTTGGTAGGGTGATTTTAACCAATCATCAAGCTTTTACTCTCCCCAGGATGACACAGGGGTAGAAAAGTCGTTTCGGATCCATGATTTGTTCATCTTTATGAACGTGAGTCTGTCTACATTATCAGTGGAGAGCCGCGTGCGCTTATCTGTCAGCACACCACCAGCAGCGCTGAACACACGTTCAGACAGAACGCTGGCTGCGGGGCATGACAAGATCTCCAAGGCGTAAGTGGCTAGCTCCGGCCATTTATCCAGATTGGAAGCCCAAAAAGAGCAAGGGTCCAGTGACACAGTCATGGCTTCAATGTTTACTTGGAGATACTCCTGTACCATCGTCTCTAGGCGTTGACTATGTGTCAGACTTCTTGTCTCCTGTGGCCTTGCAAAGGATGGGCTAAAAAAGTGGTGAAATGATTCCGCAAAATTGATGTTACCAGCAGATACTGTGGTTCTGTTACGGTTTGAGTGCTGAACACTTGACGGTCCCACGGTTGGCAAGTTGGAACTGTGAGATTCACTACGTGCACCACTGGTATTTTGTGGAAAAGCACATGTAAGATTCTGCAACAGTCTCTGCTGATACTCATGCATGCGTGCATCCCTTTCTATGGCAGGAATAATTTCTGCAAATTTACTTTTGTACCGGGGATCTAACAGTGTGGCAACCCAGTAGTCAGGATTATTTCTAATTCTCACAATTCGAGGGTCATGTTGCAGGTAGTGCAGCAAGAAGGCACTCATGTGTGTTGCGCATCCAGGAGCACCAAGTCCCTGTTGTGTTGGTGGCGAGGTAACAATCATGCTTCCTTCCTCTGTCCTCTCCCCCCAACCTCGCACAACAGAAATGTGTTCAAGGTCTCCCTCATCTGATGAGTCTTCCATCAGTTCGTCCTCCACTTCTTCCTGGGCTCCTGCACCTTCCTCACTAGTTTGGCTGCTACCATGCGCCCTGGTAAAACCATCTCCCCCACCCTCACATGCCTGCCGCCTTGGTGCTGCCGACCGTCTGGACCTTGCAGATGTTAGCCCTTCCGCATACAACTCCTCCTCCTCTACTTCCTCCACCTCCTCTTGTGCCACCACCTGACTCCGAATTCTGTTTAACATGTGCTCCAGCATGTAAATCACCGGAATAGTCATGCTGATAATGGCATCGTCAGCACTAAACATCTTCGTCGCCATTTCAAAACTGTGCAGAAGGGTGCATAGGTCCCTGATCTGAGACCACTCCTCCAGCGTGATTTGCCCCACCTCTGAATCTCGTTGGCCCAGGCTATACGTCAGAACGTATTGCACCAGGGCTTGTCGGTGCTGCCACAGTCGCTGCAACATGTGCAGAGTTGAATTCCACCGGGTAGGCACATCGCATTTTAGCCGGTGAAGTGGCAGGCCCAACGACTTTTGTAGAGATGTAAGTCACTGAGCTGCGGGATGCGAATGGCGGAAGTGAGCACACAGCGACCGTGCCCTCTGCAGAAGGCCATCTAGTCTGGGATAGTGGGCTAAAAATTGCTGAACAACCAGGTTCAACACGTGAGCCATACAAGGCACGTGTGTGACATTGCCCCGGCGAAGGGCCGCACCCAGGTTTGCAGCATTGTCGCACACGGCCTTCCCTGGTTTCAGGTCCAGTGGAGACAACCATTCATGAAATTGGTTCTCCAGAGCTGACCACAACTCCTCAGCTGTGTGACTCACATTTCCCAGACATTTCAATGTAAAAACCGCCTGATGACGTTGAGCCCTACTGCCAGCATAGTAAGGAGGTGTGCAGGATCCCTTCTGCGCAGTTAGAAGCTTGTGGCATGACCAGACAGGCTTTGGGTGTAGGTGGAAGACCGAGAGGAGGTTGAGGAGACAGAAGCAGTGGAGGAACTTTGACATAAAGAGGATTGACGCACAACTCGTGGGGACGGCAAGACTTGGACAGCAGCCCCTTGTCCTGCTGTCACCATAGTTACCCAGTGCCCAGTCAGCGACATGTAACGCCCCTGTCCATGCCTACTCGTCCAAGTGTCTGTGGTGAAATGCACCCTGTCACACACAGAGTTTCTCAAAGAAGCGGTGATGTTGTGTGCGACATGCTGGTGGAGCGCAGGCACACCTTTCTTTGAGAAGTAGTGCCGACTGGGCATCTGGTACTGGGGCACTGCGACGGACATAAGGTCTCGAAAATCCTCTGTGTCCACCAGGCGGAAAGGCAGCATTTCTGTAGCCAAGAGCTTGCAGATGGTGAAATTCAACCTCTTAGCTTTCTCATGGCTAGGAGGAAATGGTCTTTTACTTGTCCACATCTGAGGGACCGAGGGCTGGCTATTGTGCTTAGACGGGGTTGATAAGGGTGTCCCCGGCAAACTGCCGGTCTGTGAGGAAGATGCAGGCGGACATGTTAGGTTGCCTTGATCCAAAGGTGGTGCTATCGATGTCGGACAGCGCTCAACACCAGCTGGTGTTCCCACCTCCAAAGAAAATGATGACCTGCCAATCACGCTGGCTGTTGCGGGTAAAGAGGTGGCAGGTCTGCGCCCCAAAACAGGTGTGACTGCTGTCCCCCCAGTCACAGAGGATGAAGAGGCCGCGGATGCACAAGATATGGCAGACGGTGGTTGGCCCGGCCGGCTAGGCCGCATTGTAGCACACTGAGCTTCCCACTGCAACTTATGCTTCATGTCCATGTGCCGGTTCATGCATGAAGTACTCAAACTCTGTATTTTTTGGCCTCTACTTAGCTTTTGCTGACAAATGTTACAGATAACACGAGTTGGGTCATCTTTATCGATCTGAAAAAATGCCCAGGCTATGCAAGGCTTAGCACCCATGCGACCTGAAGAGCCACCACGACTTGTGGTGAGAGGCAGAGTTGTGTTTGAGGATGCAGTTGTTGACGTGCTTCCATTACTACGTCTCTGTCCAGGAAGGCGCAACCTGACCTTGTCGTCACTAGCATCTTCCTCCACCTCCTCTGCTGACCTCATCTCTTGGCTGACTGTGGGTTGACAGTAAGTGGGATCTCCAACCTCATCATCATCACCCTGTGTGTTATCACACCCGTCGTCCTCAGAGCCAACCTGTTCCTGCCCTGACAAAAAACTAAAGTTGTCGCTCCAATCAGGTATTTGAGTCTTATCATCGTCTTCCTCATTGTCTCCACCAACAGGAGTTACAGTTTGGGAATGAGGGTCTACATTATGGTCAGAACCTTCTGCGTCTGGTCCTGGATCCGACTCATAAATTTTCTGGGCATCAGTGCAGATCATTTCCTCGTCTGGATTCACAGAAGCGCTGGAGTCGACCTCTGATTCCCAGGCTATAGTATGAGTAAACAGCTCTGCAGACTCAACCATCTGTTCTACCTCATACTCAGACGGGCAGCTGGAGATTTGGGAGCTGTGAGGAAGCAAGTGCGATTTGGGTGACACCTTTGAGGACTGGAGTATTTGTGATGTTGAAGTTGATGTGGAGGAGAGCCCACTTAAAGGAGCACTTGATATCCGTTGAAGCACCTGCTGTTTTTGTGCCTCATCTGGAATTTGTAGCGATTGGCGTGGCCGTAAGAAAGGGATCTTATCACATTGTCCGCTAAAAGAAGTAGACATTTTAGTTTGGCTGGAAGATGGTCTTTCTTCTGCAGATGTTACTGTTGCTTTAACACCTACCCCACGGACACAACCTTTTTTCCCCTTCCCAACATGCCTATTCCCCTTTCCACCAGCAGCAGGCCTTTTTCCACTCATTTTGGTGGTTAACTAATTCACAACTCTGGAGTTGTTTGCACAAAAAAACAATGGATGGTAACCGAGCAGAGCTGAGTGGCCAAACTGTGGTATTAGGCCAAAACTATTGGCTGGGTTAGATGCAGAAAAAAATTATATTCAGTTTGCAACCTGATGGAGGTCAGTATAGATGGATTAATAGAACAAGACCCACACACAGCTAGAAACCCAATATTTTTTCAGAGCTAGATGCAGAAAAAAATTAGATTCAGTTTGCAACCTGATGGAGGTCAGTATAGATGGATTAATAGAACAAGACCCACACGCAGCTAGAAGCCCAATATTTTTTCAGAGCTAGATGCAGAAAAAAATTATATTCAGTTTGCAACCTGATGAAGGTCAGTATAGATGGACTAATACAACAAGTCCCACACACAGCTAGAAGCCCAATATTTTTTCAGAGGTAGATGCAGAAAAAAATATATTCAGTTTGCAACCTGATGGAGGTCAGTATAGGTGGACTAATAGAAAAAGTCCCACACACTGCTAGAAGGCCAAATATTTTTTCAGAGCTAGATGCAGAAAAAAATTATATTCAGTTTGCAACCTGATGGAGGTCAGTATAGATGGATTAATAGAACAAGACCCACACACAGCAAGAAGCCCAATATTTTTTCAGAGCTAGATGCAGAAAAAAATTATATTCAGTTTGCAACCTGATGGAGGTCAGTATAGATGGATTAATAGAACAAGACCCACACACAGCTAGAAGCCCAATATTTTTTCAGAGCTAGATGCAGAAAAAAATTATATTCAGTTTGCAACCTGATGGAGGTCAGTATAGATGGACTAATACAACAAGTCCCACACACAGCTAGAAGCCCAATATTTTTTCAGAGGTAGATGCAGAAAAAAATATATTCAGTTTGCAACCTGATGGAGGTCAGTATAGGTGGACTAATAGAACAAGTCCCACACACTGCTAGAAGGCCAAATATTTTTTCAGAGCTAGATGCAGAAAAAAATTATATTCAGTTTGCAACCTGATGGAGGTCAGTATAGATGGATTAATAGAACAAGACCCACACACAGCTAGAAGCCCAATATTTTTTCAGAGCTAGATGCAGAAAAAAATTTGATTCAGTTTGCAACCTGATGGAGGTCAGTATAGATGGACTAATAGAATGATGCTATGCCCAAAAGATTTTACTTCACTAGGTGCAGTAAAAAAATTGGTATTCTATACACAGGTGGTATATCTTGCAACACAGATAGGCTACTCCACTGACTAACACACTCTGCAATAGGCCAAAAAGGATTAGCTTTGCTAGATTCAGCCAAATGCTGTGAAAAAAACTTGCACAGCACTGGCACAGACCTGCCTGGCAAAAACTGATAGGAACTGATGTAACCTAGTCCTGAAAAGGACTCCAATTACAATTAGTCTTTACTCCCACAACCTATCTATTTAAGAGCACAGACCTCCCTGATAAAAGTCGTAGGAAATGCTGTAACCTAGTCTTTAAAAGGACTGCAATCACAACTATTCCCTACTCCCAAGCTATCTGTATATTTGTGCGAAAATTGGCTTGAAATTAACAAGGTATAGCGCACACAGCAACAGCGGTGCCGTCTAACACGCAGCTGCAGCAGTGAGAAAATGGTGGCGACGGGGAAAATGGCTTGGTCTTATAGGGCAAGGACATGTGACATACACTGCCAATGACACATGCCCTTGCTTGTGTGAAAAAAAGCACTTCGCTCCGTGTGTGCGCTGCTGATAGGCTGACAGATTGCACCTCCCCACTGTAAATGCGGGAAAGAGAAAAAAAAATGGAGATCTTCATTGTTCCTGCAGAGATCCATCCCCTGCCCCTCCCCCCACCCCGCTGTACACTCAAACTGCGTATTAACATTAATTTTCATCATTACTGAGAAAAAATCCAGTTATGATTTTGGTGCACGAACAGTTATCGAACATAACCTCGAACAGCCGAATTTTTCTCAAATTGTTCGTGTTCGCCGAACGGCTCGAACACCGCCCAAAACAGCTCGAATTTGAGATTGGCGAACAGTTCGAGTAGAACAACGCTCATCTCTACTACATACTTCTTGATTGCGAAGACACTTCATCCTGATCATCGCACAATGTTGATTGTAGTCATGCCTTGACCTAAACACTCCACAATTTGTTGCTTCTCAGCAGCCGACACATCCTTTTTCTTTCCCATTTTGGCAGAAAATGTAGGCTGCTTAATAATGTGAGAGAGCCTTCTTAAGTAGTCTTGCCTTTCATTGGACACACCTGCCAAACTAATTAGCACAGGTGTCTGCAATTGCTTACAGTGATATAAAGAGCCCTGACACACATCACCATCAATGAGTTTAACTGACAAACAAACAAATTCTTCCCTTATCACTCCTAAACACTTTTTGCATAATAATTTGGAACGCAGTGTACATGTGCTTTTCCACAAAACACCAGTGGTTCACGTAGTGAATCTTACAGTTCTAACTTGCCAACCGTGGTCTGTATGGAATTGTTCAATAAAGGGCCCAAAATTAAGATAACATAGATGGGAGAGGTCTCTATGAATAGGAATTCCTAAGTATTTGATACCCTGTGAGGGCCAGGCAAAGGGAAAGTTGGACTGGATGGAATCCTATATGGATTTGGGGAGGGAGACATCGAGGGCCTCAGACTTCGCTGCATTGATTTTAAAATTTTACCATGTAACAAAGTGATCTATTTCAGCCATAACAGCAGGGATGGATATATGTGATTGAGTGATATATACTAGGACATCATCAGCAAATAGAGAGCACTTGTACTCGGTGCCTCCCACCTCAGTCCACCTAATATTGGGGTTATGGCGAATTGATGAGAGCAGGTGCTCCATCACTAGGATGTATAATAGAGGGGACAGAGGACATCCCTGCCTTGTCCCATTGGTGATTGTGAAAGGTGATGAAAATGTTCTGACGCACCCCCTGGGCCTTGGGACACCCGGAGCCGGACCCTTTTTGGTGGATGCTGGTGGTTGTAGTCTTCGTGGCGGCGAACCGGTTCCGTGGCTCAGGGTAGTCAAACCAGTGGCGGAACTATTTATGTGGTTTTGATGTATAAATGTCCGACTACGCCACCCGTGGATTGCGGTCAGAGTGAACCGCCGCTACAGGGCAGACCGCTGAGGCTGGTGTTGTGGGTGCAGCAGAGCGTAGCATAACTCCCCACGGGAGGAGTATAGCCTCAGGGCAGTGTATGCGGAGGATGGGGGTGATGGTGCAGGGCAGCAGCAGTAACGACACGGAGTCAGTGATGCAGTCCAGGGCCTTTACTCACAGTTCTTATTATCCAGACCACGTCTGCAGGTAACGGCTGCCCACGTCGTACTGTGCTCACCAGGTGAGGGGCTCAGACAACTCCCAGATAACTTTGGAGCACTTCACAGGACCCCCTTTGTGTGTCCTTTGTCTGGCCTTTCTTACCAACACTTCTGTCCGGCTGCCTCGGGCCTCCTCTTGGTAAACTTGGCGCCAGTTTCCCTGACCCTATGTGGTGCCTTCCTAGCCGGTGTAGTGAGGGGCTGCGCCTCATAAAATGTCAGAGCCTCCGGTTTCTAGCTGAGGGTCGTTTCCTGCCTCCACTAGTTCGGGGACCGGTCTCCCCCTTTGGCCTGACCCCTCCACGCAGGTGGATTCGGGCGTGCGGTGGCGACTCGCCCGTCCGCACCCCTGGGATCCCTTCATTCCTCGTTCCTGGAGCCTTCTCCGCTCCTCTTCCTTCCTTCTCCCTCTTCCAGGCCTGGGCCTCTGTTACTAGGCCCGCCTCCGGAGCAGAGCTCATGCAGAGCCCCTGCTCCCTGCCACTTCTGCTCAGACTTCTCTGCACTGAACTAAGATGGTGCCCACCTTTTATACTCCCTTCTCAATGCACCCAGGAACTGCTTCCTCCCTGCTCCTGCACTACAGGGTTCCCCTTCCTCAGTGTTCCCTCCCCCCACTCCAGCCAGGGACAGGGACTGTCGTGCCCATCTCAGGGGCATATTGGTCGCCCTGCCCCACGGCAATGTGGTGTAATGCATGCAGGTGTCGGGTCCTGATCCACACTCCATCCTTACCTGAGAGTGAGATATCACACCTCTGGGTGAGGTGCAATACGTCTGTAGCAACCGAGCCCTCAGGGTGCTACAGTTCCATTTATCTTCAGCCTAGGTGACGTATTGCGATACAGGGCCGTGATTTTGGCTATAAAAGGGTCCCCTAGACCCCTACCCCAAGCTTTTTAAGAGAATCATATATGGCGTGCCAGGAGACTCTATGGAATGCTTTCTCAGCATCCAACGAGAGTATCTAATTACAAATTTTTAACTGCATCTAGCCCAGGAAATACTTTGTGCCTAGTAGCAGTGTCTGCTAGTCAGCGGATTATCCCGGCTGTTAAGCAAGCTACACCACCTGTAGTTTAGACACTTAATTTTTTCAAAGGAAATGCTTCGGGACCATGGGATACTTAGTGAAGAGCATCAGGAGGCACCCCAAGGCATAGGGGCTGGGACTGGCAGTAGGATGCCTTGCGGTGGACAGCCGAGCTCGATCCTTATAAAAGCTTTTTAACTGCAGCAGCTTTAGTGGACGCTACTGGAGCTGGAATTACCGCGGCTGCTGGCATGAGACTTGCCCTCCAATAGATCCTTGTAAATGGATTTAAAGTGTATTCATTCAAATTAGAGAGACAATTTAAATTAAAAAGCTTAGAGCTGCCTCCACCACAGGGGGGCTCGCTCGACCCACCAGCGGACAGGCACCAGTATTGGGAGAGGGGGGCTGGCCGTCAGGGTTCACCGCGGCTCTGGCACAAACCCGGCGACACGGAGGTGGCACGGGCAGGAGCGGACTGGCCGTGTCGGCTTCTCACTTTTTGGATTTTAGAAGGGCATGACATGCCTATATCTGTGTCTCCCCCTCCTTTTACTCCTCCACCTCTTTTATTTTCGCATGACTATATGTGCTTGTCACTTTTCCATGTGTTAGTTATGTCTTCTGAGCAGTTTGTCAGCTTTTGGACACCTTTGAAGGTGTTTTCTATGTGTTTTTGTTTGCCTGCCATTGGTTTTAACGGTGTTCGAAGGTGTTCGACGAACAGTTCGGCGAACACACGGGTGTTCGACGAACCGAACCGAACTCGAACACTACGGGGGTGGCTCAACACTAGTCTGAAGATCTGGGCAAGTAAACACTGCTGCCCTTTTTGCTGTAAAACCTGATGCCAGCAAAGTGAATGATAAATCTGATTTGGTGCAGAAAATAATCTGCAGCATGTCAATTCTCCACACGTTTTTGCCTGTGTTTTTCACCCATTGAATACTCTGAAAAAACACAGGCAAAAATGCAGGCAAAAAACACAGCAAAATCTTGGCAAAAATGCAATGTTTTTGAGGCTGCGTTTTCCTGCCAAGAGATGTAGAAATGGTGCAGGAATTTCTGCACACAAAATATTCAACATGTGCACATACCCTAATTCTCTGCCTCAACTTGCGAGTGGTGTAGCCGAAATACCTGACATTACATTCTATGCATTGGACACAATATACTATAAATATACTGCTGCTGTTTATAAACTGTCTGAGGGTGGCGCTATAGAGTTCAAGTCCTCTCTGAAGAGAAAATTTGCATATTACATTTCCCAGAGGAGCACTGCACAGCGAATAAGCCTCCTTACCTTGGCATACCAGAGCTGGTATGTCACTCTCCACACATAGAAACATTACCCCTTAGACCTCAGTCCAGAGCCTCTCATCTAACCAAATTAGTTCTCATACTTTGCACTGATGAGGGCCAATAGCCCAAAGAATCTTACAAATTGAGATTCTGATTTGGCTTTTATCCTAATTCATGTTACAAGACTCGTCAAAGGGTCGATTGTGACTTGTAGGATTGCTGCTTCTAACAGGTGGAACTATAGAGTTCAAGTCCTCTTCCTCTCTGAAGAGGCAATTTGCAGACAAAACTACACTTCCTTCTTTTTTAACTGCCCTATCCTTTCTGAACACAGGGTAAGCATACATATTTGTCATCCCATCATGACTCTTGTCCAGCCAGGTTGCTGTTAATTGCTGACTACATCATAGTCTGTGTCTGACATTATAGCCTCCAATTCATGCATTCATTGCATTTAGTTTGCATTCGAATGCAGTCATTTTATACTTTATACCATAAAACCTGTGGTCAACAGAGAAGTCCATTTTGCACCAATTTCTAACCTTTTCCACTTTTTTTTTCTATTTAACTCCTCAAACTGCAACTGTCTTTCAGGTGACACTCGTGGACTTAGTACTATTTCGACATCTCTAATATCAGCCAACGAGGCATATTTACTAGGGTGTGCCAGCACATGGTTAGGTTCCCTGACACTGTCCCCCTGCCCTTTTTTTAACTGTTACCCAGATTTCTACCTCTGGGTCCTGATGCCCACCTCCATATCATTGGCCCCAGCCAGAGCATGCTCAGTGAGTTCTAAACTCCTCTCCAAGTTTGCAATGTTTCTCAGAGTGTTGCAAACTGCATATTTAGATACATTACTCGGGCTTCCAAATATATAGCAGGCTGACATCGAGCACAGAGATATTCACCCTCAAACGGCTCTTCAAAGTTTGCATACATCTCACAAGACACACACTTGATAGCACTGTCCATGGAGCACACATGTGGATAAACACTAGAGATTATCAAATGTACAGTTGCAATCAAAATCATTCAATCCACATTGCAAATCGAAAATTTATTAGCAAAGTATACAAACTTTCTCCTGTTTGCAATAAACTAATGAAACAACAGCATTTTAAATAACTCGGCACTATTAATGTAGCAAGTGATTTCTCTGAATTCAACACAAGATGTCAATTTTATTGACTATTGCAGCTTCAGAATTATTTAATCCCTGAATAGAATCCCACATAAGAGCACAAATTTTCAAGATCAGATCTGAAGCAACTAATTAAGGGCTTCATTGGTTAAGCAGGTGCGCTGGATATGAAAAAAATATTTTATTATCAATAGTATGATTACTAGAGATCAATGAAGTGAAATGCATTGTACATATTAAGCAACTGTATTGTTAATTGTATAGGAAAAACGCTACCAAAACAATAAAAAGAGCGAAGATCTTCAGCATTAGTGGAATAGACCGGTCTATGGTGGTATTTTCAAGAACACGAGTGTGAGTTGGCTTTATAACACGATCCCACTGAGTCAGGATGGCCTCTCTGGCACCACTCCATTTTCCAGGTCCTGAAAGCCGATACTGGTAAGGTGTACAAGGTCCAAAAAACACATGCAACGCCAACCGAGGATCAGTAAGTAACAGCTTGAATAGATTGGGCTTCACACCAGCAAATGTAGCCAGTTCGTCCATATATTCCACATAATCCACTTGTATAGTATGGCGCTGGCTGTCCACATAGCTTAAAAAAAAAGAAAGAAAAAAGTTTTAATATACACATACACATAATAGCACGTTGGAAATTGTTATCATAGAATGTAAAAATAATTAAGATAAGAAAGAATGAAAGGAACATCAAGTTCATTCTTGAATCACACAGTGATCATCCAAAGGAAGTCAAAAAGGTCAAAACCCTTCGCTTTCAACTGTGTTATATGAGGGTGACAGTCATTATTTCATTACATTACATATGGCAATCAGATTAATTAAAATTCTTGACTCAATGGCAAAGTTCCAGGAATCTAGTACATACTGTATAACTTGTGATATTATACCTTTCAAGAAAGGAAGTGGGACGTGGGTCACCAGAATAAAATAAATACATTATCTGTCATGATTCCTTTATTTTTTGTACAATTTATAAATATTTTTCTTTTTTGTTTGCAATGTTAGATCAATTAAAAAAAAATGATTTTCATTTTGGTACATAGTGCATGTAGCTTTCAGACCATGGGATTGAAATAATGCAGTTTTTATGTATATGTTACTTGTATATTGTAAAATCACACTTGCTGTGCTAAAAAAAATTGTGGTACTATACAATCTTTTCTATTAAATATGTAAAAAAATAGTCAGGTATTTTGTATATTTCTTTACATTGCTCCCAGATAAAAAAAAAAGAATATACAAATGACATAAAAAGAAGCAAAAATTATTTGACTATCCAAATAATAAACACTTTTAACCCCTTCACGACATCCACCATACATGTACTGCACATGTGTGTTACAGCCAGGATCTGCCTCTAGCAATCAGGGGTGGAGCAGTGCTCCACAAAGCGATTGTTAACCTGTTGAATGCCACTATCATACAGTGATATTGACATTTAACACATACCGGCATGGGGGGGCATCATCCATGAGCCCATTGGCGCACCTGTGACCTGAAAGCGGGTTGCCGATGTATTGCTATGACAGTCGAGGGTCTGCTGATCAGACGATCGTAGCGTCAAGTCTTCTAAGGGTACTAACAAGTACTGCCAAAAGTAAAAAAAATATGAATATGAAAAAAATAAAGAAAACGTAAAAGTTCAAATTACCCCCCTTTTTCCCCATTAAAATTAAAGAAATTAAAAAATAAAATATACACATATGTGGTATCACCGCGTGGTATCCGATCTATCAAAATATAAAAATAATTAACCTGATCGGTAAACACTATAAACAAAAAAATATCAAGAACGCCAAAATTAATTTTTTTTTGTCTCTGCAATTCAACAAAAAATGCTATAAAAAGCGATCAAAATGTCATGTTTCAAAATGGTATCAATAAAAACGTCTCATCTCGCAAAAAATAAGCAATCACACAGCTTCATCAACTAAAAATAAAAACTTTATGGGTCTTGGAAAATGGCGACACAATCCCCCAATTTTTTTTTTTTTGCAAACTTCTGATTTTTTTTTCACCACTAAAATAATGAAAAAAACAAACTGGACACATTTGGTATCGCCGTAATTGTATTTATGTGGAGAATCATATTGCAAGGTCATTTTTACCACAAAATGTACACCGTAAAACAATTCCCAAAAAATAATGTCAGAATTGCATTTTTTTTCACAATTTCTCCTCCTTTGGAATTTATTTGCTGTTTTCCAGAACACTATGTGGTAAAATAAATTGTGTCATTCAAAAGTACAACTCGTCCCACAAAAAGCAAGCCCTCATACAGTACAGACCAAACGTTTAGACACACCTTCTCATTTAAAGATTTTTCTTTATTTTCATGACTATGAAAATTGTACATTCACACTGAAGGCATCAAAACTTTGAATTAACACATGTGGAATTATATACTTAACAAAACAGTGTGAAACAACTGAAAATATGTCTTATATTCTAGGTTCTTCAAAATAGCCACCTTTTGCTTTGATGACTGCTTTGCACACTCTTGGCATTTTCTTGATGAGCTTCAAGAGGTAGTCACCGGAAATGGTTTTCACTTCAAAGGTGTGCCCTGTCAGGTTTAATGAGTGGGATTTCTTGCCTTCTAAATGGGGTTGGGACCATCAGTTGTGTTGTGCAGAAGTCTGGTGGATACACAGCTGATAGTCCTACTGAATAGACTGTTAGAATTTGTATTATGGCAAGAAAAAAGCAGCTAAGTAAAGAAAAACGAGTGGCCATCATTACTTTAAGAATGTCTGTACTGTATGTCTATGTGGACAGAAAAATAAGAGTTATGGCTGTGGGAAGAAGGGGAGGAAAAAACAAAAACACATAAACGGAATTTGGCCCCGTCATGTAGGGTTTAATGGCAGTAAAATTTTATATAGGAGAAAAAACTGAAAATATACCTGGTCAGGAATGGGGGGCCATGGCACAGTCCTGAACTGGTTTAAAAATAAAATTAGTAATCTTACAATTTTCACACTAACTACTGAGGCCTTTCCTTCCATGAAGCATTTGTTGGACATTACTTATCAGTTTAAGCAAAATTACAATGGCAGTTGACAGCTCTATACACAGCTAATAACTAGAGATGAGCGGTGTTTTCGACTAGAACTGTTCGCCAATCTCAAATTCGAGCTGTTTTGGGCGGTGTTCGAGTTGTTCGACGAACGGGAACGATTTGCAAAAAATTTGGCTGTTCGAGATTATGTTCGATAACTGTTCGTGCACCAAAAGCGTGTCCTGCATGTCTGACATTTAGAGCACCAATCATGCTGGGATTGTCTGCCACTCACTCTAATGCCACAGCCATGGTGGTTGTGACATTACAGTCGTTGCCCAAATCGATGGGAACAGTCATAGGCGGATTATAATAAGGGCAATCCGGGCTACCGCCCGGGGCCCCGAGCCTGCAGGGGGCCTGCGGCTCCAGGCGGGGTGTCTAATGCCGGATTGCCCTCATTATATGTGCGGGCCGCCGCAGCACATACCGGTAGCAGTGGCGGGAGTGGCTCCCCCAGCAAAGGCCGCCGCTACTTCTTCATCGGCCGGGCCAGCACTGCAGCAGTTAACTTCCCTGTGCTGGCCCGGCCGCGTCACTGCTAGGAGACACGGCCCTGTGCGCGGCCGTGTCTCCTAGCTGTGACGTCACGCAGTGCGCGCCCGGCCTGCACTGCTGCAACGGAGAAGTCAGAGCAGGCAGGAGGAATGGAGCCGGGGGATGGTGAGTCTGTGTGTGTGTGTGTGTGTGTGTGTGTATGTGTGTGTGTGTGTGCAGGCAGATATCATTGTGTGATGTCTGTTTACATGTATTTTTGTGTTTCAAATGTGTTTATACATGTGTATGTATATGTCTGTATATATTTGTGTGTGTGTGTGACTGTGTGCGGCCTCCTGCTGAGCATAATTGGTGCCGTACGGCCTCCTGCTGTCTCTGGGGGGGGCGCCGTGCGGCCTCCCACTATGTATAGATGGCGCCGTGCGGCCTGCCGCTATGTATAGATGGCGCCGTGCGGCCCCCTGCTGTGTATAGATGGCACCATGCGGCCCTCTGCTGTGTATAGATGGCGCCGTGCGGCCCCCTGCTGTGTATAGATGGCGCCGTGCGCCCCCCTGCTGTGTATAGATGGTGCCGTGCGGCCCCCTGCTGTGTATAGATGGCGCCGTGCGGCCCCCTGCTGTGTATAGATGGCGCCGTGCGGCCCCCTGCTGTGCATAGATGGTGCCGTGCGGCCTCCTGCTGTATATAGATGGCGCCCTGCGGCCTCCTGCTGTGTATAGATGGCTACGTGCGGCCTCCTGCTGAGTACAAATGGCGCCGTGTGGCCTCCTGCTGTCTCTGGGGGAATGTCAGAGACACTGCGCTCTGCAGTGTCTCTGAAGGATGACCAGCTGGATGGCAGCACTCAGCTGTGATCCAGCCTGTCATCTCAATGCAATCCCAGCGTGGGAGAATTCTCTTGCTCAAGCGCTCTGAGAGCTGAGAATTTTCCCACGCTGTCAGTGACGTGCATGAGGTGAGCCGAGTTCATTAGACATGAGCTCACCTCATGCACGTCACTGACAGCATGGGAAAATTCTCCTGCACTCACCGCATGCGCAGGAGAATTTTCCCACGTTGTCAGTGACGTGCATGAGGTGAGCTGAGTTCATTGGACATGAACTCGGCTCATCTTTATGCCGTCACAGCCAGACACTGAGGAGAGCAAGCATGCCTGCGCTTCTCAGTGTCTGCGGCATGGCAAGCTGGATGGCAGCGTTCTGCTGCGGTCCAGCCTGTCATGTGAATGTAGCAGAGCTGAAGCTGTTGTGGGAGCCATGGAAAGGTAAGGATGATGTTGCTTTATTATTTTACTTTTATTGCAGGAGATCGTTGGCTTCAGCTGGAATGGGCGTGATGGTAAGTATGGTTTAATTTAGAACAATAAAGAATTGTGTATTTATTTCAATTAATGGACTTTATTCTGGGTGTTTGTGTTTTTTTGTAACTTTGACTATGGGGTTAGTAATGGGGGTGTCTTATAGACGCCTCTCCATTACTAACCTGGGCTTGATGTCTGCTGGCATTATAAGCTGACATCAACCCCAACCCTATTACCCCACTGCCACCGCTACAGGGCAGTGGGAAGGGCGAGGCTAAGTGCCAGAATTGGCGCATCCTATGGATGAGCCATTTCTGGGGCGGCTGACGGCTGGTGTTTCTAGCCTGGGAGGCGGCCAATATTCATGGAACCCTTCCTGGGCTATTAATATCAGTCCCCAGCTGTCTGCCTAGCCTTTGCTAGCTATTAAAATAGGGAGGGCCCCCATGTCATTTTTTCGGGGGTCCCCCATTTTAATAGCTAGTAAAGGCTAGGTATTCAGCTGGGGGCTGATATTAGTAGCCTGGGAAGCTCCATGGGTATTACCCCCTTCCCAGGCTTCAAACATCTGCCCCAGCCGTCTGCTTAACCTCCGCTAGAGACTAAAATTACGGGGAACCCCACGCCAATTTTTTTTTTAATAAATTCTTTATTTTAACACTAAATGACAAGTACAGTAATCAACACTATCACTGTACTTCATATATATGTGACTGACATGTTTTTATCTATCTAATCTATGTGTGATGCTCTATTCTTTCTGTTATAAATTGTCGGGTACCACTGCTGAATTGCCGTCCGGCTTTTTTAAAGAGACGGTGCATGAAAACACTAATATTTTTTTTAATAAATCCTTTAACACTAAATGACAAGTACAGTAACCAACACTGTCACTGTACTTCATATATGTGACTGACATGTTTCTATCTATCTAATCTATGTGTGATGCTCTATTCCTTCTTGTCAAAATTGTCGGGTACTGGTGTATGCCGCTGCTGAATTGCCGGCCGGCTTTTTTAAAGAGAGTGTCTTCTGAGCAGTTTGTCAGCTTTTGGACACCTTTGAAGGTGTTTTCTATGTGTTTCTATGTGTTTTTGTTTGCCTGCCATTGGTTTTAACGGTGTTCAACGGTGTTCGACGGTGTTCTAAGGTGTTCGACGAACAGTTCCTCGAACGAACCGAACCGAACCCGAACACTACGGGGTGGCTCAACACTACTAATAACAAAGAATCCACCAATCACGGTAGGAGATTTCACAGCTGACTTTGCTCCCCTCCATTCACATGGACCTTTGCACAGACTAATTAGACACTTAAATACAAACAATAGGGTCATATTACAACCCTTGTGGCTATGTACATGTGTTATTTCCTGAAATAAATGGAAGTAGGAGTCTAAAAAAGTTCCAGTGGTTAGTGTGAAAATTTAATTTTTTTTATTTTTTAATACAGATTGCGCGCAATGTAAAAGAAACATGCATTTTTACAAATTTTGCAATGTTTTTTTTTTTAAACACAAAAACCTGATTTAAACAACAGATAATTTTCTGTTGATACTTCCCTTTAAGATTACGCTCATGTACAGTAAAAGTTTTAGAACATACCGGTTGGACATTATGTACTTTTTCCTTACTATATCTATAGTCATGTTTTCTTTATCTGGCAGTTGTACCAAACCTGTAAATTGAAAATATATGGTCAGATAACAATAATAATAAACATTTTTCATACAGAATATGGGAATTAAGTGACAAAAAGATGACTTAAATGGGAATTGAATTTTAAACAAACGTTGAATCAATCAATAATACAAGCAAATGTAAGAAACCGTCATTTATCATATAAAAAAATCTAATTTTCCACTTATGAGCTACATTTTGCTCTCTCTTGCCTCATGAAATTATCATTTAGGCTATGTGTCCATGATGCAGAAAAGCTCCTGATTTTTTCCTGAGCGTTTCCGCCTCTCCCTGGCAGAAAAAACGTATGCAGATATTACATGTGTTTTTTCTGCGAGGGAGAAGCGTTTTTTAAGCTTTTTTGCATGCATTTTTTCAAGCGCTTTTCCAAGTGATTTTGAGCATCACTTGGAAAGTGCTTGACAGTTTGCTCACACATTTCAAGTCCATGCAACCGGCATGGATTTATATTGTGTGACCAACTTATGCTCATTTAAATGCAGCCTCAATAGTAAAAAAGAAAGAATTAAAACGTAAAAACTAAAAAAAAAAATTATACTTACATCTCCGGAGGCCCCTGGTCTCCTCTCCGATGGCGTGCTCTGTCCTCGGCGTCCCGCGGTATTCAGAAAGGACCTACGGTGAAGTCATTTAGTCATGTGATGATCACGCGACCGCTGACGTCAGCGGTCGCGTGACCTGTCAGCTGACTAAATGATGTCACCGCAGGTCCTTTCTGAACACCGCGGGACGCTGAGGACAGAGCACGCCACCGGAGAGGAGACCAGGGGCCACCTGAGATGTAAGTATAATGTTTTTTTTATTTTTTACGTTTTAATTATTTTTTTTTTTACTAATGGTACCCGGGTCTGGAGGAGAGTCTCCTCTTCCCCAGACCCGGGTACCATCCGCGCATTGAACCGCATAACATCCGCATGCATACTTGTATACATGTGGATGTTATGCGGTTCAATGCAAGTCAATGGCGGCGATTTCGCTGCGATTACGCACAATAAATGGTTGTGCTGCGGATTTTTCCGCAATGATAATCCGCAGCGAAAATTTCCGTAGGATGTGCCGAGCACATGCGGATTTTCATTGGGAAACATGGCAGACAACTTAACAAGCGTTTTTAATGCATTTTCGCGGTGGAAATGTGCGCCGTGGAAACGCAGTGATCCGCATATTGGGCACACAGTACTCTTGAAAAGCTTAATTCCTTTTTGCTAAAGACAAGACAAAACACAAGCAGAGTAAGGTGTCAGGTTACAAATCTTATTAAAGTCTATGAAGAATGGAGAGAGGAGAAAGAAAAATAGTGAGGATAAGGTGAGGATCAGACTGCTGTAGATTCTCTCATTGGAGAGAATTGAGCAGATTATGCAAATGACAGTGAATTACTGGACAACCCCTTATTAATGGTCCCAAGGTTGGTAAAAAGAGGAAAAAAAGATACCCACCTCCCAGATCAGTACCACTCCTCTACACTGAGTGCTTCATTCACCACGCAGCAACCTGGCATCAATATCTAGTGGGGGTGTCACGTGAACACAGTTGCAAATCAGCTAAGATCGGCTGCAGTGTTTACATTTCATCCACACAGAAGAAACACTGATCAATTCAAGACTGTGGAGACCTTGTCAGTATCCATGCAAAGACCACCGGAAGCAATGACTTAATGGGGTATTCCCATCTCCAAGATCCTATCCCACTATGTAGTAGGTGTAATAATAATACTATTAGCTAGCAAATGCCTCCAATAAGAAATGTAGTATAGTTCTTCTGATTCGCTATTTCTCTTTGCTAATGTGCAGGCATTGCAGGACCTTAGTTATCCATGGTTATGACCAATGATATAGTGTCAGTTAGTTAGTTGTTAGTGGTCGTAACCATGGATACCTAAGGTCCTGCAATGGCTGCACATGAGGAAAGAGACATAGTGAATCAGAAAAACTATACTACATTTCTAATTTGAGGTATTTGCTAATATTATTATTATTACACCTACTACATATTGGGATAGGATCTTGGAGATGGGAATACTCCTTTAAGCCATGTTTGTGCTATTTCAGCAGACACAGCCACTTTCATCTGGTTCAAGTTATTAGCTCTCCAAACATTCAAATTAGAGAAATAAAACGCCCCCTAGGTACTATCGAACAATTTAGAGATGAGTGAATTCCGCTTCTTCACCGCAATCTTGTTTAGATCTCACAAATCAATGCATGCTTTTATAGATCCATGTTTTTTTTCATAAAAGGAGCTGGCCCATGAACATTTACCACGAATCCAAAGGACAATCCTAAATACTAAACTAATATGACATGGACCCACTGAGCCACAGGGCCGGGTCTGCCTATGAAGGGGCGTAGCTAAGCAGCCAACTGGTGTTCACTAGAGCTCCTGATGGTGGAGACAAGCTGGGCTGCAGATAGCCACCAGGTACCACTCCCAGGCAGTCCCCGGTACTGCATCTGCTGAGGTTTGCTGACACGTACTCGGGCAATGTTTAGACTGGTAGTAGCAGTCTGGATATACGGGCTACTCGGAATACTTGGATAGGCACAATTTCAAACACACAGGTGATCTTGGATACTGGTACTGGTGGATGAGGTTCAGGCACAAGGACCAGGGACTTTGGTACGAGGTTTTCGCACTGGCCGCAATAGGACCAGGAGTTTGGATTCAGGACACTGGCCACGCAAGGACGAGGGATTCGGGCTCAACACACTGGCCACGCAAGGACCAGAGAACCTCACAACTCACTAGTAGGAGAAAGCACGCACTAATAAATACTGTTGCTTTGGCAACTCCCTATAGGGGAGAGAGCCTTATATACACTGTGTGCAGAATTATTAGGCAAATGAGTATTTTGATCACATGATACTTTTTATACATGTTGTCCTACTCCAAGCTGCATAGGCTTGAGAGCCAATTCCCAATTAAGTAAATCTGGTGATGTGCATATCTGTAATGAGGAGGGGTGTTAACTAATGACATCAAAACCCTATATAAGGTGTGCTTAATTCTTAGGCAACTTCCTTTCCTTTGGCAAAATGGGTCAGAAGAGAGATTTGACGGGCTCTGAAAAGTCCAAAATTGTGAGATGTCTTGCAGAGGGATGCAAATTTCCAAACTTTTGAAGCGTGATCACCGAACAATCAAGCGTTTCATGGCAAATAGCCAACAGGGTCGCAAGAAGCGTGTTGGCCAAAAAAGGCCCAAAATAACTGCCCATGAATTGAGGAAAATCAAGCGTGAAGCTGCCAAGATGCCATTCGCCACCAGTTTTACCATATTTCAGAGCTGCAACGTTACTGGAGTATCAAAAAGCACAAGGTGCATTTTTTTCATGCATTCAAATGAATGGGGAAAAAGAAAAGTATAAAAGGTATGTAAAAAATGCACATATTTTATGTTTTTCCTGCCAACACTCGAGTATTTGTAGCAGACTTTTCTGCACTAAAAACCAACTGTGTGCACATGCCCTTACCCAGTTAATTATTTTCTAACATTCAAATCTTTTATGAGGCTGGACAACGACTTTCATTATCAGTATACTTCTAACTATCTGTAACTTAACAGAAAACATATAAATGTTTATTGATGGTCAAAACAGATAGCAATACCAACATTGTACTGTATGCATTAAAGTGTACCGTTTAGTTTTATACCTTTGAAAACTCGGGTGGCCAGACGACTCTGAAGCTCAGATATTGGCATGATAGCACCAATAGGCTGAATGAGTCCCACTACTGCTAGCGTGGGCTTTTCCAAATGGTAAGGAAACATATTTTTGTATAAGGAAATCTTGTTTCTCTGAACACTGAGAACAGATTCTTCACAAAAAGAGAAAGAAAAACTGTATCCAGTAGCAAAGATGACGGCATCAATATTTTCCTCTATTGTACCATCTTCAAAGATGACACCAGTTTCTATAAACTCCTTGATATTTGGCCTAACTTGAACAAATCCAGATATGATGCGATTTGGAAGGTCATCATTGACTGTTGGATGTTGGCTGTTGTATCTGTGGAACATTATTAACACATTAAACATATTTCATGCAGTAAAATGACTAAACTGGTAACTGCACTTGGATTTTAAAAAGCACAACAAGAAAATAGACATAAAATAATAAATGTAATTCTGATTGACCGCTATGGCTATGCAAAAGCCTTTAGATAGACCACCAATATTTAACTCCCCGAAAATCCATTTAAGCTCTACCTTGGTTATAATTTAGTGGAGAATCTGAGCTGGAAAACAATCTGTCTGCCAACAGCTCTTGCATCACTCAAGCTATTATTTTGTTTTTGAATACTTTCCACTAAATGGCTCTAACTACAGTTTCTATATATCACTTAAGGGAAAGTCCAGTTCTTCAGTCTATTTTAAGATCCCCCCATCATTTACAATCTGTAGGATAACAAATAGGGTTTTCAGCATGTAAGCTAGTTTTGCCTTAACTCCTTTCTGACATTTATGGTAATAGTATGTCATGGCACCCTGGGCCTATTGGGCCAATGACGTACTATTACTTCATACGGTCCAGCACCGCTCCCTGCATATTAACTCGTGAAATGCTGCGATCGAAGACGATTGCAGCTTTCCGGTGGCAATGTGAGGTAAGCACAGATACTTACCTCCTCTCCGGCGTCCCGCTCTGTCTGAGCCTGGTGCCGGTGGTTGTCATGGTGACCCGGATGTCGTCATGACAACATCTCGGTCACCAGAAAGCAAAAAGTTACTTTGATCATGCACAGTGCACGATCAAAGTATTTTCTCCCTGTGCAGCAGCTGCAACTCTGACAGCCTGTATACAGGCGATCAAAGTGAAAAAAAGTGAAAGTCCCATTGTGGGACAATGTGTAAAAGTCCAAAAAGTGTCAGAAAGTGAAAAAAAAAAATGTAAAAACAAAAAGAAAATGAAAAAAATAATCGAAAAAAATAAAAATACACTGTACCCATAAATAAATATTATTATGAAAAAAAGCAATAAAAGTACACAGTTGTAGTATCACCGCATCTGGAACGACCTGACCTATAAAACTGTCCCACTAGTTAACTACTTTAGTGAACATGGTAAAAAAAAAAAAACGAAGCAAAAAACTATGCTTTATCATCATACTGCCAAACAAAAAATGCAATAAAACATAATAAAAAAGAAAATGGTACCAATAAAAACGTCAACATGACTCTGTCAGCCGAAATATGCAAAAATTATTGCTCTCAAAATATGGTGATGCAAAAACTAGTCTTTACAAAGAAAGCGTCTTTTTGTGTGTGACAGCTGTCAATCATAAAAAACCGTTATGAATCTGGTATCACTGTAATCGCACCGACCCGAAGAATAAAGATGTCTAATCAATTATACCGCACGAGGAACGGCGTAAAAAATAAACTCTAGGGTTAGGGTTGTGCTAGGGTTGGGACTGTGCTAGGGTTAGGGTTATGCTAGGGTTTAGGTTAGTGTTGGGCTAGGGTTAGGGTTGGGTTAGGGTTGGCCTAGGGTTAGAGTTGGGTTAGGGTTAAGGTTGGGCTAGGGTTAGGATTGGGCTATTGTTAGGGTTGAGCTAGGGTTAGGGTTGGGCTAGGGTTAGGGTTGGGCTAGGGTTAGGGTTGGGCTAGAGTTAGGGTAGGGTTAGGGTTGGGCTAGGGTTAGGCTTGTGCTAGGCTTAGGCTTGTGCTAGGCTTAGGCTTGTGCTAGGGTTAGGGTTGCGCTAGGGTTGGGCTAGGGTTAGGCTAGGGTTATGGTTGGGCTAGGGTTAAGATTGGGTTTGGGCTAGGGTTATGGTTGGGCTAGGGTTAGGGTTGTATTAGGGTTGGGGTTAGGGTTGTGTTGGGGTTGGAATTTTTTCAAAAGTAAAGAAAAAAAATGACGACAATATGGCGAATAGTGTTGAGCCTAAGTGCTCACTACTTGAGTATGCATTGGGTGCTCGGGTATGCACCGAGTATCGCGAGTGCTCGAGTGACATTCTCGGGTCTCAACACCATATGTTTTGCAGCTGTTATACAACCAAAAAAACCTCGCGGGGATTGCCTGCCATGCACGAGCGATCCCGGCATGTTTTTTTGGGTGTCTAATAACCGTGAAACATGCGGGGTGGGCACTCGAGCATGTCACTTGAGCACCCGCTATACTTGGTGCATACCCGAGCACCCGATCCAAACTCAAGTAGCGAGCACTTGAGCTCAAGACTAATTACAACTTATTCAATATGATGACCTAAATGACCTGTTGTCGTACCTCTTCAAATTGTTCACTATACCCCTTGATAAAATCCTTGAGGGGTCCAGTTTCCAAAATGGGGACACTGCTGGGGGGTCTCTACTGTTTAGGTGTGTCAGGGGCTCTCCAAAAGCTACATGGCGTCCGCTAATTATTCAAGCAACTTTTACATTCAAAAAGTCAAATGGTGCTCCTTCCCTTCCAAACCCTGCCGTGCGCCCAAACAGTGGTTTTCCCCCACATATGGTGTATAGGCTTACTCAGGAGAAATTGTACAACAAATTGCATGGTTCAATTTCTTCTGTTACCCCTATGAAAATACAAAATTGGAGGCTAAAAAACATTTTTGTTGGAAAAATGTGAAAATTTTATTTTTACGGCTCAATGTTCTAAACTTCCATGAAGCACCTGGGGGTTCAAGGTGTTCACCACACATCTACATAAGTTCCCTGAGGGGTCTAGTTTCCAAAATGGTGTCACTTGTGAGGGGTTTCCACTGTTTAGGTACATCAGGGACTCCCCAAACGCAACATAGCGTCTGCTAATTATTTAAGCAAATTTTATATTCAAAAGGTGCTCCTTCCCTTCCCGAACCCTGCCGTGCTCCCAAACAGTGGTTTTCCCCCACATATGGGGTATCAACGTGCTCAGGAGGAATTGCACAACACATTTTTGGGTCCATTCTTTCTAATACCCTTGCAAAATTAAAAAAATTGGGGTCTAAAGTAAAATTTTTGTGAAAAAAGTTAAAAGTTCATTTTTTTCTTCCACATTCCAAAAATTCCTGTGAAGCACCTGAAGGTTTAATAAACTTCTTGAATGTGGTTTTTAGCACCTTGAGAGGTGTATTTTTTAGAATGGTGTCACTTTTGGGTATTTTCTGTCATAAAGGCCCCTCAAAGTCACTTGAAATGTGATGTGGTCCCTAAAAAAATGGTATTGTAAATTTTGTTGGAAAAATGAGAAATCGCTGGTCAACTTTTAACCCTTAAAACTTTCTAACAAAAAAAAAATTTTGGTTCCAAAATTGTGCTGATGTAAAGTAGACATGTGGGAAATGTTATTTATTAACTATTTTGCATGAGATATCTCTCAGATTTAAGGGCATGAAAATTCAAATTTTGAAAATTGCAAAATTTTCTAAATTTTCACCAAATTTCCGATTTCTTCACAAATAAACGCAAGTAATATAGAAGAAATGTTACCACTACCATGAAGTACAATTTGTCATGAAAAATCAATCTCAGAATCAGTGGGATCCATTGAAGAGTTCCAGAGAAATTACCTCAGAAATTGACAGTGGTCAGAAATATAAAAATTGGCCTGTTAATTAACGTACAAACCACCCTCATGGGTAAAGGGGTTACATTTAGCAAGAAATCTGGCACATTTATCACAGTAATTTTCCCCTTTTATGCTTCTTTGGCTTAAAGGAGTAATCTAGTTCCTTTCACTTCCATAGGTACAAGAGAGGGGTCGCCGATGTGATTTTGACAGGCACTTGCCAGGTATCAACAGGTCATACACACAGAATACACAATGGGATGCTTACATAATGCAGGTAAACAGTATGCAACAGCGGAGACACAGGTGTATCAAAAGTATATTCTTTTATTTAGCAACTAATATTAATTGTAAAACACGTATTATATGGTAAATTCTTTACAATGTTTGCGAGTAAAATAAGCAGGAAATCACATAAAAGAATAAAATATCAGAATAGACTAAAATACAGGGGCTGGTATGATCTAGTGGAGGGAAGGGGAACTAGATTGTCATTAACTATACCGGGCAAAGGGCAGTTTTTTAAAGCTTTGGCAATACTCTGTTCCTATCACAACTCGCTGCCCGTTTCCTCCGTTACTCTCTATCCACCTTTGAAATTCCGCTCTGGCATCTGCTGGTCCCCTTCTGACTACTGTCTTTCCCTCTATCCGTGCTCAGTACCATATGTCTCTGTAAGAGGTAACGACCCATTTTGCGCGACCTATCTGGTCATTGACCCGACCGTTAATCTCCGATCTGACTCCTTCAGAGTTTCTGTGACGTCCTATTGCTCATGCACACATCTGAGAACCGTGCCATCGCAACCTATTCCCGTTCTGTCGACCAACGTCACCTGGGTGAGGAACCTTGACTGGCATCGCTTGGATCTTCGGGGCTTGACCGTTGATGTCTGGGCTGGGGACCTTGACTGGTGTTGCTCAGGTCTTCGGGCTTGACCGTCGACGTCTGGGCTGGGTGGATACGCTGCACCTTTCTTCCCGACAGGAGCTCCGAACTCTGCTGTCACTCCTCTCATCTCTCTCTGGCCTCAGAATCACCTCAGAACTTGCACATGTGCTGTTTTTCTCCTCAGCTTGTTTCCCTGACAACTCTGTACCCAGAGTCCTGATCGAACTCTTCGCCTCTGCCACACCTCCATGCTGTTCTGGTTCCACAGTGTCTTGTCTCCTTACATTCCTCCCTTCTTTTATATTGCTAGTCCCTGGGCAAGGGAAGTTTACAAATGTATGTTGCTTCTTTAAGGGTAGTCCAACTTCTGCCAAGAGCCGCACACATTCCTAGGTTTACTGTTGAATTTGCATCCAGATGAACTTATCTTATGCTTACTGCCTAGGAGGAATGCCTGCATTGGCTTGTTCTGTCCAGCGCAGTTCTCCCAATAGAGGTTCTTCTGAGAGATCTGAGGTTCTAGCCGGTTCACTGGGCGTCAGCCCCGGTAATTTCGTCGGTATGTTAATCCACCCTTCATCATGATCGACCGCCGGTTCAGAAACTGTTTCTGGTGGTGTCTTCAGGGGGAGCACTTTTTCCTGTTTTTCCGGCTCTGAAAGGCATGGTGAAGCATATTTCTGTGCAACACTCGTGTCAGGGCACTCTCTTCACCTTCCAGTCGAACTTCATAAACTGGGCTATTTGAGTGGGCTGTCATCACAATTTGATAGGGCACTTCTTCCCACCGGTAATTTAAATATTCTTGGGTCGCTTCGATCGTACTAACACCCACTCTCTTGCCCGAAGGGGTTCTTCCTATGTTGGACTTTTGACATGGTATTCTATCTCCTTAAGTTTCTGTTCCACCAAGCGTCTCATCATTTGAAGTCGATGACGATGTCCCCGAAGCCAGGTAGTTGGGTGACTTCCTAGATATTCATCCTCCAACTCTAGTCATAATTCGGTAATTTCTTGACCACCTCACCCAAACAGTAATGTGTAGGGTGTGTATTCAGTGGTCGCATGAACCCGATTGTTATACATCCACACCAGCTCAAAGACAAACTCAGGACACCTCATTTTCTGATCTTCTTCCAGTGTTCATAGCATTTGTAACAAAGCTCTATTGAAGCGTTCACAAGCTCCATTTCCCTTTGGGTGGTATGGCGTGGTATGGGATTTGTCTATACCGTAGAAATGGTGCACTTCCTCCATTATCTTCCCTTGGAAGCAGGCTCCTTGATCTAAATGAATTCTCTTCGGGCACCTATACACACGAATGAAATCTTGGCAAATTGCTTTGGCCGACATTTTTGCCGTCTGATCTCGAGTCGAAGTGGTCAGTCATTACCAAACAATGCTCATAACTGTTGTAGGATGTTCCTATAATCAAGTAATCCACCATCAATACTTCCAATGGGGCAGACGTCTTTATAGTTTGGACTGGTGCCTTTTGTTCTGGAGGCAGGGGCGGAACTACCGCCCGTGCAGCCGGTTCATTGAACGGGGGCCCCGAGGGAGAGGGGGCCCCTTCAGCCTCCAGCAGGGCCGCCATCAGGGCATGACTGCCCTGACTCCAGTATGGGGCCCAGCCGGTAGGGGCCCCCTTGGGGGCCCCCCTCTTGTGCGTCTCTCTCCTCATGGGGCCCCCAGCCCCATGCTAAGCGCCGGGGCCGGAACATCTCAGCGCTGCGCTGCTGCGGCAGCGCTTTCATGATTCCCCTGACTTCCGGTCATGTGACGGCACCGTCACATGACCGGAAGTCAGGAGAACCTGGTGTCATCGATTTGGACGAGCGCCAGGATTCTGCAGGGATCGCATGGGGGTAAGTATAACAAGTTTTTTTTTTTTTTTAAATACAATTTACTAGGAGTGGGGGGAATGGGAGGTGCACATGTGGGGGAGGGGAATGAGAGAGGTGCACATGTGGGGGAGGGGGATGAGAGAGGTGCACATGTGGGGGAGGGGGATGAGAGAGGTGCACATGTGGGGGAGGGGAATGAGAGAGGTGCACATGTGGGGGAGGGGGATGAGAGAGGTGCACATGTGGGGGAGGGGGATGAGAGAGGTGCACATGTGGGGGAGGGGGATGAGAGAGGTGCACATGTGGGGGAGGGGGATGAGAGAGGTGCACATGTGGGGGAGGGGGATGAGAGAGGTGCACATGTGGGGGAGGGGGATGAGAGATGTGCACATGTGGGGGAGGGGGATGAGAGATGTGCACATGGGGGGGATGAGAGAGGGGCACATGTGGGGGAGGGGAATGAGAGAGGTGCACATGTGGGGGAGGGGAATGAGAGAGGTGCACATGTGGGGGAGGGGGATGAGAGAGGTGCACATGTGGGGGAGGGGGATGAGAGAGGTGCACATGTGGGGGAGGGGAATGAGAGAGGTGCACATCTGGGGGAGGGGAATGAGAGAGGTGCACATGTGGGGGAGGGGAATGAGAGAGGTGCACATGTGGGGGAGGGGAATGAGAGAGGTGCACATGTGGGGGAGGGGGATGAGAGAGGTGCACATGTGGGGGAGGGGGATGAGAGAGGTGCACATGTGGGGGAGGGGGATGAGAGAGGTGCACATGTGGGGGAGGGGGATGAGAGAGGTGCACATGTGGGGGAGGGGGATGAGAGAGGTGCACATGTGGGGGAGGGGGATGAGAGAGGTGCACATGTGGGGGAGGGGAATGAGAGAGGTGCACATGTGGGGGAGGGGAATGAGAGAGGTGCACATGTGGGGGAGGGGGATGAGAGAGGTGCACATGTGGGGGAGGGGGATGAGAGAGGTGCACATGTGGGGGAGGGGGATGAGAGAGGTGCACATGTGGGGGAGGGGGATGAGAGAGGGGCACATGTGGGGGAGGGGGATGAGAGAGGGGCACATGGGGGGGTGAGAGCTGCACATGGGGGAATTGGGAGAAAATGAGCTGCACATGGGGGAATTGGGAGTAGGGGGATAATGAGCTGCACATAATGAATGTGGGGTGGGGGACAGTAAATGATAAATGATGATGGGGTGGGGAGAGCAGGACATGATATAATGAATTGGGGCAGGGGGTGCATGTAAATAATGAATGCGGGGAGCAGGAAGTATAGAGTAGGGGGCGTTGCGGATGCAGGAGTGTAACTGGTAACAAATTGGCGGAAAGAGTAGAGGTTCTAATTAAATTATATATTAAGTGCCTATTTACAGTTAATGGGGGCACCGTGGTGGATTACAATTTATATTTGGAATGGTAGGTTGTATAATAACTAACCATATATTGATGGTGGATACACGTCTGTATTCAGCTGCGTAATGTAGAAGTTGGGGAATGTGCTCTAGATAACTGTGTTATTTTATGCAGAGACGAGTCCTGGCTGGAAGACGTAATGGCGGTCTGTGCTGGATGAAGGAGAAAAGCGTAGCTGAAGGACTTCACCTAGAGACGTCACCAGTGAGTCAGTGTATTACATGTACACTTACACTATATACTATGTACCGGGCTCCTGTGTATAATGTCACTGGTGATCACTGTATTACCTGTACACTGACACTATATACAGAGCTCCTGTGTATAATGTCACTGGTGATCACTAGATTACCTGGACACTTACATTATACATACCATGTATAGAGCTCCCGTGCATAATGACACTTATGGTAATATTAGTAATGTGGTGGTAATATTAGTAATGTGGTGGTAATATGTGGTCTGGTCATGGTGTGGCAGTTTTTCCCCCTTCTGTGTGGTATTATTCGGTCACTATGTTGTGGTAATATGTGGTCTGGTCATGGTGTGGCGGTATTCCCTGTATGTGGTATTATTGGTCATTTTAAAAAAAAATGTATATGACACATTCCCTTAAAGAAAACTAAATAAAAATATATCTAAAAAGAGTATTGGATATTTTAAGAAAATTTTAATAGGTTAGAGTAGGGCCCTGCCAGAAGAGTCTACCTTATCGTGGTGGCGGCTTTAAAAATCTTTTGGCCAAAACAAAAGCTGATGGCTATGCATGTGGCACCGTCTGGTGGCAGCGACGTGGACGAGCGCCAGGATTCTGCAGGGATCGCATGGGGGTAAGTATAACAAGTTTTATTTGTTTTAAATACAAGTAGTTAACTAGGAGTGGGGGGGATGAGAGATGCACATGGGGGGGGATGAGAGATGCACATGGGGGGGATGAGAGATGCACATGGGGGGGTTGAGAGATGCACATGGGGGGGATGAGAGCTGCACATGGGGGGGATGAGAGCTGCACATGGGGGGGATGAGAGCTGCACATGGGGGGATGAGAGCTGCACATGGGGGGGATGAGAGCTGCACATGGGGGGGCGAGAGATGCACATGGGGGGGGGTTATGTTTAGATAACTTTGTTGCCTTATGAAGCGCAGGGGGGGGGGGCCCAAAAAATTTCTTGCACAGGGGCCCACTACAGTCTGTGTCCGCCCCTGTCTGGAGGCTTGGTTAACTCACAATGACGGCACCTTTGACAAGCTTCTTCCACTGTCTGTCGCAGCTGAGGCCAGTACACTAATTGCTGCAGCCATCGGAAAGTCTTTTTAGTGCCAAAATGGGCCTCCTGTTTATGAGATTCCTTTGCCAGACTCATCACCATTTCTTCAGAGATCACCACTTGCCAGGTGATGTCTATCTCCCGAGACAGCTGAATCCTTCGGCACAGCAATGACAAGTCGTTCCCATTGGCCTAAGATCTGCAATGTACTAGCTGATAGAGATTCTCTTTAGTGATGAGCGAGCACTAAAATGCTCGGGTGCTCGTTGCTCAGGTCGAGCAAATTAGAATGCTCAAGTGCTTCAGTCGAGCAACGAGCCCAATGTAAGTCTATGGGAAACGCGAGCATTTTTCAGGTGGTTCTCCCCCCCTCCCCCCAGAGGTCTGCAGGGGGCCTAAAAATTGACGAAATCGATGGGAACAGTGCTAAAATGACATGGGAACAGCATAGGGAAGACTCCTGGAAGCATCTCTGACTCTCAGGTCACTGCTGTGAACAATGTTCAGTATTACGCCACTTTTACGGGCTCAGAATAAAACATACAAAAACGAAACCAAAAAGGATTTTTCTGGGAAAAAATGTTAAGGAACTTCCTTTCCAGAGTAATGACTCGTATATAAAGAAAAATAAATAACCAAAAACAAAAATGCTCCAGCACATCTTGGGCTATGCTCACAGCAAGTGTTTTTGATGCGTTTTTGCACTTTAGCATTGCTTTCAATGGTGAAAAAAAACATTTACCAGTAAATGTAATTTTAAAATTTTACTACTTTATCTATCCATATGGTGTGTGAAACATAATCAGATGCATCCAGTTTTATTTAAGAAGGAGGGACTCTGAAAGTCACAAAGCCTATTTTTAAAAGGCCATCAGGCGGCCCCTACCATTCTTAAAGGGCCAGCAGTCGACCCTCACTATTGCTAGAGGGCCATCAGCTGGCTATGGTTTGTTGTTCCCATTATTAAGGAGCGGGTCTCCTATACTGTTATAATGTATGCAGCGACTGCAAGGGCTGCCTTATTTTAGGAAAAACACCAATATCCATTTGAAGAGACATACAGGAGGGCCTCCATAACAAAATGTTCCCATTATAAAGGAGTGGTTTTGCTATACAGTTATTGAATATGCAGTGACTGCAGCAACTGCCTAAATTGTGGAAAAACCCCAATACCAATATAAAGAAACATACAGGAGGGCATCGGTAACGACATGTTCCCTTTACAAAAGAGCGGTTCTGCTATACAGTTATTGCATATGCAGTGACTGCAACGGCTGCCTAAATTTAGGAAAAACCCCTATACCAATTTAAAGACACATTCAGGAGGGCTTCGGTAACAACATGTTCCCATTATAAAGGAGCGGTTCTGCTATACAGTTATTGCTTATACAGTGACTGCAACAGCTGGCTAAATTTAGGAAAAACCCCAAAACCAATTTAAAGACACATACAAGAGGGTCTCCGTAATGACATGTTCACATTATAAAGGAGCTGTTATGCGATACAGTTATTGCTTATGCAGTGACTGCAAAGGTTGACAAAATTTTGTAAAAAACCCAATACCAATTTAAAGATACATACAGTAGGGACTCGGTAGCAACATGTTCCTATTATAAAGGAGCAGTTATGCTATACAGTTATTGCGTATGCAGTGAGCGCAACGGCTGCTTAAATTTAGGAAAAACCCTAATATCAATTTAAAGACACAAAGAGGAGGGCCTCATGTAAAAAGTGTTTCCATTATAAAGGAGTGGTTCAGCTATACAGTTATTGCGTATGCAGTGACTACAACGGCCGACTAAATTTTGGAAATACCCCAATACCCATTTAAAGACACACAGAGGAGGGCCTCAGTAACAAAATGCTCCCAATATAAAGGAGCGGTTCTGCTATACAGTTTCTGCATATGCAGAGGCTACAAAGGCTGGCTACATTTAGGAAAAACCCCAATACCAATTTAAAGACACATACAGGAGGTCTTCCGTAACAAAATGTTGCTATTAAAAAGGAGCTATTATGCTATACAGTTATTGCGTATGCAGTGACTACAACAGCTGCCTAAATTTTGGAAATACCTCAATATCAATTTAAAGACACATAGAGGAGGGCCTCGGTAACAAAATATTCCCATTATAAAGGAGTGGTTCTGCTATACAGTTATTGCATATGCAGTGACTGCAACGGCTGCCTAAATTTAGGAATAACCCCAATACCAATTTAAAGACACATACAGGAGGGCCTCTGTAACAAAATATTCCCACAATAAAGGAGCTGTTAAGCTACAGAGTTATTATGTATGGAGTGACTGTAACTGCGGGTTAAATTTAGGAAAATCCCCAATACCAATTTAAAGACACATACAGGAGGTCCTCCGTAACAAAATGTTCCCATTAAAAAGGAGCTATTATGCTATACAGTTATTAGGTAAGTAGTGACTACTAGGGTTGAGCGAGTATGTTCTGTCCGAGTATGCTCGGGCCGAGCTCCGAGTATTTACAGCTGCTCGGTGATATGGTTAAATCGCTCCCGTGTGCATGATTTGCAACTGTTTGACAGCTTTATTACATGTGAGGAATGTGTAAGAAATAGACATTCCTCGCATGTAATAAAGCTGTCAAACAGTTGCAAATCATGCACACGGGAGCGATTTAACCATATCACCGAGCAGCTGTAAATACTCGGAGCTCGGCCCGAGCATACTCAGCGAAAAGGTTAATAGAACATACTCGCTCAACACTAGTGACTATAACAGCTGCCTAAATTTTGGAAATACCCAATATCAATTTAAAGACACATAGAGGAGGGCCTCGATAACAACACATTCCCATTATAAAGGAGCGGTTCTGCTGTACAGTTATTGCATATTCAGTGACTGCAACGGCTGCCTAAATTTAGGAATAACCCCAATACCAATTTAAAGACACATACAGGAGGGCCTTCATAACAAAATATTCCCATAATAAAGGAGCTGTTAAGAGTTATTGCATGTGCAGTGACTGAAACTGCGGGTTAAACTTAGGAAAACAAACTATACCAATTTAAAGACACATACAAGAAGGCCTCCATAACAAAATGTTCCCATTATAAAAGAGCAGATCTGCTATACAGTTATTGTATATGTAGTGACTAGAGATGAGCGGTGTTCGACTAGAACTGTTCGCCAATCTCAAATTCGAGCTGTTTTGGGCGGTGTTCGAGTTGTTCGACGAACCCGAACGATTTGCAAAAAATTCGGCTGTTCGAGGTTATGTTCGATAACTGTTCGTGCACCAAAAGCGTGTCCTGCATGTCTGGCGCTATTTAGAGCACCAATCATGCAGGGATTGTCTGCCACTCACTGTAATGCCACAGCCATAGTGGTTGTGGCATTAGAGTGATTGCCCAAATCGATGGGAACTGTGCTCACAGTGAAACATGAAAAGCCGGCAATTCAGCAGCGGCGTACACCGGTACCCGACAATTTAGAACCGAAAGAATAGAGCTTCACACATAGATTAGATAGATAGAAACATGTCAGTCACATATATAAGAAGTACAGTGACAGTGTTGATTACTGTACTTGTCATTTAGTGTAAAGGATTTATAAAAAAAAATATTAGTGTTTTCATGCACCGTCTCTTTAAAAAAGCCAGCGGCAATTCAGCAGCGGTACCCGACAATTTAGAATGGAAGGAATAGAGCATCACACATAGATTAGATAGATAGAAACATCTCAGTCACATATATATGAAGTACAGTGACAGTGTTGATTACTGTACTTGTCATTTAGTGTTAAAATAAAGGATTTATTTAAAAAAAAATTAGCGTGGGGTTCCCCTTAATTTTAGGCTCTAGCGGAGGTTAAGCAGACGGCTGGGGCAGATGTTTGAAGCCTGGGAAGGGGGTAATACCCATGGAGCTTCCCAGGCTACTAATATCAGCCCCCAGCTGAATGCCTAGCCTTTACTAGCTATTAAAATGGGGGACCCCCCAAAAAATTGACATGGGGTCCCCCCTATGTTAATAGCTAGCAAAGTCTAGGCAGACAGCTGGGGGCTGATATTAATAGCCCAGGAAGGGAGCCATGAATATTGGCCCCCTCCCAGGCTAGAAACACCAGCCGTCAGCCGCCCCAGAAATGGCGCATTCATAGGATGCGCCAATTCTGGCACTTAGCCTCGCTCTTCCCACTGCCCTGTAGCGGTGGCAGTGGGGTAATAGGGCTGGGGTTGATGTCAGCATATAATGCCAGCTGACATCAAGCCCAGGTTAGTAATGGAGAGGCGTCTATAAGACACCCCCATTACTAACCCCATAGTCAAAGTTAAAAAAAAACACAAACACCCAGAATAAAGTCCTTTAATTGAAATAAAGACACAATTCTTTATTGTTCTAAATTAAACCATACTTACCGTCACGCCCATTCCAGCTGAAGCCAACGATCCCCTGCAATAAAAGAAAAATAATAAAGCAACATCATCCTTACCTTTCCATGGTTCCCACGACAGCTTCAGCTCTGCTACATCGAGATGACAGGCTGGACCGCAGCAGAACGCTGCCATCCAGCCTGTCATCCCGCGGACACTGAGAAGCGCAGGCATGCTTGCGCTCCTCAGCGTCTCTCTGTGACGGCATCCAGATGAGCCGAGGTCATGTCCAATGAACTCGGCTCACCTCATGCACGTCACTGACAGCGTGGGAAAATTCTCACGCTGAAGCGCTGAGTGCAGGAGACTTCTCCCACGCTGTCAGTGACGTGCATAAGGTGAGCTCATGTCCAATGAACTCAGCTCACCTCATGCACGTCACTGACAGCGTGGGAAAATTCTCCTGCACTCAGCGCTTCAGCGTGAGAATTCTCCCACGCTGAAGCGCTGAGTGCAGGAGAATTTTCCCACGCTGTCAGTGACGTGCATGAGGTGAGCCGAGTTCATTGGACATTAACTCGGCTCATCTGGATGCCCTCACAGAGAGACACTGTGGAGCGCAAGCATGCCTGCGCTTCTCAGTGTCTGCGGGATGACAGGCTGGATGGCAGCGTTCTGCAGGTCCAGCCTGTCATCTCGATGTAGCAGAGCTGGAGCCGTCCTGGGAACCATGGAAAGGTAAGGATGATGTTGCTTTATTATTTTTCTTTTATTTCAGGAGATCGTTGACTTCAGCTGGAATGGGTGTGATGGTAAGTATGGTTTAATTTAGAACAATAAAGAATTGTGTGTTTATTTCAATTAAAGGACTTTTTTCTGGGTGTTGTGTTTTTTTTAAATACTTTACTAGAAATTCATGGTGGTCATGTCTAATATTGGCGTGACCCCATGAATTTCGGGCTTAGGGCCAGCTGATAATGCCAAGCTGGCCCTAACCCCTTTATTACCCAGTGAGCCAACGCATCAGGGCCCTGGATGAGTTGGGTACAGCGCCAGAAGATGGCGCTTCTATGAACGCGCCATTTTCCAGGGTGGCTGCGGACTGCAATTTGCAGCGGGGGTGGCCCAGAAAGCTTGGGCCTCCCTGCGCTGCGGATTCCAGCCCCCAGCTGCCTAGTTGTACCTGGCTGGACTCAAAAACAGGGCGAAGCCCCACGTCAATTTTCTTTAAATTATTTCATGAAATAATTAAGAAAAAAAGGGCTTCCCTATATTGTTGTGTCCGGCCAGGTACAAATAGGCAGCTGGTGGTTGGGGGCAGCCCGTTCCTGCCTGCTGCACCTGACTGGACACAAATATAGTGCGAAGCCCCACGTCAATTTTTTTTTAATTATTTCATGAATTTCCTGAAATAATTTAAAAAAATTGAAGTGGGGCTTCGCACTATATTTGTGTCCAGCCAGGTACAGCAGGCAGGAACGGGCTGCCCCCAACCACCAGCTGCCTATTTGTACCTGGCCGGACACAACAATATAGGGAAGGCCTTTTTTTCTTAATTAATTCATGAATTTCATGAAATAATAAAAAAAAATTGAAGTGGGGCTTCGCACTATATTTGTGTCCAGCCAGGTACAGCAGGCAGGAACGGGCTGCCACCAACCACCAGCTGCCTATTTGTACCTGGCCGGACACAACAATATAGGGAAGGCCTTTTTTTCTTAATTATTTCATGAATTTCATGAAATAATTAAAAAAAAAATACGTGGGGCTTCGCCCTATTTTTGTGTCCAGCCAGGTACAACTAGGCAGCTTGGGGCTGGAATCTGCAGCGCAGGGAGGCCCAGGCTTTCTGGCCCCCCCCCGCTGCAAATTGCAGTCCGCAGCCACCCCGGAAAATGGCGCGTTCATAGAAGCGCCATCTTCTGGCGCTGTACCCAACTCATCCAGGGCCCTGGTGCGGTGGCTCACTGGGTAATAAAGGGGTTAGGGCCAGCTTGGTATTATCAGCTGGCCCTAAGCCCAAAATTCATGGGGTCACGCCAGTATTAGACATGACCGCCATGAATTTCTAGTAAAGTATTTAAAAAAAACACAACACCCAGAATAAAGTCCTTTAATTGAAATAAACACACAATTCTTTATTGTTCTAAATTAAACCATACTTACCATCACACCCATTCCAGCTGAAGTCAACGATCTCCTGCAATAAAAGAAAAATAATAAACCAACCTTATCCTTACCTTTCCATGGTTCCCAGGACGGCTCCAGCTCTGCTACATTGAGATGACAGGCTGGACCGCAGCAGAACGCTGCCATCCAGCCTGTCATCCCGCAAACACTGAGAAGCGCAGGCATGCTTGCGCTCCTCAGTGTCTCGCTGTGACGGCATAAAGATGAGCCGAGGTCATGTCCAATGAACTCAGCTCACCTCATGCACGTCACTGACAGCGTGGGAAAATTCTCACGCTGAAGTGCTGAGTGCAGGAGAATTCTCCCACGCTGTAAGTGACGTGCATGAGGTGAGCAGTGATCATTGGACATGAACTCACCTCATGCACGTCACTGACAGCGCTTCAGCGTGAGAATTTTCCCACGCTGTCAGTGACGTGCATGAGGTGAGTTCATGTCCAATGATCTCTGCTCACCTCATGCACGTCACTGACAGCGTGGGAAAATTCTCCTGCACTCAGCGCTTCAGCGTGAGAATTCTCCCACGCTGTCAGTGACGTGCATGAGGTGCGCCGAGTTCATTGGACATGACCTCGGCTCATCTGGATGCCGTCACAGCGAGACACTGAGGAGCGCAAGCATGCCTGCGCTTCTCAGTGTCCGCGGGATGACAGGCTGGATGGCAGCGTTCTGCAGGTCCAGCCTGTCATCTCGATGTAGCAGAGCTGAAGCTGTCCTGGGAACCATCGAAAGGTAAGGATGATGTTGGTTTATTATTTTATTTTTATTACAGGAGATCATTGGCTTCAGCTGGAATGGGCGTGATGGTAAGTATGGTTTAATTTAGAACAATAAAAAATTGTGTGTTTATTTAAATTAAAGGACTTTATTCTGGGTGTTTGTGTTTTTTTTAACTTTTACTATGGGGTTAGTAATGGGGGTGTCTTATAGACGCCTCTCCATTACTAACCTGGGCTTGATGTCAGCAGGCGTTATAAGCTGACATCAACCCCAACCCTATTTCCCCACTGCCACCGCTACAGGGCAGTGGGAAGAGCGAGTCTAAGTGCCAGAATTGGCGCATCCTATGGATGCGCCATTTCTGGGGCGGCTGACGGCTGGTGTTTCTAGCCTGGGAGGGGGCCAATATTCATGGCACCCTTCCTGGGCTATTAATATCAGCCCCCAGCTGTCTGCCTAGCCTTTGCTAGCTATTAACATAGGGGGGACCCCACGTCATTTTTTTTGAGGGGTCCCCCATTTTAATAGCTAGTAAAGGCTAGGTATTCAGCTGGGGGCTGATATTAGTAGCCTGGGAAGCTCCGTGGGTATTACCCCCTTCCCAGGCTTCAAACCTCTGCCCCAGCCGTCTGCTTAACCTCCGCTAGAGACTAAAATGACGGGGAACCCCACGCCAATTTTTATTTTAATAAATCCTTTATTTTAACACTAAATGACAAGTACAGTAACCAACACTGTCGCTGTACTTATTATAAATGTGACTGACATGTTTCTATCTATCTAATCTATGTGTGAAGCTCTATTCTTTCTGTTCTAAATTGTCGGGTACAGATGCTGAATTGCCGGCCGGCTTTTTTAAAGAGACAGTGCATGAAAACACTAATATTTTTTTTACTAAATCCTTTACACTAAATGACAAGTGCAGTAACCAACACTGTCACTGTACTTCATATATATGTGTGACTGACATGTTTCTATCTATCTAATCTATGTGTGATGCTCTATTCCTTCTTGTCTAAATTGTCGGGTACCGATGTATGCCGCTGCTGAATTTGCCGGCCGGCTTTTTTAAAGAGAGTGTCTTCTGAGCAGTTTGTCAGCTTTTGGACACCTTTGCAGGTGTTTTCTATGTGTTTCTATGTGTTTTTGTTTGCCTGCCATTGGTTTTAACGGTGTTCGACGGTGTTCTAAGGTGTTCGACGAACAGTTCGACGAACAGTTCCTCGAACATCCCGGTGTTCGACGAACCGAACCGAACCCGAACACTATGGGGGTGGCTCAACACTAGTAGTGACTGCAACGGTTGCCTAAATTTAGGAAAAACCTCAATACCAATTTAAAGACACATAGAGGAGGGCCTCGGTAGCAACATGTTCCCATTATAAAGGAGCGGTTCTGCTATACAGTTATTGTGTATGCATTGACTGCAACGGCTGGCTAAATTTAGAAATAAACTCAATACTAGAAATGAGCGGAGTTCAACTCGAAATGTTCTCCAATCTCAAATTCGAGCTGTTTTGGGCGGTGTTTGAGCCATTCGGCGAACACGAACGATTTGAAAAAAATTCGGCTGTTCGAGGTTATGTTCGATAACTGTCCGTGCACCAAAATCATAACTGGATTTTTTCTCAGTAATGCTGAAAATTAATGTTAATACGCAGTTTGAGTGTACAGCGGGGCGGGGGGAGGGGCAGGGGATGGATCTCTGCAGAAATAATGAAGATCTCCATTTTTTTTTCTCTTCCCCGCATTTACAGTGGGGCGTGCAGTCTGTCAGCCTATCAGCAGCGCACACACGGAGCGAACGGCTTTTTTTCACACAAGCAAGGGCATGTGTCATTCGCTGTGTATGTCACATGTCCTTGCCCTATAAGACCCAGCCATTTTCCCCGTCGCAACCATTTTCTCACTGCTGCAGCTGCGTGTTAGACGGCACCGCTGTTGCTGTGTGCGCTATACTTTGTTAATTTCAAGCCAATTTTCGCACAAATCTACAGATACTTTGGGAGTAGGGAAGAGTTGTGATTGCAGGCCTTTTAAGGACTAGGTTACATCATTTCCTACGACTTTTATCAGGCATGTCTGTGCTCTTAAATAGATAGGTTGTGGGAGTAAAGACTAATTGTAATTGCAGTCCTTTTCAGGGCTAGGTTACATCAGTTCCTATCACTTTTATCAGGCAGGTCTGTGCTCTTAAATAGATAGGTTGGGAGTAAAGACTAAATGTAATTGCAGTCCTTTTCAGGGCTAGGTTACATCAGTTCCTATCACTTTTTGCCAGGCAGGTCTGTGCCAGTGCTGTGCAAGTTTTTTTCACAGCATTTGGCTAAATCTAGCAAAGCAAATCCTTTTTGGCCTCTTGCAGTGTGTGTTAGTCAGTGTAGTAGCCTATCTATGTAGCAAGCTACACCACCTGTGTATAGAATACACATTTTTTTACTGCACCTAGTGAAGTAAAACCTTTTGGCAATAGCATCATTCTATTAGTCCATCTATACTAACCTCCACCAGGTTGCAAATTCAATATAATTTTTTTCTGCATCGAGCTCTGAAAAAATATTTAGGCTTCTAGCAGTGTGTGGGACTTGTTCTATTAGTCCATCTATACTAACCTCCATCAGGTTGCAAATTCAATATAATTTTTTTTCTGCATCTAGCTCTGAAAAATATTTAGGCTTCTAGCAGTATGTGGGACTTGTTCTATTAGTCCATCTATACTGACCTCCATCAGGTTGCAAATTCAATATAATTTTTTTCTGCATCTAGCTCTGAAAAAATATTTCAGCTTGTAGCAGCGTGTGGGACTTGTTCTTTTAGTCCATCTATACTAACCTCCACCAGGTTGCAAATTCAATATAATTTTTTTCTGCATCGAGCTCTGAAAAAATATTTAGGCTTCTAGCAGTGTGTGGGACTTGTTCTATTAGTCCATCTATACTGACCGCCATCAGGTTGCAAATTCAATATAATTTTTTCCTGCATCTAGCTCTGAAAAATTATTTCAGCTTGTAGCAGTGTGTGTGACTTATTCTATTAGTCCATCTATACTAACCTCCACCAGGTTGCAAATTCAATATAATTTTTTTCTGCATCGAGCTCTGAAAAAATATTTAGGCTTCTAGCAGTGTGTAGGACTTGTTCTATTAGTCCATCTATACTAAGCTCCACCTGGTTGTAAATTCAATATAATTTTTTTCTGCATCGAGCACTGAAAAAATATTTAGGCTTCTAGCAGTTTCTGGGACTTGTTCTATTAGTCCATCAATACTGACCTCCATCAAGTTGCAAATTCAATATAATTTTTTTCTGCATCTAGCTCTGAAAAAATATTTAGGCTTCTAGCAGTGTGTGGGACTTGTTCTATTAGTCCATCTATACTGACCTTCATCAGGTTGCAAATTCAATATCATTTTTTTCTGCATCTAGGTCTGAAAAAATATTTGAGCTTGTAGCAGTGTGTGGGACTTGTTCTATTAGTCCATCTATACTAACCTACACCAGGTTGCAAATTCAATATAATTTTTTTCTGCATCGAGCTCTGAAAAAATATTTAGGCTTCTAGCAGTGTGTGGGACTTGTTCTATTAGTCCATCTATACTAACCTCCACCAGGTTGCAAATTCAATATAATTTTTTTCTGCATCGAGCTCTGAAAAAATATTTAGGCTTCTAGCAGTGTGTGGGACTTGTTCTATTAGTCCATCTATACTAACCTCCATCAGGTTGCAAATTCAATATAATTTTTTTCTGCATCTAGCTCTGAAAAAATATTTAGGCTTCTAGCAGTATGTGGGACTTGTTCTATTAGTCCATCTATACTGACCTCCATCAGGTTGCAAATTCAATATAATTTTTTCTGCATCTAGCTCTGAAAAAATATTTCAGCTTGTAGCAGTGTGTGGGACTTGTTCTATTAGTCCATCTATACTAACCTCCACCAGGTTGCAAATTCAATATAATTTTTTTCTGCATCCAGCTCTGAAAAAATATTTAGGCTTCTAGCAGTGTGTGGGTCTTGTTCTATTAGTCCATCTATACTGACCTCGATCAGGTTGCAAATTCAATATAAATTTTTTCTGCATCTAGCTCTGACAAAATATTTCAGCTTGTAGCAGTGTGTGGGACTTGTTCTATTAGTCCATCTATACTGACCTCCACCAGGTTGCAAATTCAATATAATTTTTTTCTGCATCGAGCACTGAAAAAATATTTAGACTTCTAGCAGTGTGTGGGACTTGTTCTATTAGTCAATCTATACTGACCTCCATCAGGTTGCAAATTCAATATAATTTTTTTCTGCATCTAGCTCTGAAAAAATATTTAGGCTTCTAGCAGTGTGTGGGACTTGTTCTATTAGTCCATCTATACTGACCTCCATCAGGTTGCAAATTCAATATAATATTTTTCTGCATCTAGCTCTGAAAAAATATTTCAGCTTGTAGCAGTGTGTGGGACTTGTTCTATTAGTCCATCTATACTGACCTCCATCAGGTTGCAAATTCAATATAATTTTTTTCTGCATCTAGCTCTGAAAAAATATTTCAGCTTGTAGCAGTGTGTGGGACTTGTTCTATTAGTCCATCTATACTAACCTCCACCAGGTTGCAAATTCAATATAATTTTTTTCTGCATCGAGCTCTGAAAAAATATTTAGGCTTCTAGCAGTGTGTGGGACTTGTTCTATTAGTCCATCTATACTGACCTCCATCAGGTTGCAAATTCAATATAATTTTTTCCTGCATCTAGCTCTGAAAAATTATTTCAGCTTGTAGCAGTGTGTGGGACTTATTTTATTAGTCCATCTATACTAACCTCCACCAGGTTGCAAATTCAATATAATTTTTTTCTGCATCGAGCTCTGAAAAAATATTTAGGCTTCTAGCAGTGTGTGGGACTTGTTCTATTAGTCCATCTATACTGACCTCCCTCAGGTTGCAAATTCAATATATTTTTTTTCTGCATCTAGCTCTGAAAAAATATTTCAGCTTGTAGCAGTGTGTGGGACTTGTTCTATTAGTCCATCTATACTGACCTCGATCAGGTTGCAAATTCAATATAATTTTTTTCTGCATCTAGCTCTGAAAAAATATTTGAGCTTGTAGCAGTGTGTGGGACTTGTTCTATTAGTCCATCTATACTAACCTCCACCAGGTTGCAAATTCAATATAATTTTTTTCTGCATCAAGCTCTGAAAAAATATTTAGGCTTCTAGCAGTGTGTGGGACTTGTTCTATTAGTCCATCTATACTGACCTCCATCAGGTTGCAAATTCAATATAATTTTTTTCTGCATCTAGCTCTGAAAAAATATTTAGGCTTCTAGCAGTGTGTGGGACTGGTTCTATTAGTCCATCTATACTGACCTCCATCAGGTTACAAATTCAATATAATTTTTTTCTGCATCTAACCCAGCCAATACTTTTGGGCTAATACCACAATTTGGCCACTCAGCTCCGATCGGTTCCCATCCATTGTTTTTTGTGCAAACAACTCCAGAGTTGTGAATTAGTTAACCACCAAAATGAGTGGAAAATGGCCTGCTGCTGGTGGAAAGGGGAATAGGCGTGTTGGGAAGGGAAAAAAAGGTTGTGTCCATGGGGTAGATTTTAAAGCAACAGTAACATCTGCAGAAGAAAGACCATCTTCCAGCCAAACTAAGATGTCTACTTTTTTTAGCGGACAATGTGATAAGATCCCTTTCTTACGGCCACGCCAATCGCTACAAATTCCAGATGAGGCACAAAAACAGCAGGTGCTTCAACGGATATCAAGTGCTCCTTTAAGAGGGCTCTCCTCCACCTCAACTTCAACATCACAAATACTCCAGTCCTCAGAGGTGTCGCACCAATCGCACTTGCTTCCTCACAGCTCCCAAGTCTCCAGCTGCCCGTCTGAGTATGGGGTAGAACAGATGGTTGAGTCTGCAGAGCTGTTTACTCATACTATAGCCTGGCAATCAGAGGTCGGCTCCAGAGCTTCTGTGAATCCAGATGAGGAAATGATCTGCACTGATACCCAGAATCTTCATGAGTCGGATCCAGGACCAGACGCAGAAGGTTCTGACCATAATGTAGACCCTTGTTCCCAAACTGTAACTCCTGTTGGTGGAGACAATGAGGAAGACGATGATGCGACTCAAATACCTGATTGGAGCGACAACTTTCGTTTTTTGTCAGGCAGGAACAGGTTGGCTCTGAGGACGATGGGTGTGATAACACACAGGGTGATGATGATGAGGTTGGAGATCCCACTTACTGTCAACCCACAGTCAGCCAGTTGATGAGGTCAGCAGAGGAGGTGGAGGAGGATGCTAGTGACAACGAGGTCAGGTTGCGCCTTCCTGGACAGAGACGTAATACTGGAAGCACGTCAACAACAGCATCCTCAAACACAACTCTGCCTCTGACCACAAGTCGTGGTGGCTCTTCAGGTCGCATGGGTGCTAAGCCTTGCATAGCCTGGGCATTTTTTCAGATCGATAAAGATGACCCAACTCGTGTTATCTGTAACATTTGTCAGCAAAAGCTAAGTAGAGGCCCAAAAATACATAGTTTGAGTACTTCATGCATGAACCGGCACATGGACATGAAGCATAAGTTGCAGTGGGAAGCTCACTGTGCTACAATGCGGCCTAGCAGGCCGGGCCAGCCGTCGTCTGCCACATCTTGTGCATCCGCGGCCTCTTCATCCTCTGTGACTGGGGGGACAGCAGTCACACCTGTTTTGGGACACAGACCTGCCACCTCTTTACCCGCAACAGCCAGCATGATTGGCAGGTCATCATTTTATTTGGAGCTGGAAACACCAGCTGGTGTTGAGCGCTGTCCGACATTGATAGCACCACCTTTGGATCAAGGCAACCGAACATGTCCGCCTGCATCTTCCTCACAGACCGGCAGTTTGCCGGGGACACCCTGCTCAACCCCGTCTAAGCACAACAGCCAGCCCTCGGTCCCTCAGTTGTGGATAAGTAAAAGACCATTTCCTCCTAGCCATGAGAAAGCCAAGAGGTTGAATTTCACCATTTGCAAGCTCTTGGCTACAGAAATGCTGCCTTTCCGTCTGGTGGACACAGAGGATTTTCGATACCTTATGTCCGTCGCAGTGCCCCAGTACCAGATGCCCAGTCGGCACTACTTCTCAAAGAAAGGTGTGCCTGCGCTCCACCAGCATGTCGCACACAACATCACTGCTTCTTTGACAAACTCTGTGTGACAGGGTGCATTTCATCACAGACACTTGGATGAGTAGGCATGGACAGGGGCGTTACATGTCGCTGACTGGGCACTGGGAAACTATGGTGACAGCAGGTCAAGGGGCTGCTTTCCAAGTTTTGCCGTCCCCACGAGTTGTGCGTCAATCCTCTTTATCTCAAAGTTCCTCCACTGCTTCTGCCTCCTCAACCTCCTCTCGGTCCTCCACCTGCACCCAAAGCCTGTCTGGTCATGCCACAAGCTTTCTAACTGCGCAGAAGGGATCCTGCACACCTCCTTACTATGCTGGCAGCAGGGCTCAACGTCATCAGGCGGTTTTTACTTTGAAATGTCTGGGAAATGTAAGTCACACAGCTGAGGAGTTGTGGTCAGCTCTGGAGAACCAGTTTCATGAATGGTTGTCTCCACTGGACCTGAAACCAGGGAAGGCCGTGTGCGACAATGCTGCAAACCTGGGTGCGGCCCTTTGCCGGGGCAATGTCACACACGTGCCTTGTATGGCTCACGTGTTGAACCTGGTTGTCCAGCAATTTTTAGCCCACTATCCCGGACTAGATGGCCTTCTGCAGAGGGCACGGTCGCTGTGTGCTCACTTCCACCGTTCGCATCCCGCAGGTCAGCGACTTACATCTCTACAGAAGTCGTTGGGCCGGGCACTTCAACGGCTAAAATGCGATGTGCCTACCCGGTGGAATTCAACTTTGCACATGTTGCAGCGACTGTGGCAGCACCAACAAGCCCTGGTGCAATATGTTCTGATGTATAGCCTGGGCCAATGAGATCCAGAGGTGGGGCAAAACACGCTGGAGGAGTGGTCTCAGATCAGGGACCTATGCACCCTTCTGCACAGTACTGAAATGGCGACGAAGATGTTTAGTGCTGACGATGCCATTATCGGCAGGACTATTCTGGTGATTTACATGCTGGAGCACATGTTAAACAGAATTCGGAGTCAGGTGGTGGCACAAGAGGAGGTGGAGGAAGTAGAGGAGGAGGAGTTGTATGCGGAAGGGCTAATATCTGCAAGGTCCAGACGGTCGGCAGCACTAAGGCGGCAGGCATGTGAGGGTGGGGGAGATGGTTTTACAAGGGCGCATGATAGCAGCCAAACTAGTGAGGAAGGTGCAGGAGCCCAGGAAGAAGTGGAGGACGAACTGATGGAAGACTCATCAGATGAGGGAGACCTTGATCACATTTCTGTTGTGCGAGGTTGGGGGGAGAGGACAGAGGAAGGAAGCATGATTGTTACCTCGCCACCAACACAAAAGGGACTTGGTGCTCCTGGATGCGCAACACACATGAGTGCCTTCTTGCTGCACTACCTGCAACATGACCCTCGAATTATCAGAATTCGAAATAATCCTGACTACTGGGTTGCCACACTGTTAGATCCCCGGTACAAAAGTAAATTTGGAGAAATTATTCCTGCCATAGAAAGGGATGCACACATGCAGGAGTATCAGCAGAGACTGTTGCAGAATCTTACATGTGCTTTTCCACAAAACACCAGTGGTGCATGTAGTGAACCTCACAGTTCCAAGTTGCCAACCGTGGGACCGTCGAGTGTTCAGCACTCAAACCGTAACAGAAACACAGTATCTGCTGGTAACATCAATTTTGCGGAATCATTTCACCACTTTTTTAGCCCATCCTTTGCAAGGCCACAGGAGACAAGAAGTCTTACACACAGTCAACGCCTAGAGACGATGGTACGGAGTATCTCCAAGTAAACATTGAAGCCATGACTGTGTCACTGGACCCTTGCTCTTTTTGGGCTTCCAATCTGGATAAATGGCCGGAGCTCGCCACTTAAGCATTGGAGATCTTGTCATGCCCTGCAGCCAGCATTCTGTTTGAACGTGTGTTCAGCGCTGCTGGTGGTGTGCTGACAGATAAGCGCACGCGGCTCTCCACTGATAATGTAGACAGACTCACGTTCATAAAGATGAACAAATCATGGATCCGAAATGACTTTTCTACCCCTGTGTCATCCTGGGGAGAGTAAAAGCTTGATGATTTGTTAAAATCACCTCACCAACCATTTTAAGCTTTAAAATTACTAATCATGTTTATCTGTATCTTGGCTGGAAAGTAATTTGGGCCTTGTAGCAGTGTGCAGTACTGATTCTATTAGGCCATCTATACTAAACTCCACCAGATTTAAAATTACTAATCATGTTTATCTGTATATTGGCTGGAAAATAATTTGGGCTTTGTAGCAGTTTGCAGTACTGATTCTATTAGGCCATCTATACTAAGCTCCTCCAGATTTAAAATTACTAATCATGTTTATCTGTATCTTGGCTGGAAAATAATTTGGGCTTTGTAGCAGTTTGTAGTACTGATTCTATTAGGCCATCTATACTAAGCTCCACCAGATTTAAAATTACTAATCATGTTTATCTGTATCTTGGCTGGAAAATAATTTGGGCTTTTTTAGCAGTTTGCAGTACTGATTCTATTAGGCCATCTATACTAAGCTCCACCAGCTTTCAAATTAATAATAATTTTTAGCTGCATCTAGCCCAGAAAATAATTTTGGGTCTCCTAGATGCGCAAGACACATGAGTGCCTTCTTGCTGCACTACCTGCAACATGACCCTCAGATTGTCAGAATTCGAAGTAATCTTGACTACTGGGTTGCCACACTCTTAGATCCCCCACACTCTTCGATCAACCTTTTCATTTTAATAAAGAACAAAAAAATGGTAATTTTTTAAATTATAAGCATTAGCAGGTTATTAGAAACTGAAATCAAACAGTTTTCAACTCAAAACTTTATTCTAGGTGATGTTACATTTGCACACAGGACCCCTTGTTCGAAAGGAGCTTCTGAACTCTCTCGTCAATTGAATTTGTCAGGTTTTGGATGGTTTCTGCTTCAATTGTTTTGCATGACGACAGAATACCCTCCCAGAGCTGTTGCTTAGATGTGAACTGCCTCCCGCCATCATAGACACTCCTTTTGATGATGCTCCAGAGGTTCTCAATGGGGTTGAGGTCAGGGGAGCATGGGGGTCACACCATAAGTTTGTCCCCTTTTATGCCCATATCAGCCAGAGATGCAGATGTGTTATGTGCAGCATGAGACGTTAAATTATCAAATTATCCTGCATGAAAATGATCTTGCTGCAGAATACATGGTTCTTCTTCTTGAACGATGGCAGGAAGTGCTGTTTGAGAAACTCCACATACATTATGGAGTTCATCTTTACCCCTTCAGGGATCCTAAAGGGGCCAACAATCTCTCTCCCCATGATTCCAGCCCAAAACATTACTCCACCTCCTCCTTGTTGACGCTGTAGCCGTGTTTGCGTGGGGTGTCCATCAACCAGCCATCCTCCACTCCATCCATCTGGACCATCGAGCATTGCACGGCACTCATCGGTGAACAAAACAGTTTTGAAGTCAGTCTTCATGTATTGTTTGGCCCACTGGAGCCGTTTCTGCTTGTGTGCAGTGGATAGAGGAGGTCGACAGGATGGCTTACGCACAGCTGCAAACCTCTGAAGGACTCTGCATCTTGTTGTTCGGGGGACGTTGGAGGCACCAGCAGCTTCAAAAACTTGTCTGCTGCTATGACAAGGCTTTTTTGCCACTGCTCTTTTAACCTGACGTAATTGCCTGGAGGAAAGAGTCCTCAATTTTCCCTTATCAGCACGCACAAGTGTGTACTGTGAATCAGCTACATACTTCTTGATTGTGCGATGATCAGGATGAAGTGTCTTGGCAATGTTCATTGTAGTCATGCCTTGACCTAAACACTCCACAATTTGTTGCTTCTCAGCAGCCAACACATCCTTTTTCTTTCCCATTTTGGCAGAAAATGTAGGCTGCTTAATAATGTGGGACAGCCTTCTTAAGTAGTCTTGCCTTTCATTGGACACACCTGCCAAACTAATTAGCACAGGTGTCTGCAATTGCTTACAGTGATATAAAGAGCCCTGACACACATCACCATCAATGAGTTTAACTGACAAACAAATTCTTCCCTTATCACTCCTAAACGCTTTTTGCATAATAATTTGGAACACAGTGTACATGTGCTTTTCCACAAAACACCAGTGGTTCACGTAGTGCATCTTACAGTTCTAACTTGCCAACCGTGGTCTGTATGGAGTTGTTCAATAAAGGGCCCAAAATTAAGATTACATAGACGGGAGAGGTCTCTATGAATACGAATTCCTAAGTATTTGATTCCCTGTGAGGGCCAGGCAAAGGGAAAGTTGGACTGGATGGAATCCTGTATGGATTTGGGGAGGGAGACATCGAGGGCCTCAGACTTCGCTGCATTGATTTTAAAATTTGACCATGTAACAAAGTGATCTATTTCAGCCATAACAGCAGGGATGGATATATGTGATTGAGTGATATATATTAGGACATGATCACCAAATGCAGAGCACTTGTACTCGGTGCTGTTAGAACCTTGCTCTTAGTTTTTTTTCCTTTGCTGGTCACATGACCTTGTTGGCCTATTTAATCCTGCTCCGCCCTTCTGGCTTTGCTGGACTTCATTGTATATCTACTTTCTAGCTAGCCTGTGCTCTGTGTCTTGCTCTGTTAGTTTGCTTGGTCTACTGACCTCTATGTTCTATATATTTTGTTTGTTCGTCTGTCTGCTACTATTTCTGTTAGGAGGTGTCCCATATTCCTCCCAGTCCTTAGTACTTGTAGGGATTCCGTCCCCACATCTATAGGTCTCCGTACAGACTAGCTTAGGACTTTAGCAGGTCTGATCGCAGGATCAGGTTCCCTGTTACATCGTAGGGATTAAGCTGAGTTCTATCGTAGGGACAGATCTCCTCTCTTTCCTTAGCTCTGGTAGCAGAACATAACAGTAAGTCCAGCCAGCAAATTCTCTAAGGAAAGATTTTTCTGTTCCATCATGGTGTCGGTTCAGGATTTGGTTCATCGCCTGCAGGGACTCTCTCTGGAGGTGGCCGAGCTCCGTCAGCACGTGAGTAACTGTCCTGGAGCACATTTCTTGGAGCCTAAGGTATGTTTGCCGGATTTATTTTTTGGTGAACACCGAGAATTTTTTTCATTCAAAAATGCTTGCTTATTGTATTTTCGTTTGAGACCTAAGTCCTCTGGGGATGAATCCCAGCGCGTAGGGTTCATAATGTCACTTTTGCGCAAAGAGCCTCAGGAGTGGGCCTTTTCTTTGCAACCTAGTGATACATGCTTCAGATCAGTGGATAGTTTTTTTTCTGCTTTGGGACTATTATATGATGATCCTGACCGTGTCGCATCAGCTGAGACTGAGTTGAGACGTTTAAAACAAGGATCAGGTAATGTGGAAAAATATTGTACTTATTTCCGTCGTTGGTCTACTCAAACAGGGTGGAACGATTCTGCTCTGAAAAGTCTATTTCTTGCTGGGCTCAGTGAAAGGGTTAAAGACCTGCTAATTGCTTATCCTACACCTGAAGATTTGCAACAGGCTATGCAATTAGCTATACGGGTGGATAGAAGACTGCGTGCAAGGGTTAATGAGAGCAAATCCTCTGCTATGTCAGTTTCTGGTTATAAGAATGTGTGTACTAACAGTGGTGAACCGATGGAGATTGGATCGGTGGCACCTCGCTCTCAAGAAAAAGACCGTCGATTTTTTGAAGGCTTGTGTTTCTATTGCGGAAAATCTGGTCATTTGATTAAAGGCTGTGAGCTTCGTATGAAGAAAGAAAAAAAAATGGTCAGTCATGCCCGTATTGCCTGTTTAAATTCCAAGGGTGTATTTTTAGCTGCTTCCACGATTGCTCAGGAAAAATTAATGGAATTTCGGGTGTTTGTCGATTGTGGGTCTACTCTGAATGTTATTGATGGGGGATTCGTGGAAAGACTCAATTTAAAACCTGAACCTTTATCATCCCCCATTGCTGTGGTTTCTGTGGATGGTTCCCCTTTGAAGAATATTACTCTCAAGGTCTGTGAATTTCCTCTCACTATTAATGGTGTTCACCATGAGAAATTGGATTTGGTAGTTTTGAATAACTTGCCTTCTCCAGTAATATTGGGATTGCCCTGGTTAAAATTTCACAATCCTGTACTGGATTGGTCTACCAGTGAAATTAAATCCTGGAGCCATAAATGTTATGACAAGTGTTGTAATGGGCGTATTGCAGCTTTGGATAGGGGAGAATTGCCTGTTCCTATTCAGGATTTTTGGAGAGTTTTTTCTGAGAAGAGACTAGAGACTATGATTGTTCTATTGAATTTGTCCCTGGAGCGACTCTTCCTAAAAGTCGTTTATTTAACCTTACTATTCCTGAGAGGAAGGCTTTGGAGGAATACATACAGACAAGTTTGGCCGCCGGTCACATTAGGCCCTCTAAGTCTCCTGTGGCGGTTGGATTTTTTTTTGTAAAAAAAAAGGACGGCGGTTTACGTCCTTGTCTGGATTTTCGTGAGATTAACAAAATTACTGTACGCAATCCTTACCCACTGCCATTGATTCCTGATCTGTTTAACCAGTTAATGGGGGCCAAGTGGTTCTCTAAAATTGACCTTAAGGGGGCATACAATCTGTTGCGCATGAAGGAGGGTGACGAATGGAAGACTGCTTTTAACACTCCTGTGGGTCATTTTGAGAATCTGGTTATGCCTTTTGGTCTTACTAATGCTCCTGCATTTTTTCAGAATCTGATTAATGACATCCTTAGACCTTTGATCGGTAAAAATGTGGTTGTGTATTTGGATGACATTTTGATTTATTCGCCGGATCTGGAGTCTCATTGGCGGAGCGTGCGTGAGGTATTACAGTTATTAATGGACAATTCTCTTTTTGCTAAGCTGGAGAAATGTGAGTTCGCTGTACAGAGAATTAGTTTTTTGGGCTACATTATCTCCAGCAAAGGTTTTGAGATGGATCCGGTTAAGGTTCAGGCTGTGCAGGAATGGCCTAGGCCTATTGGTTTGAAATCGATACAGAGGTTTTTGGGTTTCGCCAATTACTATAGAAAATTCATAAAAAATTTTTCTAGTATTGTCAAACCTCTGACTGATCTCACCAGGAAAGGTGCTGATGCTGTACAGTGGTCTTCTGAGGCCATTGAAGCTTTTGTGTATCTCAAGGAGAGGTTCACCTCTGCTCCCATCCTTATGCAGCCTGATGTTACTAGGCCATTTTTGGTTGAGGTTGATGCTTCCTCTGTGGGGGTTGGCGCAGTATTGTCTCAGGATAACGGGGATGGATTACATCCCTGTGCCTTTTTTTCAAAAAAATTTTCGGAGACTGAACTGAATTACGATATTGGTAATCGGGAATTATTGGCTATTAAACTCGCATTTGAACACTGGCGCCACTTCTTGGAAGGTGCGGAATTTCCCGTTCAGGTTCTTACGGATCATAAAAATCTGATATATCTTGATGCTGCCAAGCGCCTGAATGCCCGTCAGGCTAGGTGGGCACTGTTTTTCTCGCGGTTTAATTTCTCCGTTACTTACATCCCTGGTACTAAGAATGTTAAGGCGGATGCCTTGTCTCGCAGTTTTTCTCCCATAGTCGGTGCTGAGAAAGAGGAGAACATTTTACAAGAAGGTGTTGTGATAGCTGCTTTGGACTCCGTTTTGGAAAATTAGATTCTTAAAGCACAGGAGAATGCCCCTTCTAACACTCCTCATGGGAGGTTGTTTGTGCCTGGGACCTTTAGGAGAGATTTGTTTGTTGAGTGTCACGAATCTCGGTTGGCAGGTCATCCCGGAATCTCTGAGACCAAGAGACTGGTGGGTCGCAGTTTTTGGTGGCCTGGATGGCAGAAGGAAGTCATTAAGTGGGTGCGTCAATGTACTATATGTGCTAGATCTAAGTCCTCACATACTCCTGCTGCGGGGTTGCTTTGTCCTTTGGAGGTTCCCAGTGCTCCTTGGACACATTTGGCTATGGACTTTATAACTGACCTTCCCCCCTCTGAGGGTTTTACTGTCATCTGGGTGGTCGTGGACCGTTTTAGCAAGATGTGTCACTTGGTTCCTTTCGTCAAACTGCCCTGCGCTAAAACTCTCGCTAAGGCCTTTGTCAAGGAAATTGTCAGACTTCATGGCGTTCCTACTGACATTGTTTCTGATAGGGGTCCTCAGTTCGTGGCTCGTTTTTGGCGTGCCTTTTGTGATAGGTTGGGAGTTCATTTGTCGTTCTCGTCCGGATATCATCCTGAATCTAATGGCCAGACAGAAAGGAAAAACCAGGATGTTGAGCAGTTCTTGCGTTGTTTTGTGGCAGACAATCAAGAGGGGTGGTCTGAGTTTCTGCCACTTGCTGAATTTGCTCTGAACAATCATACATCTTCTTCTGCTGGTTGTTCGCCTTTTTTTGTTGTTCTGGGAGACATCCGTCGTTTGGGTCGTTCTCCAAGTTGGGATCTGCCGTGCCTGAGGAGGAGAATTTTTCCGGTGATTTGGAGAGAGTTTGGACGGATGTGCGTGATAATCTTCAGGAGGCCAACAGAAAATCTAAAGACTACTTTGATAGGAAACGACAGGAGGTTTTGTTCGTTGTTGGTGACATGGTTTGGTTGTCCTCTAGGAATCTGCGGTTGAGGATTCCTTCAAAGAAATTGGGTCCCAAGTTTGTAGGGCCCTTTAAGGTGCTTCAGGTTGTCAACCAATCTGCTGTTAGGTTGGAGGTTCCTACCTCCTGGAGAATTAATCCGGTATTTCATGTCTCTCTGTTGAAAAAAGCTGTTGTATCGGATTGTGACGCCTCTGCCTCTGTTCCTCCGGTGGTGGAGGACGGGGAATATGAAATTTCTCGCATCCTTAACTCTAGACGGTATAGAGGTAGTTTGAAGTATCTTGTGGCCTGGAAAGGTTTCGGTCCCGAGGATAACTCTTGGGTGAGGTCGGATGATGTTTCCGCGTCCAGACTTATCAGAGCGTTTCACAGGAGATTTCCTGATAAGCCTGGTCCTAGGGGATCCGGAGGATCCTCTTAGAAGGGGGGGTACTGTTAGAACCTTGCTCTTAGTTTTTTTTTCCTTTGCTGGTCACATGACCTTGTTGGCCTATTTAATCCTGCTCCGCCCTTCTGGCTTTGCTGGACTTCATTGTATATCTACTTTCTAGCTAGCCTGTGCTCTGTGTCTTGCTCTGTTAGTTTGCTTGGTCTACTGACCTCTATGTTCTATATATTTTGTTTGTTCGTCTGTCTGCTACTATTTCTGTTAGGAGGTGTCCCATATTCCTCCCAGTCCTTAGTACTTGTAGGGATTCCGTCCCCACATCTATAGGTCTCCGTACAGACTAGCTTAGGACTTTAGCAGGTCTGATCGCAGGATCAGGTTCCCTGTTACATCGTAGGGATTAAGCTGAGTTCTATCGTAGGGACAGATCTCCTCTCTTTCCTTAGCTCTGGTAGCAGAACATAACAGGTGCCTCCCACCTCAATCCACCTAATATTGGGGTTATGGCGAATTGATGAGAGCAGGTGCTCCGTCACTAGGATGTATAAGAGAGGGGACAGAGGACATCCCTGCCTTGTCCCATTGGTGATTATGAAAGGTGATGAAAATGTTCCATTTATCTTCAGCCTAGGTGACGTATTGCGATACAGGGCCGTGATTTTGCCTATAAAAGGGTCCTCTAGACATAGGTACATAGTTACATAGTTACATAGTTTATAAGGCCGAAAAAAGACAAGCGTCCATCCAGTTCAGCCTATTTCTTGTGCACTGCAGCTATTCCGCAGCATTGATCCAGGGGAAGGCAAAAAAAAAACATGCGGTATAGGCCAATTTACATCATTGAGGAAAAATTCACTTCCCGACACCAATCTGGCAGTCAGATTAAATCCCTGGATTAATTAACTAAGCATAAGATTTAATTTTATTGTTCTCAAGAAAGGCATCCAGGCCTCTCTTGAACTCATTAAGTGAGTTGGACATCACCACTTCATCTCCCAGAGAGTTCCAGAGTCTCACGGCTCTGACCGTAAAGAATCCCCTTCTATGCTGGTGCAGGAACCTCCTTTCCTCCAGACGCATAGTGTGCCCCCTCGTCTTTGTCACCATCCTTGGTATAAACAGGTCATGGGTGGGAGAGATCTCTGTACTGCCCCCTGATGTATTTATACATGTTTATGAGGTCTCCCCTAAGCCTTCTCTTTTCCAACGTAAATAGGCCTAATTTTGACAACCTCTCTGGGTATTCTAGTCCCTCCATTCCCTTTATTACCTTAGTCGCCCTCCTTTGTACCCTCTCTAGCTCCAATATGTCTTTCCTGAGCACCGGAGCCCAGAACTGTGCACAATATTCTAAGTGCGGCCTTACCAGCGCTTTATACAGAGGAAGAACAATGTTCTCATCATATGCCCCTATTCCTCTTCTGATGCATGCCATGACTCTTATTTGCCTTCGCAGCTGCTGCCTGACACTGGGCACTCCAATTTAATTTGCTATTAACCAAGATGCCCAGGTCCTTCTCCAGACCCCTACCACAAGCTTTTTAAGGGAATAATATATGGTGTGCCAGGAGACTCCATGGAGTGCTTTCTCAGCATCCAATGAGAGTATCTAATTACAAATTTTTAACTGCATCTAGCCCAGGAAATACTTTGTGCCTAGTAGCAGTGTCTGCTAGTCAGCGGATTATCCCAACTGTTAAGCAAGCTACACCACCTGTAGTTTGGACACTTAATTTTTTCAAAGGAAATGGTTCGGGCCCCCGGGACACTTAGTGAAGAGCATCGGGGAGACACCCCAAGGCATAGGGGCTGGGACTGGCGGTAGGACGCCTTGTGGTGGACCGCCGAGCTCGATCCTTATAAAAGCTTTTAAACTGCAGCAGCTTTAGTGGACGCTACTGGAGCTGGAATTACGCGGCTGCTGGCATGAGACTTGCCCTCCAATAGATCCTTGTAAAAGGATTTAAAGTGTATTCATTCAAATTAGAGAGACAATTTAAATTAAAAAGCTTAGACCTGCCTCCACCACAGGGGGGCTCGCTCGACCCACCAGCAGACAGGCACCAGTATTGGGAGAGGGGGGCTGGCCGTCAGGGTCCACCGCAGCTCTGGCACAAACCCGGCGACACAGAGGTCGCACGGGCAGGAACGGACTGGCCGTGTCGGCTTCGCACCTTTTTGGTTTTAGAAGGGCATGACATGCCTATATCTGTGTCTCCCCCTCCTTTTACTCCTCCACCTCTTTTCTTTTCGCATGACTATATGTACTTGTCACTTTTCCATGTGTTAGTTGTGTCTTCTGAGCAGTTTGTCAGCTTTTGGACACCTTTGAAGGTGTTTTTTATGTATTTCTATGTGTTTTTGTTTGCCTGCCATTGGTTTTAACGGTGTTCGAAGCTGTTCGATGAACAGTTCGACGAACAGTTCGGCGAACATACGGGTGTTCGACGAACCGAACTCGAACACTACGGGGGTGGCTCAACACTACTCAATACCAATTTAAAGACATATACAGGAGGGTCTCCGTAATGACTTGTTCCCATTATAAAGGAGCAGTTATGCTATACAGTGCATATGCACTGACTGCAACGGCTGGCTAAATTTAGGAAAAACCCCAATACCAACTTAAAGACACATACAGTAGGGCCTCCATAACAAAATGTTCCCATTATAAAGGAGCTATTATGCTATAGAGTTATTGAATATGCAATGACTACAATGGCTGCCTAAATTTTGGAAATACCCCAATACCAATTTAAGGACACATAGAGGAGAACCTCAGTAACAACATGTTTCCATTATAAAATAATGGTTCTGCTAGTTATTGCGTATGCAGTGACTGCAACAGCTGCCTAAATTTAGGAATAACCCCAATACCAACTTAAAGACACATGCAGGAGGGCCTCCGTAGCAAAATGTTCCCATTATAAGGGAGCTGTTAAGCTATAGAGTTATTGCATATACAGTGACTAGAAATGCAAGCTAAATTTAGGAAAAACCCCAATACCAATTTAAAGACACATAGAGGAGGGCCTCGGTAACAACATATTCCCATTATAAAGGAGTAACATACATAGTTTTTAAGGTTGAAGGAAGACTAAATCCATCTAGTTCAACCCATAGCCTAACATGTTGATCCAGAGGAAGGCAAAAAAAAACATGCGGCAAACACTAAGCTCCACATTGGGGAAAAAAATTCCTTCCCGACTCCATACAACAATCAGACTAGTTCCCTGGATCAACGCCCTATCAAGGAATCTAGTATTTATAACCTGTAATGTTATACTTTTCAAGAAAGGCATCCATGCACTTCTTAAATTTTAACAGTGAATCACTCATTACAACATCATGCGGCAGAGAGTTCCATAGTCTCACTGCTCTTACAGTAAAGAATCCCCGTCTGTGATTATGTTTAAACCTTCTTTCCTCCAGACGTAGAAGATGCCCCCTTGTCCCCGTCTCAGGCCTCAGAGTAAAAAGATCAGTAGAAAGGTTTTTGTACTGTCCCCTCATATACTTGTACATAGTAATAAGATCACCCCTAAGCCTTCTTTTTTCCACAGTAAATAACCCCAAGTGTAATAACCTGTCTTGGTATTGCAGACCCCCCCATCCTCTAATAACCTTGGTCGCTCTTCTCTGCACCCGCTCTAGTTCAGCTATGTCTTTCTTATACACCGGAGACCAGAACTGTACACAGTATTCTAAGTGTGGTCGCACTAATGACTTGTATAGAGGTAAAATTATGTTCTCCTCATGAGCATCTATGCCTCTTTTAATGCATCCCATTATTTTATTTGCCTTTGCAGCAGCTGCCTGACACTGGCCACTAAACGTGAGCTTGTCGTCCACCAATACACCCAGGTCTTTTTCAGTTACAGTTTTGCCCAGTGTTTTACAATTAAGCATATAATTATACATTTTATTTCCTCTGCCCAAGTGCATTACCTTACATTTATCCCCATTAAAGCTCATTTGCCATTTATCAGCCCAAGCTTCTAGTTTACGTAGATCCTCCTGTAATATAAAATTGTCCTCCTCTGTATTGATTACCCTGCAGAGTTTAGTGTCATCTGCAAATATTGAAATATTACTCTGTATGCCCCCTACAAGGTCATTAATAAATATGTTAAAAAGAAGGGGGCCCAATACTGACCCTTGTGGTACCCCACTGTTAACTGAGAGAGTGTCTGAGTGTTTTCCATTAATAACCACCCTTTGTTTCCTATCACTGAGCCAATTCTTAACCCACATACATATATTTCCCCCTATCCCCATTGTTCTCATTTTATGTATCAACCTTTTGTGTGGAACCGTATCAAAAGCTTTTGAAAAGTCCATATACACAACATCCACTGCATTTCCTTGGTCCAGTCCAGAACTTGCCTCCTCATAAAAACTGATCAGATTAGTTTGACAGGAACGGTCCCTCGTAAACCCATGTTGATATTGGGTCATGAGGTTATTCTTCTTCAGATACTCTATTATTGCATCTCTTAGGAAACCCTCCAGGATTTTACCAACAGTAGAGGTTTAGCTTACCGGCCTATAATTTCCAAGTTCAGTTTTTGTCCCCTTTTTGAATATTGGCACCACATTTGCTATACGCCAGTCCTGTGGTACAGACCCTGTTATCATGGAATCTTTAAAGATTAAAAATAATGGTCTATCTATGACGTTACTTAATTCCTGCAGTACTCGTGGGTGTATCCCTTCCGGGCCCGGGGATTTGTCAACTTTAGTGATTTTTAGACGCCGCCGTACTTCCTGCTGGGTTAAGCAAGTGACATTTAATGGAGAATTTTTGTTATCACTAATCATGTTTTCTGTCATGCAATTTTCTTGTGTAAATACGGTTGGAAAAAAATCATTTAGCATATTGGCTTTTTCCTCATCCTCATCCACCATTTCACCCAGACTATTTTTAAGTGGGCCAACACTATAATTTTTTAGTTTTTTACTATTTATGTAGTTAAAGAATATTTTGGGGTTATTTTTACTTTCTCTGGCAATGATTCTCTCTGCCTCAATCTTTGCTGCCTTGATTTGTTTTTTACATAATTTATTTAATTTTCTATATTTATTTAATGCCTCATCACTACCTACTTGCTTTAGTTCTCTAAATGCTTTCTTTTTGTCACTTATTGCGCCCCTTACAGTTCTATTTAGCCATAGTGGTTTCCTCCTATTTCTAGCATGTTTATTCCCAAAGGGTATATATTGTGCACAGGTCCTATTCAGGATGTTAATAAATGTCTCCCATTTGCTTTGTGTAGCTTTATGTCTCAGGATATCGTCCCAGTTTATTGCACTAAGATCATCTCTCAACCGTTGGAAATTAGCCTTCCTGAAGTTTAGTGTCCTTGTAACCCCTCTACTACACATCTTATTAAAGGTTACATGAAAACGTATTATTTTGTGATCACTATTACCGAAGTGACCTCCAACTCGTATATTTGATATGCGGTCTGGCCTATTGGTTAATATTAGGTCTAGCAGTGCCCCCCTTCTTGTTGGGTCCTGAACCAGTTGTGAAAGGTAATTGTCTCTCATAGTTGTCAAAAACCTATTACCTTTTCTTGAACTACATGTTTCTGTCCCCCAATGTATTTCAGGGTAGTTGAAGTCTCCCATAATAATGACTTCTCCTTGAGTCGCTGCTTCATCTATTTGCTTTACGAGGATATTCTCCGCTACTTCCATTATTTTTGGAGACTTATAACAAACCCCTATCAGTAATTTATCATTTTTTCCCCCTCCCCTTATCTCCACCCACAAAGACTCAATATTTTCATTAGATTCACATATATCCTCCCGCAAGACAGGTTTTAAGGACGATTTTACATATAAACACCCCCCCCCCTTGCTTGTTTGTACGGTCATTTCTGAACAGACTATAGCCCTGTAAATTAACTGTCCAGTCATGGCTCTCGTCCAGCCACGTCTCAGATATCCCTACCATGTCATAATTATTTTCCAACAAAATTAATTCTAATTCCTCCATTTTGTTGGTGAGGCTTCTGGCATTAGTGTACATGCATTTTATGTATCTCTCTGTACCTCTATTCCTTCTTACTTTATTGACTGTTCTAACCCCACCCTCAATTTCTTTATTTGTGCCCAGGTCACTATCTGCACTATCTTCCCCACCTATAAAATGAATACCCCCCCCAATCCCTAGTGTAAACACTCCTCCAACCTTCTAGCTATTTTCTCCCCCAGCACAGCTGCACCCTCCCCATTAAGGTGCAGCCGGTCCCTAGCGTAGAGTCTGTAGCCAACAGAGAAGTCGGCCCAGTTCTCCAGGAACCCAAATTCCTCCTTCCTACACCAGTTCTTGAGCCACTTATTTATCTCCCTAATCTCCTGTTGCCTCTCTGGCGTGGCACGTGGTACCTGTAGTATTTCAGAGAATACTACCTTGGAGGTCCTTGCTTTCAGCTTGCAGCCTAATTCCCTGAAATCATCTTTAAGGACCTTTCACCTACCTTTAACTTTGTCATTTGTGCCAATGTGCACCACGACCGCTGGGTCCTCACCAGCCCCTCCCAGTAATCTGTCAACCCGCTCAGCGATGTGCCGGACTCGAGCGCCAGGTAGGCAGCACACTGTTCGACGATCCCTGTCTTTGTGACAGATTGCCCTATCTGTTCCCCTAATAATTGAGTCCCCCACTACCAGCACCTGCCTGGCCTTCCCTGCTCTCCTATTTCCCTCTTTACTGGAGCTACCCCTGTACCATCACTCCCCTCATCTGCCAACTTTGCAAACTTATTGGGGTGTACCAGATCAGGACTAGCCTCCCTGGCACTCTTCCCTCTACCCCCCCTTCTAACTGTCTCCCAACTAGCAGCTTCACTGTCCTGCAGCTCCCGACTACCACCCTCCCCCATATCTACCCCAGTGAGCTGCTGCTCAGTGAGCAGCAGACTCCTTTCCATCTTGTGAATGGATCTAAGTGTTGCCAGCTGCTCATTTAGATCCAGTATCTGGGCTTCCAAACACACAACGTGCACACATCTCGCGCAGCAGTAAGCAACCCCGACAGGCTGTTCAAGGATTGCATACATGTGGCAAGATGTACACTTGATAGCATTGTCAGTAATGGAGCTCATTTCCTAATGGGGATTGCAATAGACAATGTTCAGTAAAAAGAAAAGTAAAGAATTAATGAAATACAGACAGCAATTCTGTCCAAAGTCCTCCATTCCAAACTCCCTGAATCCAAGTCACTGAAAAACAAGTCACACACTTACTTTCGTTCGCACTTACACTCCGGTCACACTCAGCTCATTCACACTCGCAAATTAAGAGATTTAAAGATTTTTTTTGTTTGTTTTTTTTTCCCTTTTCCAGCAATGCACCCTTCACCTCAATGCACTTCCAAAGGACTGGATGCCCCACCAGCTGCCCCTTATAAACCCTTAATTATGACCCCTTCCCCTTAATTAACCCCTTGTGAGTAAAGCTACACCTCAGGATTTTAGTGCAATGTAGTTAACCCTTAAATACACAGGTAGTAAACTAAGAAACTAAAACTGTAGTGAGAAAATAGGTTTTAAAAAGCCCAATAAAACTAAACAGGTAGAAAAGCACTCATCAGGTCACAATGCAGCAATTCACAGCAATTCACACAGGTATTTTCTGCAAGATTCCCAAATACCTCTTCACTGAAAAACAAGTCACACACTTTTGTTCGCACTTACGCTCCGGTCACACTCAGCTTGTTCACACTCGTAAATTAAGAGATTTAAAGAGTTTTTTATTTTTTCCCTTTTCCAGCAATGCACCCTTCACCTCAATGTACTTCCAAAGGACTGGATGCCCAACCAGCTGCCCCTTATAAACCCTTATTTATGACCCCTTCCCCTTAATTAACCCCTTGTGAGTAAAGCTACACCTCAGGATTTTGGTGCAATGTAGTTAACCCTTAAATACACAGGTAGTAAACTAAGAAACTAAAACTGTAGTGAGAAAATAGGTTTTAAAAAGCCCAGTAAAACTAAACAGGTAGAAAAGCACTCAGCAGGTCACAATGCAGCAATTCACACAGGTATTTTCTGCAGGATTCCCAAATACCTCTTCACTGAAAAACAAGTCACACACTTACTTTCGTTCGCACTTATGCTCCGGTCACACTCAGCTCGTTCACACTCGCAAATTAAGAGATTTAAAGAGTTTTTTTTTTTTTTTTTCCCCTTTTCCAGCAATGCACCCTTCACCTCAATGCACTTCCAAAGGGGTTCTGCTATACAGTTATTGCGGATACAGTGACAGCAACGGCTGACTAAACTTAGTAAAAACCCAAATGCCAATTTAAAAACACATACAGGAGGGCCTCCGTTCACCGTGTTGCCATTATAATGGAGCGGTTCTGCTATATAGTTATTGCATATGCAGTGACCTCAACTGCTGGCTAAATTTAGGAAAAACTCCAGTTCCAATTTAAAGACACAAATAGGGACCTCCATAACAAAATGTTACCATTATAAAGGATCGGTTCTGCTATACAGGTATTGCGAATGCAGTGACTAGAACAGCTGCCTAAATTTTGGAAATACCCCAATACCAATTTAAAGACACATAGAGGAGTGCATCGGTAACAACATGTTCCCATTACAAGACAGCGGTCAAGCTATACAGTTATTGCGTATGCAGTGACTGCAATGGCTGGCAAAATTTAGGAAAAACCCCAATACCAATTTAAAGGCACATACAGGAGGGACTCCGTAACAAAATGTTCCCATTATAAAGAAGTGGTTCTGCTATACAGTTATTGCGTATGCAGTGACTACAACGGTAGCCTAAATTTTGGAAATTCTCCAATTCCAATTTAAAAATATATAGACACATAGAGGAGGGCCTCAGTAACAAAATGTTCCCATTATAAAAGAGTTGTTAAGCTATATAGTTGTTGCTTATGCAGTGACTGCAAGTGAGGGCTAAATTTAGACAAATCCCCAATACCAATTTAAAAATACATACAGGAGGGCCTCAGTAACAAAATGTTCCAATTATAAAGGAACTATTATGCTATACAGTTATTGCGTAAGCAGTGACTACAACAGCTGTCTAAAGTTTGGGAATACCCCAATACTAGTGATGAGCGAGCATACTTGCAAGTACTCGGTACGCGCCCGAGCATCTCAGTACTCGAGATGCTCGGAGTTCACCAAGTACTTGCGAGATGCTCTGGCGGATGCTCGGGTCCCGTCCCTGCATGTTTTGCGCTCTTTAGAGCACCAATCAACATGCAGGAATTGCCTGCCACTCACTGTAATGCCGCAGCCATGTTGGTTGTGGCATTACAGTGATTGGCTGGCCGCACAGCATCATTAGGTCTACAGTGTGTGCAGAATTATTAGGCAAATGAGTATTTTGATCACATGATACTTTTTATACATGTTGTCCTACTCCAAGCTGCATAGGCCAACTACCAATTAAGAAAATCTGGTGATGTGCATCTGACGCGCCCCCTGGGACATATTCCTTTTTGAGGGGAATACCCGGCACCGGATCAGATGGGGGGTTGTAGTCTCCGAGCGGCTGTGACCCGGTCCCGTGCCCAGGGCGTCAAGCTCAGTGTGATGTGGCAGTTCTACAGATGTTACTAAAGTTCTTTTGTGTCGACTACGCCACCCGTTGTGATGCGGTCACTGTGGCCGCCGCTGCAGCAGGGTCCGCTGAGGCTGATGGTGGGTGCGCAGCTTGATGAGATAACCCCCAACGGGAGGGGTATAGCCTCAGGGGGGACAGGTGCAGAGGATGGGGGTTGTGGTGGTGCAGTGCAGACGGCAATGAAGACAGAGTCGGGTAGTGCAGTTAAGGGTGTTTACTTACTGCAGATGTTATACTGGTCACTCCAGCTGCTAGTGACCACCCGAGCCGTGCTGCGTCCACCAGGTCCTGGATCCAGCCAACCCCCAAACAAGTCCGGAGCGTGGCCCTGAGCTCTCCCTCTGTCCTTTCTTCAGCCGTCCCCACCAGTGATCCACCTAGGTCCAGCTCCCTCGGGCCTTCTGTTGGGACACCCTTGGCCCTGGGTTCCCTGACCCTTCATGTGGTGTGCCTTCGGGGTGGATGTGATGGGTGACCGTGGCAGACGCTGCCCACGGTCTCCGGTCTCTGGCTGGGGTGTGCTTTCTGCCCCCACCAGTTTGGGTTCCGGTACCCTTTTGCTGACTCCTCACCCGGTGCTCTAATTTGGGTTCTTGGGTCCCTTCAGTCTTCCCCCTCTGGGTCTTTCTCTGCTCCACTCTCTCTCTCTCCAGGGCTGCTGTTTCCTTCTCTCTGCTGATTTGTTCTCTGCATCAGACAGGCTCCTCTCCAACTGACTTGTTCTCTACAACTGACCCTGATTCTAGTTGGTGCCCACCTTATATATCCCTCTATGTGTGAGCTCAGGTGACCAGCACCCAATGAGCTCCTATCACTACCCAGACTGCTCCCCCTATCTGCCCCTACACTACATGGGATGTTCCACCCCCCTCCCACTCCAGCCAGGAACAGACTCGGTCGTACCTGCACATTTCTAAGTGGGAGTACCGTTTGTCTGTTCCTCGGAAATGGGATGTATGTAGTGCATGCAGCCTACCGAGCTCAGTTCCACACTCCATCCTTACCCGGGAGTGGAATACCACACCTCTGGGTTGAGGTGCAATACTCCTGTAGCAGCCGAATCCTCAGGGTGCTACATTCCCCCCTGGTAAATCACAGCACGTCCTCGGGCTGTAAGACATAAACACCAAAACATACAAAATTTTTCATATAAACATAATAAAACATATAAAACATTATATATATAAAACTTTTCATATAAACATTCTCGTCGTCTCTGGTTTCAGGTTCCTCCTCCGGACACTGTGCAACGTGTGTCCGGGAAAAGTGCGACAGTCTCTTAGAAAAACAGGTTTTCTATAAAACCGGTAGGGGGCGCTTTAGGACGCGCAACTATTTACAGGGGAAGTTGGCCGCTCTCAGTCCTCGGCCAGGTAAGGAGGGAAAGGGAATGGCTGCTCACAGTCCTCAGCCTGTGGGATTAAGGGGTAAACGGGTAAACAGTTCACTGGTCCCAACGGGGACTATTTTAGCAGCAACGGTTCACTGTGCCCCGACGGGCAACTATATACAGTCTCTACTCCCGTCCTCAACGACGGCTCCCTCCTGCTTTTTCTTGGCGATACGGTGTTGCTTCAGACCCGTCCGGGTCCTCTGGCTCCTCCTCCCCGTACCGCAACTCCTCCTCCGTCAAGCGGTGTACGTGGAGGGCGTAAGGTCCTTTGGCACACTTGTGCCGGGTGAAAGTGACCTCGTCTCCTACGTAGAGGTCACGGCCTTTGTGACCTTCCGGCAGGTGGGACTCGACGTCTCTGCGGGTCACAAAAACGTCACCGCGGTTGTTACGGTCCCGAATAAAGCCCCACCCATGCTGCGGGTTGAACTTTATCACCGTCCCGATGGTGCGGGGACAGTGCGCTGCACGGGGGTTCCTCCTAGTCCGGCTCTTCTGCTCCGCGCTCCGGATTTGGGCCTGTTGTTCTCTGACCCGCCTCTCCTCCCGTTCTCTCGCAAACTCTGCTAGCTGCTGACGACAACACTCAGTACGCTCAGCGGCGACTGCCCGAGTTTCTCCGGTGAACCCCATCAAATCTTCTCCCGTGGGGTCCCACACGAATTGGGCTTCTTCTAAAGGAGGCGAGACCCGAGTCACGGGCTTCGGAGCCGGGATCAGGGGCTCACACAAGGGCCCTAGTCTTTGTTGCCGCTCCAGCTCACAAAACTCCTCGGGCCAGATAAAGGGCCGCCCGTCCGGCCATGTGAGCTGGCTGAAGAGGTCCTTTCCCAAACTCGGCACCCTTGGTTTTACGGGTGCGGGCGCGGTGGTGGTGGCGCCCGGGTTGCCCAGGCCTTGCGGCCAGGCCTGGGGCACCTGGAAGGTGAAGGGCACCGTTAGGACGGCGGCACCCTGGCCTACCTGGCCTTGCGGCCAGGCCGGAGGCTCCGCGGAGGTAGGGGGCGCTGTTGGTGATGCGGCGCCCGGGGGTACTAGGCCTTGCGACCAGGCTGGTGGTATTTCCTGCTTTGTCACGCTCCGGGTCGAGGCGCGTGACGTCACAGGGGTCGCTGCGGCGGCTTCCGGTCGGGGCCTAGTCCATAGCGGTGACATGGCGGCTACGGGCACAGCAGGGGGACTTTCGGGCTCTGCGACGGGGAGCTGGGGCAGGTAAGCGGTGTCACGGCTCGGGGTATAGGCGTCTCCTTTACCTGCCTCCATGCGTTCGGCTCCCTTCTCGGCGCCGTCTCCGGCCTTGGGTCCTCCCGCGCCATCCTCAGAGGCGGTCTGCTTCCTCTTCCAGGGTAGCGTGCTCCGTTGACTGGTCTCAGCTTGCTGGGTCATCTCCCGGCTCCACTCCGCCAGTATCTCGCGCTGCACCCGGGCCATCCTCCTTGCGAGGCTCTCCAAGGCAGTTTGTGCACACTCCCGGTCTCGGGGGAGCTGCGCTAAGATCTCCGCTAGACCTAGCGGGGTTGTGGACTCTAGCAGGCTCCTGACCATCGGGTCGGTGCTGCTCTGCTCTTCTTCCGGCAGGCTCCTGGCCAGCGGGCCGGTGCTGCTCTGCCCTCCTTCCTCGGTCTCTAGCAGACTCCTGGCCAGCGGGCCGGTGCTGTTCTGCTTTCTCTCCATCTCCGGGTAAGCTCCTCCGCTACTCCTCGTTAGACCTCTTGCCTCCGGGTGCGCTCGCTCCAGACTGCTCCAAGCGACACCCATCTTTTCTCTTCTCTTTCGTCTCCTCCCACTTAGAGGGCGGTCCCGGGGCATCTCGGTGACTGTCAGCTCCAGGGGCAGTTCTTTCACGCTGACAGACACCTCCAGCATCACAGTCTCTGTTGGTGGGGGCGGTTTCCACTTTTGGCGCCATTTTCTGTCCTGGCCCACGATGGGAGGTGGCCTCTTGCCCTCCTTTGGCACGCCCATAATGGCGTCCGCTGCTCTTCCAAGGCGGGAAACCTTCGGATTTGGCGGGAAGCGTCGCCCAGTGGCGGGAAACTCTGCAGATGGCGGGAAAACGCTGTTAATGGCGGACAACCGGCGGGAAACGACTGGTGATGGAGTCCGATGGCGTGGACCCTCCGGAACCGGCGGGAGACTTCTTTCTGAGGTAAACTTGCACTTTTCTTCAGGCACGCAGTACCCGGGTGTTGCGGGCACATAATCCTGCCGACTACGCCAAAGTTGACGCGCCCCCTGGGACATATTCCTTTTTGAGGGGAATACCCGGCACCGGATCAGATGGGGGGTTGTAGTCTCCGAGCGGCTGTGACCCGGTCCCGTGCCCAGGGCGTCAAGCTCAGTGTGATGTGGCAGTTCTACAGATGTTACTAAAGTTCTTTTGTGTCGACTACGCCACCCGTTGTGATGCGGTCACTGTGGCCGCCGCTGCAGCAGGGTCCGCTGAGGCTGATGGTGGGTGCGCAGCTTGATGAGATAACCCCCAACGGGAGGGGTATAGCCTCAGGGGGGACAGGTGCAGAGGATGGGGGTTGTGGTGGTGCATTGCAGACGGCAATGAAGACAGAGTCGGGTAGTGCAGTTAAGGGTGTTTACTTACTGCAGATGTTATACTGGTCACTCCAGCTGCTAGTGACCACCCGAGCCGTGCTGCGTCCACCAGGTCCTGGATCCAGCCAACCCCCAAACAAGTCCGGAGCGTGGCCCTGAGCTCTCCCTCTGTCCTTTCTTCAGCCGTCCCCACCAGTGATCCACCTAGGTCCAGCTCCCTCGGGCCTTCTGTTGGAAACCCTTGGCCCTGGGTTCCCTGACCCTTCATGTGGTGTGCCTTCGGGGTGGATGTGATGGGTGACCGTGGCAGACGCTGCCCACGGTCTCCGGTCTCTGGCTGGGGTGTGCTTTCTGCCCCCACCAGTTTGGGTTCCGGTACCCTTTTGCTGACTCCTCACCCGGTGCTCTAATTTGGGTTCTTGGGTCCCTTCAGTCTTCCCCCTCTGGGTCTTTCTCTGCTCCACTCTCTCTCTCTCCAGGGCTGCTGTTTCCTTCTCTCTGCTGATTTGTTCTCTGCATCAGACAGGCTCCTCTCCAACTGACTTGTTCTCTACAACTGACCCTGATTCTAGTTGGTGCCCACCTTATATATCCCTCTATGTGTGAGCTCAGGTGACCAGCACCCAATGAGCTCCTATCACTACCCAGACTGCTCCCCCTATCTGCCCCTACACTACATGGGATGTTCCACCCCCCTCCCACTCCAGCCAGGAACAGACTCGGTCGTACCTGCACATTTCTAAGTGGGAGTACCGTTGGTCTGTTCCTCGGAAATGGGATGTATGTAGTGCATGCAGCCTACCGAGCTCAGTTCCACACTCCATCCTTACCCGGGAGTGGAATACCACACCTCTGGGTTGAGGTGCAATACTCCTGTAGCAGCCGAATCCTCAGGGTGCTACACATCTCTGTAATGAGGAAGGGTGTCGACTAATGACATCAACACCCAATATAAGGTGTGCTTAGTTCTTAGGCAACGTCCTTTCCTTTGGCAAAATGGGTCAGAAGAGAGATTTGACGGGCTCTGAAATGTCCAAAATTGTGAGATGTCTTGCAGAGGGATGCAGCAGTCTTGAAATTTCCAAACTCTTGAAGCGTGATCACCGAACAATCAAGCGTTTCATGTCAAATAGCCAACAGGGTCGCAAGAAGCGTGTTGGCCAAAAAAGGCGCAAAATAAACGCCCATGAATTGAGGAAAATCAAGCATGAAGCTGCCAAGATGCCATTCGCCACCAGTTTTGCCATATTTCAGAGCTGCAACGTTACTGGAGTATCAAAAAGCACAAGGTGTGCGATACTCAGGGACATGGCCAAGGTAAGGAAGGCTGAAAAACGACCACCTTTGAACAAGAAACATAAGATAAAACGTTAAGAATGAGCCAAGAAATATCTTAAGACTAATTTTTCAAAGGTTTTATGGACTGATGAAACGAGAGTGACTCTTGATGGGCCAGATGGATGGGCCAGAGGCTGGATCAGTAAAGGGCAGAGAGCTCCACTCCGACTCAGACGCCAGCAAGGTGGAGGTGGGGTACTGGTATGGGCTGGTATCATCAAAGATGAACTTGTGGGACCTTTTCGGGTTGAGGATGGAGTGAAGCTCAACTCCCAGACCTACTGCCAGTTTCTAGAAGACAACTTCTTCAAGCAGTGGTACAGGAATAAGTCGGTATCGTTCAAGAAAAACATGATTTTCATACAGGACAATGCTCCATCACATGCACCCAACTGCTCCACAGCGTGGATGGCCAGTAAAGTTCTAAAAGAAGAAAAAATGACATGGCCCCCTTGTTCACCTGATCTGAACACCATAGAGAACCTGTGGTCCATCATAACATGTGAGATCTACAGGGAGGGAAAACAGTACACCTCTCGGAGCAGTGTCTGGGAGGCTGTGGTGTCTGCTGCACGCAATGTTGATCGAAACAGATCAAGCAACTGACAGAATCTATGGATGGAAGGCTGTTGAGTGTCATCATAAAGAAAGGTGGCTATATTGATCACTAATTTTTGGGGTTTTTGTTTTTGCATGTCAGAAATGTTTATTTCTAAATTTTGTGCACTGATATTGGTTTACCTGGTGAAAATAAACAAGTAAGATGGGATTATATTTGTTTTTTATTAAGTTGCCTAATAATTCTGCACAGTAATAGTTACCTGCACAAACAGATATCCTCCTAAGATAGCCAAATCTAAAATAAACACACTCCAACTTCCAAAAATATTAAGCTTGGATATTTATGAGTCTTTTGGGTTGATTGAGAACATAGTTGTTGATTAACAATAAAAATAATCCTCTAAAATACAACTTGCCTAATAATTCTGCACACAGTGTATATAAGACCTGGCGCCGCTGTGCTCATCAGTCTACTCCACAATCAGGCAGTGTAGGGAGAGGTGCTGCTGAGCTAGGGAGAGATTTGGTTGTGTATTAGGTAGTGTAGAGAGAAAGCAAGTACATTACACATATCCATCTAAACAAACAGTCCTTCTGAGGACTAACCTATCTGCAAAGATATCAGGCAGGCAGTGTATATAGGCAGGCAGGCAGTGTATATAGCTTACTGCAGAGCGTATAGCACAAGAGGCTCCATTCCAGTTCTACCTTCTGCTGCTGATAGACATTTCTAGACAAAGGCCCAGGTCTCACGAGCCAGTAATAATTTTTTTTGGATCTTAATCCTCACTATTTGCTTAAAAAGCAATCCAGAGAACACAGTTTTTCTGCGCCATTTGTTTGTTGGCACTGCAGAATACAGCCAGGTCCTTTCCATACTACAGCACTAAAAATCCAGCTATTTAAAACTGTGGTTTGTCCGTCACACGGATCACATATAATTGCGCTGAAAATACTGCCATTTTTGGCCTCCATTCAAATTTCTTTTCAGTGTGTCAGCAAAGTTTTTGACACCGGTTTGCTGTTCAAAATAGTTACCTACAGGCCAGGTATTTAAAACTGTGGTTTGTCCGTCACACGGATCACATATAAGTTTTCTGAAAATTCTGCCATTTCTGGCCTCCATTCAAATATTTTTCCAGTGTGTCAGCAAAGTTTTTGACACCGGTTTGCTGTTCAAAATAGTAACCTACAGGCCAGGTATTTAAAACTGTGGTTTCTCCGTCACACAGATTACATATAACTTTGCTCCAAATTCAGTCATTTGTAGTGAACATGGAAGATATTGTTCTCCATTTAAAATGGGCAAGGCGCTTGGCAACGGACGGGGAACTGGATGTGATGGTGATGGTGCATGCAGAGGCCGAGGCCATGGGCAAGCTGAAATTGTGCACATCTTCTCACCACACCTTCCTGTCCCAATTCCTAGGGGACCGCAGCACAGTACTATTGAACCCAGAGCAGTGTCAAAAGGTTGTTGGTTGGATAGCGAATAATGCTTCCAGTCACTTTGCCACCACCACCACCCTTGTCTTCCACACTGTCAAGTCTCATATGAGAAAAGAAATGGCCAAATATACAACACTGGATGGACCATAATACCTAGACCTCGTGTCAGGCACCAAGTCCGTATTGCCTACTCAGATAAATACATATAAGATAGGAGGACACTTGGGTAATGTGGCAAAGGATAGATATAACTTTATTTAGGTACAAAATTCCAACATATTAAAAACATGTAAAAGTTACAATAGCAGGGGGATAAAGTGCAAAGTGCCAGAAACTGGGGAGTACCGAGGGGAAACGGGCAATATAAGGCTGTAAGTGTATATATACAGTCAGTATAAACACTCGTGAGCCAATGTAGATATGTGGATAGTGAAGATATTTGTAACACCAAGAAAAAGATGGCCCCCTATATCATAATAACCATCCCGCACTATACGGGTAACATAATGTGGAAGTCACAAACAGTGTAAATTGGCATACAGGGAGACTCAAATTGATCATTGTATATACACAGATTCCCCCATGTTAGAGGGAAGGAGAGGATGTTAATGAAATCACTAGTCCATATGGCGCGTAAGCCTGATAACTCACAACGGAGAGACGGAATCCGGAAAGCCCACGACCCCAACAAGGAGTCCCCAGCTAGTGCGATGGGTGAAGACGTGCCCCGACGCGCGTTTTGCTGATCTTTCTCAAGAGGTGCTGACACATGCATCTCCAGGACCTGAAGATATACACCCCCATCAGATCACATGACCAGAGAGAGGAAGAGAGCTGATTGGGCTGTCGCGGCGCGTGTGCCCGGAACCACGCCCCCCACTGCGCGCGCCGCAGCCGTCAAGTCCCGGACACGCGCCAAGGACACGCCCCCGGAGGCGTGCCAGGGACACCAAGACAGGCCAGGCACCGGAGGACACGCGCACCACCCTGACAGCACGAAGACTACCAAAGAGAAGAGGGGGAGGAGGGTGAACACACCTCCAGTCAATCGAGAGGTGGGTAAGTATATAAAGAAATATAAAAAAATATATCCAGCCCTGCGGATCAGTATAGCCAACAGGGACATCCCCCATAGGAGGATGAGATCACCCCCCACCACCACTAGAAATTAACCTCTTATGTCCCATACACAATTATCAACATATAGAGTTTGTATACAGACAGTTTTAGAGGTACAAGTTACATTAAAGTCAATTCCTGCAGACATAGGGAAATGGCAGGGATGTCTTCAAGAACTCTCCTCTCTGGTTATAGGGTGTCTCTACTGTAGAAGAGGTCCATAAAGATTATGTACAAAGCTTGACAGAGGAATAACACTAAATCTGAAGATAGGGAAAAAAAATTAAAAGTTAAAAACAATAAGTTAAAAACAAGCTACAGGCCCAAAAGCACAGACTAAAGGATCTAAAGGCTGAGGGAGAGCACCAAGGGACGGGGACACCAAATCACAAAAAGGACGAGAAAGCCAGGCTTTCATTAAGGCCGAGCTCGAAGTGTTTACATCTCTTTATGGCCAGCATCCTCTTGGAGCGGCAGTTCGAGTCCATGCACTCCAGCCTCAGCACGATTTTTTTTGTGGTCTTGGACTTTTTACGGAAGATGATCAGGTGGCACCTGATGAAGGTGGCTGTGTCCACCGAAACGCGTTGTGTGTATATTAATAAATCAGTCCTTTTAATATTTTTGCCCTGTTATTGGCGCTCTGGTACCGCTATCCATATTCACTGATTGTCCCTTTCCCCCTGTTGAGGTGCGGTAGAGCTGTCTTTAATTTATTGTTCTTTCACCTGTGGGAGGAATTTAATTAGAATCACTACCCAGGTTTTCCAAGCTGCGCTGCTCTAACCCCTCCGGAGCGCTGCCTGGGGTGTTGGTGAAGCTGGGCGTCCATCTCGGCGTTACATGCAACTAACCTGACCACGTGATCCACCACCGAGAGATCAGGATCTGGGAACGCCGCTGGAATTAGATGACAGCCACCAACAGAGCGGAGCTTGTGGAGCTTTACACTGGGGTTGTGCAGAGGTGCACAACTTCATAAGGTTAGTAGCCATCCTCACACCCCTCTAACAATTGCAATACTGAGTCACCCATTGCGCCTTGTTCTCTCCTCTCTTTACATTTTTACGGAAGATGGGCTTGGTCTGTCCCCCGTAACCACTCTGCTTGTGGTCATATCGCCTCTTTCCTTGCGCGTACAGCGAGTCCTTCCCCTTCTTGTACTGCGTCACCTTGTGTGGCTGGGGCCGCCCGCAATTCTTGCAGTACGTCCTCCGGGTCTACGGGACGTTCACCATCTTGGCTGACGCCGTAAGATGGCCACGTATTGTTTTTAACTTTTAATTTTTTTTCCCTATCTTCAGATTTAGTGTTATTCCTCTGTCAAGCTTTGTACATCATCTCTATGGACCTCTTCTACAGTAGAGACACCCTATAACCAGAGAGGAGAGTTCTTGAAGACATCCCTGCCATTTCCCTATGTCGGCAGGAATTGACTTTAATGTAACTTGTACCTCTAAAACTGTCTATATACAAACTCTATATGTTGATAATTGTGTATGGGACATAAGAGGTTAATTTCTGGTGGTGGTGGAGGGTAATCTCATCCTCCTATGGGGATGTCCCTGTTGGCTATACTGATCCGCAGGGCTGGATATATTTTTTAAATTTCTTTATATACTTACCCACCTCTCGATTGACTGGAGGTGTGTTCACCCTCCTCCCCCTCTTCTCTTTGGTAGTCTTCGTGCTGTCAGGGTGGTGCACGTGTCCTCCGGTGCCTGGCCTGCTCGCGCTCGCGCCGGGCTGTCTTGGTGTCCCTGGCACGCCTCCGGGTGCGTGTCCTTGGCGCACACCCGGGCGCGTGTCCGATCAGCCCAATCAGCTCTCTTCCTCTCTCTGGTCATGTGACCTGATGGGGGTGTATATCTTCAGGTCCCGGAGATGCATGTGTCAGCGCCTCTTGAGAAAGATCGGCGAAACGCGCATCGGGGCGCGTCTTCACCCATCGCACTAGCTGGGGACTCCCTGTTGAGGTCATGGGCTTTCCGGATTCCGTCTCTCCGTTGTGAGTTATCAGGCTTGCGCGCCATATGGACTAGTGATTTCATTAACATCCTCTCCTTCCCTCTAACATGGGGGAATCTGTGTATATACAATGATCAATTTGAGTCTCCCTGTATGCCAATTTACACTGTTTGTGACTTCCACATTATGTTACCCGTATAGTGCGGGATGGTTATTATGATATAGGGGGCCATCTTTTTCTTGGTGTTACAAATATCTTCACTATCCACATATCTACATTGGCTCACGAGTGTTTATACTGACTGTATATATACACTTACAGCCTTATATTGCCCGTTTCCCCTCGGTACTCCCCAGTTTCTGGCACTTTGCACTTTATCCCCCTGCTATTGTAACTTTTACATGTTTTTAATATGTTGGAATTTTGTACCTAAATAAAATTATATCTATCCTTTGCCACATTACTCAAGTGTCCTCCTATCTTATAACTGTCAAGTCTCAGTAGCAGTGAGTCTGGACTGCATATTCCTCACCCTGATCATCTTTCCTCCCACCATGCCGAGTGCCCGGAGACAGCTGATCCCACACTTGGACACTCCGAAAGCTGTTCACTTTTCCTTTTATAGATTTGGGCCTCTCGCTCGGTCCACTTGAAGCGAGGCAATAGGAGATCGCATGTAGCGATGCCCAAATATTTGAGCAGCCACGGTCACACAATGCTAGTGTTGAGCCACCCCCGTAGTGTTCGAGTTCGGTTCGGTTCGTCGAACACCCGTGTGTTCGCCGAACTGTTCGTCGAACTGTTCGTCGAACACCTTCGAACACCGTTAAAACCAATGGCAGGCAAACAAAAACACATAGAAACACATAGAAAACACCTTCAAAGGTGTCCAAAAGCTGACAAACTGCTCAGAAGACATAACTAACACATGGAAAAGTGACAAGTACATATAGTCATGCGAAAATAAAAGAGGTGGAGGAGTAAAAGGAGGGGGAGACACAGATATAGGCATGTCATGCCCTTCTAAAATCCAAAAAGTGAGAAGCCGACACGGCCAGTCCGCTCCTGCCCGTGCCACCTCCGTGTCGCCGGGTTTGTGCCAGAGCCGCGGTGAACCCTGACGGCCAGCCCCCCTCTCCCAATACTGGTGCCTGTCCGCTGGTGGGTCGAGCGAGCCCCCCTGTGGTGGAGGCAGCTCTAAGCTTTTTAATTTAAATTGTCTCTCTAATTTGAATGAATACACTTTAAATCCATTTACAAGGATCTATTGGAGGGCAAATCTCATGCCAGCAGCCGCGGTAATTCCAGCTCCAGTAGCGTCCACTAAAGCTGCTGCAGTTAAAAAGCTTTTATAAGGATCGAGCTCGGCTGTCCACCGCAAGGCATCCTACTGCCAGTCCCAGCCCCTATGCCTTGGGGTGCCTCCTG